>NC_138176.1:151816068-153131356 GCF_964165515.1 Mesoplodon bidens | reverse complement strand
TAATAAATTTACATCTTAAATTTTTTTTTAATTTTCTTGAAGTATAATTGATTTACAATATTATGTTAATTTCTGTAATACAGAAAAGTGATTCAGTTATACATATACATATATATATATATTCTTTTTCATTATGGTTTATCATAGGATACTGAATATAGTTCCACATGTTATACAGTAGGACTTTGTGGTTTATCCATCCTACATAAAATAGTATGCATCTGCTAATCCCAATATCCCAGTCCTTTCCTCCCCCACCCCTTCCCCTTGGCAACCACAAATATGTTCTAGATATCTGTGAGTCTGTATCTGTTTCATAGGTATGTTCATTTGTGTCGTATTTTAGATTCCACATATAAGTGATATCATATGGTATCTGTCTTCCTCTTTCTGACTTACTTCACTTAGTGTAATAATTTCTAGGTCCACACATGTTGCTGCAAATGGCATTATTTCATTTCTTTTTTTAAATAGCTGAGTAATATTCCATTGTATTTATACCACATCTTCTTTATCCATTCATCTGTTGATGGACATTTAGGTTGTTTCCATGTCTTGGCTATTGTGAATAGTGCTGCTATGAACATAGGGATGCATGTATATTTTTGAATTATAATTATGTCTAGATATATGCCGAGGAGTGGGATTGCTGGGTCATATGGCAACTCTATTTTAAATTTTTTGAGGAACCTCTATACTGCTTTCCATAGTGGCTTCACCAATTTACATTCCCACCAACAGTGTAGGAGGGTTCCCTTTTCTTCACACCCATTCCAGCATTTATTGTTTGTAGACTTTTTAATGATGACCATTCTGACCAGTGTGAATCTTGTAGTTTTGAATAGATCTACTTCTTACATATCACTTTGCCTCTCATTAAATTCCTTCTGTGCCAAGACATAAAGAACCTGAGCTTCATTAAGTCCTGAGATGAGTTGTTTGGTTTCAGTTGGAAGATTGTGTACTTGAGCCCCATCTGAGGTGTGGTATCAGAACCACGGCCTCAAGATTCATAGTACCTAACAGGAGCATCTTATTGTTCAAGCCTAGAACAGAGCCCTGTGACCAGGCTAATCAAGGAGAGGAAATAATGATCATCTTCCATTTGAACTATTTAGTCAAGGAAGAATACTAAATCTGAGAAATGATGCTTAGTTGTTTACAGGAATGTTAGATAATGGGACACTGATGAGTGCAAAGAAGATGAGTATAATTAAGAAAAAAGAAAAGGAGGGCCTCCCTGGTGGCGCAGTGGTTAAGAGTCCGCCTGCCGATGCAGGGGACATGGGTTCATGCCCCGGCCCGGGAAGATCCTACATGCTGTGGAGCGGCTGGGCCTGTGAGCCATGGCCGCTGAGCCTGCACGTCCAGAGCCTGTGCTCTGCAGAGGGAGAGGCCACAACAGTGAGAGGCCCATGTACTGCAAAAAAAAAAAAAAAAAAAAAAAACCCGAAAAGGAATGTTACTTCAACTAACTGGAACACTGATTATTAAAAGGGTGTGAAAAGACTTCTGGTTTCATCTTCACCATGTGAAGAGTTTAGTGGTCATCTCTCCCATCTTTACAACAAATAAAAGATGAAAAAACTCAGAATCGATGACTTTTTTAACCCACAGGGCAAGATGTCACCTCAAAATCTGGAAAGATGAGTGAATTCACACAGTCACAAATGAGATCTGCTTACCAGGAAAAGTTGCTATAGCCATAAACTGGTAGGAACAAATAAATGGTAATCTTAATGAATTGCTAGAGGCTAAGTGTGGATTAATATGAGAGTGAGAAACTTCTGGGGATCAGGTCTTACAGAGCCTCACATGCTTTTGTGGGTTTTAAGATCAGAAATCCCACCTATTTCTCACAGTGAAGAGCCTAGAAAGATCAACTCTTGGTTCTCACAGTGGGAGAGGAAGAGTGAAATTGTGAAATAAATCCATGAGCATTCTCTATAACAAAGTCCTGCCCTCCTGAAAAACAGTTTACTAGAGATTACCCCACCTGCAGGAAGGGTATTTTTCATACTCCAGCTCCACACCTTGGGGACCCAGGCCCATTATGATACTGATATTCATCATAACATTAGAGAAGTTTTCTACTTCCTCACACCTTACCACTAAACTAAGAGGGCTCTGCTATAATACCAGTGAATTACAACAGAAATAGCTGCAAGATGCAACATCTCTCAGAAGAGTAGTAAGTAGGGCAGGACAAAGTCAACACAAACAAGGACACTAGAGGAAATTGAAACCTCCGTTACCTACAGCTATATCAACCATTAAGCACACTGGAACTCCCATTCATATTAATATGCAACCACACACTAACTACCTATTTACCTCTTGAGATATTGCAATTTGTAATAAGAAATATATATATATATATATATTTGGTCTTTGCCCCCATTTCTGGCACAGAACTCTGAAACTCTTAGACTTTCCAAAGTAATAAGAGCAGTGGAAGCACCTCTGTTTTATAATATTTGGTCTTTTATCATCCTTTCCTGAAATAGATCCAAGTCATAAAGATGAAATGGGTGTCATAACAAGCTGCTTTCAACCACACCTGAGTTTATGTTAATGGAATGACTTTTGGAAAGCCCTGAAAGATGGAGACTGGTTGCTAGGGGAACCAATCAATATTAGAGTGTTGGAACTTTCAGTCTCAGTGCTTGACCTCAGCGAAGGGGGAAGGAGCAGGAGGTTGAATCAATCACCAATAACCAGTAAATTAACCAGTCATGCCTATGCAATGAAGCCTCCATAAAATCCCAAAAGGACCAGTTTCAGAGAACTTCCAGGTTGGTGAACACATGGAGATGAAGAGAGTATGGCTGCCTGGAAAGCACATGAAAGCTGTTTGATCCTTCCCCTAAAGCATGCCTTATGTAGCTCTTCATCTGACTGCTATTTTGTAGCCTCTAACAGAGCTTCATAATACCCTAGTAGTCTAGTAAGTAAATTGTTTTCCTGAGTTCTGTGAGCCACTGTAGAAATTTAATCAAACCCAAGAGAGGCCCATGGGAACCTCCAGTCTATCAGAAGCACAGGTAACAACCTGCATTTGTGATTGATGTCTACAGTGTGGGGTGGGGGTGGGGGATGTCAATGAGAAAAATCAGTAGTCAATCTAAGAAAGAAATGGGAAATTGTATGCAAGCCAACATGCGGATTATAACCTGGAGACAGTATTTCAGAAAGCTCTGACTGTTCTGCTCATTAGAAGTCAAAGCAGTTATATAAGCTTTTGAGACAAAGGGTTATACATCAAATGACGTATTGTTGATAGTTTACACAATCCAGATCTAAACATACAAAGTGAGTATTGGGTCATGTGTCATCCTGGCCCCTTACAAGATTAAGAAGGAATGTTATCTCCTAAGGAGGTCTAATTAAGGCAGATGCACAGCACACTCTAAAGGGAAGGGAGTAGGCCAAAATGGGCAAAGAAAAATTTTGTGTTTAAATTTTGCCATAATATATAAATTTTATCTCATCAGGGGCAATCTTGTAAGCCTGAGTCCTTAACCTCCAGGTAGACAGTGTCAGAATTGAATTAAATTGTATGACATCGATCTGGTGTTACAGATTAGCTTAATGTGTGAAAAACTTACACATCTGGTGTCAGAAGTGAAGCAGTTGTTGTAGAGTAGTATTGACAGTGGAGGAGACACATAAGAGTATGTTTTTTTCTTTATACCTCCATTACTATTCTCCAATACATCATAACTGGTTTTCAACAAAAAATTACAAGTAATGCTAAACAAGGAAAAATCACAGTCTGAAGAAGCAAAGTAAGCATCAGATTTGGACTCACATATGTTAGACTTTGGAATTACCAGACAGAGATTTTAAAATAACTATGATCAATGTTAAGGGCTATAATGGAAAAAGTAGACAACATATAAGAACAGAGTAATAATGTAAGCAAAGAGATGATTCTAAGTAAAAAATTCAAAAAGAAATGCTAGAAATAAAACATACCTTAACAGAAGTGAAGAATGCCTTTGATGTGCATATTAGTAGACTGGACATAACCAAGGAAAGAATCAGTCAGTGACCTAAAACTGGTCAGTAGAAACTCCCCAAACTGAAATGCAAAGAGAGAAAAATGAAAATTAACAGCAACAAAAACAGCATCCAGGAACTATTGAAAGATTTCAAAACGTGTAACAAACACTTAAGGGTTGCTAGCTCTCTTTTCAACACTGCATTCCTTGTTGCTTTAGTGAAAAGAATATCCTCTGGGTCCTCCTATTAAAAAGAATAGGCAGGGCTTCCCTGGTGGTGCAGTGGTTGAGAGTTCGCCTGCTGATGCAGGGGACACAGGTTTGTGCCCCGGTCCAGGAGGATCCCACATGCCATGGAGCGGCTAGGCCCGTGAGCCATGGCCTCTGGGCCTGCGCCTCCAGAGCCTGTGCTCCACAACGGGAGAGGCCACGGCAATGAGAGTCCTGCGTACCGCGAAAAAAAAAAAAAAGAATAGGCAGATGAGTTTTATTAGTATATTTATTCTAATATTCCCACTTTTCTGAATCTTATCATCCTTTATTCTACCATCTGCCATGCATTTGTGGCTTATCAATTTCACCATGGAATATTGCTTCTCCAAAGTTCCCAAAGTCATCTTAGCAGCATGTTAGCACATTTCCCAGAATTCTCATCAGGGTGTAAAATCCTGCATTCTGAGAAAATGCTGCCATATCAAAGAATTTATCCAATTTTAAATTACTTCCCAGCATCCTCAGGAGCCAGTGTTACATGTGGTTTCATAGCTCTAGCCAAAACATTTTGGATAACTCCTGCAGCTTCTTCATCAGAGAGTCTCTTCTTTATTCAGACTGAGCACTTGCTTATCCACATTCTGTTGTGTTTTGATCTCAGTTATTCCTCTGGTAGTCAGGAGAGCAGGTGGGAATGTGGTAGGGCATGTTTTATTTTAAAATAGGGACTCTGTATTGTCTTTAAATAAGGGGGAACTAACATGGAAGAGTTGGCCACTTTGGTAAATCCAAAGTATTCCTGGGAATCTAAGGATTCATGATTTTTTAGTGCATCAATCCTCATGCTCCTAATCCAACTCATACAGTTCTCATTTTCTCTATAAAACACCTAATCTTGGCATAAAAGATTTACTGGATTTGAGGATTTAAACTTTGACACTCTGCTACCCTCTTAATGAAATCTTGGGACTGCTTCTTATTTCCTTCTGTCTTCTTGTTAAAGGAGATGATTATCTCTTAATAAGCTATCATTTAGTTAGTCCCTCTAGTTTTCATATTTTGCCATAAACTGGTGATTATTTACCTTCAGCCTTTTACTGTTTTTAAAGAATCTGTTGACCTCAGCCATATTTTTATATGGTCCTTATAATCACTAATTCTCTTGTACCTCACAATGTTCTGAGATACTACACCTGACAATTCATATACTTACACTGACATCTCAGCCAAGTTCATCACCAGTCACAACTTTAACGTTTGTACCATGACAATACACCTGGAGCGATCTATATGTCACTTACCAACAATGACAGGGTCCCCTTGCCAGCCTGCTACAAAATCCTATTTTATAATTTGCTTTCGCAAGTCAGTCGAGACACCAACTTAGTTTGAGTTTTGCAGGAAACAGACTTTTAGATGGAGATTTGCATGTAATAAGTTTATCTGGAGTTACCCTTGGGAACAGCATCTCTAAGAGTGAAGGACACAGATGTTGCTAGGATAAGCTGAACTGTGATGCATCTGTAACAGAGGCTTTAGTCAATCCTACAGTTAGCTGTGGAGCAGGAATGACCTTTCAGAATTAGATGTTAATATAGGCAAGAAGCCAGGTCTTATGACACACCCTGCTGACCAGTTATTGTATGAGGAAGTATTCATAATGTTAACGGCCAAAGACACAACAGTCAACTTTATTCTCCATTATTAACAGTCTCCATTTTTCTTAAGTTTAGAAAAATAAAAGAAAATCAAGTCCCTACTTGTAGTGTTTGCAGACTTCTGTGGTGTGTGTGTGTGTGTGTGTGTGTGTGTATATATATATATATATATATATTCCTACCATGGCTGATTTTAAACTTTGATGTAATGGGGCTTACCACAGAGTTGAGAAGAGATATATAGTAACATGCACTTACAGAAATGCAAGAGATATAAAGACAATAGCACAAATAAGAGGAAAATTAAATGTAGAAAATAGTTGGGACATGATGACTTTTAAGTATTTAAAACACTTTAAGAATATAATTTAACTATAACTACATAATTTAATTTTTAAACATAACTGTCTAAAACTAGATCACAAATTTTCTGAATATTTACAAATTGTCCCTTACAAGCTACCACAAGCTGGCTTGAACAAACTACTACCTACCACCATTAGGCTCAATGAATATATGACCCATATTAAACTTAAATGTAACATATTAATTAGCATTTTTCTCAGTTGACTGCTTGTTTTGGAAAACAAACATGCTATAAAGCCATGCTAAACACACCTTTTGCATTTCTCTATGTAACTGAGTTCCTAAGGTTTTCCTCTAGAACAGAGATGCCTGGAAGGGAGTGTGGTATGAACACTAAAACTTTTGTCCGAAAGTTGCATGTTTTATTGCCTTTTCTTCCTATTTCAAGGGGACATTCAGGATTATTCTAACTTTTTAGTTTTATACTCTTTCCATTTATATCTTAGCAGTAGAGGAGAACACTTGCAGCCTGTGGGTCAGAGAAAAAGGCAGCCAGAGATGAGGCCTGAGAACTGGAGGTGAACAACGGGTGTTAGTCCTCTTGTCTGACATTATAAGAGCTCACATTAATTAAGCAATATCAAGAATTACACAAAGCATGTTACATGCATTATCACAATTAATGTTATTATTACCCACACTTATTTATGAGGGAATAGAGGCACCAAAATATTAAGCAAATTGTCCAAAGACACACAGTTCTTATTGAGCATTGGAACCAAGATTAAGCTCAAGTTTTATAAGTTCAGAAGCTTACCAATTTCATGTGTTAACTACTTTAATTAAACACATCATTTGTGTAGGTCTTAATCACGAAAATAAATGTATTTTTAAAAATTCATGTGGCATGATTAACAACAGCACCTAGTTCAGGGTTATGTTTAAATAGAAGCCATTATTAGTGTAATATAGCTGCCTTAACATATGGTTTATAAAAATAATAGCAAATACAGCAATCATTTGTGCTTCCAAGTATTTACAAATAAGGCAAACAGAATAAGTAACATTTCTACATCTGCTATCATGGAAACTAAAGAGAAAACACCTAAGTCAGGACTAGTAAGCTATTTAGTAACCAATGTCTGGGATATTTTAAACAGGTAGCTTAAATAAATCCTAGTTGATTCAGTAGTAGACAATGTTTTTGAAAAGTTGGATCAATATCATTGTTGATTTGCTCAATTGTGTAAATTGTAGTGATTAATCTTATTTTTAAAAAATGTATTGGGGTAGGTAGAACAGAGGAACATACAGCTTATGAAGGTAAACGATACAGACAACATTCTCTAATAAGGAATTATTAAGAATTCCTTATTAGAATTGTTAAGAATTGTTAAGAATTTATTTTTCTCTTGATAGTGTATTTGTGGAAATATTTTCAGATACTCATAGAAATGTAAACTTTAATTTAAAAAGCAACATATTATCCTTCTGCACATAGAGCATCACACGTTTCACCATAGTGACTAATCAATGTGGTGATGACTTTTGAAACAAGTTAGTAAATAAATTAAATTAATTTACACACCCTCAGGAAAATAAATTACCTCAGATTCAACTTTCTAAGAACTCTGTTGAAGATAACTAGATATAGGTGAGTATAGAATATTAAATAGCACATAAAAATTTTTTTAAAGAGGACACTGATATTTTATTCTTTGTTATATCATCTCTCATCTATTTATCCATCAAATACATAGTGCTATCAATTTATCAAATGCAAATACACGTCATCAACAATTGTCATTACCTCAAATACATAAATAAAAGTTCATATAATATATACTTTTTTATATATGTTCATGTACCTGTTCACATATCCATTTTAGAATTATTCATAATTTTCTTATTAAAAGTAGATTTTGTGTGAGTACTGTAAGGTGAATGACCCTCTGAGTTCTCATCCCACCCATAGCTCCCTTTTGTGTCAAGTGCCCAGACATAGTTCCATGTATGTAGGTTGCCATGCCTTGGGTCTGATGACCAGAAGGATTTCCCCTGACCAGATTGCACTATAGATTGTCGACCAACCAAAAGTTACATTGAATATAAGGAAGGCCGGTGGCTTTATGAGGAAGACTGATTTAGACACTCTGTTAACCTACCCAATCAAATCTCTTTTTGGGACTTGGTTAACATAAGATAGACAAGAGATTTTTTTTTTTTTTTTTTGGTACGTGGACCTCTCACTGTTGTGGCCTCTCCTGCTGTGAAGCACAGGCTCCAGATGTGCAGGCTCATGCGCAGGCTCATGGGCCCAGCCACTTGGCGGCATGTGGGATCTTCCTGGACCGGGGCATGAACCCTTGTCCCCTGCATCAGCAGGTGGACTCTCAACCACTGCGCCACCAGGGAAGCCTGACAAGGGATTTTTGCAGGCAGTTAAGTGGAGTAAAATCCAAGTGATATATAGAGAAAGTATTCAGAATAATCCATTTCACAGTAAAAACCAAGAATAAAGAGAAGTGTAAGGGTAAAGGTAAAATAGAAAAAAGAAAGTAGAAATATGAGAAACAGATGCAGTGGACACCACAACAACCAACTTGCATGACTTGAGTCATGAATTATTTTGGTGATGTTAGACCTGATATGCTATCATACATAACATTTCACTTGACCTTGGTGCTTTCATTTTATTTGTTAAAGCATTTTATTTCTCTTATGCACAGTTGTACAGTAAAATGCCCACACCAGTAGAGATAAGCTAAACATATTACTGTTGCTTCTTACCTGAGTCAAGCTAGTACAATGTGAATGTACATACATAAAAATGTTTGTATACAAAAATTTACTAAGCAATTTACATCTTTCTTCTCCTTTCATCTTAAAATGATTATATGTTCCTTGTTCTTTCTATTTTCGGAAAGAACTTCAAAGGCTCTTTTGAGAAGTTATAGAGACCCCAATTTTTAAAATGTTCACAAAGGAAGTGGCAGGAAGTTATAAGTTTCTCATCACCAGATAGTTATATTCACAGGAAAAAAAATGTAGAAATTTACATCCATCATCCATTCCATACATCTCTTAGAAGTTGGTATTCTTGCTGAAATTTCAGGTGTGTTTTTGTTGAAGAAAGGAACAACACAGAGATTCATTATAAGGGAACATTACTGAACTTCATCTCTTCTTCATGGCAAGGAAGAATAGCTCTCTTTGTGAGTGAAGCAAAAGATCAGTGTGAAAGCAAAGAACAGAATGAACCTTACCAATGTGAACTAGCCCAAGGAATTCAAAGACCTAGGAATACTTTGACAAATTTACAGGAGACATAGCATTCCATTTGTGTTCTAACCTACCCACAAGCTTATGGTTTAGGTTACACTCCTTCTGGATTCATGGGAGTGGCACAGTCCTTCTATTATATCTAGTGACATTATGGGAAAATGCTCTAAGAACAATGTATGAAGCTTAACATTTGGAAAGTGTTTATGTCATCAGAAACCATCTAGGTCAATCTTCTGTTATTTTGGTTAAGAAACATGAGGCCCAGAGACATTAAGTAACTAGTTCAAGATCAGAAAAGTAGCTATTATCAGATCCATGAAAACAACATGGTTTTTTAAATTCCTATTTCAATTTTTATTCTACTTCCTGTTTTTTCCACTTTTGCATGGATTCAGTCATTTCTGCCTGAAGATACAAATCTTCAACTGATGCTCACAAGGTTTATGTTTGTACCTGATTTAAAATCTGGCCAATGGGGCTTCCCTGGTGGCACAGTGGTTGAGGGTTCACCTGCCAATGCAGGGGACACGGGTTCATGCCCCAGTCCGGAAAGATCCCACATGCCGCAAAGCGGCTGGGCCCGTGAACCATGGCTGCTGAGCCTGTGCATCCGGAGCCTGTGCTCCACAACGGGAGATGCCACAACAGTGAGAGGCCCGCGTACTGCAAAAGAAAAAAAAATCTGGCCATGGTAAGACTTACTGCATCACAATAAACTGAGTTTCAAAGAGTTTAACTAAATTACCCTTAGTAACAGAGCTTAACAAAGTGGAATAGTTAAAGTGTGTGTATCTAATTCTTGAGAAAAACTTCAGTTTGTACTCAGGTTCTGCCTAGTCTCCATTTCTGCACACAATCCAATTTCACTTAAGACTGTAAATATTGCCTTCTTAGTAGACTGAACGTCTTACTCTGAACGTTTCTGCCCTTTGTACTCTTCCATTCCTTGAATTTGAGGTTAGTTTTGAGCAATAGAATAATGGAAAATCTCTGCCAGAAATTCTTATCAGCTTGGAGCTTTAGCATTTCTCAATTTGATCTTTTCTTTGTCATGTATATCATGGATCTTGTACATCAATATTGTTGGAGGAGTTATAGACTCTTTTATGTATTTAATAGTATGTCTTCTGAGGAATAAATATTGAGTTTAGAATATAGGGCTTCCCTGGTGGCGCAGTGGTTGAGAGTCTGCCTCCTGATGCAAGGGGCATGGGTTCGTGCCCTGCTCTGGGAAGATCCCACATGCCGCAGAGTGGCTAGGCCCGTGAGCCATGGCTGCTGAGCTTGCACGTCTGGAGCCTGTGCTCCACAACAGGAGAGGCCACAACAGTGGGAGGCCGCGTACCGCAGAAAGAAAAAAAGAAAAAAAGAAAATAAATTTACATGATATACCAAAGAAGTAATAACTTCATGTGTTCCAATGCGTAAATCCTCCAAAAGGACTGAAGAATTCAAATTGTAACAAAAAGGAGAAAAACTTTCATTTTAAGAGTTTATTGTATGGCTTCTCCCTCTCTGCAAAAATAAATACACAAATACATAAACAAATAAATAAAAATGACCCATCAATGAAAATATGGCAAAACCAATTTCATTTATTTATTTGGCCAATCATTCATTCAATGAATATTTTCTGAGCTCCAATACATAAAGAATACTAGGCTGAATGCTGTAGAATATCTGAGGCCTTGGTGTTCTATGCAACTCACTTAAAAGATTATAAACATGAATGGTAGCACACATAGTGGTACTATGTGTAATGAGATGGATGGAATGTTTACTGTTACCTAATAAAGAAATATTATAGTAGATAAAGCAGATAGTCAACCGTTATGATCGACCACAATTTGAAGCATTCTTTCATAGTGTACATAGCCATTTAAAGCCCAAAGGGAAAAATTATTTAAAAAGTAAAACAGTATGAAATTAAATATAACAATGGTTTATAAAAGTTTGTGGAATGATTTTTTCCCCCTCAGTGTTTTACTTTGCTTTCTAAAACAATTCATTTCACTTTCTAAATGATGTTAAAATGAATAACACCTAATAATAAGTCTAGAAGTATTAGGGATGCTTGGAAAATATTATAGCTAAAAATGTTGGATTTACTAGTTTATTCATGTAACTGTGATTTGTGTGGCTTATAACTTTGAGGTTCTTCACAGAATTGACAATAAAAAAAACAATTTTCCTCATAAGTACTTAAAAAAATACAGGTCATTTAGTAAAAATCTTGATTACTATACACTGATAATAGAATTTCTTTCTACCATTCTAAGGCACTTCAGCTATCCTTGAAGCATAGGGAAAAAATGTGATTTCTAGAAATAAAAGGAGTAAAAGTTGCTTGTATCTTTATTGGATTCATTAAAAATTACCACACAATTAGTATAATTTAGTAACCTGTGTCTTTATGGAATACAGACTGATTCAAATATTTTTGTGCAAAAAGTTCTTTGCAGTAATGAACGTATTCAACCAAATTTGTGTGGGTAAGCTTTTCTAAATTTCAAAAATTCTAATTTTCTGATTATATTACAAAACAGCACTCTGTTGATGTTTTTGTATTTATCTATCATCTTACATCAATTGGTTTTCCAGAAGGATTTTCTAAAGCCAGGAAAAATGGTAGTCAAATCAACGTGAACATATTAACAAAACTTCAAATGCATTCTACATGCTCTTTTAACCATTATTCAATTATTTTACTCATTTGAAAATATGTTTTACTCATCATTTTGTCTCAGATAAAATTTCTTCTTTCAAACAGTGTTATACTGTTCCTTATAGTTGCCCCTGGGGATTATAATCAAAGGGAGATATGAGAAATGCAACATGCTTTGGAACCATCCACGCATTCAGTGTTCAGTCTACTGAATAAGGAACACTGAACAGATATGTAATTAAACACAATAACAGCTTTGCTCATGAAATAGGAAGAAGATTAAAAAGTAATCCTGGATACCCATTTAATTATTTTAGATCAAATATGAATGTAATTAGAATACTGTGATGTAACTTAATTTTAAATATAACTTGAAATTTGACATTAGTCTAACCCCTTAAAGATAAATTTTATAGAAATCAAAGACAACCTTGAATATTTGAGGGTTTGTTCTACATAGCTTTGAATATCTATTCAGTCATTCATTTCTTTTTCATTTGCTCAATATTTTAATGCTTACCTAATCCATTACTGGAAAACATTATACTAACTTTTGGGGTGAAAAAAAACAAGAGAGGAATAAATGTGCCCTATGAAATCAAGTAAATACATTAGCACCAAAAATGCTATAAAGAAAGACTACAAAAATGGACATGACTTTCAATATTTGTTTTGTTAATGTTTTATAGTTTGGTACTTAATTAATTCAATGATTGTATGTTTATGTTGTAACTCTAGATTTAATATCTTGTGACATGTTACATGTTGGGTGCCAGGTGAAAATGTATATTTGAGTATTAGCAATAATCATTTTGAATAGAAAGAGTGCTTCTTGCCAGCCATATATGAGTAAGTAATTTAATTTCTCTGACCCTTAATTTTCTCTTCTGTAAAAAGTAAAAGAGCAACATATAGGTTTTTTGTTTCAATTTTATTTTATTTATTTTTTTATAGAGCAGGTTCTTATTAGTTATCTATTTTATACATATGAATGTATATATGTCAATCCCAATCTCCAAATTCATCCCGCCACCATCACCATCCCACCCCGCTTTCCCCCCTTGGTGTCCATAAGTTTGTTCTCTATATCTGTGCCTCTGTTACTGCCTTGAAAACCACTTCATCTGTACGATTTTTCTAGATTCCACATATATGCGATAATATACAATATTTGTTTTTCACCTTCGGACTTACTTCACTCTGTATGACAGTCTCTAGGTCCATCCACGTCTCTACAAATGACCAAATTTCATTCCTTTTTATGGCTGAGTAATATTCATTGTATATATGTACCACAGCTTCTTTATCCATTTGTCTGTCGATGGGCATTTAGGTTGCTTCCATGACCTGGCTATTGTAAATAGTGCTGCAATGAATATTGGGGTTCATGTGTCTTTTTCAATTATGGTTTTCTCTGGGTATATGCCCAGTAGTGGGATTGCTGGGTCATATGTTAATTCTATTTTTAGTTTTTTAAGGAACCACCTCATTGCTCTCCACAGTGGCTGTATCACTTTACATTCCCACCAACAGTGCCAGAGGGTTCCCATTTCTCCACACCCTCCCCAGTGTTTGATGTTTGTAGATATTCTGAAGATGCCCATTCTAACCGGTTTGAGGTGATAACTCATTGTAGTTTTGATTTGCATTTCTATAATAAATAATGATGTTGAGCAGCTTTTCATGTGTCTCTTGGCCATCTGTATGTCTTCTTTGCAGAGATGTCTAGTTAGGTCTTCTGCCCATTTTTTGATTGGGTTGTTTGTTTTTTTAATATTGATCTGCATGAGCTGTTTATATATTTTGGAGATTAATCCTTTGTCCACTGATTTCTTTGCAAATATTTTCTCCCATTCTGAGGGTTCTCTTTTCATATTGTTTATACTTTCCTTTGCTGTGCAAAAGCATTTAAGATTCATTGGATCCAGTTGGTTTTTGTGTTGTTGTTGTTTTTTTTTCATTACTCTGGGATGTGGGTCAAAAAAGATCTTGCTGTGATTTATGTCCAAGAGTGTTCTTCCTTTGTTTTCCCCTAAGAGTTTTATAGTGTCCGGTCTTACATTTAGGTCTTTAATCCATTTTGAGTTTATTTTTGTGTATGGTGTTAGGGAGTGTTCTAATTTCATTCTTTTACGTGTAGCTGTTCAGTTTTCCCAGCACCACTTATTGAAGAGGCTGCCTTTTCTCCATTGTATATCCTTGCCTCTTGTCATAAATTAGTTGGCCATAGGTGCGTGGGTTTCTCTCTGGACTTTCTATCCTGTTCCATTGATCTATATGTCTGTTCTTGTGCCTGTACCATATTGTCTTGATTACTGTAGCTTTCCTGTATAGTCTGAAGTCAGGGCGTCTGATTCCTCCAGCTCCATTTTTTCCCCTCAGGTTTGCTTTGGCTATTCAGGGTCTTTTGCATTTCCATACAAATTTAAAGATATTTTGTTTTAGTTCTGGAAAAATGTTATTGGTAATTTGATAGGGATTTCATTGAATCTGTAGATTGCTTTGGGTAGTGTAGTCATTTTCACAGTATTGATTTTTCCAATCCAAGGACATGTTATATCTCTCCATCTGTTTGTGTCATCTTTGATTTCTTTCATCAGTGTCTTACAGTTTTCTGAGTACAGGTCTTTTACCTCCTTAAGTATGTTTATTCCTAGGTATTCTTTTGTCACAATGGTGAATGGGATTATTTCCTTAATTTCTTTCTGATCTTTCGTTGTTTGTTTATAGGAAGATAAGAGATTTCTATGAATTAATTTTTTATTCTGAAACTGTACCAAATTCATTGATTAGCTCTAGTAATTATCTGGTGGCAACTTTAGGATTCTCTATATGTAGTATCATGTCATCTGAAAATAGTGAAAGTTTTACTTATTCTTTTCCAATTTGTATTCCCTTTATTTCTTTTTCTTCTTGATTGCCCTGGCTAGAAATTCTAAAACTATGTTGCATAATAGTTGTGAGAGTGGACATCCTTGTCTTTGTCCTGATCACAGAGGAAATGCTCCCAGTTTTTTGCCATCAAGAGTGATGTTTACTGTAGGTTTTTCATATATGGCCTATATTATGTTGAGGTAGGTTCCCTCTATGCCTACTTTCTGGAGAGTTTTTATCATAAATGGCTGTTGAATTTTGTCAAAAGCTTTTTCTGCATCTATTGAGATGGTCAAATGGTTTATTTTTATTTTTTATTTATATATTTATTTTGCAGTACACGGGCCTCTCACTGTTGTGGCCTCACCCATTGTGGAGCACAGGCTCTGGACGCGCAGGCTCAGCAGCCACGGCTCACGGACCCAGCCTCTCCGCGGCATGTGGGATCTTCCTGGACCGTGGCACGAACCCGTGTCCCCTGCATTGGCAGGCGGACTCTCAACCACTGCGCCACCAGGGAAGCCCAATCATATGGTTTTTATTCTTCAATTTGTTAATATGGTGTGTCACATTGATTGATATTCATATATTGAAGAATCCTTGCATCCCTGAGGTAAATCCCACCTCATCATGGTGTATGATCCTTTTAATGTGTTGTTGGATTCTGTTTGCTAGTATTTTGTTGAGGATTTTTGCATCTATATTCATCAGTGATATTGGTCTATAGTTTTCTTTTTTTGTAGTATATATGTCTGGTTTTGGTATCAGGGTGATGGTGGCCTCGTAGAATGAGTTTGGGAGTGTTCCTTCCTCTGTAATTTTTTGGAAGAGTTTGAGAAGTATAGGTGTTAGCTCTTCTCTAAATGTTTGATAGAATTCACCTGTGAAGCCATCTGGTGGTGGACTTTTGCTTGTTTGAAGGTTCTTAATCACACTTTCAATTTCATTACTTTTGATTGGTCTGTTCATATTTTCTATTTCTTCCTGGTTCAGTCTTGGAAGCTTATACATTTCTAAGAATTTGTCCGTTTCTTCCAGGTTGTCCATTTTATTCTCATAGTGTTTCTTGTAGTAGTCGCTTATGATGCTTTGTATTTCTGCAGTGTCTGTTGTAACTTCTCCTTTTTCATTTCTAATTTTATTGGTTTGTGTCCTGTCCTTCTTTTTCTTGATGCATCTGGTTAAAGGTTTATCAATTTAGCTTATCTTTCAAAGAACCAGTTTTTAGTTTTATTGATCTTTGTTATTGTTTCCTTCATTTCTTTTTCATTTATTTTTGATCTGATTTTTATGATTTCCTTCCTTCTGCTAATTTTGGGTTTTTTTTGTTGTTGTTGTTCTTCTGTCTCTAATTGCTTTAGGTGTAAGGTAGTTTGTTTATTTGAGATATTTCTTATTTCTTGAGGTAGGATTGTATTGTTATAAACTCCCCTCTTAGAACTGTTTTTGCTGCATCCCATAGGTTTTTGATCGTCATCTTTTCATTGTCATTTGTCTTTAGGTATTTTTTGATTTCCTCTGATTTCTTCAGTGATATCTTGGTTATTTAGTAATGTATTGTTTAGCCTCCATCTGTCTGTGTTTTTTACATTTATTTCTCTGTAATTTATTTCTAATCTCATAGTGTTGTGGTCAGAAAAGAAGCTTTATATGATTTCAGTTTTCTTAAATTTGCCAAGGCTTGATGTGTGACCCAAGATGTGATCTATTTTGAAGAATGTTCCATGTGCACTTTAGAAGAATGTGTAATCTGCTGTTTTGGCTGGAATACCCAATAAATATCAATGAAATCTATCTGGTCTATTGTGTCATTTAAAGCTTGTGTTTCCTTATTAATTTGCTGCCTGTATGACATGTCCATTGGTGTAAGTGAGGTGTTAAAGTCCTCCTCTATTATTATGTTACTGTCAATTTCCTCTTTTATACCTGTTAGCATTTGCCTTATGTATTGAGGTGCTCCTATATTGGGTGCATATATATTTATAATTATTATATCTTCTTCTTGGATTGGTCCACTGTTCATTATGTAGTGTCCTTCCTTGTTTCTTGTAACATTCTTTATTTTAAAGTCTATTTTATCTGATATGAGTATTGCTACTCCAGCTTTCTTTTGATTTCCATTTGCATGGAATATCTTTTTCCATCCCCTTATTTTCAGTCTGTATGTGTCCCTAGGTCTGAAATTGGTCTCTTCTAGCCAGCATATATATGGGTCTTGTTTTAGTATCCATTCAACCAGTCTGTGTCTTTTGGTTAGAGGATTTAATCCATTCACATTTAAGGTAATTATCGATATGTTTCTATTACCATTTTCTTAATTGTTTTGGGTTTGTTTTTGTCCTTTTCTTCTTTTGCATTTCTCATTTAGAGAAGTTCCTTTAGTACTTGTTTTAGAGCTGGTTTGGTGGTGCTGAATTCTCTTAGCTTTTGCTTGTCTGTAAAGCTTTTGACTTCTCCATCAAATCTGAATGAGATCCTTGGCTGGTAGAGTCATCTTGGTTGTAGGTTCTTTCTTTCATCACTTTAAATATGTCATGCCAGTCCCTTCTGGCTTGTAGAGTTTCTTCTGAGAAATCAGCTGTTAACCTTTTGGAAGTTCCCTTGTATGTTATTTGTCATTTTTGCTTGTTTTTAATAATTTTTCTTTGCCTTTAATTTAGTCATTTTGATTACTAGGTGTCTTGACATGTTTCTCCTTCGTTTTATCCTGTCTGGGACTCTCTGTGCTTCCTGGACTTGCGTGGCTATTTCTTTCCCATGTTTGGGAAGTTTTCAACTATAATCTCTTCAAATATTTTCTAGGGTCCTTTCTCTCTCTCTTCTCCTTCTGGGACCCCTATAATGCAAATATTGGTGCATTTAATGTTGTCCCAGAGGTCTCTTAGAGTGTCTTAATTCCTTTTCATTCTTTTCTCTTTATTCTGTTCTGCAGCAGTGAATTCCACCATTCTGTCTTCCAGGTCACTTATCCGTTCTTCTGCCTCAGTTTTTCTGCTACTGATTCATTCTAGTGTATTTTTCACTTCAGTTATTATATCGTTTATCTCTGTTTATTTGTTCTTTGATTCTTCTAGGTCTTTGTTAAACATTTCTTGCATCTTCTCGATCTTTGCCTCCATTCTTTTTCTGAGGTCCTGGATCATCTTCACTCTCATTATTCTGAGTTCTTTTTCTGGAAGCTTGCCTATCTCCACTTCATTTAATTGTTTTTCTGGGGTTTTATCTTATTACTTCATCTCGTACACAGCCCTCTGCCTTTTTGTTTTGTCTATCTTTCTGTGAACGTGGTTTTTCTTCCACAGGCTGCTGGATTCAGCATATAGTTTAAAATAATATTGCCACTCTCTTTTTAATAAAGGATGCAGAAACTTTACAATTTCCTGTTCCAGAGATTATAGTAAAATTAAAAGCTTCAGAAATAAATATCCTCAAATTCACCATGAATGATTTGATGTGGAATTTCTGGAATGCTTTCAATAATGAAAGAAGACAGATGTGTTTTGAATGATTTTACAGTTTTATATGGATTGGAGGTAGGGGAGGATAAAGAAATCAAAGGGAATTAGTCAGCTTTGTTAAGAGGGGTTTGTATGAAGGAGTAGAAGATGATTAAAGTGAATCTGAAGTTTGGAAGATGAATGTAGTTTGATTCTACAAAACAATTGAAGAACTTTGGAAGAAAACTTTGTAAACTATAAGAACTTTATAAACTTTATAAACTATAAGAATGATAATGAAGTCAGTGGCAGAGAGCAAGAGATGATGATGGTTTAATTAATAAAACAAATTTGAATACATATTTTCATTCAAATTCAATAAATTTTAAAATATATATAGGTAATATTTTCTCATCTAAGATTATTCTTAAGTAAAAAGCATGAAAACAGGAATAAAAAACAGCTGTAACCTCGTCCTGAAATATAACCACCATTAACATTTTCGTGCTTGCTCCTCCATATGTATTTCTATTCAGTAGAAAAACACGAGCCCTTTTTTTTGTATGTTTTATAAAAAATGGTATGAATCTTTAGCTACAGTTTGAACACAAATTGTTTCACTTATTTTTCACCAATCACTTTTTTTTATAAGGGGATTAATTTTGCTGTAACCATCTCTTAAAATACTTATTGAAAGGCAGCATTCTGCCCATGTGTGTATATAGTAATGGAAGTTCTGATATCAATTCTTACATTAAAAAAGAAAAACTTTTTCAATATATTCTTGAAATATTAACTCAGTGTGTTAGAAATCTGAGTTGCTTTAGTTAGCTTGCATTACAAACTGACCTAAACTAATTTGTTTTTTAGAACTATAAGAATTTTTGTGTAACCATTGGTAGCTTCCAATTGCTAGAGATAAGTTGGAGCTGAACATTTTCTCTCCAAGAAACTTACTCCCACAAGGGATTTTACAATAAAAATCAGCCTCGGTTCAAATTCTGTCACAGTTTTTAGCAAGCGTATGTGCACATGTGAACATGTACACACACACATACAATATCTTCTGCAAACCTGGTGAAATTTCTATTCTATGCCTTTTAGGCAATCCAATAAGTTCCTTGTATGGAAAGACTTCAGGATTTAGTTATCTCTGGGAAAGGATCAAATGATCCTTTTTATAAATGTATTTATTATTTTTGGCTGCATTAAGTCTTCATTGCTGTATGCAAGCTTTCTCTAGTTGCAGCGAGCAGGAACTACTCTTCATTGCAGTGCACAGACTTCTCATTGCGGTGGCTTCTCTTGTTGTGGAGCACAGGCTCTAGGTGCAGGGGCTTCAGTAGTTGTGGCTCACAGGCTAAGAGTGCAGTAGTTGTGGTGCACGGGCTTAGTTGCTCTGCAGTATGTGGGATCTTCCCAGACTAGGGCTCAAACCCATGTCCCCTGCATTGGCTGGTGGATTCTTAACCACTGTGCCATGAAGAAAGTCCTATATAGGATTTTCATAAAGAGCTAGCACCTTATATCCACTCTGTGCTGAACGTTGTACAGCTTACCAAGAGTCTTATTCAGAAGAACTCTTCTGCAGAGTAGTGCACTCGGTGGATAACCCTCAACTGTTAGCCATTTCGAGATTTGAATCAGTGAAGACAAACACCTTAGCCAGTGCTGCACTGCTTTCCTGTGGTGACCATAAATAATATACATCTAAAATAAAGGTCTGGCCTTCTTGTCCCTACTCAGGACAACCCCTGGGTCATTCTAGCTTCACTGCTTTTCTAGGGGTTGGCTGAGGCTGTCATTGGGACTACATTGCTCTTCAGTTTCTCCATCTGGGCAAATCCTGCCTCCTTCTCATTTGCACATGTATTGATACCATGGATGACCCATACTTCATCTTTTCAGATAACCCAACAGATGATCTACTTCTTTGCCATCATGACCTTTCCATAAGGACAATGCATTTCAACTCATGGAGTTAAAACATTGTTACATAACATAGGATAGTAGTGTCTGGTTTTCCTGTAGTGTTCCATTTCCTTCTCCTGAGATCAACACAAGATTTTTGAAAACTGTGATGAAATCCTTTTTTACATCTCTTGATGGCTTAATATAAGTTTCATTATTGGGTATAACCAGTCATGAATTTTTAAATTTAATGTTAATATTAGTAATATATGTTTATTTATTATTATTTCTATTTTGGAAAAGGTGCAGAGAGGTTAAAAAATTTCTTGCAGGTCATATAGTTAGTAAATATCTGGGCTGGAATAAACATTATGATATATTACAAAATCAAGATGGAACCAGAGTACAAGTAGAACTTTATTTAAAACTAGAAATATACATTTAAATTCTCAAATATTTGTCAAATGAAACATTAAAATATCAGGTATGTGTCTATCATTCTCTTTTCTGTGTGTCATTCTTAACAGAATTAAGGAATTTGATATTTTAAATAAACAAATAGAAGTGTTTTTAGCTGACGATACAGCTTTGTGTTATTTAGTTAGACACAGAAGTTGAAGTAAAACTATTTTGCCCAATATTTTTGTCCTCACAGCAAAACTATTCTGCTAGATTTTATGTCCTTCTGAGAGAGATTGTTGGTATATTTAATCTACTGAACAGAGCAATGTATTTTTATAGTGGACTACTAATATTAATAGTAAATCAGAAACAAAAGATGTACCTGGAAAGAACAAGTAAATCAGAATATGCCCAAGCAGAATAGAACATAGAAGAAGAATTTGAAAGCTCACCTGGGTCCAATCCAAGAGAACAGCACTGATCTGAGAGAAACTCAAGGAGAAGGACCAAAATGAGCAACCTGCTAGAGCAACCACCCACGTTCCTTTAGGACCCAGTGTTTTGCTTTTATTTCTCTGGTTTTAGAAAATTAAGGTGTAAAGTATTTCTGAGAAACTTTGAAATCAAACAGCTTAATTTAAATCATGGTAGAATTCAGCACAAAATACTCTAGAATATAAAACACACACACACTTAGGCTTGAAAGCTTTGAAGTTTTGAGTTCTCAGAATAAATTATAAAACCAAAGGGAGACATTTTAAATTGTGTAGAGTATATCTTAATGATTAAGAAATAATAAAATCTGTTCAATCCACGTATTTGTGTGCATATGCACACACACATATTCATGCCGCACAACCACATACACAATATGTACATGTTGTACACACACACACACACACACACACATATATATATTCAAGATACTAGGGATTTTCAAAGGTCATCAATTTTTTCCACATGGTTTTGGAGTCAATTGATATATACGAAAGCATGAAAGAGGAGATCAGATTATCAGCTTTATTAGTGATAAATGTTAGATTAAAATACATGTCTCAGATGCACACTAAATGGACTTTATAACCCATTCATAAGTGTGGGACAGCAGACCTGAGTGCTTATTTCATACAGGTCAACTTTCTTAAAGAAAACAAGAAAGGAGCTGATTGATCTGTGCATGCCCACACTTTTCATCCAGTGACATTAATCAGGTAGCTCACATCTAGGAAAAGAATAGAATAAAAGTTGACTAAAGGCCAACAGTTAGATTCCAAATAAGTTTCTTTACATGGAACATGAGGAGTCAAGTATAACTGGTTGTGTCTGTGTGTTTGTATATACACATAGTTTTACAGACATAAAACTACTCCCAATGCTTTCAATGTTCTCCTTTTTGTTTCAGAATTCTTATTAATATGGTTAAGTATAGTCTAATTAAGAGAGTTTTGTAAAAAATATATGCTTGTATTTGTTATTACTTTATGAACCATCTACCATCTTGCTGTCCCTTTTTACTGTTAATTATGTGAAATCACAGTATTGTAAAAGGATATTACAAACCATTTATCTCACCTGTAAGCAGATTAAACATTAAATGAATGTCAGTAGGCCATGTGATGGCCTTTGTTCATGACTGAAATTTTTAGTGTTGAGTGACATATATGTTACCTCACTTTTAAAAAGCAAAATGATTTTTGAACAAAAGAAATTCAAAAGATAAAACCTGATTAATTCACACAGAGGGTTTCAGCAAACTGTGACTATTTTAACATCAATATATTTATTTATTCCTCAACAATTGTTGATTCTCTACTATACTCCAGATACTTTAGCAATCACTAAGAATACAAGAGTAAAGGATATCATGAGATATGTTACATAAATACAAGATTGTGATATAATCTGGTGAATTCTGGAAGGAATTCTTATTTTTTTTGTATGTTATAAAAGGACTCTACTTCATTCCTATAAAGGAATGCAATCTACTTCATTCTAAGTAAGGGGAGTTCTGAAATGAATATAACCATACTCTTTCCACCCCCTCACTGTTCCACATAATTAGGAGCAATATGAATATGAATGGCCAGAATCTAGGATGTTTACTGAGACATGTGTTTATCTGGAGACAAGGTCACCAACTTGTAAGCCCATGGGTTTTATTACGTTAACTCTTCTGCCAGAAACTGGATGCTAATTAAGTATTCAACACACCAAGGAGCTGGATAGTAAGTAATTGGAATGAATCTACTGTGCAGATCAAACTCAACCTACTTCTTATTGTCTACATTGAAGCATGGAATAAGAGGCTTTAAAATGTGTGATCTTGGGATTCCCTGGTGGCGCAGTGGTTGGGAGTCCACCTGCCGATGCAGGGGACACGGGTTCGTGCCCCAGTCCGGGAGGATCCCACGTGCCATGGAGCAGCTGGGCCCATGAGCCATGGCCACTGGGCCTGCACGTCCGGAGCCTGTGCTCCACAATGGGAGAGGCCACAGCAGTGAGAGACCCACGTACCGCAAAAAACAAAAAACAAAAAACAAACAAAAAAAGTGTTGTCTTTGACCTGTTTTATTAAGAATCACTGTAGGTCAGGGGTTATTAAAACTCGGCTGTGCAATAATAAAGCCAATAGTTTGAGTCTTATTAGGGTTCTTTTTTTTCCCCCTCTTTATATTTTATTCGTTAGAAGGGAGCATGATTCACAAGGAAAAAAATTTATAACTGTGTGGTGATGGATGTTAACTAGAATTATTGTGGTGATTATCTTGCAATATATACAATATTGAATCATTATTTTGCACACTGGTACCTAATATAATGTTATTAGCCAATTACCTCTCAAAAAAGAAAAAAAAGAAGGGAGGATGAGTACTTTGTATCACAAATTACAACATACTAGGGGACAAACGTGAGAGGTCGAAAGTAAAATTGAATGTGTGTGTCTATTATTTTAAGCAAGGTTTCTTTGGAATCTTAGCTTTGAGAACCAGATGTACCTGGAGATGGTTACAGACCTTGAGTGGCAGCTGAAGTATTTTTTAAATTTTTTATTTTATATTGGAATATAGTTGATTAACAATGTTGTGTTAGTTTCAGGTGTACAGCAAGGTGATTCAGTTATACATATACATGTATCTATTCTTTTTCAAATTATTTTCCCATTTAGGTATTACAGAGTATTGAACAGAGTTCCTTGTGCTATACAGTAGGTCCTTGTTGGTTACCTATTTTAAATATAGCAGTGTGTACATGTCAATCCCAAACTCCCAATCCATTCCTCCCCTCCACCCTTCCCCTCAGTAACCATAAATTCATTCTCTAAGTCTGTGAGTTTGTTTCTGTTTTGTAAATAAGTTCATATAAATGATATTATGTAATATTTGTCTCTCTGTGTCTGACTTACTTCACTTAGTATGATAACCTCTAGGTCCATCCATGTTGCTGTAAATGGCAATATTTAATTCTTTTTTATGGATGAGTAATATTCCATTGCATATATATCACATCTTCTTTATCCATTCATCTGCTGATGGGCACTTATGTTGCTTCCATGTCCTGGCTATTGTAAATAGTGCTGCTGTGAACATTAGGGTACCTGTATCTTTTCCAATTAGAGTTTTCATTTTTATGGATATATGCCCAGTAGTGGGATTGCTGGGTTTTATGCTAGTTCTATTTTCAGTTTTTTAAGGAAGCTCCATACTGTTCTCCATAGTGGCTGTATCAATTTACATTCCCACCAACAGTCCAGGAGGGTTCCCTTTTCTCCACACCCTCTCCAGCACTTACTGTTTGTAGATTTTTTGATGCTGGCCATTCTGACTGGTGTGAAGTGATACCTCATTATAATTTTGATTTGCATTTCTCTAATAATTAGTTATGTTGAGCATCTTTTGATGTGCCCCTTGGCCCTCTGAATGTCTTCTTTGGAGAACCATCTATTTAGGTCTTCTGCCCATTTTTGGATTGGTTTATTTGTTTTTTTGATATTGAGCCACATGTGCTGTTTGTAAATTTTGGAGACTAATCCCTTGTCGGTTACAAGTTTTGCAAATATTTTCTCCCATTTTGTGTGTTGTCTTTTTGTTTTGTTTATGGTTTCCTTTACTGTGCAAAGGCTTTTGAGCTTAATTGGGTCCAATTTGCTTATTTTTGTTTTTATTTCCTTTACTCTAGGAGACATATTGAAAAAGATATTGCTGTGATTTATGTCAAAGAATGTTCTGCCTATGTTTTCCTCTAAGAGTTTTATAGTATCTCAATTATAGTAGCTTGTTTACTCCTTATAACAACTTAATAAGGATAATAATATTGATAGAAGCATTTCTTTTTCTCACTGACAAACTATTGAATTTTGTCATCAGCATGGAGTGTCTCTTGTGCTATCTTAGAATCCTAGGATTCAGGGAGGTGGTAAAGTGGCAATGGTGAATTTGGGAATCTTGTCTCCCAAAAGTACCTGCCGCTCTACCCCTGATTCTGCAATGACTGCCAGGCAGATCACCCCTCCACTGGAGCCATCCTGCTCCATGGCCAAAGCGAGAGCATTGGCAGTGAATTGTAGACATTCCTCCTTGGTCATGCCCTCCGGGTAGGTAGCATTGACATAGCCATAGATATAGGAACTCCCGGAGCCCCCGATGGCAAAGGACTGTCTTACCATCATACCCCCCATGGGTACCGAATACACCTGCCCCCCTTCTTGGGGGTCCCAGCCCGCAATGATGATTCCTGACATCAGGTCTTCTCGGTATCGGTAACACATCTCCTTAAAGAGGCTGGCTGCCAAGTGTACCAGCAGAGGCTCATTCAGCTCGATGCTGTGGAAACCAAGCTGATAAGTGACTGCGTCAGCTACTGCCTGGGTATCAGCTGCTGAGCCTGAGCGGCAGCAAAAAGTACGGTCGTGAATAGGGGTCAGTTGTCAGTCACTTGATTGGCAACGTACAACCCAGTGGTTGTTTTGGAGTCGGCTCCTAGAACCACGCCCCCTTCAAATTACATGGCCATGATAGTGGTCCCTGTTGAGACCTCCCAGTTTTCCCAGTCAGGGGTAATGGCCTCAGGCCCCCAGGCTTGTGCCGGCCGCACTCCCCGAGCAGCTACTAAGGTGGCCGCCATCTTCCTCCTACGGTACGGCCACAAAGCAACTGATAGAAGCATTTTGATGAATGTTTCAAATGTCCTAAGACTATTTTAAGTGATACACATAAACTATAGCATTTAGTTCCTGGGAGAACTCTGTTAAGCTAATACTATTATTATCTCCATTTAACAGATGGGGCACTGAAGCATAGAATACTAAGTAAATTGCCAAAGATTATGCAGCTTTTATTTCTAAGATGTTCTGATGCCAAAATCTCTACTGTAGAATATAATTCTTTATCAACTCTCATGAAGAGAGAACTGTAGTACAATAGATAAACTTAGCTTTAGAAATGGCAGTGAGAAATTCAGAGAATGGAGGAAGGCAGCAAGCTACTTTGAGAACTTGAAGGCCAAACTAGTCTTATGTGAAAAGAAAGAGAAATGGAACAAGAACAATATATCTGGAACTAACGGCTTTGAAATGTGGAGTATGAAAGGGGAAGATATTTTATTCATGACAAAATCAGTGAGGATTACTAAGGCTCAGAGAACTCTAACAAAGGGAAAAAAGTAGATCTCAGAGAGTAAACAAAAATGTTTCCCTAGTGGAAACCCTTTCCAAAAAGTTTACTGAGAGACTGTTTCTTAAAGTTAAGGTTGGAAGTCAATAACAGAGCAAGAGACTATCTAGTTACATGACTGGGATAGTTACACTTAGTATTTATACCAGCTCTGAATAGGTCTGTGGAGAGAAGACTGGGAATTCCAGTTAGAATATCTCAGACAACAATCAATGAATATAAAACTTGTTGTAGACTCAGATTTAAAAAGCATAAGGTGATCTAGGAAACTATATAACAAATGAGTCCAAAACTAAGTGAAAATTTGGACTGATGGGGCTGTTCCCTATGTAGGAATATCCTCCAAAGGCAGATTATAACAATAGGATTTGTTTTAATAATAGACATTTTGTGCTGGTTTTGATGTCACATTTTATATTATGAAATAATTAATCAGGCTATTTTTGATGCAGTATGCTGACGAACTTGTGTTTTCTTTTTTCTCTTAAAACACTAAGAAAATCAAAGTATCTTCATCTTCAGAGGTTTGAATAATGAACAAATGTACAGATCAAAAAAGGTCCAATGAGGAAGAGAGGGCAATATTCAAAGAGGAAGAGTAGATCAAATGACTCTGATAAAAGAATATAGACAATAGAGAACCAAAAACTATCAGATAAACTGTTTTAATTAGGACAAGTACCTTAAGGTTCTCCAGAGAAACAGAATCAGTAGGAGATATATACATTTATCATGACAGTTTGGTTCATGTATTTATAGAGAATGAGAGGTCCCACAATCTGCCATTTGCTGGAGACCTAGGAAATCCAGTGGTATTGTTCAGTCTGAGTCTAAAGGCCTGAGAATCAAGAGAGCAGATGGTTTAAATCCCAGTCTCAGGGCTGGAGAAAATGATATAGCTCCACTTAAATAAACAGGTAGGAAGCAAAAAGGGATGAATTCTTCCTTCCTCTACTTTTTGTCCTATTTAGGCCTTGAAAGGATTGGAATGTGCCCACCTACACTGGGTAGGATAATCTATTTTACTGAGTCATTAATTCAAATGCTAATCTCATCCAGAAACAACCTCACCACCACATCCAGAAATAATGTTTAACCCACACACACTGTGGCCAGTCAGGCTGACACATAAAATTAGCCATCACAGCAAGTGTTAGTCAGTTGGTGCCAAAGTAATGCTGTGTAACAAACCATTCCAAATCTCAGTGGCTTACAACATAATCATCCATTCTTATGCTCACAGGTCTGCAGGTGGACTGTGGTTCAACTGACTAAGGGTTGGCTTGACTGGATGACTCTGCCTTAGGTTGTGGATCAATTGTCTCACACTAGGTTACAATTAGTTTCATTCTAGGCTCTAGATTGAAGGGAATGCAGCTACCATGAGCATAATCTTCTAACAGCACAAAACCAGATTGCAAATTTATTTTAAGATTCTAATTTGAAAAATGTGTTACCATTGCAGTAGTCAAAGCAAGTCACAGATCCAAGCCCAATATCAATGGGCAAGGATATGCACACTACTCTCAGTGGGAGAAGGAGGTGAATGAATATTGACTAAGTAATACTCCAGACTATTACAGGACAATACTGGGTTAAACAGTCATTAAATTTCAAGAGCTCTAAGACCATGACTTTTTTCAGATCTTATAGATGTTCTTGATTAAAGAAGTTCCTCTCTCAGAAGACAGAGTCATTGGAGCTAGTATGAGTCACACTAATTTGGAAAATAGAGTTGCAAATGGAAGAAATACAATGCCCACTGATATATCAACAAATGAGTGTGTGCAAGACTATTAAGACTTGAGCTTCTTGATTCTAGTAAATCCCAGAGCCATGAATAGAAACCTGTATTTGGAGGGTACAATAGTCTGGTTCTGTGGGTTTTAAATTTTGCACAAGTGCTTCAGTTAGCCTAATGGAGTATACCTTACAGAGAATCAGAATGGTGGTTAAATGAGGGAGTGAGACATACAGGGAATAAGTGAGGATATCCCATTAACAGAAGATAGTTCAAATTAGAATTGAGGGTGGGTAAAGATAATATTGACTGGACTTCTGGGAACTTATGCAAATTAATAGTTTTTGGTGATCTGAGGAAATTCAATATGAATATATATTTACTTAATAGGAATTTATTTATAGATTTGCCTGCATTAAGAAACTTTCATTCATTAAATACACATATGAAGAGTGGAAAGAGAATTCAAAAAGAGGAAGAAAATGATATTTGTAACATATGTTACCCTTCCCCCACAAAGAGAAAGAACTAATTCTAGAATATAGGAACACCTGACTTTTGGGGGAACAAGCTAGACCACTAAAGAGAAAGATAAATTACTTAACAGGCAACCCATGCATACACATGAACTTGAACACACTCAAAAGCACACACATTTAAGAAAATTAATAACATATGAAAAGATATTCAATTCATTAATAATCAGCAAGATGCAAAAAAAATGAAATAAAATAGCATTTTACACTGATCGGATTGAGAAAAATGTAAAAGTCAGACAGTGCCCAGTGCTGGCAAAGATGATGATTAATAGGAATTTCCATACATTATTGTGGAAATTTTTGCAACCATTTTGGAAAATTGTGTGGCATTATCTAGAATATTTGAAGATGAACATACCGTATGACCCAGAAATTCTACTTCTAGGTATTTGCCATAGACTTGCACTGTCCAGTACAGTAATGAGTAGCTACATGTGGTGGTTTAAATTCAAATTTAAATAAAACAAAGCTAAAAAATTTTAATTCCTCAGTTACACTAACCACATATCAAATGTTATTTTGCCATGTATGACTAGTAGCTACCACTTTGGACTGCAGAGATAAGGACATTTCCATTATATGAACCCCAAGAGACATTTAAAAAAATAACCTTTGTAGTTCTTTGTGATAGCCATAAACTGGAAGTAACTCAAAGGTCCAACAATTTTAGAATGGATAAAATGGTTGTAGTATATTCATACAATACTATACTGCAAAGAAAATGAAAGAATTAGAGCTACACCCAACATATTAGATAAATATTAAATGAATATATTTGGTATGATTCCATTTTTGTAAAAGTCAATCCAAAACAAACAAGCAAAAAAAACAAAAAAAAATTGTGTTATATTGATTGAGGTGGCATACATAGAAAATCATAAAGAAAAGTCAAAGAACTGACACACCTAGATACATACACACACACACACACACACACACACACACATTATATACACAGAGAAGTGGGGAAGAGAATGAATAAATGAATGAGTGATTATGAGAAGGACCAATGTTATCCTAAATTTTCCAGGTTCAGACAACCATAGGGAATAAGGAAGGAGGGAGAAATGAGAAGCTTTCATCAAATATATTATATTTAAGGAAAGATTAGGATATCCAAGTAAAAAAATCCATTAGGAAGTTGTACGTTTAAGGTTGAAATCACTGAGATTAGTTTGGGCTGAAACAATAGGTTTAAGAATCAACCATATGAGGATAATAGTCGAAGCTAGAGATTAGGTGAAAGCCTTAGGAAGTTGGCTACAGGGAGAACAAAACATACAAGCAAAGGAAAAACAAAGGAAAGAAGGAAAGACAAATCCTCTCTAATGTACTTGTGGCAGCCTGCCCCCAAAAATTAACCCAGCATGGATACAGTGCACCAGCCATAGCTTTCCTATGTTGCAATGAAATAAATTAATCTGAATCTCCCTTGATTCTGAAAAGAAATCCTGGCATTAATTCTCTGCATGTTCGGCTCTTACCTATTTTAGAGATGAGAGAAATAACTGCTAATCTTTCAAATGTCAGCTGAAACGTCAGTTATCTAGGTAAGCTTCTGTTGTCCACTGCCCCCTGGCCTAAGTCAGGCACATTGATAAACTCTTTCATTCTCTACATTCTCTTTGTAGCAGTGATTAGAGATTGGAATTATAAATCTACAGTATGCATATGGCTGCTTTATTATAATTACCTCCTCCATTAAATTCTACAAAAGCAAGAAATGTTGTTTTAACTCACCATTCTGTCTCTAGTTCCTATACAGAAGATATACAAAACGTGTATTTGTTGAGCAACAGATTGACTGAATAAATGAATGGATGAATTAGAACATTTTTATTTGCACTGGTGGCATATATCTGTGAATGATTCTCACATCGATGGAATGAAGTAGATCCTTTCTTTATTTCTGAGTTCCTTCTAGACTTTTTCCATAATCATATACATATATACATGAAAATCTTCCATCTGTAAGACACCACACAGAGACATTAATGCACAAATGTCAAAAAGAAGGAAACTAAGTCTAAGTAAAAGTCTAAACTATCAATAAATTGAGGCCAGCAGCAAGTAACTGCTCTTTCTTTGCCCATAACTCTACATTTCAAGAGTGAAATACTCAGTCTCCAGTTTTCTTGAATTCTATTCCACTCATTTGATTTTCATAAAATATTTGATGGTGTCTTCAAGTGAATTTATTTCAAAGTGCTATCAGTCCTAATGGCATTTTATCTGATGACTTTAATCACGGAATAGAGTGTATTGAAATAATCAAGGATTTATGGTAACTGGGCTTTGAATTCACATGAAGGATTCTTTCTCTAGGAAGAGGAAAAGTAGTTGAGGTACATTGAATTCATTCATTCTTTTATTAAAATGGATTCTGAAAAGAAAGGACATTGGTCTTAGAATTTTGGAAATGTTCTTCATTTTGTCTTCCTTTTGTATTTTCAGGGAAACTGTTGTTAATTGGTGTGTTAAGCACTAATCATTAAAGATTTTGCACAATTAAATGTGAAGATTAGGCAGTTACTAATGCCCAGATTTAGATATTAATCCAGGATGTACAGAAATTGAAATAGCATATACATGTTTTCAACTCACCCAGATGTTCTGAGAAATCTTTGGAAACGTAGGGATTACCACCAGCATATTGATTTGGTGGAACTCACTTGGCTCGATAGGTCAGAGTAAATATGTTTATTCAGTATTATTTGACACAGAGAAATATAGAAAAAATTCATATAATCTTACACTGCATGTCTTTTAAGGCACTTTGAATTCAATTTTTCTCACATCAGATAACTTTGAGTAGTACCTTTCTGACTTTAATTTTGGAAAAAGAATATGGTCTTCACAAACATTCTTTTCTTCAAGATTATATAAATTCAACTTGAAAAAATTTTCAGAACTTTATTACCAAGTTGATTGAAAGACATTTAAACTTTTGGAAAAGATTGAATAATGTTAAGGCTGGATGGGCAGACTTTTTTGCAGGAATATTCTGGGTTTCTACAAATTCTAGTAAACCTGGAACTTTCAGATAAAGTTGATTAATGAAAGAGTCAATTTGGTTACGTAAAAAAAATTTAAGGCAGAATAATCAGCTGTTGTATTTCTCTGTTTTGAAGTTAGGGAGAAATATCTGGATATTTTCTTAGATGTTGGCGAAGACAATGAAGCTAAATAACATGTAATTTTACCCCCTTGAGAGGAATCATATCAAAATTGTGGGCAAGAGCTTGGACATTTTACTTCTAGGAATGCTGTTTTAAACTACTGGATCAAGTTTTATGTCCTTTTAATACATAAATCTCTCATTGATTGGTTACCAATAGCAACAGGACATTGTAAGAGAACCAGAGACATGTTTCCTTACCAAGTATTTAGACCCTTTCTTAATCACAGTTAAGTCCACCTGATCTAATGTGTTTTGCCAGCACCAGAAGCAAATGCAATAATACAGGGTTCCCTAGTAATTCTGCCATTTGATAATTGTTCACTTGTTTTACCTGTGTATTTACATCTAGCTTTTCATCTATTTCTGAAAATAATTTGAGGTAACATAAACTTGGGGGAAAAAAAGTCTGAGGAAAAGAACAGGAAACAGGTAAAATGTTTACTCTGAGTTTCCTGGTATACAAGTTAAGAAAGTCTATCAGCTACTCATATGAGATCATTATTCTCCAAAAATAATAAGGAAAAAGTCTCAAGTAAATCTTTACATGCAAAACATGTTATTATCAGTTTTCAATAATGCTGTTATGTAAGGTACAATTTTTAAATGATCTCAATATGTGAAATTCAATGAAACTTATTTTACAATTTATCATAGAGCTCTCTACACATATTTGCAATGTCTTTTTACTGTAAGTTAATTAGGGGGAAAGTAAATACGCATTCCTTCTTTTTTAATTCTATCTTCATACCACAAAGTATGTTTGAGTATATTAAGTGTTTACCTAGAACCTAAAATTAGAGTTGAAGGAGATGATAAAAGTTTGGAAGTGTTCATTTCCTCATTATACCAGATGTTAAAACTTCTATGTAATACTTGGGGTCACTTTTTTATGAATAAGTTAAGATATTGCCTATGAAGGAAATTTTCTTTGTGTTTACTGGGAGACGCTTATTACCAGAAAGTAAAACCTAGTTGCAATAATATAAGTTTAAAAAAATTTTTTAGTTATAGAAGGTAATGAAGAAGAGAGGTTAATTTGGAATTATTAACAGCAAACCCTAGCTGTTTAAAAGTTCAAGTAACTTTTTTTAAGGGCTGTAACTTATCTGAAGCACATCAATTTACTTTCCTTAGCTATTTGTAGTATAATTGTTAGTATTATAGGTTTATTAGTTAATGTAGCTTCAGTTAAATCCCAACGTATCAAAATTGTATAAAACGTCTTAATTTTTCATGCAAGAAGTAAATCAAAGGTTACAGAATGGCCATTAAATTAATTTTTAAAAATAGACCAGTCAAAGGCTACCAGATTTACCATATATTAAAATATAATATAAAGTAACTACCAATAAAACTATGCAGTACTGTTATAGAATTGACAGATATACTAATGCAATAAAATAGAAATCTCCCAAATATATACCCACATATACATGGATGACAAAGTTGATTATTTTAATTCAGTGGAAAATGTAGTTTCATTTTAAAAATTATGCTGGCACAAGTGATTATGAATCTTGAAAAAAACAAAGTTGGACCTATTCTTTACACTGTACATTAAAACTAAATTCTTGATAAATTAATGGATTAAATCACATTAACACCAACCATTAACAATTAGCAGTCTTAGAATAAAATTTAGAATATTTTATGTAAATGTTGAGGAAGAAATTGTTAACAAGAGAGGGAACTCATAAAATTAAAGTGTGTTTGTATGTATCTATTATATATATTTATAGATATATAGAGAGAAATCTTTATAAATAAATTTTACAAATAGAATTAGTTTTAAAATGTTTTTCCTAAATTTAATTCATGAAACTGTCAAAGTCATATTTTAACATGCCAACATTTCACACAGTTTCCACAAAAAAAGATAAATATATTAAATTGTTATTTCGGGTATTAACCAATTTTTTGTTTTTTTTTACTTCAACCATGAAGAATTTAAAAGAAATCCAAGCCAAGTAGAATTATATTTAGTTTAGTTATATGTAAAATTATTTTAAATAGTCCATGGAAATTAATTTATCTATACTAGCCCTGCCTCCCAAAATGTTAGAGTACTATTTTTAAGATTAAAAAGGTTAACGATATTTCTTGTTCAAAAGCAGTGTCTGTCTCCTTATGTTATTTCAAGTCTACCAACTTTAGCCACATATTTTCCAAAAGTAAATTCAAGGTCTGACATAGTACTTTTCAAGCTAAGTCATAAGTACTTATCTTTCTATGGTGGAATTTCAGGATAGTTACAGGCATTTTTATATGTAGTTCAAACATTTCCACTGAAACAAATTCTAGCACTTAGTATAAGGGAGATGGATGTGCATTCACTGTAATACTGGGAAGGAAGTATGCATTAACACTGATGGATAATTTGTTCAGTTAATAACAATACTTTTAAAGTGTAATTTTGGAGAAATCAAGATATATTTAGTTTTTTGAGTACAAATTCATCATGCATAAATATTGCATATTTGAAAGGTCATGTAATACTTTGTTCAGAAAATTGTAGGTCTTTTCTATTATTGTAATCATGATAGTATTTAAACTAAGGATTATTGTCTGGCATAATACTATAATTCTTAGAAATAATCAGACAGATTGATCAGCTTATATTGACGTAATACCTTCTGGAGAAAAGGATGCAAAGGCAAATAGGAAGAAAAATATATTTTTCTAATTATTTAGCTGAATGTAGATGTAGGCTAAACAACAACTGATGTATTCTATTGGAATGGCTAAAAAAACCCACACACAAAAAAACAACAAATTCAGACATAAAGAGGCTGAAAATGACTTTCATTCACCCTGTCTTCATTTAATCTTTATGTCAAACAAATATCCTTTGCTAGAAGCACATTTGGGATGGTCTTGGTAAGGTGTCTGACAGAATTCTGATGTAGGTGATTTTATTCTTGGGGCACACCCATCTTCCATTGTATTACTCTGTTTTACCCCCAGGCATTATAACAGAAAGTAGAGATGAAAACTGTGTCACACTTACATGGAGATTTATCAAAACTCCTCATTTCTCCATCTTCTCATTGCCAAATCCAGAAGTAAAAGCACACCATATAATGACATTAACTATTGGAAAGCTTAACAAGCAGCATCACAGTCTTAATGTATAAAAAGAGGGATGGTCGTTTATGCCATTTCAGAGTATATATTCTTTACACCCCAGAGGTATTGAACTACATATACAAGAATCTATAACATACCACAGACAGTGTCTTTTTTCAGAGCTCAGAGAAATAACAAAGATCTCTTTTGTCCCTACATTTCCACTTGCAAAATAATAGGTAAGGAAAGCTTTTGTTATTTTGTTATAATCTATGACTCCAATATAGCTGGGATTGCATTTACCATTTTTGTTCTCCTTACTTTTGTACAAAGACCAATAGTTAGCAGATTTTATCTGAGCTGTAGGGCCTTAATAATAAACGTCTTTGGATTCCCCTTTTGACATTTATGACATGCCAAGTCAAACCACAGTTTTATTAAAGGCTTCATGCTCACTGCTTTTATTTTATTCATTTGCTTCATTTCTATAATTTCAAAAGGCACCTATTCAGTAGAGTGTCTTGATCCATGTCTAAACTGTTAAGTTTCATTTTTAAACTTTTGACTTCATGTGTTTTTATGATCTAAGCTCAGGTGACAAATCACAGAAAGGTGTGCCACCCTGACTCGGATTTTCAGTTTTATGTAATTTTGATGAACTAGAATTACTTTCTGTTATTCTGAAAATACCTAGCCATTCAGCCTCCCAGGGATTTTGCTAAAGAACAACAGTCACTGTGCAGTTTTCTGCTCTTGCAACCAATGGAGAATGCCTCTGACAAAACAGGAATATGCTATTATTGTTTTCACTTTTGACTAAGTTCCTGTAAATCAAGTCTCTCTCTCTCTCTCTCTCTCTCTCTCTCTCTCTATCGATCTATTTCTATCTCTATCTCTCTTTCAGTCCATGAATTATAGTTCCACATCTGAAGTTGCATGTTAGAGATTTATAACTGGATGCCATACAAACCTGGCACAATTTTCTCCAAAATAGTCTAAATTGAAACTCATTTTGAAACATTCCTAAATCTACTCCTAATCCTGTGTCTTTCTTTTTCTGTTGAGAGAAACAATCCCTATGGATCAAAATCTCAGTTCTAACCCAGACTTTTTCCTTTACAGAGACTATTAAAATCATCTCTGATCTTATCTTTACTATCCTCACATTCCCATCTTTTCATAACATGAGTTTTATCCAGCTAAACCTTGCTACTTGTAATATAGGTATGTGGATATAAACACAAATTGTTAATTTTTACTAAGACACCAAGTTTGAATACAAATTTTGTCATTTATTACCATTGCAATAAGTAACTTTACTTTGATTCTATGTAGAAAACTTTTCACATTCTTTTATTTATTCATGTAAGAAGTATTTATTTAATAGACTACTACTAAACCCATGGTCTATTCTGGGACATCCAGTGAAAAGCAAACAGGCAGGATAATTACCTTCATAGATCTTACAGATAATGGCTAGAGAGAGATTAAATAATCAGACAAATTATGTAATTTCAAAAGAATAATAAGTGCTATAAGGTTGTAGCATAGGATGTAACAAACACATATGACATTTAGATTAGTCCTCACTGTGGAAGAGATAGTTAAACTAAGACCTGTGTGATTAGATGGCAGTAGTTAACTGGACATAACAGCAGATAAAAAGGCCTCAAGGCAAGAAAATTCTTGGCATATTTGATGACTGACATGTACTGTGCCTGTGACAAAGCAAACGCAAGTAGCCCCTCCATAGTATGGAGTTTTGTTCTTTTTTTTTTCCTTGGAGTTTTGAACTTTTCTGTGATGAGTACAAATATTCTTTTTTTTTTTTTTTGGTACGCGGGCCTCTCACTGTTGTGGCTTCTCCCGTTGTGGAGCACAGGCTCCAGACACGCAGGCTCAGCAGCCATGGCTCACGTGCCCAGCCGCTCCGCGGCAGGTGGGATCTTCCCAGACCAGGGCACGAACCCGTGTCCCCTGCATCAGCAGGCGGACTCTCAACCACTGCACCACCAGGGAAGCCCGAGTACAAATATTTTTGGATGACCTCTTTCTAGAAAGAAACTTAGTCTACCACAATAAAAAAAAAAAAAAACTTACTTAAAAATTAATCTAATTAATTAATCTAAAATTAATATTACTCTAAAATATGCAGGTAACTGTTTTTTTTTCTAATGAAGACATTAAAATTTTAAAGCGAAACTCAAAATTAATACTTCATAAGAGTCAAATAAAGCATACTGCTACTTATATGTAGGTTTCAAGGACTCGGCATACTGTATAAACAAACACTATAGATACAGATTTCACTATATTTAAAATTCAGTACCTGATAAGGCCCTTAACCATACAATGTCTTTTACACTGCAAACTATGTAAAGGAAAATTTAAACTGCATAAATGAGCTTAACGTATCTATGCTGTAGAACAAAACAGAGTAAACTTAAAACATGTATCATACTCTTGACAGTAAGAGTAAGACACTGTACCAAGATGGGCCGAGAGAAAATGAGAATACATAGGGAACACCCAACAGTTATTTCAAGCAAAAAGTAGATACATTATCACATATTCCCTTTCTATACATTACTTAGTATTTATGACTCATGAAATCTTTAAAAAATGTGTTGTGATATGTAAACTTTTAGTAAAGTCATGGACTTTAAAGAGTGTTTTTTACATTCAGTACAACTTATTTTAGAACCAACAGATTATGTCAGATTTCTAAATCATATTAAATAATTCAATGTAAATTTACAAAGTTCTCACTAAAGTCTGACACTGATTCAGACATTCTTTTAGTGACTAAATATATATTAAATTAGCATAGTGTACAGCACCTGAAGACGTTTTACAAAAATAACTTTGAAAAAGATACTTAAGAGAACTGTGATTTCAAAATAACTAGTTTTATGCGTTTATCTTTGTAAAACAACTGATGGTTCAGTGCTAAATATCTCAGGTTATTTGAACTTGTTTTGTCAAAATAGCTAGTGTAAGTGATCCACTAAATACAATTATTGAAGAAAAATTCAATACATCACACACTACACTGGTAAGCACTGTATTTAGCAATGGAATCATGAAGATTAATTATTATAACTGATAGTTTTGGAAACCAAATTGTTCAAGTGGGTCATCAGGGTCTCTGCATTGTAAAAATCAAGTTGAGACAAATGAAATTCCTACTCTTTCCCTCTGTGTTCCACATTTTTCTAAAAATGATCCTTATAATAATGACTCTCAAACTTCTGTAAATTTGAGACAATGATACATATTAATTATTCCTTTTGACATCACTAATTCTTTTGAATCTTGGAATCATTTACATGTATTTTCTAAAAATTTGTAAACTACTTTTATAACTAAAATATAATTTCATCCACAATTTCATACTTTTAAATTAATCTACTTTATCAAATTTTTCAGATGTCTATATTTACTTATTAATATCCTTAATTCCTTAAATATTTTATTACACTTTACAAACACTATATGTATACTGTATGTACAAAAATAATTAGATAACTTCAGCTACCAAAATTTTATTTCCAAACACTAGACTTTCAGTATAATTTAGGAGCATGTGCATTCCCATTAATTGTCAGAAACAATTGAATACAAAGAGCAGCAAAGACATATAGAATAAATTCCAGATATAAGTGTGTGTATGTATAGTTGTTGCATGTTTTTTCTAGAAGACAAATATATTTAATTAATTAAATGCAATTAGTTTCCAATTTTTTAAATGCAATCATTAAAAACTCTGTTTATCTGAATTTATAAGCTCAATTTTAAAAGTAAGCTTGAAAAATACTGTCCTTTAGAAATATCTTTAGTTTTATTTATCAAAGACTGGATTTCTTTTGTTCCTTTTTTTAAACTTTTTTTTTAAACCATCTTATTACAGATTTTCAGAAGCATTTTGCATTTTTTTAATTTTAATTTTAATTTTGGCTGCACCACGCACTGTGGCTTGTGGGGATCTCAGTTCTCCAACCAGGAATTGAACCCGGGCCTCTGCAGTGAAAGTACTGAATCCTAAGAACTAGACCAGGGAACTCCCACGTTTTTCTTTTTATCTTTTCTTTTCTTTTAAGGAGAAAGTGAGGAGGAAGCTATGTCTTTTTCTCTTTGCCCATGCAATTACCCAGGAGAATACAATGCCCACAGATCTGTAGAATACTGAACCATCAGTATTTTTGTCTTTTATGCAGAATCAATTACATAAGCTAGTCTAACATAAGCTCCCGTGGAATTACCCAGGTTTTTCAAAAATCGCATAACTCACTATAGAGTAGAGGATTAAGTTTGAAGCTGCTCTGGTCTTCATCCTGGATTTGTCTTTCTTGCTCTGTGTATAATCCAGGTCAGATCACAACATACACTTGCTTGAACATTCACAGCTATAGAAAGAAACTGCTCTTATGGATGCCTTATACACTATGAGCATTTTGAGATGATGGTGAAGTCAGCCCATCATCTTTGCAACATAATATTTAACATTCAAGTAATACTTCTGGTAGAAATTTATATAAACTGTCTCTAGCATAAAATTAAATAAACTCAAGTAATACAGAGAAGCTTGCTTACTAAATATCATAACTTTAAAAAGTGACTTTCCTTTGAAAGATAATAACCATATTAAAAAGATTAATAGGCTTTTAGGTATTATTTTGATACTTAGATGAAAAAAATATTGATTGTAATTTTTGTCCAGTATTAGGTTAATGATTTAAATATGGAAAACCATGTTTTCCTGTTATTCTTAAAGAGAAAAAGACAAGTTAGAAGCACTTACGTATTTTTCCCATGATCTAATAGGTGGCAAATTATAAAAGGAAGAATTGAAATCCAACACTTTCTGAATCAATAGCCTATGATATATGTGCTTCCCAAATAGATTACTAGTTTGGGCTGATTTAAGTTGAACAGAGTTTTTCTTCTTTTCCATTTAAATATGTTACTCATTCTTATACTATTCTTTAGTATATAGCATAAATCTTCTAGGGTCTAACTAACACATAATTTAGTAATTATATGTATTTTTCACATTTCACTAATGTCTTCATTTTTACCTTCATGAATATGCATTTGAATACCACAGCTAAAATTTTCAGAATTTCTTCTCTTCTAATATAGTGTGCCTATTGATTCTCATTCTCAACACAGGGCCTGCACGTTGACAAAACTGTCTTTTAATATCAAATTGAAATTACTATCAGACTTGTTAACATATTAACATCTCTTAACTCTTAACTTTTAAACAATGATGTTAGATCAGATATTAGATCAGATACTAATAGAAAGATGAGATATATGTGTAGTGGTCAATAGCTCCTGTTATGGATATGTTAATACTACATCAGAAGTTAAAACCTACTTAAGTAGAGTTAGACAACTGGCTACAAAGTCTCTCCAGAGTGCCAGTTCCATACTGGGTTTCAGACTTCTTTCCTGAATTCCTAAGGGAATGAGATATATTTTTACTATTAAAGTATCAGTTATTGCCCCTCAAAAAAAAAAAAAGAAAAAAAGAAAAAAAAAAACAAACACAAGATCATAGCTAAGAAAGACTAATTATTACTCTCCCCTCTATTCCTGTTTTATGTGTTCTCACTATTCCCATTGACTGCAGAATAAGATCTCACTTCCTCATTTATTATTTGGTCTCCATCTTCCTTTACATCTTATGTTGGCCAGCTTCTGCCTTATATTATAATCTAATAAGCATAAACTACATGTTTTTCTAAAGGGTCCATGATGTTTCCTGTTTGCTGATCCATTTGGCTCTCACTGGGGGATTATACTGGCTTTATTCACCAGTAAAGTGGGAATCTTGGCAGCCATGTTAGAATCCTGCCTACCTCACTTCTCTTAAAGCTTTACCATTAGTATAGAATATAAAGGAGATTAAACAAAGTATTTTTCAAGAAATTTCATTATTTCTAAAATTATTTATTTAATTGAATTATAATTAACATACAATATTATATTTGTTTCAGGTGTCCTACATAGTAATTTGATATTTTTATATATTACAAAATAATCACCATAATAAATCTTGTTACCATACAGAGCTATTACAATATTACTGACTATATTCCCTATGCTGTACATTATATCCTCATGCCTTGTTTATTTTATAGCAATAAGTTTGTACCCCTTAATCCTCTCTACCTAACTCACCCATTCCCCCCCACCCCTCTCCCCTCTGGCAACCACCAGTTTTGTTCTCTGTGTCTTTGAACCTGTTCTGCTTTGTTTTGTTTGTTCATTTGCTTTGTTTTTTAGATTCCATATAAATTGAAATTATAGGTGTCTGTCTTTCTCTTACAGACTTATTTCATTTAGCATAATACACTCTAGGTCCATCCATATTGTCACAAATGGCAAGATTTCCTCTTTTTTTTTTTTAACGGCGGTGTAACATTCCATTGTATGTATATGTGCCACATTTTCTTTATCCATTCATTTACCCTTGGACCCTTAGGTTGCTTCCATGCCTTGGCTATTGTAAATAAGGCTTCAATGAACATAGGGGTGCATGTATCTTTTTAAATTAGTGCTTTTGTTTCCTTCAAATAAATGTTCAGAAGTGAAATTGCTTGATCACTATTTTAGTTCTATTTTTAGTTTTTTAAAGGAATTTCCATACTGTTTTTCATAGTAACTACAATAGGCATTCCTACAGACAGTGCATGAGGACTTTTCTCCACACCCTTACCAACATTTGTTGTTTTCTGTCTATTTCATAATAGCCATTCTGACAGGTATGAGGTAGTACATCCTGGTTTTGATTTGCATTTCCTTGATAATTAGTGATGTTGAGCATCTTTTCATGTGCCTATTGATCATCTCTATGTCTTCTTTTTAGTTTTTTAAATTAATTAATTTATTTATTTTTGGCTGCATTGGGTCTTCATTGCTGTGCACGGGCTTTCTCTAGTTGCGGCGAATGGGGGCTATTCTTTGTTGCAGTGCACGAGCTTCTCATTGCGGTGGCTTCTCTTGTTGTGGAGCACGGGCTCTAGGCACGTGGACTCAGTAGTTGTGACTCGTGGGCTCTAGAGCTCAGGCTCAGTAGTTGTGGCACACAGGCTTAGTTGCTCCATGGCATGTGGGGTCTTCCCGGACCAGGGCTCAAACCCGTGTCCCCTGCATTGGCAGGTGGATTCTTAACCACTGCATCACCAGGGGAGTCCTCTATGTCTTCTTTGGAAAAATGTCTATTCAGCTCCTCTGTCAACTTATTAATTGGGTTGTTTCTTTTCTTGATATTGAGTTGTATGAGTTCTTTATATATGTTGAATATCAACTCCTTACAGAATATGTCATATCCAAATATTTTTTCCTATCCAGTAGGTTGCCTTTTTTGTTTTGTTGATGTTTTCCTTTGCTGTGAAAAAGCTTTTTAGTTTAATGTAGTCCCATTTGTTTACTTTTGCTTTTATTGCCCTTGCCTGAGGAGACATATTCAAAAAATGTTGCTAAGATTGATGTAAAAGAGCTTCCTGCCTACATTTTCTTATAGGACTTTTATGATTTCAGGTCTCACATTTAAGTTTTTAATCCATTTTGAGTTTATTTGTGTATATGTGGTAATGAAGTTGCCCTGTTTCTTTCTTTTGCGTGTAGCTGTTCTTGTTTACTAAGAAACATTCAAAAATCACCTGCACTGTGAACATACTTTGTAAGATGTTATTAGAGATAGAGAGGAGAGTTTGCTTTGATCAGCGCTGAGCTACTGAGCAAAACAATGGCTATAATTTTGAAATAGTGTTGAGAAATTCAATCCAGGAAAGATTAGTTTTGATAATTTTGACAGAAAGTGAGATGAATTTCTACTTGTAAAGTAGACATGAATATTTTGCTAGTTATCTTAAATCATCTGTTTTTGAACAGATCCAACTGTTTTTGAAAGATTTGGCTCAGTCCCATCCCATCCCATCCCATCCTTCCCTCCCCACTTATTAATAAGTGATCCAGATGATGGGCTAGGCTTGGTAATATCAAAGCAATGAATAAGACCTTCCTTTAGAAGACTCAAGTCACCTAAAAAAACACAAAAAGCCCCCAACAAAACGGATAGTTACAAAAAAAGTTGAACAAATGAGATGTTATTATTAGCTACAGAGTTTCAGGGGAGCACGGGTGCATGGCACTAACTGAGATGCTATAGAAAACTTCAGTGGAGAAGAATAAACCTGAAGTTTGATGAGCAAATAGAAGTCAAAAGATGGGAGAGTAAGGAAGAACTCTAGGCAGAACAGCCTACATGCAAAAGATCTGGGACATGAGAACACATGGTATGTTAGGAACATTGAAGAGGAATTTCTTGGCTGTAAGATAGGGAGTGTTTTCACATATATTACCTTACGTGGTGTTCAAAATAAACTCACCAGGCAGAAAGATTTTTTTTCCCGTTTTAATGTAATAAAATGACAACTTGGAGAGGGATCTGAATGTTATAAAACTCTCTAATGCTAATAATGGATTTTGAATTCATTTCCTTCTATTACAGTGAAAACATGCCAAGTATAGTAATAAGTACTGAGTCATGTCAAAGAGGATTCTACAACACAGCACAGGACAGAGTAATAAAAGTTGATACTTACATAGTGATTATTTTATGTCAGGTGCCAATAGGGCTTCCTAAGTGTTATTTTAAACTCATCAAATCCTTACCACCTACAAAGTTAAAAGTATTATTATCACCATTTTGTGAATTAGGAAAACAAGGTAAAGAAAGATAAATCTTCACTAATTTCTCATGGTTAAATAATTGGCAGAACTAAGGCATAAATTCAAATAGTCTATCTCCAAATCCCACACTCAACTGCTAAACCACTGCTTCTCTATGTTACTATATTATTCATGCAAGAAGTCAATGATTAAAAAGCAGTGTAAAATAATGACAATAAAGGGGGAGAATTTTTGTACGTGATCTATAAGATATAGAGAGGAGGGGATTATTGTTTGGGGTCGAAAATTTGGTTTTGAAAATAGAAAAGAATTAGCAAAATAGTTGACAGTCCTGGGTACTGGGGTGCCCTGCTTAGATCTCCCTTCAGGCATTCATTTCTCCCTCCACTGCTGGGAGGGCTGCCTGCTGAAGATTGGGGTCATCTCTTTCCTCAGAAATTGCCCATATCTGAAGGGAACTGCCTCACCCAAAGTTAAATCCCCTTCTGAATAGTAGCCCACAATGATTGAGTTCTATACACAGGTTAAGTAAATTACCTTAGGTCACAAAGATTCCAAATAAAAGAATATGATCCCCTACTTGCCTCATTCAAAGTCTAAGGCATTTTTCCTTTACCAGGTTTCCTCCTGTATATAAACTTTACAGATCAAAGTAGGTATTTTATAGGAAATGACAAATTTATTTATGTCCACTTTATGCAAGCTTTAGACTCCTGTCATTTCAATGTGCTCTCATAAATAAGTTTGTTTCAATATCTTTAACACAGACCAAAAATATAAAGAAACCAGGAGCAGTATAAAAGGAGAAAACTATTGGACATTGAAACATGAGATTATAAGTGATATCCTGTCTTGTATATTAAATATATGTATGTAAAATGTATATATATTTTGTAGCTTAAGAATATGTGTTTCCTTATACTGAATATAAAATACTGAAGTCTGGGCTTCCCTGGTGACGCAGTGGTTGAGAGTCCGCTTGCCGATGCAGGGGACATGGGTTTGTGCCCTGGTCCGGGAAGATCCCACATGCTGTGGAGCGACTGGGCCCGTGAGCCATGGCCGCTGAGCCTGCGCGTCTGGAGCCTGTGCTCCACAACGGGAGAGGTCACAACAGTGAGAGGCCTGTGTACAGAAAAAAAAAAAAAATACTGAAGTCTGTGTGCCCTAGAGATGAGAAGAATCATTCTTATTGATTCTAAGCATCTAAGCTACACTTTATAAATAGTAGGAATCAGTGGCACTTCAATCTAGGTTTTTATGGGTCACTGGATCTTTTATGATTGTTGAAAAAGCTGGAATGTCTGTAATTTGAAATACTGTGTATAACAGAAAGTATATCAGCTGTGCTTCAACTGACTCTAATAGAAAATCTCCAGAATATTCCTGGGCCTTTAAACTAAGCTTTTGTTTTTCCAGAATTTTACCCACAGTTGATTCAAGACATTTCCTTGTTATACTCAACGACAAATAGTTAAGCTCAATAAGGTAATAGTTTGAGCAACTGAAACCCTATATGTTGTGTTTCTCACAGACAGCATGAATGCTGCTTCAGGGCACTGATCTATTAAGCCGGATGTTATAAATCACAGGGCTATTCCCTGGCAATCATGATGAGAATCCCTGTTTACAGAATTGCAACCTTGTGCAATTGTTGCATAGGCCAAAGACAATTAAAAGAGTTAATGCCAGTGAGGGTCACCTTTCAAGAACCACTTAAATAGAACTGTGCATGCAGCAGTGTCTTGTCCCTCCATGAGGGACACTGCAGCACTAGACTGCAAGTCTATAGCAAGGTGTATAAAAGTTATAAAATAGCCAATCTCTCTAATCCAAGTTTGTCTTCAAAGGGACATCTTCATTAGTCAAGCAGTACAGTGAACACAAGTTCTAAAATACTCATTTACTGCCCTCTGAAATCAATGAATTTTGGAAACAATTTACAAATCACATATTTATTTGATATATTCATTATATAAAAAGTGAATAAATAACAACACCCTCAAAAGTCTTGTAACCTTTTAAATATGCGGTAGTAGTAAAAATTTTATTTGAAAGTGTCATGTTTAGCTGTGTAGCCTAAGAAAATACTGCATGTATTATTGTCCTTGGAATAAAAGTATGCTGTTGAAAGCCTTCCTCTTCTTATTTGTGGAGAAGATTAAACATACTACTGCACTACCATTGGCTTTTTAGACAATACTTATATAAATAATTGTCTTTGTTTTAATGCTGAGCTTGATTCTTATGACTGCATTTACTTTGAGGAGATAACACTGTGACATAATTATACCAATTATACTTCCCTTGTCTGTCAGCGATGTTGTAGTTACTAGTATCAATCAACCAATATATATTCATGTTTGACTGACCTTCATAAGAATTATATAAGTTCACATGTTGGAAATGAGCATCATTAATTTATAGGCAGAGATAATCATATACAATATATCATATCTATATCATAGCAAGGCAAGAGTCTTAGCAATGTAATGCATTAAGTGCTTGTTTATCTAAAAAGTATAGCAACTAGCATTCATTGAAATACTTACAATGTGGCAGGTCCTAAACATTTTACATAAATTAATTTGATTACTCTTCAACCTGAATCTATGAAGTGAATACTATTATTTCTCAGTTTTGTAGAAAAGGTGACTGAGACTTAGAAAGGTTAAGTACTTTGCCATAAAGACTAAGTGAAATCCAGTAAGTGATGGTGGGAGAGTTGAAATATGGCAGTCTCTCACCAGAGCCAGCTTCTTAACCCTGGAATCAGAGGTCTTGCTCGTTTTGGCACTGTCTCTAATGGACCAATAATCTCATTTGTTCTGAGGTCCTGAGTAGAGGAATAAATTTTTCTGACTTAAGTTTTGAAAATATCACTCCGGATGCTTTGCTGAGAACTGATAAACACACTTTTGGAGGCAGAGCTACCATTGATTAAACATAGCACTATCCTAAGAGTTTTTAATGGACAAACACTGGCCCAGACTGTGGACCCCTGAGACATCCCATGCAAATGCATCTGCTTGACTGCTGTAGATATAGTACAATATACAGTACAATATATTGTAGGTATGTACAATATAGCAAATTATGCAATATAAATGTGTAGATATTACATCTCTTTATATTTTGACATGTCAGTTGCAGAATCTTTAAGGTGCTATATTTTCAAATACTTAGAAAAAATATCAATAATTTTTATAGATTAAGTAAACTATAAAACACAAAATGTTGTATTTCACTACAGGAGAGGACACTTCAATTCACACCCTTCTGAAACGTGCTTTACAAACTATTGTTTGGACTAATCAGACCACAGGAGAATTCAAACCACAGATGGTCTGAATTCAAAAACATTTCAAAAACAATGTTTAAGGTAGACCAATTGAAAAGGTAGGGCAGCAATGATTAGTGCTCTATAATAAGTAATTTTTATTCATAACAGAAATCTAAATAGAGAAGAGATGTAGATGTCACAAGGGCTGAAAATTTAAAGAAATTTATATGAAAGGGAGCGACTAAGTAGAGGAAAACAATCAGATTTGCCTCTGAATGAACGTTGCCTTTGGCATTGTTAGCTCAAGAGCCACCTTTGCTTTCTTTCTGACACCATCATTTAACTGCAACAAATCAAATTTGTCTGATAGAGTTTCTTGCCAGGAATCATAAGTAACTGCCAGGAGGCCTGGCTGCAGCTATTGCTATCTTATAGCACACAGTTGTGCTATGTCATTAGAATTTGTGCCTCAATGCAACTTTAGGGCATCCCTTCTACATAATCTGATTAAAGTTGGGTCCTGTCTGTTCACATGACTGGCGATGCTTAGAATCCTACTGTTAACAGAGCCCATAAATTTTAAGTCCTGTAGAAATATTTTTCAGAAAGAAATACTTATGAAACTAGACATTTCTAGCAGCCTTCCTTTCATTAGGCCCCACATTTTATCACCAAAATCCAAGCACGTCTGTCTATTCACTTTGGCTCTTAAAAAGCTTTTGTTCCTTGAATCCCACTCTGATAATTTCTTTGCTATACTTATCCTCTACCCTTATGCACTGTTTGTAATACTTTCATTCCCAATCTTTGTATGGTCTTTAAAAGTATCCTTGGGCATTTTCATGCAGTTGCTATATATTCTCAATAAGGCTATCAAATTCCTTGAAGACTAAAATATTCACAAAGTATTTGGATAGTTGGATATATATTGGGGAAACTCAGGAAATGACTTTGTCAAATATATATCATCCACTTTTTTCATCAATAATGCCATTTGCAGCAACATGGATGGACCTAGAGATTGTCATACTGAGTGAAGTAAGTCAGACAAAGAGAAATATCATATCATATCACTTATATATAGAATATAAAAAGAATTGATAAAAATGAATGTATTTACAAAACAGAAACAGACTCACAGACTTAGAGAACGAACTTATGTTTATGGGGGTGGGGAAGAAGGTGGAGGGAAGGGATAGGGAGTTTGGGATTGACATGTACACACTGTTATATTTAAAAATGATAAAAATAAAATAAAATAAAGCAGCTGTGCAAGAACAACAACAAGAAAAAAAACATTGGTAAAACCTCATATGTTTTTATGTATTAGGTAGATGATTCATGTTTCACAGAGAACAATTTTTAACCAAATAAATGTCATCTCTCACCCCTAATTTCCCTCTTTCTTGTGCTAGTATTGGCAATTCTTTTTGTTATCATTCTGGCAATAACTAGCCCTTAAATTCTTAGGCTTCCCCCTACTATTTTTCTGTATCCTCCCAAATTATTCTCTTCTTCAGTATGCTGAGCAATTTAGCAAATTTTTCTTTTAAATTTAAGTTCTCATTCAGATTACTTCCATCACTTCAAATAACTCACTAAATTATTTTTTCCAGACAAACAAGGTGTACTATTTCCTTGTGAAATAGCACATCATCAAATAGCATACATGTGTTCTTGGCAGCTAAATATGATTGCTTGGGTCCTAACTGCTCCTTTTGAGGATTTTCTTTAGTCTATTTTTTAAAGCTGCTGGGTTTTGAAATGAGGTGGGTTTTTTTAAAAATTTTTTATTTTATTTTATTTTATAGTTTAATTTGAAGTTCCAGGCACTAGAAAGGCTTTGTTTTAGAATAAAAATTTCAAAGATTTTTTGAGGTGAGAAAGTAGATTTGAAGAAGTTAAGTGACGTCTAAATTAAATGACACAGTAAATATTCAAGGCAACAAAATAGGCAAACTCTTTAATACCTGTTATGATTAATTGTACATTAATAAAAAAAATTATCTTAGTACCTGAGCATAGCCATATATGGATAAACTGTTTCTTTATTAATTTTCTGTCTTGATGGCCTATCCAACGTTGAAAGTGGCATGTTTAATATTCCTACTATTATTTTGTTGCTGTCCACTTCCCCCTTTAAGTCTGTTAATATTTGCTTTAAATATTTAAGTGCTCCAGTGCTGGGTGCCTATATATTTATAGTTCTTATATCCTCTTATTGAATTGATTCCTTTATTACTATTTAGTGACTTTTTTTTACTTTCTTGTGACTGATTTTGACTGAAAGTCTATCTTATCCCATGTAAGTATAGCCTCCCCTGTTCTTTTTTGATTACAATTTGCTTAGAATATATTTTTCCATTGCCTCACTTTCAACCTATTTGTGTCCTTAGAGTGAAAGTGAATCTCTTGTAGGCATCATGTAGTTGGAACTTGGAGTTTTTTGTTGTTGTTGTTGTTTTCATTCAGCAACTTTGTATCTTTGATTGGAAAATTTAATTACTTTTCATTTAAACTAGTTATTGATAGGTAAGGACTTACTACTATCATTTCATTAATTGTTCTCTGTTTTTTAAAAAGTTCCTTTGCTCCATTCTTCCTCTCTTACTCTCTTCCTTTGTAATTTATTTTTGGTAATGGTATACTTTAATTCCTTTTTTATATATCTTTTATGTAACTACTATAGGTTTTTCTTTGTTGTTAGCATGAGGCTTACATAAAACATTGTATGTATAGAACAGTCAATTTTAAACTGATAACAACTTAGCTTCAACTGGTCAAAAAAGCTCTAGAGTTTTCCTTCTCCTCCTTGCACATTTTATGCTATTGTGTCACACTTTACTTTTTTTTTTTTTTGCGGTACGTGGGCCTCTCACTGTTGTGGCCTCTCCCGTTGCGGAGCACAGGCTCCGGATGCGCAGGCTCAGCGGCCATGGCTCACGGGCCCAGCTGCTCCGCGGCATATGGGATCCTCCCGGACCGGGGCACGAACCCGTATCCCCTGCATCGGCAGGCGGACTCTCAACCACTGCGCCACCAGGGAGGCCCACACTTTACTTTTTTTATATTGTACATTATTTTAAAAATTATCATAGTTATAGTTATTTTTAATATTGTCTTTCAACCTTTTTATAATTTTTATTTTATTTATAATTTTTATTTTTTTGACCATACTATGTTCATGTGGGATCTTAGTTCCCCAATCAGGGATCAAACCTGCACCCCCTGCACTGGAAGCACATAGTCTTAACAACTGGACTACCAGGGAAGTCCCTGTTTTTCAACTTTTATACTAGAGGTAAAAGTGTTTTACACACCAGCACTACTGTATTAGGGTATTCTGAATTTGACTGTGTATTTCTCTTTATTAGTGAGTTTTATACCTGTATATGTTTTCATGTTATTAATTATCACCCTTTCATTTCAACTTGAAGAATTCCCTTTAGCATTTCTTGTAAGGCAAGTCTAGTAGTTATGAACCCCCTTATTTCCATTATAATCTGAGAATTAATTTTGTATGATTTCTATTATTTTGAATATATTAAAGTACGTTTTATGGCCCAGAATATGCTCTATCTTGGTAAAAATTCCATGTGAGAGTGTGAGAAGCTGGCATAATCTGCTGTTGGATGAAGTATTTTATGAAGTACATTAGACTCTTGGTTTCCATTCTGATATGTAAAGAGCTTAAAATTTGTCACTCCTTTCCCTACAAGTAAAAAGATAAATGAATTGAAAATCAAAAACTCTTAGTACATATATCAAAGAAGTGAAAACCCAGGGCAAACTGCTGCCTCCTCTGAAAACTGGAGAGAAAGACAGAAACAGAATCACAACTTACTGGGAGCAGAAGTCCAGAAGCAAAGCCTGTGTCTGGACCAGTATTGGTAAAACCATTTTATATTGTAGTTGAGGATACTGGAGGCTCAATGTGTACTGATGTGAGCAATAAAAATTCCAAGGGGGTCAAGTATTTGGGAATACCAAATACTTTCTTGAGTTTTACCTCCAGGAGCTCTACCAGATTCTAACTCTAACAGAGGAAAATCCCTTTGCACTTCCAGCAGAGGTTGGGAAACAGTAACCATTTTGAAATATGCCTATGGCTTTCCTTAACAAGTCCTGTCTTACAGGGAACCTACTTTACCAGAGCTTAACTGGCTGGGACTTTACTAAAGCTTAACTGACACATATTCAAAAGGGCAAAAGGATTTCCTATCAACCAAGTTACCACTTAGGATTGCCAAAAGCCCGTGAAGAGCTTAGGCTCAAAGCTACCCAACACAAAGGGAGCATGGGTATTATCACACTGTTTTAGTTACTCATTGCTGTGTAACAATCTATCCTGAAACCTAGTGCCTTAATAGAATCATTTTATTTTGTAACAGACTTATTAAGATTTAATTAATATACAGTAAACTGCATATGTTTAAAATGTACAATTCGGTAAATTTTGACATGTGTGTATTCTGTGAAAGCATCAGTGCAATGAGGAAAATAAACAGATTTATCACCTTCAATTTTTTTGTGTGCCCCTTTTTAATATTTAAATGTTAAATTGACATTTTATATATCGTTGGATCCAAGTTGAGGAAATATTATTCAGAATTTTTGCATCCATTCTCACAAGAGATAGTGATCTGTAGTTTTCTTTTCTTGTAAGTTCTTTTTTCCACCTGGTTTTATTATGAAAATAATGCTGGCCTCATAGAATCAGTTAGGAGTATTCTCTATTTCTCTTTTAATCTATTTGCAAGAATTTGCTTATAATTGAAATTATTCCTTATATATTTAGTATAATTTATCAATGAAGCCATCAGTGTCTGGAGTTTTCTTTCTGTTTAGTTTTACTTTTTCAAATTTAATATCTAATATCTAATAAATAGATATTAGGCCATTCAAGTTATTTCTTCTTGAGTGAGTTTTGTAGTTTCTATCTTTCAAAAAATTTGTCTATTTCATCTAATTTATTGAATTTATTGTCATAAAAATTGCTCATACATTTTTGTATTATTTTAAGAATTATAGAGTTTATAGTGACTCAAAGAGAACAAAATCAATTGGATATTTTTATCCAGTCAAAAGTTGGTGATAGATTGGACTAAGAGGCAAGTATTATGTTGCCATCTAATACTGAGATTAGTCATAGATAACAGTCATTAATAAGTTGTCTTAGTAGTCTCTTTTGAAGAAAGCAGAACATTAATTCAACAGTTATTTGCCAATATACTATTATTAAGCATATTATATGCCAACTATTATATTCATTGATTTTTTTCTAAGAAAATTGCTCACAATTTTATTAAAATACTTGGGACCTAAGACAAATTTTAGCTAATTATGTAGAAAATTCATTTAAACTTTAGTTGCTGTAATCTTACGTTTGTCATTTGGGTTTTCTAAGGAACAAACACAAATATGTACTAAGAACAAGAGATTTATTAAGATTTATTGGGACAATACTCGTGAAAGATAAAGGATACAGAGTGCAGGAGTATGCAGGGAAAGACTTCTGACTTGAATACAGGTCTGACATCTGTGAAAGGAGAGTATGAAGGAAAGAAGATTGACTAGGAAGAGCCCCAGACAGTGGTACAGCCTTGAGAAAAACCCTGACTAGCCCAACAGAGAACTCTAATGATTAGATGTCTTTCAAACAGTTTCATGTAGTCTTAAATGTTGAATCCTTGTATCACCATGATGTTCAGTCATTGGAACCGTACAGTCATTCTGTTGTGTGCCATGGCTCAAAAACTAAGGTAGATCCTGAAAGCACCTACAGCTAGAGACTCTCAACTAAATTCTTCTTTGTGGCATGTTTCCCTTGGAATAGACTTCAGAAAGGTGCAGAATAGAATGGCTTCCCCATGGTGTTTTCTAACGTTAAGAAACACTATTGTCACCAAAAAATGCTAAATTATATTCCCTAAACAAGTAGCATGAAATATGTTCTCCAAAGAATGCCACATTAAATATTTTTAAAGTATACTAAACAATAACACTGGATTAAAATCTTATATTAGTCCTTATTTTCATTTGCCCTGATTTTTTCTACTAGATTTCTCTGTACTTACAGAATACATAAACATTTCATAAGCCCTAGTATTACTAGAAGAAGCAATCAACATTTATTATTCTTGGGACCTTACTTAACCTCAATTTTCTTAAATGGGAAATTTTGGAGACTATATTCTTCATGTATATATTATTACAAAATATTTGTGTGATTGTTCACTATAATTAACTAAATTTTTTGCATGCTTGTTATAATCAGACCCTTAGAATTTTGCTGTAATATAGACTAAGAGAATTTTACTTTTGTATTCATCTAAATAATTTAGCAACACTAAATAAAAAATAATGTGGTTTCAATGACACACCAAATGTGCTATATTTTACAAAAGCAGTGTTTGCCGATACAAAGTATTTTGGGTTAAGCACACAGGGTCAAAAGGACAAAAAAGTTGAGAATAAGTTTTTGAATAAGAAGTAACACTTATGTTTACCAAAATTTCTATATTAGAAACTTAAAGAACTTACTAAAGCATTGTTTCCTGGTAAAATTAATATTACATTCACATGTACATGTATGCATGTATCTGCATATGTATGTATGTCTGTGTAGATATTCATAAGCAGTTATAAGTTGTTCATTCACTCCTCATCTCTGGAGGTTGAGCTGATTTCAAGGGATTTGTTTCACACAAGTTAAAACAGCTGCAAAATGAGGGAAGGGATGTGGGAACAGATGTATATGTATGACTGATTCACTTTGTTATAAAGCAGAAACTAATTAAAAAAAAAAAAGAGAAATCTAGAAACAATAAATGCTGGAGAGGGTGTGGAGAAAAGGGAACACTCTTGCACTGCTGGTGGGAATGTGAATTGGTACAGCCACTATGGAGAACGGTATGGAGGTTCCTTAAAAAACTACAAATAGAACTACCATATGACCCAGCAATCCCACTACTGGGCATATACCCTGAGAAAACCATAATTCCAAAAGAGACATGTACCAAAATGTTCATTGCAGCTCTATTCATAATAGCCCGGAGCTGGAAACAACCTAAGTGTCCATCATCGGATGAATGGATAAAGAAGATGTGGCACATATATATAATGGAATATTACTCAGCCATAAAAAGAAACGAAACTGAGCTATTTGTAATGAGGTGGATAGACCTAGAGTCTGTCATACAGAGTGAAGTTAGTCAGAAAGAGAAAGACAAATACCGTATGCTAACACATATATACGGAATTTAAAAAAAAAATGTCATGAAGAACCTAGGGGCAAAACGGGAATGAAGACGCAGACCTACTTGAGAATGGACTTGAGGATTTGGGGAGGGGGAAGGGTGGGCTGTGACAAGGCGAAAGAGAGGCATGGACGTGTATACACTACCAAACGTAAGGTAGATAGATAGTGGGAAGCAGCCGCAGAGCACAGGGAGATCAGCTCGGTGCTTTGTGACCGCCTGGAGGGGTGGGATGGGGAGGGTGGGAGGGAGGGAGATGCATGAGGGAAGGGATGTGGGAACAGATGTATATGTATGACTGATTCACTTTGTTATAAAGCAGAAACTAATTAAAAAAATAAATAAATAAACTTAAAAAAAATGGAAAAAAAAAAAAAAAAAAACAGCTGCAAATGTTTTAATTAGGTTTCTAGCTGGCTTTAAGAGGGGTAAAAACACTACATGTAAATTAGATTTTTAAAAATCATCTATCTATTCTCATATTGGCCTAGTTTTGAAAACGGTTTATTTTCTTTTATGATTGTTCTTTAATTGTTGATGTCTCTTTATATATTTTTTTAATTTTATTTATTTATTTTTATTTATTTATTTTTGGTTGCATTGGGTCTTCGTTGCTGTGCGTGGACTTTCTCTAGTTACGGTGAGTGGGGGCTACTCTTCATTGCAGTGCATGGGCTTCTCATTGCGGTGGCTTCTCTTGTTGTGGAGCACAGGCTCTAGGCATGCAGGTTTCAGTAGTTGTGGCAGGCGGGCTCAGTAGTTGTGGTTCACGGGCTCTAGAGAGTAGGCTCAGTAGCTGTGGTGCATGGGCCTAGTTGCTCTGCAACACGTGGGATCGTCCCGGGCCAGGGATCAAACCTGTGTCGCCTGCATTGGCAGGCAGATTCTTAACCACTGAGCCACTAGGGAAGTCCTCTCTTTATATTTTGGTTAAAGTTTCTCAGATCCCTAGCTGCTAATTAAGGGACCTTCAAACAGAAATAAAAGATGATTTTTCTTTTACCTCTGGTTTCTGTGGAGTACATAGTAACAGATCTTTAAATAAACATTGGCGTACACTGGTGGGATGACAGTGGAAGTGTTTAGAGAGAAAGCATCTTAACTGATTTTTTTAAACTTTATTTTCATATATCATTATTTTTATTAACTGTGACATTCCAAATCATAGTTTTAATATTTGAATTGAAAGTTAACTTAATTTTAAACTGATTTTAACATAAAAATTATTATACTATTATTCAAAAACACATAAAAATATATGAAATTATATAAAATAAGTATTTTGGCCACACAGATTTGAAAGATATTGGCAATTTGACTTATTAATTTTACAGCTTTTTTTTTACTAATAGATGGACTTTATTTATTTATTTATTTATTTATTTATTTAAAACATCTTTATTGGATTATAATTTCTTTACAAAGGTGTATTAGTTTCTGCTGTATAACAAAGTGAATCCGCTATACATAAACATATGTCCCATATCTCCTCCCTCTTGTGTCTCCCTCCTACCCTCCCTATCCCACCCCTCTAGATGATCACAAAGCACTGAGCTGATCTCCCTGTGCTATGTGGCTGCTTTCCACTAGCTATCTATTTTACATTTGGTAGTGTATATATGTCCATGCCACTCTCCCATTTTGTCCCAGCTTACCCTTCCCCCTTCCCCATGTCCTCAAGTCCATTCTCTACATCTGCATCCTTATTACTGTCCTGCCCTTAGGTTCTTTGGAACCACTCTTTTTTTTTTTTTAACATTCTATATGTATGTGTTAGCATAAGGTATTTGTTTTTCTCCTTCTGACTTACTTCACTCTGTATGACAGTCTCTAAGTCCATTCACCTCACCACAAATAACTCAATTTCATTTCTTTTTATGACTGAGTAATATTCTATAGTATATATGTGCCACATCTCCTTCATGCATTCATATGTCGATGGACACTTAGGTTGCTTCCATGTCCTGGCTATTGTAAATAGAGCTGAAATGAACATTGCAGTATGTGACTCTTTTTAAATTATGGTTTTCTTAGGGTATATGCCCAGTAGTGGGATTGCTGGGTTGTATGGTAGATCTATTTTTAGTTTTTTAAGGAGCCTCCACACTGTTCTCCATAGTGGCTATATCAATTTACATTCCCACCAATAGCACAAGAGGTTTCCCTTTTCTCCACACCCTCTCCAGCATTTATTGTTTGTAGATTTTTTGATGATGGCAATTCTGACCTGTGTGAGGTGATACCTCATTGTAGTTTTGATTTGCATTTCTCTAATGATTAGTGATGTTAAGCATTATTTCATGTGTTTGTTGGCAATCTGTATATCTTCTTTGGAGAAATTTAGGTTTTCTGCCCAATTTTGGATTGGGTTGTTTTTTTTTTCTGATATTGAGCTGCCTGAGCTGCCTGTATTTTGTAGATTAATCCTTTGTCAGTTGCTTCATTTGCAAAAATTTTCTCCCATTCTGAGGATTGTCTTTTTGTCTTGTTTATGGTTTCCTTTGTTGTGCAAAAGCTTTTAAGTTTCATTAGGTCCCATCTGTTTATTTTTTTTTTTAATTTGCATTTCTCTATGTGGTGAATCAAAAGGATCTTGTTGTGATGTATGTCATAGAGTGTTCTGCCTATGTTTTCCTGTGAGAGTTTTATAGTGTCTGGCCTTAGATTTAAGTCTTTAGTCCATTTTGAGTTTATTTTGGTGTATGGTGTTAGGGAGTGTTCTAATTTTATTCTTTTACATGTAGCGGTCCAGTTTTCCCAGCACCGCTTACTGAAGAGGCTGTCTTTTCTCCATTGTATATTCTTGCCACCTTTGTCACAGATTAGGTGTCCATATGTGCATGGGTTTATCTCTGGGCTTTCTGTCCTGTTCCACTGATCTATATTTCTGTTTTTGTGCCAGTACCATATTGTCTTGATGACTGTAGCTTTGTACCATATGATCATCTCAATAGATGCAGAAAAACTTTTGACAGAATTCAACACCCATTTATGATAAAAACTCTCCAGAAAGTAGGCATAGAGGGAACCTACCTCAACATAATAAAGGCCATATATGACAAACCCACGGTCAATATCATTCTCAATGGTGAAAAACTGAAACCATTCCCACTAAGATCATGAACAAGGCAAGGTTGTCCACTCTCACCACTATTATTCAACATAGTTTTGGAAGTTTTAGCCACAACAATCAGAGAAGAAAAAGAAATAATAGGAATCCAAATCAGAAAGGAAGAAGTGAAACTGTCACTCTTTGCAGATGACATGATACTATACATAGAGAACCCCAAAGATGCTACCAGAAAACTACTAGAGCTAATCAATGAATTTGGTCAAGTAGCAGGATATAAAATTAATGCATGTAAATCTTCTGCATTCCTATACACTAATGATGAAAAATCTGAAAGAGAAATTAAGGAAACACTCCCATTTACCATTGCAATAAGAAGAATAAAATACCTAGGACTAAACCTACCTAAGTAGACAAAAGACCTGTATGCAGAAAACTATAACACACTGAGGAAAGAAATTAAAGATGATACAAACAGATGGAGAGACATACCATGTTCTTGGATTGGAAGATAAACATTGTGAAAATGACTATAATACCCAAAGCAATCTACAGATTCAGTGCATTCCCTATCAAACTATTACTGGCATTTTTCACAGAACTAGAACAAAATATTGCACAATTTGTATGGAAACACAAAAGACTGAGAATAGCCAAAGCAACCTTGAGAAAGTAAAATGGATCTGGAGGAATCAGGCTCCCTGACTTCAGACTATACAGCTTTTTTTTTTAATTGTGAAGAGCACAGCTCATGGCCAAGTCCGCCTAGCTTACTTCTCCCATCCTCTCATGAGTAACTTCAAGTTAGTGTGAATACTTAGATATTTTATATTTAAAATTTGATATTTATGTATAACTGCTCACATATGCATACAAAGCAATATGTAGGATTGGTATTGCATATTTACAAAAGTGAAATAATGGCATTTATTTACCTTTATAAATGATTCCTTCCTCCTTTAACATGGTGGTTTTGAGAAGTACTACTTCATTTGGCTCTAGTTCATTAATCCATTATTGCATAATATTCCTTTGTATGAGTTAACCACATTTATTTTTCTTCTACCAACAAATTGAACTTTTAGGTTGTTTTAGTGTGTTCATAATTACACACAAATTTTTCCACAGACACTAATGGCCACAATTCCTTCTGCACATGTACAAGAATTTGTTTAGGGTAAATTACTGAGCATTGGGTTTCTTATTCTTAACATTATTACCAATTTCTTCTCAAATTTTGCTCTTATAGCAATGTATTGTGTTCTGTTTTTCCACTTTCCACCAACACCTTCATGTTAGCCAACTTTTTAAATTGTATAATCCTATAGATGTGAAATTATGTTTCAAGATTGTGTTAAATAACCTTTTTTAAAGTTAATGATTAGCTTGAGAATCTTTCATTTGCTTATTGGTTATTCAAGATTTCTCTCTACAGACTTTTCCATTTTTATTTTGTCATGTTTTCTTATTCTTATGGATATGTTGATGTGTTATCATTCCAGAGTTAAATCCTTTTTTGCTACATCCATGCCATATATCATTTTTCAATCTTTCTATTTGTTTACACTATCTTTATCATTTAAATGTTTCATTTTGCTGTGGACAATTTTATCAGAATTTTCTTTATGCAGTTGTGTAAATACTTTTAAACCCATGAAAATGTAATCTACAGGACAGAGGGATATTTGTCAGTAATGTTCACTATTTTATCCTTAGCACCTATAAGAATGAATGGCAAATAGGAAGAATTCAATAAAAAATGTGTTTAAGGTTTTAATCAGGTCATTTTCCTATCTTAAAGTCATTAAGCAGTATTTCAACTAAAAAATAGCAGTTTAAAGTTATTATTTTTATATTTAGTCTTTAATATGTCAGAAATTAAAATTAAATGTCATAAGAATAGTATCTAATTTTATCTTTTTTTCTTTCTTGTGTATATAGTATTATAAGCATGTGTGTGCATGTGTGTATTGATATTTATTGATACTAAGCCAATTCTTATAAAATATAGAATGTTTGTTCCAATACAGTTCACGTTCCTCTCCCCTACTTTGTCTTATGATTTTAATATATATTACATCTATATATTAACTCAACAATTCAGTGTTATAATAATTCTTTTATACCATCTTATAACTGTAAAAACCTAAGAGAAAAAAATTAGACATTATTTTACTTTTATCACAATTTTGGGTCACTTATTTTTTCCTGTGGATTTGAATTGACGTCTGGTATCATTTTTTTAAGCCTGAAGGACTTCCTTAAGAATTTCTTGCAAGACATATATGCTAGTAACACGTTCTCTTAGTCTTCATGTTTCTGGGCATGTTTTTATTACACTTCATTTTTTGAAGGATAATTTTGTTTATTTTAGTGGACCCTTTTTTTCTCTCCTCTATACATGCTCACAGCTTCCATTTTTAGATTTTTTCCCCAGTTTATAATTGTTTTTAAGGGCTGTTTTTATAATCTTTATAATTTTTTCCCAGTTTTTATCATTGTTTTTTCCACTATACCAAAAGTTCCTCTCTGCCTGTGACATTATTAAAAATTAATTTTATCTGAGAATTACTAAGTCATGTTAGTGAAATAAATTGTACTTTAAATATTATGCAATACTGTATCAGAATGTTAATTCCTAAAAGAAAGTTTTTCCCCCACCCAAAACTCTGTAAGAAGGAAGAAGCTTGGTATCTCTTGCTGGGGATGTAATTTATCAGTGTTTACAATGGCTTTCCTTACCTTATGTATAATCTCCTCAACCCTTATATTTTTATAACTTTATCTCCATCTTATATCAACCTTTGCATATGATTTCCTTCTGTCTGTAATATTTTTTCCTTAAGATGTCTTCTTGATAATTTTTTCATCATCTAATATTTGATCAAATGTCATTGTTTCAATAAGCCTTATCTAATTACCCTATTGTGTTGTCACCTGCCTCTGATAACTTGTTTCTTGTTCATGTGTAAGCAATAGCACCCATACTTTTTTTTAGAGCAAGCTCAATATTTTATTGTACCCATTCCTCTGGACTGTGGCTTCTCTTTAACTTTGGGAACATGGAGATTTATCATTGACTTGTAAGCATAACCGCATTTCTTTTTAATATATTTTGTTATAGTTTACTAGCATTTCTGTGTGTTGTGAGTCATATTTCTAGAACACAAATTTTATAATACAGTTTTTCACTTTGCCTAAAGCATGAGACACAACATAAACAATATTTTTAAGGTTTTCCTGAGAATTAGCTATAAAATTTTAAGAAGGGAAGTAAAGAAAGCAGTTAATGGAGGATATTTATTCCATCATGTATTACACTCAGGGGTTATATTTTGGGTTATATTGGGATTAAATCTAATGGCTGCCAATCAACTATTGATGAACAGTTTATATGATTATGGTCTCTGGGTTATTATTTGCAAGCTAAATATTTTAATTAAGGAATACCTGTAGGTTATTTAAGAAGACAAAATTATCGTGACTTACCCTACACAAAAAGTCAATCTAAAAATTGGTCATGATGAAAAAGGGCAGCTGAAAGAACAAAGCTAACTTGTTCTTAGATAACACTATAGAGTGGGCACATGTGAAATACTTCGTATAATTATGGTTCTAGTATCTTAAAAGTATAATGTCAAAAATAACTCAATAAAAGATAACCATGTTTTAAACCTGTTAGGAAGTAGTCCTAAAGAAATCAAGAAAAATGATCAGAATCCTAAGGCAAGAAATAAAGAGCCTAAAAGGAGAAGCATTCAGTCTATAAAACCATAAGAACTATCAATAAGTGAAACAATAGTGAGTTCACTAATCTCAAAACCTAGCTTAGGGAATACAACTTGGGTTACAGTTGGGTGAAGAAGATAATAAGTTAAAGAGTAGGGACAATTTCATATCAGACTATATCAGACTTCCTTGATATAGTTTAAGGTTAAAAGACATTAAATGACTGTTTTTAGTTACTATATCAAAAGGAATTGAAGAAGATGTTATCCTACTTTTAGAATTTAGAAATTCGGGAATGCAATAACTTTGATATCTATCTAGCCCATTAGAAGAATTATTAACAGCATAGTTCTAAGCTGTATGGTTTATAACTATGATTCATTAGAGTGTCATTGAAATTTTAATATATGTACATATACTATTGCAATATTTGAACATCTATGTGTTGTAGGCATAGCCCCATTAAAAGAAATATCCATATATCATAAGTAGTTATGCAGAACAGAAATGTATCTACAGAAATGTATCTGTTATGCAGAACAGAAAACGTATCTATCTATGTCATAGATACATAGATACAGAAATGTATCTATATATCTATGAAAGACATAAAATCTTAGTTCTTGGGAAACAAAGTGGTAGGTAGGAGCTAGGGTGTCTTTTTGTGAATTTATAGTTCCCTGATCCTCTGGAATTGGCTTATTTCAGGATATCAAGTTTTACAGAGGGAAAGCTAAGGAATATTGCAAAGATAAATGATTATAAAGATAATCAGATAATGAAAGCCAGAGATTTACTATTTTTCAATCATATTACTTGACTCTATTGTCTGATTCTGAATAACTGATTTAAACCAAAGACCTATTTGTAAGATTATATGGCTTTGTATCCAGCTGTGAGAGTGTGATATTAGCATGCAAGAAAAGGATAAGATTATTAGCACAATGCTGGGCAAAGGCTTCCCACCTGGGAATGTATTTAGAGAAAATATTTAAACTAATATTACATTTTAATTGCCAGCTGAGGAACTATTGAAAGTGTAATATTTTTCCGTTTTCTTTGGTTGGTATATTTGATGCATTCCACTTGTATTTTAGATCAAAGATGGAGATTAAAGTAGGCATTATCGCTATACTTAACTTTCCAAAGAGTTATCAGTGAGAAATATTAATCCTAGGTATTAAAAGTATAATTCTACGACTTTGAAAGTTACATATGTATTGATATAACCCCATAAAAATTAGGGAGAAGAAATAATAAATGGAGTTTTCAGATAAAAATGTATCTCACTATTGTGGGCATGAAAACATAACACTGGTTTTTCTTGGTATTTTAATAAAGGTATTATGAATTGCTGATATGTACTATATTCCTGAAAATTACATACTTTCATAATTAAATACTCTGACAATAGGGTTTCACATTGGCATTTTATCAAACATAAAGCAATACAAAAATGGACATAATACAAAGCATCATTAGATTATCATTCTCTAAAGTTAGCTTTAATAAAAATATTAAAAAGATCAACATCCTGTGAACTTTAATATAATCAGAACATTTTTGTGGGAAATGAGGTCTGCTCATCTGGTTTTGCATCTTATACTGAAAAAAAAAACCAATAAGATACTTTTAATCAAAATGTACATGTATTACTCGATTTACTAAAATGATTTCAAAATGCAAAAATACATACACTACATATCAGTGTACATTTTCTTTTACATAATTTGGCAAACATGATGTGTGTTAGAAAAGAAAAAACAGCATGAATATTCCTGCTATATCTTCAATCCAAAATAACAGAAGGATTGAACAACCTTGGCCCTGGTGTTCTAATAAAAACAGTGTTGCAAAATGCTCAGAGAAATGATGGTATCAAAGGTCTGTGTCATTTTGTTTCCTACCAGATCCAGAATGAGATTGATCAAGTTTCTGTGATTATGGTTCAATCCCTTATAGAATGTTGCTTACAGGCCCTGTGATGAGGTTCTCTTCATGTGTTTTTCAAATTCTAGATTTTAATAATCTCTTTCTGGGAGAGTGAAACTAAGTAAGCTCTGCTTTTCCTGTATTCATCCCGATCCTAGCCTGGGAATAGATAAAAAGTTAGTTATTCAGGAAGTGATCACCAAATAGAATATATTACTTTTGGATTGAATTAGGTGGGAGGGAGTTTGGATTAGAATGTTTACAGATATTTTTTGTTAAACCTTCTCCCTTGAATTTGGTCTACACTATTTGCTTAAGTAAGAAGAATCTGACAGAACAATTAAACAGATAATAATTTGACTTACTGTCAGTGAGTTATAAGCCAATAAATAAACACAAATTCCCAAAATATTACCTACATGCTGAAAAATCTTAGATTAGTTATGAAAGCTTTAAGTACTTGAATAGACCATATAGAGTAAACCCCAAAAATAATGTCATTTATAATATTTATGAAAAATAATAAAAAATATATATTTATAAAACCTTGAGTGACTTTATCAATATGATTTCCAAGTCTTAATTTTCAGGGCATTCTAGTTCCTTTCTTAATAAGCATGAGAGTAAAAAGGTAACTTTAAATAAAAGAAAGTCTTGGGTTTCCCTGGTGATGCAGTGGTTGAGAGTCCTCCTGCCGGTGCAGGGGCTATGGGTTCATGCCCCCTTCCAGGAAGATCCCACATGCCGTGGAGTGGCTAGGCTCATGAGCCATGGCCACTGAGCCTGCGCGTCTGGAGCCTGTGCACTACAAAAAAAAAAAAAAAAAAAAAAAAGAAAGTCTTAAACAGAGATCATAGTATAAGAAAGAGAACATAAGCTTTGAAGTCAGACAAATCTGGTTTCTATTCTCAGATTAGTTACTTAAGGGCAGAGATCTTGCAAAGTCATTTATGTTCCATTTTCGCCTTTCATTATTTGTAATAATACTTTCCAGAATTGTAAATATTACATAAAATATACATTATATTTTTGCCATTTGCTTTAAGTGTGCATCCCCAATTGGTGGCAGTAGTTTCAGTACAAGTTAGAACAGAATGTTGATAAATGTATAAGTTCTAAAGCATACTTTTAAACCACCAGTGACTGTAGAAAATTCTCCCATATCTATACTCTTGAACACCTAACCAGTCATTTTATTTTATTCATTTCTCTTGTAAAAATATCCTTCTTGTTCCTTTGAAATTCTATTGCACAAATATTATTAATTTTACTTTGCTCATTATTTCCTTAAATTTTAAACTCCATAAAAATAATTTTCACATACATCTTTTTCTTTTCTTTTTTTTTTTAAAGCCCATGGAAAAGTTTTAAATGACCAAGTGAAGGTGGCATTTGCAAATAATGACAGATTTGCAAATAATGGCAGATTTATTTCATCCTTTCCAAACCTAATGCCTCTAGAAAAGGTTTAATAGAAGTGGTGAGAGGAGGCATCTCTGTTTCTTAATCCCAAAGGTAATGTTTTCAGCATTCCAGGATAAAGTGTGTTTGCTACATATATCTTTTTCTAAAAATAACCACTTAAGTCTCTTTTGCATGACAGGCATTTAACAATTATTTGTTAATTTTATATAAATTAGTGATACAATATTTATGATCTTTTCATGGTGCATTTTCAAGTGTTCAGTGATAATTTTGGCAGAGAAAATACTTGTTAAATTCATAACTTTTTATTGTTAGATTTTGGGTGATATTGCTGAGTCTGAAAATAATGAATTATAAAGAAATTATGGAAATGAATATCAACCACCTCACATTTATGGGAGAAAATTAAAGCATAAATGGATCACATATAAGCTAGTTTTATTGTGTCCTCAAACTCTACTGATGACAATTAATGCACAATATCATGTTTAGCTCAAACAACATATGCAAATGTATTTTTCTTCTGTACTTCTACAACTTGTTTGCAAGACTTTAAATTATTTTTCACATAACCACAGAGAATGGTTTTCTTTCTTTTTTAGAATAATCAGTGCTTCCCTGATTCTAACTTACATTGTTCAACAATGGCATATTATTAGCCAATTTTTTTAGTCATTATTTGGCATATATAGCCTTGGACACTACTGACCTTTCCCAGCTTCTTGAAATTTTTTGCTTCTTTGGGTGTCTTCATTCAGAGTGACTCAACCTTAATTGTCTTTGCAAAATAATTTTCATTTGCATTTCCAATGGTGAAGATTCTGAGAATTTCAGAAGACCCTGGAAGATTAAGTAAGATAAGGGATTTTAAAAAATTCATTGGGTTCATTACAAGGGTGATGTTAGTATCTTGACAGCTGCATTTTCATTAGTGATAATTAGAAATCATACTGAAATAATTTGAGGGGTGAATGCAAGATTAAAATAAGTGAATACATCTCAAGAAATTGACTATTAATTGGAGGAGATAAATTGGACTCTAGATTATGAGTATTTAGGGTCAAAGGAAGTTTGTTTATATATATATATTTCAAACATAAAACTTATTGTTTTATAATTGGATCAATTTGGAATGCTTAAATCCATGAAAGAAGAAATAAGCTAGAGATTCTAATTCAGAAGGGCATGGATAATCTTGGACTTTCTACTTTCTTTTGCTATCCACTGTCTTTTGGTTTCTAATAATAGTCAATGGCTCAAAGCTTGCTAGTTTCTAATACACTTAGTACCTTAGTATCTAAAACACAGAACTAACTAAGTCATAAAACCTGTCATTAATTCTTCATTGACTTTGGAATAAAATACAAATTCCTTAGCATGGAACAAAATGTCCTTCATTAATGAGCCCTTTGCTAACACTTCAGACCTACATTTTTATCATCTTGCTTTCAGATATGCCTTCTGGAATCTATCTGTAGATGACTATATGTATTAAGCTTCCAAAACATTGATATAAGCCTTTTATACTGCCTGAACACCTTTCTTTCCCTTTTCACCAATTTAGCTCAATTTTTAGAATTCAGATCATTCATTTACTTGATAAATATTTGCTGTGAATATATGAAGCACCATAGTAAGTGTTGGTGACACAGCAAAGAAAAACATAGGTGTTATATATAATATTTATTATATAATATGTATTTATATTATATTATTTATGCTTATTTTATAATTATTGGTTTAATATATGCTGACTTTGCTAGAATATCCACAATAAGAAGGAATATATCTATATATATCAACTTCATAAAAGCCATCATTTATTAAACCAATAATTATAAAATAAATATAAAAATACAATAAGCATTATTAAAATAAGGCAACATAACAGAATACCAAGAAATTGTATAGCAAAGTGCCTTAGCACTTTGGGAAAGTTCAAAACAGGAATCTAAGAATAAATAGTATTTAATATGAAACTTGATAACTGAGAAGCAAATTCAAAATGGGAAGGCTTTAGAAAAAGCACTATGAGAGAAACTACATACTGCAAAGATGAAACTAGAACTTTGAGCATTAGAGAAATGTACAGAAGCCTGAGAGCCTCAAAAAAATTTAATAGGGAGAAAGAGTAGTATGAACTTAGACTAGGGATATAAACCAGGGCATAATTATGTGAGATTTATAAGCCATGATAAAAAATAATAGAAGGTTGTTCTTTACTCCATGATCAGAGGAAAATTTTCTATATGCTTTTAAGCAAATGTGTGACATGATCAGGTATAACATTTTAAAACATAATTTGAGGTGTTGCCTGGAGAACAGATAGACTGCAAATATGCAAGAGTGAATGTAGGGAGACTGATTAAGAGGTTATTACAGACTTCAGATAAGAAACAATGATGAGTTGAACTAGGACGTTGGGAGTGGAGATTGAAAGAAGGAGCTCCCTGAATATTTTAGTTGAACTTTATATTTTATTTGATAATGGAGGTAACACAGATGAAATCAGATATGATTTCCTCCAGAATGTTTACTGGATCTTTCTAAACTAGGTTAGTTCCCATTTATATGCACTCTGGGCTTACCTCAGTCTTAGAAGTGGCCAGATTTTATTGTCAGTATTCATTTATATTTCTTCTCTAAGCATATCAACAATTGAGAACAAAAATATATCCTTCTTTTTTCTCTGTATTTTTCAATGTCAGATACAATGGATAACCTATTTTTGCTGGATAAATGTAAACAATTTTAGGGGGAGAAAGACACTTTGGAAATTCCAGGTGACCCTTGACTTTCTGCGTGCTTCTAAAACTTACCTTTTCCCTTGAGAACTTACAATTTTATGTACTCACATGAATATCTGAAGTCAAATTGACTCAGGAAAGCATGGCCTTTGAAAGCTCATGTTTGGAGAGGGTTTGACACAAGTAACAGTAATGATAATTGTTAACAGAAATATCTTTAGATAAGAAAGATTATGGTATATTGGAAATAGCAGTATATTTATAATCAGTAAACCTTCATCTGACACTGACTAGTTGTGAAGTATTGGATAAAATAAAGGGATTGCTGACATTTGCCTAGAAAATTGTCCCTTTCTTTATACTTTTCCATACATATGTAATTGTTCTGCCTCTCTCACTACCTCTCCTATGCTATTCCTATGGGTACATCCCACAGAGAGTTGCTAGCACCTCCCAGACATAAATAAGATTCAATTTCCATAAATGATACAGCCTGAGGAGTAAATTCGAAGATTTGGAAAGCAGCCAGTTCTCTAGGTTTATAACAATGCTTTGTGCATTGCAAATCTGCTGTGCTGGGGGCATGTGAATACATGAAAGAGCAGGCCCCTTAGTTATTTGTTGCCTGAAGGGCTGTGGTGAGCCCTCCATAGGAAGGATGGCTAGAGGATGTGCTTAAATGTCCCTGATGTACTTCTGACCATATGGTAAAGCTGGAATGCTGGGAAACAGGAGTAGCACAGAACTACCTGTTGTGCTGCAGTTAGAAACCCTGTGACTTCTGCATTATCTAAAATGTCCAGAATAAACAGTATTAGTCCAAGAAAAAAATAGTTGCTATTTATTTTACTAGTTATTTAATTACTAGTTACATTAACTTTAATTTCTCATTTGTTTTTATTTAGAATTAATCCTTTCTGTGTGGAGCTCTATAGATGAAAGAATGGTCCTTTATAATATTTAACTTATGGAACAAGTTGTCAATCTACCACATGCCATAAAGCAGCAATTTATGATAAGAAATAAATGCCATTGTAAATATGGCAGAGGGTCCATTTAGTGTAAGTGCTATATGTTTAACACATTAGAATTTGTCTTAGTGTGGGCTGCTATAACAAAATAACATAGACTGGGTGGCTTACAAACAACAGAAATGTATTCCTCATGGTTCTGGAGGCTGATCCTGGGAAGTTCAAGAACAAGGTACTGGCAGGTTCAGTGTCTGGTGAGAGTCCACTTTCTGGTACACAGAGAATTGGTTTTGTGCTGTAAACTCACATGGCAGAAAGGATAAGTTTCCCTCTGAAGCCTCTTTTATAAGAGCAGTAATCCTGTTACCAAGTCCAAGTTTGTACTGCTTGCTGCATGACAGGCCAATAAATTGAAAGACAAGTTGTTGGGGCAAGGAATAGGAACTTTTTTTGCAAAGCCAGCAAACCAAGAAGATGGTGGACTAGTGTCCCAAAGAACCATCTTACTGAGTTAGAACTCAAGCATCTTTTATACTAAAAGTGGAGGAGGTGTGGCTGGGTATTGAAAACTTCTTGGTACCAGCCAGACCCTAGAAGTGATAATCCTTTGTTCTTACAGCTAGGTAGGTATGGTCAGGATGTTCCTATAAACCTCTAATGAGACAAATATTATCTTTGTTCTGCAACTTTTTCTCTCTATATGAATGGAAAAGTGTTATACCTTTAAAGGTCAAGCCTGAGAGGCAGAGTGTTGAAAATGAGCAATCATGTGTATTTCAGGCTATAGGCAACATTGTTATACAAAGGTGCTGAGCCAGCATGACTAAGCACACAGGCAACAGATCACAAAGGTTAGAGCTAAAGGAATAGATACAATATGGAGTCAGGTTTGTTCTCTGTTACAATCCCATTCAAGGCTCCACCATTTTGACCTAATCATCTTCCAAAGACCCCACTTCTGAATACCATCACTTTGGGGGTTAGGATTTCAACATAAGAATTTTGAAGGGACACAAACATTCACTGTTTAGCAGAATTTACATATTAATGTTACCATTGTAACTACTAATGACTGAAAATAATAATTATAGGGAAAGACTATTTACAATTATTTATTTCAAAGATGTTTATTTTAGTCTTCTAAAATTTTCTTTTGCTTTATTTTAATTCTTCCTGCAACATAATTAGCTTGTCCATCAGCAAGAACGGAGGTTGTGCCTTAGAGTAATGATAAAGAGGAATTCAAACTTTTTTTTTTTAACAACGAGTTTATGTTGTAACAAAAGATAACTTTAATTACATCCGACTTAGTTCTAGGACTTATTCAAGAACTCTGGTTGATGGTACATCATAGCACTTCTTTCAGTAGGAACACTGTTAATGATATTTCTGCAAGGAAATAATAAATTCAACAAACTCTCATCCAAGGGGAGTAATAAACTCTTAACAGTCCACATCTTTTTTAATCTGGTTGATTAGATCAACATTAGGACCATATTTATGACTCTCTCATATATGTACTTCATCAATTTTTACTGTTGAAGAGTATGCTTTTTAATGAATATATATTATAATTTTATCATTTTCATACCCATTTTCACATTTATGGGTATTTAGGTGATTTATAGTATTTAAATATTTTTTCCTATTATGAATACAACTATATGAGATTTATTTTTTATTTATTTATTTATTTATTTTTGAAGTTTTGAATTTTATGTCATTTTTTTTATACAGCAGGTTCTTATTAGTCAGCAATTTTATACACATCAATGTATACATGTCAATCCCAATCTCCCAATTCATCACACCCCCACACACACCACAGCGCTGCTTTCTCCGATTGGTGTCCATACGTTTGTTCTCTACATCTGTGTCTCAATTTCTGCCCTACAGTTCATCTGTACCATTTTTCTAGGTTCCACATATATGCATTACTATACAATATTTGTTTTTCTCTTTCTGACTTACTTCACTCTGTATGACAGTCTCTAGATCCATCCATGTCTCAACAAATGGCCCAATTCATTCCTTTTTATGGCTGAGTAATATTCCATTGTATATATGTACCACATCATCTTTATCCATTCATCTGTTGATGGGCATTTAGGTTGCTTCCATGACCTGGCTATTGTAAATAGTGCTGCAATGAACACTGGGTTGCATGTGTCTTTTTTAATTATGGTTTTATCTGGGTAGTGGGATTGCTGGATCATATGGTAATTCTATTTTTAGTTTTTTAAGGAACCTCCATACTGTTCTCCATAGTGGCTGTATCAATTTACACTCCCACAAAGAGCGCAAGAGGGTTCACTTTTCTCCACACCCTCTCCGGCATTTGTTATTTATAGATTTTCTGATGATGCACATTCGAACTGGTGTGAGGTGATACTTCATTGCAGTTTTGATTTGCATTTCTCTAATAATTAGTGATGTTGAGCAGCTTTTCATGTGCCTCTTGGCCTTCTGTGTGTCTTCTTTGGAAACATGTCTATTTAGGTCTTCTGCCCACTTTTGTATTGGGTTTTTTGTTTTTTTAATATTGAGCTGCATGAGCTGTTTATATATTTTGGAGATTAATACTTTGTCCATTGATTCATTTGCAAATATTTTCTCCCATTCTGAGGTTTGTCTTTTTGTCTTGTTTATGGTTTCCTTTGCTGTGCAAAAGCTTTGAAGTTTCATTAGGTCCCATTCATTTATTTTTGTTTTTCTCTCCATTACTCAAGGAGGTGCATCAAAAAAGATCTTGCTGTGATTTATGTAAAAGAGTGTTCAACCTATGTTTTCCTCTAAGAGTGTTATAGTGTCCAGTCTTACCTTTAGGTCTCTAATCCATTTTGAGTTTATTTTTGTGCATGGTGTTAGGGAGTGTTCTAATTTCATTCTTTTACATGTAGCTGTCCAGTTTTCCCAGCACCACTTATTGAAGAGACTCTCTTTTCTTCATTGTATATCCTTGCCTCCTTTGCTACAGATTAGTTGACCATAGGTGTGTGGGTTTATCTCTGGGCTTTCTATCTTGTTCCATTGATCTATGCTTCTGTTTTTGTGCCAGTACCATAATGTCTTGATTAATGTAGCTTTACAGTACAGTGTGAAGAGAGGGACTCTGATTCCTCCCGCTCTGTGTTTTTCCCTCAAGACTGCTTTGGCTATTTGGGGTCTTTTGTGTCTCCATACACATTTTAAGATCTTTGTTTTAGTTCTGTAAAAAATGCTATTGGTAATTTGATAGGGATTGCATTGAATCTGTAGATTGCGTTGGGTAGTATAGTCATTTTCACAATATTGATTCTTCCAATGCAAGAACATGATATATCTCTCCATCTGTTGTATCATCTTTAATTTCTTTCATCAGTGTCTTATAGTTTTCTGCATACAGGGCTTTTGTCTCCCTAGGTAGGTTTATTCCTAGGTATTTTATTCTTTTTGTTGCAGTGGTAAATGGGAGTGTTTCCTTAATTTCTCTTTCCGAATTTTCATCATTAGTGTATAAGAATGCAAGAAATTTCTGTGCATTAATTTTGTATCCTACAACTCTACCAAATTCATTGATTAGCTCTAATAATTTTCTGGTAACATCTTTAGTACTCTCTATGTATAGTATCATTTCATCTGCAAGCAGTGACAGTTTTACTTCTTCTTTTCCAATTTGTATTCTTTTATTTCTTTTTCTTCTCTGATTGCCGTGGCTAGGACTTCCAAAACTATGTTGAATAAGAGTGGTGAGAGTGGACATCCTTGTCTTGTTTCTGATCTTAGAGGAAATGCTTTCCGTTTTTCACCATTGAGAATGATGTTTGCTGTGGATTTGTTGTATATGGCCTTTATTATATTGAGGTAGGTTCCCTCTATGCCCACTTTCTGGAGAGTTTTTATCATAAATGGATGGTGAATTTTGTCAAACCTTTTTCTGTATCTGTTGAGATGATCATATGATTTTTCTTCTTCAATTTGTTAATATGGTGTTATCACATTGATTGATTTGCGTATATTGAAGAATCCTTCCATCCCTGGGATAAATCCCACTTGAACATGGTGTATGATCCTTTTAATGTGTTGTTGGATTCTGTTTGCGAGTATTTTGTTGAGGATTTTTGCATCTATATTCATTAGTGATATTGGTTTACAATTTTCTTTTTTTGTAGTATGTTTGTCTGGTTTTGGTATCAGGGTGATAGTGGCCTCATAGAATGAGTTTGGGAGTGTTCCTTCCTCTGCAATTTTTTGGAAGAGTTTGAGAAGGATGAGTGTTAGCTCTTCTCTAAATGTTTGATAGAATTCAACTTTGAAGCCAGCTGGTCCTGGAATTTTGTTTGATGGAAGCTTTTCTTTTTTAAATTTTTTTTAGAAATGGGGTTAATTTTTTTTATTATTTAATTTTGTTTTTTTCATTTTTGTCTCTGTTGGGTCTTTGTTGCTGCACATGGGCTTTCTCTAGTTGCAGCAAGTGGGGGCTACTCTTCATTGCAGTGTGGGGGCTTCTCATTGTTGTAGCTTCCCTTGTTGCAGAGCACGGGCTTTAGAGCACAGGCTCAGTAGTTATGGCTCACTAGCCCAGTTGCTCCATGGGCATGTAGGATCTTCCCAGACCAGGGGTTGATCCCGTGTCCCCTGCATTGGCAAATGGATTCTTAACCACTGTGCCACCAGGGAAGACCTGTTGGAAGATTTTTAATCACAATTTCAATTTCATTACTTATGATTGGTCTGTTCATATTTTCTATTTCTTCCTGGTTCAGTCTGGGAAGTTTATACCTTTCTAAAAATATGTCCATTTCTTCCAGGTTGTCCATTTTATTGGCATAGAGTTGTTTGTAGTAGTCTCTTAGGATGCTTTGTATTTCTGTGGTGTCTTTTGTAACTACTCCTTTTTCATTTCTAATTTTATTGATTTGAGTCCTCAGACTCTTTTTCTTGATGAGTCTGGCTAATGGTTTATCAATTTTGTTTATCTTCTCAAAGAACTAGCTTTTAGTTTTATTGATCTTTGCTTTTGTTTCCTTTGTTTCTATTTCATTTATTTCTGATCTCATCTTTATGATTTCTTTCCTTCTGCTAACTTTGGGTTTTGTTTGTTCTTCTTTTCTAGTTCATTTAGGTGTAAGTTTAGATTTTTTATTTGAGATTTTTCTTGTTTCTTAATGTAGGCTTGTATAGCTATAAACCTCCCTCTTAGAACTACTTTTGCTGCATCCCATAGATTTTGATCATCGTGTTTTCATTGTCACTTGCCTCTAGGTATTTTTTTATTTCCTCTTTGATTTCTTCACTGATCTCTTGTTTATTGAGTAATGTATTGTTTAGCCTCCATGTGTTTGTGTTTTTTACGTTTTTTTCTCTGTAATTCATTTCTGATCTCATAGCACTGTGGTCAGTAGCATGCTTGATATGATTTCAATTTTCTTAAATTTACTGAGGCTTGATTTGTGACCCAAGGTGTGATCTATTCTGGAGAATGTTCCATGCGCACTTGAGAAGAAAGTGTAATCTGCTGTTTTTGGATGTAATGTCCTATAAATATCAATTAAAGCTATCTGGTCTATTGTGTCATTTAAAGCATCTGTTTCTTTATTTGTTTTCATTTTGGATGATCTCTCCATTGCTGTAAGTGAGGTGTTAAAATCCCCCACTATTTTTGTGTTACTGTTGATTTTCTCTTATAGCTGTTAGCAGTTGCCTTATGTATTGAGGTGCTCCTATGTTGTGTGCATATATATTTATAATTGTTATATCTTCTTCTTGGATTGATCCCCTGATGATTATGTAGTGTCCTTCCTTGTCTCTTGTAACATTCTTTATTTTAAAGTCTATTTTATCTGATATGTGTATTACTACTCCAGCTTTCTTTTGATCTCCCTTTACATGGAATATCTTTTCCTATCCCCTCACTTTCAGTCTGTATGTGTCCCTAGGTCTGAAGTGGGTCTCTTGTAGACAGCATATATATGGGTCTTGTTTTTGTATCCATTCAGGAAGCCTGTGTCTTTTGGTTGGAGCATTTAATCCATTCATGTTTAGGGTAATTATCGATATGTATGTTCCTATGACCATTTTCTTAATTGTTTTGGGTTTGTTTTTGTAGGAGCTTTTCTTCTCTTGCCTTTTCCACTTAGAGAAGTTTCTTTAGCATTTGCTGTAGAGTTGGTGTGGTGGTGCTGAATTCTCTTAGCTTTTGCTTGTCTGTAAAACTTTTGATTTCTCCATCGAATCTGAATGAGACCCTTGCTGGATAGAGTAATCTTGGTTGCAGGTTCTTCTCTTTCATCTCTTTAAGTATATCATGCCACTCCTTTCTGGCTTGTAGAGTTTCTGCTGAGGAATCAGCTGTTAAGCTTATGGGAGTTCCCTTGTATGTTACTTGTCATTTTTCCCTTGCTGTTTTTAATAATTTTTCTTTGCCTTTAATTTTTACCAATTTGATTACTATGTGTCTCAGCATGTTTCTCCTTGTGTTTATCCTGTATGGCACTCTCTGCCCTTCCTGGAGTTGGGTGGCTATTTCCTCTCCCATGTTAAGGAAGTTTTCAATTATAATCTCTTCAAATATTTTCTCTGGTCCTTTTTCTCTCTCTTCTCCTTCTGGGGCACCTATAATGAGAATGTTGTTGCATTTAATGTTGTCCCAGAGGTCTCTTAGGCTGTCTTCATTTCTTTTCATTCTTTTTTCTTTATTCTGTTCCAGTGAATTCCACGATTCTGTCTTCCAGGTCACTTATCCGATCTTCTGCCTCAGTTATTCTGCTATTGATTCCTCCTAGTGTAGTTTTCCTTTCAGTTATTGTAATGTTCATCTCTGTTTCTTTGTTCTTTAATTCCTCTAGGTCTTTATTAAACATTTCTTACATCTTCTCGAAGTTTGACTCCATTCTTTTTCCAAGGCCCTGGATCATTTTCACTATCATTATACTGAATTCTTTTTGTGGAAATTTGCCTGTCTCCACTTCTTTTAGTTGTTTTCCTGGGGTTTTACCTTGTTCCTTCATCTTGTAAGTAGCCCTCTGCCTTTTCATCTTGTCTATCTTTCTGTGAATGTGGTTTTTGTTCCACAGGCTGCAGGACTGTAGTTCTTCTTGCTTCTGCTGTCTGCCCTCTGGTGGATGAGGCTATCTAAGAGGCATATGCAAGTTTCCTGATGGGAGGGACTGGTGGTGGGTAGAGCTGACTGTTGCTCAGATGGGCAGAGCTCAGTAAAACTTTAAACCATTTGACTGCTGATGGATGGGGCTGGGTTCCCTCCTTGTTGGTTGTTTGGCCTGAGGCAACCCAACACTGGAGCCTACCTGGGTTCTTTGGTGGGGTCAATGGCGGACTCTGGGAGGGTTCACGCCAAGGAGTACTTCCCAGAACTTCTGCTCCCAGTGTCCTTGTCCCCACGGTGAGCCACAGCCACCCCCACCTCTGCAGGAGACCTTCCAACATTCGCAGGTAGATCTGGTTCATTCTTCCCTGGGGTCACTGCTCCTTCCCCTGGGTCCTGATGCACACACTCCTTTGTGTGTGCCCTCTAAGAGTGGAGTCTCTGTTTCCCCCTGTTCTATCAAATTCCTGCAATCAAATCCCAGTAGCCTTCAAAGTCTGATTCTCTAGGAATTCCTCCTCCTGTTGCCGGACCCCCAGGTTTGGAAGCCTGATGTGGAGTTCAGAACCTTCACTCCAGTGGGTGGACTTCTGTGGTCTAAGTGTTCTCCAGTCTGTGAGTCACCCACCCAGCAGTTATGGGATTTGATTTTACTGTGATTGCACCCCTCCTACTCTCTCATTGTGACCTCTCCTTTGTCTTTGGTTGTGGGGTATCATTTTTGGTGAGTTCCAGTGTCTTCCTGTCAATGACTGTCCAGCAACTAGTTGTGATTTTGGTGTTCTCACAAGAGGGAGTGAGAGCATGTCCTTCTACTCTGTCATCTTGGTTCCAATCTGACATTTATTTTTAATTGAAGTATAATTTACATATTATACAATTCAACCTGTAAACAGTAATTACTTACATGAAACATGAGATATATAGAAAGATGTATAGAACAGATCCATCTCCCCAAAAAAGCTAAAAAAATTTTGCCTAATCCAAAGTCATAAACATTTCTTCTTAAAGTTTTATAGTTTTTAATTTTATATTTAGATCTGAGATCCATATTGAGATATTCATTATGATATGAGGTGTAGATCAAGATTTTTTATTTCTTTAATATAGATATCTAATTGTTTCAGCATCATTTGTTCCAGCACCATTTTTTCCAGCACTATTTATTTCTTCATTGAGTTGTATTTTCGCCTTACTTAAAAATCAATTGACCATACATATGTGCATCTATTTCTTGATACCCTAATATTTTCCAGTAATCTTTGAGTCTATATTTTTAATACCACAGTCTCTTGGTTATTGTAGCTGTTCAGTGAGTCTTGAAAGCAGATAGTGTGAGTCCTTAATTCTATTCTTTGTTTTTCAAAATTAGTTTGACCATTTTAGATCCTGTTCCCTTCTGTATAAATTGTAGAATCAGCTTATAAGTTTCTACCAGAAATTCTCCTTTCAGTCTTTCAACATTAAACATTTCTATACTAACATCCACAGGAGAATTTATGGATTTCAGGCCTGCTGTTATCTTTCTTACCCAATAAGGATCCTGAAGACGCAGGTGGAATACAAACTCATGAGGATGAATGAGTTATGGAGAGAAGGAAAAGCAACTTTTCAGTGAAGACAGAGCAAAGGACAAAACAAGGAGTGCAGATGCTGGATTAATTTTAAGATTGTATCAAAATGTGTGCAATATTAACATTTTAATATTGTGTGGTGAGAATGAGTTTTACTTTTTATAAGAATCTGGTATATTTGAAATGTTCATTGGACAATTGTAACAAAAGTTATTATATTAGCTTCAGCAGTAGAATGACAAAATTTGGATTTTAAAATAATATTAGAAAATATTACAGAAATGATGTATTTTTACCTATAAAAGTTTAATTTTAAAGTTATTTCCCAAATGTTTTTGATATATTATCTGCATTCATAACTAAAAATATTTATTTATTCATTTCAGGCTTACTATTGATAAGATGTTGTATTCACATGAGAGAAGCATTATTAATCAAGGAACACTGCATTGATAACCATGGCAGTGGTCTTGTTGCTTAGAGGTTTGGGTGGTGACAGCTGGTGTACAACTGGAGGAGCAGTACTGCCAGGCTTAGTATCCTCTTACATAATATTGGTCTTAGAACCCCCTCTCAGTTTCCAGTAGTCTATTCCCCAGCTTGTGGCCCTCTATACAGGAAGTTCCAAAAATGAAAGCCAAGGAGCTGAGTGAGGAAACAAGGTAGAATTTGGGAGACACTGACAAGAAAGTCACTTTTTATTTGACCCAGACAATAGAGTTGATATTCCTATAATCCAAGTTGTGGAGTCAGGGAAACATGATTTGTATGCTATAGATACCCACACTAAATATGTACTTAGACTATTTTAACTACAAGAAATACATATTCTATATGTTTTCCATATAATAATAAGTTATAATATTTCTATATGTTATAATATATGCAACTGCAATATATACATAAAATTCACTTCGATTTTCCATTTTTATCCCTCATATTTTTCTATGAAAAAAGAAATATTATGTGTCCTCACAACAGCTTGCAAGATAAATATTTGAATCCACTGATAACACTATCCACTCATTTAAAAAGTTAATCTATAAATTTATGTTGAGAACAAACTGTGTTCATGATACTATTGTTTTGTAGAACTAATAAAGTTAAAGAAAATATAGGCTCTGTTTCAAATGACTTATAGTCTAAAAAAAAACCAAAGCAAAACCAACAAAATCAATAAAGACATCAGGGACATTAAGGAATAAATGGGGTTGCATTTTAGTGGACGTTTATATCTATAGACAACATAAGGCAGAATCTCTTTAAGTGAAAATAACTTTTGGAGATCTTTGCAAGACATCCATTTGGGCATTTCAGTATTAATTCTTAAATAAATTGACACAGCCACTTTTTCCTTACTATTTTTTGATTTGAACACTGAATGAGGCAGTTGACTTGCTTGTATTTGAGGGCCAAGAAGTAAGAAGAAGATAAATTATCTTCAGACACTACTCAGTTTGCTGCTAATAGTGGAAATTGGGTATTGAAACTGTCTGAAGAAATAGCAGGTTAACTTTTACTATATCACCTTCATTAGAAGGGGTCTACTCATTGAGCAGAATGGCAAGTAGCATGAACTATTTAAATTCCTAGTTTATACTTACTGTTTCATTCTCTTTCTCTTCATCTGTGCTTTCTCTGACTTTTAATTCACTTATAGCTGACTTCCATAAGATGAAAAATATATGCATGCTGCTTCTTCAGTATCACTTAGTTAAATCTAAAACTTTCACATAAATAAACATACATGTACCATAAGGACAACATATGTAAATATTGGTTAGAAGTGGTAAAAATAAAAATGATGTGTAGAGAAAAGGCACTTGACCTCCAACAATCCCTGTAAAATCCAAACCTACAAGGATTGGCATCAAATTTTACTAAATAATTTCTCTTATCTTAGTACACATGAATCATTTATAGTGATCTTATAGATGCTTTTGGAGATAAGAACAACATGAGGCTTTAGTAACAATAAATATCAAACAAAGAGACCTTAAAAATAAATTAGTGTGTCTTCAAAACACAATATATAAAAAGATACTCTTCTTTTTACTTGACAGTTACTCATCTCACACATTTTCTGACATGTGTCACAGTATCTTAGGACTGATAGTGATTTGTGAAAGTCATCTCTTCAATCCCTTTCTGTTTGGATGACAACAACATCCAAATACAAAAGATACTGGGTAACAAAGGAGACAAAATAATAGAGAGGTGGCAAAGGAAGAAAGGGAGTTGTAGGAGAGAAGAGGAGAATGGACAAGAGGCAATCAATAAGAATCAGAGTTCATGGTCCTTTCAAAACATCAACAGACCTCATTCAATCTGTTTACAGCAGTTTTTAACTTATCCTGTGGTCTGGAATTTTGGGGGAGAAGAAGAAGGAGGAGGAGGAGGATGGAGAGGAGAAAGGAAGAGGAGAGAAGGGGAAGAGAAGAGGAGGAGAAGAAGAAAAAGAGGAAGAGGAAGGAGGAGGGCTGGGGAGGGGGAGGAGAAGGCAGGGGAAGGGGAAGTGTTACAAGAGAGGGAGATATCATGGCCAGAGACCTGTGTGATTCCCTGAGGTGGGCTGCCAAGTGAGGGTCCTTGGTTTTGTGCAGGAAAGAGTTCAAGAGCAAGTCAAAGGAAAATGAAAACAAGTTTATTCAGAGAGACACACATTCCATAGGCAGAATGCTGACTGTCTCAGAAAGTGAGAGTGGCCCTAGGACATGGGGTTGTTGGTTTTTATGGGCTGCGTAATTTCATATGGTAACAAGTGGGAGGAATATTTTTGCTGTTTCAGGGAAGGGTGGAGATTCCCAGGATTTGGGCCTCTGCTCACTTTTTGGCCTTTTATGGTCTACCCCAGATCTGTCATGGCATAAGGGGGAGTGATTTTTAGTATAATAATGAAGGTATAATGAACTAAAGGTCAATGAAAAGTATCCTCTATTCTTGAAGCCCCCTTGGGTTCAGCAGGCCCCCGCCGGTTTTCATTGCATCTTAACAGCTGTGCCCCTTCTTCATTTATCTAGCAGTTGTGTCCTGCCCTTTTCCCTCCTGTCTCAGAAGGGGAAGGAGAGGAAGAGGAAAAGGAAGAGGAAGAAGGAGACCTGAATCACTTACCCAAGTATACTGCAAAGTATATTATAGTGCCAGGCCACTTGAATTCATTATTCCACCCTCAATTCTCCACAATAGACTCTACATTTCTTCAAGAACACCAGACCTTGATGAGAGAGAGGGTAGCTGTCATTACAGATTAAATAGGGTTTAACTGTTTGGCACAAATACAAAGCAGGCTAAGACCCAAGAAAGAAGCAAAACTGACCAGTCCATCCACTCTTGGGAAAAATAGTAATTTTGATACCTGTAATTGGGGTCTGCCTCAAACAGAAGACTCCCTCAAAGAAAAAAAAAAGGAGAAAATTCACTACATTTATAAACCACAAAAATGAATATATACAGTGCGATATTTACTACATGAATAAAACACTTCGTGGCATCTATGCCAAGCTACTGGGGTTAGATAAATAATACTTAATGGGTAAGTGAAGATGATGCAGTTGAGTAAGTTTAATTATGGTATACACATTCAACACTTTTCTACCTTCAGTAATACAAGCCTATTTTATTCAAAAGTTTAATCACACAAACGTATATACCTAGATTTAAGTGGTTCAAAAATTTAATCTCATGTAACAGTATTTCTAGATATATAAATACAACTATTGTATAGCTTAAGAAACCATGGTCTATACAATTAAACAGAACATGATTAATCAAACAAGAATAGATTTTAAGTTTTATGGCTATTAATAGAAATTTCTCTTTGTGCTATATTAAAAAAATCCAGGATCAAGGACTAGTGGACTCCATTTCATGTTTTGGCTATAACATTTATAAGAAGCTGAATCTTAGGAGGACCACTCTCACTCTTCTTTTAATAGTGTTAGTTTCCTTTTCATTAAATAGGACATGGCACAGAGCTGTTATTGAGATGATGAGGTTTAAATGTGAATGTAAGTTGAGAAACAGCTGTTATTGAGATAAATATGATTCTTAAAGTTTTTAAACTATAATTCAAAATCCAGGTAAATATATCATGATAAGTGAAATACCGTGTTGTACTGATGTATATAATACTCCTCCATTTCTAAAATAAGGTAAGGGGAGCTTTGAGTCTGCAGTCATAGTAATCTGAGAGCCTTGGATGTATTAAAGATTATTGGTAGCAATTCCTTTTGCTTGTTTAAAATCTTATGTATGCAATTCTTTAAGTTAACATTACAAACGTAGAAGCCTGGTCTGTTGGTAGAACACTGAGTACTCCTTACCTATTCAGTTGCTTAGTATAAAATGGTTGTTAAGAAATTAGTTTTGTAATAAAAGAATGAAAAATAAAAACTCATGGTTTCATTATTTCCAAGAAAAAACATTTTTATTAAATTTTCATTTAAATATTCTCAAAGTACTTATTAAATAATAAAATAGGCAAACATGGCTGGACCCAAATCATCAGAATATTTCCTGGGATATCTCTCCATCCATCAAAAAAACAAAATAATCTGATTGTAGCCATTTGCTCTTCAGTCTAGCAGATTAGGTGTTTCCACAACTAACACCTCCTCAAATAAAGTAGGATGTTAACAAATTTGGGAGGTCCAGAAATTCTAAATCACTAGGATACAATTTAGCACATCCAGTGGCAGCATTAATAATGTAACAGCTAGAACCTTTTTGTAAGTTCTTGCTGATGAAAGACACAATTGCCTTGTAATTAAAACAATATTCCAAGGCACTATTCTATCTCATAGAAATCTTAAGGAGGGCTTGCAAATGTCTAGGACTGTACTTTCTTTTTTATCATTTACTCTGCACATAAAGTTTATCAATAATATGGTTATAAATAACCTGAAAGATCCTCTTTGCGTACGTGACATACTCAGTGTGGTGAAACATTGTATTATGTTGTGAATTCTTCAAATACTTCTTCGAATGAATTTAACTCCACCCTACTTGGGAAATATCACACACACGTGTGCACACAATATATTATTTTTATTGGCTGAAAATAAGTGAAGCCAAAAAGAATTTAGCATCTCCTCATAATAGGATTTAAAACAATTTATTTACTTATAGATAGCATGGATATGCATAAATAACCCATGTATTATATTTTGAATGAATAAATCCAGTTTCTTTCTGACCTCAAATTAATATATATACATACATGTACACATATACACATATGTACATATATTTATATGAAATATTTTGTAAGTCTACTAAATATTGAATTTTTAATTTTGTTTTTAATGATGTAAATATTTTAAAATATTGTTAAATCTAACAGATACATTGCAAATATTTACAGCAATGGAAAGATAAACCTTTTTTTAGAAATTGAGTCTACCAAGTAATAGGCATTATTTTATTATAAATTGTTCAACTTTAATATAGTCCCGAAAAAACTAAAGTGCATTAATTTTTAAAAAAACATTCTATTGAGAGTTTTCACTTTAAATGTAGGAGGAAGAATGAAAAGATATAATTTCTTTTTTAAGTATTATCATTAAGTTTAGCTACTTAAAAATATATATATGTGTTTCATTTTATTTTTACATACAGAATAAAAGCCTAACAATAACAAAACTCTGATAATGTCTCTTTTGAGAAAAGTAGTCTGATACTTTTGACAGTTCCTTGATTTCCTTTTGGGTGACCCTGAATTGGTAATGATATCTTATATTTAAGAAGGATCATCAATCTTGGAGCATCTCAGTGACAATCTCAGTGTCAATTTCTTTATCACATTGGATATATATCTGAAATGCTTGCATTTACGCTGAATTAAGAAATCCCAGTGGGTTACATAAATAACCACTAGCACAGAACAAAGTCATCCACTCTTTAAAGAAATAGACAATATATCTCTATCTATATAAAAAAGTGATTGAAACTAGTGGGAAAAAGTAATGAAACCAAAGTGATGATACATTTCATTTTATATTATAAAGAGCTGGAATATTTGTTATTCTATAGTCTAATCATTTATCAAATGCTGTTGTAATTTCCACAGCTATAAGAAGCACTATTTCTACCAATGTGTCAAATTTTAAATTATGTATTGCTAAATCTTAATCATAATTTTAAAGTCAACTTCAATGATAAGTTGAAGTATCTTTTTTTAAAAAAATCTTGAGAGTATATTTCCTTTTTTGGCTTGGAATAGCATAGGGTATATGCTTAAATCTTCTTTTAACTTTTCCCCATTTTTAAATGCTTGTGGGAACCCAAAAATTATATCTCTGACCTGATTTCTATGATCTCCAAACTTTATGTATGACTGGCTTGCCCTCTCTTGCCTCAAATCAAAAATTTCTTGAATCTTATTATTACCTAGCATTACCTCAAGCAAATGGGATGTCCATCCCTCCAACTGCATAAGCAAAACATTTGGGAATAATTTTCTTTCACTCATCCACAATATCTAAGACATTACCAAGACCTTATCAATTTTAGCTTCCTGACATTTCCCAATTATGTAACCCACCGTCATAAATCTTCAGTGTACAGCACCATCCTCTATGTTTTTACTACACTCATGTTTTTTTAAATAGCCCTCTTCCCTTTAATATGTATTCTAAAAATTATTCACCTTGAGTGTGGCATCTTTTTTCTGCCAGCACCCCAATTAATACAATAATAGTATTTACCTCTTAAGTTTTTTGTGAAGAGTTAATCCATCAATATGTATAGAACACTGAGAATAGTGCTTGTAACATTTAAAAACCCTCAATAAATATTAGCCTTTTTTTCCTGATCTGGATCCTTATTTATTTATTTATTTATTTATTTATTAACATTTTTATTGGAGTATAATTGCTTCACAACGGTGTGTTAGTTTCTGCTTTATAACAAAGTAAATCAGCTATATGTATACATATTTCCCCATATCTCCTATTAGCCATTTTTACCAAATATTTCCACCGTGGGTATATATTTACATCATAGCACTTTAGGCCTATGCTTTTCCAAAAACATTAAAACATTTTTATTTTACTTTCAGTTTTTGTTGTCGTTTATTTATTTTTTATTGAGGTATAGTTGCTTTACAATGTTGTGTTAGTTTCTACTATACAGCAAATTGAATCAGCTGTACATATACATATATCCCCTCATTTTTGGATTTCCTACCCAGTTAGTTCACCACAGAGCACTGAGTAGTATTCCCTGTGCTATACAGTAGGTCCTCATTAGTTATATATTTTATACATAGTAATGTATATATGTCATTCCCAATCTTCCAATTCATCCCATCCCCTGCTTTCCTCCCTTGGTGTCCATACGTTTGTTCTCTACATCTGTGTCTCTAGTTCTTCTTTGCAAATAGGTTCATCTGTACCATTTTTCTAGATTCCTCATATATGTGTTAATATATGATATTTGTTTTTCTCTTTCTGTCTTATTTCACTCTGTATGATAGTCTCTGGGTTCATCCACGTCTCTACAAATGACCCAATTTCATTCCTTTTACTTTACTTTTGAAATAAAGCCGCTTTATATTCATATTAATAAGAGCTGATAGATAAATGATAGACTGATAGAAGATAGATAGATACACACACATGTAATACAGCTCCTCCAATTTTCCTGAACAATGACATTCCTGTTGGAGGAGGTCATTGAGGGGATGTGACCTCCAGTTGACCCTAGAGCTAGATGTGGGCAATCAAAGGCTCCTCACCTTCTCCGCTGTCATTGGAATGTACAATCTGCCCACTGTCTCCACACTAGCTGATGTTTCAAGGTTTTAGCCATGAGAGACTACAGTATTGTTGAGACCATTGGAATGATGTATGTGACTGAACAGTTAAGGCCTCTAGGTAAACTTTTAAGTTTCTAGAGGGTAGGAGTGGAGATCTAGCCATCTTGTGGCTGCCAAAGGCAAGCCTTATATGTAAGTTCCCTTGCTTATTGAACCTGCCACCTGTGAATCTTGTGTGACTTGCCTCTTTCTTCAGTCTCTCCTAGCCCTCTGTGTACAAGGGCCAGCCTGCAAATCAACAGCTCCCTATAAATTTGACTTAATTGTATAAGTTACAATAGGCTATCACAGTAAAATTAAGAATATTAATGAGATAATTTAGTAGACATATTAACATGTGGTATATTTATAGTACTGATGATATAAATGCTAGCAACATGTTGACTATAACTTGCTATTTTGTTTCCAATCTGTTTTTTATTATCCAGATTTCTCTTTTACTTATTTAGTTATTTATTTTTTTTTAACTGAAGAGCTGAGCCATGAACAACAGTTTTGGAGAACACCTGATTTATATCAGCTATCCTAGATCATTTCTGAGAAATGGAATATTTTGATAATTTTTTTAATCTTGGAAAAATAATGATTCTCTCCAGTTAAAAATACATTAGATATTACCTTAGTTCTAGTTCAGAACCCTCAAGACCATTCACCAAGAATGGATCAGATGACAGGAGATGAGCGTGATGTTCTGTGGTATATTAAAGTTGTTCAGATCAATTTAGGCCATATTATGACAGATATCACTGGAGTTAATATTACTTGAAACAAAAATGGAAGTGAATATTCTTGTCCATTCCCATCTGAATGTAAAGTGCTTCTGATCCACCTTTGTAATGGAGAAGAAAGTGTTCCCTAATATGTTGCATAACAAGCAAACATCTGACACAATAGCTACAATTATGAATATAACATGGTTGAGATCATAGTGGTCTAAAGTTTTTCTCCAAGAGTCATCTGAGTTTTTCAGGAGTCAGAATGGGAGAACGAAACAAAATATGATAGATAGAATCAACCCTGCCTTTATTAGGCATTTAATGGTGACACAAATCAGTGCCATCATCTATAGAATGGAATATGATTTTTCATTTATTATTTTGGCTAGAGGAAGGCAGCACAATTCAGAGGTTTCTCTTTCGTATTCCCCACTATGATAGCTCATTCCACATTCCAAGTTGCCAGTGCTCAGGTAACTTCAGTTTCTCAGTATATCAATTCAATTATATGCTTTGGGTGGGCCTAAAAGACCAGAGATTCCAGTTTGAAACAGACTTTATCCAGAAATCCATTTACTAATCTGGCACCTCTTAGTCCCCATTCTAACAGAAGGTATGATGATATTGTGAGTCTTGGCTTATTAATTTCAGTTCTGGTCCTGTGTATGTAATCCTTGATATGTCTGGGTATTTCCCTCTCCTCAATGTTCAATTTTACTGGAACAGATGGATGAAGCCACTTTCTGTATTTAACTGTTATGGTATTGCAGGCTCCTTCCTTTTAGGGATCCGACCACTCCTTCAGTAGTTGGATTCCAGATCAGAACAATGGCTCAGGTCCAGCCACTGAGCAAAGGATTGTAGTTTTTTTATTGGGGCAACTGCCTCAGCATCCTGCTCCTTCATTCTCAATTTTATTTGATTGCATATGTTAAGTAGCACCCTTATTGATGGCCAAGCTATTTTGTCTCTGAGTGTGGCATACTCTATAACATCTCCAAAAGCCTTCATGAGTCATATCTCTTCATTTTTCTTCCAGTTTGCTCATTACAATAATTACAGCTTCCAGTCTTCTGAAGATTAAGTGTTGTTACCTGGCCTCTATTAATTCAGGACCTATCATTCACAGTGGATATTAATGAGCTCTATTTTGTGACTGGGTCTCTCACTTTCATACCTGACTTGCAGAAGGCAGTCACCGGAAGCTCTTTGTGATGTGGGTGCCCTCCTCATAAACACATTGCTAATGGCCCCAGTGAAGGGTGTGCTCTTTGGGCCTATCCTGTAAAACATAATCATCTGATGGCTTGTCTGGCCTTACATTATAAGCAATTTCATCACGATCTCTTCTTTTGTCCTCTTTCCTTCTCTTGAATGCCAGAAGATCTTGGATAATGCTGCTTCTCCTCACCTCTAAGTGATATCTAGTGGTGAGTTTGTACCAGCATCTAGGGTTTCACTCTGATTAAATACTCCAAGTCAAGTTGTTCTTGTTCATCCAGTTTTACATTCTGGTCCCTTTGATCAAATACTAAACTCCAATCCCAAGGTAACTTCTTTGGTCCCTTCAATTACATGTTAACTAATTCCTACTTCTCCTTTTGTCTATAATCTCTTTCCCCCTTTACCAGGCTCAACATTCCCTTAGCCATGTTATGCTGGAATTAGCTCTAGTTTTGGTGGATTCAGCTTCTGCGCCACCAGGGAGGTCTTTTCAGCAGAATGTACTGTTAAGACTTATTAGAGAATGATGGGGTACTTCTGGGAAGGTTCAAGGGAATCTGCAATTATCCTCAGGGGCTCTATACAGATAGACCCATGCCATGTGTTAGGACCCCAGGTTTTCCCTCCCATGGCCCTGACTTTAATATAACAGATCTGCTTTGGATGAGCATTAAAATGCTCTGGATGTCTGCGATTCTATCAACTTTTCAATCTGTTGAATCTCAGCTGTTTCTGCTCTTGACTAGTCTTTTGGCTCTCACAGTCAGACTTCAACTGCTTATTAATCACAGTGAGTTTCTTACTACCCTTTTTCGGTGAGTTAATTCAACTTAGTAGCCAACCAATATTGCTATTTTTTTACATCTTGTCAACCTCCCCCCCACACACAGTTATTGAAAATGCCTTAATCATTGTCCCTACAAGGGTTTGCTGCAAGAGAACTCTTTAGCACTTAGGATGCCATCTTGCATCATGTTCTGTTGGTGGCCCTCCTACATTCAGGATAGAGTCTTCTTTTTCTTCCAGACAAGGGATGACCATGTCAAAAATCTTTATTTTGCCATCGTTTTTTTCAAATATCTTACCGCCATTTGAATTAGTTTAGGACCACCAAATAGCATGTGCCTAGATAGAATGAGACATTAAAGATGTTTACTATAGAAGGGAGCAAGGAAAGGAGAGTAGAGTGTTTATATACCATAACACCGGTCTGACACCTGTGGAAGGAGAGAAGGAGTGAAGGAATGTTGAGGAGGAGGATTTTTGGATGCAACATGGTTTCAACAAAGCTTTGACCAAACTAAAAAAGACTCCTTGAGGCACAATCTCCTGCTGGAAAATGCCTATATCTCATGGTAATGAATCTGCTTAATTATCTTTTTTTTTTTTAATTTTTTGCTGCATTGGGTCTTTGTTGCTGCATGCAGGCTTTCTCTAGTTGCGGCGAGTAGGGACTACTCTTCCGTGCGGTGCACGGGCTTCTCATTGCTGTGGCCCTCTTGCAGCAGAGCACGGGCTCTAGGCCCACAGGCTTCAGTAGTTGTGGCATGTGGGCTCAGTAGTTGTGGCTTGTGGGCTCTAGAGCACAGGCTCAGTAGTTGTGGCACACAGGCTTAGTTGCTCCATGGCATGTGGGATCTTCCTGAACCAGCACTCAAACCCATGTCCCCTGCTTTGGCAGGCAGATTCTTAACCACTGTGCCACCAGGGAAGTCCCTGCTTAAGTATTCTTGTTGTGCTCAATCATTGGCTCAGAAACCTGTGGCAAGCACTACCTCAGTGGGGGAATCCAAAGGTACAACAGCTGGAGCCTTTTGTAAAGTACAGTTCCCACAGCAGATTTGAGTGGCACATTGCCACAGCAGTCACATGTGTGCTTTCACATTTTGTATGTAATGTTATGGATTCCCCATGTGTCCCTGCTTGAGGGTATTAAGTGACTTGTGTATTGAGATTGAAGCAGGAGAATAGTTGTGAAGGCTATAGGTGAGGAGGAAATAAAAAAGTACAGGCATGCAGGGGGAAGAGCTTAGGAAGGAGAGGCAAGAATTTGTCTCACACACATTTCTCTTACATCCCAATATTTCCTAATATCAACCTTGCCTATATCTGAAAGTTGCACACATGTTAAAAAATGTTCCTCAAAGAAACAACTAGTCACCTTGAAATATTTTATGTGAGAATTAGGAGTGAAAGACAACACACAGTATGAAAAAGTCATAGCATTCAATCTCAGTGTGAAAGAGAATATATGAATTTTTCCTTTAGGATTCAGGGAAGCTTCAGTCTTTTTTATTTTATCTTTGCTTGTCTTATTTCACTCTTTAATTGTCTCCCATGTTTTAAACTCTCTATTTGCTTCTTTTTTCCTTTCCTTTATTTTTTCCCTGAAAAAATGACCTTCCTATTTTCTACATCCCTGTGGAATATTAGCAAGAACAGTGTGGTGTATTAATCTTGGCAAATGGAAGCATATATTCAGGTACTTAGAAATTTCTCCTGATATTGATAAAATGCTGAGCTGTGACTGATTAATGACTTTTGGGATTGGGTCTATGTTCACATATCCAGTGTATACATGGTCGTGGAGATCAATCTTTTGAGATTCATTTTTTTTTTTTCAGATGTTGGGGGTAGGAGTTTATTAATTAATTTATTTATTTAGTTATTTTTGCTGTGTTGGGTCTTCGTTTCTGTGCGAGGGCTTTCTCTAGTGGCAAGCGGGGGACACTCTTCATCACAGTGCACGGGCCTCTCACTATCGTGGGCTCTATTGTTGTGGAGCACAGGCTCCAGACTCGCAGGCTCAGTAGTTGTGGCTCACAGGCCCAGTTGCTCCGTGGCATGTGGGATCCTCCCAGACAAGGGCTCAAACCTGTGTCCCCTGCATTAGCAGGCAGCTTCTCAACCACTGCACCACCAGGGAAGCCTGAGATTCATTTTTATATTCCATGTGAAAAAGAAAATAAGATCCTGGCACTAGAGGTTGCATAATGCAAATATTATTTTGATTTTTGCTTTGTAATGTGCAAGTTGTTTTGTTCAGGATAATTTCTGACATTGGAGCAAAACGAACTTTGGGTCTTGTCACTGTCTGGAATTAATAGAAACACATCACCAAGGTCAAAATTCTCACAGATATAAAATTATATTTCAGTTGAGGCCAGAATTTTACCTCTCCACCAAGAACAGAGAGTTTTAGTGTGTGGATTTAAAGTGACTTTTTTTTACCAGAAATATATAGTGAACTTCATTGGTAGGAGTAAAAAACAATAGCAGAAAGCTTAGTTATAATATATAGCATGCTAGAGGCCGTAGCTCAGATCACAGAATTATAGAAGGTTAGAGCTGGCTGATGTATTATAACCTACCTTTGCCTCCAAATGAGCTTGTTCTGAGTCTGGATGTAAGAGTGCATTGGACTTATCTCCAGCTGATTGATTCAGTCTAAAGATGCAGGTAAGAACAGGTCTGAATACAAAGTTTATCTGAAACCTAAGGTGCAAAGAACAGTATTGAAAACACTAGGAGGGATAAATTAAGAAGTTGGGATTAACATATACACAGTACTATATATAAAATAATCAACAAGGATGTACTATCCAGGGAACTCTACTCAATACTCTGTAATAACCTATATGCGGAAATAATCTGAAAAAGAATAGATATATGTACATGTATAATTAAATCACTTTGCTGTACACCTGAAACTAACACAACATTCATTGTAAATCACCTATACCCCAATATAAAATTATTTTTTTTTTAAAAGAGAAACAGTTGGACAATTTTGGCATCAGTAGGGAAATGATTCTCAATGAAAACAAGCAAAGTGATGGATTAGGATTAGTAGTGGGAGTTTGAATCTTTGAAACCCAAAGAAAATCTGAACAGAAAGTTTACTATAGTTTTATTGTGTAGTTCAGCCAACTGGAAACCTGAGGAGGGGGTTATTGGAAGGAGGCTGAAGATAGAGGCATTCATATCGGATAATTTGTCTCTAAGCTGAAAATTTATTTTCCTTGTTTGCTGTGGCTGCTACACCCTAGCTGTGCTTTTTGTCTTACACATTCCCTTCATTAGAAGGAAGCTTTAGTGATGCTTACTGTAGGCTCCTTTCTAGGACCTCCTTAAACCAGGATAATGTACCCTAAGTAACACGTGTGGTATGGTTGCCAAAATTGCTGGAAGGGTATAGAGTCTGACTCAATTGCAACATACTGGTATTTATTTCAGTCTTAACTTTAGTCCATTTAAAAGCTCTAAATAGATTAATTTCTTTTACTTCTCATAATAAGAAATTCTTTCAGATATAGCAGAAACACACTATTGATTTCTTCTATCTACTCTAGTCTGATTTTGTAAAACTTAGCATTACCAAAATGTAACTGCTAGCTACTTCTCTTTCATCAAATATGATTTTTTTTTCTAAACATTTATGTTCTGAGAATGGCACCATCACATATTCAGGTGATCCATTCTTTATTTCTTTTCTTTTCTTTTTTTTTTTTTTTTTTGCAGTACGCGGGCCTCTCACTGTTGTGGCCTCTCCCGTTGTGGAGCACAGGCACTGGATGCACAGGCTCAGCAGCCATGGCTCACGGGCCCAGCCGCTCTGTGGCATGTGGGATCTTCCCAGACCGCGGCACGAACCCGTGTCCCCTGCATCGGCAGGCGGACTCTCAAACACTACGCCACCAGGGAAGCCCCAATTCTTTATTTCTTATCACCATGTATATTGTAATCAGAAAGTTCTGTGGCTCTACTATCAAAGTAAAGTTTAAATTCCTTACTCCATCACCATCAATCTATTTCTACCATCATCTCTCACTTGTAATATAGGAGTAGCGTCATATCTTAGTACTTCTGATCATTCCCTCTCTCAATCCTTTCTCCAAATAGCAGCCAGCTATCTGTTTAAAATGCTGATCAGAGCACATCCTTCCTTAAGTAAATACCTTTAATAGTTTCCCATTACTCTTAAAATTCTAAACTCTTTGTTATGGTCAACATAAACCTGCCTGATATGCTTCTGTTTAAGCCTCTGACCTTATCTTCTTCTCCTTTCTTTCTCACTAACTTTCCATCTCTCTGATCTTTCAACTGCTGTTAGATTTCCAGATTATTAATTATTTGGAAGCCATTTGTCATTTCCTTTGTCTAGAATACTTTTGGCCCAGATTCTTTCCATATGTCACTCAGAAAGACCTTCCTTGACTACCTCATCTAGAGTAAGTTCCAACAAATTGAGTTACTGCTTATCCCTTTTTTAACATTTTATTCTCTTCTTGATGCTTAATAATATCTGAAATGTTACCAAGCTTATTTGCTCCTGAGTTTATCATTCATCTGGCTATGTTGAAACTAACCCACTGAGGCTACCTTTTCTTGTATAAAAAATGGTCCTGTATCAGTTAGGGTCCTAGGAGACAGATGGCACATTCAAAATGAGCAGTTTTGAGGAGAGTTTGGATTTAGGGAAAAGACTAGTGAAGTGTACCAGCACTAGTCCTAGCTGAGCACTTACCACCCCTGTGTCTGAAGATGCAAAAAGTAAGGTAGAAATGGTTATTATAACAGAAATGATAGATGTTCAAAAAGGACCACGTGAGAAGATTTACAAATGATATATGGTCTTTTTGTTGCATTTTATGGGCTTGGGTGTTTCCCAACAGTGGATATTAGAGCACCTTTTCATTACATCTTTGTCAATGTTTAATACTTTGTATTGAGAATTTTAAATGTTGTGGATATGTGTGGACTTCTAATATCAAGGAATGAAATAAATGTTTTTTCCATATACTTTGTTCTGCCTGTATGAAACCCTTGTGTAATATGGCAGATAAGAGAGGTATTTCACTTTATAATATTTTGTAAATATGTAACTACAATGAATAGTTACTACCTGCATTAAATTGAAAAAATAGATATATGTTACACACTAAAAATTTGAAATTTTTTAGTATTGCTAATCTCTCTTATATCACTTAAAGATACTTGTTTAGTTCATTTAAGAACAATAATTTTTATCATGTTAGGAGTGGTATAGTTTGGCATAATATGAAACTCTGGCTAGTATTACAGAGTTGATGAAATGCTTGGGCTTTGAAATTAAATAAATCTGAAAATAGAAGCTAACTTTTACCTTTTTATGTAAACAATAGTTGACTTTTCTCATCTTCAGTTTCATTTGATAAGAATAATAGTATTTTAAATGGGTATATTTAATTTAAGAATTTAACTTTTTGAATTATTAGGTTAAATAAAAACCTATAATAGAGATACAAATAATGGTACTATAATTATTATTAATGAAAAATAATTAGAGAAGATTGGTTCAAGATGGCAGAGTAGAAGGACATGTGCTCACTGCCTCTTGTGAGAGCACCAGAATCACAACTGCTGAATAATCATCTACAGGAAGACACTGGAACTCACCAAAAAAGATAGCCCACATCCAAGGACAAAGGAGAAGCCACAATGAGATGGTAGGAGGGGTGCAATCACAATAAAATCAAATCCCACAATATAATTGTTTCGTAATGAGGTGGGAATCACCACCTCTGCCTCTTTCAAGTCCTAGATGGTGGTACTAATCTTTGTAATACGTTTGGGATGCAGTATTGCTCCAGGTTTACTATTTTCCTAGATATAAGCAGTTCTAACAGCTTGCACTTTTTCTTACCCTCCATAATCTCCCTCACTCCACAGATCGGGTAACAACTTGTGGGGATTCCGTCAGCTAATAAGTTTATCTATTCCAATTATGCATTCTGGAACTGGGGAAATTACAGCAGGATGGGAACAGAAAATCACTGGGCACAGTTGAGAGGGACCTGAGCAAAAACTCCATTCAGCACCTGACTTTCATAAGCCGCTGCTGAGTGCCCAATCTGCCAGCATCAGAAACCAACACTGAGCCCCCAGGTACCATTACCTAGGATGATCAGCCAGCTACCTGGTGGAAGGTAGATTACATTGGACTGCTTCCATCATGGAAAAGGCAGTGTTTTGTTCTTACTGAAATAGACACTTACTCTGGATATGGAATTTCTTTCCATGTACACAATAGTTCTGCCAAAACTATCATCTGTGGACTTACAGATTGCCTTATCTAGAGTCATGGTACTTCACATTACTACTGTTCAAGGAATTCACTTCACAGTGAAAGGAGTGTAACAGTGGGCCAATGCTCATGGAAGACACTGTTCTTATCATTTTTCCCACTATCCCAAAGCATCTGGTTTGATAGAGGAGTGGAATGACCTTTTGAATACTCAGTTGTAGTGCCTGCCAAGTGGCAACACCCAGCAGGGCTGGGGCAAGGTTCTTCAAAAGGCTATATATGCTCTGAATAAGCATTTAATATAAGGTGTTGTTTCTCCCATAGCCAGGATTCACTGGGTTAGGAATCAAGAAGTGGAAATGAGAGTGGTACCCACTCACTATTACCCCTTGTGACCCACCAGAAAAATTTTTGCTTCCTGTTCCCATGACCTTATTCTCTGATGTGCCTAGATGTCTTACTTCAAGAGGGAGGAATGCTTACACCAGGTGATACAATAATCCCATTGAACTCTAAGTTAAGACTGCCCTCTGATCACTTTGAAGTCTGCATGCTTCTGAATCAACAAGCAAATAAGGCCATTTCATTGTTGGCTGGGGTAACTGGTGTTGACTACCAAGGGAAAATTGGACTACTACTCCACAATGGACAAAATAAAGAGTATTCTAGAATACAGAAGATCCCTTAAGGTGTCTCTGATATTACCATACCCTCTTATTAAAGTGAATGGAAAATTACAACAACCCAATCCAGGCACTGTTACTAATGACTTGAACTCTTCAAGAATGAAGATTTGACTCACTCTATCAGGTAAAGAACCATAACCAGCTGAGGTGTTTGTTGAAGGCAAAGGTAATATAGAATAAATAGTGGATGAACGTTATTATAAATACCAGCTTAGGGCTTCCCTGGTGGCGCAGTGGTTGAGAGTCTGCCTGCCGATGCAGGGGACACGGGTTCGTGCCCCAGTCCAGGAGGATCCCACGTGATGTGGAGCGGCTGGGCCTGTGAGCCATGGCCACTGAGCCTGCATGTCAGGAACCTGTGCTCCACAACCGGAGAGGCCACAACGGTGAGAGGCCCACGTACCGCAAAAAAGAAAAAAAAAAAAAAAATTCAATGGCATTTTTCATAGAAATTGCAAAAGTAATCCTAAAATTCTTAGGGAACCATAAAAGTCCCCCAATCTCCAAAGCCATCTTAAAGAAGAACAAAACCAGAGGCATCACACTTCCTGATTTCAGACATCCTGATTGCTACCAAGCTATAGTAACCAAAACAAAGTGGTACTAGTATAAAAATATACACACAGAAAAATAGGACAGAATTCAGAGCCCAGAAATAAACCCTTACACATATGGTCAACTAATACTGACAAAGAAATTGAGAATACTAATTGGGAAAAATATAGTCTCTAAACTAAATTGTTTTGGGGAAACTGGATAATCACCCTTAGAAGAATAAACTTGTAGTTTATTCTTATCTTAAACCTATTAAGACCCTATCTTAAACCACTTATGAAAGTTAACTCAAAAATGGATTAAATATTTAATCATAGGACCTGAAACTGTAAAACTCCTAGAAGAAAACATGACACTAAAAGCACAAGAAACTAAAGCAAAAATAAATGAGTGGAACTATATCAAATTAAAAAACTCTGTACAGAAAAAGAAACAATTAACAAAATAAAAAGGCAACTACATAATGGAAGAAAATATTTGTAAATCATATATCTAATAAGGGGTTAATATCCAAAATATATAAGAAACTCATACCGCTAAATGGCAAAAAAAAAAATCTGATTAAAAAATGGGCAGGAGAACTGAACAGATATAGGTTCAAAGAAGACATATGGATGGCCAACTCATACATGAAAGATGCTGAATGTCACCAATCATCAGAGAAATGCAAATCAAGACCAAAATGAGATATATCACACCTGTTAGAAAGGCCGTTATCAAGAAGACAAGAAATAACAAGTGTTGGCGAGCATATGAAGAAAAGGGAACATTTGTGCACTACTGGTGGAATGTAAATTAGTACAACCACTATGGAAAACATTAAGGATCTTCCTCAGAAAAACAAAAATAGATTACCATATGATCCAGCAATCCCACTTCTGGGTATATATTCAAAGAAAATTAAAACAGGATAATGAAAAGATATGTGCCCTCTCATTCATAACAACATTTTTCACAAGAGCTAAGACATGGAAACAACCTAAGTGTCTATCAATGAATGAATATATAAAGAAGTTGTGGGCTTCCCTGGTGGCACAGTGGTTGAGAGTCCGCCTGCCGATGCAGGGGATACGGGTTTGTGCCTCGGTCCAGGAAGATCCCACATGCCGTGGAGTGGCTGGGCCCGTGAGCCATGGCTGCTGAGCCTGCACGTCCAGAGCCTGTGCTCCACAACGGGAGAGGCCACAACAGTGAGAGGCCCGCGTACTGCAAAAAAAAAAAAAAAAAAAAAAAAAAAAAAAAAAAGAAGTTGTGATGTATTACGTGTGGAATATTATTCAGCCATGAGAAATAAGGAAACCCTGCTGTTTGGGACAACATGGATGGATCTTGAAGGCATTATGCTAAGTAAAATAAGTCAGAGAGTGAAAGACAAATACTGTGTGATCTTGCTTATATGTGGAATATTAAAAAAGCTCAACTTATAGAAGCAGAGTATAGATGGTGGTTGCCAGGGGCTTGAGGGTAGAGAGAAATGGAGAAATATGTTGGTTAAAGGATACAAACTTCCACTTATAAGATGAATAAATTATGATGATCTAATATACAGCATAGTGATTATAGTTAACAGTATTATATTATGTACTTAAATGTTGCTAAGAGAGAAGATCTTAACTGTTCTTAACAAAAAAAGTAATCATAATTATGTGAGGATGATGGAAGTGTTAACATTACTGTGGTAATCATTTAGCAATATATAAGTCTATCAGATTGACACATTGCACCTTAAATTTATACAGTGTTATATATTAATTATACCTCAGTAAATTTGGGAAAAAATAAATGCATGTACTCTTTGACCCAGTAACTCTAGATGAGATATATACTCTGGAGAAGTATTTATATATGTTAACAAGGAAGTTCACACAAAAACATTATATGAAACATTAATTTTAATAATAATGATAACTAAAAGTAAAAACAAAACAAAGAAAAATAAATATCCTATATGCTGTAAGTAATGAAATGGATAAATAACTTATGTGCTATCCATGTTATACAGCAGTTAAGGAGGATAAGTATGTTTCCAATGGGTTAATATAGAAAAATGTGGAAGATGTAGTATTCAATAAAATAATCAAGTTATAAACAAAATGTAGAGTAACATGCCCTCTATAAACTAAAGCATACAATGCTACTATGCATTTGTACATATACATATATATTCTTATTTTTATCTTTACCTATATCAGTATCTATTTATCTATATATCCATGTATATATATCTGGATACATATAAACCAAAGTAATAACTGCTAATTCGGGAAGCAACTGAAATTGAGGGGGGTTGTCAAAAGGAAATTTAGCTTCATATATAATATTTGAATTTTCCTTTTCAAGAGGATAACATACTCATGTATGATTTATATAGTAAAAATTAATTTTTAAATAAGAGGAAATTTAAGTGAATTGCCTAAGGTAAAAAGGCTAATTAGTGTCCAAGTCAAGATTAAAACCTAGGAATTCTGACACTTATGTTATTCACTAATTTTCTTATGTTACATTCTAGCCAATGACCAATTTTCATTAAGCATTTCAATGGGAAAGAAAATTAAATATTAATTATGTCCAAGTTAAAATGGCATGAAAACCCATTCTTCCATCTATGCCATATTTTGTATTAATTAAATGATTTTGCTAGTATTAAAGCCAGTTTTTGGAAGAAGGTTAATGAAGCATTCCCACAAAGTTGTAATGAGAACAGGACAGGTAACTTCAATCTTCCTCTGGGTTAGAGGTTTTCAAACACTAATACACATAAAATCATTGAAGCATTTGTTAAAATGACAGGTTCCCAGGTCCAATCCCAATAAAGCCTGAAATAGTTGATCTAGGGAGTTTCAAAGAAGCCACAAGATATACTGAACAGTCCAGGTCATTCTGATTTGTTTTATTAAGGACCCTAGTTCCAGATAGCTCAAAACTGATTGCTGCCACTTGAATGAAAGAGAAAAGATGGCTTACCAGTAGAAACCCAACAATGTTAAAGAAGTAGAGGGCTGGAGAGGAAGCAGAGAGTGACATTTCTTAAGACTTGAGTCCTAGTCGTCCAAAATGATTTTTCAGGGATTATTACCTATATGATGTGGCATGACCCCTTTTTATTCAATCAATTGTATATTGGGACATTCTCACAATATCAGGTTAAAACAAACAAAACCCCCACAGCCTTCACAGAGGCACTCAAGTATCCTTTATTCTTTTTCTATTCAAATTTTTCTCCTTTTGGTGATGCACTTTTAAAATAATCTTTTATTTATCAATTCACAAACACCTTAAAGAAGAAAATTAAATAAAATGAAACAATAAGAGCTACAATAAGAGTTACACATTAATAGGACTCTAACATGATCTGCCCCATTTCACTGCTTTAAAATATAAATATGCCAAGAAAAACCTTGCAAAGGACATTTTCTTTGCCATTCACTTGAGTATGAAATGTTTACTTGATTTTTGCATGGCAAGTGCTACTTTTTTATGAGCCATCTTAATTCTATAAACATATTCTACTCAGGTTTTGTACAGTGGAATTATAGCCATTCTTTGTAAATCCATTTAAAATCAATCATTTGGATAAATATGTTTTATTATAGTACAGATTACCATTTTCCTTCCAAAGACTTATCAATTTCCTCCTCTTAATAAAGAAAAAAAAAAAAGGTCCAATCAATTTTTCAAGCACTTGGCTATAGTAACATGACACTGGCTTAATTACATGCAGTAAAGCTCTATTGGCCACAACCTGTTGCTGGATTTTGTAAGCTCTGCATGTATTTTTCTTAAAAGCAAATGCAAAAAAGCCATTTTTATCACTATCTGATTATGTTGTCATCATATTCAGTTAAATTTACTACAATAATCCATACCAAAATAATAGAAAGTTTCACAATGAATTTACACAAAACATGAAATCTGTGAGACATTTGAGCAAGAGATCAAACTAATGCTTCTATGTATTTAGAAATACAAATACTAGAATATTTCAATATGTATTTTCAGTATTAATGTATATATATTGATAAGTATTACAGAAGTATGGGAATTACAAACCTTTTATTATTAGATGTTTTCTAAGTTTCCTTAAAGGCTGTTAGTTCCTTGAGGTTCCATGTCTTAATGTCATGCTTAACCTTTATTCAAAATCTATCACTGTATTTCCAACTTTAGAAAGACTTTTCTTCTTTTACTGATCTGTAGTATATACAAAACACACACATAATGTACATAGGTGCAAAATATATAATACATAGAATGTATGCACTGAATATATATGTGAGTAGATGTAAATACACAGGTATGTAGAATTACACATATACACACCCACACACATATATAAATGCACATATATATTGAGTGGTATGCTGGGTCCAGTCAGTCTCTAGTTGGTAATTTTAAACTGGCACTGGTAGGAGTATTTACATCATAGACATTGGCAAACATTAAAAATCAGGGCTTTGAGGAGATTTTAATTTTTTTCTTTTTTTTTCTCAGAAAGCAGGTAAACATTAAATTGTGTATGCCACTGCACAAATTGAATTGTGTGTGTTTCAATTCATTTGAAATGAATATGTATATTTCTGATCATGCAAATTAACTGTTGCATGAAATGATTGGGAAATTCACTTCTCTACTGATCTCAAACATTTAGCAAGTAGTGGCTTCAGGATCTGGGCTCAAATCTTGTCTAGTGGGTAGTGGGTAGCACAATTTCTATGTTGAGCTGCTTCCTGTTGTATAGTAATGTGAGACGTCCACAACCCCCCTGTCAGGGGATATTGGTCTTTTATTAGGTGTTCTCTCAGAGGAGTTAATTATGTTTTTGGCAGATTTCAAATACCACAGAAATTATTCAAAGCATTATTTTTTTTTCTGATTAGGATATTCGGCTCCTCACAGGTTATTCTTGGCACACAATGTAATCTTGCTTTCATGCTTTTGTTTTGTTGTTTTTTTTTTTTCAGGACAAATTACTGAATGCACAAAGCAGTTTTAATCATGGAAAAGATCTTTACAGATTAGTGGTATAGAGAAAATGTACAGAACTTCCACATTTATCTTTTCTACCTATTTTTCATTCCTCAATTTCATAAGAATTGTTCAGTTTGAAATTATTGATCACAAAATTTAGTCAGAGGGATAAAAACATCAACTTTCCTGCTCACAAGAAGCTCATCATCTACTTCAGATGTAGTTATCAGATAGAATCAAATAGAATGTGGTATTGGATAGAATTGATAGTTTTTTGATGTTTCTTGATGTAGGAATAGAGGATTCTCAAATTATCACTATTGGCTCTATCAGGTGAAAATAAATCCTGATGTAAGTAAAGGAGATAATTTATTCAAAAAGATTATTATAATAGGGGAAAGGAATTATTGCAATGAAGAGAAAGCTGCAGCTTACCTGAAGATCTACAGGAGTATCAAAGGTGAGGCAGAAAAAGTTTTTATTTTAATTTGTTTTTTTATGAGGATATTTGTTTTCTAAACAAGTCTAGCAAGAACTGGATGTGGGGGAGTGAGAGTGGCATAATTGGATAGTTGATATGAGAATAGCTTTCTTTGCTATCAGCAGATTTTCAGAAGGGTATTTTTGAGTAAGGGTTGTTCAAGTTCCACTGTAAGAATTTTGTCCAGAAAAGTTGGTGGAATCAAAAAGTTTAGTTAATCATTTATGGGACACAGGATGACTATTTGGAGGGTCTGTGTCTGGCCTTGTCACAGATAAACAAGAGGGTCATTTATGAATGTCTTATCTAAGTGATATGAGGAAGGTAATTTTTAGTAGTAAAATCTTTTGTATGGAAAATATATGGGGGAGGGGCAGACTTGGTGACCATACCTGTTTTACAGGAGCACAGGGCTCAGGTAAAGTTTAATTTTGTCAGCTTTATTTTTGCAAATTTTAGCCATGCCACAATTTTTGTTGTTGACTTACAGAGTTTGGTACTTAAAACTTCATAGAAAGCATCTCATGCCTCATATTTATTACATATCAACCAGGTAGTTGGTGGATTGTTCATAAAAATGATGGGAGATGAGCAGATTCTCAAAGGTAAGGCTGAGATTTCATGTACTGCTGGGGGAGTCAAAACATCTTTTGAATTTATTTCTACAGCTTTATTTGCATATCTTGCTGCGAGTTAGCAACTTTTATTTTTCTTGTTTTAATGATTCTGGTTATCTCTTGCTTAAGAGCAAACCACCTCAACACTTAGTGACTTAAAACAACAGCCATTAATTATTTGCTCACAAATCTGCAATTTGAACACAATAAAGGAAAAGGTCTGTCTGTTCCACGTAGCATCAGCTGAGGCAACTTAGCTAAGGACTGGAAAATCCACTTCCAAGATGATTTGCTCACCAGGCTGGTAAGTTGGTGTTGGCTATTAGCTGGGATCTCAGATGTGGCTGAAGGTGTGAGGCTTTGTTCCAATCCCAGTACCTTAGAGTTCTTTGGAGTCTGGTGGATGTATTCCGAGGGTCATTATTCTGAGAGAGAGAGAGAGACAGATGGGTACTCTATTGATTTTAATGACCTAGCTTTGGAAGTTATATAATTAGCTTCTGCAAGACTCTTAATGGGGTATCAGAAAGGTTGGCCCAGACTCAAGAGGAAGGAACATATGATCCACCTATTGATTATGAGATGACAAGTTTCTAAAAGATCGTATGAAACTGTAAATATTTTTATGACCAGTTTGAAACATTAAAAATTAAACATAAATTATTGTGTTCCAAAAATTTTCCTTGGAGAAAATATGGTTAAGGAATTAGAAATCCCATAATAACAATAAACTTAGATATGAAAGGCACAAGGTAGATGTGGGAATATTTTCTAGCACATAATTTATTTTGCTTCTGGAGAATAATATTCATAAATTCTCTATGTTTATTCAATCTATACATTCCATACCATTTTGAGTTATTAGAGTTAAATACAAGTCATAGTTTATGGTCCCAAAATACACAAAATTGATAAAAAGATATAAAGCTACAGGAATACATATATCCCTGAATATCGTGGCTAGGAGATGGTTACTGAAATAATTTCAATAACTTGAAGTCAATAATATGCATAAAGAAAGTTATCATGGAATACCTTTATTACAGTTTCTATCTTAAAATTCCATCCATCAGGGGTAAAACAAATTTCTTTATCATCATCTTTAGGGAGCAAGAGCAAAATGTTTCCCATCCTTGAGTTGGAGCTTTTACTTACTTTCTACTTATCTCATCATCTTCCCTACAATTTTATCAGCTGAAAAATGAATCCCTCCCAGAAATAAAACACAGCTGTTGCAATTACATTCAGAAAGTCCAAAATAGATACTACCACATTTATTTACTGGAAGGCTCAGTAATGTTTCCAAGAAAGCTGAGTAGGAGAAGAGAAAAGGGAACTCGTGTTAAAGTGATGAAAAGTCTGAATTACAGAATATATTGTACAGAAATTATTGACATATGTGTTAATTGTGCAAAATGGTAATAAAGTGTTTCTGGCTTTATATTATGTTAAAGGTAAGAATAATAAGTTCATGACATTTACTGAGATAATTATTAAACTACAAATTCATTACTTTAATTTATTACTGAGCACCTATTATGTGCAAGTAAGAAATTGCTGAGTTTAGTTGACTTTTCTGAGTAAAAAGTTAGAAGATATTTTTAGACAACTACGGATATACTTACAAGATAACAGATACCATCTGAAGGCAGATAAGCACTTTCAAACCTACAAGAGAAGATATTTTTCTAGGACACTTTTAGAAAAGAAAAAAAAAAATGCAGCTTTTCTGTTTATCAATTTAGTATAAATTGATATCAAAACTTGTTATAAATAGAGATAAAAAAAGGATACTAAGGACCAATAAAATGGAAGAGATAAATGTTATTTTCCTCTCCTTTTCTCATTCTTTCTGGACTATTTAATATTTGATTGTCTTTTTCAACAACACAATAGTTTTATAATCATAAAGACAAATATAGGGGAACTCCCTGGCAGTCCAGTGGTTAGGGTTCTGAGCTTTCAGTGCTGAGGGCGTGAGTTCAATCCCTGGTCAGGGAACTAAGATCCTGCAAGCCACATGGTGCAGCCAATAAATAAATAATTAATAACAAACTAACAAAATAAATAAATAACATAAAATAAAAATAAACTGGGGGGGGCTTCAAGATGGTGGAGGAGTAAGACATGGAGATCACCTTCCTCCCCACAAATACATCTACCTGTGGAACAACTCCTACAGAACACTTACTAAACACTGGCAGAAAACCTCAGACTTCCCAAAAGGCAAGAATATCCCCACATACCTGGGTAGGGCAAAAGAAAAAAGAAAAAACAGAGAAAAAAAATAAGGATGGGACCAGCACCTCAAGGAGGGAGCTGTGAAGGAGGAAAAGTTTCCACACACTAGGAACCCCATTCACCAGCAGAGATGGGGGGTGGGCAGGGTGGAATCATCAGAGCCACAGAGGAGAGTGCAGTGATGGAGAAGAGTGCAGAGGGCAAAGCGGAGAGATTCCTGCACAGAGGATCAGTGCCAACCAGCACTCACCAGCCTGAGAGGCTTGTCTGCTCTCCCACTGGGGCAGATGGGGGCAGGGAGCTGACGCTCAGGCTTTGGAGGTCAGATCCCAGGGAGAGGACTGGGGTTGGCTGTGTGAACACAGCCTGAGGGGGCCTAGTGCGCCACGGCTAGTTGGGAGGGAGTCTGGGAAAAAGTCTGGACCTGCTTAAGAGGCAAGAGACCATTGTTTCAGGATGTGCAAAGAGAGGGGATCCCTTTCCTGTGTGCCCACAGAAAGCAGAGCACAGCCTAAGTGAGCTCCAGAAAGAGGCATGAGCTGCAGCTATCAGTTCAGACCACAGAGACAGGCATGAAACACTAACACTGCTGCTGCTGCTGCTGCCACCAAGAATCCTGTGTGCAAGCACAGGTTACTATCCACACCCCTCCCGCTCATTGCCAGGAGCCTGTGCAGCTCGCCACTGCCAGGGTCCTATGATCCAGGGACAAGTTCCCTGGGAGGACACATGGCATACCTCAGGCTGTTGCAACAATACACCAGCCTCTGCTGCCGCAGGCTCACCCTGCATACCAATTATGACTACCATACCCCTCCCTCCCCCCAGCCTGAGTGAGCAAGAGTGCCCTAATCAGCCACTGCTTTAACCCACTCCTATCTGGGTGGGTAACAGGTGCCTGCGGATGACCTACACACAGAGGTGGGACCAAAACCAAAGCTGAATGCAGGAGCTGTGCAAACAAAGAAGAGAAAGGGAAGTTTCTCCATGCAGCCTGAGGAACAGTGAATTAAATGCCCACAATCAACTTGATGTATGCTGCATCTGTGGAATACCTGAGAAGAAAACATATGTTCCCCAAATTGAGGTGGTGGAATTTAGGAGCAGCTGTAGACTTGGGTTTGCTGTCTGCAACTGATTTTTCTCTGATTTTTATATTTATCTTAGTTTAGTTTTAAGCGCTTACAAAATACAAGAAACATTTAACAAGGACCTAGAAGAACTAAAGAGCAAACAAACAGTGAGGAAGAACAAAATAAATGAAATTAAAAATTCTCTAGAAGGAATCAATAGCAGAATAACTGAGGCAGAGGAACGGATAAGTGACCTGGAAGATAAAATAGTGGAAATAACTAATGCAGAGCAGAATAAAGAAAAAAGAATGAAAAGAATTGAGAACAATCTCAGAGACCACTGGGACAACATTAAATACACCAACATACGAATTATAGGGGTCCCAGAAGTAGAAGAGAAAAAAAAAAAAAAGGACTGAGAAAATATTTGAAGCAATTACAGTTGAAAACTTCCCTAATATGGGAAAGGAAATAGTTAATCAAGTCCCGGAAGAACAGAGAGTCCCATACAGAATAAATCCAAGGAGAAACACACCAAGACACATATTAATCAAACTATCAAAAATTAAATAAAAAGAAAAATATTAAAAGCAGCAAGAGAAATGCAACAAATCACATACAAGGGAATCCTCATAAGGTTAAGAGCTGATCTTTCAGCAGAAACTCTGAAAGCCAGAAGGGAGGACATATTTAAAGTGATGAAAGGGGAAAACCCACAACGAAGATTGCTGTACAAAACAATGATCTCATTGAGATTTGACGGAGAAATTAAAACCATTATGGACAAACAAAAGTTAAGAGAATTCAGCACCACCAAATGAGCTTTACAACAAATGCTAAAGGAACTTCTCTAGGTAGGAAACTCAGGAGAAGGAAAAGACCTACAAAAACCCAAAACAATTAAGAAAATGGGAATAGGAACATACATATTGATAATTACCTTAAATGTAAATGGATTAAATTCTCTAACCAAAAGACACAGACTGGTTGAATGGATACTAAAACAAGACCCATATATATGCTGTCTACAAGAGACCAATTTCAGACCTAGGGACACATACAGACTGAAAGTGAGGGGATGGAAAAGATATCCCATGCAAATGGAAATCAAAAGAAAGCTGGAGTAGCAATTCTCATATCAGACAATAGAGACTTTAAAATAAGACTATTACAAGAGAAAAGGACACTACATAATGATCAAGGGATCAATCCAAGAAGAATATAAAACAATTGTAAATATTTATGCACCCAACATAGGAGAACCTCAATACATAAGGCAAATGCTAAAAGCCATAAAAGGAGAAATTGACAGTAACACAATAATAATAGGAGACTTTAACACCCCACTTTCACCAATGGACAGATCATCCAAAATGAAAATCAATAAGGAAACACAAGCTTTAAATGACACATTAGAGAAGATTGTCTTGACTGATACTTATAGGACATTCCATCCAAAAACAAGGGAATATACTTTCTTCTCAAGTGCTCATGGAACATTCTCCAGTATAGATCATATCTTGGGTCACAAATCAAGCCTTGGTAAATTTAAGAAAATTGAAATTATATCAAGTATCTTTTCCGACTGCAACATTATGAGACTAGATATCAATTACAGGAAAGAAACTAAAAAATATATAAATACATGGAGGCTAAACAATATGCTACTAAATAACCAAAAGATCACTGAAGAAATCAAAGAGGAAATCAAAAAATTCCTAGAAACAAATGACAATACAGACACGATGACCCAAAACCTATGGGATGCAGCAAAAGCAGTTCTAAGAAGGAAGTTTATAGAAACACAATCCTACCTCAAGAAACAAGAAACATGTCAAATAAACAACCTAACCTTACACCTAAAGCAATTAGAGGTAGAAGAACAAAAAAACCCTAAAGTTAGGGGAAGGAAAGACAACATAAAGATCAGAGCAGGGCTTCCCTGGTGGTGCAGTGTTTGAGAGTCCGCCAGCCAATGCAGGGGACACAGGTTCGTGCTCCATTCCGGGAGGATCCCACATGCCACAGAGTGGCTGGGCCCATGAGCCATGGCCACTGAGCCTGCGCATCCAGAGCCTGTGCTCTGCAACGGGAGAGGCCAAAACAGTGAGAGGCCTGCGTATGGAAAAAAAAAAAAAAAAAAAGATCAGAGCAGAAGTAAATGAAATACAAACAAAGAAAACAATAGACAAAATAAACAACAAAAAAAGTAAAACTAAAAGCTGTTTCTTTGAGAAGATAAACAAAATTGATAAACATTTAATCAGACCCATCAAGAAAAACTGGGAGAAGACTCAAATCAACAGAATTAGAAATGAAAAAGGAGAAGAAACACCTGACACCACAGAAATACAAAGGATCATGAAAGATTATTACAAGCAACTATATGCCAATAAAATGGACAACCTGGAAGAAATGGACCAATTCTTACAAAGGTACAACCCTCCAAGACTGAACCAGGAAGAAATAGAAAATATAAACAGACCAGTCACAAGCAATGAAACAGAAAATGTGATTAATAACCTTCAAACAAACAAAAGCCCAGGACCAGATGGCTTCGCAAGGGAAATCTTTCAAATATTTAGAGAAGAGCTAACACCTATCCTTCTCAAACTCTTGCAAAATATAGCAGAGGGAAGAACACCCCCAAACTCATTCTACGAGGTCATAATCACCCTGATACCAAAACCAGACAAAGATGTCACAAAAAAGGAAAACTACAGGTCATTATCACTGATGAACATAGATGAAAAAATCTTCAACAAAGCACTAGCAAACAGAACCCAACAGCAGATTAAAAGGATCATACACTATGATTTATCCCAGGAATGCAAGGATTCTTCAATATATGCAAATCGATCAATGTGATACACCATTAACAAACTGAAGGATAAAGACCATATGACCATCTCAATAGATGCAGAAAAAGCTTTTGACAAAATTCAACACCTATTTATGATAAAAACTCTCCAGAAAGTAGGCATAGAGGGAACCTATTTCAACATAATAAAGACTATATATGACAAACCCACAGCCAACATTATTCTCAATGGTGAAAAACAGAAACCGTTTCCTCTAAGATCAGGAACAGAACAAGCTTGCCCACTCTTGCCACTATTATTCAATATAGCTATGGAAGTTTTAGCCACAGCAGTCAGAGAAGAAAAAGAAATAAAAGGAATCCAAATCAGCAAAGAAGAAGTAAAACTGTCACTGTTTGCAAATGACATGATACTATACATAGAGAATCCTAAAGATGTTACAAGAAAACTACTAGAGCTAATGAATTAATCTGGTAAAGTATCAGGATAAAAAAATTAATGCACAGAAATCTCTTGCATTCCTATACGCTAATGACAAAAAGTCTAAAAGGGAAATTAAGGAAACATTCCCCATTTACCACTGCAACAAAAGGAAGAAAATACCTAGGAATAAACCTACCTAAGGAGACAAAAGACCTGTATGCAGAAAACAATAAGATGCTGATGAAAGAATCAAAGATGATACAAACAGATGGAAAGATACACCATGTTCTTGGATTGGAAGAATCAACATTGTGAAAATGATTATACTACCCAAAGCAATGTACAGATTCAATGCAATCCCTATCAAACTACCAATGGCATTTTTCACAGAACTAGAACCAAAAAACATAAAATCTGTATGGAGACACAAAAGACCCCAAGTAGCCAAAGCAATCTTGAGAAAGAAAAATGCAGCTGGAGGAATTAAGCTCCCTGACTTCAGACTATACTACAAAGTTACAGTAATCAAGACAGTATGGTACTGGCACAAAATAGAAATATAGACCAATGGAACAGTATAGAAAGCCCAGAGACAAACACACACACATATGGTCAACTTATCTTTCATAAAGGAGGCAAGAATATAGAATGGAGAAAAGACAGCTTCTTCAATAAGTGGTGATGAGAAAACTGGATAGTTACATGTAATAGAATGAAATTAGAAGCCTTCTTAACACCATACACAAAAATAAAATCAAAATGGATTAAAGACCTAAATGTAAGACCAGACATTCTAAAACTCTTAGAGGAAAACATAGGCAGAACACTCTATAACATAAATCACAGCAAGATCCTTTTTGGACCCACCTCCTAGAGAAATGGAAATAAAAACAAAGTAAACAAATGGGACCTAATGAAACATAAAAAAACTTTTGCACAACAAAGGAAACCATAAACAAGATGAAAGACATCCATCAGAATGGGAGAAAAATATTTGCAAACGAAGCAACTGACAAAGGATTAATCTCCAAAATATACAAGCAGCTCATGCAGCTGAATATCAAAAAAATAATCAACCCAATCCAAAAACGGGCAGAAGACTTAAATAGATGTTTCTCCAAAGAAAATATACAGATTACCAACAAACACATGAAAGGAAGCCTAGCTCACTATTTATTAGAGAAATGCAAATCAAAACCACAATGAGGTATCACCTCACACCAATCAGAATGGTCATCATCAAAAAATCTAGAAACAATAAATGCTGGAGAGGGTGTGGAGAAAAGGAAACCCTCTTGCACTGTTGGAGGGAATGTAAATTGATACAGCCACTATGGAGACCAGTATGGATGTTCCTTAAAAAACTAAAAATAGAACTACCATATGATGCAGCAATCCCACTATTGGGCATATAACCTGAGAAAACCATAATTCAAAAAGAATCATACACCACAATGTTCACTGCAGGACTATTTACAATAGCCAGGACATGGAAGCAACCTACGTGTCCATCGACAGATGAATGGATAAAGAAGATGTAGCACATATATACAATGGAATATTACTCAGCCATATAAAGAAACAAAATTTAGTTGTTTGCAGTGAGGTGATGGACTCAGAGTCTGTCATAGAGAGTGAAGTAAGTCAGAAAGAGAAAAACAAGTATCATATGCTAACACATATAAACGAAATCTAAAAGAAAAAAAAGAAAAACAAAATGGTTCTGATGAACCTAGGGGCAGGAGAGGCATAAAGATGCAGACGTAGAGAATGGACTTGAGGACAAGGGGAGGGGGAAGGGTAAGCCGAGACAAAGTGAGAGAGTAGCATGGACATATACACACTACCAAATGTAAAATAGATAGCTAGTTGCAAGCAGCCGCATAGCACAGGGAGATCAGCTCAGTACTTTTTGACCACCCAGAGAGGAGGGATATGGAGGGGGAGAGGGAGATGCAAGAGGGAGGAGATATGGGGATATATGTATAATATAGCTGTATGTATACATATAAATCATATAGTTTTATAGTTCTTAATTTAACTTGCAATAAAATGATAAAGTGTTTTTCCTAAGGCTAGGAAATAAACAAAAAGCAAAATAAATTTACCGCAAAAGACCTTTGACTGAAAATTGTAAGTGCTATATAACAAAAAGTTTTATGGGGCTAAAAATAATTGATATAAAATAGAAAACTAGAATTAGTTAATTGGAATTTACTTTGCTGTGAATGACTAATGAACAAATATAATAAAATTAACTTAAATGTAAACTAAAGGCTTACACTATTTAAAAATATGTCCCTTATATTAAAAGTTAGAAATAAGGAATAAATAAATTAATACAAACAGACTGAATTCATTGTTCTTACATAAACAGTATGTAGGGAAAGTACATTAAACACAAGTAGGATTTTTAAAGATCATATATGTATCAGTGTGTACTTACTGAAATTCAGCCCTGGGATTTAGAGAATTTTGATATATTTTCCAATACATGTACTGATGATACCTTGAATTGTCTGATGATAGGATCATAAAACAATGTCTTCAAGTAATCATTTACACTGAAGAAAATTCACATTGATGAAAAATCACTTTTCTTTCAGTGAATATGTTCACGTATATTGATGCCATAAAATAGATAAAAACAAATAGATGAACTCTTTACCCTGGTAGGGGAGCAGGAAAATAAACCCATTAAAATATACACTATTTCTGGCCATGATGGAATAGTTAATATTAGACATACCCCACATAAACACTTGTAACACTGGGCAAAATATAAAAAGCAACTATTTTCAGGCCTTGGACAATGGACTGTGAGGAATGAACAGAGAAAATATTCTGAATTGATCAGAATAAATATTTGAAGAGATAATGGCCATTTAGCTTGTTTTTCTAAATTAATAAAAGATGTAGACTCACAGATCCAAGAGGTTTATTAAAGTCCAAGAATGATATATATGACAATCGCACCTGGGCACATGGTTAAATTGCAAAAAAAACTAAAAACAAGGAAAAAATCTTCTAAGAAACCTCTTCCAAAACAATTCATATTATATTCAAGGGAAAAATATTACAAACACTAACTCTCATCTCATCAAATGCAGTGAAGGATGGAAGACAAGAAATGGGATCTTTAAAGTGCTAAAAGAGAAAAAAATCAACTTAAAAATCCTTATTCAGTCAAAATTTCCTTCAAAATTTTAGTAGAAATAAATATATAATTTTTGACAAAAATTGAGGCTCTAATTATTTTTCTTTATTATAGAAAAAATGTATGTTTAAAGGTTAAAGGAAATAATCAAGGTAGAAGTTGAGATCTCAAGAAAAAAAAATAAAGAGAACTCCAAATAGCAAATATGTGACTGAATATAAAATACTGTTATAATTTTTAAATAGTATTAAATATTTTAAAAAATAATAGTAATGCACTCTAGCCTATATAATATACTTAGAAGTAAAATATATGAAAACAATAGCTCAGAATGGTGGGAGTGAGGGATGCTATTAGAAAAAATCAAAGGCAGTCCTGATTTTGCAAGCTGAGACTGCAAGGTGACCTTAAATCCAAATATATAAGAAATGAAAAAGATCCCTATTATTTATTTAGTACATTGTGATTTAAAACAATAATCATTGTTTTGTTAAAGAAGTATGAATATAGTTTGAACAATTGTTCAAATTCTTGCCTTCTTGTCATATGACTTAGGAAATTGTGTGAACATCTTTACGTCTTTTTGAATTCCATAATACTTTCTAAGTATGTGCAGATTTTCTATACTTTCCTCTTGCACAGTAAATGTCATGAAATATCTCCAAAAGTTCTTTAAAGTTTTGTCACTTACTCTAGGACATCTTTATTCTTTTTGTCACAACATTTATTTAACTTCCCTCATTTATGTGAATAATTCACCTTCACTGAGTTTCTCTGGCTGCACATTGAACATCTCTCAGATTGTGTAAGTGTCAACATTCCCATGTTCAGCTATTTCTTCTATCGATATAACTTCATTCTGTTTTATTCAAATTTAATTGCAACACTGTGACTTTTGAATTTTTGCTGCACCTTCAAATTTATTACTCAGTTCCCTCTTTTTGGTCATCCATTTTGTAAAATGACAAATGGTTTTATCACTGGAAGACAAAGAAGCAACCCAATCTCATGCTTTCCTGACTGTGTATGAACCAAAAAACAGATGTGCAGTGGGTACTGATCATGAAGCACATTTATTATTTACATAGTCTTTGAGGACTGAGGAGCTAGCTAAGTTTACTGTTTGCTCACAGTTAATATGCTGCAGTATCTAAAATTTAAACTGTAAGTTGGGGTCTAGTGCTATTTAATTCATGGTAACAGAAATTCTTACATAGCAGAGATGTACAAAGCAAGGATTGCATGTATGCTCTTATTTCTTGTATTGTTATAAATCTTATAAGATTCTTATACTGTATACAGAATGATCTAATATTAACTTATGATAAGTTGTGATAAGAATCTGTATTGCAATCCTTTCAGCACCACTAAAAATGTAATACAAAAATGTATGGCTAAAAATCTCATATAAGAGTTAAAATGGACTACTAAAAAAGTAGTAAATAAAAACTTGATTAATCCATGCAAAGGTAGGAAAAGATAAAATTGCAGAGGGTATGTAGAGAAAATTAATTGCAAAATGGTAGACAATGCCAATCATGCCATAATTAAATTCAATTCAAATGCACTAAACATTACCTTTAAAAGACAGATTTCCAAAATGAAAATAAATAAAAATATCAAACTTTATGATTTTAACAGGAGACAAAATTTAATTTTAACAGCATAGAAAAATTGAAAGTTAAAGGATGAAAAATGGTGTGCAAAAAATAGTGATTATGGCATAACTTACATTAATACCTAATAAGGCAGATATTACCAAAGATAGAGATGTTTTATAATGACAAAAGGATAAATTCATCAGGAAAACATAATAGTCCTAAATGTGTATACATCCCATAGCATAGCTTTAAAATACATGTAACAAAAATTAAATATTGATGATTTTAACACTAATTTCTCAGTAAATTACTAAATAAGTAGACAAAATTATTAAGCACATAGAAGATTAAAGCTATCTAATTTTACCTAATTGGTATTTATGTAGAATCATATTCAACAAGTACAGGATATACATTTTAAATGTACAGGAAATATTCATTGAAATAAACTACAGTGTGGACCATAAAATGAGTTTAAATAAGTTTCAAATAATTAAAATCTATATTACAGCAATTGTAATCTGAACCCAATGGCCATAAAACTATAAAAGATAACTGGAAATTTACTAAGTATTCAACAGTAAACCACTGTATTCTAAATACTTATGGGTCAAAAAATAAAAATTGGAAAGTGTTGTAATGCCAAAATGTTAGTGAAAACAAAACAAACAAAATTTGTGGATGCAATTAAACGGGTGCTTAGAGGGTATTTTTATACCTCAAAGTGTATAGATTAGGAGAAAAAAGGAGACAGTTTTAAAATCAATTATCTACATCTCTGCCACAAGAAGCTGGAAAAAGGAAAGCAAATGGAAAGAAATAAAGTAGAAAGATTAAGATGAGAATAGATAGGAAAAGTTCAGAGCATTATAAGCCATAGAATTATAGAAGATATTATTGTGAGTTGTCAGGGTGGAGTTTGTTAGGGGAGGTTTCTCTGAGGAGATGACATTTGATTTAACAACTGGGGGAAAAAGAAGGCAGCAAGAAAAAATATGGAGACAGACCTAATTGGTAACTAGAACAACAGATGCAGAACTCTGAGGGAACAAAAAACCAATTTTTGAAGCAAGAAGAGCCATTCAATGAGTATGCGCACACACACTTATTCTTGAGATTCTGTGCTCTCCAGACATGTTCCAGACATCTGCTGTCACTACAGCATGGCCCCAGAATAGGTGCATGGGACACACTTCAACCTGACCTGAAGTCTGGAACCAAACTCAATTGACCCATATTTTGAAACAAGTTTGCACCAGTCATAGGTACATGTATATGTAAATAGTTTTGTTTTGATAAGCTACTGACATTTGAGGTGATTTTTTATGCAGTATTATTGTAGCAATAACACTCTAATATAAATGACAACTATGAATGGTAATGATCTGTAATGAAGAGTAGGAATTTAATTATAATTATATAGTATAATGTGACAGTGAAATATACCACAGTATAGAAAATTCTTAGACTTTGATAAACATGAGAATATCCTTGAAAATTTATTAAAATCTATGTTTAATGGCTTATCCCCCAGAAAAAATAATTAATTTGATCTGGCTTGGGGATTATTAATCTATTTTTTAAAAAAATATTACCCACATTGATCCTGATGCAATTGTTGACTTAAACACATTTGTACTAAGAAAGCAAAATATCAAAATTCATTTTAAAAGCATACCATTTATCTTCATAGTCTTGAAATGTTTTATTTCTTGGTCAAGTATATATTAGAAGGGAACGTACACTTGGTTCTCTATTTTTGTTTGGGTAAGCATTTGGTTTCACAAAAGTTAACTCACTATATTTTGATTAATTTGGAATATCTAAGGGCAATATTAAAATATCTAATTTTTTTAGAATATTGCTTGGCCTTAGTCATGTCTGATTCTGCTTGTCTGATAAAGTTTTCATGACTGGAATCTAGACTTCAGTTGGCATCCTAGTAGATGTTCTTCTTTTTTGTCCTTTTGGTATTGGGTTAAATTGTCTGGTCAATGTTATTTATCCCGTGGCATGAAAGTGTTATGATTTATTCTTGTGGCATCTATATCCTTAGTTAGGGAAGCAGATTTTGCCCAAAATGTGTTCTTGAAAGTTTAGGGAGTACTAAGTAGAAATGCAGAAATCTGCTGCTTCTATTTTCTTTTCTTGTAAGAAGCCTCTAATTTTGTGTGATAACATTTTAGAAATTTTTCTTTCTTCCATTTTCTAGCAGCAGAAGATTTGTTTGCTAAATTTTTTAAGTAAAATCCCTTGACTTTCAAATTTGAATTTTGGAAAATTAGTCACTGCTAGCAAGCTTTTTTTTTTTTTTTTTTTTTGCCGCACGCAGGTCTCTCACTGTTGTGGCCTCTCCTGTTGCAGAGCACAGGCTCCGGACGCGCAGGCTCAGCAGCCATGGCTCACGGGCCCAGCCGCTCTGTGACATGTGGGGTCTTCCTGGACCAGGGCACAAACCCGTGTCCCCTGCATTGGCAGGTGGACTCTCAACCACTGCGCCACCAGGGAAGCCCTAACAAGCTTTTTGTGTTCTGTTTTACTGTGTTTCTTTCTCTTTCTATTCTTTATACCATACCACTATATGGGAGGCATATATGCTGAGCTACATACTTAACAACGTCCACAACTGTATCATAGCTTGGTTTCATTGTCTTTCACCATTGACAACATTTAATAATTCTGAATAACAATAAGGTAACAGAATACCAATATTGTACATAAATAATGGAAAGCCTAAGATAGGGATAACAGTTTGCTTTACAATCACTGTGCTTCTCTTTGCTATTTGACAGTTCATGACTAAAGCATTAATCACATCCTCTTTCTGTCCTCCTCAGCAGTGATTGAGGATAATAAATAGTCACCAAGTGAGGGTTGGTCATTTGAATCTGCAATGTGAAATATAAAGGCCAAAGTATTCTGGGTAATAAAATGTGATTATTAAATTCTTTTGAAAATGATAGCACTCTGATGGAAGGGTATTATATTAGTTTAGGTTACAGGCCATTGTCATAGATACAAGGAGATATGTGGATATATGCACCTGGGGAAATTAGTATTCATTTTAATAGACTATTCTTCTAAACTCAGTTTTCTGCAATAATGTCCACCTAGATCCTTATACTAAGATATAGTTCTGCTCATCATAGTCTCCTTGAAAAGTCTGATTGAATATACTTTCAATCCTTTTTCTTTGGAGTCTGACTTCAAGAATGTAATGCAATTTCCCACAAATACATCTATTTATTACTGTGATAGATTCTACCTTCCCAAACATCTTGTCAGTACTAAAATTAAGGATGTGCTCATCATTGAAGGTAGAAGGAAACTCCTCTCTGTTAAATATCTCTAAGGCAGGCAGGAAGGAGGAAGGAAGGGAGGGAAGGAGGGAGGGAGGGAGGAAGGAAAGAAAAGAAAAGAAAGAAAGAAAGAAAGAAAGAAAGAAAGAAAGAAAGAAAGAAAGAAAGAAAGAAAGGAAGGAAGGAAGGAAGAAAGAAAGGAAGAAAGAAAGAAAGAAGGAAAGGAAAGAAAGAAAAAAAGGAAATGAAGAAGGAAAAGAAAGGAAGAAGGAAGGAAAGAGAGAGAGAGGGAGGGAGGGAAGGAGGAAGAAAGGTTTTCTTTTCATTATTTAGCAAGTTTAGTGTAACTAGCAAAATGGACCAATTTAAATAGCTTAACTCACTACATATTAGTTTAAAATAAAGTGGGTTGGACATTTATACCTATTATACAAGCATTTAACACTTACTAAGGACTTTTTATGTGCTGGGAGGTATTGTATGGCAGTAGTTCATGGTATTTGAACTCCTGATATTTAGCTGTGCACATAAACAACCAGACAAGGGTCACATTGTCCAGGTTTCTTACAGGCAAGTGTACTTTGTGACCAAATTTGGGCCAGTGGGATATGGTTGGGCAGAACTCACATGGAACTTTTTAAGAACCTTCCTTAAAAGACAGCAGTTGTGAACCCTTCGACCCTTCTCTCATGTGTTGTTCCTTCCTGTAACCTGGAATGTAGACACAAGGGAAGAAGAAGGGGTAACTGTGTTGGATCATGATTTGTTCATGATCCATGGGGAAATCCTGGGTGTCCAAGTACTTTACAAAGCAGAACTGCCACATCAGCATTGGACTGCTTGATCCCAAATGATCCCAAAATTCTACATGCAAGATAAATGAGCTTTATTTTGTGTTTGCTTATTTTAAGTCACTGTTATTCTAGATCTCTATCATGTTCTGCTGAACACAATTCTAGCTTATATTATACACATAATATCTCATGAAATGTTCAAATATAGCTATTCAGTAAGAACCATTAGTATACCTATTCTATATGTGAAGAGAATGAAGTATAGGAGCTTGATGAATGCACCCAAAGTCTTACAGCTACTGAATAGAACAACTAGGTCTTTATGTCCAGGTGTTTTATTCCAGAGACCATGCTTTTAACAGGTAAAAAATTTGTCTTCCTGCTTGCACCACATACCCATCTGCACTGGGAAGCTATAGACTCATACTTTGTTGGTCTTGCACATCACTATTTCAATGTTCAGAAATATCAACACCTAAGACAAAAAGGGAAGATATTTCAACTATGATGTAGCTGAGAAATTTCCCTTCAGTTACTCCAGCTTTTTACTGGGGCTTTTCTTTTTTTTTTTTTTTTTTTTAGTTTCTGCTTTATAACAAAGTGAATCAGTCATAAATATACATCTGTTCCCACATCCCTTCCCTCTTGCGTCTCCCTCCCTCCCACCCTCCCTATCCCACCCCTCCAGGCGGTCACAAAGCACCAAGCTGATCTCCCTGTGCTATGCGGCTGCTTCCCACTAGCTATCTACCTTAAGTTTGGTAGTGTATATAGGTCCATGCCTCTCTTTCGCTTTGTCACAGCTTACCCTTCCCCCTCCCCATATCCTCAAGTCCATTCGCAAGTAGGTCTGTGTCTTTATTCCCGTTTTACCCCTAGGTTCTTCATGACATATTTTTTCTTAAACTCCATATATATGTGTTAGCATACGGTATTTCTCTTTCTCTTTCTGACTTACTTCACTCTGTATGACAGACTCTAGGTCTATCCACCTCATTACAAATAGCTCAGTTTCATTTCTTTTTATGGCTGAGTAATATTCCTTTGTATATATGTGCCACATCTTCTTTATCCATTCATCTGATGATGGACACTTAGGTTGTTTCCATCTCTGGGCTATTGTGAATAGAGTTGCAATGAACATTTTGGTACATGTCTCTTTTGGAATTATGGTTTTCTCAGGGTATATGCCTAGTAGTGGGATTGCTAGGTCATATGGTAGTTCTATTTTTCGTTTTTTAAGGAACCTCCATACTGTTCTCCAGAGTGGCTGTACCACTTCACATTCCCACCAGCAGTGCAAGAGTGTTCCCTTTTCTCCACACCCTCTCCAGCATTAATTGTTTCTAGATTTCTTGAGGATGACCATTCTGACTGGTGTGAGATGATATATCATTGTAGTTTTGATTTGCATTTCTCTAATGATTAATGATGTTGAGCATTCTTTCATGTGTTGGTTGGTAGTCTGTATATCTTCTTTGGAGAAATGCTTATTTAAGTCTTCGGCCCATTTTTGGATGGGGTTCTTTGCTTTTTTGCTATTGAGCTGCATGAGCTGCTTATAAATTTTGGAGATTCATCCTTTGTCAGTTGCTTCATTAGCAAATATTTTCTCCCATTCTGAGGGTTGTCTTTTGGTCTTGTTTATGGATTCCTTTGCTGTGCAAAAGCTTTGAAGTTTCATTAGGTCCCATTTGTTTATCTTTGTTTTTATTTCCATTTCTCTAGGAGGTGGGTCCAAAAGGATCTTGCTGTGATTTATGTCATAGAGTGTTCTACCTATGTTTTCCTCTAAGAGTTTGATAGTTTCTGGCCTTACATTTAAGTCTTTAATCCATTTTGAGCTTATTTTTGTGTATGGTGCTAGGGAATGATCTAATCTCAAACTTTTACATGCCCCTGTCCAGTTTTCCCAGAACCACTTATTGAAGAGGCTGTCCTTTCTCCACTGTACATTCCTGGCTCCTTTATCAAAGATAAGTTGGCCATATGTGCGTGGGTTTATCTCTGGGCTTTCTATCCTGATCCACTGATCTATCTTTCTGTTTTTATGCCAGTACCAGACTGTCTTAATTACTGTAGCTTTGTAGTATAGTCTGAAGTCAGGGAGCCTGATTCCTCCAGCTCCGTTTTCCGTTCTCAAGATTGCTTTAGCTATTCGGGGCCTTTTGTTTTTCCAAACAAATTTTGAAATTTATTGTTCTAGTTCTGTGAAAAATGCCAGTGGTAGTTTGATAGGGATTGCATTGAATCTGTAGATTGCTTTGGGTAGTAGAGTCATTTTCACAATATTGATTCTTCCAATCAAGGAGCATGGTATATCTCTCCATCTATTTGTATCATCTTTAATTTCCTTCATCAGTGTCTTACAATTTTCTGCATACAGGTCTTTTGTTTCCTTAGGTAGGTTTATTCCTAGATATTTTATTCTTTTTGTTGCCATGGTAAATGGGAGTGTTTTCTTGATTTCACTTTCAGATTTTTCATCATTAGTGTACAGGAACTCCAGAGAATTCTGTGCATTAATTTTGTTTACTGTTACTTTACCAAATTCATTGAATAGTTCTAGTAGTTTTCCGGTAGCATCTTTAGGATTCTCTATGTATAGTATCATGTCATCTGCAAACAGTGACAGCTTTACTTCTTCTTTTCCAATTTGGATTCCTTTTATTTCCTTTTCTTCTCTGATTGCTGTGGCTAAAACTTCCAAAACTAGGTTGAATAAGAGTGGTGAGAGTGGGCAGCCTTGTCTTGTTCCTGATCTTAGTGGAAATGGTTTCAGTTTTTCGCCATTGAGGACAAAGTTGGCTGTGTGTTTGTCATATATGGCCTTTATTATGTTGAGGAAAGTTCCCTCTATGCCTACTTTCTGCAGTGTTTTTATCATAAATGGGTGTTGAGTTTTGTCAAAAGCTTTCAGTGCATCTATTGAGATGATCATATGGTTTTTCTCCTTCAATTTGTTAATATGGTGTATCACATTGATTGATTTGCATATATTAAAGAATCCTTGCATTCCTAGAATAAACCCCACTTGATCATGGTGTATGATCCTTTTAATGTGCTGTTGGATTCTGTTTGCTAGTATTTTGTTGAGGATTTTTGCATCTATGTTCATCAGTGATATTGGCCTGTAGTTTTCATTCTTTGTGACATCCTTGCCTGGTTTGGGTATCAAGGTGATGGTGGCCTCATAGAATGAGTTTGGGAGTGCTCCTGCCTCTGCTATATTTTGGAAGAGTTTGAGAAGGATAGGTGTTAGCTTTTCTCTAAATGTTTGATAGAATTCGCCTGTGGAGCCATCTGGTCCTGTGCTTTTGTTTGTTGGAAGATTTTTAATCACAGTTTCAATTTCAGTGCTTGTGGTTGGTCTATTCATATTTTCTATTTCTTCCTGATTCAGTCTTGGCAGGTTTTGCATTTCTAAGAATTTGTCCATTTCTTCCAGGTTGTCCATTTTATTGGCATAGAGTTGCTTATAGTAATCTCTCATGATCTTTTGTATTTCTGCAGTGTCAGTTGTTACTTCTCCTTTTTCATTTCTAATTCTATTGATTTGAGTCTTCTCCCTTTTTTTCTTGATGAGTCTGGCTAATGGTTTATCAATTTTGTTTATCTTCTCAAAGAACCAGCTTTTAGTTTTATTGATCTCTGCTATCATTTCCTTCATTTCTTTTTCATTTATTTCTGATCTGATCTTTATGATTTCTTTCCTTCTGCTCACTTTGGGGGTTTTTTGTTCTTCTTTCTCTAATTGCTTTAGGTGCAGGGTCAAGTTGTTTACTCAAGATGTTTCCTGTTTCTTAAAGTGAGATTGTATTGCTATAAACTTCCCTCTTAGACTGCTTTTGCTGCATCCCATAGGTTTTGGGTCCTCGTGTCTCCATTGTCATTTGTTTCTAGGTATTTTTTTATTTCCTCTTTGATTTCTTCAGTGATCACTTCGTTTTTGAGTAGTGTATTGTTTAGCCTCCATGTGTTTGTAATTTTTATAGCTCTTTTCCTGTAATTGATGTCTAGTCTCATAACACTGTGGTTGGAAAAGACACTTGATACAATTTCAATTTTCTTAAATTTACCAAGGCTAGATTTGTGACCCAAGATATGATCTATCCTGGAGAATGTTCCATGAGCACTTGAGCAACATGTGTATTCTCTTGTTTTTGGATGGAATGTCCTATAAATATCAATTAAGTCCATCTTATTTAATGTATCATTTAAAGCTTGTGTTTCCTTATTTATTTTCATTTTGGATGATCTGTCCATTGGTGAAAGTGGGGTGTTAAAGTCCACTACTATGATTGTGTTACTGTCGATTTCCCCTTTTATGGCTGTTAGTATTTGCCTTATGTATTGAGGTGCTCCTATGTTGGGTGCATAAATATTTACAATTGTTATATCTTCTTCTTGGATCGATCCCTTGATCATTATGTAGTGTCCTTCTTTGTCTCTTCTAGTAGTCTTTATTTTAAAGTCTATTTTGTCTGATATGAGAATTGCTACTCCAGCTTTCTTTTGGTTTCCATTTGCATGGAATATCTTTTTCCATCCCCTTACTTTCAGTCTGTATGTGTCTCTAGGTCTGAAGTGGGTCTCTTGTAGACAGCATATATATGGGTCTTGTTTTTGTATCCATTCAGCCAATCTGTGTCTTTTGGTGGGAGCATTTAGTCCATTTATATTTAAGGTAATAATTGATATGCATTTTCCTATTCCCATTTCCTTAATTGTTTTGGGTTCGTTATTGTAGGTATTTTCCTTCTGTTGTGTTTCTTGCCTAGAGAAGTTCCTTTAGCATTTGTTGTAAAGCTGGTTTGGTGGTGCTGAACTCTCTCAGCTTTTGCTTGTCTGTAAACGTTTTAATTTCTCCATCAAATCTGAATTAGATTCTTGCTGGGTAGAGTAATCTTGGTTGCAGGTTTTTCCACTTCATCACTTTAATTATGTCCTGCCGCTCCCTTCTGGCTTGTAGAGTTTCTGCTGAGAGATCAGCTGTTATCCTGATGGGGATTCCCTTGTGTGTTATTTGTTGTTTTTGCCTTGCTGCTTTTAATATGATTTCTTTGTGTTTAATTTTGGACAGTTTGATTAATATGTGTCTTGGCGTATTTCTCCTTGGATTTATTCTGTATGGGACTCTCTGTGCCTCCTGGACTTGATTAACTATTTCCTTTCCCGTATTAGGGAAGTTTTCAACTATAATCTCTTCAAATATTTTCTCAGTCCCTTTCTTTTTCTCTTCTTCTTCTGGAACCCCTATAATTTGAATGTTAGTGTGTTTAATGTTGTCCCAGAGGTCTCTGAGACTGTCCTGTGTTCTTTTCATTCTTTTTTCTTTATTTTGCTCTGCAGCAGTTACTTCCACTATTTTATCTTCCACCTCACTTATCCGTTCTTCTGCCTCAGTTATTCTGCTATTGATCCTATCTAGAGTATTTTTCATTTCATTTATTGTGTTTTGAATTGATGCTTGATTCATCTTTAGTTCTTCTAGGTCCTTGTTAACTGTTTCTTGCATTTTGTCCTTTCTCTTTCCAAGATTTTGGATCATCATTTTTACTATCATTATTCTGAATTCTTTTTCAGGTAAACTGCTTATTTCCTCTTCATTTGTTAGGTCTGGTGGTTTTTATCTTGCTCCTTCTCCTGCTGTGTGTTTTTCTGTCTTCTCATTTTGCTTATCTTACTGTGTTTGTGGTCTCCTTTTTGCACGCTGCAGGTTCATAGTTCCCAGTGTTTTTGGTGTCTGTCTCCAGTGGCTAAGGTTGGTTCAGTGGGTTGTGTAGGCTTTCTGGTGGAGGACACTAGTGCCTGTGTTCTGGTGGATGAGGCTAGATCTTGTCTTTCTGGTGGACAGGTCCACGTCTGGTTGTGTATTTTGGGGTGTCTGTGGACTTTTTATGATTTTAGGCAGCCTCTCTGCTAATGGGTGGCATTGTGTTCCTGTCTTGCTAGTTGTTTGGCATAGGGTGTCCAGCAATGTAGCTTGCTGTTCGTTGAGTGAAACTGGGTGCTGGTGTTGTGATGGAGATCTCTGGAAGATTTTCGCCGTTTGATATTATGTCGAGCTGGGAGGTCTCTTGTGGACCAGTGTCCTGAAGTTGGCTCTCCCACCTCAGAGGCGCAGCACTGACTCCTGGCTCCTCAATTTTCGATGATTCGTTGTATATTCATGTATTCCACAGATGCAGGGTACATCAAGTTGATTGTGGAGCTTTAATCCGCTGCTTCTGAGGCTGCTGGGAGAGATTTCCCTTTCTCTTCTTTGTTCTCACATCTCCCGGGTCTCAGCTTTGGATTTGACCCCACCTCTCCATGTAGGTCGCCGGAGGGCATCTGTTCTTCACTCAGACAGGACAGGGTTAAAGGAGCAGCCGCTTCGGGGACTCTGGCTCACTCATGCCAGGGGGCAGGGAGGGACACGGAGTGTGGGTGGAGCCTGCAGCGGCAGAGGCAGGCATGACGTTGCACCAGCCCGAGGCGCACCGTGCATTCTCCCAGGGAAGCTGTCCCTGGATCCTGGGACCCCGCAGTGACGGGCCGCACAGGCTCCCCGGAAGTGGGGCATGGACAGTGACCCGTGCTCGCACACAGGCCTCGCAGCGGCGGCAGCATCCCCAGCATCCCACAACCGTCTCTGGGGTCCGCGCTTTCAGCTGCGGCTTGTGCCCGTCTCTGGAGCTCCTCCAAGCAGCGCTCTTATTCCCCTCCCCTTGTGCACCAGGAAACAAAGAGGGAAGAAAAATTCTGTTGCCTCTTCAGCAGGTCCAAACTTTTTCCCGGACTCCCTCCCAGCTAGCTGTGGCGCATTAGCCCCTTCAAGCTGTGTTCACGCCGCCAACCCCAGTCCTCTCCCTGCGCTCCGACTGAAGCCCGAACCTCAGCTCCCAGTGCCGCCCGCCCTGGCGGGCAAGCAGACAAACCTCTCGGGCTGGTGAGTGCCAGTTGGCACCGATCCTCTGTGCGGGAATCTCTCCGCTTTGCCCTACCCAGGTACGTGGGGAGTTTCTTGCCTTTTGGGAGGTCTGAGGTCTTCTGCCAGCGTACAGTAGGTGTTCTGTAGTTGTTCCATGTGTAGCTGTATTTCTGTTGTATCTGTGGGGAGGAAGGTGATCTCCGTGTCTTACTCTTCTGCCATCTTCCCCGGAAGTCATTACTGGGGCTTTTAACATTCTTTTATATCTATTGATATATCAATAGATCATGGCTGTCAACTTCAGCTTTAAAGAAATGGCATTATTTTAGATTCCTGTCTTTCCCCTTGAGCTTGAACATGACACTTAGTACCTGACCATCTACTAATAATCAATAACCTTTTTCCAAATTATGAAAAACAACAAGCAATCCAAATAAAGTGCTTGAGATCCTTAAATAGAAATACTATTTTTAAAACAATAATAATTTTATCATTTAGTTTTTCTTTTACAACTATAATGTGTGGCCATTTAAAATATTTCATATAGATGAGCAATATTAACTAAGAAATTGTATCTTTTATTAATGGGTTTAGACTGCATTTCCCCACTATACCCTAATTACTGCTTGTCCCTAGATTTGCACATGCTCACTTTAGTATCTTAAAGAGTTAAAAGAATTTATTTTACTATTGTGCCTGAATCTCACATGGGGAGTATCAAAAAGGAAAACTGACCTGGAAGAAGTATATCTATACTGAAGGAAAAATCTAGAGTGCCAGAATTCTTCTCCAACAATGATTATACTAGACTTTTCACCAATTGCTATCGCTATCCAGAAGTCCATAATTCAGACCGAATGCTTTAGACCCTGAATGCTTTAGACACACATCTCTCCCATGACTATAATAAGCATGTTTCCCTTGGTTATTAAGAAGGGAATACACCTGAGAGCAAGGAAAACAAATTAAAAAATTAGTGTGACCAGGAAAAGATCTCTTGGAATGAGGTTGTAGTAGTCCCCCCCTTACTTGTGGTGGTTATGTTCCAAGACCCCCAGTGGATGACTAAAACTGCAGGTGGTACCAAACACTATATACTATGTTTTTTCCTATACATACATACCTATGACAAAGTTTAATTTATAAATTAGGCACAGTAAGAGATTAACAATAATAACTAATAATAAAATATATCAATTATAATATACTAATAAAAGTTATATGAATGTGTTTTCTCTCTCTCAAAATATCTTATTGTACAAATTTAATGCCTTTTCCATTTTAACTAAGCTCTTATCATGCACTGTGGTTGTAACTTTTGCACTTTGAGATACAACAACAAAACTAGCACAAATTAATTTTTCCTTTTTCACAATTTCCCAGATAGAAAATTTGTTCTTACCATACATCTTAGCAACCTCAGCATACAATTTTTTTTCTTTTCTTATTAAGTTGAGAACTTTCACCTTTTCACTTAAAGGAAGCTTTTTATGGCTTCTCTTTGGCATATCCCAATTGCCAGAACCACTACTTTTGTGCTTTGGGGCCATTATTAAGTAAAATAAGGGTGACTGGAACACAAGCACTGTAGTACCTCCATGGCCAATCTGATAATCAAGATGCTACTAAGTGACAGACAGGCAGGACATGATGGACAAAGGGCTGATTCATATCCCGGATGGGACGGGGTGTGACAGCAAGAGATTTTGTCATGCTACTCAGAGTGGCGTGCAATTTAAAACTTATGAATTGTTTATTTCTTGAATTTTCCATTTAATATTTTCTTGGGCTGCAGTTGACCTCAGTAACTGAAACCTCGGAAAGTAAAATCACATATAAGGGGAGACTACTGTAATTAATTAGTAACCTTCCATGTAGGAAGGAAATAGGAGGAAGTAAAAGCTCAAATTTTATATAATGAAAATGTTCAACTTCTACCTTATAAATTTGTATTGAAATTTCCCAATTCCTTTACCTGTGTGTGTGTGATAGTACAGACACAGGATTAATTACAAGTCAATGTGAAAAAGAGAATAGTATTTTACCACCCCTAAAATTCTTGATTTGATTAAGAAATTGCATCATTTAATTGAATAGGCTGCAATGCAGAGAAACAGTAAGAAAGCATGTGTTCCAAGAATGATAGTTTATATTTTAGCTTGATATTTTAGCTCCCTCACTTTAGCTCCCTCACTCCCTCATCCTTGATATTTTAGCTCCCTCACTCACAGAACAGAACCCAGCAGACACTCATCATGAAACAATGAGCAGAATTGGTAATATCTGTCTTCATATAACATTATTGGTATAAACTGGTTCTTCACTCCTTTCTGTACTGCTCCTTTCTGCACTCGGGAAATTGTTGCCAACTTATCCAGCCATGTTCCCTTGTGGATGCTAGTGGAACGTTTGGATTTCAATACTGTAGTTAGGTCTAGATAGCCTGAAGTTGGTGACATTCAAAATCTCACATCAAATCTGAATAAATTCTAACAGAAACTTTCATTCGTTCCCAATATTCTCAAGCATCTCTTTTATTTGTTCTGAACTTAGTGAGGTACTTATATCCCAAGCTTCTGGCTACCAGGTTCCAAGGGCAGAGAATCTAGGCATACTGACAGTAGTGATTTGGAATCTTTCTGCTATTACCTAGCTCACTGACTTTTGGAAGTCAGGTTTTGGCAAGTTTCCTCATGTATATAACAGAGATGATAATAATGTATTTTTTATCTCATTGATTTCTTGTAAGTATTAAATGCATTAATATATGGAAAGCTCTAATAAGAGTGCCTGGCACACAATATTTACTCAATAAATGCTAACGATTATTATCATCCATTGAAAGATTATAGGGATCCCAGAAGTAATGTTGGACATTCTTTCAAATGACTGGAAACCCATAGGAGAAATGAAAATAGTTAACCCTTTTCCACATAAACCTAGACTTTTCATAATATTCAGCCTTTAACTCAATACTGAAAAAAAATATTTTTTAAAAGCAGCTGATGAACTGTTTTAAAAACAGCATGATGAGCTAAGGGCATATAGTACATATTTATTTTAATTCAACTATTTAGAATGCAATAATTCAAACTCATCCCTATTTTCCCAGAGTTTATTCATACTTCTTTGATAAGGGAAACTAAAAGTTTTATAATTTATTAGTAACTCTTCAATAAGCTGTCCCAATATTTTAATTTGAGGAAATGCAATTATTCCAGAACTTTCCAGGAAAATATAGGGACCATCTAGTTATATGCTACATTGTTAAAAAAGAATTATATCCACATATTATATATGGAGAGGAAAATACAACACTTGGCCTTGAATTTCCTGCTTCATTTCTTCTTCTGAAACTTTGCTATTAAAGAATCTCCCAAATCAAAATTCTTACATGTTAATTCAGAAGATAGCATGGTGAACTATTTTTTTTTATGGAAGAAATCAGAGGAAATATTTTGACTTCTATTCCATTTATATTATATATTTTTGTAATTAATGACACAAGAAGCTCTGTATTTGAGGTCTGTAGTACTTGCCTGAGGCAAACATTAGTGTTTTGAAAAGATGGTTATCTTTTTCAACCAATGCTGACATTCTCAGTGCATAGCTAGGGCGTGGATATTCCATCATTGCTATCTAGTTAGTGATCAAGTATCAATAAATTTCCTCTTAGCTCCAAGTCTGTACTTCATTGCCTGACCTGTAATTATTGAGCTGAATCTGATAAACATTTTTGCCAGACAGCATGATTTTAAACTTTGTCAATAGAGGGCGCTAGAGGGACACCATGGATGAAAAGGTCTAGTCTTCATGGTTCCAGTATCTTCCTCTTGTCATGCTTCTGCAGTGCAAAGCAGTCAACAGTATGTGCTGACCAGCAGTGTAAAGCTGACCAAAATATGTGGCACCTTCCTGTAGGCAGCTTCTCCCAGTACTCTAGAGGGAAACTTCTAAGCTATTTCCACTGTGAAGCATGTAAAGAAATTTCTCTATACCCTTGGGAGCCATGGTTAAACCTTTTGCAGGGAGGTCTGCATCTCAGTTTTGGGCAAGAAAGGGTGTCCTCCACGTCTGTTCCTTCTTTACATACTCTGCCTCAGTTGTAAAGGATGTGGCAGGTCACTCCATATGCTATTCCTGAATTCTTTAGAGTTCTCTTTTCTCCAGAGTAAATAAACCCTAGGAGAGTTTATAATCTTGTTCAAATTATTATGTGCTTTCTGTCTCTTGATTGGATGCTGACTGATACAGAAGAGGTATGAGGAAGTGGGGTGACCCCAGGAGATAGACCTGAAAAGATGGAATTTAGGAACTGGTTTAGTCATGCCCTTGGGCTTGAGCATATTGGGGAGACTCTTGCCAAAAGGAAACAAGGTACTAGTAATCTTTGGCATGTAGCAGCATAACAGTTGGTCAAGATATCACCTGTGGTTGATTGTGCTAAAGCGTCAACTGAATGAAGTCCCTTGGGAGCCCAATGTCTGCTACACTTCAGTGTATGGCGATAAAAGTGACTACAAAGACTGTGCTGGAATTTCTTGAGTCATAGGAGAGTTTACAGGAAGAAATGACAAGCTCAGGAGCTTTAACTCCAACTAAAGTCATACCCTAAGAACCAGATAGCTTCCATGACAGCTCTAAAATACATCTCATTTCTTAGAGCCACAAAATCAAAATCCCAAAATCAAATGCAAAATTTAGTTGAAACGGTTGCTGAATTCCAAATTCTACATTATCACCATCCCTGAGTGTAAAGTTATAAATAATGACTATGTTAGATGTAGAAATAAGGAGTGCAAAGTTATAAATAATATAACTGAGTGTAAAGTTATAAATAATGACTATGTTAGATGTAGAAATAAAGAGTGCTTTGTCTACTTTATATTTTCCCTGTTATTTCTATATATTTATAAATATTATTCAATTTCCTTTTATTTATCTTCCTTTCCGATTCTTTTACAGGGAATGTTGATGACAATTAAAATGATAATTTGCTCCATAGATTACACAATGTCAGGAAGAGATTGCCATTGAATGGTATCACTCAGAAATGGATGCTGTACTTGAAAAGAGTTTTGTTCCTTGCGTTTAAAAGAGGATGAGCATGTTGTTTCTATTGGGATAGCTGTGTTGTGTTAGACAGGGGAATTTTTGTTTTTTTGTATTGGTGTTTTGCAGTGTAAGTATGGGAAGAAAAGTGTGTGCATGATGATATATTTGGGTTGGCTAACTCAATGTGTATTTCAAACTGCTTATTGTGTGCTTTCCTATACTGCAAAGGCTAAAAAGCTAAAGCAAGACAAAACAAAACAAAAATAGTTTTCTAGATTCCCTTGAAGTATCTAGATGAGATTTGGTTTGCTGAATCACTTTCACTTCTGAGAAATATTAGCTGCTTCAGAGGAAAGCAGAGTTGGCAGGTTCTGGATCTGGCTCATATTGCCGGAACTTTCTGATTTGGCAGGCACAATTACCTGATTGTGGCAGAAGCAGTGGATCCCTTACGGACCCAGTTGTATATTGTGGGCTTTGGAAGTCATTACTAAAACTCAGCCTAAGTTCTGTTTCTTAGGCATCCCAAATATTTTGGAAGCTTATCAGTATCCTTTAATAAATCCCCATATGTTTAACCATTCTGGGATGGGGTCAGAATCTGTTTTCTGTAAATGACTGGAGAGCAAAGATGTGACTTGTGAATATATGCCTAAATTTATAATCTGTCTTCCGTCATATTCTAGGGCACTCTGAGCATATTCTAGGGAGTCTATTGATGCTTTCTCTGCTTGTCTGCGTGAGTTTTCCCTCCGCATCAACCCTCTTCTAATGTCTAATCCTCCTCATGCCTAATTTAAATCCTCATTTATATAGCTTGCCTGGGGGTTAGGTCTGTAAGGCTTGTCAAATACTTTGGTCATTATGAACCCTATGCCATATTACTTTGGAAGACTTCTGATTCTTAAGTACCATTACTTCCATCATCAAACTCTTGTATTTTCGAATCGGAACGTAGGCTTTCATAACTATTGTTTATGATGTGGTCTTCAAGATACTGTTTGAAGTCAACAATATACACTAAAACACAGAGATCATAAGTGTTCAGTTTGATGAATTTTTGACAATTGTGAACACCCATGTAAGCACCATGAAAAAGATACAGATATTTTCATCACTCCAGAAATTTTCCTCACGTCTTTTTCATTTACCTCTAAACCCCCACCATCACCATGGCCACTGTTTTGATTTCCATTGTCATAATTTAGTTTTGCTTTTTCTTGCCCTTAAAATAAATGCTATCATACAATATGATGTATTCTTTTGTCTCTGGCTTCTTCCTTTCAACATGTTTTTGAACATCCATGTGGTAGCAGATGTCATTTTGTTTTCTTTGTATTGCTGAGTAGTATTCCATGGTATGAATATAGGAAAATTTGTTTACTTTATTCTGTTGTTGGATATATGGGTGTTTACAGTTTGGGGTTGTGTGAATAAAGATGGTATAACCAGTGTTGTGGATATTTTTCTAGGGTGAATTAAACAAGTCCTTCTGAAATAAGCTTTTAAATAGGGCAAGGCAATGTCTGCTAAAGTCTGGTCAGGGTAACTGTAAGGGGAGAGACGGATTGAAGTACCAAAAGCTGGGAGAGCAAGAGAGCAAAGGGAACTCCATGACAACTCTACAAGCTGGCCTCAAGGCTGCAAGTCACAAAGGAATGTCCAGAATCTCTCATGATACAATAGTTCATTGTAAATAACTGATCCTTTGATTAGTATAATTACTACCATATGGTAGGTGTTCAATAAAATAATTTTGAACATCAAGTTAATGCATCAGATAAATCTCATATTGTTATACATTTCAGGTTTGAAAATTCTATCATCTTACCTTTAAATTTTTTCTGAATATTATTTTCTTTTTTTTGAATTTTTCAATTTTATTTTATTTTTTTAAACAGCAGGTTCTTATTAGTTATCTATTTTATACATAATAGTATATATATGTCAATCCCAATCTCCCAATTCATCACACCCCCACCACCCCGCCACTTCCCCCCTTAGCATCCATACGTTTGCTCTCTACATCTGTGTCTCTATTTCTGCCCTGCAAACCAGTTCATCTGTACCATTTTTCTAGGTTCCATATATATGAGTTAATATATGATACTTGTTTTTCTCTTTCTGACTTACTTCACTCTGCATGACAGTCTCTAGGTCCATCCATGTCTCTACAAATGACAAATTATGTTCCTTTTTATGGCTGAGTAATATTCCATTGTATATATGTACCACATCTTCTTTATCCATTCATCTGTTGAGGGGCATTTAGGTTGCTTCCATGACCTGGCTATTGTAGATAGTGCTGCAATGAACATTGGGGTGCATGAGTCTTTTTGAATTATAGTTTTCTCGGGGTATATGCCCAGTAGTGGGATTGCTGGATCATATGGTAATTCTATTTTTAGTTTTTTAAGGAACCTCCATACTGTTCTCCATAGTGGTTATATCAATTTACATTCCAACTAACAGTGCAAGAGAGTTCTCTTTTCCCCACACCCTCTCCAGCATTTGTTGTTTGTAGATTTTCTGATGATGCCCATTCTAACTGGTGTGAGGTGATACCTCATTGTAGTTTTAATTTGCATTTCTCTAATAATTAGTGATGTTGAGCAGTTTTTCATGTGCTTCTTGGCAATCAGCATGGCTTCTTTGGAGAAATGTCTGTTTAGGTCTTCTGCACATTTTTTGATTGGGTTGTTTTTATTTTTAATATTGAGCTGCATGAACTGTTTATATATTTTGGAGATTAATCCTTTGTCTGTTGATTCATTTGCAAATATTTTCTCCCATTCTGAGGGTTGTCTTTTTGTTTTGTTTATAGTTTCCTTTACTGTGCAAGAGCTTTTATGTTTCATTACATCCCATTTGTTTATTTTTGTTTTTAGTTCCATTACTCTAGGAGGTGGATCAAAAAAGATCTTGCTGTGATTTATGTCAAAGTGTGTTATTCCTATGTTTTCCTCTAAGAGTTTTATAGTGTTTGGTCTTACATTTAGGCTTTTAATCCATTTTGAGTTTATTTTGTGTATGGTGTTAGGGACTGTTCTAATTTCATTATTTTACATGTAGCTGTCAGGTTTTCTCAGCACCACTTATTGAAGAGACTGTCATTTCTCCATTGTATATACTTGCCTCCTTTGTCATAGATTAGTTGGCCGTAGGTGCATGGGTTTATCTCTGGGCTTTCTATCCTGTTCCATTGATCTATACTTCTGTTTTTGTGCCAGTTACCATACTGTCTTGATTACTGTAGCTTTGTAGAATAGTCTGAAGTCAGGGACTCTGATTCCTCAAGCTCCATTTTTTTTTTTTTTCCCTCAAGACTGCTTGGTTATTCGGGGTCTTTTTTGTCTCCATACAGATTTTAAGATTTTTGGTTCTGGTTCTGTAAAAAATGCTGTTGGTAATTTGAGAGGGATTGCTTTGAATCTGTAGATTGCTTTGAGTAGTATAGTTATTTTCACAATATTGTTTCTTCCAATCCAAGAACATTGTCTATCTCTCCATCTGTTTGTGTTATCTTTGATGTCTTTCATCAGTGTCTTATAGTTTTCTGAGTACAGGTCTTTTACCTCCTTAAGTAGGTTTATTCCTAGGTATTCTTTTTGTTGCCATGGTGAATGGGATTGTTTCCTTAATTTCTCTTTCTGATCTTTTGTTGTTTGTTTATAGGAATATAAGAGATTTCTATGCATTAATTTTGTACTTTGCAACTATACCAAATTCATTGATTAGCTCTAGTAGTTTTCTGGTGGTATCTTTAGGATTCTCTATGTATAATATCATGTCATCTGCAAACCATGACAGTTTTACTTCTTCTTCTCCAATTTGTATTCCTTTTATTTATTTTTCTTTTCTGATTGCCATGGCTAGGACTTCTAAAACTATGTTGAATAATAATGGTGAGAGTGGACATCCTTGTCTTTTTCCTGATCACAGAAGAAATGCTTTCACTTTTTCACCATTGAGAATGATGTTTGCTGTGCGTTTGTTGTATATGACCTTTATTATGTTGAGGTAGGTTCCCTCTATGCCCACTTTCTGGAGAGTTTTTATCATAAATGGGTGTTGAATTGTGTCAAAAAATTTTTCTGCATCTGTTGAGATGATCAAATGGTTTTTATTCTTCAATTTGTTAATATGGTGTGTCACATTGATTGATTTACATATATTGAAGAATCCTTGCATCCCTGGGATAAATCCCACTTGATCATGGTGTGTGATCCTTTTAATGTGTTGTTGGATTCTGTTTGCTAGTATTTTGTTAAGGATTTTTGCATGTATATTCATCAGTGATATTGGTCTGTAATTTTCTTTTTTTGTAGTATCTCTGTCTGGTTTTGGTATCAGGGTGATTGTGGCCTCGTAGAATCAGTTTGTGATTATTCCTTCCTCTGCAAGTTTTTGGAAGATTTTGAGAAGGATGGGTGTTACCTCTTCTCTAAATGTTTGATAGAATTCACCTGTGAAGCCATCTGGTCCTGGACTTCTATTTGCAGGAAGATTTTTAATCACAGTTTCAATTTCATTACTTGTGATTGGTCTGTTCATATTTTCTGTTTCTTCCTGGTTCAGTCTTGGAAGGTTATACCTTTTTAAAAATTTGTCCATTTCTTCCAGGTTGTCCAATTTATTGGCATAGAGTTGTTTGTAGTAGTCTCTTATGATGCTTTGTATTTCTGTGGTGTCTATTGTAACTTCTCCTTTTTCATTTCTAATTTAATTGATTTGAGTCCTCTCCCTCTTTTTCTTGATGAGTCTGGCTAAAGGTTTATCAATTTTGTTTATCTACTCAAAGAACCAGCTTTTAATTTTATTGATCTTTGCTATTGTTTTCTTTGTTTCTATTTCATTAATTTCTGCTCTGATCTTCATGATTTCTTTCCTTCTACTAACTTTTGCTTTTGTTTGTTCTTCTTTCTCTAGTTCCTTTAGGTGTAGGTTAGATAGTTTATTTGAGATTTTTCTTGGTTCTTGAGGTAAGCTTGTATTGCTATAAACTTCTCTCTTAGAACTGCTTTTGCTGCATCCCATAGGTTTTGGATTGTCATGTTTTCATTGTAATTTGTCTCTAGGAATTTCTTAATTTCCTCTTTGAGTTCTTCTGTGATGTTTTGGTTATTTAGTAACGTTTTGCTTAGCCTCCATCTGCTTGTGTTTTTTACGTTTTTTTCCTTGTAATTGATTTCTAATGTCATAGCATTGTGGTCGAAAAAGATGCTTGATATGATTTCAGTTTTCTTAAATTTACCGAGGCTTGATTTGTGACTGAAGATGTTATCTCTCCTGGAGAATATTCTGTGTGCACTTGAGAAGAAAGTTTAATCTGCTGTTTTAGTATGGAATGTCCTATAAATATCAGTTACATCTATCTGGTCTATTGTGTCATTTAAAGCTTGTGTTTCCTTATTAATTTTCTGTTTAGATGATCTTTCCATTGGTATAAGTGAGGTGTTAAAGTCCCCCACTATTTTTGTGTTACTGTTGATATCCTCTTTTATACCTGTTAGCAGTTGCCTTATATATTGAAGTGTTCCTATGTTGGGTGCATGTATATTTATAATTGTTATATCTTCTTCTTGGATTGATCCCTTTGATCATTATGTAGTGTCCTTCCTTGTCTCTTGTAACATTCTTTATTTTAGTCTATTTTATGTGATAGGAGTATTGCTGCTCCAGCTTTCTTTTGATTTCCATTTAAATGCAATATCTTCTTCAATCCCCCCACTTTCAGTCTGTATATGTCCCTAGGCCTGAAGTGGGTCTCTTGTAAACAGCATGTATATTGGTCTTGTTTTTGTGTCCATTCTGAGAGCCTGTGTCTTTTGGCTGGAGCACTTAATCCATTCACGTTTAAGGTAATTATGGATATGTATGTTCCTATTACCATTTTCTTAATTGTTATGGGTTTGTTTTTGTATGTCCTTTTCTTCTCTTGTGTTTCCCACTTAGAGAAGTTCCTTTAACCTTTGTCATAGAGCTGGTTTGGTGGTGCTGAATTCTCTTAGGTTTTGCTTTTCTGTAAAGCTTTTTATTTCTCCATTGAATCTGAATGAGGTCCTTGCAGGGTAGAGTAATCTTGGTTGTAGTTTCTTCCCTTTCCTCACTTTAAATATGTCATGCCACTCCCTTCTGGCTTGTAGAGTTTCTGCTGAGAAATCAGCTGTTAACCTTATGTGAGTTCCTTTTATATCATTTGTCATTTTTCCCCTGTTGCTTTCAATAATATTTGTTTTTTTTAATTATTGTAAATTTGATTACTATGTGTCTCAACATGTTTCTCTTTGGTTTATCCTGTCTGGGACTCTCTGTGCTTCCTTGACTTGGGTGGCTATTTCCTTTCCCATATTAGGGAAGTTTTCGACTATAATCTTTTCAAATATTTTCTCGGGTCCTTCCTCTATCTCTTCCCCTTCTGGTACCCCTATAATATGAATGTTGTAGCATTTAATGTCCCAGATGTCTCTTAGGCTGTCTTCATTTCTTTTTATTCTTTTTTCTTTATTCTGTTCCGTGGCAGTGTATTCCACCATTCTGTCTTCCAGCTCACTTATACATTCTTTTGCCTCAGTTATTCTGTTATTGATTCCTTCTAGTGTATTTTGCATTTCAATTATTGTGTTGTTCATTTCTGTTTGTTTGTTCTTTAATTCTTCTAGGTGTTTGTTTGTTCTTTAATTCTTCTATGTCTTTGTTAAACATGTCTTGCATCTTCTTGATCTTTGCCTCTGTTCTTTTTCTGAGGTCCTGGATCATCTACACTATCATAATTTTGAGTTCTTTTTCTGCCTGTCTCCACTTCATTCAGTTGTTTTTCTGGGGTTTTATGTTGTTCTTTCATCTGGTACAAAGTCCTCTGCCTTTTCATTTTGTCTATTTTTCTGTGAATGTGGTTTTCCTTCCACAGACTGCAGAATTATAGTTCTTTTAGCTTCTGCTGTCTGCCCTCTCTGAATATTATTTTCTCTTTAAAAAACGTTTTTAAATCAGTTTTTAGGTCAAATGGTATTTCAGAATAAATGGTATTAAAAACAAAAAGGGCAACTCTATTATTTCCTCTATTCTGAATTTAAATAATTTCTTCTGTAAACTCTTGCTTTTTTCCCATTATTCTACTTTAGTCAAGATTTCAATCTAACCTTTTTGAGGACTATTCCATCCCTGACCTTTCCTTTGCTCTCTTACAAAAGCAAAATATATATTATCAGTAATTTTCTTTTTCTCATTTCTCTTTCTTCAATAACACTTTCTCAAAGATATAAAAGTCTGTACAATTTATCCATGTTCATTTAATACCATTCATAAATATATCACAACTTACTATCTTCCAGGCAGTTTCAAGTCTCTGCTATATATTAATCCTCACAACCACTCAATCTGTATAAAAATGGCTGTCATATGGACATTATCCAGCATGGCAATGGTGATAAACAATATAAAAATAATTTTAATCTAATCTAGTCCTGGGATTAGCAATAAAAATAGATATAGGAACAAGCACAATTTTGTACATCATATTATCAAAACTATGCTAAAAGTATCTGAGTAATAATTCAAGCACATTATGTATACAGAAACAGTGTTTAAATGGTAATAAAGGTTTTGATTAACCACCAATATATTATGGGATAAACTGTGGAATAATGTAGAAAAAATATCTTATGATAACAAAAAAGTTGGCTAGGCATAAATGATAATGAAACAACTATATAAACCAGGCCTTTTTTCTTCTTCACACAATTTCAGGGTTATCACTAGTTTTCCCATGAGGAGTATGCATGCATAATGTAGAATATATAATGACTTTCATAATAAAATTTTGTTTTGTTATAAGTTAAATGACTGCATATATATATGTGTATATATATATATATATATATATATATATATATATATATATATATATATATATATATATAATGACATGGGGAGTAAGAGGACGCTGTTAATTTATCACTAGAGTTTTTGGTATTGGAAGTGTGAAAACTCAGAAAACACCTATCATAGTGTTTTGCTAGTAAAATCATTGGAGAACTTATGCTTCACAATTTCAAAAAGCTGTTAACTCACTTTCCTTAGTGGTAGAGATTGGTACAGATGAGGTGTTTCATTTTTTATTCTTTATTGTTGTACTTAAAGTATATAGGCACAAAGAGACATAAGTTGGAGGCAAAACTGTATTTGGGTACTATTTACTTGCTTATGTTCTCTCTCTGGGCAGCCAAATATTAGTTCAACAATCAAGGAAAAGAGACTCATGGAGAAAAGACTCATATCTATATTTAATGGAAATTAGAATAAGGATTTATTTTGACTTGTGACTTGTATGACTTTTTTTAATGGTTGAGGGAAAAGTACAGAAAGGAGAGTTATTCTATCTACCTATTTAGACATCCAATTTTATTAATGCATATTTTCATAGCTTTCACCCCAAAAGATATCCAACAGGTGCTAGCTCTTCTTCTGTTTTAAAGAGAAACCATTCTTGTTTGTTTTGATAGAGCTTAAATCAATCTTCCTCCAGAAACCTCACCAGAACAGCAATGAAATGATATCATTTTATGTTAATAAGGGTACACCCACAAACACACACCCACACAGACTAAAAAGATAGAAGGGAAGAAAACAATAAAAATTATGGAGGTAAAAAACAGGGAGATAGGCAATACTGATTTTGCATATCTGAACAATTTTGAAACATAAGTCTTCTGAGTAGGAAGCCAAGATACAACTTGATTTCTTACATAGAAACCTACAAAGTTCCTAAGTTGTGTAGTGCTAATTTCACATTCACATCACTTATATGAATTCCTTGACAATGGATGAGTTTCAAGATTCAAATCTTACTTTTGGGTTTTAGGGAGTTAATATGGTACATATACTACATATTATGCAATACACATGTGTTAATATTGCAATAAACATAAATATGCATAGTGAGAATAAAAGAAACACCACATAGAGTATAGTAAGGTCACATTTTGCTCCAAACAAATTACCATAAATAAATAAATGAAGGAAACAAACAAATGAAAACCCTGCACATTTTGGATCAATAGGTAAGGTGTGTCTCTGACTGTATAGAAAGGTAGTAATCAAAACAGGAATACTGGCCAAAGCACTTTGAAAACATTAGAATGTCAAATTTCCTGCCCCATTCCCCTCAGTTACACAACTGATCTTCCCCACTCTGAAGCAGACAGAAAACTTATTTTTTAGAGATGATAAATTAGAGGCATTTCATTTAGGAACACTAGAGATACCTGAGATTGGGAGAATAATTGATAATAGGAACTCAGTGAGAAGTTGTAACACAAGCAATGCAGTCAACATTCAAAGGGGGAATTACTTCCAACCTAGAATACTATACTCACCTTAGCAGTCAGTAAAATAAGGGTAGAATAAAGACATTTTCAGACAGGTAAGATATCAAAACATTTTCTATTTTCAGGAAATTACAGAGGGATAAGTACAACAAAATGAGAGAATATAAAATGATAGCACATAGATTATGGAATCAGGGGATGAAATAAAGAGACCAAAGGAAGAAATTACCAGGCTGATGGTAAAGGGATTTAGGAGCATGTTGTGCAAACAAACCTCGGAAGTAACCTATTTAGCAGGTCAGAGGTTCTAGAAATATCTACAAGATTATAAACTTAATCATTCTTGATAGTTCTGAATATGTTGTTTATACTTCCATTGAACTACTGGGGTGTGACTTGGTTTTACTTGTGGGAGAAAAGAGATGTTATCCCAGTACAGTACCTGTCTCTCTTGTGAACAATCATAATACAGAGAATATGTAGTCACAAATTGTGTTATAATTATCTTTGTGGAAACGGATAAGCAGAAGTATGTTGGATGGGAGAGGAATAAGGGTTGGGAAGGAGTGCAGAATTATTATTTTTCCAGCATAAAAGTGAAAAAAATGTCATGTTATTCTAAGATAGAGATATACAAAAATAAGAAAACTAAAATTATTTAAAGTGGTTACTTACAGTGAGCAGGAAATGTGGGAGGATCACAGGAGATTGCTTTTTCCCTTTAAATCTTTGTGGAATTATTTGATTTTAAATTCTGTGCATCTATACCATTGTTAAAAATATGTCCTACATTTCTTAAAAAAGGTGACTTTAAGTAAAGAAAACAGGGCATAAAGATACAGTACGGGACTAGCCAAGCTCAGCGTTGCTAGGCAGACACAGGATTTATGAGAGGAATAATGAGGAGAAAACCTGGGAAGATAGTTTGGGACTCATTGTGTAAGATGCATGTCTGTGTTAGAAAAGTTTGTTTTAAATGCTATAGGCAGTAAGAATCGGAGAAGGACTTTATATGGAATGTATTCAAACTTCCTAGGCCTCCCATACTTTGCTCCCTGAAGAGCGGAAGCCCTGTTCTCTCATGTCAGCAAGTACTGATTTAGCAGGCACATTTTCCATTTATATATTAAGATCTTCTTTCTGGTTACTAATAATTTTAGGGTATGAGGTATAGGGGGAAGCAAAACAATATTGTAATATAATATTGTATTGACCAAAATATTTACCTTAAGGCTTTGGAGATTCTTTTGGGAAGCTCCAAATACCACTGTGCCAGGGTGTCTCCATTCAATTCTCTACTCTTTGATTATGCAACTGCTTCAAGTACTGTAAGCACAGAATCAATTATCAGTCTTTGTTCGCTCAAATCTGTTCTGCAAATTACATCTGCCTACTTAAATTAAACCCCCTCTCTGGACCTGCAAAAAAATGGCTGAACAATGTCCCTAAATATTCTCTTTAACTACAGGTTCTCAAACATTAAAGCACATAAGAATCAATTGGGAATCTTATTTAAAATGAAAATTGCAGAGCCCCATCTCAAGAGATTCTGATACAGTAATTCTGCTCTGATACTCAGCGCTCAATCAGTCTCTCTTCTCTCTCTCAGAACCAACCACTATACTTTTTCAGGTGGATTAAAGACAATATTTGGGTCGGGGGAGGAAACAAACTAAATCCCTGTTATGCTCTTATGCTTCTTTGGGCAGTGGCATTCTCTCTGGCAAATTCTTGTTCTCTTGCAGTGAGAATAGGAGGAATATTATTAGTGTCTTTTGGCAGATAGATTCTCTACTTTGACTCTGAACTGAAGCTGGATACCTGATATGGGAGAACAATGTCTAAAATAACACTTTTTTTTTTTTACTTCATCATTGAACCCTAAAGAAGCAGCAGAAAATGGATCATGCAATAACTCCTTGTCCAATATCATCTGGGTTACAGTTACATATCAGTGTCCCATCTTTGAAGACAAACTTGTAAAATAGGTACAGAATTTCTTGGGGAGAGAGGTTCTGTAACATCCTAAACCATAGTATTCCTTCATATTATAAAATTCTTATAGTATAACTAAATTGGAGAACTCAATTTATGGGGTTATTCATATAGTTTGAACAATCTCAAAATTGTCATACTGAGCGAAGTAAGTCAGACCAAGAAAGACAAATATCATATGATATCGCTTATATGTGGAATCTAAAAAAAAATTGTACAAATGAACTTATTTACAGAAATAGAGTCACACGTGTAGAAAGCAAACTTATGGTTACCAAGGGGGGAAGGGGGAGAGATAAATTGGGAGATTGGGATTGACATATGCACACTATTATATATAAAATAGATAACTAATAAAACCTATTGTATAGCACAGGGAACTCTACTCAATGCTCTGTAATGACCTGTATGGGAAAATAATCTTAAAAAGAGTAGATATATGTATATGTATAACTGATTCCATTTGCTGTACAACAGAAACTACCACAACATTGTAAATCAACTATTTTCCAATAAAAATTAATTTAAAAAAAATCTCACCACCCTCAAAGAAAAAATTCATATGAACAAGTTCTTTTCCTCATGCAAAATAATTGACAGTTGCAAAGATAGTATTATAATCTTTTTGAAATAGTTTAACAGAAAATTAAACTTGAGAAGAACTTAAGAGCATGTGGGAACTGAATCTACAGAGAGCAAAAATAAAAGGTTTTGAAAAGTGCTTCTTTGCGAATACAATGAGACATTTCCTTAGTTAAAAAAAAAGAAAAAGAAAAAAAAGGCAGTCATCAAACAATGTAGAGTACTCCAGATAATTTGGGGTCAACTAATTAGTTTGCTAATTAGTAACTTCTTAGCAAATTTCAGTTCCACATTTCATTGTTTCTTAGCCGTTGACTAAATAGTATCCCAGAAATGAACCAGAAGGTAGAGCAAAGCTGTGGGGAAATCTTTCCATAATTTCTCTTTGTGGTCATGTGGCTTACTAAGCAAAGGAGATGTGATGGTCCAAATAGGGATGTGCTTCAAGTTCAAAACACACACAGGCTTTGGAAGACTTATTATGAATAAAAAAAAAGTATACTATGTCATTAATCATTTTTATTATATGCTGGAAAGATAATGGATATATATTATCCATTGTGGGTATATTGGATTAAATAAAATACATTCGTAAAATTAATGTATTTGTCTTTAATGTTGGTAAATATGGCACAATTTAAAGACAATATAAATTTACATACATGGCAATGGCTATTGAGCAATGTCTTTATAAAGATCACATAGAAATGAGCCTCTTTTATGTTACAACTTGAAATGATATTAACAGCACCTCCAGTCATGTTGGTTCATTCTTCCTATCATTTTATCCTGATGGTGCGGTTTTAAAAACAGACAGCAGCTGCAGTAGAGATGCAGGTAGCAGTAGTTACATCCTGTCCTTCCCTGTCTGCTTATCTTTCTCTTCTCCTTTGGGTTAGTCCCCAGCCCTGCCCTTGCCCTTGAGAACTGACCTCTTCTTTATCTCTCCCCTTGGAAATGATGCTTTTGTCCTAGCTTCTGTCCTTAAATGACTCTTCTTTCTGGATGTTCTGCAAAAACTGTTGCCACAAACTTCAAGTAAAAAAAAAAAAAAGGGGCTAAATTCAGTTTTATTTTCACTCTGAGCAAGATTCTAATAAAAAGACAAGAAAAATATCAGCTATTCTTAATCATAATTGCAACAAATTGATATTTAGTTTGCACATTTTTATTTGTCTAATATATCAGTGTATCAGGCTTAACTGAATTGGCAGAATATCTAGAACTCCTAATTGCAGGGATAAAATGTATGAAAGACTGAGAAGAGATTTTTTTTTCCCTAGGAAGAAGTAGTTTGCTAAGCAAATTAATAATGTAAAAGTTTTTCAGAGCTAATTACAGTTCTTTCTTACTTGATCATTAAAGCAGTTTCCCTCTGCTAGGCAATATTTTGTTAACCTAGTTTAGTTACAGTGTGCAGTAATAAAATGGAATTTTAAAAAATATGGCCTATTATTCTGTCATTGTTTTTCTATTCAGAATGAAACTAGCTAAAATTATAAAACATAAATTAGACTTTAAAAAAGCTACCTGACTTTTAGCAAAATGCTACTTCTTAAGAAAAAAAAAAAAAAAAAAACACCTCAGAATAAAATTGCAAGTTGTAAGTTTTGTTGAATACTTAACCAGAATTTGAATATCTTGTCTTGGGGTGTACCCTGAGGTTTGGGCAAAATGTGACTTCAAGATATATACCTGAATAATGAAGATTTAAATGTACTTTTACCTTCAGACATAATACAAAGAAACGTAACTCTGAAATAACATGCATTTTCCTGCATCTTCTTTTCAGCTGTAATTTAGACCAATATGCAAAACGCATATATAAAATGCAAAATCATCACATTTCAATGCATACAATAATTTCTTCTCTGTCGTTATAATTGCTAATCTTGCAATAATTCTGGCAGCTGGAAAGAATCTCACTAGAGTCTCCCCAAACTGCTCAGAATACTGTGATTTGATAATAGAGAGTTACAGAGAAGCATAAGAAACTGATCTTAGCATGAAATTCCCTGACATGACTCAAGTCAAGCTAGTAATTTAGCACTGAAGGCTGGCCTGGAGCTTAAGGAAGAAGCTGTCACATCAGGTGGTATATAGTAGGCAGGCTGCCACTGGGGGTATCACAATTTCCAGTGCACTGTGTTACAAGGGCATGCGAACTTGTGAAACCAATTATTGTAGAGCTCAGAAGCAAGATGATCAAAGTCCTGTGGGTGGTGGCAGGATGGGCCTGAGGCATCTGTCCATTCTGAGTTGGACAGCTGTCTGTTGCAAAGGTAGAGAATAGGACTCACTCCCTAAGGAGGACTGACTGGCCAATACTGGGCAGGGAGGTTGCTTGAGTCCTGTCCAAGTTCACAATTGTCTATTCCTTACTCACTGTCTTGGCTTGACCAAACTTGAGGCAGGCCTCTCTCCTCCCCATAGGCCTCTGAACTTTGGCTCACCCCCAAACACTGGCTTTCAAGCAAGCATTAAGGAGCAGAACATGCTCATTCCAAGAGCTGCCTAAGCACAGAGAGAAATATTTCCTATTGAACTGCCCCAATCAGGCTGTCTGCTGACCCCTATCCACTTGCCCAATTTCCCCTCCAAATTCCTTCCATCCCTACTTACACTTCCTTATAAAAGAAAAGCCTTCTTCTTTTTTTTTTTTTTTTTGAGATGTTTGCAGATGCTGAGATCAGCGTGTTCTCTCTATTGCAATAGTCTTTTGGAGTAAATCCTTACTTTATCTTCATCTGGATTTATTTTTTCTTTGACAGTCTCAGTGATGGGTCTGCCTCATCTTTCCTTGCTCCCACTATTCTCTTGTCTCACTTGCCTTCTTGTCATAATCCATAGCCACCCTGAATGAGTAGCAAATCCAGGAATAAAATTATTTACTTTAGGTCTGAACTATTTCTACATATTCTTTAATTCTGCCTGGGAAATTCCTCAAAATCATTTCTCATTGTTTTCCGGGAAAATCTCTCCTTCACTAGGTCTCAGCTTATAACCTTTAGAAAGTGTCCTCTGATGCATGTGATTGATTAAATACCCTGTTTTTTTGTTGTTCTCAAAGCATTTTATTCTTAACCCTACTGTAGTCATTCCCTCACTGCATTACAAATGCCTGTTTCCTTACATCTGCCCTCCTAATCTCCCTAAGGGCTAGGTCAGTGTCTTATTCATCATTATCTCTCAGCACCTAGCATAGAGCCTACCACATAGTAGTTGCTCATTAATATTTGCTCTAAAAATTACCAAATAAATGAAATAATGAATGCCCAGAAACCCTCCCCTCAATTCACTAGAAAACTAGCATGCCCAATTAACCAAAGCAGAAGACAAATTGCATAAGAAAAAATCTGTACATCACTGGCCGAGGGATCTGCAAAAGTAACACTTTTAGGTCCACAGCAGCAAGACTGTGTTGCAATCAACCCTATAATGTGATTTGACTGAGGCCATGTAAGCAGTCACTGCCCAGGTTCATCCTGACTCAGAAACTAAGCAGAACCTTAATTCTGCAGCTCAGGGTGGTGGCAGGAGATGAGCAAGTCAGGGGAAGGCACAGAGACGGGAAAGTCCAGTCCTGCTTATTTTCATTCATAACTTAACATCATATTACATGCTATCTTCACCAGCCTGAATACCATTCTAAAGCTATTTCATACTTGCTTATTTTAATTTCCTGTTTTCATCTCTCCAGTATTCCATCTACCTATGATCCATTCAAAAATATGTGGACAATTCTCAATCTTTATTATATTCATTTTTTCCTATCTAAGTGGAATCCCCAGCCTATGCCTTTTCTTTTTTAAATTAGTTTAACAGAGAACCAGTGTTGGGAAACACTTTGTAATTTTAAACTCCTGAATAAAAACTTATAAACTTTTAATGGATTCACCACCCAAGAGACTGCTTTTATTACAATACCAAAATAATGCAGATTGCCAAGCTACACAATGATAAGATTGGCAAAAGGTTTTGGATGAGTTCTTTAAACTGATTAAACTGGCCCACCTGTTTTTGAAGTTCACTCAATATGTGTTTCATCTGTTTAGTCAGGTAACAATTGCCTCGTTTAATTGCATTAGTGCGTGATTCTCTGACTAGGGCAAACAGGATGTGCCTTTACAGACAATAATGTCTCAAAATGTTTGTTTATTCCATTTGAAAATAATACATATAAACTTTTAATATAATGACTACCAAAAGTTTTTTCAAAAATTAACTCTAGGCATCTGATTATTATTAGATTTAATGATCTACAATATATTGTTGAAAGTAACGTTAAAATATCATAAAAAATAAATACAAACTATAGAGCAATAATGAAATTCCAAAAGGGAACATGCTTATAAAATAGAATTTTGAATATTGAGTCATAAGTTGAATTGCTCACCATGAGCTTTATTTTGTTCCAATAGGCTATATTTTTGGTTATATTTTTGTTGTTTTTGTTATCTTGGGACAAAACAATCTTCTCACAAAGAAATGCGATTATTTGGGTTTAGTATGAAATCTTTTTATGATCTGGGTTTACGGTAATGTATCATGCAATTAATACTAATTATTGGTATTATTAGTATTTTTTCTCTTTCTTTTTCTCCTAGTTTATGTATTTGCAAACTGGACCCCTTAGAGGCAAAAGTGAAGAAGGAGGCAGACCACTCCAGATTACAGGTGGCAGGTTTAATAAGCAAGGGAGTTTACACATGAAGCTTGTCTTGGGCAGCTGAAAGACCAGTAGATCACCACACCCACCTGCCAGAATCTTAAAGTTTATATAGAGAACTTAACTGGGTTCTGTCACATATACCATCCAAATGGTCTCAACATCACATTGCTATCTCAAGGCTGTGTCCTTGGGCATCTTCTACTGTAGGGAAAGCAAATGGAACAAACATTCCAAAGACAGAAAAGGGGGTGAGGAGCCTCTGATTGTCCAGATTCTACTCTAAGATCAACCGGCAATCACATCCTCTCAATTACCTCCTCCAACTCAGCCATGTGCAGATTTTACTAAAAAAAAAAAAAAAAAAATTCCTCCGTGATATCCACTTCGCTCTTTTGAAGATATTTCCAGGGGTAAAATAGTGTGTGTTGGAATGGGGAAAGGATTTAAAAAAATACATTTCTGTCAGATTTCTTCCTCAGCTTGTGCCTGGCAGTCAAAGCTAATATTCAGGCATAACCCTGGGCGAGATGATGGGAGATAGTGTGTCAAGGGCAGCCCTACAGGAGAGGGGGAGGAAGATACTGCTAAAAAGAGAGAAGCACTATTGATCGTGCTTTCTACTCTGTTGCTTGTTATTCTAGCAAGAACAAAATAGAATGAGTTGATGATGCAGACTATGTCTCATTTATTTAATCAATATGTATTGAGTGCCAACTATAGAGGAAGCATCAGTCTAAGCTCTAGGCGTATATCAAAGAAAAAGATAGAAAAATCACTCTGTCTCATGAAGATCAGATTTTCCCATCAGCACAACTAAAGCTCTTTTAAACAGTACTTCTCCCGATCCAGCCCCAAAGCTAAACAGTGACAGAACAATAAATAAATACATAGCTTCCGTTCATGAATGATTATAAATTTGCATTGTGTTACTACACCATGATGAGCAGTTCACCCATGGCCAGTTAGCATATTTTATATATCTATAGTATAATATGACCATTTATGTTACATATTCTCTCTTCATAAATCCAAATTATAAATCATGGTAAAATGACCTGATTTCTAGTCAGACTTATAGCAGTTGCTGTAAGCTGCTTGACATAATTGCCCTTTAGTTCCTGAATCTATAAAATGTGAAATGTGAATGGTAATACAGTGAATTCAATTTTTGTACTGAGTGGGTCAAGATGAAGATCATTCCATAAAAATGGATCTTCCTCAAGGGTGGTGATACATATGCGCCATTTAACTTAATGATTGTACAGGGTAGTGGGTGGGGAAAGTCAGTCCTCTATTCTACTTTATCACTGAAGGGGACAATATGTATCTGCTTTTATCTTGTCTTGTATATTTTACCTTTTGTGAATGAATTACGATGTAAAACAACTCAATTAAAATGACAACTAAAGGAACATAGTACTCTTAAATTTTGCTGTCTGATCACACATATTATCAAGCTGTTATTCCCATTATGAGAGTTGACAGGCGTGTAAGGACCAGTTCTCCTCTTTCCCCCTTCCCTGCCTCATTTGGCATCAGTATTCTACTTTCTATTAATACTGCAGGCTCTTGAGAGACCTCAGACTTACTAGCCAAATTTCATGAGACACGTGTTAAAAGGTTTCTCCCTCACATCTCTCAGAACGGAAAAAAGCCCCCCAGGCCATATTCTCTTGTAATTTAACTGTGTCTGACACATGGAAAGATTTAAAAATATCAATTTTTTAAGGAATTAAAAAGCAAGTTAATGAATATATAAAGAGGCTTTTCTATAGAAGAATATTCTTCTATTAGCAGTCAAGGCTAATGCGTCTTCAGTTTTAATTGATAACCTACATAAGAAGAGGCTGTTTTTTACTGGGGCCTCTAATCAAAATTGATTTCTTAAATTTGCTAAAAACACCAGCATTTTTGAGGAAGTCTACTCTTTTTGTAGCCTTCCTCAAAATGCTTCCTGACCTAGCATTTAATGGGAAACTGAAAAACAGGAAGAGGAAAATAGACCAGATTGCCATAAAACAGTTGACATGTTAAGATATAAAGTAGAACACCACACACACACACACACACACACACACACACACATACACTCAGAAATCATTATATGGAGATCAGGAAGAGAAGGTCACATTCAAAGCATGCTGGTGAATATCAATAGAAAAGAAAGATAATCTATTGACAGAACTTACAATTCAGGTTTAAAAAAGTGAGTGTATTTGTGACAGTTTCTTGAGCTGCTATGCAAGTGTCATATAATAAAATTATCTACAAATTTAGGAAGGTAAATGAAATATTGATCCTCAGCCCTTTTTTTAAGCATGGGGAGAGTCCCGAAGCATGTTGAAAGGTTAGAAATTCAGTGATCTTATTGCTTCTTGTGATAGTGAAGCTTGCTGCACAAACATTTGTATATGGGTAAGCGACTTGGAAATAAGGGTATTTTCATCATCCATGGCAATGTAAACACAATAAAATTTGATTTGAAGATTCTGTTGAAATGTTGGTCTTGAAAAGGTAAAAAGTTACAGCTTGTGATATTACAATTTATTCTATTGATATTTGTAATTATCACAATGAATATATGTGAGCAGAGGTAGGGTTAATAAGAACTTCTGTTTATTACTGTTTGATAACATTATAGACGCCACCTCTAAAGCTATATTGGGTGTTCTACAAAATACAAATATTTATTCCCCAATCATAAAGTAAGAGATTGCCTAAAGAACATTTTGTTGTCTTAATTTTTGTTTTTGGTGGTTAAATATTTGTCGAGGGCACTACTTCAGGAAAGAAGAATTTGGCCCTGACTAAATCATAATGAAAAATATTTAAATATTACCACACTCAAAATTGTACTAGCAGAATTTAAATGTACTTTTATCTTAGTTTCTATTAAAAATGCCAACTTAAATGTAGTCAATATTTCTGTTGTTTTTAAAAATCAATTTCTTCTTATTACTATCTCTACTGTGTTTAGACAACTAAAGAAAAACTACTACTCGTGTGTTGCAAAATTTGGTTTATCAGAAAAAGATCATCCTCTTACAGAAGCAGATCTGTTTAGAATTGTTTCTTCCTGCTTAATTCACACATATGTGCGTGTTTTAGGGTATCTTTATATAAGAATATAAGCACTTTTCAAGAAAGAAGATTGCCTTTCTCTCTTCATGGACTTAAAGAAGAACCTAGGCCTGATCTATTTCCATTGTAAGCATTTAACCAACATAGGCTTACTTGACTTCTCAAGAAATCCTGGGCTCTTTGTCCACAACTGTGGACATTGTGAGAAATTGTAGTACAGTTGTAAATAAATTTTATCAAAACAAGTCAAGGATGAGCTCTTAGGATTATAGTTTTGGGGGTTATGTGGCAATCTGGTCTATTTTCCTCTTCCTGTTTTTCAATTTACCATTAAACGCTAGGTCAGGAATCCAAAGTGAGCAGCCTTCCTCATTAAAAAAAAAACTACTTAATTCTGTGAATACATTCATTCTTCTACAACATTAAAAAATTGAAATGTAACTTCTTGTATACAAATGCATATAAATGTACATATGTGCATAGATGTATGCACGCATGTATATACATACATTATATGTATACACATACATTCATTATCCATATATAATATATAATACATATGTCTATTACAACATTACTCTTTGGTTTTAGATGCTTTCCCTTTATTTTTCATGAAGGAACCACTGAAAGCAGTCTAAAATACTCATTTTTAAAACTTCATTGAAATTCTGTTTCTTATTACTCTCATTTCTCTATGCCAAAGAACATTTTTAATTAAGGCTATATGCATCCAGGGTCATTAATTATCTGCAGATTAATTGCCACCACATGATTGTAAGATGGCTACTCCAGAAAGGTTATAAATTATGTTTAAGTTCTAAATGCTAGGCCATTCAAACTGAATAGAAAAATAGTGAGGGCTGATTAGTGGAGAAAATGGAGCGAAAGTGAGGGTAAGAAAATAAATAGTTTAAAAAGCAATGTTATTTAAAAGATGCTAGGTTGAGTATTCCATTCACCTGTTTTGGTAAACTTCCAGTTATGAAAAATTTACTAAATATAAAAGTAATGTCAACTCAGTTGACTTTAGAAATGTCTATATATGCAGATAGAGGTACTATTGTGTTGTTTTATTCTAACTTTTTCATACAACCCTATAGCTTATAAACTATGTTACCATCTTAAATTTAAAAATTAATTATATGAGAAATATATGTAATTTTAGGGACTCCCTTGGTGGCACAGTGGTTAAGAATCTGCCTGCCAATGCAGGGGACACAGGTTCAATCCCTGGTCTGGGAAGATCCCACATGTTGTGGAGCAACTAAGCCTGTGTGTCACAACTACTGAGCCCGGCCTCTAGAGCCCATGAGCCACAACTACTGAGCCCGCGTGCCACAACTACTGAAACCTGTGCACCTAGAGCCCGTGCTCAGCAACAAGAGAAGCCCCCACAATGAGAAGCCCGTGCACCGCAATGAAGGGTAGCCCCACTTGCCGTAGCTAGAGAAAGCCCGCACGCAGCAGCAAAGATCCAATGAGCCAATAAATAAATAAATAAATAAATTTTTAAAAATGTGCAGACAGGCCAGTAGTTTTTAGTATATTCACAGAGTTGTGCAACCATCACTACTATATAATTTTAGAATATTCCAACAACCCACAAAGAAATCTTGTACATACTATCAGTCATTCCCCATTCTCATTCTTCACTCCAACTCCTCTTCCCACACACCACCAGCTCTAGGCAAACACTTATCTACTTTCTGTCTCTATGCATTTGCCTAATATGGAAATTTCACACAAATAGCATAATACATTATTTATAATTTTTGATTAGCTCCTTTCCCTTAGCAGAATGTGTTCAAGGTTCATCCATGACATAGCATTTATTGATACTTTATTCTTTTTTATTGCCAAATAATATCCCTTTGTATATATATACTAAATTTTGTTTATCCATTCATCAGCAGATATTTAGGTTGTCTCTATATTTCGTCTAATTTGAATAAGGTTGTTGTGAATATCTGTGTATTAGTTTTTTTGTATAGACATATGTTTTCATTTCTCTTAGGTACATACCTAGTAACTGAATTGCTGGGTCATATGGTGACTCCATGTTTACCATTTAGAGGAACTGTCAAACTGTTTTGCCAAGTGGCTGAACCACTTTAAATTCCTACCAAGAATTATGCCTTTTTGTTGTGTTTAAAGAAGAATGTCTACGTTTTCTATTCCTGACTATTTTCAAATTTGGGAATGTTTGTCTTTTTATTTAAATGGTAACATTTAAGATGTAACTGTCTTGGACTTCTTTGTCGACTCTTCTGTTATCTTTTGTAATTGGAAAGAAAGAAAGAAAGAAAGAGAAAGAAAGAGAAACAGGGAGAGAGGGAGGAAGGGAGGGAGGAAGGAAGGAAGAGAAAGAAAGAAAATTTGGAGAAATTGTGCATCTACTTTCCTTTATCTTTCTTTTCTACTTATTTTTCCCTCTGGATGTCAAATTGTTTTATGTTTGGCAAAATCTTAACAACCATATATTTTGGTGTTTAGAATTTTGCTTTGAATTTCAGAATGCAGGACAAGCTCTCTATTGTCAACTACAGTGTACCTTTCATTATATTATCAATGATGTGCTTTTGATTTTTTTTTAAACATCTTTATTGGAGTATAATTGCTTTACATGTGCTTTTGATTTTGAGGATTGGTTAAATACTTTAGGCCAATGATATATTTGTTTAGTTAGGATTGTGTATATCCTGCTTCAATATGCATTTCATGGCTTTGGATTTATAACACAACTCAATGTATAGCACTGGGGCTTTGACTTACCAGAGAGTTGTCCCAGTTATTTACTTTCCATGTTTCACCAGTTTCTTCCACAAAGCTGTTTCTTCTATTACCTAGTTATAGAAGAGACGATGTAATGAGTATATCCATGAAGATTGCTGATTTTCAGATTTGAGGCTATTCATCAGAATTTTGTTCACCATAGCAATGTGACTTCTAGGTATAGGGATATGATCAGGAGCCTTTCCACAGTGTTTATACTGCCTCATTCATTTCTCTCCTCTCTCTCTCTCTCCTACCACCACATGAAGTTGATGTGACCCTTCTTTGTTTAAGTACCAGTGGAGACAAGCTCTGTGTGTGTGTGTGCATGCATGCATAGGTGTTTTACCTCATTAAGTCTCAAATGAGTACAATTTGCTTCTGTAGTTTCATCCTTTTAAGAATATTCACACGTTATGTTAATCATTACTGGTTGTACCTTAAAGTGTTTTTAAAGTATGCACGTGTATATAAGTTTTAATATGCTTGTTTGTTGATGACAATCACATACAACTACCTTAAGAGATGTATCTGTTACTCTTTATATCTTTATGTAGTATTTAATTGAGTTCAGGATGTTTTATTTTTTTCTCTCAGAATAAGCTATGTTATGTTTTGGTAGCAAGCAATACCAGAATCTCAGTGGCATTATAGCCAAAGTTTATTTCTTGCTCATGCTTTGCCATGTCAAGTTTGAGTGACTCTCTAGGACGGCTGAATTCATTTTACGGCACAGAATTCTGGACTGATTTAACTGTATGGCAACTCTCTATCAACTACTATGATTACTTCAAAAGTGGAAGAGGGTGGGCTGTAACTTGTAGGCAGACATCATTGCTCAAAGGAAAATATTTGACAATACTCAAGAATATGGGTACAAGTAATATCCACTTGTGCCCAGGAGGAGAGGAGGATGAGAATTAATGGTGAACAGCATTAAATAACAAATATAATATTATTAAATTTTAAAATATATTCTTATCATTTTCATCTTATAACTGGAACAACAAAGAAAATGCAGTAGGACTGTAGCACTTTCAAATGTACATCTCTTCTCCAAAGAGAAAGAAGGAGACTAGTCCAACTTCTTTCTAATACATTTCCTTTGTAAACATGGAAGCTTAAAATACCATCTGAATTTTACTACCCCTGAAAAAGGTAATGCATTTTTGTCAAAAGAAAACTATCTGCTTTATTAAAAAACTGATATTGATTGCTTTATTACTTTCTGAAATTTGCCTTGTTTGGTAGAATGAAGGTCAGTAGATGCTAAAGATGTTTCTCGCGTTTCAAAAAGTTAGTCTCGACTTCCGGGTAAGATGGCGGAAGAGTAAGACGTGGAAATCACCTTCCTCCCCACGGATACAACAGAAATACAGCTACACGTGGAACAGCTCTTACAGAACACCTACTGAACGCTGGCAGAAGACCCCAGACCCCCCAAAAGGCAAGAAACTCCCCACATACCTGGGTAGGGCAAAGCGGAGAGATTCCCGCACAGATGATCGGTGCTGACCGGCATTCACCAGCCCAAGAGGCTTGTCTGCTCGCCCGCCGGGGCGGGCGGCTCTGGAAGCTGAGGCTTGGGCTTCAGTCAGAGCGCAGGGAGAGGACTGGGGCTGGCGGTGAGAACTCAGCCTGAAGGGTGCTAATGTGCCACAGCTAGCCGGGAGGGAGTACGGGAAAACTCTGGAGCTGCCGAAGAGGCAAGAGACTTTTTCTTCCCTCTTGGTTTCCTGGTGCACGAGGAGAGGGGATTAAGAGCGCTGCTTAAAGGAGCTCCACAGACGGGCGCGAGTCGCGGCGGAAAGCGCGGAGCCCAGTGACGGGCGTGGGATGCTGGGGCTGCTGCTGCCGCCGCCAAGAAGCCTGTGTGTGAGCGCAGGTCACTGTCCACACCGCCCTTCCGGGAGACTGTGCAGCCCGCCACTGCCGGGGTCCCGGGATCCAGGGGCGGCTTCCCTGGGAGAACGCACGGCGCGCCTCGGGCTGGTGCAATGTCACGCCGGCCTCTGCCGCTGCAGGCTCGCCCCGCACTCTGTGCCCCTCCCTCCCGACCGCCCTGAGTGAGCCAGAGTCCCCGAAGAGGCTGCTCCTTTAACCCTGTCCTGTCTGAGAAAAGAAGAGAGGCCCTCCGGCGACCTACACGCAGAGGCGGGGCCAAATCCAAAGCTGAGACCCGGGAGATGTGAGAACAAAGAAGAGAAAGGGAAACCTCTCCCAGAAGCCTCAGAAGCAGCGGATTAAAGCTCCACAATCAACTTGATGTACCCTGCATCTGTGGAATACATGAATAGACAACAAATAATCCCAAATTGAGGAGCCAGGAGTCAGTGCTGTGCCTCTGAGGTGGGAGAGCCAACTTCAGGACACTGGTCCAAAAGAGACCTCCCAGCTCCACATAATATTAAATGGCAAAAATCTTCCAGAGGTCTCCATCTCAACACCAGCACCCAGCTTCACTCAACGACCAGCAAGCTACAGTGCTGGACACCCTATGCCAAACAATTAGCAAGACAGGAACACAACGCCACCCATTAGCAGAGAGGTGGCCTAAAATCAAAAAAAGTCCGCAGACACCCCAAAACACACCAACAGACGTGGACCTGCCCACCAGAAAGACAAGATCCAGCCTCATCCACCAGAACACAGGCACTAGTCCCCTCCACCAGGAAGCCTACACAACCCACTAAACCAACCATAGCCACTGCGGACAGACACAAAAAACAATGGGAACTACGAACCTGCAGCCTGCAAAAAGGAGACCCGAAACACAGTAACATAAGCAAAATGAGAAGACAGAAAAACACACAGCAGGAGAAGGAGCAAGATAAAAACCCACCAGACCTAACAAATGAAGAGGTAATAGGCAGTCTACATGAAAAATAATTCAGAATAATGATGGTAAAGATGATCCAAGATTCTATTTCCCAAAATCTTGGAAATAGAATAGACAAAATGCAAGAAACAGTTAACAAGGACCTAGAAGAACTAAAGATGAATCAAACATCGATTAAAAACACAATACATGAAATAAAAAATACTCCAGATGGGATCAATAGCAGAATAACTGAGGCAGAAGAACGGATAAGTGAGGTGGAAGATAAAATAGTGGAAATAACTGCTGCAGAGCAAAATAAAGAAAAAAGAATGAAAAGAACACAGGACAGTCTCAGAGACCTCTGGGACAATATTAAACACACCAACATTCGAATTATAGGGGTTCCAGAAGAAGAAGAGAAAAAGAAAGGGACTGAGAAAATATTTGAAGAGATTATAGTTGAAAACTTCCCTAATATGGGAAAGGAAATAGTTAATCAAGTCCAGGAGGCACAGAGAGTCCCATACAGAATAAATCCAAGGAGAAATACACCAAGACGCATATTAATCAAACTCTCAAAAATTAAACACAAAGAAATCATATTAAAAGCAGCAAGGCAAAAGCAACAAATACCACACAAGGGAATCACCATCAGGATAACAGCTGATCTCTCAGCAGAAACTCCACAAGCCAGAAGGGAGTGGCAGGACATAATTAAAGTGATGAAGGAGAAAAACCTGCAACCAAGATTACTCTACCCAGCAAGGATCTCATTCAGATTTGATGGAGAAATTAAAACGTTTACAGACAAGCAAAAGCTGAAAGAGTTCAGCACCACCAAACCAGCTTTACAACAAATGCTAAAGGAACTTCTCTAGGCAAGAACAACAACGAAGGAAAAGACCTACAATAACGAACCCAAAACAATTAAGAAAAAGGGGAATAGGAACATACATATCGATAATTACCTTAAACGTAAATGGACTAAATGCTCCCACCAAAAGACACAGATTGGCTGAATCAATACAAAAACAAGACCCATATATATGCTGTCTACAAGAAACCCACTTCAGACATAGAGACACATACAGACAGAAAGTAAGGGGATGGAAAAAGATATTCCATGCAAATGGAAACCAAAAGAAAGCTGGAGTATCAATTCTCATATCAGAAAAAAATAGACTTTAAAATAAAGACTACTAGAAGAGACAAAGAAGGACACTACATAATGATCAAGGGGTCGATCCAAGAAGAAGATATAACAATTGTAAATATTTATGCACCAAACATAGGAGCACCTCAATATATAAGGCAAATACTAACAGCCATAAAAGGAGAAATCAACAGTAACACAGTCATAGTAGGGTCTTTAACACCCCACTTTCACCAATGGACAGATCATCCAAAATGAAAATAAATAAGGAAACACAAGCTTTAAATGATACATTAAACAAGATGGACTTAATTGATATTTATAGCACATTCCATCCAAAAACAACAGAATACACATTTTTCTCAAGTGCTCATGGAACATTCTCCAGGATAGATCATATCTTGGGTCACAAATCAAGCCTTGGTAAATTTAAGAAAATTGAACTTGTATCAAGTATCTTTTCCGACCACAATGCTATGAGACTAGACATCAATTACAGGAAAAGATCTGTAAAAAATACAAACACATGGAGGCTAAACAATACACTACTTAATAATGAAGTGATCACTGAAGAAATCAAAGAGGAAATTAAAAAATACTTAGAAACAAATGATAATGGAGACACGACGACCCAAAACCTATGGGATGCAGCAAAAGCAGTTCTAAGAGGGAAGTTTATAGCAATACAATCCCATCTTAAGAAACAGGAAACATCTCGGATAAACAACCTAACCTTGCACCTAAAGCAATTAGAGAAAGAAGAACAAAAACATCCCAAAGTTAGCAGAAGGAAAGAAATCATAAAAGTCAGATCAGAAATAAATGAAAAAGAAATGATGGAAATGATAGCAGAGATCAATAAAACTACAAGCTGGTTCTTTGAGAAGATAAACAAAATTGATAAACCATTAGCCAGACTCATCAAGAAAAAAAGGGAGAAGACTCAAATCAATAGAATTAGAAATGAAAAAGGAGAAGTAACAACTGACACTGCAGAAATACAAAAGATCATGAGAGATTACTACAAGCAAATCTATGCCAATAAAATGGACAACCTGGAAGAAATGGACAAATTCTTAGAAATGCACAACCTGCCAAGACTGAATCAGGAAGAAATAGAAAATATGAACAGACCAATCACAACCACGGAAATTGAAACTGTGATAAAAAGTCTTCCAAGAAACAAAAGCCCAGGACCAGATGGCTTCACAGGCGAATTCTATCAAACATTTAGAGAAGAGCTAACACCTATCCTTCTCAAAGTCTTCCAAAATATAGCAGAGGGAAGAACACTCCCAAACTCATTCTACGAGGCCACCATCACCTTGATACCAAAACCAGACAAGGATGTCACAAAGAAAGAAAACTACAGGCCAATATCACTGATGAACATAGATGCAAAAATCCTCAACAAAATACTAGCAAACAGAGTCCAACAGCACATTAAAAGGATCATACACCATGATCAAGTGGGGTTTATTTCAGCAATGCAAGGATTCTTCAATGTACGCAAATCAATCAACGTGATACACCATATTAACAAATTGAAGGAGAAAAACCATATGATCATCTCAATAGATGCAGAGATAGCTTTCGACAAAATTCAACACTCATTTGCAATAAAAACCCTGCAGAAAGTAGGCATAGAGGGAACTTTCCTCAACATAATAAAGGCCATATATGATAAACACACAGCCAGCATCATCCTCAATGGTGAAAAACTGAAACCATTTTCACTAAGATCAGGAACAAGACAAGGCTGCCCACTCTCACCACTCTTATTCAACCTAGTTTTGGAAGTTTTAGCCACAGCAATCAGAGAAGAAAAGGAAATAATAGGAATCCAAATCGGAAAAGAAGAAGTAAAGCTGTCACTGTTTGCAGTTGACATGATACTATACATAGAGAATCCTAATGATGCTACTGGAAAACTACTAGAGCTAATCAATGAATTTGGTAAAGTTGAAGGATACAAAATTAATGCACAGAAATCTCTGGCATTTCTATATACTAATGATGAAAAATCTGAAAGTGAAATCAAGGAAACACTCCCATTTACCATTGCAATAAAAAGAATAAAATATCTAGGAATAAACCTACCTAAGGAGACAAAAGACCTGTATGCAGAAAATATAAGACAGTGATGAAAGAAATTAAAGATGATACAAATAGATGGAGAGATATACCATGTTCTTGGATTGGAAGAATCAACATTGTGAAAATGACTCTACTACCCAAAGCAATCTACAGATTCTATGCAATCCCTATCAAACTACCACTGGCATTTTTCACAGAACTACAACAAAAAATTTCACAATTTGTATGGAAACACAAAAGACCCCGAATAGCCAAAGCAATCTTGAGAACGAAAAATGGAGCTGGAGGAATCAGGCTCCCTGACTTTAGACTATACTACAAAGCTACAGTAATCAAGACAGTATGGTCCTGGCACAAAAACAGAAAGATAGATCAATAGAACAGGATAGAAAGCCCAGAGATAAACCCACGCACATATGGTCACCTTATCTTTGATAAAGGAGGCAGGAATGTACAGTGGAGCAAGGACAGTCTCTTCAATAAGTGGTTCTGGGAAAACTGGATAGGGACATGTAAAAGTATGAGATTAGATCGCTCCCTAACACCATACACAAAATTAAGCTCAAAATGGATTAAAGACCTAAATATAAGGCCAGGAACTATCAAACTCTTAGAGGAAAACATAGGCAGAACACTCTATGACATAAATCACAGCAAGATCCTTTTGGACCCACCTCCTAGAGAAATGGAAATAAAGACAAAAATAAACACATGGGACCTAATGAAACTTAAAAGCTTTTGCACAGCAAAGGAAACCATAAACAAGACCAAAAGACAACCCTCAGAATGGGAGAAAATATTTGCAAATGAAGCAACTGACAAAGGATTAATCTCCAAAATTTATAAGTAGCCCATGCAGCTCAATAACAAAAAAACAAACAACCCAATCCAAAAATGGGCAGAAGACCTAAATAGACATTTCTCCTCAGAAGATATACAGACTGCCAACAAACACATGAAAGGATGCTCAACATTTTTACTCATTAGAGAAATGCAAATCAAAACTACAATGAGATATCATCTCACACCAGTCAGAATGGCCATCATCAAAAAATCTACAAACAATAAATGCTGGAGAGGGTGTGGAAAAAAAGGAACACTCTTGCACTGCTGGTGGGAATGTGAATTGGTACAGCCACTATGGAGAACAGTATGGAGGTTCCTTAAAAAACTACAAATAGAACTACCATATGACCCAGCAATCCCACTGCTGGGCATATACCCTGAGAAAACCATAATTCAAAAAGAGACATGTACCAAAATGTTCATAGCAGCCCTATTTACAATAGCCCGGAGATGGAAACAACCTAAGTGTCCATCATCAGATGAATGGGTAAAGAAGATGTGGCACATCTATACAATGGCATATTACTCAGCCATAAAAAGAAATGAAATTGAGCTATTTGTAATGAGGTGGATGGACCTAGAGTCTGTCATACAGAGTGAAGTAAGTCAGAAAGAGAAAGACAAATACTGTATGCTGACACATATATATGGAATTTAAGAAAAAAAATGTCACGAAGAACATAGGTGTAAGACAGGAATAAAGACACAGACCTACTAGAGAATGGACTTGAGGATATGGGGAGGGGGAAGGGTAAGCTGTGACAAAGTGAAAGAGCGGCATGGACATATATACACTACCAAACGTAAGGTAGATAGCTAGTGGGAAGCAGCCGCATAACACAGGGAGATCAGCTCGGTGCTTTGTGACTGCCTGGAGGGGTGGGATAGGGAGGGTGGGAGGGACATGCAAAAGGGAGGGGATATGGGAACATATGTATATGTATAACTGATTAAATTTGTTATAAAGCAAAAAAAAAAAAAAAAAAGTTAGTCTTGGGCTTCCCTGGTGGTGCAGTGGTTGAGAGTCCGCCTGCCAATGCAGGGCACCTGGGTTCGTGCCCCGGTCCGGGAAGATCCCATATGCCGCGGAGCGGCTGGGCCCGTGAGCCATGGCCGCTGAGCCTGCGCCTCTGGAGCCTGTGCTCTGCAACAGGAGAGGCCACAACAGAGAGGCCTGCGTACCACAAAAACAACAAAAACAACAACAAAAAAAAGAAATAAAGTTCGTCTTCTTTTAGTTAATAAATCACAAAGTAAAACATGAGGCATGATTTAGAAAGTACTTAAGTGCTGAGCAAAAATTTAGATTAAATATCTATAATTTAGCTGTCTATTAATTATAAATGGAAAAACCTGACAATATATGTCAAAATTATAAGTAAATTGAAACTAAAAAATAAGCAGTGATTTTTCAAGGAGAAACGGATGCTTTATTAAAAAATCTTAGATATGTATATATGTGTCTTCTTCAGGTTTCATGACATGGCACTGAAATGCAAACTGAAGTGTTAAGCACCACACTAAGAAAGAGAATAGAAATAGAAAGCTAAGGGGAAGAGGGGGAAAAGAAGAGAAGCAAAGGTAGTCCCCGGGATGCAGTGAATGCCAGATGTCATTTTCAGTGTTGTCTTAAAATGCTCTATCTTTTTTGGTTTTCTTTGTTTTAGAAAATGTCATGTACCAGTAGCTGCAGCTTTGCTCTAGTTTCACCACCTGTCATAGTCACAGTTGACAAACCTGGTCTTTTTACCACCAGTCTGAGTTCAACTATACTGCTGACTTCCTCAGTGAGTATGGAAAATTTATTGCAAAGCTAGGTGCACTTTATGCTTACAGCTATTGCAGCAATGCTGGTAATAATACACTGACAGAGCCCCAAGCAACTGCTATGTGTGACAGAGGAGAGTAAATTCCTAAACACAATGTATCCCATATTGTATGTGAGGATATGGTTTAGTAAACAGCCCTGTACTGCTACTGTGAGGTCCTCCATTAGCAGCCATCATTTCCAATGCTTGAATTATTTATTATTTTTTATCCATTCATGTTAACAATGAAACAAACAAAGATTTTGTGCATGTACCATTTGGAATGTATATCTAGATGTTAAAAACATGATTAGAGTAAAAAATGTCTTCCAAGGTTTAGAGCTTACACAGTAAATGGAAATATCAGGCTTCGATTTTAGGAAAAAAAGAAAAAGTTTGCTTTCATACAAAGACGTGAAACTTCTTTTTTTAATTTTAATATTTCAGGGTTTTCATTAGCAAAGACAAAGGTAGTTTAAAGTTTCTTCCACTTGCAGCAAGGATCAGGATTCAAAAGTACAGTGTTTTCAGACTCTTCACTTACTACCTGTATGACCTTGAGCCAGTTGCTCATCAGCTGGTACTAAATTTTCTAATCAGTAAAATGGAAGAAATCAAAATACCTATTCCCTAGCATTGTGGCAAGCATGAAAGGAATTAATATGCTTAAGATAAGTGAATGCATGTCATGTAGTAAATGCCAAATAAGCTTAGCTATTGTTATCAGAAGAGTTTATCTTATCTCTTCCTTGAATGCCCTGTAAAGTCTGACCCTATATTTCCTATTCAAAGACATTTGAGTCAAAGTCCATCATTCTGGCACTTAATACCTCTGTGACTTGACACTATTAATTCTTGAACATTAAAGGATTGAATCACTTTGGGGAAATATGAGATCAGTCCCAAACAGATCTTCTACCTTGTATCCCACGTCATTAAGAAAAGGAAAGCACCATCTTCCCTTACTTCAGTTCAGTATCTTTATCTCACCACCTGACTGCCCAGATTTATTCAGCCCTGGTTCATTGACCATTAATGCTCGCTCCTACCCCTTTTTGCTGTGCCCTCTGGAATCTCATGACATTATTAATAATCTAAATCCTCAACAGTTTTGTAGAAGGCTTTCTCCACTTTATGGATGTGCCTGAAACCTAATCACCTTAGAACAGACTACTCAGATACCCCTCTTCTATACTGACTCCTCCTTCTCTAGCAGATCCTAAACTAAATATACTCTGGTTCGGCACACGGTATCAGTGGTATGCTTCCTGTCTTCCTCTCCAGCCTGATCCTTGCCAGAATCTGCCCAGCAAATTATATCTTCTCATCAGAACATGGCTTCAAGTTCTTTGCATATGTTGTCACCTCATTCATTTATTCACTCATCCATGCAGGACTTCGTTCATCACACAGTAATTGAGTATCCACTATGGAAGATGTCAGCTATTTAGCTCTGAACAGAGGCAGAATTTTCCCCTGTGCTCATGTTGTTCCTAAGGTATGCTGTCCCAAACTTTCATCCCTTTACTTATGCTTTCTTCTGTCACCTAGAAAAATAATAAGCATCTTTTAAAAATTAGGTAAGGGATTATCCAATCAGGGCACTTTTTCTTACACTTTTCTACCCCTAATCTGAAATAGATACCCCTACTCTTCTTGTAAAGACTATGTTCCCCTATATGTCTACTGTTATGTTTATCAAATTATTTTGAATTATTTGTTTCCAGGTTAAAGGATTTCATCAGGAAGGGATTATATTCATATCTCCAGCTCCTAACACCGTGGCTGATATATACTAGAAACTCAGTAATTGATTGGGTACAAATGATATATTAACTAAAGGGAGAGACCCAATGCTCCTTTTATCATAGGAACTCATTAGACTGAAGCATTTCATATTTGACTCCCTTCTGCATCTATCACAACATATAATCCTGTGGTTCAATACTTAATATGTCTTGGATAAGTAAACATTAGCCATTTTTTGAGCACAGTTAAAAGCTTGTAGGAAAAGATCAGTATAAGGTAGAGATTTCTCATTATTTAATATCCCCTAATGTCCTGTATCAGTGCTGGGAACATAATAGGTACTCAGTGAATATTTGATATCTCTCTGAATAAAAATATAAGATGCCAGGCCTTACACTGGTGCTTTGCAAATTTCAGATTAAAAATACTTCAAGGTAATTTTATTAAAGATGACTATTTACAACCAAAGGTGAAACTTAGGCATTATGACTAATGTAAAATACAAAATTAGGGTTCAGAGTGCCTCATGTTTTTTTTCAATATATATTTCTGACAACAAAACAATTGTCACTTGCCATCTGGTTCTGCAAGAATGAAGTCACTAGCCACTGAAGTCACCGACCTTCAACACACCCTGAAATGTGTTCATGACAGAGATCACAAATGAAGGACTCGGTGCTCTGGAAAAACTGGCAGAACAGGCCTTCAGTTAGATATTTTCAGGAGAAAATATTATGAACCCAGTTTCTTGCATCTTCTCATAACTAGAAAAGCACTAAAATCATTAACAGAGACATCTTCTCCTGCCTAGAAGCAACCTTCTACTGAGATGTGTGCTTGATTGCAAATACCCCCTTCACCAAAAGCACACATATACCAACCTCCCCCCTTACCTCTTTGGAGCAGTTCCTCAGAGCTATCCAAGAGGCTGTATCCCAGGCCGTAGTCCTAAGTAAGTCCTCATATAAAACTGAAACTCACAGCTCTCACGTTGTATGTGGGTTTTTTTGTATTTATTTATTTAGTTATTGACTTATTTTCAGTAGACAGTTCTGATCTAAACTTGTCTGAAATCTGAAAGTTAAAATCATGGTCTAATTTAGAGTAAAGTTTTCCCAGATATTGAACAACATGCTCATTTATCTTTGAGATTCCTTTGTAAATGATATTTATATTAGGGACTTTTTCTGTAGTGTAACCATTCCTTTTAATTATAAATGTTTATTTTTAAAACTTATGAAAGTTTTAGTTTGTGTCCTTTTAGTGAAATATGTGTCTGCTGTGTTTTCTTGACAAATGGTTTTATCATGAGAGGTTTACTGTAGTGTGTCTTTATTTTTCACATCCATTCATAAACAGCCACCCAAGTAATAAAAAAAAGAGGATACTGCTAGAGTTGAGGACACAGGCAGGGTGTGCAAAAGATGGCCTGGAAACTTATAAAGGGAAGCTATTTTAGGAGATGGTCTCAAAATGTGGAGAGAGTTAAAATAATATAAAAATATTAAATAGTGGGACTTCCCTGGTGGTCCAGTGGTTAAGACTCCAAGCTTCCTGTGCAGGGGGCACAGGTTCTATTCTTGGTGGGGGAACTAAGATCCCACATGCCATGCAGCCAAAAAAAAAAAATTAAATAGTACTTTGAGTATGTGATTGTATGATTATATGCATTTGTTGATTCCTTTTACCCTTCTCTTTGTCTGGTTCATCAGAGAAGGAGGGTAAGGCAATGTGAAACCATAAACACTTAGTGTAATATTTAAACACACTGCCAATAGGTCTGACCAAGATAATCTTACAGTCCCCTTGGTTTGACTAAACTTCAGGCAGGCTTCTTCTTGACCTTGCTTTTCTTAGAGTTTTAGAAAACTTACAATTATAAATTCTTTTTCTACTTCTTTGAGATATAAATCTTCTGCAGTCCAGAAGTGTTTTTCTCAAGGACCTGGGAGCCTTCTCTTTGAAATGTAATCAAGAAAGGTTCCCTGTCTCTAGGTTCTGTGGGAGGGTAGGAGCTTAACTTCAATATGTGACAATTAACAAACACAGATGGCCTAAGCACATTGACTAACCTTCCATTTAATACCCTCCAGTACTCTTCCATTATCTCACTCTACCTTTTAAAAATCACTCTGCCTTCTGCTTTAGTGGCTTTGAATGTAATCTCTCTCCCTGATTGCAATAATCTTGATAAATGTCTTCCTTGTCTGTTTAACTGATCTGATGAAATTTTTCTTTTAGAGTTCTTAGGAGGTACAAGGCCAGTTGTCCAAAGATATGCAAAATTCTGTTACTATTTCTACTCTTCTTCTCACTTTATCTTACTTCATATTTTCCTAATTTGTGATGATTAGTATTCATATTGTCAGTTTCAAGTAAAATAAATGGAGCATCTCTTTCTCTCTCTCTCTCTCCTTTTTTTTTTCTTCACCATTATTTTAAACCAAGTTTTTTTTTTAATTTTTTTGATCTTTAAATAAGGTTATGGGAAGTATAAGTTTATCAGGAAATATATATGAGTGCATGCCTGAAGGCAGTTTAAATGAGGAAAGCAATTTGAGTTCCTCAGACCTGACCTAAAATGTGTTGCATAAAATACAAATTAGTTAACCCACTTAGAAAAGAACTCATTCAAACACTGAGTCTAAGGTTCAAGAAAAGAACTCATTCAAACACTGAGTCTAAGATTCATGAATCTGGAAGTGTATTTAAGGTGAGGCCTGGCCTTAGAGTCAGATTGGTCAGAGAGTTGCCAACCAAATCTGGTCTTCAATCTCTCTTATCTCAAGATTATTCTTTTACCTTCCTCCCTCTTTTTTTTTTTTTTTTTTTTTTTTGCTGTATGTGGGCCTCTCACTGTTGTGGCCTCTCCCATTGTGGAGCACAGGTTCCAGACGCGCAGACTCAGTGGCCATGGCTCACGGGCCTAGCCGCTCCGCGGCATGTGGGATCTTCCCAGACCGGGGCATGAACCCGTGTCCCCGGCATCGGCAGGTGGACTCTCAACCACTGCGCCACCAGGGAAGCCCCCTCTTTTTTTGATCCCTGATTAAAACCTTTATTTCACGATATCTCACATGAGCACCTCTACTGAACTTACCTCTTCATAAACTCACTGCTCTGTATTTTTACCAAGCATCTCTACACCAGACCAAGGCTTGCCTATTCTGAATTCTATTTCTTCTGGGTTCTGCTCACTGACAAGTCAATCTGATAAGTTATGTGAACAAATTAGGTTGACCCTTACAGGTACCATATTTGTGTTTTAACCGGGACCTCTGGAGAGAGATTTAATCCTAGTGTGACCATACCATATGTATTGATTTTCCCAGTACAGTTATTCATAATATGCTCCTTTACTCATAAAAGTGCTCCAGTTTGGATATAAAATTAAATAGTCATCCTGTGTGTTAAAATATTAGAATGGTCACCCACTCTAATGATGGAAATTTCAGATACAAAGGCAAATTGTTTTTAGAGAGAAGACTGCCAGATTTGGGGGACTTAAAAATCATAACATAAGGGGACATCTTCACATGATTTATAGTCCCAGGGAATCCAACATTCTGGTGGTTAATTGCCTTAAACTTACCAGGCCCTAGGCAGCATTGCTTCTTACCTGGGATGACTATCCAGGCAGGAGATTTGAGAGGACTTGTCACAAATACTCAGAAATTCCTAATATGTACGGGAGGATAACAATTAAAACCTAGACAAGCAAATGTGTGAAATAATAATTATAATTTAAATTTTTATAATGCTTATAATTGCCAGGCATTGTTCTAAATATTTTACTAGTATTAACTCATTTAATCACAGCAACAACCCTATGAGTATGAGATTATCATTCTACCCATTTTATGGATGAGAAAACTGAGGCAAAGAGAGGTTATGTATTTACACAAGTCACTAAGAAGTAGTCAAACTGGCAACACAGTTTTATATTAAATTTTCATGATCTAATACATAATTCTGTACTTCCTCTCAGGAAAAGAAGAGAGAGAGCAAGAAGGAGAGAGAGAGAGAGAGTGATATATTCTGCTTTCATCCACAGTAGATATTAGGCCTATGCATGATCCTTTGTATCTCGTGATATCTACTCTATTTATGTGCTACATTTCTTCTCCTACCCTTGAGATCCACCAGTCTGTTCTACTCTTGAATTGCCTGCTCCCATTCCCCACTTAACTCTACTTTCCATCTTATCTTGTTCTCAGCCTCCAGGGAAGGATGTTGGACCGTCAATTCCTTCATGTTCCACTGTTGCATGGCAGTCACTGATTCTAAATCCTAAGGAGGATGAAAAAGAGATAAAGACATCATAAGGAGATAGTATCACAGTAGACTATTATGATGAAAGTGCATGTCAATTATCACTATTTCTGTGCCTTATTTTAATAAGAATTTTGTTATCTGCTCTTCCATAAGTTGCATTTTCAAAGCCCTTTTCTGTCTATCTTGAGAATCTGGAGGCTTCTTGGACAGAGTGGTGTGTGCATGGGTAGGGGGCTGCTATGCAAGGATCTATATGATGAGAAGCAAAGACACTCAGAGTAAGCATATGACAAATGCAAACCGTTAGAAGCCACTTCATGAAATCTGTGTTGAGCCAAAATATAACAATCTATCCTCCTCTAGAATGAGTGAGCTTGTCTCATGTAGTTCTCCCTATTTGATACTTCTATTGTATTTTCAGTATGTATTAAGAGTCCATTCTATTAATATACTATCAGGATATATCTGGATCTATATAAGATATGCAAATTCTGTACTCTATGAACAAACTGAAATCAAGGAAACCTCAAGGTAAAATACTCCTAAGAATATACTTCTATAAATCACACATTAGTGGCCTATATTTCTCTAATTTGAGATGATTATAAAAATAGATGTGTCACCTCATTCATTGGCATCTTTTCTCTTTAGTTAATCTACCAAAGTGCAAACTGTAAAAGTAGAGATTTTTTGCCCTCTTGTACCTAATTGCAAATGACACCAGAATTTCCAGCCAAATGAATCATGACTGGTCACTGCATGTAACTGCTTCTAAAGTTGTCAGGTTCTCCAAGACACCATGAGGATGCCAGAAAAGTTTGAGGGCAATGCCTGTTAGAAGGAGGGTCACCTATTGAAGGATGGCAGTGATTAGAAGTCTCTCTAATTTTAAAAGTAGAAAAATGATGAACTCTAGAGCAATGATACTGAAATCATAAACTAGTCCAAGAAGTCCAGAAGGAAACAACATTAAGACATAAGAAAAGGAATTATCAATATACAGGCCAAAAGCAAACACAGAAATCCTTTTGACTTGATGACATTTTTGACAACTTTCTATATTCTCAAAATGTATTTGTGCCTAAAAACTAGACTGTAGAAATATAATCTGACTTGATAATACTAGAGTTTTATTGATCAGTGAATACAAATAGAAATTAATTAGAATTTGAGATTTTCACCTTTGAATTTTAAACTCATCATAAAAAATGTGAATGGAGTCTAATGCAGAGGCAGCAACATAGGAGTTAAGAATTCAAGCTCTGAAAATGTAACAAATTGGAGGTTGAATTCTAGTTCATTACTAGCTTGTTAACCACTAATTTTGTACTTTTAGAATAGAGTTAATAATAGATCCTCTTTCACAGAGTCTTTGCAGGCGTTAAATAACATACTACCTTCTACCGAGAGTAATATAAGTAATAGTATTCATATTACTATAATAATGTATTTAAGTGTTTTAATGAATAATTTTAATGTATTGATAAAATAATATTGCTTTTGCTATAAAAATATTTAGGTTTGTAGAACACTGTCATTGACTCAGCCTCAAGGGAGTAAATTGTTCTTTGTGTTTCTATCAATTCTTGCAGCCCCTCTTGAATATATAACATCTTTATCTACACTGTGGTAGCTTCATATTTATTTTATATTGTTTCTCATCAAAACCTTATAAGTGATTTTTAAATTTGTCTCCCTGACCAACCCCCATGCCCAGCTTTCATCACTAACAGTTTATCCTCATTTTCCTTAAATGATAATTGCATTGCTTTTGATTAGAAAACATGTTTGGTTTACAACTGTAAATTGTGCTAGCGTTTTAGTGGCACATACCCAACTTTCTGGTATAAATTAAATATTTTATGTCTATTTCATTCTCAGAATAATCTTATAAGTTTCATAATATTACCTCCAATATTGATAAAATATGCAAGTCACACAATGGCAACAAGGACCATCAAAATCTGTTCCCCCCACTGACTATTCCAGATCTTCTTATCACTGCTTCCTTCCTTCTTTTTCCCCAAAACAAGCACTTTCTATAGCTATACGGAAAATCTTGCATCTCCTAGAATTTCTTATGGTCCTCCACATTTTTTGTCTTTGAACATCAATTTTCTTCTGTTCAGAATGACCATCTCTAATTTCTGTCTTTGGCAGTTTTCACCTCGTATTAGAACCAGAAGAGTTCTCAGTGCTTTTCATAATGTATTTATCTTTACTATAGCATATATACAGTGCATGTGTGTGTGTGTTTCTGTGTATCTGCATCTGTGTGTAATTTGTTTTTATTTTTCCAGCCTCCTAGAGTAAAATATCTTTGAATAAGTCATATAGTCAAAGGTCCTTATTTTAATTTATTTTTAAATTTTTGGTCAGAGTTTCTAACATAGTTTCAGGCACATTATAGGTGCTCAAAAATGCCTGCTTTAATGATTGAGCAAATGAATAACACTCTATGATGTTGATATCATGAAATCCACGTACTATGCAAATTATTGCCATTAGAAAAGATCATTGTGTTTGCATCTAGCAATTGTTATTTGTAACCACAGTTCTGATTTGATATTTTAAATGATCTGACCTGTGATAATTAAGAAAATAATTCAGAATTGTATTTTCTAAATTTATATTTTAAACTTGACTTTAACCACAAAAGGAAGGAAACATTAAAATAAAATTTTTTTCTTAATAGAGTCCAAGTCTCTTTTTCATAACATTACATTTTTGGCAGCTGATACTTATGGAATAAAAATGATGTGAATCTAATAATAAAATGTATGCTAGCTAACTATTTCCTACAGAACTCTATAAAATAAGTTATAATAAACCAAACTCTTCTAGACAGTAATGATGGATAATTCCAATTTATCTTATTTCATGAATAAAAATATACCTATCATAAATCCTTTCTTTTAACATAAATGACTACTGTTAAATTTCTGATGATGCTACCTCCCACAAATTATCACTGGAGAATCCTTAAAAAGAAGCTGAAATATATTATAGATGATTTCATTCTTAGGATTCATACTGATCCATACACTGCATCTGACTTATTGAAATCATTTGTCTTTCTAAAACATATTTTACTCAATGATTGTGATACTTCATATTAATTCATCATTGTGTTGCAAATACAAACTATATTTAAATATAAAAGAGCTGCATTCATCCTTAAACAATACATATCTATTGGTCTTACTAGTATAGAAAATGTATGCACGAAATATAAAGAGCAAGCGAATTTTATTTTAGTTAATACAGAATTCAATATTTATATTTCTCCTCTTTTTCTTTATTTTCCCTGTTTTAACATTTTATATTCTGTATCCTTAACTTTCTGGTCATTTATATCATTTTCTTTGCTGTCATGAGTAGAAGTATATAAGATAGAAGAAAGGGTAAATACATTAATTTTTTTCAGTATTTAATATGTTAAAAGCACTGCAGGTATCAATTTACATACACTGTTCCATTGGTAAGATGAATGTTATTTCCCTCATTTTTTACAGATGAGGAAACAGAGATACAATAACAAATACATAATGTCTAGTGTGCTAACTGATAGATGGTATAGTATCTCAAAGGAAAAGCTATTTTAAAAGGCTGACTTAGAGAAGGCATCATGAAAGAAGCAAAATGATCAAAAAGATATGACATGATGAGTTTGCATTAGGTAATACCTAATACAGAATGTGTTTAAGGGAAAAGCTGGTGATACACTTGAATTATTTATATTATGGACCATGAAAAGTATCAAATGCCAGATCGGGGTATAAAATTTATTTTATTATAAATGAGATTTTTATGTTCTTATGTGATGGTTTAACATGTGTTAAACTGTGTTTTAAGAAAGTTATCCAGCCAACAATAGAAAATCTATTGGAACAAGAAGGAAATTAATCATTTGGAAAATTTTGCAATAGTCCACAAAAGAGAGTTAATGGAGGGATTAATAAATGGCTGTGACTTTGAGAATAGGAGGAAAATATAAATAAATCTGAGATGAGAGAAATTTTAAGTTATAGATTACCACAAAAGTTATCTAGAATTGGAAAGAGAAACAGGTGGACTCAGAGATGACTTCAGGTTTCAGAAATGGAAGACTGGAAGAATGGTAGTGTCTTTGGCCTACCTAGGAAAGCAAGAACACTTATAGTGGAAGAAGGAGAACTTCATTTAACTATGATGGATTTCAGATGATAAAGCAGTCTTCAAGATCAGATACTTGGTGGTTAATCAAAGATGCTCAGAATCTAGTTTGAAGATTTCTCTTATAGAGGGGAGAATCAAGGCTATGAAACTATCTGAGCTCTCTGAGAGAGAAAGAGCAAAATATGATGCCTCCTCCCTCTCACCACCCCCTCATTTAGAGGGAAGATAGTGATAAGAAAGAAAAATAAAATGAAGATGCATCCAAGATATGGATCAAGAAGCGAGCAGTGTATCATTACAGAAACCAAAGTGGGTCAGGAAATTTTTTTAAAGTGACTAAAATAATAATAGCCATTTGCCAACTTCTGAGAACTCTTTTTCTTTCTTTCTTTCTCTTTCTTTCTTTCTTTCTTTCTTTCTTTCTTTCTTTCTTTCTTTCTTTCCTTTTCTTTTCTTTGGCTGTGCCGTGCAGCTTGTGGAATCTTAGTTCCCTGACCAGGGTTTGAACCTGGGCCCTCAGTGAGAGTGCAGGGTCCTAACCACTAGACCGCCAGGGAATTCTCTCTCTCTAATTTTTTAAACAACTTTATTGAGATACTTACAATATACAGAACTTGTACATATTTAAGGTGTACAACTTGATGTTTAGATTTATGTATATATTACAAAAAGATCAACATAATTAAGCTAAATAACTTATCCATTACCTCTATATAGTTACAATTGTGTGTGTGTGTGTGTGTGTGTGTACCTATGTTGGTGAGAAGACTCAATTTAAGATCTATGCTCTTAGCAAGTCCAAGTATACAATACAGTGTTAACTATGATCATTATATTGTACATTAGAAGCAAGGTTGGTGATACCCGTGGTATCTCCACTTAATTCACTAGGATGGATCCTACAGTAGAACCACAAATCCTGGATGATACTATTCTTGCACAAACTTAATTTAGTAGCCCAAGTTTATTCAGTATGCCAGATGTGATAACTTTATTAGAGAAAATTTACATGATCTCCAGGACATGGTATGTAGACACTGATTTTGTGAATGCATTCTTTTCTACCCCTACCATTAAAAAAAAATGATAAGACACAATTTACATTCACATGGAACTGACAAGAATATATATTTTGTATAATAATATTGTTCAAAGGTATTGAGAGCATCTAAACATCCTGCAGAACATTAAATGGCGCATTATAATGATGACATGCTAACTGGGTTACAGGAGAAAGAAATGCCCAGCATGTTAGAGACCTTGGTTGATACATCCACTCTAGGGGGTGGAGGATGAACCCTATGAAAATCACTACATCACATTACCGCTCCATTTACCTCTTTAGGGGTTCTGTGGTTAGGGGCAGCTTGACACATGACATATAAAATATGAGACAAATTATTACATCTTTCCTGTAAATGCAATGGAACTATAATGCAGTGTACGACTTTTTACATTATAAAGGCAGTGTATTTGACATCTAAGTAATACTGGTCAAGGCCACGTTTACAGTGACATTGAGGCTGCCAGTTTCTAATGAGACACAGAGCAAGAAAGTCCAAGCTGTGGTGTAAGCAGCCCTGCCACTTGGGATTTGTGATCTGCCAAAATTGTAATAGTGGTGGAAAAAGATGTGTGGCATTTATGGCAAAACAACAATACAAGACACCAGAGATATGGAGTAAGGCCTTATCATCTTTTAAAAAACAACCCCTGGAATATTCTGAAAGTTAGCATAGATGAAGCACACAAACACAGGGCTTCAAGTGACCATGATTTGGGAATTCTAATCATGAACAGAATTCTTTCTGCTCATTAAGTCATTAAGGTTGGGCAGGGCAAGCAATAGTCCATTATAGGATGTAACCAGTACATCTGGGGTAGCACAAGCAAGACCAGAAAGCAAAAGCACGAGCACATTGCCCTGAAACCACTATCATCCACCATATTGTACCAGCTCCTCTCTTTTCGCTCACACTCACGGCTCTGTGGAACATCAGTTTTGATCAACTAACAGAGGAACAAAAAAGCCAAGTGTTCCTTAGACACAGGTTAGCTCAGTAAGTCTGTGCAAGCTGAAAAATGGAAAGTAGGTGCATTACATGCTCACTCAGGCACAACCTTGGAAGACATTGGTGAAAGTATATTTTCCAAAATATACTTTGGTGGTGCACTTGATCACCTACTTGGTGCACAAAGGGGCAGGACAAAGGTTTGAATATATTTGGAATTAAAAAGCATTCCATAAAGAACTATAAAATTCGCAAATGAGGGATGCCTGTGTCTGAAAATGGAGCAAGAGTCTCATTGAACTATAAGCTCTGATTGCCAGCTGGTCACTGTAGCTGCTTTATTTACAGAGACCAACAGGCATGAAGAAGAGTTATTGTGGGAGGAGTAATCGGCCTGATAACAGGAGGATATAAGTGCTGCTGTTACATGATGAAGGGCAGGGAAGTGTATGCTAACACACAAGTAACCTGCTCTGGTTTCTCTTGATACTCCCTTACCTGATCATGATGGTAAATGTTTAAGTGAAGAAACCTTAAAAATATGGTGACAAGGGGCTCAGACACCTTGAGGATGACTTCAGTGACATCCCCACAGGTAAGCTAAGACTAACAGGTGTTAGCAGATGGAGAGAGGAATCTGGAATGGATAGTGGAGGAAGGAGGTAATAAATATAAGTTGTAGCTCAGAGATCAACTACAGAGTTGGGACTTGTAGCCCAACCCAGTATCCTTCCTTTTCCAAGTTTCTCCCAGAAAGAACGACTTAACAGAATTACGAAGGAGTTGCTTCTTGAACAAAGAAGTGGATCTGAGTGGCACAAAATATGGATGGGTTAGGATATCTCCATTAGATGATGAACTTGTTGCTTCAGTTGCTGTTTGTGCTGCAGCAGACAGCTTCAGCTCTTAGCCTCTTCAAGGATGCTCCAGCATAAAAATCTGCCTCTCTCACAGTGACATCCTTCTGGATTGGCCAATAGGTGGAAACAGGGATATAAAATATCTGAACATTTTAACTCAATGGGAGGCTATTTTGAAGTGCTGTTTAACACTAGTTGACTGAGTCTTTTAAGTCTGTATCGAAACACAACTTCTCTCTCTGCCCACTTTTGCTTCCTCCCTTCTCTTCCGTTGTGTCCTCCAGTAAATTTCCTGCCCACTGCACTTAGTATGTCTCCTTCCTCGAGAATGCAAATCGCTACAATTGCTGTCATATAAGCCATGTAACTTATGAGAAGTATGAGCATCCTACAAAATGACCAGGCTCTAGAAAGCATTATTTACTTTTTCTCACAAATGTCATTATTTTGTTTAATATTTCTAAACTACAGTTTTCATGAAGTCATTATTTGTTTAGTACTTTAAAGTAACTATCCCTCTAGTAACTGCTTCCCAACATTGCTTATAAGATTAAACTATCGTGGTAGGTTGCTACTTTTACTGCTATCTGCCATCAAGTAAGAGATATACCGTAGATTAGTTAACCAATCTCTCTGGATTCAGTTTCGTTATCCAAGAAGTAATGAACAAAAGTTATAAAGCTACATCCAGAGAACCTTTGTTCTATCAGTACACATTGCAGTATTGTGCCAAAATCAATGGTAACAGAAGATCTATAAGACCAACAAAGTGATTTTTAATTCAAGTCTGTGATTTAGATAAAGCACTAGGATAGATAGGTTGGATGTCTTGGGTTTGAAGTGCGATTTCTCAGGATCAGAAATTTTTATTCACTATCCTCTAATAATGAGGCAATTCAGTCACCTACAGTGTTAGATAAAACAAAGACACTGCAATTAGCCAAAATATACGTATTTACAAAACCAAATGAAATCTTTGCTTTATTCTTTTTAGGATATTCTTTCTTTGTTCAACTTAGCTTGAAAACCTCCATTTTTTATTGCAGCCTACAAAGAGTGACTATACCTTCTAAAAATTAAATGAGGTTCAGATTATATGAAGATCATTTATGTGAAGTTTAGAAGCTTAAGATACTGTGTGTGCCCTGAAGAAATCTCATCATCAAATGCCTTTGAAAACCGTTATTTGTGTTTCACTCTGTCTTGATGTCTGTAGTTTTTTAAATCAGTGAACACAACTGCTGCACACAGCCCCAAAGGCAGGAGTTGCCATGAATAGTCAACTTTCAGTGTAAGAAAAAAGCAAACTGAAACGGTGTTCCAGAGTATCACTGACAGAAGTTTTCAATCACCCTATGGCTACCACACATTGTGAAGGGAAAATGAATCTTTTCAATAGAATCAGTGCCCTTCATATTCTCTGGTAATTACATTTTGGTGTCAATTTTAAAAAGTAAATGGTTGAAGAATTTTTTTAAAATATTTGATTGGTTAGGCAAGTATGACAACAAAACTTCTAATGAAGGAGAGTTCTTTAAAAATGATCTCAATTTGTATAGATTTTCTCTATCCACTGCTTAAATAATAAAACAAATAGCTGAATAAATTTTGAGTTTTTTTAACCTATTCAACAAAACCTAGGAAGTATAGAGGAAGAGCTTAGCATAGAAGACATAATCATAGGCTGGAGAGTAATTCTGTATGTGGCAATGAATGTTTAGCATTATAGCATCTAAGTTAAGAGTATGGCCTTTTTAATTAGGCAGCTCTGGTAATGTCTGAGTTCTACCAGTCACTAATTATGTAACTTGGTTAATAACTGAATTTTGCTAACTTCAGTTATCTCTTTTATAAAATGGGGATATTAACAGTATTCACCTCCTAGGGTTGTTTAAAATACAAAAGGAAAATGACATAAAGGAGTTGGCACAGTTTATATGTAATACATTTTGCACTTCTCCTCCTCTTCTTCCAACTCCTTCTCCTTGGTATTAGGAGTTTATGATGGTACTAGGAATCTGAAAATCTGGCAACATTTAAAAAATCTCCCTGGACCTTGCTTCTTATCCTGATGCATCACCCTCTGAAAAAGACTTCCTATAATACCAATCTAAATTAGTCCCCAAAAGTAATTCTATCTTATTACCATATTTTATTTGTTCTAGCATTTAAAATCACTATCTTGATTATTTATCTATTTACTATTTTATAGTTAATTTCCAATCCCAGTGTCTGTCTGTGAGAGGAAAAGCGTTGTCTTGTCACGCTCTTTTCATGCTGACATGAACTAGGCACACTATAAACAGTCCTTAAATGAAGAAATGAATGCTCTTCCTCTTCTTGCTTCTTCACCAGAAGTGTGAACTATGTACTCCAAAAAAGACCATCAGAAAGACCTGTTGATGACACATAACTTGGACTTATTGCAGCAAGGGAGAGCATTAGCTTGACAAAGGTCTTATTAATGTCTCAAAATGGAAAATCGGGGTATGGTATAGTCAGGATTTTAAGTGCTTGAGTTGAGTGATTTTGAGGTGAGTCTTACAGGGCTGGGAAGTAGCTGGATTTCTATTATGACATAATAGTTTTTGAATTGATGTGCACAGCAAGATGAAGGACATGAAAAGAGACGTGATAAGTAAGATGTTTAGCTGTTTTGGTGTCTGACTTGCTAGGAAATGGTATTTCTTGCAGTAAGCATGTGAGTTATTTTTGCTTATTCTCAGTATTGCTTAGCAAAGAACAGGAAATTATGCTTCATTCAAGAATTGTTTAACACAGACCAGGAAGTATTACTGGACCCATTATTATTTAACACAGGGACAGATAATTATTTGGTTTCAGTTATTAAAGCTTTATTTTGCTTTCAACCCATGGATTCCTGTCTTATTTTTGCACTATCTTTACTTTTGTACATTAGCTTGACTCAATTTTGATTTGTTTTCATTTGTGTTTTTGCATCACGTTATTCTAGAGCTCCTCTTGAAGTCTTATCTATTTCCTTTACAGAATAAACTTACATGGTTCCCACATGTTCAATGTACATCCAGATTCAGGCCTAGGCTTCCTTGAAATTTTTAATTTGCCCTTATTATTCAGCTATACCACCCATGGTCACATCTTCAAACATAATCTGTTTGCAGTTGACTTCTAAATATTAAAGTTTTATTATGAACTTTCTCCTAAGTTTCAATCCACTCTTACATATAAACTAGTCCACACTTGTAAGATATTGTTCTGTCTTTACAGCTTTGTCTGTATATCTGAATATCAATCAGTGGGAATCCTTTTGTAGTATTTTTTTAAAAAGCTCCATCAGAGATTCTGTTATTCACGTGGGCTTGATGCTTTGGAAATAAATTTAACTTTGTTCAATCACTGACTCCTCACCCTCATCCTATTATAATTTTTAGTTGGTATTAGTAAAAATAATTGCCACCTCTCCCATAATAACCTTTCTGTTTCATTCCATGGCCAAGAATATAGTTTAGTCTCATCAACTGAAGTGTGATTTTTAAAAGTAAAATTTCCTACGGTCTCTTAAAAACTTTCTCTTCAACCCCATATTCACATAGTAGCCAGATTAAATTTCCTAAAACTCTGCTCGGCCTATTATATAAAAATCTTCAGTGACATGGAATTTCCAATCATTCAACATCTTTATAACACCACACTAGCTTAATATTTATTGTTGCTTATAATGAGACCTTGGTCAATCTTAGATTTTAGGTAAAAAAGTTTCTATATCATTGAACTAGCCATGCTGGACCACTTGCTATGCTTTGAATATGCTGTGCATTTTTCTCCATTCCTTATCACATATTCTCCCTTAGAATACTCTTTCTTTCTGTCCTATTCATCTATTATTTCTCATTTCAAATTCCCCTTCCATGAAACATTCCCAAAATAGTCTAATCCACAGGGTTAGTTAAATCTTAGAAGTAAATGGACTCAATGACAATGTTCCTCTGTAATGTATAATATAGTCTTGACATTGACTGTCAAGTCCCTGTTTTTATTTGTGTTTGCTTTGTCTCCTTATATTCAATACACAAAATCTCATGATTAGAGAGTTTTTCATACACCCTTTTAGACACTCTGAAGACTCTGCACCTTATAGTTTAAAATTAATATCTTCGTTGTTGAGTGTCATCATTTCAGAGATTTGACATTCAGAAAGGCATGGGCATGGTACACAGAAAGCTCTCTGAGGAGCTAGGGCCATGAGGTAGAAATGCAGAGTGATTTGGTTCACTGGGAGTTAACAGGGAGGTAAATAAATAAGCAAGCTAAAGCATCAGAGAATTGTTCTCAAATGAAAAATACCTTCAGGCCCTTCAGGCAGCACTGAAAATATCCTTATTTAATAGGCTATAGTATTGCTCAGCCTTTTCTTACATAATGTATTGTCTTTGTTTCTATCCTATTATACATGTGAAATATATTGAAGTCAAATTGTTTCTAGTCTCTTCATAAAATATATATATATATACTTTATCATCTTCTAGGACTCTTCAAAGTTATAAAAGACAAAGAAACTGCATTTTCAAATATTTTGCACATAAAACTGTTTCCAAAGTAAAGCCCAGAATATTTTTCTTTAGCTACCCAGTTTCCTTTAGGAAAAAAATATAAACATGTTTATTGCTTTATTGCTTTATTCCTTCAATTGTTGCTCTTTGAATAAATGCAGCTTAAAAGTAGAAAATAGCACACAGTAAGTCTTCAAGAAGCCCTTATTCATGGAACGTAAAGGTATAGGGTAGTTAAATTCAGTTTTTTATCTTCTGTATTTTTTTTTTTTTTTTTTTTTTTTTTTTTGCGGTACGCGGGCCTCTCACTGTTGTGGCCTCTCCCGTTGCAGAGCACAGGCTCCAGACACGCAGGCTCAGCGGCCATGGCTCGTGGGCCCAGCCGCTCCGCGGCATGTGGGATCTTCCCAGACTGGGGCACGAACCCGTGTCCCCTGCATCGGCAGGCGGACTCTCAACCACTGCGCCACCAGGGAGGCCCAATCTTCTGTATTTTTATATCTTACTGCTTAGTTAACTAAATAGAAACTTCCCCCCCCCAAATATGTAATTGATTCCCTCTCTAGAAAATGAAACAGGGAATTTCTGGAAAATTCTAACTTCATTTCTATGTACTGACTAATATGACAATTCCCATGCATCCATTAATTATTTTCAAAGAGCTATTTCCCAAGGGTTCTGAGGAATCCCAGTCTCATGAGATCATAAGATGAAGTGTAAGAAAAAAGTTTGTGTTCAAATACATTGGGGAAAACTGTCTGTTCAACTTTCATCTAGAGATTCATAGTGCACATTTCAATTTTAAAGGTCTGAGGAATCCTGCAGGAAATAAACTTTTTATTTTGTATGTAACCTGGAATCTTCCTAGCATTTTACATAGTATTCTTCAAAGCAGTACTTTTCAAACCATCTTTGTTAAAGAGCATTTTTTTTGTCTTTAAGCCATCATGGCATAATACTTTTATAAAATATTATAAGTATGTGTCATTATAAACATTAAATAAAAAAAATAAGCTCCGATTTTTATTTTTAGCTTCAACAGAGATAATATAACACTTCCACATTTCTAGAAAATTCAAAATGCTTACATTCAATTTCTCTTTTTAGACTGAGCCTGGTTCACAAATCATAGTTTGATTAGCATAGTTATAATATACATTGTTTGCCAGGATTCTAGAAGTTTCTTTAGGTTAGTTATAGAATAATTGATAATAACATAAAATTAATAACTTTAAATGTTTTCAGTAAACTCTGTTCACTTGGGATATATCATATTCATTATTTTCCATATTAAGAGGAAAACAACCCACAGTCTAGTTGGTTCCTTACCCTTTCTCCAGCCTACTTTTCTTTAGATTGGCTTTTCCTATACATAAATGTATTTGTGTAAAGTAACATTTTGTTGTTGTTGTTCCTGCTACAACTTATAGATTGACCTTTTTGTGCATTGAAGTTTATTAATCTTCTTTTTGTCTAATTCATTATTGGAAGATCAATGGAGTTTGGGCATAAAGGATTAAGGATCTGACAGGAGAGGTTGGAGGATCAAGGATCAGCTAAGGTGAAGGATAGAACAGTGACTATAATAATGTCTTGAGCATCTTCTTCAAGTACTTCTGATGTTCATTTAATGATTCATCACATATTGGCTCTGTTAAAACACAGTGATACTGAACTCACTTAATGTCAGAATACTCGCTGTCTTGACAGTTTGATTTGGATGGAAGAATTATCTACTTCTAGCAGCCAGTCCTTAGCCTTGGCCAGTTCCTTTGTTGTGAACCAGAGGAGTTAGAAGGTCTGCCTCAGTGTTTCCTAAATTCTCGATTGCAGCATGTGACTTGGCTGACTTTTGGGGGAAGATTTGGAATTACCTGTCTGTCTATCATCTATCTATCTATTATACATTATCCCTCAGGTCTCACACTAAATCATTGTAGCTCAGGAATCTAAGGTAGAGCCAAGTTTACATCACTACAAACCCCCAATGCCATTCTGATGTGCAGCCAGTTTGGGAAACTAATTCACATGGCATAAACCTTTGGGTAAGTAGGATTATGTGACACAGGGTACCTTCTTTTTCAATCTAGCTCTCATACTCTCTAAGAGAGTTTTGGGGGTAGGAAATTTTGAGGAGGCCCATATCTATCAAAAGTAGTGGCATTTCAGCCATTACAAGATTAAATGCCTTTGTCAGTATGTAGATGATTTTCAAGGTTTGGGCAACCACATGTATGTGTGTGGCCCATGAAGTTCTCCCAAAGAACATAGGGGTTTTAGAAATAGCTGCTATTATTTAAAAATAAAAATCATTGCAGGGATGTGTGCCAATTATTGAATCATCTGCTTATAACTTTCAGCTCTTCTAGTTCCACATTTGTCTATCTCTAATCTACTATCTCTAAACTACTTTTAATTAATTAATTAATTTTGCTTTTAATCTTTACCTTTTTAGCCATGTCTTCTTCTGATTTATTGAGCTATTGATGCCTTTCTTAATCAAAACTGACTTCTAGAACCTGTCACTGTGCTGACCCTGGTCTAGTCTCCACCACACACTGCCTCGCCTGTTGACTCTCAGAGTTGCTATCAGTCTACTGTAGTTTTCTTAAAGGTGTAACTATTGATATAGCAATAACGGATTCTGAGGAAAAAATGAACACTGTTACTACCTGGACTCACCAAGAAGACCTTAAGATTCCTCTCAGCTTGACTAAACTTTTAGAGAACAATTCTTCCTGCATCTAGACCTCTGACCTCCCTTTTCTTAGAGAATTTAATTTAGAAAACTGGTAACTTCAAAGTTAGTCTCTGTCCTTTTGATATTTAACACTTTTTAAAAGACTTTGGGCAGTCTTACAACCCAGGACTGTCTTTCTCAACGACCTGAGCCTTCCCTTTGAAATGTAATCAAGGAAGATGGCACCTTATCTCCCTGAGTCTGAGGGAGGGTAAAGGCCTAACTTCAGTGGCTGCCTTGGTCCAAGCTGTAAGAGGACCTCCAGTCATGAAGACAAAAGAAAGTTTACTTTTCCTTTGTATAAGGCCAATTAGCAAACTCAAATGGTTTATGATCTCCTGGCCCCTCCGATACAATAGCCTTGAATAAAGTCTTCCTTGCCTGTTTTAGCTTTGTCCTGCACACTTTTTGCTTATTTATTTTTCATATGCTAATCTAAACCTCGAGACTAATAAGATATTCTATTACTAATTTAAAAATTATTAAATGACTATGAAAACCTTTTCTTTACAATCATTGTTTATTTTACACTGCCATTACATTATTTTGTATCTGATAACATCAGGCAACTTTGCATCACTTAAATATAAACATATTCTTCATAATTTATATCAAACTGTAGAATATTATTTTAATTGTAAACTATTCTTATTTATACACATGATGAAAAAGAATAAAATTTGTATGCCAATTAAATAATAATCCAGATATTTTTCTAAGCATCTATTCTGCCTTTGAAATGCTCAAATGTCTAGCTTAATAGTGAATGTCTTGAGTTTTCCCATTTCATATTTGCTGTATTATGTTGCATTAGTTTTTACCACATGATTCATCTGAAATGATGGTCATCATCATTCCCTTATATGATGTAATTTTATAAACATATATGGTTATTTCAATTTTTAATAATTCTGGCTCTATTTTTAAAGACATCTCTCTGAGTATCCTTTTATTATTTTAACTTGCTTTTATAATATTTTCTAAAATGAGACGAAGAAAACAGTCAAATATTTTAGACAGTTCTTTTTGATATTTCTTTTCTTTGTAAAAGTTTATAATTTTTATTGGGTTTATTTTTCAAAAGAGTGTTCACTGTAAAATAAAATACAATTATAGTTTCTGGACTTTTCAATAACCACTTGGTGAATGATAAAAGCCTTTTGTAATATTCAGATTATAATTGCTTATCAGTCATCTTGACATATTCTTACTCTTTTGCCACCAGAATACATTTAAGGACTATTTCTTACTTTTAATTCCAAATAGTAATATTTAACTGTTATATTTAAAACATTAAGGATATATTATTTAATGTAATTTCCTGGGCTTTTTTTGTTTTTTCTTCATATTCAACGACTAGCTGTAGTTTGATCCATGGCGATTAACTCTTGCGGATGCACCTTCACCAAGCTCCTGACAAATTAGAGCCTTGGTTTAGAAAGTAGACAGGTAAGATTGGAGATGAAGATCTTTAACTGTATTTTGTCATGTAAAACAATTCAGTTGAGTTTGATTTTTTAGGTTAAAGAAATAGAAGCCCTGAGAGGTTAAGTAAGTTGCCCAAAGTTACATTGTCAGTAGGTGCATTAACAAGGACCTGACTCAGGGCCTCAGGAAGTGAGTGTGTATTTTCCGTCTCTGTTCCCTCAAGCATTATGTGGCACATCTTTATGATTCAAGGACCCATTTTCTTTATCCTTTATCCTTTTTATCATTTTCCACTGCTAAAATTCATTGATCTTAGGAAAATCACCCTGTGTGGTAGATAATGCTTAACTAAATGTGAAATACAACAGTTCAGTGTTCTGTAATCAAAATCAGATATTCAGTTTTAAATTGTAGTATTTTGATGTGCTCAGAGGTAACTGTATGCCTGGAATTTGAAGTAATGGATTTAATGTATTTTGAAAACTGTTCTTCTCTAGTCCCAGTTTCCCCTTAATTTTACATTGCTTGATGTGCTTTCTGCAGCCCTCTCGCCCCATCCCAACAGAGAGCGGAGGGTAAGCATCCACTGGAGTTACTCGTATTCCCTTTCTTTAAATTAGCTGATTATGGGCTGAGATAGATGTCATTCTCTATGAGGTGTGGAACTTCTTTTTTTAAAATGACCAGTCTCTACAGACCAATTAAGCAAAAGAATGCCGAGCCTGCTTCCGACAGGTAAAGCTCTCAAAACACACAGCAACTGCCAGCCTATGTACCTCTAAGCAATTTCTGTGAGAGGATTTTCTGAAAGATTGAGCTAACGGGTTTGAGTACAGCTGTGCACAAGGTTTTGCAGAGCCAGCAAAACTAAGAAAATGTCAGTTTTTGCCAGTTTCCTAGAAGAGCAGTCCTCTGCTTGCATAAACGAGGTTTGTAGAAGTGCAAAGGATTCCTTCACTCCTAAAGACCGCTTTTCACTTGGGGTAAGCAGCAGGTTTGAACTCAGACCACCCTGTGGCCTTCAGTTGCTTAAATATAAAAGGGCAAGTCAAGTTTTATTGAGTAGATTTGGCTAAGCTTATACTTTCATCCTTTTCCCTAAGCTTTTATCTTCTTTGCAAGGGGAATTTCTCAGCAGCCTTTTCTGCATAATGACATCTGAAATACTGTCAGCCCTAATCGATCTCGGACTTTTTTGAAGGAGTATCGTGTATTACTTAGGAATCAAACTGCATATATTTTCTTTATTTAACATTAAATTTATTTCAGTATAATAAATGGAATGAACCTAGGCTTCAGAATCCAAAAAGGCTTGGATCAGAACCCTGAGTTCAATTACCTAATAGTTGAGTGTTCCTGGATAAGTTAGTTAACCCTTTCCTACTAGCCTTATTATTCTCAATCCCCAGCTCACAGATGTAGTAGCCACATCTGCTTGCATGCCTGCAATGTATTTAAAGAGTGCCTGACACAATATGTACTCTCAATGAGTATGTCTCCCTTATCCATACTCTGTATACTTCTAAGAAGAAAATCAGTCTGATTTAAAAAAAAATTATGTCTTTAGTAGAAGACCCTGCTGAGTTTTCCAACCATGCTCCTATGTGTAACTAACATTATGATTTTCCCACTCAGGAAAGAACAGTGTTTTGGACCAATCTGACGAATGAACGATTTTTCTATGGTCCACAAGCTCAGAGTTATTTTTACATTTTTAAAGGTAAGATAAAAAAACAAAAACCAAAAATAATAGTTTGTGACACAGGCAGATGATATGAAATTGAAATTTTGGTGTCCATAAATAAAATTTAATTTGAACTCAAATATGCTCTTATGTTTAGATATTGTGTATGGCTGCCTTAGTGCCACAAAGGCCTGGTGAGTAATTGCAACAGAAACCAGATAGCTTGCAAAGCCTAAAATATATACTACCTGGTCCTCTATAGATAAAGTTTACAGACCTATGATCTGGAATATTGGGTATGATCATGTCAGTATACTAAGAATGACTTCATTAAGTAGATCATTGCTCAAAAAATATCAACCCAGATAGTAAAATTTAATATGGAACCAAACAAAATATTCACATTGACTTTATCATTGCTTAGTGTTTGTTTGTTTTCTGGGATGTGAATCACAGAGATGGGGGAATGAAGTCCAGCCACATACTTTATTCCAAAGAACTCAATCTGGAGTCAGGAATCTCTAAAGCCCAAATTTTTTTAGTAAACTTTTCTTGCAATTTGTGTAACTCATTGTCCTGCCTAGGAGTCAAGTTTCCTATTTGTAATCAAATAACCATTAGGCCCAGTCATATCTAAATTTCTAAAGTTTAAATTAAATTCTAACTACCCTTTGTCCCTTATCACTCATAAACTTAGTATTTTATTTAATAAAATAAAAATCATGTTAATATTTATATAAATTTTTTTGAAGAGCCTACTCTTGAACTCTTTAAGTTGGCCTTAATGACTTTTTAATTCAGTTGGCCAGAGTTTGCTTTAGGAAATAATAGAAAACACAGTGCATTAATTTTTTTGACACTGTGACTTCCTGGACTATAAAATAATTAAAAAGCACATTCTTTTGTTCTTTGCGCTTCAGTTTTCTTTAATATTCTAAATATTTCTAAAGATACTGTACTTTGAGAGCTCTATAAATTTAGTGCCTTTATTTAAATAATAAAATTAGAGAAATGATGGGGAAAAAAGTAGAGGAAAGTTACACATCATCTTGTATTTCCTTGTGTCCTTGTAACCATTTCATGTTCTTTTCAATTTTTTGATCCTAAAATAAATGTGTTCATGCACCTACACATTCAAATGAAAAGATGGATGAAGGACAAAAGGATTTAGCTCCAAAGAAACAGGACAGTAAAATAAGCTGTTAAAAATTAGGGCAGCATGATAGGCAGGAAACAATTAGGGCACTGCAATTCAGAGATAGGGAGAAGTAGAGGGCAAGGAATAACATAATATGACAAGTGAAGAATGAGCTGGGTCTTTACATTATAAAGGAGGAAGATGGAGCACCTGGATAGGGAAGGAAAATCAAATGAACATCTGCTGACTCCAAATAAGATGTCAATACTCCAAAGGTGAGATATGAAACTAAACAGGAAAAGCAGTAAACGGCTCCAGATTGTTTATGAGAAATTAGAGATTCCATGAAGATGAAAGAGATTTATCTGTTACTGTAGCCAAGTTTTTAATTGCTTTTGTAAGTTTTTAATGGATTTTTAAAATCCTAATATATTGTCCATGGTGGATTTGATTTTAAAATACCACAATTGAAATAATTCTAGTTCTATTTTACTTAAATATTATTCAAAAATTCAGATGGTGTCTTATATGACTGAATATTTTTAAACTTTATATAACCCATTGATATTCTGCATCATAATTAAAAATTCAAATATTTATAATGTAATAATAAATTTTTTCATATAAGAAAGTAAAATATAAGGTCCATTTTTGTATTCTTCCAATTTCACTGCTGGTTTGTTTCCTAAAACTCATATTTCAAAAATGTCTTGACATAATTAAACAAACAAGCAACAATCACTTTTCTTCCCAAAATAACAAGAACAAGAATAGGAATAAGAATTAGAACAACAACAATAAAAAGAAGGGCCAGATGCACTAGATAATGTAGGATGTTTTTTAACAGAAATTTCCATCTATCTAAATGATATGAACACTACACGAAGAACAGTAGTCTGAAGGAATAAATATGCTCTCAGTGTGAGACAAACATCATTTACCAAAATCTCACTGACTTCATAGCTCTTGAGAAGAAAACCAATAGAAACCAGTAAATGTCATCCCATGCCTTAACCTGTATCAGTACTCTGTGCCCCGAATGCTGTTACTTACTTAAAAATAATTTCTGCCTGAATCTTTGTGAACTTCCAGATGATAACAGTAAGGTAGTGATTTTGTCACTAATTCAGCAAGGATGAAATTTATTTGCTAATATCTAGAGGCATTTTGACAGAGTTTAAATGTGAAAAACTGACTCCAAATATTTAGACTCAATTACCCATGTGTGGAGAGGCACTTTTTAAGAAGAACTAATGACAATCACAAGGATGTTATGCAGCTAAGATCAAAGAATAATTTACTGTGATGTGAAAAAAAAATAACAAGATTTTGCAGTGTTTCTTGTGGAAATGGAAATTCACTTCTTTTTTGTTGTTCAAGGATAAGCCCAGAGGGAAATTCATCAGTTTTATATCCTCAGGTGAATCTATGAAATATATTCTGTAAGTAGTAAAAGTCAGTTTGTCTTCAAAGTTTCTTAACTACCATTTGTATTTATTGTTAATGAAAGCCCTCCTCCCAACCCTTGCCATGATTCATCCTTTTTAATTCTGTCACGACTTCTCTTTTTGTACTAATTTCTTTGACACAATTTATTCTTAAAATCCAATCTTAATTGCTTGCCAGAGGACCAAAAGTCTCAAGACAGTACCAACATTCCATAACAGTTTATAACCATTGGAGAGCTATGGTGTTTTCTCTGTACTTAAAATTCCCCATAGACTTAGATGTTCAACTTATTGGAAGCTAATGTAGGCAATTTTGCCATGAATCAATAAACTCATACACATATTTACAAAGAAAACAAGGAGATTATATTGTAAGAAAATTAATTCTATTCTTCTCTAGAACTTGAAATAACTGTGCTTTAAACCAAATATTTTGTTTATTATTTACGATCATTCATATTTAGATTACAGGTACCAAGTGACAATGTATAATTTCCTTCAAAAAATAACATAACCTGTCAAAATGATAAATAAGCACTTACACTTTTTCTTAGCTAAATCTTATGCAATCCCTCCCAAGGATATTTATGTATTTGCATCCCAGGAGCCCAGCTGTATTCTAAACCAAGTAACAAAGACACCTACACAAACCACCTGTGTGCTACTAAATCTCCAGTCTCAACTCTACCCTCTTTTCCTTGCCAAGAAGCTATAGTCCATCTCTTGCTTTGATCAAGATTTCATATTTCTTGTCATTATCAAAACCATACATTCCTTTTTGGTTCTAAAATATGTATCAAAGAACAGATTAAGCAAAATTATGATATACTGATTTCCAATTCAGAATCACCACTTTAGGCAACAAAGACCTTCCATGCTGCTCCCAGGAATAAGGACACAGTGACATGGACCTTCAAGAAACACTATCATTGTCTTTGGTGTCTGATCCTTTAATGATTCCTGGGTTAGGATTTCAGGTCTGATGTCATTCTTTCATTCCTTCATTCAATTGCTTGTTTAATTAAGAAAACTATTTTTAGTGTCCACTATATGCTAAACACAGCCATGGTACTGGGAATAATAATAATAATGGCCAACTTTATTGGATGCTTACTATAGTAATGAGTTAAAAGCTTGACACTTATTTGTCATGATATATCTTACTAAGTTGTCTGAGGTATGTGCTAATGTTATGCCCACTCTAGAGGAGAGCACAGTGAGGGTTAAATAAATTAAACAGCTTACTTCAGCAGGGTTACACAGCTAATCAGGAGCAGAGTACAATTTGAATCCAGGCACTAGAACTCCAGAGACTACACTGTTTATAACTTAAAAAAAAAAAAAAAGTATTTCTGGTGTAAGAATTCTCATAACCTAGTGGTAGAGGTCAAGAATTAATCAGATAATGGCACCATAGTTAGACTAGCATAGAGCTATGCATATGTTGTTTTGGTAAGATATAGAAGGTGCAATAGTACATTTAGAGGGAAAATATTTTTTGGATTAGCCACCTAAATTCATTACCATATTGCTTCCAGTGCCTTTAAATAAGTCATTATGCAAGATAATACATGGAAAAGGTTCAGTGTATTGTTTAATTTATATATATGAAATGATGTTTGTTTTTTGTCTTTTCCATACTTATCTATATTCATGATGGGCATTTTCCACTAATTAATTAATTAATTAATCCATTCATTTATTTTATCATTGTCAGCAAACATCTTTTGTTTGCTTGTTTAAAGATCTTTTGTAGATGCAGGAGATTTAATTTTGAACAATTCAGACAAGATCCCTATTCACACAGTGTTTTTTTTCTGGAATACTTTTATGGGGATGAATCTTCTCTGATTCTTAGGACATTTTGACTGTAACATGAAACTTCTGGCATTAGAGCATTTTAGACTCTCTGAAGGGTACGTCTAATGCAATGTTGTTATATTCTTCTTTGAGGAAAATTCTTTAAATACTGCAAATTTTAAGATTGGTAATTTATTATTCTACTCAAAGACACTTCCTTCCAGATATATTTTTAATGATTATGTTTTTAAAAATCTATACTGCTCATGACATATATAGAAAATATCTATTGCACTCCAGATACAGGAAGTTATTCAGTCAAAATAAGATTGATAAGTAAACGATGCTTGAATTTAATATACTCAGACACTGTAAAGTGATATGCATAGCAACAGAAATAGGCATGGTTTTATCCTCAATGAGCATATAACACAAAATCATATTATCAGCACTGACAGATAAAAAAGAAAGGGCTAATACCAAGAGACAAGTGAAACGCAAACATGAATGGAATACTGCATAGTAGGTACACACATAATATCTGCATATGTGATTCATTGAACATGAAAGTTATACATTGAAAAGGTGAGGGACCAAGAAAAACGTGCTGCTGAAATGATATTCAGCCCCAGACACTATCTCGTGTGTCATCTTTTGATAGTAAAATTCTAAACATAACCAGGTTAATTAACTTAATGAATAAGGGGCCCAATAATGACTAACACATTTAATACTCACATGCCTTTTAGATTTAATCACTCTTAAAAACATATTTGAGTGCCTGCTACAACATACAGCATATTAATATCTGTTCTATATTATGAAGCATAGAACCTGCTGAATTTTCATCTTTCTAATAATTAGCTACAATACTTCATGATAAATCTTACCTTTATATTATCTTTCCTGCATATCTGTTGATAATTGACACATTTATATTTACTCAAAGTGACAATAAATCATGTTTAATGGATAAAACGAATGCCGAGAGAAGGAGGGTTTAGATTTCAGGTTTCTCTTCTGAGTTAATATACCAAGGATCTTAGTCTGCTTGAGACTCCAAACTTTAGAGCAAGTTTTCTCAACCCTGATAGTACATAGAGAAACTTTAAAAAGATATCTATATACAAGCCCTACCCCCTGGAGATTCTGATTTAATTGGTCTGGAAATAGGGTTCATCATTTTCTTAATGTAAATTTTAACATCTGTGTTATTTCAAAGCTTCCCAAACGTTCTGAATGGCAACCATGTTTAGGAATCACCCATCCAAGTAAGATGTATTGGTTAAGATACTGATGGGAAATAGATGCCACATTTAAAGAACTAATAGCAAAGATCTTTTACTGGGAAGTGGGCAGAGCTCAAACAACCAGAAGGGATGGAATCAGCAACATCAGAAAGTTGTTAGTTCTCCTAGTTTGTAGGGGCAAGAGGAGGGAGTGATTTTAATAGAACCCAGCAAGCACTATGGCCAGAAGAGAAGGGGCTTCAGGAGAGGAACCTTGGCCATGATTAAATAAAACAGCCACACCAAAAAGTAAGATCATGTGGAGAGGGAAGACTTGGGTGTATATATGACAAGGGAGTGGGATAAACAGCCGTTCCCTCCCTACTGCCGTTTTGCAGTCTCTGGCCAGGACATCCCTTCAGTAGAATCTGAGCATTCAAGGACAAGAGAGCTTAAGATTCAGGCCATAGTAGTCAGGTGGATACAGAGAAAGCTCTGAGTACACTAGATGGAAAATAACCAGCACACTGAAGGACTTTCCAATTCAGTATATACATAATTTTTTTAGTTCAATCGTTCTTTTTTTAGTCGTGATCCCACATCTTTATTATATCACTTTATTCTTAAGTCCTAGATTTAAATTTGCACAAAATATGCTCTTTGGCTTTATGCAACGTTTTTTAAGTATATACAATTGAAATTTGAAAACTTTATTTTAAAAAAATACTACACTGATTAGTTTAACTCAAAGCTGAAAAAATTACTATTATAAATTCTGTGATAATCCGATTAGTAATAGCACTGAAGTTGTAGACGCCCCATACCTTAGTCCTGAATGATATGGTAAGATTAAAAAATACTTTAAAATATTATTATATTAAAAGCTTACCATAGTCACTTAAAAATAACTTGGTAGGGGCTCCCCTGGTGGCGCAGTGGTTGAGAGTCCGCCTGCCGATGCAGGGGACACGGGTTCGTGCCCCGGTCCGGGAAGATCCCACATGCCGCGGAGCGGCTGGGCCCGTGAGCCATGGCTGCTGAGCCTTCACGTCCGGAGCCTGTGCTCCGCAACGGGAGAGGCCACAACAGTGAGAGGCCCATGTACTGCAAAAATAAAAAATAAAAAAAAAAAATAATAACTTGGTAATAAGTATATTACCAAATGGTTATAAAACCATTTATTTCACATTATTTAATTGACCCTCAAACAGTTTTGTCAGTTAGCTTTTAAAATCATTTGAATTCCAATTAAAAACGAGAAATCTAAAGCTAAGAATTATTACAGACACTTGAGTTGTTTTTAGACTGTTTTGTTGGCTTTAGCTTATAATATTTGTGAATGATTTTGCATCCCTTTCAGATGGGTTGGACTATATTTTTCTGCAGAGCATCATATAATTGATGAGGAATTCAACCCTTCAAAAATTCCTAACAAATGATAGTTTCAATAAAATAATTTGTACTGATTGCCTGTGGGCAAGGCACATTGTTAAGTATGTAAAGTGATGATATACAAAAACAAAGAACTGATATTCCCCAGGTCAACTCTTTGAGGTAGAATAGGTAGAATAGGTTAAAATAAGTTATATACCAGATAAAAGGCTAATAAATAGTTATTTCTGTGGCTCTAGCTCTGCTCTCAAAATTCAAACCTTCCAGATCTATAAAAAATCCCTTTGTATTGCTAAAAACTTAGGAGACCTGGGGATTTTGAGCAAATGGCCATTTTCTCCATATTCCCTCTGGTTTCCTGGCTTTGAGATTCTGGTTAGGCACCATGATAGTTTTTCATCTATTTTATCATATCATCTAGTGTGATCCCCTGATTAAAAAAACCCAAAACCAAGGGCTTCTCTGGTGGTGCAGTGGTTGAGAGTCCGCCTGCCGATGCAGGGGACACGGGTTCGTCTCCTGGTCCGGGAAGATCCCACATGCCGCAGAGCGGCTGGGCCCGTGAGCCATGGCCGCTGAGCCTGCATGTCCAGATCCTGTGCTCCGCAACGGGAGAGGCCACAACAGTGAGAGGCCTGCGTACTGCAAAAAAACCCAAAAAACCAAAAAACTAAAAAACATCAAAACACCAACATTGTGGGACAATCATCCTTTTTTTTCCCTAAGTCCCTTTTAATTACTTTCCACCTTGGTGATTATTTCAGTCACAGTGACCTTTTTGAAACATGCCTGGTATACTCAAGCCTCGGGCCTTGCACTGTGTTTTTTCTTGATTAAAAAGACCTTTACTCATAGAAACAAATGGCTCACACTGTCATCTTCATAGCTTATATCACATCATCAGCAAGGTCTACTCTGAGTAATTACAAACCTATCTTCTTGATCAGCAGGCTCCACCCATTCACCTTACCTATTTGTTTGTCTCATAGAAAGTACTGCCTTCTAACAATGATATATTTTATTTCTTTTAGTATTTTTATTTTGTATCTCTCTCTATTACAATAGTCCCATGAGGGCAGGAATCATTGTCTCCCAGTGTTTGTTCACTGTTGTAGCCCCAGAACCTAGCCCACTGTAGGCACTATAAATGTTTGTTGAATGATACAGACATATCCAACATGACAGCACAATATTCTCACACTCAGTATAATTTACTTGATTTAGAAATAAATGAAAGCAATTCTGTAACTGATTTATAAGTGAATGTTAAAATAATAGCTAGCACAACTTGTGGGATACAGCTGAAGCATTATGTATAGGGAGTTTTTAACTCTAAATGATCAATTTTCAGAGAAGGAAGCATCAAGATAATTAGCAAAACATATGAGCTACAAAGTTCAAGTACTTAAGGCAAAATATGCTGACAGAAAGCCAAAAGAAAAAATAATAAAAATTAAGTGAAAATTCATTTATTTCTTAAAAGAAATGATATAGGCAATTTTGTCTAAGTGATTAAGGGAAAAAAGAGAGAAGACAAATATACAATTTTTATAAAAAGGGATATGACAATCAATGCTACCAAAATTAAATAGAAAAGTGCATATTGTGAATAATTATAGGCAATATATTTAAAAATGTAAATAAAATAGATGGAAAATTACGATAAATTTACAATTTAACAAACTGACATACCGAGAATTGTAGAATCTGAATAAGCTTATAGTGATTAAACAAATAGAATTAGTGGTTAAAAACATTTTACCAAGAAAATATCAGGCTCCTAGAAGGATCTACAGGCATAGTTCATCAGACATTTAAGGAAATGTTAATTCCACTTGTACATAAACTCTTACAAAGGAAAATACCACACCTTCCTAAGATAGCCTGCATGAGACTAGTACACATGGTATCAAAACCATTAAAGGACATTATGGGAAAGAAATATTTAAAATTAAATTTACTGATAATCACAGATGTCAAAATCCTTAACAAGTTATTTAACCAAATCTAACAATTTATACACAGAACAGAATACATCTCAGCCATATAGATTTTCTCCAAGTATGTAGTAGAATTTCAGCACTAGAAAATCTATTATTGAAATCACTACATTATCTTTAATTTTATTATATATGGGATTAAAATGTTTTGATAAAATTCAACAACCTATCTTAATAGCAACTATGAATAAAGACTAATCAAATAAAGTACATCTACAAAATCTTTACATAATTACATAATAATGGGAATGTCAAAAGCACTTTCTTAAGATTTTGAAAAAGATAATGACATTAATTTACTACTCCTATTTATGTTTTTTCTAGGGTTATGGTTAGTACATCGTAATAATAGAATAAAAAATGTTAATAGTTGAAAATATATGTAAATAAACATTCATTATTTGCATTTGATAAAATTGTCTACATAGAGTGTCCATAGATGAATGGATAAAGATGTGGCACATATATACAATGGAATATTACTCAGCCATAAAAAGAAATGAAACTGAGTTATTTGTAGTGAGGTTAATAGACCTAGAGTCTGTCATACAGAGTGAAATAAGTCAGAAAGAGAAAAACAAATACCGTATGCTAACACATATATATGGAATCTAACAAACAAAAAAGGTTCTGAAGAACCTAGGAGCAGGACAGGAATAAAGACGCAGATGTAGAAAATGGACTTGAGGACATGGGGAGGGGGAAGGGTAAGCTGGGATGAAGTGAGAGAGTGGCATGGACATATATACACTACCAAATATAAAATAGCTAGCTAGTGAGAAGCAGCCACAAAGCACAGGGAGATCAGCTCAGTACTTTGTGTCCACCTAGAGGGGTGGGATAGGGAGGGTGGGAGGGAGACGCAAGAGGGAGGGGATATGGTGATATCTGTATATATATAGCTGATTCACTTTGTTATAAAGCAGAAACTAACACACCATTGTAAAGCAATTATACTCCAATAAAGATGTTAAAAAAAAAAGAAAATTAAATTTTTAAAAACTTAAAAAACCTGGAACTAATTTAAAAAATTAAAAATAAATTTAAAAAAAACTGGAACTAATAAATTTGTTTAGCAATACTGCTGAATACAAAATTTATAATTAAAATTGAGTTTATTTGCAATTCTATATGCCAGCAATAAGTAGTAAATAAAGTTTAAAAAATACCATTTGAAAAACATTTAGATAGATACATACCAACATACATTGTGTGTGTGTGTGTGTGTGTGTGAGGGGTATATTTTAGGATATATACCTAAATCTAAGAAAAAAATGTCATTAAATATGTATAAAAATTTGTAACTCAATATGTGCAAGACTATTATGGAGAATACGGTGATTGAAATATAAGCAAATGCAGAAATATACCATGTCTGGATTAGAAGTATCAGTATTACTAAATGTCTGTTTTGTGAAAACAATCTTTAGATTCATTGTAATTTTGGAACATTCATCTCGTTTCATTTGTCTATTTGTCTATCCTGAGAAAAGACCATTCTTCTATATGAAATTTAGATTCAGTTTTTCTGTTTCTTTAATAATTCCTTTCTGGAGTAAGGAAGAATTGCTTCAATAAGACACACAGAACAAATGGTGAAAGGAATAATTGATTTATTAAAATAAGATCTTAAGTTGATCAAAAGTCAAGCCACATACTGGGAGAAGGGGAAATATATTTGTACCTGCAACTTTAAATGATTAGTATACCAAATATATGTGGAAATTATTTTAAAAAATAAAATATACAATAAGAAAAAATGACAATAATTAATATAACTTTCCTCAGGAGAGGAAAAAATGTGGTCCATTAATATTTAAAAATTCACTCAAGCTTATTAATAATCAGAAAATGCAAACAATTTACAATGAGAAATCCATTTCACACCTGTAGTCAAGTAAACAGTATAATTTCCAACAATTTCTGAACCTGTATAAGTTGTAGAGTAATCCACATTCTGGCACTAACTAATAACTTTGAATCTTATAATCTAATAATTACGTTCTTTGGTTGTTTCTTCACTGTATAACAGGGGATAGCAAACTTGTTCAGGAAAAGGTGAAAAAAATCCAAGTGTTTATGGACAGTAAAATGGATAAACATACTGTATGCACATGTATAATAAAATATAGTGGGTGAAATAAATAAATGGTATCTATATTCATTAATATGAATGAATCTCTTTTTTTTGAATGAATCTCTTAAATGTGAAAAAGAGTCATAGAATACATAATGTATAATATTATGTAATACATAATATATATAGTAGTTTCCATTTACAAAATGAGTAAAATTAAACAGTTTATATAGAATGGATTCATAAGTGATAACATCCAAAAACTGAAAGGGAAAAATTAATAACATTCAGTACATTTGTTTTCTTTGGGAGGAGAAAGGCACATGTAATCAAGGAGGGTCACGTAGAAGGAAAGAAGTACTGGCATTGTTCAGTACAGAGGTGTTTATTTACTATTATTCTTTAAACATATTCTCTTTTAATATATATTTCACCATAATTTTAAAAGAGATATGCTTTCCAAAGAGTGGAGGCAAAACTCCTTCAAAATTCATGGACTTTCCCTTCATTGAAGTTTCTGGGAATCCAGCAGTCTGGGGCTTACTGTGACATCCTTCCAAAATGAAAGTTTTCTAAACTTTGAATCCAGTGTACTGGGCAAAAGGTAAAAACATGTTGGGTCTTTGGGATTTTAAAAGAAATAGTTTGGCACATTTAGAAATCACTTCCCCACCCTATTTATTGTAGAAAACTGTAAGGCTGCCTGGTTTAAGTGATCTCAGAGTTGAGAAAGACTCTCCACAGTCTTGTCTGCATAACAAACAGCTCTATTGCTTGACATTAGAATCAACAAGTGGAAAATTCAGATTCTCTCTGGAGGAAGTAGCAAGATTTAATTGGAGAGTTACACTGAAGACCACTGTAGTTTTGGAGCACAAACATGCCCTTTTTCTCAAATAACTATTTTCTCTTTGAGGATCACAGTCTCCCTCTTTGATTGATCTCCATAAGGCCTTAAAGTCTAAGCTGCTCTTCAGAAACTGTATTTCTTTGGAAGTTTCAAACAATAAAGGTATTTTTGGCTAGCAATATATCATTACCAAGTAGAACTGGCATACTAGTTACATAGAGGGAAAGGCTCCCGGAACTCCTGAATACACGAATACTTGCCTGAACTGACAACTGATCGTTCCAGTATCTTACTTCTGCTGTATTGCCACCTTCCTTTCAGCTGACATGCACTGCTTTAAAATTTCAAACTTAGTTGGCTCTGCAAGATATACTGTCACCCACGAAAACTGCTGCAGTAGACAGCTCCCTCAGATGTAGTCTGAAGGAGAGAGAGAAAAGGATATCTTTCCAATTGCTAAAGCTTTAAGTACTGTATACCTGTTCTCTTTGCCTGGAAGGAGAGACAAGAGGTGTGGGTATATGTCAGTATGTGAAGAGTGACTAATCATTTGGCTGGATGATCAGGGATTTCCATATTTAAAAAATGGAAGCTAGGTGACAAGGAGTTCTACAGATCATACTTTGTAATAGAGTATTCTAAAAAGGTCTACAATTGTGAGAATATTTTTTAGTATTTTCGTTACCAGTTGCACTCTCATTTAAAGATTGCAGGGAAGAAGTTGGAAAATAAAATAGAAGTCATTTAGCCTCTTTCTACAGCAATCTTCCTGGAAAAAAACAAAAGCAGCCATGAAATCACAAAAGGGTTTATTCTGGGGCATCTCATCAAGGCTGAACTGTCTAAGTGATGCATAAACCTTTAGAATTCACTTAAATGCTTTCAGGAAAGCAAGCAATGGAAAGAAGGCTGGAAGGAATGAAGGGAGGGAGGAGGGAGGAAGAGAGAGAAAGAAGAAAGAAAAGAAGAAAGTAAGCAAAGAAGGAAGGAAGGAAAGAAGGAAGGAAGGAAGGAAGGAAGGAAGGAAGGAAGGAAGGAAGGAAGGGAGGGAGGGAGGGAGGGAGGAAGGGAAAGAGGGAGGGAAGGTGGAAGAGAGGAAACATAAACAAACACGTGCAAAAATAAAACAACAAAACCTCAAAGCAAACTGCTGTTAGACACAAAATTGAAAGTAGATCTCTGGCAACAAACTAGGTTTCAGGACATGCCACTTTCACTCAAGTTACAAGAGCCTGGAGAAATTTTTAAAACTCAAAGCATAAAAAAAATCTGGGAGAGGGCGTCCCTGGTGGCGCAGTGGTTGAGAGTCCGCCTGCCGATGCAGGGGACACGGGTTCGTGCCCCAGTCCGGGAAGATCCCACATGCCGCGGAGCAGCTGGGCCCATGAGCCATGGCCGCTGAGCCTGCGCTCCCGGAGCCTGTGCTCCACAATGGGAGAGGCCACAACAGTGAGAGGCCCGCGTACTGCAAAAAAAAAAAAAAAAAAAAAAATCTGGGAGAGATAGATAACCTGGCTTACACACGTGGATTCTCAGGAAACTGCTCCACCCATTAACTCCTAAAATACCTGAGTACTTAGTTAATTGTCAGGTGCTTCAGTTCTCACAGAGTTACTAAGAACAACTTTTGAATTCCTTGGGCTAAGAGACAGAGGATGTCAGTTGAGTTGGCACACAAAATTAACCATCTTAACTACTATATTGTCAACTTAGCTTCTGATTATTTTCCAGCGTTCACTGACCCACTTTACTTCCAGATGGCTAGCGACATGTGATGTGCAGAAGGGAGAAGGCTAGGTTGAGGAAAGATTAATGCTGGGTTGGCTTAAATTGCTTAAATTCACAGGTTTGAGTTTTTTGATTTGTTCATACGTAATAACGTGCTAGGAAAATTGCTCAAATAATATAATTATTTATCTCATTTGAGTATGGTATGACAATAATATATAAACAGTAGGTAGTATTACAGGCATTTATTTCATAGCATTGCATTTTAGTTATAAACATTTACTTTATTTGTATTGCAATTATGATATTTATTTTGGGAGAAACCATTTTACTGTGGGGGGTGGATTAAAACAATGGCCACAATACTTCCTCGCATCCCTGTATGCACACCCCTTGGCAAAGTGAGTTTACAGTTCTTTCCATCAAGATCTGGATTCTATTTTCTCACCCCTTGAATGTAGCCTAGTCAGATGGCTTGCTTTGTTGAATAGGACTTTGGAAAACGTGATGCTGGCATAAGATTCAAATGTTCTTGAGCATTTGGGCTTGCCCTCTCTTGCTGTGGCAAATGTAAGACCATCACTCTGTGAACATATTACTAGCCATTTTAAAATACACAATTCAGTGACATTTAATACATTCACAATGTTGTAAAACCACCACCTTTATGTAGGTTGTGTAGGAAATATTTCCATCACCTCCAAAGAAAAACCCATACCTTTTAAGTTCCTCCTTGTCCACCCCACGCCCGCCCCCTGCCCCAGCCCCTGGCAATAGTAATCTGATTTCTGTCTTTATGGCTTTACCTATTTTGGATATTCATATAAATGCAATAACACAATATGTGACCTTCTATGTGTGGCTTTTTTTGAGATTAGCAGAATATTTCTGAGTTTCATGTACATTGTTGCATGTATCAGCACTTCATTCTTTTTTATGGTGAACAATATTCCATTGGATGTATATACCACATGATCTTTATCCATTCATCTGTAGATGAAGATCTGGATTGTTTTCACCTTTTGGCTAAAGCAAATAGTGCCTCCATGAACATTCATGTACAAGTATTTGTTTGACTACCTGTCTTTAATTCTTTTGGTATATAAGTTAAGAGTGGAATTGCAGGGTTAGATGGTAATACTACATTTAATTTTTTTGAGAAACTGCTAAAAACTGTTTCAACAGTGCCAGTGCCATATTGCCCTGGCACATCCCCTCCATTAATGTACAAGAGTTCCAGTCAATTTCTCCCCATCCTTGCTGACACTTGTAATGTTTCATTTCTATTATTATTATTATTGTTATTATTATTATTAAAGCTACTCTTATGGATGTGAAGTAGTATCTCCCTGTCATTTTGATTTGCATTTCACTAATGACAAATGATACTGAGAATGTTTTCATGTTCTTGTTGGCTCTTTGTATATCTTTTTAAAAAAATGTCTATACAAGTCCTCTGCCTATTTTTTCCAGTTTTATAGAGAAACAATTGACATATATTACTGTGTAAGTTTAAGTCATACAGCATGATAGTTTGGTTTACATATACTGTGAAAGGATTACCACAATAGGTTCAGCTAACATCCATCTTCTCATATAGATACAACAAAAAGAAAAGAAAAAAAAAAGAAAAATTGTTTCCCCTGGTGATGAGAAGTCTTAGAAATTACTCTCTTAAAAGCTTTCCTATGTATCATATGTCACTGTTAGCTACAGTTGTCACATTGTTCATTACATACCCAGTCCTTATGTATCTTATAACTGGAATTTTCACTTTTTGACCAACTTCATCTTTTTCTCCTTCAGGAAAAAAAAAAAAAAAAAAAACACCCATATTTATTTAGTTAAACATTTCCCCTGACCTAAAGAGAAAGATGTCAAAAACAAACAAACAAATAAAGCACCTAGGACATATACATAAGCATGTAGCCCCACCTCCACTCTGGAACCCAGATAACCTACAAGCAAAAATAAGGGCGAAGTTCCATTCCAGAGATAAAATTATCTTTGCTTCTGGAAGATACTTCCATATCCTCTTCCTCTCTCTTCTTCTTATAGCTACTTGGACCTTCAGAATAACAGTTATTCCCTGGACAGCCTCAGAGCCTTGGTTTTTATTTTTCATGTTCTTTAACATGGATGCGTTTTTCAGCATGTCAGGCAAAATCGGAAGGCAGATTTTGCTGCCATGGATGTACACCTGCTCCAGCTGTGCCACTAGGCTGTCTTTGGACTGTGATGTTGGACATCTACCTGTCCATGCTGTGCTTCACCTCAATGAGCTTCCCTTTATACACCTTGCTGGTGTTTGACTCACCTGTCCTGATGTGGACCTCGGCCCCATGTAGGGCTTTAAATGGCACAACGATAGACATCTTGGTGGGAAGAGAGACCTACAGTTTTTTGATTGGCTTATTTGTCTTCTTTTGTTGAGATCTAAGAATTCTTTATATATTTTGGACACTAAACCCTGTTAAAATATTTGATTTGCAAGTATTTTCTGCCAACATGTAGATTGTCTCTTCCCTCTCTTGGGACAGCTAGAATTCTCATACATTGCTGTTTGGAAGGCAAAGCTGTATAGCCATTTTGAAAGTAGATTGGCAGAGCCTTTTTCTGTTAAACAATTATTTATTATATAACTCTGCATTTTCACTCTTAGGACATTTTCCAAGAGAAACGAAAACTTATTTCAACACAAAGACTTTTATGTGAATGCTCATAGAAGCACTATTTATAATTGTTAAGAACTAGAATTAATGCAATGTCCATCAAATAGTGACTTGATAAACAAAACAAGTTGTACTCTATGCATATTAAATATCAAGGACACATAAATATAATTATCTATATACAGTTGACTCACTGTGTTTGACCCACTTAATTTCAAGAAGTATTTATTTGGACTGAGACTACTCTTGCAAAGTAAGTAGCACTTAATTTCAAAATCATATTTTTAAAATTTATATTTCATATATCATTTTTATTAAATAATAAATGTTCTACTATTCATTATTTGATACTTTACTTACATTTTATACTTTTCTGGGAAGTTTAATGACATAGTAAAAATAATTACAGAGAAATGAAGCAACTACAGTATAATTTATCTTATCTTAAGCTTATTCCCTGAAAAAAAAAAAGTGGTTTGATGCATTTTAAGCATGTCAAAAGCAGACAGACTAGTATCAAAAAATGCCTAAAATCTTAAAAAGAAAATTTTTTGCCATACTGTCATTTATGTAGTTGTAAATTTATTACTTTAACTTTTTGATTTCTGACAATACATTTCAAAGAAAACTTTTTAATGACAAAGCATTAGTTACAAAATCAGCATTTTCAAACTGTCATTGACAAGAAAATGATAAAGACAATCATAATACTTTTATAAGGGGAAAATCCATTTGTGAGTCAATCAGAAAATTAAATAAGAATATATTTATGGTAGTGGCTCATTCACCTGCAGTAGTTATATTAGATTATAGTTCCCTTTATGAAAAATATTTTCCGGAACAAAAATCACTTAAACTTATATTTTAATGAAATTAATTTAGTAATAATAGCAAATACTTCTATAGCTTTTACTAAATTCCATGCACTATTGTATTTGCTTTATATATATTAACTCAATCCATACAACCCTATGTCAAGGGTACTATTTTTTTTTTTTTTTTTTTTTTTTTTGCGGTACGCGGGCCTCTCACTGTTGTGGCCTCTCCCGTTGCGGAGCACAGGCTCCGGATGCGCAGGCTCAGCGGCCATGGCTCACGGGCCCAGCTGCTCCGCAGCATGTGGGATCTTCCCAGACCGGGGCACGAACCCGCGTCCCCTGCATCGGCAGGCGGACTCTCAACCACTGCGCCACCAGGGAAGCCCAGCAAGGGTACTATTATTGTTCCTATTTTAGAAGTAAGAAAATTGAGGTGTAAAAACACAATTTGCAGATACTTATCCAAAGAATACATGATGCAGCTTAGACTCAAATTTAGGGGTCTAATTCAAAGACTTTTTTTTTTTAAGAATTATGCTGTGCTGCCTCTCTTAAGATTAAAATGTTAACTTTAGCAACAAACAATATAGCTATGCTTCCAGAATTATGTCTGTGAGGAAATTCCACTTTCAGAAGAAATGCTTCTTGGGTCGTCACTTGTTTTACAAATGAAGAGGAGGTTGCCAAGGTCATGCCCTCTCTTAAAATATGAGCTTGAACTACTGCAGTGGGAGCCAAGTTTAGTTCAGAAGAGCTCCCCTGAAGTGAGCTGCCAAGAGTAGTACTAGCCTAGGGATAAAGCCTGGGGCCAGAAGCAAGGTGAAGAATTCTATCTGAGCACATCAACCTGAAGTTAGGGACCACAAGTCAAAGTGACTCAAGAAAAATAAAAAACCTGAAATATTCTATAACTATTAAAAAATTCCATTACTCTAGGAGATGACTCATAAATGATATTGCTGTGATTTATGTCAAAGAGTGTTCTACCTATGTTTTCCTCTGAGAGTTTTATAGTGTCTGGTCTTACATTTAGGTCTTTAATGCATTTGGAGTTTATTTTTGTGTATGGTGTTAGAGAATGTTCTAATTTCATTCTTTTACTTGTAGCTGTCCAGTTTTCCCAGCACCTTTTATTTAAGAGACTGTCTTTCCTCCATTGTACAGTCTTGTTTCCTTTGTCATAGATTGACCATAGGTGCATGGGCTTATTCCTGGGCTTTCTATACTGTTCCATTGATCTATATTTGTTTTTGTGCCAGTACCATACTGTTTTCATGACTGTAGATTTGTAGTTATCAGCCACTATGTAGAACAGTATGGAGGTTCCTTAAAAAAATAAAAATAGAGCTACCATGTGATCCAGCAATCCCACTCCTGGGCATATATCCAGAGAAAAACATGGTTTGAAAGGATACATGTACCCCAATGTTCATTGTACTGCTGCTTACCATAGCCAAGACATGGAAGCAACCTAAATGTCCATCAATGGATGAATGGATAAAGAAGATGTGGCACATATATACAATGGAATATTACTCAGTAATTAAAAAGAATGAACTAATGTCATTTGCAGCAACATGGATGGACCTGGAGATTATCATACTAAGTGAAGTAAGTCAGACAAAGAAAAATATCATATGATATTGCTTACATGCAGAATCTTAAAAAAATGATACAAATGAACTTATTTACAAAACAGAAACAGACTCACAGACTTAGAGAATGAACTTATGGTTACCAGGGGGAAGGGTCGGGGGGAGGAATAAATTGGGAGTTTGGGAGTGACATGTACACACTACTATATAAAAAATAGGTGGCCAACAAGGACCTACTGTATAGCACACAGAACACTGCTCAATATTCTGTAATAACATAAATAGGAAAAGAATTTGAAAAAGAATAAATACATGTATATGTAAAAAAAAATTTTTTAAAGTTATAAGAAAACAAAGTTCCAGTACAAATATAATCTGTGTTTCTAAAAGAGTAGCCCACAATTTAAATATTGGAATTTTAAATTACATTAGTAACAACAGCAGTGAAATTAAAATTATTGAGAATAAATCTGAAAACATACATGCAAGACCTCTGTGTGGAAATCTGTAAAACTGTTGAAAACTTTGAACAAGGACTAAATTAATGGAGAAATATCCCATGTTCATTCATAGGAAATATCAGTATCATACAGGTATCTGTTATTTTCAAATTGATCTATAGATTTATTATGATTTCAAACAAAATTGCAATAGGGTTGTATGATAAATGTGACAAGCTGGAACTAATAATGAATGAGGAGGGCCAACTTTTCCAGTATGCAATGCAAGCACAAGGATAGAAAACAAATGACCACTAGAGAACTGTAGGGAACCCAGAGACTTACTCCTAGATAATTGAAAATGCTATATATATGACAAAGATGAAATCAAAAACTTGTGGAGGAAAACAGGGTATTAAATAAATGAAACAGAAAATTATGTTCATAAGTAAGATAAAAAAGAGTGATGTTTATACCTTACAAAACAATGGATCTCAGAGAGATTAAATAGGAAAATATATATTTTTTTAATTTTTAACTAAAAGGACATTAATATTTCAGCAATAAAGGAGGGAATGTTTCTTAAACTTTCAAAATGACTATTTGTAAAGAAAAAATTGATACCTTTCACAATATAAAAGTTAAAAATGTGTCAATTTAAAAAAAAAACACTGTAACAAAACTAAAAAGACAAGTCTCTTGGTTGAAGGCAATAGGACTATAAAGAGCTAAGGATGGATTAGTATACAGATTAAATTTTTTAATTAAAATTTAAAGTAACAAAAATAATATAATGAGATGTGCAGAAATTTCCCATAAGTCTAAGTACATATGGACAACTAATACAGAGGAGTATACTCTGTTTCATAAAAATCAGGAAAAGACAAATTAAGGACAAAATGAGAAAGTATAAATTAAGGACAAAATGAGAAACTACATTTTACTGAACAGTTGGCAGAAATATGGGCTGGGATGTGGGTCCTATGGAACTATCTGCTGATGGAAGTGTACGTTGGTAAAACAAAGTTGGAAAGCCTTTGGTTTTGTCTTGTAGGATTGAACGTTAAAATCCTCTATCTTCTAGCCATTCCTATTAGTATAATCTCCAGAGAAACTTTTGAACTTGGGTGCAGGAATGTACAAGAACATTCATAGAAATTTTATTTTTTTAAAATTTTTTTAAATGGGCACAAATTGTCTACCTGCATGACAATGGATAATAAGTTGTGATAAGGTCACCATAGTCTGTAGTAGTGTAAATGAATGAATTACAACTATACACAGCAACATGGATAAATTTTTAAAATTACAATGTTGGAAGTCTTTTAAAAATTACAATGTTGGAAGTCTCAGGATGCTACCTGTATGGTGATGTTTTTATGAAATTCAAAAATAAGCAAAACTAAATTATATGTTTTATAACTTGTATATTTTACATCTATTGTTCACTCTGCATTAAATATTATTGTGAAAAGATAATACAATGCATTTTTACTTACATTTTATTTATTTATTTATTTATTTATTTATTTATTCTTTTCTACTGTCTTTTAAAAAAATTTTATTAGAGTATAGTTGATTTACAATGTTGTGTTAGTTTCAGGTGTACAGCAAAGTGATTCAGTTTTACATAAACATATATTCATTCTTTTTTAGATTACTTTCTCATAATGGTTATCAGAGAATACTGAGTAGAGTTCCCTGTGCTATACAGTAAGTCCTTGTTTGTTATCTATCTTATATATAGTAGTGTGTGTATGTTCGTACACATAGTTACATCTTACTTAAAAAGTGAATCCAGAAAGTGTTCGCTCATTTCAAATCTTTTCACCACTGACTCTCCACTTTAGTTGAGCATTTCTGCATTATATCCTCTAAAGCTAATCTGATTACTTTTCTTTTATGATAGTAATTAATGTTTATCCTTTTAGACTGAATTAAAACTTTTTTTAGTTTTAACATGCTTCAGTTAAAAACTGTATCTAAATTTTTGTGGCTAAAATATAATGATAATATACTTTATCTGATTTTAATTTCTAAAACAAATATTTAAGGTAGTTATGTGGATTATTCTAAACGAATTTATGCACATGTAAATAAAAATAAAACTCAACTAGCTTAAAGGGAATAAAAGGAATCTATTGTTTCAGCTCTGAATACCTCTGGATTATCATTTTTAGGTAAGTTTATCCATATGGTGTGTGGGATCTCCATAAACAGATCCAAAATTACATGGTCATTACATCTGTTATTGTGGAAATAAAGACAAAAAAAGACTACCATGTTCTTTGCAATATGCATGCTCACAGTTAAAACAGTTTTCCTTGCATTTAGTGGTCTCAGAACTGCCTTTGATTTTTTTTTTTCTTTTTCTGTGGATAGGGCTTGGTTGGTGGGAGCTGTGCATATGTCTAGCCAAGGAGGAGTGAGTGGTGTCCTCATAGGTAATTTCAAGAAATAGATGTCTTTGTTGTATCCTCACAGATACATCAAACATCATGAGAGTCTCTGGCCCGAGCAGGACATTGCTGAAACATAAAAAGCAATTTCTTTAGAGGTATGGGAATGGAGCAAGATTCTTTGTAGATATGAGTGCATAAGAGGAAGTAAGAACATAAAAAGAGCAGTAGAATGTACCCTTTTAAGGAAAGTGAAATAGAAGAGAAATAAAGAGTTAAGTTTAGAGTGGAATGTGGGGTTAAAGACATTGAAAAACAGAGGGGGCAATCCAGAGTTCATTTTGGAAACAATCTGTTTCTTGAGCTATCAAACTGCCAAGTTTTGTGGCTGTATCCAGTGTTTCTTAGCCAGAAGGTAGGAGAGAGAACTGGATACAGAATTCATTTAGGTTTTGGTCAGCAACGTGTGTTTCAAACAACAAAAACAACAAACCCCCAACAAATCAACAAAGCAATGGATTTGAGCATTTTGTCCAGAGAGGTCAAATTTACGGATTTCAGGTTCTTGGGGTTTAGGTACTCCACAAAGAAAGAAAGTAAAAATTGAGATACTGAAAGACAATATTAAATTTAAGAGATGTTATAGTGATTATACAAGATGAGTATCCTAGGATAGACATTTCTTTTCTCATTTAATTACTAGGTCAAGGTAAAATGGTCATAGGTGAGTGGCATGATGCTCAAAGGAGGAAGATGTGATGAGTAATTAATTTCAGAATGGTGAAAAGATAATCAGTTAGTATATGAGGGAGATTCCTCATCTTTGCAGATACCATCCCACCAATGGCAATATTTGTAATCTATATATTGTAACTCTCAACTAATTTTCTTAGCCCAGATTTTTCTCCTGCAGTCCAGGCCTGTGTTTTCCAATATCTTCTTGGTATTTGGACAGATTACATAGGCACCTAAAACTCAACATTTGTAACACTGCATAATATTATATTTTCCCTAAAACTCCCCCTCAATTTTTATCACAAGCATGGTGATTGGTCCTATAGTCCCTCTCCTTGAACAAATCATATATGTGTGTGTCTTCCCTGACTTCTCCATTTTTCTAACTCCTGCCTCCCATTTCCAAAACCTTACAATTTCATATGATGAAAATATGGTAAATCATGTATTGTCTTTTCATCTCCATTGGCATTGCAAATAATTATTTATCATTATAATTCTGATCTCTATATCATACAATTTCTCACTCTAATTTTTCACTTATCTTTTGTGTGTGTGCATACATGTAGAATACATATTACTACTGAATTATAAACTCTTTTTAAAAAGTAAGGTGTATTCCTAATGTCTAGGTTGTTGATGATTTTCTGGCATTTATTTACAGTGGACTGAGATTCCCAAAAACAGAGTGGAAATGTTTAGGATGGAAGGAAAACCAGTAAAGAAGCACAAAGATGTGTCAGAATGAGATTACAGATGAGGGGAGAAGATAGACTTGCCAGTTTTAAATTAAGCCATTGTTTAATATGTATACATGTTTTTGTTTCTTGTTTTGTTTCCTAATAAAGAGTCCATAAGACAATTCTGATGAAGATAGGAATTTTTAATCCTTACTTAATATTCAAAAAATAAATTTTGTAAATATCAGGGTTTTTCCTTTAAAATCATGTGTCTGGAGTGTTGGAGAGATAGGGTTAAGCTAGTTCTGAAGATACTGACCTTTTAAAGGAAACGTACAGCTCAAGTGATAAATACCAAGATTTCTAACTTAGGAGGTAAATTCAAATAAAATGATAATATTTCCATTTTGAATAACTGGATAGATGATGGTGCTCAGGCATAGAGGGATAGGAAAAGGAGAAGGGGCAGGAAGTGGAGGACAAAAATGAGGAGGAGAAAGAGAAGGAGAAGGAAAAAAAGGAGGAGGAGAAGGCTGAACAATTTCCAAATGAAAACAGGCTTGGGTATAATAAAGGTTGACTTTGAAGAAGAATGTGTAAAGAGTGTACAGTAGAATGATGAAAACACAGGGATTTGTTGGAACAAGTCATTACTAAGGATTTATTTTTGAGAATTACTTGCTTAAAATGATTCTTGACATTAAGAGACTACGAAAACATACGGAGGAATTTTTATAGGTTTCATCTTTAATATCCATTTTCAAAAAAAGTACATGATGGCAACTTTTCAAATACTCTCTGGAAGTAGGTAATTCCAGTATAAACTCGTTCCTGTAATAATTCCAAACACTGTTAGATATAAATGAAGTAAACAATATGCACAAAATGTCATCATTGTAATAGTAAATTATATTTCTTCTTTTTTCATAGATCTTTATTGAGTATAATTGCTTCACAATACTGTGTTAGTTTCTGTTGTACAACAAAGTGAATCAGCTGTATATATACATATATCCCCATATACCCTCCTTCATGAACCTCCCTCTCAACCTCCCTATCCCACCTCTCTAAGTCATCGCAAAGCATCGAGCTGATCTCCCTGTGCTATGCATCAGCTTCCCATTAGCTATTTTACATTTGGTAGTGTATATATGTTGCTGCTACTCTCACTTCACCCCAGCTTCTCCCCTCCCCTCACCATGTCCTCAAGTCCAAACTCTATGTCTACATCTTTATTCCTGCCCTGCCACTAGGTTCATCTGTGCCTTTTTTTTTTTTTTGAGATTCCATATATATACGTTAGCATATGGTATTTATTTTGCTTTTTCTGACTTACTTCACTCTGTATGACAGACTCTAGGTCCATCCACCTCACTACACATAATGCAATTTGGTTTCTTTTTATGGCTGAGTAATATTCCATTGTGTATATGTGCCACATCTTCTTTATCCATTCATTCTGTCAATGAATACTTAGGTTGCTTCCATGCCCTGGCTATTGTAAATAGTGCTGCAGTGAACATTGTGGTACATGTCTCTCTTTTAAAAATAATAATAATAATAATTAATTAATTTATATTTGGCTGCATTGGGTATTCGTTGCTGCATGCGGGCTTTCTCTAGTTGTGGTGAGTGGGGACTACTCATTGTGGTTCATGGGCTTCTCATTGCTGTGGCTTCTCTTGCTGTGGAACATGGGCCCTAGTCATGTGGGCTTCAGTAGTTGTGGCACGTGGGCTCTAGATTGCAGGCTCAGTAGTTGTGGCTCACGGGCTTAGTTGCTCCACGGCATGTGGGATCTTCCCGGACCAGGGCTCAAACCTGTGTCCCCTGAACTGGCAGGCAGATTCTTAACCACTGTGCCACCAGGGAAGTCCCAGGTCTCTTTTTGAATTATGGTTTTCTCAGGGGATATGCCCAGTAGTGGGATTGCTGGGTCATATGGTAATTCTATTTTTAGTTTTTTAAGGCACCTCCATACTGTTCTCCATAGTGGTTGTATCAATTTACATTCCCACCAACAGTGCAAGAGGGTTCCCTTTTCATAACACCCTTTCCAGCATTTATTGTTTCTAGATTTTTGGATAATGGTCATTCTGACTGGTGTGAGGTGACACCTCACTGTAGTTTTGATTTGCATTTCCCTAATAATTAGTGACGTTGAGCATCTTTTCATGTGCCTCTTGACCATCTGTATGTCTTTTTTGGTGAAATGTCTATTTAGGCCTTCTGCCCATTTTTTAATTGGGTTGTTTGGTTTTTTTGATATTGAGCAACATGAGCTGTTTGTATATTTTGGAGATTAATCCTTTGTCCGTTGTTTCATTTGTAAATATTTTCTCCCATTCTGAGGATTGTCTTGTTTTATCCTTTGCTGTGCAAAAGCTTTTACATTTAATTAGGCTCCATTGTTTATTTTTGTTTTTATTTTCATTACTCTAGGAGGTGGGTCATAAAAGATCTTGCTGTGGTTTATGTCAGAGTGTTTTTCCTATATTTTCTTCTAAGAGTTTTATAGTGTCTGGTCTTACATTTGGGTCTTTAATCCATTTGGAGTTTATTTTTGTGAATGGTGTTAGGTAGTATTCTAATTTCATTCTTTTACATGTAGCTGTCCAGTTTTCCCAGCACCACTTATTGAAGTGACTGTCTTTCTTCCATTATATAGTCTTGCTTCCTTTGTCATAGATTGAGCATAGGTGCATGAGTATATTCTTGGCTTTCTATCCTGTTCCATTGATCTATATTTCTGTTTTTGTGCCAGTACCATACTGTCTTGATTACTGAAGCTTTGTAGTATAGTTTGAATTTGGGGAGCCTGATTCCTCCAGCTCCGTTTTTCTTTCTCAAGATTGCTTTGGCTATTTGGGGTGTTTTGTGTTTCCATATGAATTGAAAACTTTTTTGTTCTAATTATGTGAAGAATGCAATTGCTAGTTTGATAGGGATTGCATTGAATCTGTAGATTGCCTTGGATAGTATAGTCATTTTCATAATATTGATTCTTCCAATCCAAGAACATGGTATATTTCTCCATCTGTTTATATCATCTTTGATTTCTTTCATCAGTGTTTTATAGTTTTCTGAGTACAAGTCTTTCACCTCCTTAGGTAGGTTTATTCCTAGGTATTTTATTTATTCTTTTTGTTGTGATGGTAAATAGGATTGTTTCCTTAATTTCTCTTTCTGAGTTTTCATTGTTAGTATATAGGAATGCAAGAGATTTCTGTGTATTAATTTGTATCCTGCAACCTTACCAAATTCATTAATTCTTGTAGTTTTCTGGTGGCATCTTTAGGATTTTCTATGTATAGTATCATGTCATCTGCAAACAGTGACAGTTTTACATCTTTTCCAATTTGTATTCCTTTTATTTCTTTTTCTTCTCTGACTGCTGTGGCTAGGACTTCCAAAACTATGTTGAATAATAGTTGCAAGAGTGAACATCCTTGTCTTGTTTCTGATCTTAGAGAAAATGCTTTCAGTTTTTCACCATTGGGTAGAGGTTTGCTGTGGGTTTGTCATATATGTCCTTTATTATGAGGTAGGTTCCCTCTATAACCCATTTTCTGGAGAATTTTTTTTTTTATCATAAATTGGTGTTGAATTTTGTCAAAAGCTTTTTCTGCACCTTTTGAGATGATAATATGATTTTTATTCCTTAATTTGTTAATATGGTATACCACACTGATTGATTTGTGTATACTGAAGAATCCTTGCATCCCTGGGATAAATCCTACTTGATCATGGTGTATGACCCTTTTAATATGTTGTTGGATTCTGCTTGCTAGTATCTTGTTCAGGGATATATTCATTGGCAATACTGCTCTATGCTTTTCTTTCTTTTTTTTTTTTTTTTTTTTTTGCGGTATGCAGGCCTCTCACTGCTGTGGCCTCTCCTGTTGCAGAGAACATGCTCCGGACACGTAGGCTCAGCGGCCATGGCTCACAGGCCCAGCTGGTCCACGGCATGTGGGATCTTCCCGGACCAGGGCACAAACCCGTGTCCCCTGCATCGGCAGCCAGACTCTCAACCACTGCGCCACCAGGGAAGCCCTACTTTTCTTTTTTTTTGTGATAACTTTTTCTGATTTTGGTATCAGGATGATGGTGGCTTTGTAGAATGAATTTGGCAGTGTTCCCCCCTCTGCAATTTTTTGGAAGAGTTTGAGAAGGATCAGCATTAGCTCTTCTCAAAATGTTTGGTAGAATTTGCCTGTGAAGCCACCTGGTCCTGGACTTCTGTTTTTTGGGAGATTTTTTTTTTTTTTTTTTTTTTTTTTTTATTTAGCGTGAGGACTGAAAGTGGCAGGTAGGCAGGGGGTAGGGGCTGGCGGCGGGGAAGACAGGTGTAGGCAATCACGGACAGTGACTAGCCGGGGTGCTGCAGATGTGGCCAGGGGTGTCAGCTGGTGGTGATTAGCGTGGGCGCTTCTGAGGGGCGCAGCATCAGATGGTGGTTTCAGAGTCCAGGTGTGAGAGGCTGGTGAACACCCTTCCTTATTTGCCACCCCTTCCTACTCTTTCTCCTCTCCCAAGCACTTGTGGTCACCTGCACCTTCATCCTCTCCTACCGCCCCCTCCAGGCCAACCCTCCGCATTCCATACATTCCTCTCTAAATTTTATTTTTTTTTATTAGTTTCTGCTTTATAACAAAGTGAATCAGTCATACATAAACATCTGTTGCCACATCCCTTCCCTCATGCATCTCCCTCCCTCCCACTCTCCCCATCCCACCCCTCCAGGCGGTCACAAAGCACCGAGCTGATCTCCCTGTGCTCTGCGGCTGCTTCCCACTATCTATCTACCTTACGTTTGGTAGTGTATATATGTCCATGCCTCTCTTTCGCTTTGTCACAGGTTACCCTTCCCACTCCTCATATCCACAAGTCCATTCTCAAGTAGGTCTGTGTCTTTATTCCCGTTTTACCCCTAGGTTATTCATGACATTTTTTTTTTTTTAAATTCCGTATGTATGTGTTAGCATACGGTATTTGTCTTTCTCTTTCTGACTTACTTCACTCTGTATGACAGACTCTAGGTCTATCCACCTCATTACAAATAGCTCAGTTTCGTTTCTTTTTATGGCTGAGTAATATTCCATCGTATATATATGCCACATCTTCTTTATCCATTCATCCGATGATGGACACTTAGGTTGTTTCCAGCTCCGGGCTATTGTGAATAGAGCTGCAATGAACATTTTGGTACATTTCTCTTTTGGAATTATGGTTTTCTCAGGGTATATGCCTAGTAGTGGGATTGCTGGGTCATATGGTAGTTCTATTTGTAGTTTTTTAAGGAACCTCCATACTGTTCTCCATAGTGGCTGTACCAATTCACATTCCCACCAGCAGTGCAAGAGTGTTCCCTTTTCTCCACACCCTCTCCAGCATTTATTGTTTCTAGATTTCTTGATGATGGCCATTCTGACTGGTGTGAGATGATATCTCATTGTAGTTTTGATTTGCATTTCTCTAATGATTAATGATGTTGAGCATTCTTTCATGTGTTTGTTGGCAGTCTGTATATCTTCTTTGGAGAAATGCCTATTTAAGTCTTCTGCCCATTTTTGGATTGGGTTGTTTGTTTTTTTGCTATTGAGCTGCATGAGCTGTTTATAAATTTTGGAGACTAATCCTTTGTCAGTTGCTTCATTTGCAAATATTGTCTCCCATTCTGAGGATTGTCTTTTGGTCTTGTTTATGGTTTCCTTTGCTGTGCAAAAGCTTTGAAGTTTCATTAGGTCCCATTTGTTTATCTTTGTTTTTATTTCCATTTCTCTAGGAGGTGGGTCCAAAAGGATCTTGCTGTGATTTATGTCATAGAGTGCTCTACCTATGTTTTCCTCTAAGAGTTTGATAGTTTCTGGCCTTACATTTAAGTCTTTAATCCATTTTGAGCTTATTTTTGTGTATGGTGTTAGGGAATGATCTAATCTCAAACTTTTACATGTCCCTGTCCAGTTTTCCCAGCACCACTTATTGAAGAGGCTGTCCTTTCTCCACTGTACATTCCTGCCTCCTTTATCAAAGATAAGTTGGCCATATGTGCGTGGGTTTATCTCTGGGCTTTCTATCCTGATCCACTGATCTATCTTTCTGTTTTTGTGCCAGTACCACACTGTCTTGATTACTGTAGCTTTGTAGTATAGTCTGAAGTCAGGGAGCCTGCTTCCTCCAGCTCCGTTTTTCGTTCTCAAGATTGCTTTGGCTATTCGGGGTCTTTTGTTTTTCCAAACAAATTTTGAAATTTTTTGTTCTAGTTCTGTGAAAAATGCCAGTGGTAGTTTGATAAGGATTGCATTGAATCTGTAGATTGCTTTGGGTAGTAGAGTCATTTTCACAATATTGATTCTTCCAATCCAGGAGCATGGTATATCTCTCCATCTACTTGTATCATCTTTAATTTCTTTCATCAGTGTCTTATAATTTTCTGCATAGAGGTCTTTTGTCTCCTTAGGTAGGTTTATTCCTAGATATTTTATTCTTTTTGTTGCAATGGTAAATGGGAGTGTTTTCTTGATTTCATTTTCAGATTTTTCATCATTAGTGTACAGGAATGCCAGAGATTTCTGTACATTAATTTTGTATCCTGCTACTTTTCCAAATTCATTGATTAGCTCTAGTAGTTTTTCGGTAGCATCTTTAGGATTCTCTATGTATAGTATCATGTCATCTGCAAACAGTGACAGCTTTACTTCTTCTTTTCCAATTTGGATTCCTTTTATTTCCTTTTCTTCTCTGATTGCTATGGCTAAAACTTCCAAAACTAGGTTGAATAAGAGTGGTGTGAGTGGGCAGCCTTGTCTTGTTCCTGGTCTTAGTGGAAATGGTTTCAGTTTTTCACCATTGAGGACAATGTTGGCTGTGGGTTTGTCATATATGGCCTTTATTATGTTGAGGAAAGTTCCCTCTATGCCTACTTTCTGCAGTGTTGTTATCATAAATGGGTGTTGAATTTTGTCGAAAGCTTTCTCTGCATCTATTGAGATGATCATATGGTTTTTCTCCTTCAATTTGTTAATATGGTGTATCACGTTGATTGATTTGCGTATATTGAAGAATCCTTGCATTCCTGGAATAAACCCCACTTGATCATGGTGTATGATCCTTTAAATGTGCTGTTGGATTCTGTTTGCTAGTATTTTGTTGAGGATTTTTGCATCTATGTTCATCAGTGATATTGGCCTGTAGTTTTCTTTCTTTGGGACATCCTTGTCTGGTTTTGGTATCAAGGTGATGGTGGCCTTGTAGAATGAGTTTGGGAGTGCTCCTCCCTCTGCTATATTTTGGAAGAGTTTGAGAAGGATAGGTGTTAGCTCTTCTATAAATGTTTGATAGAATTCGCCTGTGAAGCCATCTGGTCCTGGGCTTTTGTTTGATGGAAGATTTTTAATCACAGTTTCAATCTCAGTGCTTGTGATTGGTCTATTCATATTTTCTATATCTTCCTGAGTCAGTCTTGGCAGGTTGTGCATTTCTAAGAATTTGTCCATCTCTTCCAGGTTGTCCATTTTATGGGCATAGAGTTGCTTATAGTAATCTCTCATGATCTTCTGTATTTCTGCAGTGTCAGTTGTTACTTCTCCTTTTTCATTTCTAATTCTATTGATTTGAGTCTTCTCCCTTCTTTTCTTGATGAGTCTGGCTAATGGTTTATCAATTTTGTTTATCTTCTCAAAGAACCAGCTTTTAGTTTTATTGATCTTTGCTATCGTTTCCTTCATTTCTTTTTCATTTATTTCTGATCTGATTTTTATGATTTCTTTCCTTCTGATAACTTTGGGATGTTTTTGTTCTTCTTTCTCTAATTGCTTTAGGTGCAAGGTTAGGTTGTTTATTCGAGATGTTTCCTGTTTCTTAAGGTGGGATTGTATTGCTATAAACTTCCCTCTTAGAACTGCTTTTGCTGCATCCCATAGGTTTTGCGTCATCGTGTCTCCATTGTCATTTGTTTCTAGGTATTTTTTAATTTCCTCTTTGATTTCTTCAGTGATCACTTCGTTATTAAGTAGTGTATTGTTTAGCCTCCATGTGTTTGTATTTTTTACAGCTCTTTTCCTGTAATTGATATCTAGTCTCATAGCATTGTGGTCAGAAAAGATACTTGATACAATTTCAATTTTCTTAAATTTACCAAGGCTTGATTTGTGACCCAAGATATGATCTATCCTGGAGAATGTTCCATGAGCACTTGAGAAAAATGTGTATTCTGTTGTTTTTGGATGGAATGTCCTGTAAATATCAATTAAGTCCATCTTGTTTAATGTATCATTTAAAGCTTGTGTTTCCTTATTTATTTTCATTTTGGAAGATCTGTCCATTGGTGAAAGTGGGGTGTTAAAGTCCCCTACTATGAGTGTGTTACTGTCGATTTCTCCTTTTATGGCTGTTAGTATTTGCCTTATGTATTGAGGTGCTCCTATGTTGGGTGCATAAATATTTACAATTGTTATATCTTCTTCTTGGATCGATCCCTTGATCATTATGTAGTGTCCTTCTTTGTCTCTTCTAGTAGTCTTTATTTTAAAGTCTATTTTGTCTGATATGAGAATTGCTACTCCAGCTTTCTTTTGGTTTCCATTTGCATGGAATATCTTTTTCCATCCCCTTACTTTCAGTCTGTATGTGTCTCTTGGTCTGAAGTGGGTCTCTTGTAGACAGCATATATATGGGTCTTGTTTTTGTATCCATTCAGCCAATCTGTGTCTTTTGGTGGGAGCATTTAGTCCATTTACATTTAAGGTAATTATCGATATGTATGTTCCTATTCCCATTTTCTTAATTGTTTTGGGTTCATTATTGTAGGTCTTTTCCTTCGTCATGTTTCTTGCCTAGAGAAGTTCCTTTAGCATTTGTTGTAAAGCTGGTTTGTTGGTGCTGAACTCTCTCAGCTTTTGCTTGTCTGTAAACGTTTTAATTTCTCCATCAAATCTGAATGAGATCCTTGCTGGGTAGAGTAATCTTGGTTGCAGGTTTTTCTCTTTCATCACTTTAATTATGTCCTGCCACTCCCTTCTGGCTTGTAGAGTTTCTGCTGAGAGATCAGCTGTTATCCTGATGGGAATTCCCTTGTGTGTTATTTGTTGTTTTTGCCTTGCTGCTTTTAATATGATTTCTTTGTGTTTAATTTTTGACAGTTTGATTAATATGTGTCTTGGCGTATTTCTCCTTGGATTTATTCTGTATGGGACTCTCTGTGCCTCCTGGACTTGATTAACTATTTCCTTTCCCATATTAGGGAAGTTTTCAACTATAATCTCTTCAAATATTTTATCAGTCCCTTTCTTTTTCTCTTCTTCTTCTGGAACCCCTATAATTCGAATGTTGGTGCGTTTAATGTTGTCCAAGTTGTCTCTGAGACTGTCCTCTGTTCTTTTCATTCTTTTTTCTTTATTTTGCTCTGCAGCAGTTATTTCCACTATTTTATCTTCCACCTCACTTATCCGTTCTTCTGCCTCAGTTATTCTGCTATTGATCCCATCTAGACTATTTTTCATTTCATTTATTGTGTTTTTAATCGATGCTTGATTCATCTTTAGTTCTTCTAGGTCCTTGTTAACTGTTTCTTGCATTTTGTCTATTCTATTTCCAAGATTTTGGATCTGGGAAATAGAATCTTGGATCATCTTTACCATCATTATTCTGAATTCTTTTTCATGTAGACTGCCTCTTACCTCTTCATTTGTTAGGTCTGGTGGGTTTTTATCTTGTTCCTTCTCCTGCTGTGTGTTTTTCTCTCTTCTCATTTTGCTTATGTTACTGTGTTTGGGGTCTCCTTTTTGCAGGCTGCAGGTTCGTAGTTCCCGTTGTTTTTGGTGTCTGTCCGCAGTGGCTATGGTTGGTTTAGTGGGTTGTGTAGGCTTCCTGGTGGAGGGGACTAGTGCCTGTGTTCTGGTGGATGAGGCTGGATCTTGTCTTTCTGGTGGGCAGGTCCACGACTGGTGGTGTGTTTTGGGGTGTCTGCGGACTTTTTATGATTTTAGGCCGCCTCTCTGCTAATGGGTGGCGTTGTGTTCCTGTCTTGCTAGTTGTTTGGCATAGGGTGTCCAGCACTGTAGCTTGCTCGTCGTTGAGTGAAGCTGGGTGCTGGTGTTGAGATGGAGATCTCTGGAAGATTTTCGCCGTTTGATATTATGTGGAGCTGGGAGGTCTCTTGTGGACCAGTGTCCTGAAGTTGGCTCTCCCACCTCAGAGGCACAGCACTGACTCCTGGCTCCTCAATTTGGGATGATTTGTTGTCTATTCATGTATTCCACAGATGCAGGGTACATCAAGTTGATTATGGAGCTTTAATCCGCTGCTTCTGAGGCTGCTGGGAGAGGTTTCCCTTTCTCTTCTTTGTTCTCACAGCTCCTGGGTCTCAGCTTTGGATTTGGCCCCGCCTCTGCGTGTAGGTCGCCGGAGGGCGTCTGTTCTTCGCTCAGACAGGACAGGGTTAAAGGAGCAGCCTCTTCGGGGACTCTGGCTCACTCAGGCCGGGCGGGAGGGAGGGGCACGGAGTGCGGGACGAGCCTGCAGCGGCAGAGGTCGGCGTGACGTTGTACCAGCCCGAGGCGCGCCGTGCGTTCTCCCAGGGAAGCCGCCCCTGGATCCCGGGACCCCGGCAGTGGCGGGCTGCACAGGCTCCCGGAAGGGCGGTGTGGACAGTGACCTGCGCTCGCACACAGGCTTCTTGGCGGCGGCAGCAGCAGCCCCAGCGTCCCACGCCCGTCACTGGGCTCCGCACTTTCAGTCGTGACTCGCGCCCTTCTGTGGAGCCCCTTTAAGCAGCGCTCTTAATCCCCTCTCCTCGCGCACCAGGAAACCAAGAGGGAAGAAAAAGTCTCTTGCGTCTTCGGCAGCTCCAGAGTTTTCCCGGACTCCCTGCCGGCTAGCTGTGGCACATTAGCCCCCTTCATGCTGAGTTCTCGCCGCCAGCCCCAGTCCTCTCCCTGCGCTCTGACCGAAGCCCGAGCCTCAGCTTCCAGCGCCGCCCGCCCTGGTGGGCGAGCAGACAAGCCTCTCGGGCTGGTGAGTGCCGCTCGGCACCGATCCTCTGTGCGGGAATCTCTCCGCTGTGCCCTACCCAGGTATGTGGGGAGTTTCTTGCCTTTTGGGAGGTCTGTGGTCTTCTGCCAGCATTCAGTAGGTGTTCTGTAGGAGTTGTTCCACGTGTAGCTGTATTTCTCGGGAGATTTTTAATTACAGTTTCAATTGCATTACTTGTGATAGGTCTGTCTATATTTTCTAATTCTTCCTGGTTAGGTTTTGGGAAATTGTACCTTCCCAAGAATTTGTCCATTTCTTCATGGTTGTCCATTTTATTGGCATACAGTTGTTTGTAGTAGTCTCTTATAAACCTTTGCATTTCTGTGGTGTCAGTTGTGATTTCTTTTTTTCGTTTCTAATCTTATTGATTTGCATCATCTCCCTTTTTTCCTTGATGAGTTTGACTAAGTGCTTATCAATTTTGTTTATCTTCTCAAAGAACTAGCTTTCAGTTTTATTGATCTTTGCTCTTTTTTTCTTCACTTCTATTTCCTTTATTTCTTCTTTGATCTTTATGTTTCTTTCCTTCTACTGACTTTGGGTTTTCTTTGTTCTTCTTTCTCTACTTTCTTTGGGTGTATGGATAGATTGTTTATTTGAGATTTTTCTTCTTTCTTGGTGTAGGATTTTATTGCTATAATCTTCCCTCTTAGAACTGCTTTTGCTGCATCCCATAGGTTTGGGGTCATCGTGTTTTTGTCGTCATTTGTTTCTTTGTATGTTTTCATTTCTTCTTTGATTTCTTGAGTAATCTCTTGGTTATTTAGTAGCACACTGTTTAGCCTCTACGTATTTGTGTTTTTTCAGTATTTTTCCTGTAATTGATTTCCATCTCACAGTGTTGTGGTCAGAAAAGATTATTGATATGATTTCAATTTTCTTATATCTTCCAAGGCTTGATATGTGACCCAAGATGTGATCTCTCCTGGAGAATGTTTGTGTGCACTTGAGAAGAAAGTGTATTCTGCCATTTTGGGTGGAATATTCTATAAATATCAATTAAATCTATCTGGTCTACTGTGTCATTTAAAGCTTGTGTTTTGTTATTTATTTTCTGTTTAGATGATCTGTCCATTGGTGTAAATGGGGTGTTATATTCCCCTACTATTATTGTGTTACTGTCGATTTCCCCTTTCATGGTTGTTAGCATGTGCCTTATGTATTGAGGTGCTCCTATGTTGGGGGCATAAACACTTATAATTGTTATATCTTCTTCTTGGATTAATCACTTGATCATTATGTAGTGTCCTTCCTTGTTTCTTGTAACAGTCTTTATTTTAAAGTTTATTTTGTCTGATATGAGAATTGCTACTCCAGCTTTCTTTTGATTTCCATTTGCATGGAATATCTTTTTCCATCCCTTCACTTTCAGTCTGTATGTGTCCCTAGGTCTGAAGTGGGTCTCCTGTAGGCAGTGTATATATGGCTCTTGTTTTTGTATCCATTCAGCCAGTCTGTGTCTTTTGGTTGGGGCATTTAATCCATTTACATTCAAGGTTATTATTGATATGTCTTAATTGTTTTGGGGTTGTTTTTGTGGGTCTTTTTCTTCTCTTGTGTTTCCTACCTAGAGAAGTTTCTTTAGCATTTGTTGTAAAGCTGGTTTGGTTGTGCTGAATTCTCTTAGCTTTTGCTTGTCTGAAAAGCTTCTGATTTGTACGTCGAATCTGAATGAGATCCTTGCTGTGTAGAGTAATCTTGGTTGTAGGTTTTTCCCTTTCATCACGTTAAGTATAACCTGCCTCTCCCTTCTGGCCTGCAGAGTTTCTGCTGAAAAATCAGCTGATAACCTTATGGGGATTCCTTTGTATGTTATTTTTCGTTTTTCCCTCGCTGCTTTTAATATTTTTTGTTTGAACTTAATTTTTTTTAGTTTGATTAATATGTGTCTTGGTGTGTTTCTCCCAGGGCTTATCCTGTATGGGACTCTCTGTGATTCCTGGACTTGGGTGACAATTTCCTTTTCCATGGTAGAAAAGTTTTCCACTACAATCTCTTCAAATATTTTCTCAGACCCTTTCTTTTGCTCTTCTTCTTCTGGTACCCCTATAATTCGAATGTTGGTGCACTTATTGTTGTGCCAGAGGTCTCTGACATTGTCTTCAATTCTTTTCAGTCTTTTTTCTTTATTCAGTTCCTCAGCAGTTATTTCCACCATTTTGTCTCCAGCTCACTTATTTGTTCTTTTGCCTCAGTTATTCTGTTATTGATTCCTTCTAGTGTATTTTTCATTTCAGTTATTGTGTTGTTCATCTCTGTTTGTCTGTTCTTTATTTCATCTCGATCTTTGTTAAACATTTCTTGTATTTTCTCAATCAGTACTTCCATTCTATTTTGAGATTCTGGATCATCTTTACTATCATTACTCTGAATTCTTTTTCAGGTAGATTGCCTATTATTTCCTCTCCATTTATTTGGTCTTGTAGTATTTTATGTTGCTCCTTCATAATTAAAAGTTAATTTTATTCATAATTTTAACAATAATAATACATTGTAAAATCTCTTAGAATAAACCTCAGAAAGAATGTGCAAGACATAATCAAACCAACAGTAAAATTTTACTGAAAGATGTTTAAAAAAAAGGTCCCCTACATAGGTGAAATTCACCACTTTCCTGTATGGAGTGCCTAACAAATATTTGCTAAATAAATATTGTTTAATAAATGTATAAATTAAAATGTATTTCTCTAGAGAAAGAAATTACTGACTTATTCTGATCCATTGCAGCCTCCTATGGCAAAATCTGAACTCCCTTGTGAACAGGTATGTATCAATATATCAAAAAGCAGAACTAGGAACTGGGTAGTCCAAGTACTCCAATATATTTAAAAGGAAAGGTTTGTCACAGGGATAGTCCATGATATATTATGGATTAACCATTTCAAATTGTTCTATTTCTTATTGGGTGTTTAACCTGGGACAAATTTGTAAGCTTTGACAGATTCTAGATACAGATATAGCGCTAGAGATAAACATATAAATGTAGTTATAGGTGACAAGTGTAGATACAGAAAGCCAATGTCAATATCTCTATCTATACCTCTCTCTAAATATATTAGACAACTCGTCACATAGATTATTCACAGGGATTAAATTATGCCATGTATAAACTACTCTTTATATTCTCCAGCACATAGTAAAGTCATGATAAATATTATTGTCATTATTGTTATAATAATTTTAAACTGTGTCTATGTTTGGCATGTTGCAACATCTGATCTGAAAGCCGTTAATTTTGCCAATATCTGAAGTCCTTGGTTTGAGTCTAGGATCCTCCACAAACTGACGTTATGGCACTGGGAAAGGACTTATTTTCCCTAAGTCTCAGTTTACTGATTCTAAATAGGGAAAAAATATTTTTATGTCTTAGTAATTGGAAATGTGTTTTATTCAAGAAAAAAGTATAAAAGAGTTAAAGCAGTATCATTAGTTTGTCATCATTACCATTTTTCAGGAGGTAATCCCAGCAAAAGCCAATTGGAGAAAGATAAGAAACTGGGTCTTACAACAAAGAAGGTGGTGCTCTTTTTTAGTCAGCTGACAATCCTAAATCACAACTGGATATTCTCAGTAAAGTGAAAACAGGTTTGGAGTAGTATTTATGGTGAGAATAAATGCATTTTCCCAAGGGTCTTGGAAATCACTTAATTCTTTTTAAAGTTCAAGAAGAAATGTGACCAAATTCTGCACACTATCCCTGGATCATCTCTAACAATGCCATTTAGTAATGCTAAATCATTTGAGGTCCTATTACAAAAATTTGTATTATAAAATATCTTTCAATATTCTACCATCACAAGAATATGTAAAGTTTATTTGTAGTTCTCTGTAGTTTTAGTTGTGCAGAAGTGGCTGTGCTTAAGAATAGTTCATGCTAATACTGGTCCCTGATTTTTATTGCTTAAATTCTGTTCACATGTGTTAATGGTAACATTTGATGATACTCATAACTTCACTATTGCTTAAATGCATCTTTTTGCCACCAAAAAAAAAAAAAAGATAGGAGAAGTTGCTTCATTCTCATTGGTAATCAAGGTAAGAAAAGTTCAGTCTTAATATAGCAGAAAATATGTAATAATTTTCATAGGTTGTGGACACTTTGAATCAGAAATTCAATTATAGTCATGAATTTGGAGACCAAGAAATAGATGAAGATGATGTGGCTCTTGATTGTTTTACCCTTGTTCCTCAAAACTTAAGTGAAATATTGATATGAAAATCATGCTGTAATGCACTACCAAGTTTTTCCTGTAATAAGGTGAGAATGAACTCAATCACATAAGCATTCCTTTAAGAAACAATCTAAAACTTTATTATGATTGAGTGAACTTTTCATCATCTATAAAATTATTGGAAAATCTTTTATTATAATTTATAATTTCCATCAACCTGTCAATCATCCTTACTTAAAAATTGTTTTTCAGAATATTTTTAAGACAAAAACACAAATTGGAACAAATTCAATGACATTTTCACTGAACAGAAAACTCCTATAATTATGATGATTACATTAACAGAATCTCCGCCTACAAAGAAATTTCAGAGATCCTAAGCTAAGTTTTTTTCTTGTTGATTTAAAAATAATATGTCTCAGTACATGGTAAAACCAATCCTTCATGTGGGTGCTACTGAATTCTAATCAATAATTAATTTTTTTGCTACAAGTAAGCATGTATCATTTTATGTGGCTGTGTCTTAGCAGGACTATTGAGATGAGTGGGGTATTCCCTGGGGCAAGCTCCAGTTAGGGTACAAATTGATGTTTACTTATTTGGATAAGAGAATATTAAACTGGATAGAAAATAATATGGTGAATGCATTAGTCGGGGTCCTATCAGAGGACAGAAATCACGTCAGGAATTTGAACACAAGACTTTAACAAATAAGAACTATTATCTAATACCTATTAATTTAAAAGGGTTAAAAAACATGCTAAAGAAAAAAAATAATTATAAAAGCTATAAGGATTAGTCAATAATACTGAGGCAGAATACCCAGAAAAAGAACAAACTTGGGAGAGCTTTGTTCCACCCCAAGTCTGAGATGCAGACTTCATTGGAAACCATATGTCCTTAGTCCAATGTCTGATGGAGAAGTTTTCTGAGGTGCTATAGTCCAGGGTTGAAAATTGGGAAACTGCTCAATGGGACACTGGCAAGACTTAATGAAGAGCTCTCTGGGGTGCTGGGAGACTCATGGAAAATATTCTCACTGATGTGTCAGCAAGACCTACTGGGAAGCTGCCCACTGGTGTAATACTTTCCTTGCAGGAAAGCTGTCTGTTAGAATGCTACTACAATTCACTGGATGATGAAAACCAGTAGGAGTCCAGCCATATTCTGGCAGTCACGCACCACAGGAACAAGAAAGAAAATCATACTGGAACCAGGAGGACAAGTTCCTTTCTCCTGCAGTATCCTTCTAGTGCTATCCACTGACAAATTTAACTATGCCAACTGGTAAAGGAGAGATGTCTCCAGGTTTACTCAATAAAGTATTGGCTGGCACAGTGGTATTCCAACAATTTCAAAAACTTTATCCCATAAGGATAACAGAGAACTCATTTAGGGCAGAAAAACGACAAGGTGAGCATAGTTGAAAGGGAATAACAGTGCACTGTAACTTTATCAAAACTCGTTATCTAAATTCAAAATGTAAGGCACAATTAAGCTTTAACTAGTTCTTACAGTTACCAGTAAATGGCCATATACATGGTACCATCTGTCAGGAGTCCCATTGGAAAGCTTGGAGTGTTTAGTGGACTCTTCTGTTATGGTAAGCCTTCAACTCCAGTGTTTCTCTTCCCATTGTGAGGAGTCTTTTAATGACTGATCAGCTTGTGCACCTTGTGACCTGGGCAGTTTATGGACTGGTGAAGTTTTTGAGAGAAAGCCAGCTCAGATTGTTGGCTTCATTTCTATGTACTTTGCTTCTCTCTGGTATCTTGACTTCTCAAGTGTTGATGCCTTGGTCATCCTAAATTTCAGCTTTTTCTTCTAGCACCATGGAAAGATCTGTTAAGATTCTCTGCCTCTTGGAGATAATTCTTGCTCAGCATCTCCGTGTTAATATCTTTATTATGTGTGTTTTTTCTGTATATCATTTTATCCCCTAAGTTCCATAGTCCCATACAATTTATAATCTTTGTCACTCTGTTAAAGAGAACATATCCTTGTTTTATGTTTGGGTTTGTTCCTATTTTCTAGTTGTTCTCAGCAGGAGTACTGTTCTGCTACATGCTGATTCATCATAGCTGAGAGTAGAAGTCCACGAAAATATTTTAAAAGAAAATGAATTACTTACATGATAACAGGGAATCTATGATTTAGAATAAAAATTATTTGTAGAAAGGGCAAAATGCAACCTCTAAAAAGTGTCTATTTCTTCCTCTTCTTTATTTCAGTTGACATTAAAGCAGGCTTTTCATCCACGTGGTTTCATAATTTCTATGAGGAAACATGTTGTGCCGCATTCAACCCAAAGTCCTAAATTCAAAGATAATACCATTTATCATTCTCTTAACATCTCTTGTGAAGATCCAACTTGTTCATATGCTGAGGCAAAATGTTAGCCTTTACTGAAATACAGCAGTAGAGACAAACTACTTTTTTACTGACTTGAGTGTCAAGAGATTTTAGTAAATCAATACTGCTTAAGTCAGGCTAGTTTGTCATAAGAGCATAAAGGCATAAACCACGCAATTTTATTATTTTAGAGTTTCTGCTTTCCTGAGTGAGATACTGCTGAATTTCAAGGTTGCTTTTTAATTAAATGTGTCGTGGAATATAATCATGCATCTATTTAACAATGAATCACTTATGCCAATGAGTGTCTCTCATTTTACTAGTTGCATTGTGGTTTCTAATAAAGGATGGAGAAGATTGTTGTACTCTTGTTGCTACACACGGAGCCAGGGAGGTAGATTCTATACAAATGAAACACATAGAGAACAATTAAAGGCAACACTTAGGTGAGGACCAGACAGTATAAGTGATACACTACTTGTGCTGAGAATATGGCCAGAGTGGGCTCCTGTAAAGACGGGTTCCTATTGCAAGCACATAAATATATATTTAATTTGTATTCAAATGGCATATGGGAGAGGCACGGCACATCCCATACATTATTATAAGTTTACTTTTTCCTCTCAAAAACCTGAACTTGGAATTTCTGGTTAAAGTGTTTCAAGAGAGTTCAAGTAAAGCAAATAACAACATTTATTCATTCAGCAAATATTTTCATGGTAGAATGCGGGCTTCAGGGCCATGCAGGCTCATTATGGATAACCAGTTATGTGATCTTGGTCAACTTTCTCAACTCTCTGAGACTCCATTTTTTCTATAATGTGAGGGCAGCTCTTAGGCCGCTCCCACCCTGGAATGCAATTACTCCTATTGTATTTAGGTTTTCCAATTCAGTGACCACAGTTCTCATTGTACGGCCTGCCCTGAAGTGGACTATTCAGCCTGTTTCATTCAGGTTCAAACACAAGCAACGTTAGTGGACACAAACATGCTTCAGGCGCAAGTAGTCCTGATTATCATGTCACTCACAATGATTGTACAGTGTCTCTACCTCACCACACACCTATAGTCCTGCTGAAAACACTTCATGGCCTTTTGACAAAAGAGAAAAGAATCTGAGCTTAGTTCATGGATGGGTTATCTCAGTATATGGGTTCAGCTGAAAATGGATGGTGGCTTCACTATAGCTCCACTCAGGGATAGCACTGAAAGACACTGATGAGGGAAATCCTTTAAAGGACAGATATTTTGGTAGTACATCTGTACTTGCTTTGTGTGGAAGATGAAGTAGCCCAATTTTAGAACATAGGCAGACATACAGACCATTGCAAATGATTTGCCTATTGGTCAGAGACCTGGAAGAAAAAAGACTGGAAGATTGGAGATGAAGACATGGTATATCAGCTTATGAAAGGACTGAGCAGTAGTGGTCACATAGCATGAGGATTATTATTATTATTATTATTATTATTTTTTTTTTTTTTTTTTTTTTTTTTTTGCTGTATGCGGGCCTCTCACTGTTGTGGCCTCTCCCGTTGCGGAGCACAGGCTCCGGACGCGCAGGCCCAACGGCCATGGCTCACAGGCCCAACCGCTCCGCGGCATGTGGGATCTTCCCAGACCGGGGCACGAACCCGTGTCCCCTGCATCGGCAGGCGGACTCTCAACCACTGCGCCACCAGGGAAGCCCATGAGGATTATTTTATTGTGTTCTTTTTTTTTTTTTTTTTTCAGTACGTGGGCCTCTCACTGTTGTGGCCTCTCCCGTTGCAGAGCACAGGCTCTGGACGCGCAGGCTCAGCGGCCATGGCTCACGGGCACAGCCGCTCCATGGTATGTGGGATCTTCCCGGACCGGGGCACGAACCCGTGTCCCCTGAATCGGCAGGCAGACTCTCAACCACTGCGCCACCAGGGAAGCCCTATTTTATTGTATTATTAATGCCTACCAGAGCTCATCAATCCTGGAAGAGACACTAAATTACCAAACAGCCAGAATGACTCAGTCAGTTGATATCAATCAGTCTCTGTCACTGACCATTCCAGGACAGGCATGATGGGTATGTGAATGGAGTAGCCAAAGGGACAGAGCTTTAGGCTATACACGGGCTTCCACTCTCCAAGTCTGGTCAAACTGCTGATGATTTTAAATGTCCAATCTTCTAGAATGAGAAATGAACACTGAATGATTAGTATAGTACTTTTCTTCAAGGATATTAACCAGTCCTTAGTGGTGCATTGATTAAATTGGAACTCTTCCATATTAGAATGGAGCAGCAATTTATTTTCTCTGCAATCACCATTTATTCTGCAGTTGAGTTTACCTTTCCTGCCCACACTTCCTCAACCAGAGAATGAGTCTTGGTCACCCCCCTAGGTGAATCGTCTTGATCTCAGAAGTGCTGATAGCTTAAGGCTGAGGGGGGAATTTAGTCATGTAGAGAAGGGAGAAAATGTGTTGCTTCTGGACCTGGGGCAGGAAGTGGTGCTGTAATTTGTTCCACTAATCTTTCTTTAACTATTTTTACCCAGGAAAAGAGGCCCACTGTACTGATGTAGCTGTTTGCAGGACTCAAACTAAGAAAGTGGATCTAAGTAGCATTACAAGAGGACCCTCGTGCCCTGCTTTGCTGTTCAAGACACAGAGCACACCCTCCTCTTATGTAGGACTGACAGATTTGTTACTTTCTTGCTCAGAAGGTTATTATTTGAGAGCTCAGGAATTGTTTTTTGCTGGAGAGTCACCTCTCCTTTGTTCATGCCTCCTTCCCCATAAGCCCATGTTCAGTGACTGAACAACAAAAAGGTACAAGGACTCTGCCTTCTGCCTGAAACTTGGGACAGCTGTGAAGGGCACCACCATTAGTGTCAAAGGTTCTCCCAGAGTTGGCAGGGGTCTTGTTTTAACTGCATTGCTGCCCAGTGTCTCTCTCTGCTTAATTTTGTTTCTTCTGTTTTCCCCCCAATGTCAATAACAAGAGCACTCACTAATAAAATTCTTGAACACATGTCCATCTCAGGATCAAATATCACAAGGTGCATCAAAACAGACAATTATTATTCTGGAATGCTTGTTTAAAGCTGATCCATACAGCATGCATGGAGATCAATGTCAGGATTTATATATCTGGACCAAAAATAATGAAGCAAAAGGTAAAAGTTTGTACACTAGACAAGACCTACCTTGACAGCTATGAGAGAGGCATAAAAAATTATGCTTCTCTAAATACCTTAGTTCTAACTATTTCAATATAGACATGTTATAACTTTCCTGGCTAATATTATATTATTTTCTTGCTTCAACTAACATTTGAATCATTAGATATTGGAATCAGTAGGTATTCTACCAGAAGCTGTTGTGTTATTGCATTTCGACCAACTGTCAGGCTTGTCTACTATTGTTATTTACCATTTTTTTACTTTGGCAATTATATGTTAATTTAAAATTATTTTGAAAAACAAATCTTATTTTTTTATTACAGGTGTATATTTTTGTTTGAGTAATTTATGGAAAAAGGCAGTCATAAATTACTTTAATAAGCTTAAATTAAACTCCAGTAGGTAATTATTCTTTCATCAGGTTATAAAGTACTATTTCATTTTGAAATGGCTTGTGGTCCTATAATATTTATGATGAATACTTGCATTTATGCTAAATAGCTTCTACCTGATTTCACATATTTGAAATATTTAACCTAACATTTAAAGTATTTAATATTTATTTTGATCAAAATTGTTGCTTCAGAATTTTCTCTTTTTGAACTGTTATTTTGTGTTAGTATTTAATATTATGTTGCCGCCCATTACAAAGCAAAATTTGTAAGGAGTGCATGCATAGGAGCTATTTTCCTAGGTGTTGGCATTTATACAGCATAGTTTGAATGTAAATAGTACTTGGAGAAATTATTCAGAATATATTGAATAAAGAAGTGTATGATTTATCCTTAATCTTTGAATTTATTTGAAAAACCATAAGCTTACTGTGTAGACAGTTTAATTATTAGTTTCAAAATAGTATTAAAATAATATTTGTACATATTTTCCCTTTCTTTCTGCCATAACTATATCCTTTATGCTAACCTCAGATGTTCACACGATAAAGACAAAGGAGAAAAATAAACCTCTTAAACTTCTGCATATTTCAAAAGCCCTCAGGAGAGTCTACACTGGGGATTTATACTACTTAGAACTTATTAAGAGTATATTTTGTTACTAAATAAACAATCCTCTTCCAGGTCAAGGATTTGTAGAGGAATATAAGCTTCAGGAAAGTGATACTGCTTAAGATCATAAAGAAGAAAGTGGTAGTAATTTGAAAATCTCATTTATCTAATTATGTGCAAGTGTTTCATATTCATTATTTTACATCTTTTCTAGTAGATAAATAAGTTACTTAAATGTCTCCATTTTACAAATAAGAAAAATGAAGTTTACAAGTATTATAAGGTACCTTAACTAAGGTGTCTCTAAGTGGCTGCATGGAGGAATGTATCCAATTACCTTGACTTCAAGCAAATAAGTATAGTTTTCAATTTTGTATAAAATAAATCATTGAATGGATAGGAAGAAAAAATTAAAGAAAGAAAATAGGCTGTGGGAGACAGAGAAAGAGAGAAAAGACAGAAGAGAATGGAAAAAGTAAGGGAGAAAACACATGAAAGTCCATGACCAAAACTTTCAGACAAAGATAATTTTGTAGGCTTATAAATGTCTAATGAGGATACTCTGGCACTAACAATTTGCGATGTATTTTTCACAGTCAGAGTGCATTTTAAAACATGTATGGGATACTGTGGCTTATATATTTAATGTGTTCTTTTCATCATTTCCCATTTATTCGGAAAAATACATTTTGTATGTTCCCAGGACTTTATTAGTTTTGACCATTTTGTTGAATGTGGTTCTTAGATATTATTTTTGGTGTCATATATTTATAAATATACAGAATCTCAGTGTTCAAGGGTCACAAATTTAACCACCTACTTGCTGCTATGTTCTCTCTTCCACTTTTTGCTAAAATATTTTATAGAATTATTTGTACTATTATTATGATCCTTAGAAAATCCTCATTCATATTGCCACATATTAAATATTTAAAGTCATCTATCATGTCTCACCTGAGTATTCTCTTAAATCCAGCTTATACTTTAAAAAGTTTTACTTATAAACATTTTTGTGAGTTTCCAATAGACATAAAACAATGAGCTGATGCTTGCAAAAACCTCACTGCTTCAATCACAGGAAATGTTGGCTAAAATTGGTAGAAAAGATAGATCTCTGCACAAATGCATGATACAACATTATGAGATAGTTCAAAGTCTTCAGATTGAGAGGGACTGTATTTAAAGAACTACAAAAGAATAAATTTATCCATATGGTCCTGATTTAGGTGGTACAATTCTAGACTTTGAACTGATACCATAATGGATCAGACCTTTGGGGTACTTGAAGGAGAGAGTGTATTTTTATATGGAAGAGATGTTAATGCTAGGGTTCAGAAAGCAGACTGTGGTAGCCAGCCTCCAAAATTGCCCCCAATGATCCCCTCCTCTTGGTGTTTTTACTCTTGACTTAGTCCCATCTCACACTGTATCAGAGTTTGTCTATGAATGTGGCAGAAATGATGACATACGACGTCCAAGGCTAAGTCATAGAAAACACTGCAGCTTCTGCAACACCTTTTCTTGGATCGTTACTTTGGTAAAAGGCAGCTGCTCTGTCATGAGGACACTCAAGCAACCTGTGGAGAGTCCCATGTGGTGAGACCACAACTAGAACTAACTTTGCCAGAAGTATATGAGAGCTACCATGGAGGTGAATCCTTCAGTCCCATTAAAGCTTTTAGATGACTTCAGCTCTGGCTGACATTTTAACTGCAGCCTTCTGAGACACCCCAAGGCCAAACTACCTAGCTTAACCCTCTCAGAGCCCTGACCCTTGTAACTATTTGAATTAATAAATGTTTGAATTTTTAAAAAAGTGATGGTTTTTATTTCTTCCAGTTTTATTAAGATATATTTGACATACAATGCTGTGTAATTTTAAGGTATAAATGTAATGATTTGACTTACATACATCATAAAATGATTACCACAATAAGTTTAGTGACCATCCATCATCTCATACAGATACAAAATAAAAGAAAAAAAATTTTCCTTGTCGTGAGATATCTTAGAATTTAACTCTTAACAACTTTTATATATAACATACAACACAGTGTTACTTATATTAATCATGTTGTATATTACATCCCTAGTACTGTTATCTTATAAAAGGAAGTTTGTACATTTGACCACCATCATCCAATTCTCCTCGCCCTCCCCTCCTGTAACCACAAATCTGTTCTTTTTCTATGAGTTTGTTTGTTGTTTTGAAGTATAATTGACCTAAACACTATGTTAGTCCCTGGTGCACAACATAGTGATTTGATATTTCTATACATTACAAAATGATCACCATGATAGGTCTAGCTACCTCTGTCACCATTCAAAGATATTATATTATTATTGACTATATTCTGTACGTTTCATGACTCATTTATTTTGTAACTGGGAGTTTGTACCTCTTAACTTCCCTCACTTACTTCACTCATCCCCCCACTCTCCTCTCCTCTTGGAACCACCTGTTTGTTCTCTTTCTCTATGACTCTTTCTATTTTGTTATGTTCGTTAATTTTTTGTTTGTTTTTTAGATTCCACATATAAGTAAAATTATATGTTATTTATTTGTCTTTGTCTGACCTATTTCACTTAGCATAATACACTCTAGGTATTAAGTAAATGTTTGATGTTTTAAACTGCTAGGTTTTGAAATATTTTATTATATAGCAATAGATAACTGAAGTAAACTTGGAAGGTCTAAAGAGGCTGAGGAAGTAGGAATGCTGGATTGGACACAGTATGCAAGGTTAGAACACATCTTTACCCAAGTCATGGGGAAGGTACTGGAGAGAGGAGCACTGCTTCTTAGCATCACTAAGAAGTTCACTACTGTATCTTCTCTGCAGGCCAGGGCTGACAGTAGGTTACAAATCTTGGCTTATGCTTATCCATGGATAACAATACCCTTATTTCCTCCTCTACTCCACAAGTAATAGCAGCCAAGAGTACATATTTAAATGTCAAAAACAGGAGGTGCATTGACCATAGAGACTAAGGAGGCTAGAGAGGCAGCGAAAGATTCTTGATCCACAGACACTTTTAAAGATGATAATTAGAGCATGACATATCTAGGAGCAACAGAGTGCTAATAAGGTTCATACTTAACATCTCTTACCAGAAAAAAAATAAATGGGGGATCAGCAATCTTACAGTAGTCACCCAAACAATAAATCATGATCCCTTTCTCCGTGTCTGGACTTGAGTCAATTTTCAGGTATGGTATCCATTGACTGAAGAGGAGACCAGGTCCCTAGGAAGTAGGAGTCCACAGCACCATAGTTAGTACTGTAAAATCCCTCAAATACGTCTCCAAATCAATTTAGAGCCAATTACATTGGTGAAAGGAAAATACCCAGGAGGTTTTGAGTCTATTGGACACAGGGTGTGTGATGACAGGAAAACCCAGAGAACTAACCATCATCCTGACACCTTCCCACCCACCTCCTGCCCACATACTAGAGTAGTGGCTTATAGGGCTAGGTAATAATGGAGTCATGGATAAAGTTTGGCTTGCAGTCTTGCATGGGGGTGAGTAGAACCATCCAGCAGTATATATATATAATTGGGACTGATATACTTTGTAGTTGCAGTAACTTCCACATTGGATCCTTAGCTTATATGGTGATAGATATCATATTGGGGAAGGACAAGTGGCAACTTCTGAAACTGCAGAAACAGAATGGATCCTGGGTAATGACTAAAGACCACTACAAACTCAACAATGTAATAGTCATAATCACATTTGCTGCATTGGACATGGTATTGGTACTGGAAGAAATTAGTAAGGCCTCTGGCCATCATATGCAGCTATTGATTTAGTGATGTTGTTCTTTTCTATTCTGATTAGGAAAAAGAAAACAGAAGCAGTTCTCATTCATGTGGAATGAACAACGTTATTCATTAATGGTTGCTTCAGAGTTCTTCTATTGCCTGTCAAAATATACTCTAAAGAGATCTAGACTATCTGTCCATCCACAGAACATCACACTGATACATCATATCAATGAAAGTTGCTGATTAGAGAGGAGGAGAAGCAAGAGGATGCTAATATATTGATGACTTTTATAAGCATCTATCATGGAAGGGTCAGTGAACCACCACATAGAAAAAATGAGTTGACAAATGGTGTTTGGTTATTTCTTATCATTGTCCACTGTGGAACCAGCATGACAGACACAGAAACAAGGTGGCCAAGATTGCAGAAGTGGATGCTATGCATGAGCCCAACAGCATGAGCTCCTACTTTCCAAGACTTACTTACCCACCTACTGCTGCTTCTGAATATCCAATCGTCCAATAACAGGGAACACTTATACTTCAATATGGCATTACTCTGTGGGAGATTAACTGATAACTTAGTAAGTTGAGTATATTGGTACCATTCTATCCTGCAAGGTCCAGCAACTCATCCTCATAAGGAGAGATAGCTATACCTGGTAAGGACTGAACTTTCCTATACACAGAGCCTCATTCAATACCAATTATCTATGTGCTTATAGAATACCTGATCCACAGACATGGAGTTCCTCACAACAAATCATCAGACCATTAGACCTCCTTCACAGTGAACCCTGAGATCCCCTTGTGATATCATTTACCATACCAGTCAGAAACATCTGGCCTCATAGAATATTGAAATGAACTTCTAAAGGCACAACTGATGAGTTTAATATTCTGAAATAGTGGTGTGACAACCTTTATGATGTAGTCTATCCATTAAATTAGAGACCTCTATATGGAACTGTGTGCCTTATGGATCAACACACACACACACACTCACACTGGTCCAGGAACGAAGAAGAGGAAGTAGGATTGGATATACTTGTCACCTCTCCCAGTAGCCAACTGGGAGACTTTTTGTATTGGGTTCCTGTAACTCTGGAATCTGAAGGATTAGAGTTGCTAGTCCACAAGGTAGGAATACTCTTACCAGAGGATATAGCACAGATACTATTAAACCATAAGCTGTGGCTGTTGCCAGGGTACTTTGGACTTAAGATCAGGAGCCATCAGGCAAGAACAGGAATCACTGTCTTGGTAGGACTACTGAGTCTGAGGAGCAAGAAAGTGAAGCTGCATGTATACAATGAGAGCATGCAGGGATATGCGTGGGATCCTGGTTAGCCACTTTCCCGTATCTTGATACTCCCTTCTTCAATTGTAATTGTTAGTGGACACATGGAGCAACCTTGTTCTGAAACAGAAAATCCTCTAATAGGTATTTTGACTTGAAGACTTGCCATAAGAATGGCTAAAACACTCTGGCAACTTCAATGCAATAGGAATCTCTTCCTATCCAAATCTCCATTCTTCCCACTCTGGCTTCTCAAGTGTCAGACCTGCATTGTAGTCTGAAGACTCTATCTGACCTCTAATAATTTACTTTTTGAACAATATCTTTTTTTTTTTTTTCTTTTTTTTTGCTGTACACAGGCCTCTCACGGATGTGGCCTCTCCCGCTGTGGAGCACAGGCTCCGGACGCGCAGGCTCAGTGGCCATGGCTCACGGGCCCAGCCGCTCCATGGCATGTGGGATCTTCCTGGACTGGGGCACAAACCCACATCCCCTGCATCGGCAGGCAGACTCTCAACCACTGCGCCACCAGGGAAGCCCTGAACAATATCTTTTATGAGCACATCATCCATCACTGATCACTATGCTTCTGGATTCTTACAAGATAAACTATCTAGAAATCTTCTTTCACAATTATCAAGTACTGCTTCATAATTTTATATCACTGACTTCTTATGCATATATCTTCTCTACAGCTTGATTATAAACTTGGTAAGGAAGGAAACACAATGCTGAAACTAGTTTCCTACATGTGGTAGGTAAGAAACTAGTGTTTTTCATGTTGCTACTGAATCTACATACCTGAATAGGAATATCATACATCATTAACTTATCTTAACCTCCAAAAACAAACTTCAATTATGCTTGTATATATGCTTATTATAAAATACCAACTTTAGTAACATACATATCAAAAGTAAAAGTGATACATTTGAAAATAGTGTACACTATTAATTCCACAAATATCATCCAAAATGCTTTTGGCAATAAAATCAACTTATTAGCTATTCACATTCAACAGAATATTATGGGCCATAGCAAAATGAGATCAAGGGGATATTAGAAAATCTGGATGTCTACACATGGAGCTATATTTTATAATGACTGTTGAAACATTTAAAAAACATATTTGTGTAAGGCAAATAAAATTAAAAATTTAGAACTGGAAAGAACAAGTGTCTTTATGGCAATTTTATCATTTATTTTTATTTTGCAGATATCTGTAAAATTAAAAACTTGCCAAGGCCATAATGCTGCTATACATTCCAATATGTTGTCCAATATTCTTACTATCTCATGGGCAACTCATTGGCCAAGACCAAGGTCTTAATGACACCCCTTGATCCCTTTCATAAACTAATGCTTAACATTCATAGGCACATTGATGGAAGGAAGATGATAGACTTTTAAGCCAGACAGACCGGAAGCTTACATACTAATTTCATGACCTTGGGAAAGGCAAGTAAGCTCTCTCCAGCTCACAGTCATCATCTATAAGAAAACAGAAATGCCCATCTTATGCAGCTGGGTGAGGAATTAGTATAAAGTTCCTGGTATGCTGCAGACAAGTGATAGTTATCATTTGTCTCTATTGCTCATATCAACACAGCCATCAACAGCAGTGTAAAAACAGTGTTTACAGTAGCTTGCAAAGTGCATTCTTTGAGAAAATAATACTAGCAAATGATTTACCTTTGTCTTTAGGAAATAGGTTCAAAAAAGATTATGTTAAATATGTAATGATAAGACACTTCTAACTTTTTTAATAAATAATTCAAGTTTAACTTTCAAAGAAGAAAATTATATTGTCACCTTATTTGTCTCAGCTATTTAGGAGAAAGCTTATACTAAAATATCACTTTGTTCATCCATGAACTTTTAGGACTTCTCACAAACCATTGATTAACTTCTATTAGCACAGAACTAACTAGTAGCACATGATCTCTGGGATCACCGTCTTCAGCTTTTTTCAGAGGAATGAGAAAACTTAATACAGAGAATTTTCAAATCCTAGATGATGAGAGAAATAATAACTGTGTCCCAACTGAATTATACATTCCACACTTTTTTCTTGTTTAAATAAAATAGGTGTACAATTTCATAAATATATGTCTATGAATAATACATCTAAAATGATCCAAGATTGGCTAAAAAGCACTAGAGGATTATTAAAACCACTGACTCACAAACATACAGCATATGTTCTGCAATATCTCTTAGGAGAATGATTCAAAGTGTTCTTATTTTATTTTTATATATTCTCTCTTTGGAAAATTGTGCTATTCTGCATATGTTTGGCGTTGGTTTAGTAATTTATGATTACAAAATGAAACTTCTGACTTGGACCAAAAACAAATAAGTACGAAGCATGTTTTCTGTATCATAGCAGTAGTTTTCTTTCATCTCTTCAGAAGCTGGCATGACCTGAACAACCATAACACATTTTAATTCTTTGAAAATGCTTGAACACAAGAAACTGTAGCAGGCAATGACAATGTGCAAAACACATGGAGAATCCACTTAGAGACATCAATGTTTTATTATGCGATCATTTATCAATGAAATAATGCCAAAATTCACACTTTTATAATCTACAACTTTGCACAAAAATTTTAGTCTCACAGAATACTTGTGCATGTTAATTTTCTGATTAGAATGCTTAGTTACAAGATGATTTATTAGAATTATTTTAAAGTACTGTGTTACTTTTTGTATATTTCTGTGTATAAAAGTAACAGAGCCTAAGATTTAAAGTCAGAGAGAATACATTTGAATTCTGACAATGATTTTTAAACTTGAGATTGTATGGATGTCATGGATTTAGATGTATTTTATCACATGTGCTCACAAACAGGAATGAATGAATTCAATGAAAATACTATCCTAGGAGTGAATCCATATTTACACACATGAAAAATGTTAATGCTCTGTAGTTTAACAAGCCTATCAAATCTAGTTTAACAAAATTTTATATATGTAGGTGTAAGGAGGAGAGGCTAGAGCAGATTAGTACTATTTAAAAGTTGGGGAGAGTTTGGAAGGTGATCCAATAGAGCTTTCTATTTTGAGCTGACCCATGTCTTTATAATTTTAGAGCCCATGCCACAAGAAGAAACTAATGCTTCACATGTACAAAAAGCTCATATTAGAGAGCATATTTTCAAAAGTGTGTTTAATAGTATCAAGACATTTGTATTTAATAAAAAATATTATTGAAAGATAGTAGAAAAACATATATACCTATGTATGTATATACATATATGTGTGTGTATATCAAATTTATTCCTAAGCTTCATGTATTCAGTTATTGTTTAGAAAAATAATATATACTAAATTTAACTTATGAAAACAAGAGCAATAAAACATTATTTTATTATACAGAAAATAAATTAATTAATTTAGTGTGGTTTGTATAAAAAGAGGATGTGACAGAATCAAGAGAGAAAATAATAGATCCAACATTTGGAAAGGCTCACACACCTATTATGTGTACAGTCTCAGTTTGATTAGAAAAAAATGTAATTATACTGCAGTATTAATAAAGAGCTCATAATAAAATTTAGTCACAAAATTAAAAGTTAATAAATTAACTTGATATAAGTTAGTTGAACAAGCAAGAGAAAAGGGGTTTAACTTACTAACATATATAAAAAAACTCAAGCAGGTTGATTTAATCAAGTTCATTTTTTGAAAGACTCATATATGATTAAAGGGTAGGGAAATGAACAGAAGGCCATGGATTTTTCATAGCTGTCTGCCCAGAATGGTTAGGGTCATCTTTCACTAATCTATGACTACTTAGGAAATTATCTGTTAGCTACCCTTTGTTCTGTTCAATGTCCTTAGTAGATGTTTAAAGACAGAAACAAATGAAAAAATATACATTATTAACTCCCGGAGATCTACACAGAAGAGTATACGTAATTTGCTTTTTCCTTAAACATTTGCCAAAAAAACCTCAGAAGACCTCACAAGACTTCAGAAGGTTTTTTTTTTACTTTAGATTTAATAATTTCCTCTTTTTTGGGGGGGGAATTCTTTCCAAAGTAAACATTTTAGTTTTATATATACTCCAAGTATATATAAATGCCTCATGCATGAATACCTCCATTTTATTTATATGTATATATACAAATCATTAGTACAAATCATTAGTAACTGAACCAAAGGATACACTGGATACTTAATCATCTCACTATTTATGGAACAATATAATAGTGGGTATTTGTTTGGTTTAATTTAATTATTTTTTATACAGATTTGATTCTTTTGAATGGAGAACTGAAGATGTTATCAAAACGATTAATCCAAAATCATTTTTTTCCTTATGTAACAGCTCATCTCTTAGCCCACCTCTGTGCTTTAGAGTATTCCTCTTACTTCAATATCTAGATAATTGCCTTAATAATGCATCATATATTGCATGTGTTTCACAGGTATCATCTTCTTTACATAATCCTCAGAAAAACAACTGCTATAATGGTAATTTTTATGGTAAAGACTAAAGGTGAGAATTCTTCTCAAAATCAGTTTTCTGCTTAAATTCCAAGAAAATCAAAATATGTTAAGAATTGCATTTTACTTAATATGTTTATGATTGTTGTTTTCATAAGCCACTGAAAAAAGAGATTATAAACTTATGAATGTTTTGTATATTTATCCTTCCTGACAACACTACCATAAATATAGACTAAAAATTACATCAAAGAAAAGGTAGTAACATAACATTTTAAGTCAATATCCAGAACATTTTAGATATTAAAAAATTAATTTTAAAATCTGAACTCATCTTGGAACTATTGGTATGATCCAAATATCTGCTTACTTTGGAAAAAATGTATTTAAATATATAAATATCTTGAATGTTTTATCCATAGTAACATTACTTTAAGGTTTATACACCACCTAACTGTCAAAATGGAAAGCATTACATGTTAGATCTATTAATGTATATTATATTCTATTATACTTAATTAGGCAATATATAACCAACAGCTATTGTTTTGACTTTCTCTAACAGTTGCATTTAGGAGTACTAAAGGGAGAATCCAGGTTATAAAATCTAAAGCAATAATTTAGAATTTGGGAGCTAGTGTTTGTCCTCCATTAGTTCCTATTCAAAGGCACCTGCACCCCTTTCCCCCTCCTCCTGCTACCAGTATAACACCTAACAGTTACTAGCACAAGCTTACACTTTGCTTAAATCTCCTAATAACTGTCTTTCTGGAAGCACAGAACCCTAATAGTTATAAAATTATATGTCTATGTCAAGAATAAAAAAGACACAAAATAAAACTTCTCGTACCTAAAGGAATATTAGGTGTAAAACAATAAGACAGAAAAAATGAAAGCCACAGATGACTCGTGTCATACACAATGTCCCGAGATAACCAAGTGATCAAAGCCCCTGACAATGATGCTCTAATCAGCCTGCAGGTACTCAAATATGTGTTGTAAACCCAAAGTCTCAGAGACACTAGGATATATAGCATGGTTTATTCCTTTATTTTTTCAATTTTTCTAGTTGAAAGATAAAGATAAAATGATGAGCTATAACAATAAAATATTGGAGAACACAGACAAATTATATATTAAGTATTATCAAAGAAAGCATGTCAAACATTTAAAGTAAATAAAACTCCACATGGTCGGTTTAAGTTAGAAAGTTTATAAGGACCTGCCTTTGTCTCCATCACAACTTCGTTTAGAACCACCATAATCAACAGAAACTGTAATGTCCACTAATGCCTTCATCTCAGCTCAGGTAAAATCCTATCATATAAATTATATACATATAACCTTTTTATATTTCTCAACACTATTGAATATACTTCATTATTATTCTTGGAGATGGCCCCCAAATTTTCAGTTGAAAAAAGAGGAAACCCACAGTCTCACCTAATGAAAACCTGGAAATATCCAACAGAGATGAGATACGCTGTACATTCTGTTGCAATTTTAGTACAATATCAATACCTGTGTGAGTAAAACACAATATAAATATCATTCTAATTTTTTATTATTTGTTAATTACATACTACCGTGAAAAAAGAAAACTCAGGCAACTTTTTAGTATTTTAATTATCGCCTTCGAATTCCCTAATTCACTTATCCCAAAAATCTGCCATTCACAATATGGTTATCAAATCAGAAAATATAAAACTAAGGAGCATATTCAAGTTCAATTATATGAAGACAGCCTAAATTGTAATCCTAACTTCATATGTTAAAACCCCTAGTTCTCTGATAAAACTGAATCATACTTCATTCTCTTAGCCATTTTGCTTGATTTAAAATGTCTTTTAACAAAATGATGTATCTGACTTGGGGAGGGTTTGTATTTTCCAAAGTTGATTATTTATTTAACACATTTGGATAGAAAGGATCTTAGGATGGTAAATTTCTAATCTAATGCTCCAAATTATGAAAATGGCAATGATTTCAACATAACTCTTTATAAATATAAAAACTTTTCCATACTGATTTTTTATATCTCTCAGCCTATAACACTTTCAGAATAGTCTCCAATCAAAAGAGAAAATTGTTTCCTGAAAGAATTTAAGATACAATTCAAACACTAAGGAAAAAAGGAACCATGTCTGTTCTTAATCCCTAGTACTTATTCCACCTTTTCCCATGGGTCCCTTGATTCTTCTTCTCATGGGCACAACTTTTATTTATTTAAAATAAATTTTAAAAACATTATTATCCTCACATTCTTATAATTGAGTTTTTCCATCTGATATTTTATTCCAATAGTGAGGTTTTATTTAAGTAACATTCCCTCAGCTGCCTTGTAAATGCCCTCTTCTATACCTTTTCTATTCATGGAGAGTCCCACACTGCAAACTATCTAGAGCTAATTCAGCAGACAACCTGAAATTTCTTCTGAGGACCTCAACATCGTCCAGGTGGCTCTAAACACCTCTTTAAACAGGTCATATGAGTTTCTTAAGTCGAGGCATGCACAAGCCCACGTAGGGTAATAAACTAGTAATTGGCTCACAGGGTCTCATCCAAGGATGACAGAAAAAAAAAAAAAAAAAAAAGCTATGGACAACGTCAATCTCAGTTGACTCTAGAGTATTTTTTTTTCTTTTTGGCTGCACTGCACAGCATGCAGGATCTTAGTTCTGTAGCCAGGGATTGAACCCATGTCCCCTGCAGTCCTGCACTGGAAGGCAGAGTCCTAACCACTGCACCACCAGAGAATTCCGACTGTATTGTGTTTTAAAATAATTTTATTGGTCTCTAGTAACTAATATCAGATTCAGGATTCTTCTATTTTTGTGGCCACTTAGAGTCTTAGGGTAGAGTGAAGAAGAGAAAAACAAATCCAGTTCAGAAACGCTAAGAGATTTTAATGATTTTGTATTTACTGGTGCCAACTAGTAGCAAATTAAACTCCAGTCAAAGGTCAACTCAAAGCATGAAACTATCACTAAAATTGCTTAAATCTAATCATAAGTATCATGACCCTATCTTCTCCAAAATCCACCTAATTCTGTCTTCCCTCCTGTCACCATAACAACCAATATTCTGTAATGAGAAATTAGCATCTTTAACTTAAAAAGGCAAGGAGAAGGCTTCTTATATATGGAATGTTGTCCTTTGATCCTTCTTAAAAGAAGGAAAATGTATAGAATAAAGAGGTGTTAAGTCCATTGACGAAAGGGGATCAAAAATATATAGATAGTCGAAAAAGTTAGCTTAAAGATTCAGCTGACTTACATGTTATCTCATTAATTGTCTCACATCCATTATCTGTGGCATTTTATAATAAAGAAAAATAAGGCACAGAAAAGAGGGCTAAATTGGCCAGAGCACTACATGTAATCAGTGATACAGAGAGAGACAAAGGCATTTTTACTCTAGGAAGCATGTTTTTAAACATTAGGCTAACCTGCCTGCTAAGACCCATTTTTCACTCAACTTGTGCCACTTCCTACATGCCATTTACTGTATGAGACAATGGAAATAGGTAGTGAATGAAAGGAATTTTGCAAACAAATGAAAACAAGCAAAAAAAATCCCTGCTTCATTGATTTAACTTTTATTTTTAGGAGTGACTCAATACGAATCAAGACAAGTGTGGGGAAAAATAAACCACAGAAACGGACACAAGGTGCCCAGGATATGTACTGGAAGTTTAAAAAATAGACAGTTTAAAAGTCACACTGGTCATATTTGTGTTTTAGGAGAACTACTCTATCAGCAATTTATAAAACAATTCAGAGGAGAAAGTTGAAATGTGATTCAGAAGAGAAAGTTGGCATTTAGAAATATTTTAAGAAAAAAAGCAACATTTTTGGGAGCAGCTTTACCCTAGAAGAAATCAGTCAGCTGGGAATTCTGAAGAAAATATTAAAGATGACAAAGGACAGTATGCTTGGCTAATGTTTTAAAATATATATATTGGGGGCTTCCCTGGTGGCACAGTGGTTGAGAGTCCGCCTGCTGATGCAGGGGACACGAGTTTGTGCCCCGGTCCGGGAAGATCCCACATGCCACAGAGCGGCTAGGCCCATGAGCCATGGCCGCTGAGCCTGTGCTCTGCAAAGGGAGAGGCCACAACAGTGAGAGGCCCGTGTACCGCAAAAAAAAAAAAAAAAAAAAAAAATGGGTTGGCCAAAAAGTTCATTTGAGCTTTTCCATAACAGCTTAAAACAATCCAAACGAACTTTTTGGCCAACTATATATATATATATATATATATATATATATATATATATATATATATATATATATATATATATATATATATATATATACATATATATATATATATAAATATACACATATATATGGATCTGGAGATAGATATTCATCTATCTTCTCCAATTATAAATAACATATTATTGAAAGCAATAGGTTGAATGCTTTTTGTATACAACATTTTTCATCAACGATGTTTTTGGTTTTGAAATGAAGGGAGCTAGATCTATAAAGGTGATTGCCTGGTTTAAAATATCAGTAAATAATATATGTTACCTTTCCTCAGAAAGTCTTTCCATGTTATTATGTTTTTTACAAAATTAATGTATTTGGCTACATAACCAAAGTTAACAGTAATGCGGTGCTTATTACATCCTAGGCATTTTCCCCAAAAGTTAACATTTATTAACCCATTAATGTTAACAACAAACTATAGAGGTAAATACTATTATTGTTTCTGCTCATTTTAGGAAGGTGAGACACAGAGAGAATACATAAATTGTCAGAAGTCTCCTATTTAGAAAGTACCAAAACTAGGATTCCACTCGAGTAGTATGACTCCAGAATATGCCCTCTTATTAACCAACACCCTTTCATGGCACTTATAGCATGTGATTTAACCAGTTACCTATTTGTATTTATCTTGGTGGTTCTAAATATCTGCAGTAATAAAATAACACTATGCTGAGCATTCCAGTAACAAAATATTTTTACACATCTTTTATTATATACTGAGCATGTAATAGTACAAGATAAATTTCCAGATCTGAGATAATGCAAACAACATTCCTTTATTCAAATTGTCCTCCATAAAAGTTGTATACATATGCTCTCCATTTAATGTCTAAGCATTCTGATTTCTTTTCATCTGCAATAATATTGTATTTTTTTAAGTTGAAGAATAAGCTTTTGTTTCAATTGTATGGAGTCACTTTTTGTAGATCCTATACAGCATAAAAACAACTTTGTGGTTCATTTTCTCTTTGGATCCAGTCTTTTCCCTTGAAGAGAGGGCAAAGTTATTAATGGCAACAGCATTTTCTAAAATGCTTACTTACTTGGAAGGTAGTAAAAAACTCACAAAAGAACATATGCTTTAAGAGTAGTTGAAGGACGTCCCTGGCGACGCAGTGGTTAAGAATCCGTCTGCCAATGCAGGGGACATGGGTTCGAGCCCTGGTCTGGGATGATCCCACATACCGTGGAGCAACTAAGCCCATACACCACAACTACTGAGCCTGCGTGCCACCACTACTGAAGCCCGTGCACCTAGAGCCCGCACTTTGCAGCAAGAGAAGCCACCACAATGAGAAGCCCATGCACCGCAACGAAGAGTAGCCACCGCTCGCTGCAACTAGAGAAAGCCCATGCCCAGCAACGAAAACCCAATGCAGCCAATAAATTAATTAATTAATTAATTAAAACAAAAAAGAGTAGTTGAAGATTGTTATATTTTCTATTCCTGGTAAAGTTAAGTGTAGGACAGAGGAAGGGCAAGTGATTTCCATTGTGTGACTGTGTAGGATGATGTGGGAAAAAAAAACAATTTAAAATTTCCACCTACTTTAAAGAAAAGATACAGAATATTCTGAAATTCCTCCTATGTTGGAGAGGATAAAACATTTTTAAATATTAATAATTATTATCTTGGCTCAGCAAGGACAAACTAGACTGCTTGTCAAGAGTAGAAATCACAAACTTAAAATTTATTTAGATATGATTGCAGATGTATGAAATAAATTTATCATTTCCTTTTGTTTTTAAGGTTTTCCCACATTAATCTTGCCACTATTGTTTAATCTTTAAAAAGTTTTCTGAGTGGGTTCGATATAATTCTGCATATGTAAAAAGCATGCCATCTGCTCTGACACACTGTAACTTTAAAGATGTCCATGTAAATGCAAGTTATAAGTTCAGGCAAGTTAGCTTCGATGCTGAATACATATTCATCTCTTTCTGTTATAACATGACTCTATTCATTTGCCTACTGTAGAGATTCTGTGACATTGTGGATGATTTCTCTCTTAAACGTCATCCCATCCCACAGGAGCAAGAAGCTTTTTCCAAGTACACAGGGGTTGATGAGCTTTTTAAACTCTTTTCTGGGGTCAGGCAGAAATCGATGCTAGTTTAGCAGCATTTAGGAAAATCTTCCAAACAGTTTTATGGTAGAAACATACCCATATCCTTCATTATTTCACAATATTTATTAGATTTATATTATGTGCAATTCTTTACATTAGGCTTTGGATACAATAAGACTCTCAAGGATCTTATAGATACTGAAGGAGATAATTGTATATATGAGTATACAACACAGCGTTAAAAAAAAGAAATCATCAAAGCTGGTGGTGGGTGAATAATAGAGAAATTTCACACAGCAGGATGTGTCTAAGTTGGTTAGACCAGGGTAGAATGAACATTCCGGGCAGAGGTTAACAAATTGTGGAAGAAGACTGAAAAGGCATGTTCTGCTGGAGACAGCTAAGTGATTCTAGTAAGATTAGGCTGAGGAAAGAGGGGTAATAAGGTTAGAGAAAAGTATATCACAAATGCCATGGCACAGAGCTAGAACAAGGGCAACAAACAAGAAGGATTCAAAATGTATTTTGTGCAAGGAACAAAAAATGAAGTTATAGATATCATGATCTACACCTTTCAAATATGTTGATGAGTGGTAAAGAAAGTACAGGTATATATCTAGGAGACGTGAATTTTTAAATAAATAAAACATGTCAGGCACATATGAAACAACTGACAATTTCTAATGATCCAGTGTTGTCCTGAATAGAATAAATTGCTTTTATTAAATTCTACAAAATTTGTGTTTAACAAGGAGATGATGCATGCTCTCAGATACACTATATTTTATTTCCAAATTAATGCAGAAAGTATTGCTGGGAATGTTACATGGGTATGAAATTTACCCTGAAGATAATAAACTCATGAATACATAGTAGACAGTAGAGCGCAATGCAATGAATTTTCATTTGTGTCAGAATATTATTCCAACATTTTCCCATGTTCTGAAAAGGGCAATTACATAACAGCTAACGTCTCTGTGGATCTAAATAAAAGAGTAGATTTTAATCTCCATAGCCCATGTTTAGAATTATAGAATGCACTAATTATTTGACAACAGATTTTAAATAGATTGCAATTACGTTTTTTCCCTTTATCTTCATGTTCTTCACGTGAAAGTAAATGGACATTGATTTAATTATGGGGTAAAGTAGGTTCCCTGTTTAATTCAAAGAATGTGACATAAATGTATCATCGGAGTAAAGCAGAAAGGTCCTCTACTACAGGGTCTCTCTCACTTAGTTTCAGATGATGAATCAGCTGTCTTCAAGTTTCATTCTATGCATGATAGAATATATATATATATATATATATATATATATATATATATTCTATCCACTTTCTAGTTTCATGACCTATATATATTATACAATACATACATATAGTTATATATGTATATACATGTATTCCTCATGAAAATAGAAGGAGGATAGACTATATGGGAAAATATGTCAGAAAATATACTTGTATACATACACGTATATATATATATATATATATATATATATATATATATATATATATATATATATATGTATTCTATCATGAAACTGGAATACAGCAACAATCCCAAACTACAATAAGTGTCAGTACAGTGGAATTTAGACCAAAATTAATGAAGGACATTGGACATTTTACAAAAAAATATATTTACTTCCCCAGTGGTCAAGCTCAGTGCTGACACCTATAATGATTTATTGTGTCACAAACTTTCTATCTAAATATATGTATTTTCATATATAAATATGAAATGTATATACATATATAAAGAAATATTTCTCCCCTCTTTCTTCCTCTTTATCTGAATCTCCCTCTGCTTTTATAGGTGAGGTTTGTGTATATGTGTATATGTAGGAAGACACGATCTCTCATGAATCTAGTAAAAAGCAAGAGACCAAATATATAGGCATTAAAAAACAACACTATAGGTAAATGACTCACATGCATTCAGTATTTGGACTAATTTTGGTAAATTTCAGGATGCAAAGCATCATAAATACTCACCTTATACCATAACTTTTTCTTATTAACTCCAGCAGGTTAAGCAGGTCTGTTCCTGCTTAAGACCATAAGCCTCATTATGATTTTAATTTCATTTTTCCCATTTTATATTTATCTTTTCTTTAGTCTGTTTTATACTATTCTGACTCTGATAAGAAGGTTCTCTTCCTATAGAAAAAATTATGTATTAAAGTGATTTTTTTCTTGTTGCCAGACATATTTTTCACTTAAGTAAAATTATTTTATCTCTTATTTAATTAATATTTTTCCTTTTTTTAATTTAGAAACACTTTTGTGTTCTAGTCCTATATTAGGCACTATGTAAGCACTTGCAAAAATATTGCTAAGAAAGAGCGACATTATACCAGCCCTCACTCAACTTATGAGTCTAGCCATACATTTTTTCACCCCCTTAATGGCAGCACTTGACTAAATATGCTTGCCACTGTGTTCCTACTGGAACAGCCAGCATTATTTGCCACTGCTATGCATCCTGGTGCTTAAGATAAAATATGCAATGACTGCTTATTTCTAAGCTGTACTGTCCAATATGGCAGCTACTAGCCATGCAAGGTTCATTAAGTTTAAATTCAAATTAATTAAGATAAATAATATTAAATATTATTTCCTTAGTAATACCAGCTCAATTTCAATGTTCAATAGCCACAAGTTATTAGTAGTTACTGTACTGGACAAAACATACATAGACCATCTCCATAATTGTAGACAGTCTTTTTGGACACTGCTTTTCTATAATATATGTGCCAAGGGATCAGGATATCATCTAATAATATTATAAAACTTTTTTCTCATCCTACTATGAGTGTAGATCAATAAATCTTTCTAAAGCCTTTTAGGGAATTGAAAATAAACATAAATTTTTCCATAAAATTTTAGTCAACAATATTCTCTCTTTTTTATCTATCTTTTTGGTTGTTATACAAAGAATTGTTTACAGATGCAGTAGGAGTTTTTCTTTTTTTTAAATCTTTATTTGAATAGTTGATTTACAATGTTGTGTTAGTTTCAGGTGTACAGCAAAGTGAATTGGTTATACATATACATATAACCACTCTCTCTCTCTTTTTTTTTTTTTTTAGATTCTTTTCCCATATAGACCATTACAGAGTATTGAGTAAAGTTCCCTGTGCTATATAGCAGGTTCGTATTAGTTATCTATTTTATATATAGTAGTGTGTATATGTCAATCTCCCAATTTATCCCTCCCTGGCCTTTTCCCTTGGTGACCATAAGTTCGTTTTCTACATTCGTGACTCTACTTCTGTTTTGTAAATAAATTCATTTTTACCATTTTTTAAACATTCCACATACAAACGATATCATATATTTGTCTTTCTCTGTCTGACTTACTTCACTCAGTGTGACAATCACAGTCAAAATTGGTGAATTTTTGTAGAGCCATTTTAATATTGAAGATGGAAGAAAAAAAGCAATATTTTCAGCCTATCATGCTTTATTATTTCAAGAAAGGTAAAAATGCAACTGAAATGGAAAAACAAGATTTCTGCAGTGTATGGGGAAGGTGCTGTGATTGATTGAGCATGTCAAAAGTGGTTTGCAAAGTTTCGTGCTGGAAATTTCTTGCTAGATGATGCTCCATGGTCAGGTAGACAAGTTGAAGTTGATAGTGATCAAATCGAGACATTAATTGAGAACAATGAATTTTATACCACTCAGGAGATAGCCGACATACTCAAAATATCCAAATCAAGTGTTGAAAATAATTTGCACCAGCTGGGTTATGTGAATAGCTTTGATGTTTGGGTTCCACATAAGTTAAGCGAAAAAAACCTTCTTGACCATATTTGCTCATATGATTCTCTACTTAAACATAATGAAACATTCCATTTTTAAAACAAATTGTAACAAGAGATGAATACTGTACAATAATGTGGATACTGTACAATAATGTGGAATGGAAGAGATTGTGGGGCAAGTGAAATGAACCACCACCAACCACACCAAAGGCCGGTCTTCATCCAAAGAAGGTGATGTTGTGTATATGGTGGGATTGGAAAGGAGTCCTCTATTATGAGCTCCTTCCTGAAAACCAAACAATTAATTCCAACAAGTACTGCTCCCAATTAGACCAACTGAAAGTAGCACTCTACAAAAAGCGTCCAGAATTACTCAACAGAAAACACATAATCTCCCTTCAGGATAATGCAAGACCACATGTTTCTTTGATGACCAGGCAAAAACTGTTATAGCTTGGCTGGGAAGTTCTGATTCATCCCTGTATTCATCAGACATTGCACCTTTGGATTTCCATTTATTTCGGTCTTTACAAAATTCTCTTAATGGAAAAAATTTCAGTTACCTGGAAGACTGTAAAAGGCACCTGGAACAGTTCTTTGCTCAAAAAGATAAAAAGTCTTGGGAAGATGGAATTATGAAGTTGCCTGAAAAATGTCAGAAGGCAGTGGAACAAAAGGGTGAATATGCTGTTCAACAAAGTTCTTGGTGAAAATGAAAAATGTGTCTTTTATTTTTACTTAAAGACCGAAGGCACTTTTTGGCCAACCCAATAAATAGTGCTGCAATGAACACTGGGATATGTGTATCTTTTTGAATTATGGTTTTCATTTTTTATATTGTCCCTTAATTGATTCTCAAAATTGTCTTCACTCGTGTCACTGTTTAGTTTGACTTCCTTGTACTGTTTTTGAAATAAGACATATTTTTTATTAAAGCATATTTTATTTAGTTTCATTTAATTAAAATTCTATATTACTGAAAAATAAAATCAAAACTATTGGGCTTCCCTGGTGGCGCAGTGGTTGAGAGTCCGCCTGCCGATGCAGGGGACACGGGTTCGTGCCCCGGTCCGGGAAGATCCCACATGCCACGGAGCGGCTGGGCCCGTGAGCCATGGCCGCTGAGCCTGCGCGTCCGGAGCCTGTGCTCTGCAACGGGAGAGGCCACAACAGTGAGAGGCCCGCGTACCGCAAAAAACAAAAAAAAAACAAAAAAAAAACAAAAAAAAACTATTGATTATTTTTGCTATTGAATTAGAAATAATTTTATTTTGTAAGTTGTGTCTACTCTAGGAAAACTATTGCATTTTTATCCCAAGTGTTCTGTTTCCAAATCCAAAGGGGAAAAAAGTTTTGGTCAACTTCTAGAGGAAATTATTTGAGAAGAAAATATTTTAATGTGGGGATTCTGGAGAAGATGGAGGAAGAGTAAGATGCGGAGATCACCCTCCTCCACACAGATACATCAGAAATACATCTACACGTGGAACTGCTCCTACAGAACACCCACTGATCGCTGGCAGAAGACCTCAGACCTCCCAAAAGGCAAGAAACTCTGCCACGTACCTGGGTAGGGCAAAAGAAAAGAGAGTAAACAGAGACAAAGAATAGGGACAGGACCTGCACCAGTGGGAGGGAGCTGTGAAGGAGGAAAGGTTTCCACACACTAGAAGCCCATTCCCGGGTGGAGACTATGGTTGCTGGAGGGGGTAAGCGTCAGAGCCACGGAGGAGAGCACAGCAACAGGGGTGCAGAGGGCAAAGCGGAGAGATGCCCGCACAGAGGATCAGTGCCAACCGGCACGCACCAGCCCGAGAGGCTTGTCTGCTCGCCCGCCGGGGCGGGCGGGGGCTGGGAGCTGAGGCTCAGGCTTTGGGCTTCGACGGAGCGCAGGGAGAGAACTAGGGCTGGCGGTTTAAACACAGCCTGAAGGGGTTAGTGCACCACGGCTAGCCAGGAGGGAGTCCGGGATAAGTCTGGAGATGCCAAAGAGACAAGAGACTTTTTCTTCCCTCTTTGTTTCCTGGTGCTCGAGGAGAGGGGATTAAGAGCGCTGCTTAAAGGAGCTCCAGAGACAGGCGCAAGCTGAGGCTATCAGAGCGGACCCCAGAGAAGGGCATGAGATGCTAAGGCTGCTGCTGCAGCCACCAAGAAGACTGTGAGCAAGCACAGGTCATTCTCCACACATCCCCTCCCAGGAGCCTGTGCAGCCCACCACTGCCAGGGTCCCGTGATCCAGGGACAACTTCCCCGGGAGAACACATGGCACACCTCAGGCTGGTGCAACGTCATGCCGGCCTTTGCTGCCGCAGGCTCGCCCCGCACTCTACCCCTCTCTCCTCCTGGCCTGAGTGAGCCAGAGCCCCTGAATCAGCAGCTCCTTTAACCCCGTCCTGTCTGAGCGAAGAACAGATGCCCTCAGGCGACCTACACACAGAGGCAGGTCCAAATCCAAAGCTGAACCCCGGGAGTTGTGCAAACAAAGAAGAGAAAGGGAAATCTCTCCCAGCAGCCTCAGAAGCAGCGGATTAAAGCTCCACAATCAACTTGATGTACCCTGCATCTGTGAAATACATGAATAGACAACGAATCATCCCAAATTGAGGAGGTAGACTTTGGGAGCAAGATAGATTATTTTTTTCCCCTTTTCCTCTTTTTGTGTGTATGTGTATGCTTCTGTGTGAGATTTTGTCTGTACACCTTTGCTTTCATCATTTGTCCTAGGGTTCTGAACTTCCGGGTTTTTTTTACTTTCATTTTTTGTTTGTTTGTTTTTGTGGTATGTGGGCCTCTCACTGTTCTGGCCTCTCCCATTGTGAAGCACAGGCTCCAGACGTGCAGGCTCAGTGGCCATGGCTCAGGGGCCTAGTCGCTCTGCAGCATGTGGGATCTTCCCGGACCGGGGCACGAACCCTTGTCCCTTGCATTGGCAGGAGGACTCTCAACCACTGTGCCACCAGGGAAGCCCATTTTTTTTTTAGTAAAAAAATTTCCTTTCATAATAATTATTTTTTTTTACTTATTTTATTTTATTTTATCCTACTTTATTTTATCTTTTCTTCCTTCCTTCCTTTCTTTCATTCTTTTTCTTTCTTTCTTTTCTTTCTTTCTATTTTTTCTCCCTTTTATTCTGAGCCGGGTGGATGAAAGGCTCTTGGTGCTGCAGCCAGGAGTCAGTGCTATGCCTCTGAGGTGGGAGAGCCAACTTCAGGACTCTGGTCCACAAGAGACCCCCTAGCACCACATAATATCAAATGGCGAAAATCTCGCAGAGATCTCCACCTCAACGCCAAGACCCAGCTTACCTCAGTGACCAGTAAGCTACAGTGTTGGACACCCTACACCAAACAACTAGCAAGACATGAACACAGCCCCATCCATTAGCAGAGAGGCTGCCTAAAATCATAATAAGGCCACAAAACACACCAGCAAACGTGGATCTGCCCAGTAGAAAGGCAAGATCCAGCCTCATCCACCAGAACAGTCACTAGTCCTCTCCAACAGGAAACCTACACAACCCACTGAACCAACCTTAGCCACTGGGGACAGAAACCAAAAACAAGAGGAACTACGAACAAACAGCCTGCGAAAAGGAGACCCCAAACACAGTAAGATAAGCAAAATGAGAAGACAGAAGAACACACAGCAGACGAAGGAGCATGGTAAAAACCCACCAGACCTAACAAATGAAGAGGAAATAGGCAGTCTACCTGAAAAAGAATTCAGAATAATGATAGTAAAGATCATCCAAAATCTTGGAAATATAATAGAGAAAATGCAAGAAACGTTTAACAAGGACCTAGAAGAACTAAAAAGGAAACAAGCAATGATGAACAACAAAATAAATGAAACTAAAAATACTCTAGAAGGGATCAATAGTAGAATAACTGAGGCAGAAGAACAGATACATGACCTGGAAGATAAAATAGTGGAAATAACTACTGAAGAGCAGAATAAAGAAAAAAAGAATGAAAAGAACTGAGGACAGTCTCAGAGACCACTGGGACAACATTAAACGCACCAACATTCAAATTATAGGAGTCCCAAAGAAGAAGAGAAAAAGAAAGGGAATGAGAAAATATTTGAAGGGATTAGAATTGAAAACTTCCCTAATATGGGAAAGGAAATAGTTAATCAAGTCCAGGAAGCACAGAGAGTCCCATACAGGATAAATCCAAGAAGAAACACGACAAGACACACATTAATCAAACTATCAAAAATTAACTACAAAGAAAATATATTAAAAGCAGCAAGGGAAAAACAACAAATAACACATAAGGGAATCCCCATCAGGTTAACATCTGATCTCTCAGCAGAAACTCTGCAAGCCAGAAGTAACTGGCAGGACATTTTTAAAGTGATGAAGGAGAAAAACCTAAACCAAGATTACTCTACCCAGCAAGGATCTCATTCAGATTTGATGGAGAAGTTAAAACCTTTACAGACAAGCAAAAGCTGAGAGAGTTCAGCATCACAAAACCAGCTTTACAACAAATGCTAAAGGAACTTCTCTAGGCAAGAAACACAAGAGAAGGAAAAGACCTACAATAACAAACCCAAAGCAATTAAGAAAATGGTAATAGGAACATACATATTGATAATTACCTTAAATGAAAATGGATTAAATGTTCCAACCACAAGACATAGAGTGGCAGAATGGACACAAAAACAAGACCTGTATATATGCTGTATACAAGAGAGCCACTTCTGACCTAGGAAAACATACAGACTGAAAGTGAGGGGATGGAGAAAGATATTCCATGCAAATGAAAATCAGAAGAAAGCTGGAGTAGCAATTCTCATATCAGACAAAATAGACTTTAAAATAAACACTATCACAATAGACAAAGAAGGACACTACATAATGATCAAGAGGTCGATCCAAGAAGAAGATATAACAATTGTAAATATTTATGCACCCAACATAGGAGCAACTCAATACATAAGGCAAATACTAACAGCCTTAAAAGGAGACATCGGGCTTCCCTGGTGGCGCAGTGGTTGAGAGTCCGCCTGCCGATGCAGGGGACACGGGTTCGTGCCCCGGTCTGGGAAGATCCCACATGCCGCAGAGCGGCTGGGCCCGTGAGCCATGGCCGCTGAGCCTGCGCATCCGGAGCCTGTGCTCTGCAAGGGGAGAGGCCACAACAGTGAGAGGCCCGCCTACCGCAAAAAAAAAAAAAAAAAAAAAAAAAAAAAAAAAAAAAAGGAGACATCAACAGTAACACAATCATACTAGGGGACTTTAACACCCCACTTTCACCAATGAACAGATCATCCAAAATGAAAATAAATAAGGAAACACAAGCTTTAAATGATACATTAAACAAGATGGACTTAATTGATATTTATAGGACATTCCATCCAAAAACAATAGAATACACATTTTTCTCAAGTGCTCATGGAACATTCTCCAGGATAGATCATATCTTGGGTCACAAATCTAGCCTTGGTAAATTTAACAAAATTGAAATCATCAAGTATCTTTTCTGACCACAACACTATGAGACTAGATATCAATTACAACAAAGTACCTGTAAAAAATACAAACACATGGAGGCTAAACAATACACTACTTAATAACGAGGTGATCAATGAAGAAATCAAAGAGGAAATAAAAACTACCTAGAAACAAATGACAATGGAGACACAGCGACCCAAAACCTATGGGATGAAGCAAAAGCAGTTCTAAGAGGAAAGTTTATAGAAATACAATCCTACCTTAAGAAACACGAAACATTTCAATAAACAATCTAACATTGCACCTAAAGCAATTACAGAAAGAAAAATAAACAAACAAAAAAAAACCCAAATTTAGCGGAAGGAAAGGAATCATAAAAATCAGATCAGAAATAAATGAAGAAGAAATGAAGGAAACGATAACAAAGATCAACCAAACTAAAAGCTGGTTCTTTGAGAAGATAAAAAAAAATCGATAAACCATTAGCCAGACTCATCAAGAAAAATGGGGAGAAGACTCAAATCAATAGAATTAGAAATGAAAAAGGAGAAGTAACAACTGACTCTGCAGAAATACAAAAGATCAAGACCGAATACTACAAGCAACTCTATTCAATAAAATGGACAACCTGGAAGAAATGGACAAATTCTTAGAAATGCACAACCTGCCGAGACTGAACCAGGAAGAAATAGATAATATGAAAGACCAATCGCAAGCACTGAAATTGAAACTGTGATAAAAAAATCTTCCAAGAAACAAAAGCCCAGGACCAGATGGCTTCACAGGCGAATTCTATCAAACATTTAGAGAAGAGCTAACACCTATCCTTCTCAAACTCTTCCAAAATATAGCAGAGGAAGGAACACTCCCAAACTCATTCTATGAGGCCACCATCACCCTGATACCAAAACCAGACAAAGATGTCACAAAGAAAGAAAACTACAGGCCAATATCACTGATGAACATAGATGCAAAAATCCTCAACAAAATACTAGCAAACAGAATCCAACAGCATATAAAAAGGATCATACACCATGATCAAGTGGGCTTTATTCCAGGAATGCAAGGATTCTTCAATATATGCAAATCAATCAACATGATACACCATATTAACAAATTGAAGGAGAAAAATATGATCATCTCAATAGATGCAGAGAAAACTTTTGACAAAATTCAACACCCATTTATGATAAAAACCCTGCAGAAAGTAGGCATAGAGGGAACTTTCCTCAACATAATAAAGGACATATATGACAAACCCACAGCCAACATCATCCTCAATGGTGAAAAAGTGAAACCATTTCCACTAAGATCAGGAACAAGACAAGGTTACCCACTCTCACCACTGTTATTCAACATAGTTTTGGAATTCTAACCACAGCAATCAGAGAAGAAAAAGAAATAAAAGGAATCCAAATCGGAAAAGAAGAAGTAACACTGTCACTGTTTGCAGATGACATGAGACTATACATAGAGAATCCTAAAGACGCTACCAGAAAACTACTAGAGCTAATCAATGATTTTGGTAAAGTAGCAGGGTACAAAATTAATGCACAGAAATCTCTGTCATTCTTATACACTAGAGATGAAAAATCTGAAAGTGAAATTAAGAAAACACTCCCATTTACCATTGCAACAAAAAGAATAAAATATCTAGGAATAAACCTACCTAAGGAGATAAAAGACCTGTAAGCAGAAAATTATGTCACTGATGAAAGAAATTAAAGATAATACAAATAGATGGAGAGATATACCATGTTCTTGGATTGGAAGAATCAACATTGTGAAAATGACTCTACTACCAAAGCAATCTACAGATTCAATGCAATCCTTATTAAACAACCACTGGCATTTTTTACAGAACTAGAACAAACAATTTCCCAATTTTTATGGAAGCACAAAAGATCCTGAATTGCCAAAGTAATCTTGAGAACGAAAAATGAAGCTGGAGGAATCAGGCTCCCTGACTTCAGACTATACTACAAAGCTACAGTAATCAAGAGAGTATGGTACTGGCACAAAAACAGAAAGATCAGTGGAACAGGGTAGAAAGCCCAGAGATAAACCCATGCACATATGGTCACCTTATCTTTGATAAAGGAGGCAAGAATATATAGTGGTGAAAAGACAGCCTCTTCAATAAGTGGTGCTGGGAAAACTGGACAGGTACATGTTAAAGAATGAAATTAGAATATTCCCTAACACCATACACAAAAATAAACTCAAAATGGATTAAAGACCTAAATGGAAGGCCAAACACTATAAAACTCTTAGAGGAAAACATAGGTAGAACACTCTATGACATAAATCACAGCAAGATTCTTTTTGACCCACCTCCTAGAGAAATAGAAATAAAAACAAAAATAAACAAATGGGACCTAAAGAAACTTCAAAGCTTTTGCACAGCAAAGGAAACCATAAACAAGACCAAAAGACAACCCTCAGAATGGGAGAAAATATTTGCAAATGAAGCAACTGACAAAGGATTAATCTCCAAAATTTATAAGCAGCTCGTGCAGCTCAATAACAAAAAAACAAACAACCCAATCCAAAAATGGGCAGAAGACCTAAATAGACATTTCTCCAAAGAAGATATACAGATTGCCAACAAACACATGGAAGAATGCTCAACTTCATTAATCATTAGAGAAATGAAAATCAAAACTACAATGAGATATCATCTCACACTGGTCAGAATGGTCATCATCAAGAAATCTAGAAACAATAAATGCTGGAGAGGGTGTAGAGAAAAGGAAACCCTCTTGCACTGTTTGTGGGAATGTAAATTGATACAGCCACTATGGAGAACAGTATGGAGGTCCCTTATAAAACTACAAATAGAACTACCATACGACCCAGTAATCCCACTGCTGGGCATATAACCTGAGAAAACCATAGTTCAAAAACAGTCATGTACCAAAATGTTCATTGCAGCTCTATTTACAATAGCCAGGACATGGAAGCAACCAAAGTATCCATCAACAGATGAATGGATAAAGAAGGTGTGGCACATACACATAAGGGAATATTACTCAGCTATAAAAAGAAACGAAATTGGGGGCTTCCCTGGTGGCGCACTGGTTGAGAGTCTGCCTGCTGATGCAGGGGATGCAGGTTCATGCCCCAGTTTGGGAAGATGCCACATGCTGCCATGGAGCGGCTAGGCCCGTGATCCATGGCCACTGAGCCTGCGTGTCCAGATCCTGTGCTCTGCAACAGGAGAGGCCACAACAGTGAGAGGCCCACATACTGCAAAAAGAAAAAAAAGAAAAAAGAAATGAAATTGAGTTATTTGTAGTGAGGTGGAATGACCTGGAGTCTTTCATACAGAGTGAAGAAAGCCAGAAGGAGAAAAACAAATACCGTATGCTAACACATATATATGGAATCTAAGGAAAAAAATGTCATGAAGAGCCTAGGGATAGGATGGGAATAAAGACACAGACCTACTAGAGCATGGACTTGAGGATATGGGGAGGGGGAAGGGTAAGCTGTGACAAAGTGAGAGAGTGGCATGGACATATATACACTAGCAAACGTAGGATGGGTAGCTAGTGGGAAGTAGCCGCATGGCACAGGGAGATCAGCTAGGTGGTTTGTGACCACCTAGAGGGCTGGGATAGGGAGGGTGGGAGGGAGGGAGACACAACAGGGAAGAGGGACGGGAACATATGTATATGTATAACTGATTCACTTTGTTGTAAAGCATAAACTAATGCACCATTGTAAAGCAGTTGTACTCCAATAGAGATGTTAAAAAAAAGAAAAAAATATTTTAATGTTCACTTTGAAATTTAGTATATAACATTGAACTTTTGGCCAATTAAAAATAATCTTTAGTCAAATATAATATATATCAAATGGGCAGTCATTCAATAATAATATTTGTAACCAAATTGGCAAGCATATGTATCAGTTACTATATGCCAAGCACTATTCTAGAGCATTTATACAAATTAGGGCATGTAATCATCTCAACAGCCTTCTGATATAGATGTTACTATTATTTTTATCTTTCAGTGAGGAAACTGAGTCAGGAATAAAGTAAGATATTCTAAGCAATCCTAAAATGATTAGAAACTCTGTACAGGAGGCCAAGAAGGGTAAAATTACTGGAGTTTCAAATTAGAAGAAAAGATTTGAATGTCAGTTCCTCTGCTTCAACACAATCATCTTTACTTCATTAGTCATACCTATGACCTTGGCCAAGATACTTAACTTCTATGTTTCAGTTCTTTTTTTATTAATAATTGATGTATATATCTATCAAAATTTTTTTCTTAATTATAGTTGATGTACAATATTATGTTAGTTTCAGGTGTACTACATAGTGATTTGACATTTGCATACATTATGAAATGATTATCACAATAAATGTAATAGCAATCTGTCCCCATACAAAGTTATAATTCTACTGAATACATTCCTTATGCTGTGTGTTAATCCCATGGCTTATTTATTTTATAACTGGAAGTTTGTACCTGTTAATCCTCTTCACCTCTTTTGTCCATATCCCCACCCCCATCACCTCTGGCAACTATTCATGTGTTCTCTGTATCTATGAGTTTCCCTTTTGTTTTGTTTTGTTTGTTTTGTTTTTTAGATTCCACATATATAAGTGAGATCATTTGTCTCAGTATTTGTCTTTCACTGTCTGACTTATTTCACTTAGCATAATACCCTTTAGATCCAGCCATTTTGTTCAAAAGGCAGTATTTCACTTTTTTTATGGTTTAGCAGTGTTCCATTGTATGTGTGTGTGTATATATGTATCTTCTTTATCTATTCATCTGTTGAAGGACACTTAGGTTGCTTCCATACCTTGGCAATTGTAAATAATGCTGCAATTGGAAATGCATATATCTTTCCAAATTAATTTGAAAGATTTAAAATGATAAAGAAACCAAAAGAAAAAAGGATTAATCTTGATTAATCCTTTGTCCCCACTCACCAGTCTGTCATTTTTTTGTTGTTGAGAAGCCATCTCAGTAATTATTTCCCCACAAATCTTATTTTCCTTTAAGGACTCAAATTTTAGCCTGCCTATCAGCCAATATGTCTAGAAAATAGAGTCAGTACACTTATCATTTATTTTCTAAGAACATCTTTATTTTCAAACTTTTTATATGATCAATGATATTGGGTGTGATTGCACTGTTTGGGCACCATACAATTCCAGGGAATGCTATTCACAGAGACTCAACGTATATGCTGTAGCTGGGATTTATAAAATTGTCTGGATACATTGTTTAAATTATCTCTTCTCTCAGTTTTTCCATTGTGACATAGAAATCAAAACTTATAACATGTGTTTAGAAGAGATGAAATGTTCTTGGCTATGGATACACAGAAAGTATGACTATATAAAATTTAGAACATACTTTCTATTACTGTAATCTCGAGAATTTTTGTCTTCAATTCATTAAGTCCCCAGGCATCTGCAAATAACTTCACACTTTATCCAAGTGTTAAAATTAAAATAAAATTGTGAACTAGAGGAAAGATTTATTCATCCTGACAGAATATTAAACACTTTTAAGTAAGCAATGTGTTTTAGGTAAACCAATAAACTAATTAACCACAATTTGCCTTTTATAAAGTTACCTGTCCTTTCTATTTAATGTTAGAACATGTTTTTATTTTTATTTTTTATTAGTTTCTGCTTTATAACAAAGTGAATCAGTCATACATATACACCTGTTCCCACATCCCTTCCCTCATGCATCTCCCTCCCTCCCACCCACCCTCCCCATCCCACCCCTCCAGGCGGTCACAAAGCACCGAGCTGATCTCCCTGTGCTCTGCGGCTGCTTCCCACTATCTATCTACCTTACGTTTGGTAGTGTATATATGTCCATGCCTCTCTTTCGCTTTGTCACAGCTTACCCTTCCTCCTCCCCATATCCTCAAGTCCATTCTCAAGTAGGTCTGTGTCTTTACTCCCGTTTTACCCCTAGGTTCTTCATGACATTTTTTTTTTAAATTCCGTATATATGTGTTAGCATTTGTTTTTGTCTTTCTCTTTCTGACTTACTTCACTCTGTATGACAGACTCTAGGTCTATCCACCTCATTACGAATAGCTCAGTTTTGTTTCTTTTTATGGCTGAGTAATATTCCATCGTATATATGTGTCACATCTTCTTTATCCATTCATCCGATGATGGGCACTTAGGTTGTTTCCAGCTCTGGGCTACTGTGAATAGAGCTGCAATGAACATTTTGGTACATGTCTCTTTTGAATTACGGTTTTCTCAGGGTATATGCCTAGTAGTGGGATTGCTGGGTCATATGGTAGTTCTATTTGTAGTTTTTTAAGGAACCTCCATACTGTTCTCCATAGTGGCTGTACCACTTCACATTCCCACCAGCAGTGCAAGAGTGTTCCCTTTTCTCCACACCCTCTCCAGCATTTATTGTTTCTAGATTTCTTGATGATGGCCATTCTGACTGGTGTGAGATGATATCTCATTATAGTTTTGATTTGCATTTCTCTAATGATTAATGATGTTGAGCATTCTTTCATGTGTTTGTTGGCAGTCTGTATATCTTCTTTGGAGAAATGCCTATTTAAGTCTTCTGCCCATTTTTGGATTGGGTTGTTTGTTTTTTTGCTATTGAGCTGCATGAGCTGCTTATAAATTTTGGAGATTAATCCTTTGTCAGTTGCTTCATTTGCAAATATTGTCTCCCATTCTGAGGATTGTCTTTTGGTCTTGTTTATGGTTTCCTTTGCTGTGCAAAATCTTTGAAGTTTCATTAGGTCCCATTTGTTTATCTTTGTTTTTATTTCCATTTCTCTAGGAGGTGGGTCCAAAAGGATTTTGCTGTGATTTATGTCATAGAGTGTTCTACCTATGTTTTCCTCTAAGAGTTTGATAGTTTCTGGCCTTACATTTAAGTCTTTAATCCATTTTGAGCTTATTTTTGTGTATGGTGCTAGGGAATGATCTAATCTCAAACTTTTACATGTCCCTGTCCAGTTTTCCCAGCACCACTTATTGTAGAGGCTGTGCTTTCTCCACTGTACATTCCTGCCTCATTTATCAAAGATAAGTTGGCCATATGTGCATGGGTTTATCTCTGGGCTTTCTATCCTGATCCACTGATCTATCTTTCTGTTTTTATGCCAGTACCAGACTGTCTTGATTACTGTAGCTTTGTAGTATAGTCTGAAGTCAGGGAGCCTGATTCCTCCAGCTCCATTTTTCGTTCTCAAGATTGCTTTGGTTATTCGGGGTCTTTTGTTTTTCCAAACAAATTTTGAAATTTTTTGTTCTAGTTCTGTAAAAAATGCCAGTGGTAGTTTGATAAGGATTGCATTGAATCTGTAGATTGCTTTGGGTAGTAGAGTCATTTTCACAATATTGATTCTTCCAGTCCAGGAGCATGGTATATCTCTCCATCTATTTGTATCATCTTTAATTTCTTTCATCAGTGCCTTATAATTTTCTGAATACAGGTCTTTTGTCTCCTTAAGTAGGTTTATTCCTACATATTTTATTCTTTTTGTTGCAATGGTAAATGGGAGTGTTTTCTAGATTTCACTTTCAGATTTTTCATCATTAGTGTACAGGAATGCCAGAGATTTCTGTACATTAATTTTGTATCCTGCTACTTTACCAAATTCATTGATTAGCTCTAGTAGATTTTTGGTAGCATCTTTAGGATTCTCTATGTATAGTATCATGTCATCTGCAAACAGTGACCGCTTTACTTCTTCTTTTCCAATTTGGATTCCTTTTATTTCCTTTTCTTCTCTGATTGCTGTGGCTAAAACTTCCAAAACTAGGTTGAATAAGAGTGGTGAGAGTGGGCAGCCTTGTCTTGTTCCTGATCTTAGTGGAAATGGTTTCAGTTTTTCACCATTGAGGACAATGTTGGCTGTGGGTTTGTCATATATGGCCTTTATCATGTTGAGGAAAGATCCCTCTATGCCTACTTTCTGCAGGGTTTTTATCATAAATGGGTGTTGAATTTTGTCGAAAGCTTTCTCTGCATCTATTGAGATGATCATATGGTTTTTCTCCTTCAACTTGTTAATATGGTGTATCACATTGATTGATTTGCGTATATTGAAGAATCCTTGCATTCCTGGAATAAATCCCACTTGATCATGGTGTATGATCCTTTTAATGTGCTGTTGGATTCTGTTTGCTAGTATTTTGTTGAGGATTTTTGCATCTATGTTCATCAGTGATATTGGCCTGTAGTTTTCTTTCTTTGTGACATCCTTGCCTGGTTTTGGTATCAAGGTGATGGTGGCCTCGTAGAATGAGTTTGGGAGTGTTCCTCCCTCTGCTATATTTTGGAAGAGTTTGAGAAGGATAGGTGTTAGTTCTTCTCTAAATGTTTGATAGAATTCACCTGTGAAGCCATCTGGTCCTGGGCTTTTGTTTGATGGAAGATTTTTAATCACAGTTTCAATCTCAGTGCTTGTGATTGGTCTATTCATATTTTCTATTTCTTCCCGAGTTAGTCTTGGCAGGTTGTGCATTTCTAAGAATTTGTCCATTTCTTCCAGGTTGTCCATTTTATTGGCATAGAGTTGCTTATAGTAATCTCTCATGATCTTTTGTATTTCTGCAGTGTCAGTTGTTACTTCTCCTTTTTCATTTCTAATTCTATTGATTTGAGTCTTCTCCCTTTTTTTCTTGATGAGTCTGGCTAATGGTTTATCAATTTTGTTTATCTTCTCAAAGAACCAGCTTTTAGTTTGATTGATCTTTGCTATCGTTTCCTTCATTTCTTTTTCATTTATTTCTGATCTGATCTTTATGATTTCTTTCCTTCTGCTCACTTTGGGTTTTTTTTGTTCTTCTTTCTCTAATTGCTTTAGGTGCAGGGTCAAGTTGTTTACTCAAGATGTTTCCTGTTTCTTAAGGTGAGATTGTATTGCTATAAACTTCCCTCTTAGAACTGCTTTTGCTGCATCCCATAGGTTTTGGGCCGTCGTGTCTCCATTTTCATTTGTTTCTAGGTATTTTTTGATTTCCTCTTTGATTTCTTCAGTGATCACTTCGTTATTGAGTAGTGTATTGTTTAACCTCCATGTGTTTGTATTTTTTACAGCTCTTTTCCTGTAATTGATGTCTAGTCTCATAGCATTGTGGTCGGAAAAGATACTTGATACAATTTCAATTCTCTTAAATTTACCAAGGCTTGATTTGTGACCCAAGATATGATCTATCCTGGAGAATGTTCCATGAGCACTTGAGAAAAATGTGTATTCTGTTGTTTTTGGATGGAATGTCCTATAAATATCAACTAAGTCCATCTTGTTTACTGTATCATTTAAAGCTTGTGTTTCCTTATTTATTTTCATTTTGGATGATCTGTCCATTGGTGAAAGTGGGATGTTAAAGTCCCCTAATATGATTGTGTTACTGTCGATTTCCCCTTTTATGGCTATTAGTATTTGCCTTATGTATTGAGGTGCTCCTATGTTGGGTGCATAAATATTTACAATTGTTATATCTTCTTCTTGGATCGATCCCTTTATCGTTATGTAGTGTCCTTCTTTGTCTCTTCTAGTAGTCTTTATTTTAAAGTCTATTTTGTCTGATATGAGAATTGCTACTCCAGCTTTCTTTTGGTTTCCATTTGCATGGAATATCTTTTTCCATCCCCTTACTTTCAATCTGTATGTGTCTCTAAGTCTGAAGTGGGTCTCTTGTAGAAAGCATATATATGGGTCTTGTTTTTGTATCCATTCAGCCACTCTGTGTCTTTTGGAGGGAGCATTTAGTCCATTTACATTTAAGGTAATTATTGATATGTATGTTCCTATTCCCATTTCCTTAATTGCTTTGGGTTTATTATTGTAGGTATATTCCTTCTGTTGTGGTTCTTGCCTAGAGGAGTTCCTTTAGCATTTGTTGTAAAGCTGGTTTGGTGGTGCTGAACTCTCTCAGCTTTTGCTTGTCTGTAAACGTTTTAATTTCTCCATCAAATCTGAATGAGACCCTTGCTGGGTAGAGTAATCTTGGTTGCAGGTTTTTCTCCTTCATCACTTTAATTATGTCCTGCCACTCCCTTCTGGCTTGTAGAGTTTCTGCTGAGAGGTCAGCTGTTAACCTGATGGGGATTCCCTTATGTGTTATTTGTTGTTTTTGCCTTGCTGCTTTTAATATGATTTCTTTGTGTTTAATTGTTGACAGTTTGATTAATATGTGTCTTGGTGTATTTCTCCTTGGATTTATTCTGTATGGGACTCTCTGTGCCTCCTGGACTTGATTAACTATTTCCTTTCCCATATTAGGGAAGTTTTCAACTATAATCTCTTCAAATATTTTCTCAGTCCCTTTCTTTTTCTCTTCTTCTTCTGGAACCCCTATAATTCGAATGTTGGTGCGTTAATGTTTTCCCAGAGGTCTCTGAGACTGTCCTCTGTTCTTTTCATTCGTTTTTCTTTATTTTGCTCTGCAGCAGTTATTTCCACTATTTTATCTTCCACCTCACTTATCCATTCTTCTGCCTCAGTTATTCTGCTATTGATCCCATCTAGAGTATTTTTCATTTCGTTTTTTGTGTTTTGAATCGATGCTTGATTCATCTTTAGTTCTTCTAGGTCCTTGTTAACTGTTTCTTGCATTTTGTCTATTCTATTTCCAAGATTATGGATCTTGGAAATAGAATCTTGGATCAGCTTTACTATCATTATTCTGAATTTTTTTTCAGCTAGACTGCCCATTACCTCTTCATTTGTTAGGTATGGTAGGTTTTTATCTTGCTCCTTCACCTGCTGTGTGTTTTTCTGTCTTCTCATTTTGCTTATGTTACTGTGTTTGGGGTCTCCTTTTTGCAGGCTGCAGATTCGTAGTTCCCGTTGTTTTTCGTGTCTGTCCCCAGTGGCTAAGGTTGTTTCAGTAGGTTGTGTAGGCTTCCTGGTGGGGGGGACTAATGCCTGTGTTCTGGTGGTTGAGGCTCGATCTTGTCTTTCTGGTGGACAGGTCCATGTCTGGTGGTATGTTTTGGGGTGCCTATGGCCTTATTATGTTTTTAGGTAGCCTCTCTGCTAATGGGTGGGGTTGTGTTCCTGCCTTGCTAGTTGCTTGGCATGGGGTGACCAGCACTGTAGCTTGCTGGTCGTTGACTGAAGCTGGGTGCTGGTGTTGAGATGGAGATTTCTGGGAGATTTTCGCTGCTTGATATTATTTGGAGCTGAGAGGTCTCTTGTGGACCCGTGTCCTGAAGTTGGCTCTCCTACTTCAGAGGCACAGCACTGACTCCTGGCTGCAGCACCAAGAGCCTTTCATCCAGCCGGCTCAGAATAACAGGGAGAAAAAGTAGAAAGAAAGAATTAGTAGAAGAAAGAAAGAGATAGGGAAAGGAAGGAAGAAGGGAAGAAAGGAAGGAAGGACGGAAGAAAGAAAGAAAGGAGGGAGGGAGGGAGGAAGGATGGAAAGAAAGAAGGAAAGAAAGGAGGGAGGGAGGGAGGAATGAAAGCAAAAGGAAGAGTGAATGGAAGAAGGGAGGGAGGGAGGGAGGAAGGAAAGAATGAAAGAAAGACAGGAGGGAGGGAGGGAGGAAGGAAAGAAAAAGAAAGTGGAAAGAAGAAGGGTGGGAGGGAGGGAGGGAGGAAACAAAAAGAAAGAAGTAAAGGAGGAGTGGAGGGAGGGAGGGAGGGAGGAAGGGAAGGTAGGAAAAAAGAAAGAGCAGGTAAAGTAAAATAGAATAAAGTATGAAATATAGTAGCGTTATTAAAATTAAAAAGTAATTATTGAAAAAAAAAACGGACCGATAGAACCCTGGGACATATGGTGGAAGCAAAGCGATACAGAGAGAATCTTACACAGAAGATTACACATACACATTCACAAAAAGAGAGCAGGGGGACAAATCAAAAATCTTGCTCTCCAAGTCCACCTCCTCAATTTGGGATAATTCGTTGTAAAAAGAGGAAAAGGGCGAGAAGTCTGAAATCTTGCTCTCTAAGTCCTCCTCCTTAATTTGGGATAATTCATTGTAAAAAGGGGGAAAAGTCTTAAATCTTGTCCTCAAAGTCCACTTCCTCAATTTGGGATGATTCGCTGTCCATTCATGCACTCCACAGATGCAGGGCACATCAAATGGACCGTGGAGCTTTAATCCGCTGCCTCCGAGGCTGCACAGAGAGATTTCCCTGTCTCTGCTCTCACAGCTCCCGGGTCTCAGCCTTGGACCTGGCCCCGCCTCTGCGCGTAGGTCGCCAGAGGGCGTCCGTTCTTCGCTCAGACAGGACGGGTTTAAAGGAGCCGCTGATTCGGGGGCTCTGGCTCACTCCGGCAGAGGGGAGGGAGGGGCGCGCAGTGTGGGGCGGGCCTGCGGCGACAGAGGCCGGCGTGACGTTGCAGCAGCCCGTGGCGCTCCGTGCGCTTTCCCGGGAAAGCCGTCCCCGGGTCCCAGGACCCCGGCACTGGCGGGGTGCACAGGCCCCCCGGAAGGCGGGGCGGACAGTGACCCGCGCTCGCACACAGGCCCCGCGGTGGCGGCGGCGGCGGCGGCGGCGGCGGTGGCGGCGGCGACGGCGGCAGCAGCCCCAGCGTCCCATGCCCGTCTCCGAGGTCCTCGCCTTACCTGCGGCTCGCGCCTGTCTCCAGCGCTTCCCCAAGCAGCCCTCTTAATGCTCTCTCCTCGCGCACCAGGAAACAAAAGGGAAAAAAGTCTCTTGCCTCTTCGGCAGCTCCAGACCCTTTCCCCGGACTCCCTCCGGGCTAGCCGTGGTGCACTAACCCCTTCAGGCTCTCTTCCTGCCGCCAGCCCCAGTCCTCTCCCTGCGCTCCGACTGAAAGCCGATACCCGAGCCTCAGCTCCCAGCCCCGCCCGCCTCGGCGGACAAGCAGACAAGCCTCTCAGGCTGGTGTGTGCCTGAGGGCACCGGTCCTCTCTGCCAGAATCTCTCCGCTTTGCCCTCCACACCCCTGTTGCTGTGCTCTCTTCTGCTACTCCGAAGCTTTCCCCCTCCGCCACCTGCAGTCTCCACCCGCGAAGGGGCTTATAGTGTGTAGAAACCTTCCCTCCTTCACGGCTCCCTCCCACTGGTGCAGGTCCCATCCCTATCCTATTGTCTCTGTTTATTCTTTTTTTTTTTGCCCTACCCAGGTATGTGGGGAGTTTCTTGCCTTTTGGGGGGTCTGAGGTCTTCTGTCAGCGTTCAGTAGGTGTTCTGTAGGAGTTGTTCCACGTGTAGATGAATTTCTGATGTATCTGTGGGGAGGAAGGTGATCTCCGCGTCTTACTCTTCCGCCATCTTCCTCCGGGCTCTAGAACATGTTTTTAAGTATCATCCCTTTCTCTTAAAATCTGCTGTAACAAAGAAATGATAAATAAGAACAAGTTTCTTAACATTTCATTAGCGTGATTAATATTTCTACGTCTTCCTATGTTGTCAAGCTATGAAAAGCTGAGGAGATAAAATGTCATCCATGCCCAACTAGATATAGCCAGGATCCTTATAAACTGAAAAATGTGCTCTTTTATGTCTTTTCCGTTTCCTCAAACATTTGGTTGATTTTAAAATATTTAAATTGTAAGGGGACATAGAGGTGAAATTGTTCATTGCTTTTGTTGTCCAAATGAAGAAACTGGTCTAAAAAATTTACTGAAACTGTTTGTCAGAAGCATGATAAACATGAGAATCCATGTTTCCAAAATCCATTTTTGTGGTTATTCCCACTCAAATGTGATGCCTCCTCCCAAAAAGGAAATATAAAGTGCCCGCAGTTCTGGCCTTCTCTAAAGCTCTAATTGCATTTATATACAGGCTAAAGGAATTTTTCTTAGCTATGTCAGGAAAACAGAGCAGGGTAATTATACGATATAATTAATTCTATTTTTCTTCAGGGCATCTACATAACTTAGGGACTATTTTGAATTTAAAAGAAATATCTACTACCATATTTCCTTGTAGATTTATTGAAAGTAAGACAATTTTCTTTATAAACATAACTCTATATGCAATCTGCTTTAAAATGACCATATATTTTTAAGAATGTCTTTCAATGCCAAAGTTCTTCTGTTCTTTTTTTTCCCATCTGTTATTTTAAAAGCAGTAACATTGCTTACAGAGAAATATATCTATTATACTAGGATAAATTTCTTGTCTTCATATAAGAAAAGTTCAGTGATCTTAAATAGTCCATGTAGAAATACACAAACTAAGAAATTTATTTTGTATATGGAAATGTTTATTGTTACTTTATGGCTTTAGATTTACAGAATTTAATTTTTGCTTTGTAAATTTTAAGCGGATGTTTTCAGAGAGGCAGTACAGTATGGTGTGTAAGAGCATCAACTCTGAAGTCAAGTTTGTAAATGTCAAATCCTGGCCCTATCACTTACAGACTTTTTCACCTTGGGCAAAAAATGTATCCTCTATGCACCTCAGTTCCCTCCTTCATCATATGAAAATACTAATTATATGTCTCACTCCCTGATTTTCTGTGGATGTTAAATTAATTTCTCTATATAATGTTCTCAAAACAGTCCAGACCAGAAAAAAGGATTTATTAAGCTTTAATTATAAGTATTATTACTGGTACGATTGTCACAATAACCAAAGTACAAAGCATGTAACCATCGTCATATATATATTTATACACATATGAAATATATATATGCATAATATATATAATATAAGGTTGGCCAAAAAAATTTTTCTTATAGGAAAACCTGAAATAACTTTTTGGCCAAGACAGTATATATTTATAATTTTATTACTATCAACACATTTATTTAATATATATTTATTTAATTACATTAAATATTAATATAATTATTAAATTATTGTTTTGATTATACTTGTTTATTTTTTATTATATTTGGGGTTTTGTTATCACAAGTTTTGTTGCAGAGAGAGGATATATATAATCTAAAATATTTTTATTTTAGATTATATTTGTTTTTTTTTATCACAAGTTTTGTTGCAGAGAGAGGATATATATTTAGTGAGGGATGGGAAAGTGACACATCAGACAGAACTCTGCTGTTTTTGAGCTTGATGTGTAGTCAATAGCATGTGATGTATACTCACATAGGGAAGTCTAGTAAAACCCCACAGAATCTTGACTACGTGGTTTATTATGAAATCTAAATTTCAATCAAGTTTTTAAACATAAAAGATATTTTATGTGGTATTCCAGTTGGCACTGCCTTTCCATACACCCTGCCAGCTCCAGAATAGAGCCTCCTTAGGTTTGTTCATTTCTCATCAGCTAAGAACTTTAACTAATGTAATAAGTCCCTGATTCCATTAGAAGCCTCACAGACCCTTCTAATTCTGGCAAGAGGTGAAGAATTCCACTCTCTCTCTCTAGGTTCTTGACATTGAGTAATCAATTACAGTTCACTTCTGCATTCTAGATAGTGGATGAGACATTTGGGATTCAAGTCATTCACTACCCTTAACATATAATCAAAAGGAATACCCAAGATCGTATATAATTTGATTTTATATATGTTTGAAGAGGACAATAAAATGCTGTGCAGTTTATAAGCTCACAAAGCTTACAAAATCTTTGTAACTAGACTATTACACAAAGTAGTGATCTATTTTAATCATCCTAAACAAAAAATAACACCCTCACCTACACACATGACTACTCAACTTTGTGACCACCCATATGACAGAGGTGAATATAACAGAATAGAGGCTCTGTATTTTTATAATAGGTTTTTAGTTAAAGTTATGCTACAAGCACATAAAAATTTGCAGCTTTTATGAGAGAATCAAACTAAAAAATCTTAGTTTTTAAATTCTGATTGTGAGTTAGAGAGGGAAGAGGCAAGGAAAACAACACCCTAGAATCCTTACATATCAGGATATTTAACATGATGTTCTCATATTATCTCAGAGTTTCAGCAGAAGTCATGGGTGCAAAAATTAATCCAATAGGTACCAAGTACCCCAGATTCTAAATGCAGTACTGCACTACCTATGCATGACATGTTAAGAGATTGTAGTACTGTTTCTCTCAGCATTTAGGAAGCACTCACCTATATATGGAGGTTTCTCAAAAAACTAAAAATAGAACTACCATATGACCCAGCAATTTCACTCCTGGGTATATATCCAAAAAAAACCCAAAACACTAATTCGAAAAATATACATGCACCCCAATGTTCACAGAAGCATTATTTACAATTGCCAGAATATGGAAGGAACCTAAGTGTTTATCAACAGATGAATGCATAAATAAGATGTGATATAATAAATATATATGTGTGTGTGTGTGTGTGTGTGTATATATATATATACACACACACACACACACACACACACAGGAATACTACTCAGACATAAAAAAGAAAGAAACTTTGCCATTTACAACAACAAGGATGGGCTTGGAAGGTATATTGCTAAGTGAAATAAGTCAGCTAGAGAAAGACAAATTCTGTAGATAACACTTATATGTAGCATCTAAAAAAATAAAACAAACTAGTGAATATAACAGGAAAGAAACAGACTCACAGATATAGAGAACAAACTAGTGGTTTGCTGATGGGAATGCAAAATGGTACAGCCACTTTGGAAAACAGTTTGGAGGCATTTTACAACATTAAACATACTCTCACCATACAATTAAGCAAATACACTTGTTGATATTTAACTTACATCCACACAAAAACCTGCACACAGATGTTTATAGCAGCTTTATTAATAAATGTCAAAAAATGGAAGCAACCAAGATGTCTTTCAGTAGGTAAATGGATAGAGAAGCTGTGGTACATCCAGACAATGAAATATTACTCAGTGCTAAAAAGAAAGCAGTGATTGAGCCATGAAAAGATATGGAGGAAACATAAATGCATATGACTAAGTGAAAGAAAACAATCTGAAAAGTCTTCATGGTATATGATTCTCATTAAATGTTACTCTGGAAAAGACAAAACTATGGAGACAATAAAAAGATCAGTGGCTGCCAAGGGTTAGTGGGGAGAGAAGAATGAATAGACTGAAGACAGAGGATTTTTCAGGCAGTGAAAATACGCTGTATGATACTATACTGATGGATATTTGTCATTATAAATCTATCCAAACCCATAGACTATGCAATACCAAAAGTGAGCCCTAGTATAAACTATGGACTTTGAGTAATAATGATGCGTCAGTGTAGGTTCATGAATTCTAACAAATGTACCACTCTGGTGGAGGATGCTGATGATCGGGGAGACTATGCGTGTGTGGTGGCAAGAGGTGTATGGGAAGTCTCTGTACCTTCTTCTGGTCAATACTGGCATGAATCTAAAAGAGCCCTAAAAATAAAGTTTAATGAAAAAAGAACCACTTATAAGTTTTTGATGATTGTAAACGAAGGAGGACATTTCTGGATGCCTGAAGGTTCCATTTCACACTGTGTTTTTTATTTTTCTTTAAGAATTATTATTTCCAGTCACTGAGAGCAGCATTATCTCAAGTCTTTCTCATGGAAAATTCAAATATCCTTTGAATTTTATTTTTTTAAATCACTAACAAAGTGAACATAACCTTGTACACCTCAATAACTTTGTTCAAAATGATAGTTTGAGTAAATTTAGAACAATAATATTATGCTATCATGATTATATGTTTCTGAACTTTTCTACCTGCATCATTACAGATTAAAAGCTCAGAGATAACTTGGCAGTTCTCAAAAACAGAGTTAAAATTTTAAGGAACAAAATGCTACTTCTTAAACAATGAATCATCACTGAGATACAATTCTCCATTAAGTAATTAGTAATTCCTATTATATTGTAGGTTTCATCAACATTTTTCAAAGGAAGAAAATAGCTCACAATTGGGTTTTAGAAATATCTGTTTTTGGTTCCACGTATTTCCACATCAGCAGCCTGGTCTTGGCATATATCATTAGCAGCTATCTCAGTGGATACAGTTAATTATCACTATTTCTTTCAGATGATGAATACTAAGTAGAATACTTGCTCCATTAGGAGGCCGGAAACTATGCTGTTGATATGAAAAAGATACCGCTAAAGGTACAATGAAGTGGAATCTTTATGCTTTGCTAATGCCTGCCTGAAATTTGGCTTAATGTTTTTAACTACCTAGAGACTATGTTGTTGTTGTGGCCATACTACTAATGATTACAGAAGACATTAGTGGAATTTTGAAATTGTTCTCATTTTAAAAAGACAACTTTCAAATTGATCTTTTTGTGTCACATTGAGGTGGAGAATTTTAAAGGATCCTTACTGAAGATTACCTTTCTTCTTTCTTAAAGACATTGCAGGAGAGATGTTTTCAGCTTAATTATGTATCACTAAATGTTCAAACAGGGAAATAGAGTGGCTGAGATGTGATGGGGGAAACTATTTAATATCTTCTTAGAAAAGAAAGAGGACAGAACCATTTCCTGTTTAAAATAAAGATGGCTTGTTAAATGGGAATTACAATGTCACTTTGATGTGCAATTTGATTATCAATGGAAGTATACTGAATGAAAGTTCAGAGGACTTTTCTTTCCATCAACAGTGTTTTGTGTAGGTCTGTCATGACATATATAGAGAGTCCTTGTCATATTTTATTCAAAGATATATAAAGGGAATACATTTTCACATGGCAGACTTGTGAATTTGGCAAAAAGCAATGAGTATATCTTTTTCTTATTATCTTAAAATCCACATACTGAAATTGAAGTTAAAAAAAATGTATTGTGGACTCAACTGACCTCTTCTAAAGAAATGAAGGTAAAGTACATGTTTTATTACAATTAAAACTTAGAAAATCTTGGCAAACATCTTTAGCATTTTTTCTCTTTATATAAGTTACTGAGAACTACTCTGTTCCAACACTGATTGGCCAAAATATTAGAGCAATAAAGATATAAAAAATTATAGACATTGGGCAGAAGCTCACTAAATATGAAATGTAATATAATATAATTTAGGTGGAGATCTGAGGTTAAGTGTTACTATTCACATTAGATTTTATTTTTTTCTGTTAAAATTATTTTCCATTCACTATATCCTGATGGGATCGGAGTATGTAAGGGATTGTTCATAATTTCAGCAACCTCTCTTTTTTCCTTCTTTCTAGTGGAAAATGTTTCTCTATTTAAATTTCAAATTATTATGCACGAAATGCTATTACAACCATCCAAGCATCATTTTCCAATATTTGTAAGTATAATACATCAAGTATAATACAAATGATGATAAAGTGGTTCATTTTATACCCCCAAATGATCAAATAAAATAATAATACATTATGCTAAGATATTGCCTTGAAGTTTCAAAGAACTTTCACTTTTACTATCTCACTTGGTCCTCAAAGCAACTCTGTGAGGCAAGCAGTATCGTTTTCAGTACTATCATGATAAAGGAAAGAGAGCAGCTTTAGAAAATTCATCAATTTATTGAGTCACAAAGCCAATAAACAGCCAAGTCATCTTTTGAAGGTGTGTCTTCTAAATGCTACTTCCACCACAACAGGTTGTCCTTAAACAGAGAATAGTATATTCATCAGACAGTGCAATGGCAATGAAGTTATGAAGAAATAATCTATGACAAATGATAATAAAGAATACAAGATTAAGGGAGGAGAAAATGAAAATGAGAAAGGAAGTGGGTGGAGATGGTTGAAGGAGTAGTGAGTAAGGAAAATTGTGGTCAGAAAGCCCCACAGTTTTCTAGAAAATAGGGAGCCTGGGATAGTTGTTTCACATTCTTCTCAAACACATCGTTATGCTTCATCAACTCTACATACACTACCCCCCTTCCTGAGAAAAGACATTTAGCAGAAGTCAAATTGGCGACAAATGATAGGACAGTCTGAGGTGTTGTAGGCAGATGGAAGAACCAAGATTCCTTTACTGATGTGTGAACAGGATTAAGGAAAACAACAACAACAACAAAAAAAACCCCAGTAAAGGTTGTCAGGGTACTCAAGGACTACCAACAGCAGAGCAATTGCCACCCTCATGGGTGATGCAAAGGGAAGACATGGTGTTACTAGGGCCCAGTGAGATCTGGAGTCATTAAAAAGGGTCTTCTGGGTGGAAACTGTACTTCTGGTAGAATGCAGCTTTTCTATAGTCACAGAAGCAGAGAGGGAGGAATCAGGGGAAGTTTTCTTCTGCCCTTGAGCCTCCTACTGCTGTCTTTCAGTGACTGAACCTGACCAGAAGTCAAAATGAAAGGGGTCCAAATGATGGAGTCCTTAGGATTAGACTTGGTTTAGAGCCTAGGTTAGCCTACAGTTACACAGTTGGGCACATACAGAGCTGGATAGATAAGGGTTAGTCTTTGGTCAATCTCTTAACAAAGTAAATAAACTGAATTTTGTGCTCCCACATCCAGGCAGCTCTCTTTTTCCTTGGACCTTGGGCACTCATTACACTTATCATAAACTCCGCTCCACTCTGTTTATTTTCCCTAAGGTTAGTTAAGCTAAGTGGACTTCCATTATCGGATTAAGTCACTCCTAGGAGAAGATAACAGTAAGAATTAAGCCTCTAGGGAATACAAGCAACATAAAAGAAAAACTTTTGGAGCAAATACATCTATCACAAGTAGGTTGGAGGAGGAGGAAAATATATTAGAGACGAATACCTTTCCTATGTTCCTAGCCAATGTACTGCCTTTTTTTTTTTTTTTTTTTTTTGCCATATGCAGGCCTCTCACTGTTGTGCCCTCTCCCGTTGTGGAGCACAGGCTCCGGACGCACAGGCTCAGCAGCCATGGCACATGGGCCCAGCTGCTCCACGGCATGTGGGATCTTCCCGGACTGGGGCACGAACCCGTGTACCCTGCATCGGCAGGCAGACTCTCAACCACTGCGCCACCAGGGAAGCCCTGTACTGCCTCTTTTTAAAGGAGATAGTCCATGATTAAGAACAGAATCAGCACTGCCCTTTAAATACATCTCTTCCCTTCTGAATACTCAGGTATTACACCCACTCTGACTATTTAAAAGATCAGGTCTGTCCTGCTGAGATGGCTTTGGCTTTCACAAGTAGTTGTTGATACTGTAAGGGCAGACAAAAGGACCTAAGTACCATGCCATTACTTAGTATTTTTACTGTTATAGACATGTCCTTACTTTTATAGCCTCTCTGTTGATTTTTATGATTAATGGATATGTGTCTCTCTATGGCAACTTTTGAGTAAATCATAGCTTGAATGGTTGTAACTGTAGGTAGCTCTTCCAATTTACCTTATCTGCATCACAAGGCCAGTGTGGATCAAACAGGATATTGTATGTGAAATGTCTCAATAATTACAAAGTGAAATATAATATTGATTTTTGAACTATTATTTGTCCCCAAGGTTGAATGTAGCCATGAAGTACATAAATAACACAAAAGTGTGACTGTCATATGGTCATAAACTACTGGAGATCATAGCATTTTTGGCTAATGAACAGAGAAAAGTTGGTCGTGTGCAAGTTCTCTTTCAAGAAATCATTTAAAGAAGTAATTTCAGCGTGAGTGCATGTTAGTTCAGAATCAATGAATATATTGCTTAATGCTTCTGAAAAATCTCCTTATTGATCCATCAACCTGTAAATTTTTAAATATTGCCTATTTGATGCCTTGGTCTTACAAGTTCTGAAATCAGAAAAGTGGAAATCACACATCTGACACCTGAAAAGATTATATGTGAACTGAATATCTAGTATGAAAATTAAAAAGTGTAGTAAGACTTAATCTGCCAGTTTGAAGCTCACCATAATAATGGAAAACAGACTTATAAAGATATAAGTCCAGTAATATGATAGGTGCTATAGTAGAAAAGTGTACTGTCCACACAAGGAGTTAAAGGGGAGATACAATCACAGCTAGCTTATTGGGGGAGGGAACAGTATGGTGGGATGTTTTCTCAGTAATGACTTCATTGAGCTAAGTTGAGAGAAAAAAATGAGTGTTCATGGTAATGTTGATTATTGCAAAAAGGGTAAAATAACATTCAGGATTTTGGCAAAAAAAGAATTGGGAGGAGGGAAATAAGTGAAGTTCTGACTACTTCTCAGTTGGTAACTATTATCAGTTATTATTAATTAAATTTTATTTGTGATTATTTGTGATTGTCACTAAGGACATTTTGTAGATCTAAATAATGGAGAAAAATTATGAAATCATATGAAGAAAGTTGCATAAGAAGCCTGAATAGAAACAGGCAGATATCCAAGGTAGCTAATCTAAGGAATCACAAAGGAAAAAAATTCCATTTGTTAATAAAAGGTTTGGAAATGGAAGATTTTGTTCAGAAGCTATTCCCTGATTGACTGACAGAATTAATTGCCAGCTCTCTGTGAAGCTCATACATTCTGCTTTTTATGCCTCAGAAAGGGAGAAGACTTAAGAAGCATGATTCTATATGCCAGCTTAGGAAACAGGATAAATAGCTCCTAAATAGAAACAAGGAAATACTAAGAAAAGTAAACCAGGAATTATAAGATGCTCAAGAGTTTAAAGGGAAGTAAAGCATGGATGGCTTTGGATAAGAATGTGAAAAAGATCACATGGGAGAAAAAAATCTGTAATACTTGATAAACAATATCTAGGTGGCTCTTTCTTCATGTGGTGAATCTAAGAATTTTAGAAAAATAACACCCCGGGACTCTCATAAACTGCTGGTATGAATGTAAAATGCTATAACCTCTTGGGAAGTATTTATCAGTTTCTTAAAGAATTAAATAGGCCTTCCCTGGTGGCACAATGGTTGAGAGTCCGCCTGCCGATGCAGGGGACATGGGTTCGTGCCCTGGTACGGGAGGATCCCACATGTCATGGAGTGGCTGGGCCCGTGAGCCATGGCTGCTGAGCCTGAAGGTCTGGAGCCTGTGCTCCACAACAAGAGAGGCCACAACAGTGAGAGGCCCACGTACCACAAAAAAAAAAAAAAAAAAAAAAAAAAAAAAAAAAAAATTAAACAAAGACCTATCATAGGGCCTAACCATTCCACTCCTAAATTTTTACTGAAAAGAAAAAGGAAATATATGTCCATGTAAAGACTTGTATGCAAATATTCATTGCAGCTTTATTGGTAATAGCCAAAAATTGGAAACAGCCCAAATGTGCATGTCAAGATAATTGATAACCAGTTTATCCATTGGTTATCCAATGGCTATGAAAGTTATGGCTATATAAATGATAACCATGATATGCAAATTATCCAAATGATAAACAGGTGTTTATAATGGATAAACAATTGGGGAATACCTATAAAATGTAATATTACTAATCAATAAAAGGAAAGAACTATTGATACATGTAGTAAATGGATGAATCTCAAAATAATTATTCTGTGTGAAATAAGCTAGATAGAAAGAGTATATACTATATTCATTAATTTGATATAAATGTCAAGAAAATAAATACTAATATATAGTGACAAAAAATGAATCAGTGATTTGTTGGAGCTATGGGGTAGGGTGAAGTATGAGGGAAGGATTGCCAGAGGTGTGAGGAAACTTCTGGAAGTGATGGATATATTCTCTCTGATTGTAGTGATTATTGCAATTGTGTATGCATCTGTCAAATTGTACACTTTTAATATGTGTTGTGTATGTGCAGTTCATTGCATATCGAGTATACCTTAATGAGCCTGTCTAAAAAATAATTATGAGGCTCTTTGCTCACGGGGTGATTCTAAGACTTTTAGAGAAGCTGCAGTATCCTATTCTCTGTAGTGCAGTGATAAGGCAGCCACACACAGGAAAAAAAAAATGTGTTTACCTTGCTAAGCCATCTCTTTATTTGATCTCTAGCCTTGACTGGCTAAGGAAATTTTCCATTGAAGTATTTCACATCCATTCATTCATTTATTCTTTCATTCATCTCATAAGCACATCTTTATCTATATCTATGTTAGGCTCTCTCTCAGATACTTCAAGCTCAAATTGTCTTAAATTCAGCAGCTTTTCATTTTCCTATGTTATTCACAAGCCTTCGCATCTTCACAGCTTCTTAATCTCAGTTAATTGCACTATTACTTCACCATTTGTCAGAAAAACTACTTTTTCCCTGGCAACCGTTAACGAAGGGATATAGTGTAGTGCAGGAACTGGATATAAAAAGATAATTAATATTCAGCCTGGGTTCTCAAGGGTATTAAAATCAGGTGGTAGAAGAGTAATGTATAAAGGAAATATAGTAATATCATGTCTTGGTATTTATAGGAGATGCGATATACCAACCAGTCCTGTCTGCAGGAGTGCAAGAAGTTTTAAAGAAAGATAATATTTGAAGCACAACTTAGAGAGTGAGTACAAATTCAGTTTTCTAAACAAGAGGGAGAGAATAGCATCTTAGTAAAGCAACATCATGAACAAAGGCATGGCAGTATAAAAGACTGGTATGTTTAGGTGCAGATGAGAACGTCTGGTTATATTCAATAAAATAATAAGGAAGGGTCTTCATATCAAGGTGGCATTTTTAAAAGGTGATAACGACAAAAGGAAATATTTTCTGAATAGAATACTACAGGGAAGCTCTAAATGTACCATAGTTTAAAGAGTTGATGGGAATAGAGTCCTTTAAGCTCTCAGAGAATATGGGGTGATGTTCATATCATACATAAAGAAGCCATTTCAAACTTCCTAATTCCCTAGGACATTGACTTCCTGTAGATAAATCCCGGGTCATTCTAACGTCTTGGGTAGACAGCCCATGACACCCTGATTCCCCACCTGTGCCACTGATTCCCCTTCAAAGAAAGAATTGCTGTCCATTTAAAAAGAGGTAGGTAGGGCTTCCCTGGTGGTGCAGTGGTTGAGAGTCCGCCTGCCGATGCGGGGGACGCTGGTTCATGCCCCGGCGTCCAGAGCCTGTGCTCCGCAACGGGAGGCGCTGCAGCAGTGAGGGGCCCTCGAACTGCAAAAAAAAGATGTCGGTAGACAGCCTCTTGCTGTCAGCTCCTTCAAGGTTTACTTTGGTTGCAGAGACCAGCTTCACTCAAAGTCATATCCTTCCTGAGGCAACCCACATTCTGCAACATAGTGGGGAGGGTTTATATAGAGTCCAACTATTTTGGTCTAATGCAGGAAAATTCAGAATGGAATCCTTCTAAGATCCCCACCACTGAATTGACTGAGGATGTGACAGGACAGTGCTGTATTTTAGCTCTTCCCTCTGTGCAATCCATTTTCTTCTTCTTTTCACAGGGATTGATTCTTGAGAAATATATTGCACCTCAACCTCCATCTCAGTTTCTGTTTCCAGAAAACCCACCCTCCAACACATCTCAACCTCACTGAATGCTTGACATTGTCAAGGCTAGGTTTCGGTCAACCAACCAAATAGTAGAGCCACTCACAGTTGCCTGAGCTGACACATTCAGTTAAAACCTGTCTCCATATCCATATATTATCTGACTCTCTGTTGATATGTTTGGCTTCCTAGATTTAACTTCCTTGGATTTATTCCCAAACATATTTTGCAGTTTGTATGCTTTTATAAATTAGCAAATCTTAATCTTACCAATATTTCCAAGTAAAAACTATTATTCTGCATCAGATTTTGCTCTTATCTCTCTAAAGGATGCTAAAATATGATTACAATTAACTCTTGAGCAATAAGATTTGGTGGGGTTAGGTCTTGAGGAGAAATGGCATCCCTTGCAAGACTACTTAATTAAGTAAAGTTATCAAAAAAGGAAAAGTCCATCTTCTCACCCGCAGGTGAAGGTCTCGTTTACACTGGTAAGAAATCTCAGAGTGTTGCATAACCAAAGATTTCAACTTCTATCCAGTACACACAAATTACCATATTCCATTAACAGAATCCCACTCCTCATTCTACTCCCTTATTTACACATACGTGATAAGGAAAGTGGAAATTTATTTCAAATGATCAATTTATATCCAGCATAATAAAATTTAGGATATAATTTTCATTGCTACCTGTTCAGCTGTTATAAGATATGAGTGATTATTTTGGGACCACAGTAGTACTTCTCTGATCATCTGACTGTGATTGGTCAAAGAGTTGTGGCCCAGAGCATGTCATTTTCTTTCCTTTCTTTAGGAAAATCAGAAGCCAGCCTCCCACCCTTAGTTTTTACTCGCAGCATTAATCTGATAATGGTCAATTAATACAGATATCCTGAAGCCTGGACTAAAATAGACAATTTTAGGAATGATAAGTCTTAATTTAAATAATTTTGATACTACTACGTGCTACAGATTGTCAGTTTCCAATGTTGTCTTCATCATCAAAACTAATTCCAGGATTTTATATTTAAGGATATGATTCATGTGACCACCCCTGGCACCACTTATAGCATCGGTTAGGGTCATTACAGGAAAGAAATTATGGTTGGTATTGCACCAGAGAAAGTTAAATATAGGAAATTGGTCACATAGCTTTTGAAAAGCTACCACTCCTTGGACTTGGGAACCTACATAAAGAGATGTTGTCACAAAAACTAGGAGCATGGGATGGGGGAGTGGCTAAACAGTTGTCATGTAATCTCTGAAGTCAGGAAAAGGGTCCCTGAGGCTCCTGATTCAGAGTAAGTGCTTGGACTTCTAGTGTGTGTGTGTGTTGTGGGGGTGGTGCACAATGCAGCCTGTGCTGATATCTCCCATACAGTGCAGATGGCTGGTGCTAGGAGCGATGGAAGACACAGAGACTGGACCAGAACTGATTTAGGAAGACTCTGGACACCTGAAAAGAATCCTTTCTTCCACCCTCCCTCTTTGCAGTCTTCCATGAATGCCTCCCACTGATACAAATTAAGAGAAAACTATCTGTCAAGATACTTTGGGGGCTTCCCTGGTGGCGCAGGGCTTCCATAGTGGCTCAGTGGTTAAGAATCCACCTGCCAAGGCAGGGGACATGGGCTCAAGCCCTGGTCCAGGAAGATCCCACATGCCACGGAGCAACTAAGCCTGTGTGCCACAACTACTGAGTCTGTGCTCTAGAGCCTGTGAGCCACGACTACTGAGCCTGCATGCCACAACTACTGAAGCCGTGAGCCTAGAGCCCATGCTCCACAACAAGAGAAGCCACCGTAATGAGAAGCCTGCACACCACAACAAAGAGTAGCTCCTGCTCGCCGCAACTACAGAAAGCCCACACACAGCAATGAAAACCCAACGCAGCCAAAAATAAACAAATAAATAAATAAATTTATTAAAAAAAAAAAAAAAAAAAAACTTTGGGATATTCAGGGTCTAGTCTCTCAGGTCCGGGATGACAAAGGAGCATATAGAAGAGTGAATTTGGAGTTGAGATAGCATGAGTAAATGTATTGTCCAATCATGTCCACAAAATAATGTTATATTAAAAAAATGGATTGAAGTAAAAACAGACACACACACACAAAGACACACACAAAGCAGAATGATGGCCAAGCTCTTCTCAGGGGAGCAATGATTAGAAATCCTTGACAGGAACTAAAGTCCAGTCAGAATGTGTTGAGAAATGACCAAGTTGCAGTTTAGCAGTTTTTAAATGATATCATTTCTTTTTTTATTTTGTGCTAAAACAAAATGGACAGCATATGAAAGAAAACTGAGTAGGAGCATAATATATTGCCACTACTGTTCAAATAGGGTTTTATTTTATCTGTTTACTTATGTAGGTAATTTTGTCAATCTTCTGATTTATCTTCTGGTAAATCTTCTGATTTATAACTTCTGAATGTTGAGTTATAGTTAGAATAGTCCTTCCCATTCTAAAGTGCAAAGGAATTCAGTCAAGCTTTCCTCAAGTACTTTTCTGGTGTCATTTTTTTACATTTAAATATTTGATCCATTTGGAGTATCCTAGTATGTAGTATAAATGACAGAATTATGGGAACTATTAAAAGATGACATTGATCATGGCACATCCATGATTCTGGGAGCAGAATTATATGACTACATTTATTTAAAAAAAATTTTTTTAGAGTAATATATGCCCTTCTTTATTAATATATTAAAAACCAAGATCTAACAAGAGGTCTAATAATGGCCATAATTTAGCAGTTGAGATGAGTGTAAATGATATGACAAGATATTTGTATCAATTGTATTGTAAGATGACAACACCCATACTTCTACTAGTGACAAATCGGTAGATACTGTTAATACACCCTAGTGTTGACAATAATCATAATTGAATAAAATGTTAAATTTCAGTTAGAGTTAATACAAATAAAGATGCAAACTTCCCCCTGTCCATATCTATGTGATCCACAGCCCCCAGATTAAGAACCTATGGATCAGAGGGCAGTAACTACAGACTCCAAAATAAGAGAGAATTTTTGAAGGACAAACTGATTGACACATTTAATAAAAACATTATAAATTATAAAGATGAAAATGTTTATTGGGTTTATCATTTCGGACTTCATCAGTGAACATCGCCATTGAAGTTTCATTGGAGAAGTTGAGGACATAAATCAGATAATAGTAGTTTAAGGATTAGTTGGGGAAGGGGAGTGCAAACACGAGGAAGTGAAGAAGTTGATGAAGATGGCAATTTTTTTTTTTGGCCGAGCCACATGGCTAGAGGGATCTTAGTTCCCTGACCACGGATCAAACCTGCGCCCCCTGTAGTGGAAGCACGGAGTCTTAACCACTAGACTGCCAGAAAAGTCCCGAAGATGGCACTTTAAAAAAAAAAAATTAATTTAATTTAATTTTTTTATACAGCAGATTCTTATTAGTTATCTATTTTACACATATTAGTGTACACATGTCAATCCCAATCTCCCAATTCATCCCACAACCACCACCCCCTGACACAGACACACACACAGCTTTACCACCTTGGTGTCCATATGTTTGTTCCCTACATCTGGGTCTCTATTTCTGCCTTGCAAACTGGTTCATCTGTACCATTTTTCTACATTCTACATATATGCATTAATATATGATATTTGTTTTTCTCTATATGATTATATTTATGAAATAGCTATTAGATTATTGTTCTACGCCATTAAGTTGTGGGGTATTACTTTGACATGGTCTATATGCCATATATAAATGGAATTTCATTTTTAATAATTCATACAGTTGGTCCACAATTGCTCCTCTATAACAAAAAGTGAGGGCCTTAGATCAGGAGTTGAATACAAAACTCACAGATTTAGCTCTGAGCTCACTGGAAGCACTACTTCTTTCTACAATCTTAAAATTGGCAATCACATCATTTAGAAAAGAAAATAGAACCCTCATCATGTCTTCACATTATGCATTTAACAAACATTTGTCAGCAAACTTTTCTATGATTAATTCGATTTCAACCCTTAAGGAAAGGTTGCTTTAAAAACATTTATGGTATGATTAATTGAATTTTAGAAATTTGATTAATACTTTGACTTCAAAACTTTTAAAATACATTATTAAAATTAATTTTACTTGAGTTTTAATAATTCCATGACTGTTCCTTTTGAGCCACCGTTATTTGCTTCATATTGTAAAATTCAGTAAGAAGAAAATTCATGTTCAATAGAACTGGGTGGTGTTGGGACTTTTAGTCTGGAAATGAATAACATGTCTGTGTAGAGATGACAGTGATTTAAGGCTGTGAGAACAGGTCTTTATTTACCTGCCAGACACAGTCTCTGGCCTGGATGCAGTAAATATTTTGTAATTTTATTGGAAACTATAACATCCTTGCACTCACAAAAGCCAGTTTTCTATACAGTATTACATGACATCCTCACAGTAATGATAAATTAGATTCAACCTCCAAAATTTCCAAACCTAACCATTTATAAGGAAAATGGATACTGAAGCAATTTTACTTCTCAAAACAACAATCTTCACAATTCCAGTCTGCTGCCAGAGTAATTCTTTTAGGAATACATTACGTTTGTTTGTGGGAAAAGGAAATATAACTCCATAGTATTTATTGAGTACCTACTATGTTTCAAACACTGTGCCATACTGTGCTATGCACTTTAAGTTTACTATCTAGTAACCTCCCACAATAACCCACGAGTTGGACGGTGCTATCTTTATATTGCTCCTGCAGAGACAGACTCCTCAGAAAGGGTAATTTTCTAAATTCACTCAAGTAGGTGCCTTTCAATTCAGACCACATTACTTTCCTGCCAACAAGAACAATCTTAATGAAAACATTGATTTATTTTTCCATAAGAACACAAATTTTACATAAAAATTATATGTATATTAATAAACACACATGTATACATACATATTTAGTTGAGATTGTATGCAGGCAGTTTATACATCTTCAAAATGAGTGGAGAATTTAGGCATGTCCAGTGATTCAAAATATACGTAATACATTTGCTAATCACGTTAGATGGAAGAGAGAAACGTATTTTACCTGAACCTTTCAATTCTAGCATATGCATGAAAACTGTCAAGATATTTTAAAATAAACAGGTAGTTTGTATTACTTTTCTGTGACTGCTGTAACAGAATAACATAAACCCAGGGTCTTAAAACAGCAGAAATTTATTCTCTTATATTTCTGCAGGCAGCAATTTAATCCATATCACTGGCCAAAATCAAGATGTTGGTGAGGCCTGTTACCTCTGGGGGCTCAAGTGGGAAACCTATTCCTTTTTGCTTCAAGGCTCTGGTAATTAATGCCATTCCTTGATTTTGGCTACATCAGTCTAATCTCTGCCTCTGGCTTCACATCACCTTCTCTTTTGTGCTTGTGTGTGTCAGGGCATGTGCATGTGTGTGTTCATGTTTATGTGTGTGTGGGGTAAGTTTATGTTTCAAATCTCTACCCCCTACTTATAAGGATTCATATGATGGCATTAGGAGCCCATCTAACTAATCCAGATAATCTCCCCATTTTAAGATTCTGAAACTAATCACATCTGCAAAGACCCTTTTTCCAAATAAGGTAACATAAGGTAATATTTACATGTTCCAGGGATTGAGGTGTGATATGCTGACGGCCATTATCAGCCTACTGCATACTGTGGATATTTCTGTAATTCCTTTGCTTACTCCTTTAAGGCTGTTGGCCTTAAAGAAAACCCATTTATCTTTTAAATGGGCACTGTTAGATTCACTTCACTATTTATTTCATAATTTTCCACAGTGTGTCTTTGACTAGGAAATCCCCAAAACAGCAAAGTTGTTTGTTGAGCAGTGACACAAGGCAGCAGATTGAGATGACAGTGGTAAAATTATAATTATGTCAGTTTCAATGAAGACAAAGAAAATTCTTAGAACTATTGAACACAATTGTGCTCAGATGTAAGCAAGTTAATCAAGATGAAATGATGAACTGGTCATATTCTCTCTTTCCAACCCTGTTTAAAACAGGCTGTTATTTCTACCAAGATAGTCTATGTTTTTTTTTCTTGTCCTGTATTAGTTCTACCTTCTTTTAGTGACTACACCATATTTAATGTGGAATATCTAATCCACATATTTGAAATGGGATTAAAACTATCTCTGTCCATACTGGTGGTCATGCAAACTTTTTGTAAACCTGAAATTATACCAAATACAAAGTTTACTGAAAAATAAGTATTAAGGAAAAATAATACCTATGAAAGACAGACAAAGGAGAAACAAAACATATATAACTGATTTCCTTGAAGAAGAGAAGCACTATAAAATAACAGAAAAAAAAGGAAGATAAAATTTAAGAAAAATTGACAGGAACAAAAGAAACTTGAATCTACACATTTAAAGAGCACACAATGTTCCATGAAAAGTTGGCACAAAATGATAAAATATATGTCAAGTAGATATCTTAGTAAAGATAATAAATCTTAAAGGCAAAGAAAGAATACCCATCAGTTATCTTGATGAAAATATTAAGTCATTTTCAAAGGAAAAAAAATCAGTCTGTCTTCCTACATCTTCTTCACAACATAAATTTTTCAGGAAAATGAAGGATGACTGCAAAATTCTATGTCCAGGCAAGCTGACCCCTTCAAGTCAGTTTTGAACATGGAAGCCATTTTCAATATAAAAAGTCTATTCAAGTTATATGGTATATATTACCTGTTCTTGAAGAAACTATCAGAGCTAAGTTTTTGTTAACTAAGAAATTAATGAAGAAACTTGGTAAAAGAACTACCTATTGAGCAACAAATCCATTTATTTGTATGGCATAAACTCAAAGTGAGCATTAAAAATATGAACAAGAATATAAAATTATGAAATATGACCGAGTAGAAATAACATTATATAGAAATTTGCAGAGATGGGGGAAAGGTGGAAGTGATGGCCAATTTCTCTTTTATGAATATTGTCAAAAATATTTAAAGACAATAAATTACGAGAAGTATAAGTAGTTTAAAGTTATAAAGCTCATTAGTAATAAAATAATAGAACCATTGAAAATGTGGGGAGGGAAAGGAGAAAAGCAATTTCCTCACTCTTCACAATAGGAAGTCAGTATACATGGAAGAAATAAATGATTAAGAATATTGTGCAAAAGCAGGAATAAAGATGCAGATGTAGAGAATGGACTTGAGGACACAGGGAGGGGGAAGAGTAAGCTGGGATGAAGTGAGAGAGTAGAATTGACATATCTACACTACCAAATGTAAAACAGATAGCTAGTGGGAAGCAGCTGCATAGCACAGGGAGAACAGCTCGGTACTTTGTGACCACCTAGAGGGGTGGGATAGGGACAGTAGGAGGGAGACAAAAGAGGGAGGGGATATGGGGACATACGTGAACATATAGCTGATTCACTTTGTTATATAGCAGAAACTAACACAACATTGTAAAGCAATTATACTCCAATAAAGATGTTAAAAAAAAAGAATATTGTATAAGAACAAATTGAGTTGGCCAAAATGTGCCTTCAGTTTTTAAGTAAAAGTAAAAGACACGTTTTTCATTTTCACCAAGAACTTTATTGTATGACAAATTCACCCTTTTGTTCCACTGCCTTCTGACATTTTTCAGGCAACTTCATAATTCCATCTTTCCAATATTTTTTCTAATCTTTTTGAGCAAAGAACTATTCCAGGTGCCTTTTAAAGTCTTCCAGGGAATTGAATTTTTTTCCATTAAGAGAATTTTGTAAAGACCTAAATAAATGGAAATCTGAAAGTGCAATGTCTGGTGAATATAGGGATGAATCAGAACTTCCCAGCCAAGCTATAACAGTTTTTGCCTGGTCATCAAAGAAACATGTGGTCTTGCATTATCCTGAAGGGAGATTATGTGTTTTCTGTTGACTAATTCCGGACACTTTTTGTGGAGTGCTGCTTTCAGTTAGTCTAGTTGGGAGCAGTACTTGTTGGAATTAATCATTTCGTTTTCCGGAAGGAGCTCATAATAGAGGACTCCTTTCCAATCCCACCATATACACAACATCACCTTCTTGGATGAAGACTGGCCTTTGGTGTGGTTGGTGGTGTTTCATTTCACTTGCCCCACAATCTCTTCCATTCCACATTATTGTACAGTATCCATGTTATTGTACAGTATTCATTGCCTGTCACAGTTTACATTTAAGTAGAGAATCACATGAGCAAATATGGTCAAGAAGGTTTTTTTCCCTTAACTTATGTGGAACCCAAACATCAAAGCTATTCACAGAACCCAGCTTGTGCAAATGATTTTCAGCACTTGATTTGGATATTTTGAGTATGTCGGCTACCTGCCACGTAGTATAACATTCATTGTTCTCAATTAATGTCTCGAATTGATCACTATCAACTTCAACTTGTCCACCCGACCGTCGAGCATCATCTATTGAGAAATCTCCAGCACAAAACTTTGCAAACCACTTTTGACATATTCAATCAGTCACAGCACCTTCTTCATATGCTACACAAATCTTTTTTTCATTTCTGCACGTTTATAAATTTCTTGAAATAATAAAGCACAATATGCCAAAAATGTTGCTTTTTTCTTCTGTCTTCAATATTAAAATGTCTACACAACAATTCACCAATTTTGATGTCTTTTTTTAAAAGTATACTGATATGACAGCTGTCACATACAATCTAACAAAATTGTTTCAAATGAAATTAAAGGCAACTAAGTGCTACTAGAGCCATCTTACGGAAAACAACTAATGAACCTTTTGGCCCACCCAATAGTTGTGAAGGTAACCACTGAAACAGAAATACTAAATACTATTTCCTAAAATACTCCAGAAAGCAATGCAAACACTAACGAGGTTAAAAAAAAGAAAAAAATATTAGACCATTGTATACAGTATGCTATTATTCATGTAAAATAAATATGCATGAAAATGATATGCACAGATAGAAAGACCACACAAATAATAAGTAAGAATGATTGCCTCTGAGAAAGATGATTAGATAGTGAAAAAAGTGGAGAGAGATGAAGTTTTGACTTCATTTTCTCTTGACTCTTTTAAAATTTTACAATGAATATATATTGCCTATTAACATTTAATAAGCCTAAAGAAAAATCAGCATATTAGCAAAGGAGTCATATGTGCAATGAGTGTGCTTTTGGGGAAATAGCTGATATTCTTTGTTTTGGTTCACACAATATTCCACGAACAGCTCGGATCCTCACCCATATATGAATGATATAAAATGTGGAAATTGTATGAGTATTGACAGAATAAATCTCAAGATGTCTAGAATTTTGAATATTTATTTTTATCTACTAAAAACCTCTTTTGTCCATGTTAAAAATTATTCCATTCTCAATTGATCTGTGCTCTGGCATTTTTGAGTTGGGAAAAAGAAGACATAAGATATAATAAGAGAGAGGAGCAGGAAGTGTGAGGATCAGGTGAGACTTCCAGAGAGCAAATGATTGATGGCAATAGAGAGGGCAGAGAAGATACTGCACCATGGCCAGAGGGGACAGTCTAGATTAATGAAAGGCATCCACGCTTGAAGCTGCTCTCACTTTCATGTGTTACACTGCTCTCCTTAGGAAACTCTGATTGACAAACATAGTTATAAGTGATAAATGACATCTGTGAGCATTTGAAAAAAATACTTAAATGCAGAAGAAATACTAAAGTAATTTATTAAAAATTATTATTGGGCCTCCCTGGTGGCGCAGTGGTTGAGAGTCCACCTGCCGATTCAGGGGATACGGGTTCGTGCCCCGGTCCAGGAGGATCCCATATGCCACGGAGCAGCTGAGCCCGTGAGCCATGGCCGCTGAGCCTGTGCATCCGGAGCCTGTGCTCCGCAACGGGAGAGGCCACAACAGTGAGAGACTCGCATACCACAAAAAAAATAAAAAAATAAAAATAAAAAAATAAAAATTAGTATTATATTAAAAGATAGTCAAGTAGCTCAATGTTTACTTCAAAGAAATAGGTAGCTGTACTTTAAATCCTTGAACTATATGTCATAATACCCTCCCCCCAAATAATAACTATGAAAAACCTTCAACAATTAAATTTGCATAGATATGAGCATTTCCATAAGAAATTGTGTATGAAAAGTCTATCAATTTTTTATATGGTAATGTGGTCCAGTAAAAAGATCATTGAACTGAAAGTCAAGGAGGCTATGTCTTTGTTCCTGGATTTGCCCCTTTTGGTGTAATAAGGGTGGATACTGAGGTTAGATTTGGGTTCTCAGTTCTGCCTCCACCATCTACTATTTGATGTTTATTTCAGTCACAAAGAAGCCATTCTATGTATTCAAGCTAGAAATTATTTAATTCTCAGAATTGGGTGTTTGTACAACCACTAGGAAGGCTGAAGTAATATAAATTAGAGAAACTGATGCTAGCTAATTTCATTGTAGATTTAATCATGAGAGGACAATTAAATCACCAGAGGAAAATTAATAGTAAATAGTAAACACCAAAAATCAGTTGATAAGTCGAGCCCATCTTACTGCTTTTTTTTTTTTAATTTTATTTATTTTATTTTTGGCTGTGTTGGGTCTTCATTTCTGTGCGAGGGCTTTCTCTAGTTGCAGTGAGTGGGGGCCACTCTTTATCGCAGTGCACAGGCCTCTCACTGTCACGGCCTCTCTTGTTGAGGAGCACAGGCTCCAGATGCGCAGGCTCAGCAGCTGTGGCTCATAGGCCCAGTTGCTCCGCGGCATGTGATATCTTCCCAGGCCAGAGCTCGAACCCGTGTCCCCTGCATTGGCAGGCAGACTCTCAACCACTGTGCCACCAGGGAAGCCCAAGCTTATTGCTTTTAAATTCCTCATTTTTGAACATGTGGGATGTCACTAGACAAGCATCATAAAATCCAGTGCTCCTACTCCTGACTCAGAAGATTTTTCTAGGGTCCTTTTTCTAATTGTCTGTAGTTCTTGATATTTAGGAGCATTAGTCATACAATAGCTTTTGGCTGCCTCTTACATGGATTGTTTTTTGACTCAGACAAATCATTTAAATTCACTGATTTTGGTTTCATTCCCTCCCTGATGTCTTCTCTCAGATCCAATACAGTACATAGACTATGTTCTAAAACACAAGGGTGTGAGTATCTTTATCCCAACACACCAGTATTCTGCTAAAGGAAACAAGACTATCCAATCACTTCAAGAAGCATAAGATAGAACTTTGCCTTTTCATAAAGTTGATTAATTTTATGTAATGTTACAAAAGAAATGCTATTTGAAAAGACAAAAATTATTTTGTATATTCTCTGTATTTACTAAAATATAATGCAGTGATTAGTGTAAATAATAGGAAAACTTCTTACAATAGTTTTAAAACTATTTTAAAATAGTGACACTGGGTTACATATGAAAGTGATTAATTGAATTTAAATTATCATCTAAAAATGGACATTAATTTGTACTAATATCCTTCTAAATGTCTATGAGTAATACATAATACTTAGATTAATCTGATGGTGATTTATCACACTGAAATGTTTCCTCAAAGTATAGGAAAGAAATTAATCATCAAATTAACATTTCATTAGACCATTAGACCAATGAATATATCATTAGATCAATAAATGAGATCAGTCCTCACCAAATAAGCACACAAACATGCATTAAGATCTATCTATCTATCTATCTATCATCTATCTATCATCTATCTATCTATCTATCTATCTATCTATATCTATCTATCTATCTATCCTGGTAAAATCTTTTGACAAATTGAAAGCTGTAGCTTGTTCTTAAAGAATTTCTTGAAAATTAAATTGCTGTGGAACTGGTAGATCACAGACATACATAATGCATGTAAATTTGGAAAAGATGTTAGAAAAGTGTGGTCAGTCTCTTATTGTTACATATATGGTGCATGATATTCAGAGGAAATGGAATTACTGACCTAAAGTCATGAAGTTCTTTACAATAGGGAAATGATACATCTCCTGAGATCTAATGCATTGCTCTTTAATACCTAATTCTAGGGAAAGAAAAATTAAATTTTACTTGTGGAATATGGCTAGACAAGAGAATTCCTAACCATTAACTGTTCTTTCCTGTCAATGTATATAAAAAATACTGTTTTTGATAGGTTAAGTATGTACTAGGATTCTAGTACACATGATTTGATAGAAATTTGAAAGAAAGTATGATTTTTATTAATTAATTGAATTACTGTAAAACATTTAATATTCTATTTATAAAAGAACTATGGCCAGTGACATTCTACATGAATCACATTTTTATTTAGAACAAGTTTGGTTATAGCATTGGTTAAAAATATTTGTAACTTTTTGGTCTAGTATTTGTGATTGTAATATTTGTTGCATGTAACATTGTAGACAGATTCGGAAATATCAACAAAGAAGCATTCATACCCGTTCACTTACTATTAGGTGTATCTATCCACAAGGAATGCCCACCAAGTACCTAACTCAAGTTTCAGTAAATTTTTAATTACAACAAGTGGAAATGAAAACTCTACCTTGCCCCCAAAATAAGAATAGACTGTATACTTTGAAGTCTAAGATTTTTAATTGGCTGCTGTTGAAGAATATTTCTCTATAGTGGTAGAAGTCAGAACAGAGATTGCCACTGCAGGTAAAGGATCAGATATTAACTGGGAAGTGATATGGAGGAATGTGTTTATGGTACACCACTAAATGAATAAAAAGTGAAAAAATAATGCCAAAGTTGATCCCATTTCTACAATAATAATACTGATAGAGATCATGCTGGAAAGATATACCAAAATTTTATTAGTGGTTCTATCATTGAACTTAGGGTGATTCAAATTTGTATTGAGTTTTTCTTAATTATTCTTTAATGTTTCTATTATGATAGTGTATTCTTTGGCAATGTCATAGAGGGGGAAAAGAAATAACTTGGATAAATTTCAAGATAGTCAAACTTTCCCTTCATTTTTTTGTGATATTAAGCAGTTACTTTAAAATATCCACAGACTTTGACAGAGTATAAAACATGATTATATTTCCACCAGCAGCCCATGTGGCTGAGAATAACACAAGAAGCATAATTGACCTTCAGACTAGAACTGAATGCCAGAAGAAATGTTTATCAAAGAAGAAATCCTATAAAGAGAAATTTCCTGGACCAGTAGCCAAAGAAAATTTTAGTTACCAAAATATTCTAGTTTGTTCTTATTCTTAGGGCAGAACTAAATAATATTTTGAAATAAAGCTGTAGGCTTCACTTTCTCATGTATATTTAAATCTTTATTTACATTGTCATTGTTTTTAAATTAAATATTAAGTAGGTGTAAAGCACAGCTCTTAGATTTTCATACTATTCTCCCGCACCCTGAAATATGTATAAAGAAGGATATGTATGTCCTTCTCTCCCTCCCTTTAGAGAAGACAGAAGGATAGATAAAGTAGATGAAGAGAGAGGGTAACTTATGGAAAACATAGGCTTTTATTATGCCTACTTCTAGCCTCTATTAGACATTATTTTGTGTGTGTGTATGAGCACTGACAACATTTTTGATTAGATATTGCCAACGTAAATCTCTACCTATTGCCATTGTGAGCAGTAGACATGAGCTAGTGGCAGCCAGAAGAGAAATGGAACAACGTGGTGCCTGCAGCTGATCTAGATAGTGAGAGGGGTATATTGAGATTATACCAAGGGTGCTTATAGGTCCAGAGGAAGAAGTTGAACAAAAAGTTAGGTGATTTATTAGTTACGGTTGACTGCATTTGTCAAGTTACTACAAGAACTGTCTTATAACAATGAGGAATGAAACAATAAAAACAGAGAAATATGGAGACCTGCAAGTTTGGAAGAAGTAACTGCTTTTCTCCTGTAGTCAGGAAAAAAAAATCAAATTGAGAAGACCTTTGAGCAATAAAGCCCAGTTAGACTCGCTCTTGCCTCAAGAATCAAGTCAGGGTACAGCTGTCACATTCATTCTTAAAATCTCTGACTCGATGTAGGTGTCTTAGATCGAGGAGTCAGTTCAGGTTTGACTCCCAATGAACTATCTCTATGGGACATAATGACTCAAAAAATGTAGAGTAAAAACATGCTTCTCCAAAGAAACCTGATATATTTAAGGCATGAGTTATTAAGAAAGGAGAGCAAGCAGAGTCGGAAAAGTGAAGATTTGTCACAAATCTAACAAGTACCAATCAAAAATAAATGTGAGGGAAGCTCTTGCCACATTTGCTGACTATATTGACTTGATGAAAAGCCTACAATGTTTTGAAGAGACTTGTACCATTAATGAAATCATGGCTTACCCCAAAAAATATCTGTGGCTGATCAAGACTAGAATATACCAGTCACTAGAACTGTGACTTTTCAAGATCCCCAATCCTCTAAGGACAGGAGCAGGGTGGGAAAAAAAGCTGCTAGTTTTCACTGCTCCTTTTATTTAAAGCTTAGTAGCAAAAAAGGAGAGATTACTCAGAGAACGGAACCAAGAAGCACAGAGAACAATGGAGTGAAGATCCCTCACCATAATCGTCCAGGTAGATTTCAAAATTCACAGACAAACCCATAAATTTTACTCCTTCTGAATGAGGGTGTTTGCTGAAATTATCTGGTTCCCCGTATATACTGCAGAATTTGTCTATTTAGTTCATAAATTTCTGGATCAAAAAAAAAACACATAGGGCTTTTTTGATAAAGGGACTGCTACACACACACACACACACACACACAAATCCTGACAGAGATAACAACAAGTAATTCAATGAATCTTGGACATTAAGCTTGATGCCAGGAACAGATGGCAATTCAATGATATCTCTCTTGGAAAGGGATAGTACCTTTTGTGTGTAGAGTGAAAGAAACACTAAATATTTGGTGAACAGAAGGTGAAGTATCAAAATTATTATTCTGCTCATGTGGTAGTCCTGAATCTGGGAATAGGTGGTATTATACTTCCAGGCCAATTTGTGGTTGAATGAAGTTAACTGACATGTTCTGTCCAATAAGTTGTGAGCAGAAAAATGTCAAATGTCAACTCCAGAAGACATCATTTAATTACTAGATCAAGACTTTTCAGATCTTTCCTTCTGGCACAGTGACCAGCATTTGACATTGTTCTATCAGTTTGAGCCTATAAGTAACTAAATTAAGCAGAGCACTCTTCATAACAATTCCTGGTTGCCCTATAATGTTTGAGGACTAAGCTTTGTAGATTTGAATCATTGAGGTGTGTGTTTTAATGTACCTTCACTATTTCTACTGATAGGTTTACAGACAAAGAAACAAAGGTTAGAGACCATGTATGGTTTGCTTAAGATCATTCAGTCATCTAGCTGCTACATACAGAATTGCTATTTGAACTCTTGTCTGCTTCTAAAATGCACTTTTCTTCTTTTTGCTTTTAATTTCTTGTACTTGGAGACATATCTAATCATCCTAAGTACCTTAAAAGCAACCATTTGTTATTCAATCTGAAGGCCTTTCTCCTGCTCCAGTCATATTATGAAAACAGCCATCAGCCACAATTCTTTCATCAGTGGTTAGACTTTTAATTCAGTCAAGGAAAATCTTACTTTCTAACCCTTACCCTGCTGTTGTCCAGAGGTACACTTTGGGGACAATCAGTGTCCTCCCCATAATTTTTATTTTTAAGAAATTGGAATGGTTAATAAGTCATTTTTTCAGAGCCAAAAACAATACAGAACTATTTGTAGCCAGGCTCTCTTCTTGTTGAGAAAATCTGACTTTAATGAGGTAGATGGAGAACATTGCGAAGAGAATTCCTGATGTGAGAAATGAAAACTCTAGTGGTGCTCAAACCCTTATTCCAGTTCTTTCTGAGACCCATGTAAAGTCTGCCTTTCTTGCGATTAGAAATCATCTTTGTTTTTTGTAAATAAGTGAGCTTCAATTTCCCTAAGGTAGTTCCAGTTTTGATTATGTCACTAATACCAAAGAATTACAAAATTGTATGCACAAAAGCCTATGAACCTTTTCTATGCTTTCTATATATTTTTTATTTAACTACTGAGTGTTAATAGTTACTTAATCAGCAAATCATGTTTTTGGCATTCCCTACTGAATTTGAAATAGAACACTGGGTAGTCACTCAGAGAGTCTGCTAAAATGTTTAAAGCTTCAATTGACCTTTACATATTTACATGGCAATGAAAAAAGGAAATTGGAGAAATAAACAAAATCATGAGTCAGTTCCTATTATAGCCAGATCCAAAGATAAAATACCTAGAATTTTTTTATTGGAATTTGTTATTAAAAGTACACCGTCAAATAGGGCTCAGAGATCTACTTTTAGAAATAAGTTTTTATGGAAACATAAATCATTTAGTTTTCCATTTATAAGATTGTCATTGCCAACAGGGTGGAACAGATTAAATGAGAGAAAGACTAACTGTATTTATGATTGTATTACAACTTGAGGACTTGGCTTTTTTTTTCTTTTCAGGAGAGTAAACATCACAAATTCCATGAAGATTTCAGGTAACGTTGTTTGAATACAGGATAACTTGTTCCCTGACTAGAAGTTTATTGCTTGAAAATAAAAATATTAAATACTCTTAACCCGGTAAATTTGAATTCAATTGATTTCTTTCCTCCATCTATTTCCCGTTTGGTGAAATGAAACCATCCAAGAGATACTTTGAACCAAATAAAGAATCTTTATTTAATTTTCCAGAAAGAAAAATGGTATTACGCTTCAGATATAATTGTACCTGAGTTATTCTCCAACTAGGGTTTAGTTATTTTGATTTTGAAAGGGATAATGGCAAATTTGGAGGGGGTGTGTGTGTGTGTGTGTGTGTATGTGTGTGTGTGTGTATGAAGTGAGGGAATAACTATATTATGAAATAAAACATTTCATTCCTTTTAGTTTGAAAGTTTAAACTTAGAAGAGATGTTACTTTGGTCAAGCACAAATGTATCTTGTATTTCACTGGCAGCATCTCTCTGGAGATATATTTATCTTTTAAATATTCTTATCTTTGTTTCTAATATTATTTTATTATCCTTTAGTTATAAGACTTAGGATATATATACATGTATATAATTGCCCATATCATATATATATAAAATATTTGTATGTACTTGCCCTTACCCTTCACTGAAGAATCTCTGTTAATTTTGAAATGTCACATTTTTTTAAATGGCTTAAATGGTAAATTTTATTTTATATCTATATAACCCCAATTAAATAAATTAAAAACAAACCAACAAAACAAAAATTCTCAATACTTATTATCTCACAGTTTCTGTGGGTCAGGGATCAGGAGTAACTGAGTTGGATGGTTTTGGATCAGAGTGTCATGTGGTTGTTGACGAGCAGTAGTCATATGAAGGATTACCTAGTCTTAATAATCCATTTCTATGAAGACTCACTCACATAATTGTTGGCTGAAGGACTCGGTTCCTCACTATGTGGAACTATCCATAGTTTTGTTTGGTGTCTTTATAATATAGTGTCTAATATCACTCCTCAGAGTGAGTGATCTAAAAGAGAGTACAAGGAGGAAGCCATGACTCCTTTTTAAATCTTACAAGTGATATCCTTTTACTTCTACCACATTCTGTTTGTTAGAAGTGAGTCACTAAGTATAGTCAACACTCAAGGAGAGGGGAATTAGGCTAGAAGGCACATCGAAGATTTGTGAATGTATCTTTAAACTATCAGTGAAATGCCGTATTTTTGATTCAATAATTACCATCATACATTATAATAGCAAAACCATTCAATGAAACACACTTAATAATGAAAGAGATTATCTAAAAAGCATATGGTAGAGGGTATATTCTAGAAACATATTATAAAGGACATATTTAAGGAATACATGTTGAAATTGTCAAATGATAACATATACTGACAGTGGTTAAAGCAAGCTAGGAAAGAGTGTTAATAAATTCAGTCTTTGCATATCCCAGAAACCTGCACTATATGTTCTTTGAGGTCTGGAGGATGGAGAAATTATGTAAAGACAGTCAAATGCATGCCAGGTCTCAAGGAAGATAAATATGCAAATGTGATTAGAAGATATAAATTTCATAAAGAATTTGAAAAGTCAGTCCAATTGCACTTTTCTCACAAATAATCACTGACTAGAGGGTTGTGTTCACACCTCTCCTAAAGGGACATGTTATTAGCTATAATGGGCACAGTGTGAGCTTCAACAAATCATTAACTACTTGGGGAACACTTTCTTTTCCCCATCTATAAATCCTTTTATTAAATCATGCCTGTAATGAATCAAAGAGCTAATTATTAGCAGCTGTGTTGCAGCTGTGATGCTACTGGTGTTAGGGGAACAAAGAACGCAAGGACTTCTCAAGGATCCAGAAATATAACTTTTATCAGTTCTGGCACTGAACAAGGAAGGGACAGTCAACCCAGGATCACTTCTAGGAATATTTACCTTACTGCTTACACTGGGTGGATTTATAGAATTCTTAGACCACTTAGACTACTGATAGTAATTTAGAACATTTTCTTCACTATAAAATAGGGAAAAGAAAGACAAAAGGATCTCCCCTTGTCACAGTTAACTGTGGCAGACTCCAAAACAGACAGACCACTTTCTGAATCTGAGATCAGGGGTTTTGTACTACATACTGTTATCTTTCATGGCCCTTCACATATTGATCCTCCAACCCAATATGCGTTCATTCACTATTTGTTTATTTAGTACTTAATATTTGAATATCACCGTGTACCTCTCAGTTCTCCCTTATCTTTTAAAATTTATTTCAGAAAATGTAGTAAATATATGGTCAGAGAAATACATATTTTGTTATATTTTTCTAATTTATCAAAATCCCTGGAATATAGGCAAATGTTTATATATTATATATGTAGATACACATACATATATTTAAGCATGAATAGGTAGATGATAGATAGAGCGACAGATTGATAGACAGATAGTATTAGCATTCCCATTGTTGGTAATACCCTATTTGTGTATTTTTTTGTTTCATTTATTCATTCAGTATAAATGTATAGTATGTTCCTATATTCTGATAGGGTAGGATCTAGTGATAATTCAACAATTTTTTTTTTAATTTTATTTTTTTTACTGGTTTCTGCTTTATAACAAAGTGAATCAGTCATACATATACATCTGTTCCCACATCCCTTCCCTCATGCATCTCCCTCCCTCCCACTCTCCCCATCCCACCCCTCCAGGCGGTCACAAAGCACCGAGCTGATCTCCCTGTGCTCTGCGGCTGCTTCCCACTATCTATCTACCTTACGTTTGGTAGTGTATATATGTCCATGCCTCTCTTTCGCTTTGTCACAGCTTACCCTTCCCCCTCCCCATATCCACAAGTCCATTCTCAAGTAGGTCTGTGTCTTTATTCCCGTTTTACCCCTAGGTTCTTCATGTCATTTTTTTTTTTTAATTCCGTATATATGTGTTAGAATACGGTATTTGTCTTTCTCTTTCTGACTTACTTCACTCTGTATGACAGACTCTAGGTCTATCCACCTCATTACAAATAGCTCAGTTTCGTTTCTTTTTATGGCTGAGTAATATTCCATTGTATATATGTGCCACATCTTCTTTATCCATTCATCCGATGATGGACACTTAGGTTGTTTCCAGCTTCGGGCTATTGTGAATAGAGCTGCAATGAACATTTTGGTACATGTCTCTTTTGAATTATGGTTTTCTCAGGGTATATGCCCAGTAGTGGGATTGCTGGGTCATATGGTAGTTCTATTTGTAGTTTTTTAAGGAACCTCCATACTGTTCTCCATAGTGGCTGTACCAATTCACATTCCCACCAGCAGTGCAAGAGTGTTCCCTTTTCTCCACACCCTCTCCAGCATTTATTGTTTCTAGATTTCTTGATGATGGCCATTCTGACTGGTGTGAGATGATATCTCATTGTAGTTTTGATTTGCATTTCTCTAATGATTAATGATGTTGAGCATTCTTTCATGTGTTTGTTGGCAGTCTGTATATCTTCTGTGGAGAAATGCCTATTTAAGTCTTCTGCCCATTTTTGGATTGGGTTGTTTGTTTTTTTGCTATTGAGCTGCATGAGCTGTTTATAAATTTTGGAGATTAATCCTTTGTCAGTTGCTTCATTTGCAAATATTTTCTCCCATTCTGAGGGTTGTCTTTTGGTCTTGTTTATGGTTTCCTTTGCTGTGCAAAAGCTTTGAAGTTTCATTAGGTCCCATTTGTTTATCTTTGTTTTTATTTCCATTTCTCTAGGAGGTGGGTCCAAAAGGATCTTGCTGTGATTTATGTCATAGAGTGTTCTACCTATGTTTTCCTCTAAGAGTTTGATAGTTTCTGGCCTTACATTTAAGTCTTTAATCCATTTTGAGCTTATTTTTGTGTATGGTGCTAGGGAATGATCTAATCTCAAACTTTTACATGTCCCTGTCCAGTTTTCCCAGCACCACTTATTGAAGAGGCTGTCCTTTCTCCACTGTACATTCCTGCCTCCTTTATCAAAGATAAGTTGGCCATATGTGCGTGGGTTTATCTCTGGGCTTTCTATCCTGATCCACTGATCTATCTTTCTGTTTTTATGCCAGTACCAGACTGCCTTAATTACTGTAGCTTTGTAGTATAGTCTGAAGTCAGGGAGCCTGATTCCTCCAGCTCCGTTTTTCGTTCTCAAGATTGCTTTAGCTATTCGGGGCCTTTTGTTTTTCCAAACAAATTTTGAAATTTTTTGTTCTAGTTCTGTGAAAAATGCCATTGGTAGTTTGATAGGGATTGCATTGAATCTGTAGATTGCTTTGGGTAGTAGAGTCATTTTCACAATATTGATTCTTCCAATCCAGGAGCATGGTATATCTCTCCATCTATTTGTATCATCTTTAATTTCTTTCATCAGTGTCTTATAATTTTCTGCATACAGGTCTTTTGTCTCCTTAGGTAGGTTTATTCCTAGATATTTTATTCTTTTTGTTGCAATGGTAAATGGGAGTGTTTTCTTGATTTCATTTTCAGATTTTTCATCATTAGTGTACAGGAATGCCAGAGATTTCTGTACATTAATTTTGTATCCTGCTACTTTACCAAATTCATTGATTAGCTCTAGTAGTTTTTCGGTAGCCTCTTTAGGATTCTCTATGTATAGTATCATGTCATCTGCAAACAGTGACAGCTTTACTTCTTCTTTTCCAATTTGGATTCCTTTTATTTCCTTTTCTTCTCTGATTGCTGTGGCAAAAACTTCCAAAACTAGGTTGAATAAGAGTGGTGAGAGTGGGCAGCCTTGTCTTGTTCCTGATCTTAGTGGAAATGGTTTCAGTTTTTCACCATTGAGGACAATGTTGGCTGTGGGTTTGTCATATATGGCCTTTATTATGTTGAGGAAAGTTCCCTCTATGCCTACTTTCTGCAGGGTTTTTATCATAAATGGGTGTTGAATTTTGTCGAAAGATTTATCTGCATCTATTGAGATGATCATATGGTTTTTCTCCTTCAACTTGTTAATATGGTGTATCACATTGATTGATTTGCGTACATTGAAGAATCCTTGCATTCCTGGAATAAACCCCACTTGATCATGGTGTATGATCCTTTTAATGTGCTGTTGGATTCTGTTTGCTAGTATTTTGTTGAGGATTTTTGCATCTATGTTCATCAGTGATATTGGCCTGTAGTTTTCTTTCTTTGTGACATCCTTGCCTGGTTTTGGTATCAAGGTGATGGTGGCCTCGTAGAATGAGTTTGGGAGTGTTCCTTCCTCTGATATTGTTTGGAAGAGTTTGAGAAGGATAGGTGTTAGCTCTTCTCTAAATGTTTGATAGAATTCGCCTGTGAAGCCATCTTGTCCTGGGCTTTTGTTCGATGGAAGATTTTAATCACAGTTTCAATTTCAGTGCTTGTGATTGGTCTATTCATATTTTCTATTTCTTCCTGATTCAGTCTTGGCAGGTTGTGCATTTCTAAGAATTTTTCCATCTCTTCCGTATTGTCCATTTTATGGGCATAGAGTTGCTTATAGTAATCTCTCATGATCTTTTGTATTTCTGCAGTGTCAGTTGTTACTTCTCCTTTTTCATTTCTAATTCTATTGATTTGAGTCTTCTCCCTTCTTTTCTTGATGAGTCTGGCTAATGGTTTATCAATTTTGTTTATTTTCTCAAAGAACCAGCTTTTAGTTTTATTGATCTTGCTATCGTTTCCTTCATTTCTTTTTCATTTATTTCTGATCTGATTTTTATGATTTCTTTCCTTCTGCTAACTTTGAGATGTTTTTGTTCTTCTTTCTCTAATTGCTTTAGGTGCAAGGTTAGGTTGTTTATTCGAGATGTTTCCTGTTTCTTAAGATGGGATTGTATTGCTATAAACTTCCCTGTTAGAACTGCTTTTTCTGCATCCCATAGGTTTTGGGTCGTCGTGTCTCCATTGTCATTTGTTTCTAGGTATTTTTTAATTTCCTCTTTGATTTCTTCAGTGATCACTTCGTTATTAAGTAGTGTATTGTTTAGCCTCCATGTGTTTGTATTTTTTACACATCTTTTCCTGTAATTGATATCTAGTCTCATAGCATTGTGGTCAGAAAAGACACTTGATACAATTTCAGTTTTCTTAAATTTACCAAGGCTTGATTTGTGACCCAAGATATGATCTATCCTGGAGAATGTTCCATGAGCACTTGAGAAAAATGTGTATTCTGTTGTTTTTGGATGGAATGTCCTATAAACATCAATTAAGTCCATCTTGTTTAATGTATCATTTAAAGCTTGTGTTTCCTTATTTATTTTCATTTTGGATGATTTGTCCATTGGGGAAAGTGGTGTGTTAAAGTCCCCTACTATGATTGTGTTACTGTCGATTTCTCCTTTTATGGCTGTTAGTATTTGCCTTATGTATTGAGGTGCTCCTATGTTGGGTGCATAAATATTTACAATTGTTATATCTTCTTCTTGGATCGATCCCTTGATCATTATGTAGTGTCCTTCTTTGTCTCTTCTAGTAGTCTTTATTTTAAAGTCTATTTTGTCTGATATGAGAATTGCTACTCCAGCTTTCTTTTGATTTCCATTTGCATGGAATATCTTTTCCCATCCCCTTACTTTCAGTCTGTATGTGTCTCTAGGTCTGAAGTGGGTCTCTTGTAGACAGCATATATATGGGTCTTGTTTTTGTATCCATTCAGCCACTCTGTGTCTTTTGGTGGGAGCATTTAGTCCATTTACATTTAAGGTAATTATCGATATGTATGTTCCTATTCCCATTTTCTTAATTGTTTTGGGTTCGTTATTGTAGGTCTTTTACTTCTGTTGTGCTTCTTGCCTAGAGAAGTTCCTTTAGCATTTGTTGTAAAGCTGGTTTGGTGGTGCTGAACTCTCTCAGCTTTTGCTTGTCTGTAAACGTTTCAATTTCTCCATCAAATCTGAATGAGATCATTGCTGGGTAGGGTAATCTTGGTTGCAGGTTTTTCTCTTTCATCATTTTAATTATGTCCTGCCACTCCCTTCTGGCTTGTAGAGTTTCTGCTGAGAGATCAGCTGTTATCCTGATGGGGATTCTCTTGTGTGTTATTTGTTGTTTTTGCCTTGCTGCTTTTAATATGATTTCTTTGTGTTTAATTTTGGACAGTTTGATTAATATGTGTCTTGGCGCATTTCTCCTTGGATGTATTCTGTATGGGACTCTCTGTGCCTCCTGGACTTGATTAACTATTTCCTTTCCCATATTAGGGAAGTTTTCAACTATAATCTCTTCAAATATTTTCTCAGTCCCTTTCTTTTTCTCTTCTTCTTCTGGAACCCCTATAATTCGAATGTTGGTGCGTTTAATGTTTTCCCAGAGGTCTCTGAGAGTGTCCTCTGTTCTTTTCATTCTTTTTTCTTTATTTTGCTCTGCAGCAGTTATTTCCACTATTTTATCTTCCACCTCACTTATCCGTTCTTCTGCCTCAGTTATTCTGCTATTGATCCCATCTAGACTATTTTTTATTTCATTTATTGTGTTTTTAATCAATGCTTGATTCATCTTTAGTTCTTTTAGGTCCTTGTTAACTGTTTCTTGCATTTTGTCTATTCTATTTCCAAGATTTTGGATCTGGGAAATAGAATCTTGGATCATCTTTACCATCATTATTCTGAATTCTTTTTCAGGTAGACTGCCTATTACCTCTTCATTTGTTAGATCTGGTGGGTTTTTATCTTGCTCCTTTTCCTGCTGTGTGTTTTTCTGTCTTCTCATTTTGCTTATCTTACTGTGTTTGGGGTCTCCTTTTTGCAGGCTGCAGGTTCGTAGTTCCTGTTGTTTTTGGTGTCCGTCCCCAGTGGCTAATGTTGGTTTAGTGTGTTGTGTAGGCTTCCTGGTGGAGGGGACTTGTGCCTGTGTTCCGGTGGATGAGGCTGGATCTTGTCTTTCTGGTGGGCAGGTCCACGTCTGGTGGTGTGTTTTGGGGTGTCTGCGGACTTTTTATGATTTTAGGCCGCCTCTCTGCTAATGGGTGGCGTTGTGTTCCTGTCTTGCTAGTTGTTTGGCATAGGGTGTCCAGCACTGTAGCTTGCTGGTCGTTGAGTGAAGCTGCGTGCTGCTGTTGAGATGGAGATCTCTGGAAGATTTTCGCCGTTTGATATTATGTGGAGCTGGGAGGTCTCTTGTGGACCAGTGTCCTGAAGTTGGCTCTCCCACCTCAGAGGCACAGCACTGACTCCTGGCTCCTCAATTTGGGATGATTTGTTGTCTATTCATGTATTCCACAGATGCAGGGTACATCAAGTTGATTGTGGAGCTTGAATCCGCTGCTTCTGAGGCTGCTGGGAGAGGTTTCCCTTTCTCTTCTTTGTTCTCACAGCTCCTGGGTCTCAGCTTTGGATTTGGCCCCGCCTCTGCGTGTAGGTCGCCGGAGGGCGTCTGTTCTTCGCTCAGACAGGACAGGGTTAAAGGAACAGCCTCTTCGGGGACTGTGGCTCACTCAGGCCGGGCGGGAGGGAGGGTCACGGAGTGCGGGGCGAGCCTGCAGCGGCAGAGGTCGGCGTGATGTTGCACCAGCCCGAGGCGCGCCGTGCGTTCTCCCAGGGAAGCCGCCCCTGGATCCCGGGACCCCGGCAGTGGCGGGCTGCACAGGCTCCCGGAAGGGCGGTGTGGACAGTGACCTGCGCTCGCACACAGGCTTCTTGGCGGCGGCAGCAGCAGCCCCAGCGTCCCACGCCCGTCACTGGGCTCCGCGCTTTCAGTCGTGACTCGCGCCCGTCTGTGGAGCTCCTTTAAGCAGCGCTCTTAATCCCCTCTCCTCGCGCACCAGGAAACCAAGAGGGAAGAAAAAGTCTCTTGCCTCTTCGTCAGCTCCAGAGTTTTCCTGGACTCCCTGCCGGCTAGCTGTGGCACATTAGCCCCCTTCAGGCTGAGTTCTCGCCGCCAGCCCCAGTCCTCTCCCTGTGCTCTGACCGAAGCCCGAGCCTCAGCTTCCAGCGCCGCCCGCCCTGGTGGGCGAGCAGACAAGCCTCTCGGGCTGGTGAGTGCTGCTCGGCACCGATCCTCTGTGCGGGAATCTCTCCGCTTTTCCCTACCCAGGTATGTGGGGAGTTTCTTGCCTTTTGGGAGGTCTGGGGTCTTCTGCCAGCGTTCAGTAGGTGTTCTGTAGGAGTTGTTCCACGTGTAGCTGTATTTCTTGTGTATCCGTGGGGAGGAAGGTGATCTCCGCGTCTTACTCTTCCGCCATCTTTACAATTTTTAATATTATCTATACCACCTACAATTTATAATAAAATGGTTTTTCCTTTAAGACCCTCACAATTTACTGATGCAATTTACCAGACACACACACACACATACACACACACACAGATACAGTAAAAATAAGTGCTAAGTAGAGATATATACCAAGTACTAGAACACTAAAATGTTTGAAATGAGATGCATAGAGACAAAATATATATACTAGTTAACATCACATTTTAATAGTGTTTTTTCCTATTTACAGACTTTTTAGAACTCATGGACAGTATAACCATTTGAATAATTAGATCAATAGGATTACTTCTATTTCAGAACTACAATAGTTGGGGAAGAAATGAAAGTGCACATGCCAGTGGCATGTTTCCATTTAAAACAGAAAGTTTAAAAGGATAAGCATGATTTATACACTCTTCAATCTCCCCTCCCAAAATAAAGCGATGATTAGGTCATTTGGGAACGTTTGAGCATGGGGGTAGGAGAGAGACTCTAGACAGTCTGAGTTTGCTAACTGCACTACCATATGGCGGCAGGCTGCTCCCAGGCTGCGCCCAGGGATAATTATCACCTCTGAGGGAGCAGTAGTTCTGGAAATGAGGTGCATCATCAGATAAAAGGGGAAGGAACCTCACAAGCATTCTATTTCAAGCTATAAAATTCCTTTGTTTTCAGAAGAAGCGGCTATGAATTAAAGTCCACTCCTGTTCAAATAATTAGGATTTGTGGTGTTTAAGAATTACCTCCATTAGAGAAGTAAAATAGTATTAATAGTGAGGCAGCAAGCTGTGAAATATAGAAACATAACTTCCTAAGACAGCTGTTCAACTGCTGTTAAAATATGCAAACTTCCCTAGAAAAAAAATTTTTTTTCTAGTCAATCAGTGCCTGGCTAGCAAACAACAACAAAGGAGAGAAATAAGAGCCCCATAAAAAGAAGAGTTCTTTTGAGCTATTGAAACAATTATGGCACAAACTAAATCACTAAGGGAGCAAAGGATCATTTTGGGATAAAGGAATCAAAGAGTGGGAATTAAGTGATCAACACACAAAGGTGTATTAATGAAATGATAAAGAAAATAGCAATTCACCAGGGAAGTTCACCTGAGAAGGAAAACCTGGTTTACCAGAGAAACAACAAGTATTAACATGATTTTTATAGAGATAAATATGTGGATAAATGAAAATGAATTTTGTTCATTCAGCCATCAAAAACATTAACTGGGCTTCCCATGTAAAGAATTGAACTTTCTAAATAAATGTGAAGATATTGGAATCCCTAAAATTGAGAATCATACTTTGGTCATTTACCTGTGATGATGACAAATTGAGACAATATTGGGGGGTGGGGGAATACCTAAATAATCTAACTACTTAATTTTACCTATTTCACCACTTTTCAAGGTACTCAATAAAATCAATACATAATTTCTGAGACTTTCAGTGACTACACTGTTTTGTCAAGGGAAGCAGAATATCAGCTCTATTATAAGAGTAAAAAATAATTTTAATGTGTTAAATTTCAGATCATGTATAAAAAAGATCATGAAATAGTATTCTTTCTTGCAAAAAAGCTTCAGAGAAAGATACAGAACTTTTAGTTTTGTATTGTTAGTGACCTACAAATCAAATTTATATAAATCCCTTGGAATAGAATTCCTGAAAATGAACTTTAAAAAAATATATGTGGATAGTAGAAAGAGGAAAAAAGGTCTAGTGAGAGGCTGAGGGGAAATTGTAACAGGAAAGAAAATGGGAACATAAAGACCTTAGAAAAGGCAAGAAAAATTAAGGAAAAGGGCACAATAGAACCTCAACAAATTAAGCAAAGGGTTGTGTAAGAATAATCTATATAAGTCATGCAATGCTCTGCATGTAAAGGGGCAGGACCCTAGGGTCCTTCTCGGGACAGACCCCTCACCCATATCCTCTGGTTTAGCTCCTCTCTGAAGGACCTAGATAACAGTATATGATGCACATTTCCTGAGTTGTTTTATAGATGTGAAACCCCTACCAAATGGAAGATGTTAACTGCTTCATGACCATAAGCACATAGCCCCTAGGCCTACTGGAGCCTAAGGAACGAAAATGCTAACCCCTGTGACACTGCCCTGTTACCTTACCATCAACAAACCAGAGAACTGGGCATGAGCTAATCACATACCCTGTGACACTCCTCCCTCTCACCTTGAAACCCATCGAGGAGTTTGGGCTTTTTGATTTCTAGCTGTCCCAGACTCCTTGTAGAGTGCCTTACAATAAATGCTGCACTTCCTTCACCACAACCAGTGTCAGTAGATTGGCTTTACTGAGCGTGGGCGAGCAGACCCAAGTTTGGTTTGGTAACATGGGGAGAACATGGAGAGCTTCTGGTCAGCCATGTATATTTTAAAGAGAATCCAGGGCCTGAATGGCTTTTCAGATGATGCACTTGGTGTAGCAACACCAAGTGTAGAAACTACTTCAATAATTTTACACCAAATAATGGCATAAGAGGCTGAACTAAATGTCTGAGGATATGGATGGGCTGGCATCCTGAAAATGTTAAATCTGAACTGTATCCTTAGGCAATTTTAAGGTTCAGTTCCTGCATCTGTAAATGAGAATTTTGCAGTAGGTGTCTAAGAAATCGGTATGCTTGCAGGTGCACACTTTCATTTCTATTACCATCGGAAAGTGATTTCTGGCACACAATGTAATAAGGTCTTCTCCCAAAACCTGGTCTAATTTATTAATATTACTGATTTGATGTATCTGTAAATATAGTTAGTATATAACTGGGTAAAATAAACCAAACTGCACAAGTAAAAAGACTTTCAGAAATAGTAACCTTTAGAGAATGTGAATAAAAATAACAGATGATATTGGATATCCGCAATGTTATTTGCAAAGAAATTGATGTTTAGAAGCAAACATACTTCCCAAGTATCTCAAAAAAAAAAAAAAAAAAAAAAGTAGAGTCCATTCTCAGCAAGACTTCACCGGAAGGTGACATGGCAAATCAACTCTAAACTACATTTTGCTATTTGCATACCCCTAAATTACTCTTTTGTTGGTGTGTTTTACATAGCATTCATGAGAAGAAAAACAAAAACAAAAAATTAGCATTTGCCATTATTGATTCTGTTTGTTTCAGTTCTGAATCACATTGAATTTAACAGATTTTACTTTGGCTCCTAGAAAGATATACTCTTTTCATATTTTGGCTACTTATACTCTCATTTCCATAGTTTTTATAATATGTTACTCAAATACAATCCATTTCTATATCCTGTTTTTTACATTTCATTAAATTATTTTTATTTATTTATTTATTTACTATTTTTATTTTTGATCTTTTAGCAATCTTAATATCTGGGACAGAGGTATCTTGAATTACAGATATTAATAGTCATGTCAAGAAAGTTATCTCCAATTGTAAAAGATTAAATTAACATTCTTGTATATATTCTGAACTTTTGTATATTTGATTTTGTGATTCTACTACCAGAGCCTTATCTGGACAAAAATTAAAAGTGTAAACCATTTCTGGACCCACAGAACTAAGGATTGGATTTCATATATAGCAACCTAATTAGCCTGCTTGCTTTCTCTCATTTTCAATATATAGATATAGTCATTGTATTTATTTGAATGTGTGTTTCTCAGATATCTGGTTCTAAGTTTTTAGTCTTTTTTTTTTTTTGGTTAAATGTGCATATTCAACACATATGCAGAACTTCAATCTGACTGGTACTCACCAGTTGGCTTGTCCTGGATGCTACAGCCAATATCTTTGCTAGTTGAGCCAGAGGCTATTCTGATTCATTGAGGCCTCTCTCCTTTAGGTTGCTGAAAGTCTGGAGACTTTTCACTTAAATATTAGATTGTAAATAGGACTTCTAATGGCATGATTCAGGTATAAGATTTTTTTCTTTTTCTTATTTTTTAAAGTAACCTATATAGTATATGCTCAATTAACATTTACTTAGAATATTTTACTGCTTTTGAATGAGTGAATGTATTTATTAAAATAATTTGCATGTCAAGCTTCTTAATGGTAGAAAATTATTCTGAGGCAATCTGTTTTTATTTTTTAGACCCATGTGCAGAAGCATAAGCTTAATTGAGAATGTAAAATGTAGTCTTAATTTATATTATCTGCATCAACCTTTGTCTACGTATCTGGATATAGCAATCATAGATTTGTTTTTGCTTTTTTTTTTTTCTAATTTCATGTACTTGGTCAAAGAGTTTTAGATAGATCCACTCTCTATCTATTCTTAACATCAAACAGTCTATTATTATATATGAGATATGTTATCCTCCCAGTCACAGCGTTCTGTCTGCATTAGGAGAAATTATTCCCTGCTTCTAGCTTTATGGTTTCTTGGAAGATTATTAACTTCCACAAAACTACAAAAATCAGTTGTAGTTAGGAAAACAGTTTTTGTCAAACACACACATTGATCACTTCACTTGAGAATGCCCATGTTGACTCAAATATGTTATTAAATACTTCTATATACATTTTTAGTAGATGCTACTCTGTGTCTGAATGAAATCTCTTAAGTTCAAGGAGAGTCATTCTAGAACTTGTAAAAGTAGAAGGAAAAACAAGGAGGTGATAGTAAAATAAGCAGGCATTTTCCCATAACATTTTTTCAAACAACTCTGTGAATATATAATCAACATTTTATCTAAACTCACTGTATGTAAAAGCACAATGTGTTTTTTTATCAGAAGCATTGAAAAATAAATATATATTTTTCTTAAAAATGAAAATGTAACATGGAAACTCTATCTGATGATATTTAGGACTTTTCAAGCCCTTTATTTTTCTTCGTGTTTCATTTTCAAGAAATATTTGCAAATATATAGAGTATTTTCATTTGTAACCTTATAATCTGACTGCTTTTGCTTTTTACTATTAATTTTATTCATTGTTTTGTACACAACAGCAACATTGCTTTGATCTAAACGTTTAATGGAAATTCAAAATCAAAACTCCAGTTTTCAATCTATTTTAAAGACTTCTGATTTTCTATTACTATTTAAAAGGTCAAATTAATTTTAAATTTGCATTTCATACTATATTGTGTGATATTTGGCATTATAAAATTGCAGAAAAAATAAGAGTTAAGGAATTAAATAAGTAGAAAAGGTCAAAAAATATTGATGAAACAAATTGTAATGACTTCAAAGTTTAAAAAGTACTCAGTGAGGAAATGACATGCTTTACTAAGAATCTTCAAACCTATTAACTGAACTACCTATGATTGTTCTAGTTATTTGCTTTAGCTGCTTACTGAATCCCTCTATAACAAACATGGGTACATAAAGAAAGTACACTTTAATTTTAAATTTATTCCTAAGATTTTAAACTCCTCAAATAATGGGATACCTTTATAACATCTCTTTCACCCTTTAAAGAGAAAATTGCAGTGTTCTTTATGTACAATAACATTAAAATGTTAGTGGCTTATTAAACAAAATATATTATTTGGTTACAGAGTAGTATTTCCACTAATTTATCTTTCCCTAATTTCTCTAAATTTTGTAGTTAATATTGTAATAAACATCACAAAGATTTTGTAGCTTGTTCCCTTTCTACCCTACATGTCCTTAAATATGTAACCATTTTCTTTTTTCTTTTTCTTTTTTCTTTCTGTTTACAAACTGGTCATTTGTTTTCAGAGCCCATATTTTTCCTTTTACAAAGACACCCAAATGCATTCAGCAAACAACATCATCACTGTGTTTTGACCTCTACTTCTGGAGCTTGGAGTTCCTTTGTTAAAGTGACCACAAGCTCCAGTATCAACAAATATTGTGCCACTCTAAAATGGTAACTGTTTTTTCCAGTCTATGATTACAGATTCTTCTCTGGTCATCGACTGGCCTCTTTGCCAATGTCTCATATTTTAGATCACACATTTAGGTTTGGGCAGCACACTGATTCTAGGTATGAAATTCTGTATCTGTCAGATTAATGTAGGTTATGTTGCATTGACATACAATCCCAAATCACTGTGGCTAAAAAAATAATTGTTCATTTTCTCACTCTGTATGACCAACATTAACAAAGAGGCTCTGCTCATCCTAAGGAACCAAGGCTGATATAGATGCTATGTGTCAGTGATGCTTCCATAATTCTCATAGAAAGGGGAAATGAGTGCAGTTGATTGTAAACAATTCTTACCAGCTTCTCTCTAGAAGTGAAAAATGTCATTCCTGTTACCATTTCATTAAGTAAAACCACAGAAAACACTGTCACATCTAACTACAAAGGGCAGGAAAGTGTGATTCAACTATGAGCCCAGAAAGAAGGGAGAACTGGAATGTTTGAGAACAGCTTTATTATTGGTCAGGAATCTAATAATAACAGTAGTAATCATCATCATCATCATCATCATCACTAACATCATCATCTCAGTTAGAAGGAGTGTCAGGGAAAGTTTCCATGAAGATGTCATAACTAAATGGATATTTGAAAACAATATGTTAACTAAGGGAAAAAAGAAATGTGGAAAGTTATTTTACAGAGGAATAACTTTTGCAAAGAGTCTGTGAGAGGGAAGGAACATGCTACATTGGAGAAAAATAAATCAAATGTGGCTATGAGGCAAGAAGAGGATCTCAAAGTGGAAATCATGTTAAGTGTTTTCATCTTTGTCTTAAGAATAAAATAAAGCTATCGAAGGACTACAATAATGACAAAAAGAATACAATACTTAGGAATAAATTAACCAAAGAGGCAGAAGACTGGTATGCAGAAAGTAACAACACTTTGCTGAAAGAAATTAAAGAAGATACAAGTAAATGGAAAAACATCCATGTTCATGAACTGGAAGGCTTAATATTGGTAAGATGGCAATACTACCCAAAGTGATCAACAAATTCAACACAATACCTATCATTATACCAACAATGTTTTTTTGCAGAAATAGAAAACCCCATTCTAAGATTTACATGGAATCTAAGGGATGCTGAATAACCAAAATAATCTTTAAAAGGAAGAACAAAGTTGAATGTCTCATACTTCTTGATTTCAAAATTTAATACAAAGGCATCATGATCCAGGGTTGTACTGGCATTAAGCCAGACATATAGACCAATAGAATTGGACAGAGAGTCCAGAACTAAGCCGTTCCAAATGGTCAAATGATTTTCAGCAAGGTATGAAGACCATTCAAAGGACAAGGAATAGTCTGTTCAACAAATGGTGCTGGGAAAACTGTATATGCACATGCAAAAAAAAGTTTTGAAAATGGTAATTTTTTTGTTATGTATATTTAATCATAATTTTTTTAAATGGGAGCGATGTATCTTACCTTCTTTACTCCTAAGTAATTATTCATAACTCAAATTTGTCAGAAAAAATTCTCTGAAAAAACTCTCAACGTATTTCCTAAATCACTTTTAAAAACTATAATTGATATACAAAAAGCTTTATATATTTAATATATACACCATGGTGAGTTTAGATAATAAGTATACATTGGTAAAACCATCATCACAGTCTATTCCATAAACATATTCATCACTTCCAAAAGTTTCCTTCTGCCCTCATTACTTGTCATTAGTATTATTTGTGTGTGTGTGAGAGAGAGAGGGACTTATAAGAGCTACTTTCTTAGCAAAATTTTAAGTGCATAATGCAGCATTATTAACTATAAGCACTATGCTGTACAGGAGTAGATCTCTAGGACCTATTTATCTTGCATAACTGAAACTTTGTACCCTTTGACTAGTACTTTCTTGTTTCTTCCCTTCCCAGCTCTTGGCAATCACCATTTCACTCACTGCTTCTAAGAGTTTGACTATTTCAATTTCTCTCTCCACACTCAGAATTTACCTGTAAGATATATATACAATTTATTTCTTCATCATTTATTTTGTAGTCATGATTTTAATTAGTTATTTTATAAGTTCTGCCTTTCCAAAATAATTCTTAAAATACTCAGGCAAAAAGATGCATATGCACAGGCACATGGGCAACCCCCATGTGCACACGTGTGCATGCATGTACACACACACATGGTAATGTCTTAGGAAATTCAAGTGAGAAAAAGTGGTTTTGATTATGATTAATTCATTTATATATATAGGTATAGCATATTTTTGATGAATAATAGCATATCCCTCTTTAGAATCCTCAACTATTTAATGCCAAGTACAATCCAGAAAAAAAATAAGAAATGTTTTTTCTGCATCTGAAGTCAAACTCATACTTTTTTCATAACAAGGGAGAAATGAACCTGCCCTCAGACAAAATGGTATTGAAATATTACATATTTTAAGAATCAAGGTCACTGCTATCACTTGCTGGTTATTTAGTTTCTCCATTCAGCCCTATATAATGTCAACTTATGAAATGGAGTTGCTAAAAATGGACAATGAGAATTTTAACAATCAGAAAACAAGGTTTGGGGTTGTTGAGTGCAGTTCGTTAAGGAGAGCAGCTCTGAATATTTTTCAAAGAAAATTATTTATATTTCAGAAAAGATGAAATCTTATTTAGTCCATCATGATGACACAGCAGAAAATTTGTAATTAATTTTAGAAATATTATGTAAGAAATTACCTATTTTTAAAAAATATTATAATTTAAAATTTTATTTACCTACTTACAAAAATTTACTTATCCCAGAAATAGGTATGCATATATGATGCCAGATACGCCATATGTTTTTCTATTTCACTCTGCATGTTTTAGTTTAATCCTTTGGGTACAAATTCAAAGTTAAACATATAAACAAGTGAAAAAAAAAACTTCAGTTAAGGTAGGAAAAACTATGAAACTTTATAACAGAATTGTGTTTGAGTATAATAAAAAGTTGAAGGTCATTTGTAAACATGACTTACCTCCTCATCTGATTCCTGCATATCTCTGATATAAGAACATTACACACAAAATCAATCAAACAAGAAAAAATATTGTTGCAGTTACATATTAGACTTTTATTGCTGCTCTAACAAGTTAACACAAATTTAGTGGATTAAAGCAATATAAATCAATTATCATCTTACAGTTCTATAAGTTAGAAGTCTGACTTCTGGGTTAAAATAATTGTGTCAGCAGGTTTGAATTCCTTTCTGGAGGCTCTATGAGATGCATTTCACTGCCTTTTACAGGTTCTGTAGACTACCACATTCCTTGACTAGTGGCCTCCTTCCTCCATCATGAAAATTAATTATGTCAAATCTCTCTGTGAATTTAGTCAGGAAAGGTCTTCCTGTTTTCTGGAGTCAACTGATAAGGTTGGATCCACCTGGATGATCCAGGTTAATTTCCCCATCTCAAGGTCCCTAACCTTAGCACACTTGCAAAGTGCCTTTTGCCATGTAAGGTAAAATATTCACAGGATCCAGAAATTAGAATGTGGACATCTTTAGGATTTATTATTCTGCCTACCTCAACTTGTTTTCTAAATTCTATTTTTATGAAAAAAAAGATGGATAATTTGAGAATGGTAATTATGTTCTGATTATGTATATTATGTATTGTACAATGCTAATAGTTTCCCCTTCCATCTTCTAATGAAGTTACTCTGAAGTAAGCAAGTGGAGAGTATATACTTTCACACATGTTTCTACACTTAAACAAACAAATAAAAGGGGTATAAAGCCACCTCATTCAAAAGAGGATTCCATGATACATCTATATCAGTGCTTAATATTCTATTTTTCATATAAAGATTTTACTCTGCTTTATATTAATACTACTTTACAGTTCACTCTGTATTATGTAGTACCTTCTCTCTCCCAATTTGTATGATGAAATAATCACAGAATATTATATAGGTATAAATCAATCATGGCATAAAACATGTCTGTTTGATGGAAATTAAATTTGATCCAGATATTACTAAAAATATCACAAACAATATAGCAATAAATACTTCTGTATACATGCCAGTAGGTGCTGACGGTACAATCTCTGAAAGTAACATTTCTAAAGCAAAGTCCATGTATATTGTGGTGCACATGTTAAGTCAAGTAGTTGAGTATCTGTCCCAGTCTCTTTCCAGTTTTTCTTTTTTTTTTTTTTCTTCAAAGGCTGGAAAGCTTAAGAACTACGTTTCCTAGACTCATTTGCACCTAGGATTCCTGATAAGACTATTTCATTTCTTAAAATTTTACTATTACTCTTTACTACTTTCTATGTCTGATAGGTTTATTTGTAATATTTTTGTTCCTTTAAAAGGGGCATATCACTCATTTTAAGTCTTTTCTATATAATGAAAATAACTAAAATTATGTATTTTCATTTAAAATTTCAGCTGTGACCAGAGAACATAAATTTCTACTTTTATCAGATTATTATCAGAATACAAGATCTGATTTAGAGATTATCATCAAATTATTTCAAGAAAGGAATGATTTTTTAAAACATACTCTCCTGTTTTTATATTTATTTTCTTATTTTTATTAAAACTGCTTAGAAATTTGTATGTGTGAATACAGTCCCAAAGATTTATAATAAGGAATTAGGATTGATTATTACTTTATTACTTAATTATTCATTATTCAATAACTTTTTCAAGTCTACAAATTGTCACCATATCTACCTCTCTACCAGTAATTATATACACACTCTGCTCTACTGTTTACATTGCTTATTGTTGTCTCTCCCTGAATGGAATAAAAGGTCCATTAAAGCAGAGAGTTTTGTCCTGTTTTGATTACAGATGTGGCCCAAAGATATAAATGAGTGCCTGGCAATTGGCTGTGGCTCAATGCCATTTGCTGAAAGAATAGACTGATGGAGTGCCTACAATATGTCAGACATTGTTCTAGGTTCTTGAGCTGTATCTGTGAAGAAAACAAAGATTCTTGTGGAACTTACGGTGTATGGGGTAGAGAAACTCACATAGCCAGTGAACAGTAGTCATAAAATTAAGCTATATAGAATAGTAAAAGTTGATGAGTACAAGGGAAAATAAACAGTATGTCAAGGACAAAAGAAATCAGAATAATTGGCTAGGTTGCAGAAGTAGTAGTTCTTTTATGGTGCTCATGGCAGGATGTATTAAGAAGGAAATGATTAAGCAAAATCTTAGAGGTAAAGGAGTTAGCCATGAAGACAGAAGGGAATGAAAAATGTCAAGTTGAAGGTACAGACACGTTAGGGAAAGGAGAATTCCCTACATAAAAAATGGTAAAGTAGAGATAGGGATAGATAGGTGGTGAAGAGACCAGAGTTGTAAGGAGAGGGTGCAAATCTTGCGGGACCAAGACCAGAGAATGAACTTTGTTTCATCTGATTGAAATGGGAGGCTTGATGAATTCTGAGCAGAGAAGTGTTATGTGATTTTATTTGAAAGGGATCATTCTTATTGGTACATTGAGAGTAAATAGTATGACGGTGAATTTAGAAGCAGAGCGTGCTTACCATTTTAGAAAGACCGATCAACTGGGGCATCCAGGCATCACTGAAGATTAACAATGTGTCATTTAATATTGAACTGTTGAGAGTATAAATTTTAAAAGCTGCCTATATAAACTGTTTCTTATAAATCAGAAAAGCTGAGTTAAACTTTCCTTATAAAGAGAGTAGTAAATCTTTTAAAATAAATGTATGCATACCTACATACATACATATACTTATGGTTTATTTAGTTTGTAATAAATGTGGCCCTTTTTTTTCTTTTCTGTTTCTGGGTGTTAGATTTCCAGTGTTCTTCACATCTAGTATTTAGTCAAACTTTATAATTGAGCACCATGATTTCTCACCAGAGTGGAGGAAAACAAGACAATTTCCTCTTGTGAACAGAAATAATACAAATTCAATATATGTTTATTAAATATCTACTATATGAAAGTATCAATTCAGTATACATAACCTAAACAAAAAGCAATCCATCAAACATACTGTTTTTATAGATCACATTTTATAAAGACTTGTTGATAGTTTTTACTCACATTTTTGATGCTTGAAATGCTTTTTCATCAAAGGTTACTCACATACATTTATGTGAATAAATGAAATACACTTCAATGACTGTAATGACATTAAGCAATTTTATTGGTCTCCCACCAGCCCCACCTTAGGGATGGGATAGTAGGCTGCAGTGTTATGATATATAAAGCAAAGACAAATCTAGAATGAGTTTTCTTGAGGAAGTTTGCATAAACCACTTAGATAGCCTCATCCACCAGGCAGAAAACAGCAGAATCAAGAAGAACTACAATTCTGCAGGCTGTGGAACAAAAACCACATTCAAAGAAAGACAGACAAAATGAAAAGGCAAAGGACTATGAACCAGATGAAGGAACAAGATAAAACTCCAGAAAAACAACTAAATGAAGTGGAGATAGGCAAACTTCCAGAAAAAGAATTCAGAATAATGATAGTGAAAATGATCCAGGACCTTGGGAAAAAACCGAAGAGGAAGATTGAGAAGATGCAAGAAATGTTTAATAAAGACATAGAAGAATTAAACAACAGATATGAACAGTACAATAACTGAAATGAAAAATACACTAGAAGGAATCAATAGCAGAATAACTGAGGTAGAAGAACAGATAAGTGACCTAGAAGACAGAATGGTGGAATTCACTGCTGTGGAACAGAATAAAGAATAAAGAAAGAAAAGAAATGAAGACAGCCTAAGAGACCTCTGAGACAACTTTAAATGCAACAACATTCACATTATAGGGGACCCTGAAGGAGAAGAGAGAGAGAAAGGACCTGAGAAAATATTTGAAGAGATTATAGTCCAAAACTTCCCTAACATGGGAAAAGAAATAGCCACCCAAGTCCAGGAAGCACAGAGAGCCCCAGGAAGGATAAACCCAAGGAGAAAAACACCAAGACTCATAGTAATCAAATTGACAAAAATTAAAGACAAAGAAAAATTATTAAAAACAAAAAGTGAAAAATGACAAATAATATACAAGGGAACTCCCAGAAGGTTAAAAAGCTGATTTCTCAGCAGAAACTCTACAAGCCGGGGTGGGGGGGTGGGCGGGACGGGTATGATATATTTAAAGGGATGAAAGGGAAGAACCTACAACCAAGATGAGTCTACCCAGCAAGGATCTCATTCAGGTTTGACAGAGAAATAAAAAGCTTTGCAGACAAGTGAAAGCTAAGAGAATTCAGCACAAACAAACCAGCTTAACAACAAATGCTAAAGGAACTTCTCTAAGTGGGAAACAAAAGAGAAGAAAAGTACTTACAAAAACAAACCCAAAACAATTAAGAAAATGGTAATAGGAACATACATATCGATAATTACCTTAAATATGAATGGATTAAATGCTCCAACCAAAAGACACAGGTTTGCTGAATGGATACAATAACAATACCCATATATATGCTGTCTACAAGAGACCCACTTAGGACCTAGGGAAACATACAGACTGAAAGTGAGGGGATGGAAAAAGATATTCCACGCAAATGGTAATCAAAAGAAAGCTGGAGTAGCAATTCTCATATCAGACAAAATAGACTTTAAAATAAAGATTGTTACAAGAGACAAGGAAGGACACTACATAATGATCAAGGGATCAATCCAAGAAGAAAATATAACAATTGTAAATATATATGCACCCAACATAGGAGCACCTCAATACATAAGGCAAATGCTAACAGCTATAAAAGAGGAAACAGACATAACACAATAATAGTGAGGGACTTTAACACCTCACTTACACCAATGGACATGTCATCCAGGCAGAAAATTAGTAAGGAACCACAAGCTTTAAATGACACAACAGACCAGACAGATTTAATTGATATTTATATGACATTCCATCCGAAAACAGCAGATTACACTTTCTTCTCAAGTGCACACTGAACATTCTCCAGGATAGATCACATTCTGGGTTACAAATCAAGCCTAAGTAAATTTAAGAAAATTGAAATCATATCAAGCATCTTTTCGAACCACAACGCTATGAGATTAAAAATCAATTACAGGGAAAAAAATGTAAAAACACAAACACATGTATGCTAAACAATACGTAACTAAATAACCAAAAGATCACTGAAGAAATCAAAGAGGAAATCAAAAAATACCTACAGTCAAATTACAATGAAAACACAATGATCCAAAACCTATGGGATGCAGCAAAAGTAGTAGTAGTTCTAAGAGGGAAGTTTATAGCAATAAAATCCTACCTCAAAAAACATGAAAAATCTCAGATAAACAATCTAACTTTGCACCTAAAGGAACTAGAGAAAGAAGAACAAACAAAATCCAAAGTTAGCAGAAGGAGAGAAATCATAAAGAACAGAATAGAAATAAATGAAATAGAAACAAAGAAAACAATAGCAAAGATCAGTAAAACTAAAAGCTGGTTATTTGAGAAGATAAACAAAATTGATAAACCTTTAGCCAGACTCATCAAGAAAAAGAGAGGACTCAAATCAATAAAATTAGAAATGAAAAAGAAGTTACAAGGGATACCACAGAAATACAAAGCATCATAAGAGACTACTACAGACCACTCTATGCCAATAAAATGGACAACCTGGAAGAAAAGGACAAATTCTTAGAAACATATAGCCTTCGAAGACTGAACCAGGAAGAAATAGAAAATATGAACAGACCAAGCACAAGTAATGAAATTGAAACTGTGATTAAAAATCTTCCCAAAGGGCTTCCCTGGTGATGCCGTGGTTGAGAGTCTGCCTGCCGATGCAGGGGGCATGGGTTCATGCCCTGGTCCACAAAGATCCCACATGCCACGGAGCGGCTGGGCCCATGAGCCATAGCCGCTGGGCCTGCACGTCCGGAGCCTGTGCTCCGCAACACGAGAAGCCACAGCAGTGAGAGGCCAGTGTACCACAAAAAAAAACAAAAACAAACAAACAAAAAATATCTTCCCACAGAGGCTTCCCTGGTGGCACAGTGGTTGAGAGTCTGCCTGCTGATGCAGGGGACGTGAGTTCATGCCCCGGTCCGGGAAGATCCCACATGACGTGGAGTGGCTGGGCCCCTGAGCCATGGCCACTGGGCCTGTGCGTCCAGAGCCTGTACTCCACAGAGGGAAAGGCCACAGCAGTGAGAGGCCCATGTACCGCAAAAAAAAAAAAAAAAAAATCTTCCCACAAACAAAAGTCCAGGACCAGATGGCTTCACACGTGAATTCAGTCAAACATTTAGAGAAGAGCTAACACCCATCCTTCTCAAACTGTTCCAAAAAATTGCAGAGGAATGAACACTCCCAAACTCATTCTATGAGACCACCATCACCATGATACCAAAACCAGACAGAGATACGACAAAAAAAGAAAATTACAGACCAATATCATTGATGATATAGATGCAAAAATCTTCAACAAAATACTAGCAAACAAAATCCAACAACACATTAAAAGGATCATACACAATGATTAAGTGGGATTTATCCCAGGGATGCAAGGATTCTTCAATATATGCAAATCAATCAATGTGATATACCACATTAACAAATTGAAGAATAAAAACCATGTGATCATCTCAGTAGATACAGAAAAAGCTTTTGACAAAATTCAACATCGATTTATGATAAAAAAACTCTCCAGAAACTGGGCATAGAGGGAACCTACCTCAATATAGTAAAGGCCATATACAACAAACTCACAGCAAGTGTCATTCTCAGTGGTGAAAAACTGAAAGCATTTCCTCTAAGATAATGCATAAGACAAGGATGTCCACTCTCACCACTACTATTCAACATAGTTTTGGAAGTCCTAGCCATGGCTATCAGAGAAGAAAAATAAATAAAAGGAATACAAATTGGAAAAGGAGAAGTAAAACTGTCACCCTTTGCAGATGACATGATACTATACATAGGTAATCCTAAATATGCCACCAGAAAACTACTAGAGCTAATCAATGAATTTGGTAAAGTTACAGGATACAAAGTTAATGCACAGAAATCTCTTGTAATCCTATAAACAAACAACAAAAGATCAGAAAGAGAAATTAAGGAAACAATGTCATTCACCACTGCAACAAAAACAATAAAATACCTTGGACTAAACCTACCTAAGGAGGTAAAAGACCTGTACTCAGAAAACTATATGACACCGATGAAAGAAATCAAAGATGACACAAAGAGATGGAGAGATAAACCATGTTCTTGGATTGGAGCAATAAATATTGTGAAAATGACTATACTACCCAAAGCAATCTATACATTCAATGCAATCCCTAGCAAACTACCAATGGCATTTTTTACAGAACTAGAACAAAAAAATCTTAAAATTTGTATGGAGACACAAAAGACCCCAAATAGCCAAGGCAATATTGAGGGAAAAAAACGGAGCTTGAGGAATCAGACTCCCTGACTTCACACTATTCTACAAAGCTACAGTAATCAAGACAGTATGGTACTGGCACAAAAACAGAAATATAGATCAATGGAGCAGGATAGAAAGCGCAGAGATAAACCCATACACCTATGGTCAACTAATCTATGACAAAGGAGGCAACAATATACAGTGGAGAAAAGACAACCTCTTCAATAAGTGGTTCTGGGAAAACTGGACAGCTTCATGTAAAAGAATGAAATTAGAACACTCCCTAACACCATACACCAAGATAAACTCAAAATGGATTAAAGACCTAAATGTAAGACTGGACACTATAAAACTCTTAGAGGAAAACATAGGAAGAACACTCTTTGACATAAATCACAGCAAGATCCTTTTTGACCCCCCTCCTAGAGTAATGGAAATACAACGATTGTCTCTTTTTCCCTTTCCAATCAAGTACAGTAATAATAATTACTTTGATCTTAATTACAATGTTCTTTTCAGGCTACATAATTCACGGATACATGTGGTGTTAAAGTTTCTAAAGCACTATGGGCAAACACCTTTTCTCTGCCCCCAAAAATTGCAAAACCTGAGCCATTAGATGTTATTGCTAAAGTCACCTCCTAGTGCAAAATATGAATGAAAATAAAAGGTAAATTTGTTTTCATAGCATCAATGTATATTTGACATTTCTCTAAGGCCTACACGTCATCACTAAGGAAGGGACGTTCAAGAGTAATGAGTTCAAGTCTTTCATTTCAAATGATGAAAAAATGTAGGTTTCAGAGATCACATAGAAACAAAATGGTGTGAATGCACACAAATCACTACATAAATCATGTTTCTAATCCCTATTCTCATTCATGAGCTCTGCACATAAATTTCCAATCCCTTACTGGTATGGGGAAATCAATATCTGACAAGTGAGATTCCTCTATAATAGTTCATCTTCTTACTTATTTATTTTCCCTGAATTTGAACATTTTTTTTGAATTTTTAAGTGCTAAGTCCTTGAAATGATATCTTTTATTTAAACATATTTCTAAAAGTATTTTGTCAAGCACACTAGCTTTAGTTGATTTCTAAACATAGAATAATGCTCTTGCTGACTAAGAAAATTTTTCCTTAGGTACATTTTAGAATATCTTTTTAATGTTAATCTAATAGGCAAATGAGTATGGTAATATTTGCATTAATGATGAGATAGGGTAACTGTAAACAATTTTAAGAATAAATACTCTCTAGTTTTAAGGATAAATACTGTTGCAGCAGTCCAATCTTTGGAACACTGAGTCTAGTGCCTTGAATAGTGTGTCTAATAAGCCATTTATCTAGAAACACCAATCCTTTTTCTGTGCATCTGCCTCTATATGGAACATACACACCTATCCAGTAACAAATTACTGTGTTTTTAAAATATCAATTGAACTAGGAAAGGAAGGTAAGCAGATAACTCATTTTTTCCCCAAATTATGTGTGTATCTAGTTGTGAAACAAAGGTAAACTTACTTTCATTTATATATGGAAACAGTCATACTTTCATTTATATATGGAAATAGTCATATAAAAATGATTTTCAGTAGTTATGAATTCCTTACCTGTATTTTTTGAATAATATTGTGATTTTTTCCTTGAGCAAATATCATATATACAAAAATCTTGTCACTGAATAAAAACTGTTAAATAGATAGATTATATAAGCCAGGGAATTTCAACCCCTGTACTGTGATAGCAATAAAGATCTTTCTCTTGGTAATAGAATATTAGTGGTATATGAGATTTATGTCACAATTTAACTGATTTAAGTTTAATATAATTTATATATATTTTTTAATTGTCCTTGGTGCTAACACTATAGTTCTACAGATAATTGGAAAAACAATTTTAGTAGAATCATTCATAGAATATACTGCTACATTCAGAAAGTGATCAACAGCATGAATTGTATCAAGTATTTGAACGTGTTTAAAAGAGCATGATAAAAGGAAAGAAAAGAGCATTTGTTAATATTTTAAAATTTGAATTACATACTTAAAGAGATTCTTATATCTATATATTTCATAAGATTCCTTCTTGCTTCCCTGCTGAAAATGCTGTTCTTTATTAGAATTCACAGAATTTTGTATGTCCATAGACTATTTTAATTTAGGGGGGTTGGGGAGGTGGTTGTATACAGAGGCCATAAGTCTAAATCATTTGATTTGACTTGTTTCAAATTTAATAATTATGTTGTCATTTATATTTGTCACAAGAACAGCATACTTGGCATAAATGCTAGTACCCATGAACAGAGATTTTTGGTTGTTGTTGGTACAGAAAAGGATTCCTTGTTAAAATCTTAGTTTAAACCTCAGCAAAGATTTTTTTTACACTTCATTTCTTTTTTTAACATGATATTTAATTTACATATGCCTTATTTAATGAACCATGCAGTTCCCTAAACTGGCCTTGAAGTGGACTGAAAATGTCTAAGGGATTGGGTTAAAATCAGTGACCTTTGGTCATCTAAAATTCAGTTGATGGGAAGATGGAATTATTGTTTACCACATATTCTTAAATTTATAATTCAGATGGATATTGAAGCAACAAAAAAACAATATAAATCTTGAGTAGTTATTAATGAATTTTTTAACATTTGCTATTAATGGATCAAAATCCATTGTAATGTTTTATTTTTATTTAATTAAAAGTCAATTTGTATTAAATTTAAAAACAAAATTAGGGGCCTCCCTGGTGGTGCAGTGGTTGAGAGTCCGCCTGCCGATGCAGGGGATACGGGTTCGTGCCCCGGTCTGGGAGGATCCCATATGCCGCGGAGCGGCTGGGCCCGTGAGCCATGGCCGCTAAGCCTGTGCATCCGGAGCCTGTGCTCCACAACGGGAGAGGCCACAACAGTGAGAGGCCCGCATACCGCAAAAAAAAAAACAAAAAAAAAAACAAAATTAGAACTTGAGAGAGTCTTAACATCTCCCTATTTCCATTTGTTTCTTTTTAGGTAGCTCCTAAATAAATTCACCTATAGAATTCATTTTAATTAAACATTATACAAATGACAAGAACAATGACTTTTTCTGGAGGTGACTTCAATGTATGAAGGACAATATAATTATAATTATGCACTAGGTTTCTCTTTCTAGGGATTGCTAAATTTTTGAAAACTCTTTTTTCTGTGTCAACTTTGAAACATCATTGAAGAAAAAAGCTGAAGTAGTACATTTTATCAGAAAACAACAAAAAAGTACTTTTGTACTTTTCTGTATTTTAGTGCCAAAAGTACTTTTGGCACTAAAATATTGCCAAAATTAGTCATGTTTGAATATAAGTTTATTCTTTCTTGTCCTCATGTCGGAAGAATCAGATATGAGATTTTTCCCCATTCTCAGTTTTAAATCACTTACTTTATCTAAAATAATAAAATTTAAAACATTTTTCTATGAAAATATAACTTTACTTTCTTAATCTTTTTTTCACCATAAAAAAGAATGAAATTTTGCTATTTGCAGCAACATGGATGGACTTGGAGGGAATTATGCCAAGTGAAGTAAGTCATACAGAGAAAGACAAATACTGCATGATGGTATTTATATGTGGAATCTAAAAAATAAAATGAACTAGTGAATAAAACAATAAAGACAGACTCACAGATAATGAGAGCAAAATAGTGTTGACCAGTGGGGGGGCGGGGAGGGGAAATACAGAGGTGGGGGAGTGGGAGGCATAAACTTAGGGTGTAAGATAGGCTCAAGGATGTATTGTACAACATGGGGAATATAGCCAATATTTTGTAATAAATGTAAATGGAAAGTAACTTTTAAAATTGTATAAAATAAAAAATAAGGCTTACATATGAAGAAACTAATATGAACAGTGATTAATAGTCTAAGAATAATAAGTGGCCAAGTCAATGCTCTAACACAGCTCTTTGGACTCCAAAGCCAAACCTTAATCTTAATCTTGAGTATATATTGAGATTCAATTCCTACATCTATTAAATGAAAAGCTTGAAATAGTTAAGCTTTTAGATCTCATCCCTCTCTTAAAACCTATAACTCAGTATTGAGTAAATTTAAAAGTAAATATATTTGATTTATATTATCAGTTACTAGGAATTTTACTATATACATAAAATATTAAAAAATGATTGAGACACAAAGGGCACATGAAAAAAATGCTCAACATCACTAATTATTAGAGAAATGCAAATCAAAATAATAAATCCTGGAAAGGTGTGGAGAAAAATGAAGCCTCCTACACTGCTGGTAGAAATGTAAATTGGTACAGCCACTATGGAAAACAGTATGAAGCTTCCTTAAAAACATTAAAAATAGAACTACCATATGATCCTACAACCCCACTTCTGGACATATCTCCAGAGAAAACCTTAATTTAAAAAGATAGGGCTTCCCTGGTGGTGCAGTGGTTGAGAGTACGCCTGCTGATGCAGGGGACACGGGTTCATGCCCCAGTCCGGGAAGATCCCACATGCCATGGAGTGGCTGGGCCCATGAGCCATGGCCACTGAGCCTGCGTGTCCAGAGCCTGTGCTCCACAGTGGGAGAGGCCACAACAGTGAGAGTCCTGCGTACCCCGAGGGAAAAAAAAAAAAAAAAAAAAAAATATATATATATATATATATATATATATATATATACATGCACCCCAATGTTCATCGCAGCACTATTTACAATAGACAAGACATGGAAGCAACCTAAATGTCCATTGACAGATGAATAGATAAAGCAGATGTGGTATATTTATACAATGCAGTACTACACAGCCATGAAAAAGAACAAAATAATGCCATTTGCAGCAACATGGATGAACCCAGAGATTATCATACTAAATAAAGTAAGCCAGATAAAGACAAATATCATATGATATCACTTATATGTGGAATCTAAAAAAAAATGATACAAATGAACTTATATACAAAACAGAAATAGACGCACAGACATAGAAAACAAATTTATGGTTACCAAAGGTGGGGGGGAGGGATAAATCAGGAGTTTGGGACTAACGTATACACACTACTATATATAAAATAGATAACCAACAAGGACCTACTGCATAGCTCTATACTTAATATTTTGTAATAACCTATAAAGGAAAAGAATCTGAAAAATATATATATGTATAATTGAATCACTTTGATGTACACCTGAAACTACCACAATATTGTAAATCAACTATACTTCAATGAACAAATTTTTTGGGCTTCCCTGGTGGCACAGTGGTTGGGAGTCTGCCTGCCGATGCAGGGGACACGGGTTTGTGCCCCGGTCCGGGAAAATCCCACATGCCACGGAGCAGCTGGGCCCGTGACCACGGCCGCTGAGCCTGCGCGTCTGGAGCCTCTGCTCCAGGAGAGGCCACAACAGTGAGAGGCCCACGTACTGCAAAAAACAAACAATAAATAAATAAATAAATAAATTTAAAAAAATGATTTTGATAGAGTGATTGCTTTTGGTGATCTCATAATTTTTACATGCTCTGTAAAACAATAAACATGGGATGAATTTGAAGAAAGCTATCCATTAGAGTAGATTCTACCAGCACTATAGTGGAAATTATATCCAGTAGAAAAATAAATCACATAAAATTTAAAATATACAATTTCATACACTCTCTGAAGTTTATCCATGAATTTTTAGGGATCTGTGGCCCATATAAAGAACCTTGGATGGTTTATGCACACTGATGACACAGAAGACATATGTGAGAATATTCCTGAACAGTACTGTTCATGACAGTCTCTTCATTAGAATGTAAGCTAATTATTCCTGTTGCTTTATCTCATTTAACTAGAAAAGAGCCTTGTATAATTTACTGCTCAATACATATTTTTGAATGACTAAATAATAAATAAGAAACCAAAAATGTAAACAACCTAAATGCTTATTGATAGGTGAATATATAAATATGTTGTGATAAATACTGATTGCATATAGAAGTAGAAAAGAATGAACTACAACCCTGCTTAAATTGTAGACTAAGATTAGATAAATAAAACATAGCAAAAAAAGCAAGTTTCAGAAAATGGAAAATAGTATGGTAACACTTTTACAAAGCTTAAAAACCAAAAGAAATTAAAATGTAATTTAGGACTATGTGAATTATTTAATTTAGTCTTTTGCCACATCCTTATTACAAGTATTTTAATATCCCAACTTTACACATAAAGATGCTAATACACACAGATATTTAGACCCTAAGAACACACCTGGATAAAATTATTTTTGAACGGCAATGAAATGATTACCACAAAATGTAAGATTGGTGGTTAATTTTGAGAGAGAAGGAAGATAGATGAGATTGAAAAGGAGCACACAGAGAGATGCAATGGTATTGGGAGGATTCTAACCTAAGGTACAGCAATACATGCATGTTCATTTATTATTATACATCATAACTAGCATACATTACATTTATTAGTTTATACATATGAAATGTTATGTAATAAGAAAGCAGTAAAAATGTTTTAACTTAACGTTTCCTTGTCTCATCATATCATCATGCAGTCAATTTTTCATTTGTAATTGAACCTCTCAAAGCAATAAAATTTCATATTTTAAAAATTTCAATAAAGTGCAAGTCCTTGCTAATGCAATAAGTCAAGAAAATGAAACAAAAGGTATACCGATTAGGCAGGAAGATATAAAACTGTCTTTGTTTGCAAATGACATGACTGTCTATGTAGAATATCCAAAATAATTGACAAAAAAACTCCTGGAACAAATAAACAATCATAGCAAGTTTGAAGGACACAAGATTAATATACAAAAGTTAATTACTTTCCTGTATTCTAACAATGAAGTGGATTTGAAATTAAAAACACAATGCCGTTTATATTAGCACACCAAAAGTGAAGTATTTAGGTATAAATCTAACAAAATATGTACAAGATCTGTATAAGGAAAATCACAAAACTCTAATGAACAGAGTTAAATACTAACTAAATAAATGGGCAAATATTCTATGTTTATGGATAGCAACACACAATACTGTCAGGATGTCAGTTCTTTCCAGCATAACATGTAGTCAGTGCAATCCCATTCAAAATCTCAGTGAGTTATTTTGCCAATATCTGCAAACTTATTCTAAAGTTTGATGGAGAGGCAAAAGACCCAGAATAACCAATACAATATTGAAGGACAAGAATGAAGATGGAAAAGTGACACTACCTGACATCAAGGTTTACTATAAAGCTATAATAATAAAGACAATGTGATAGTGGCAAAATAATAGACAACTAGATCAAAGAAACAGAATAGAGAGCCTATAAATAGATTCCCATAAATATAATCAACTTTTCTTTGGCAAAAGAGCAAAGGCAATACAATGGAGTAGAGATAGCCTCTTCAAGAAATGGTGTGGGAATAAGTAAACATCCATATGCAGAAAAATTAATCTATACACAGACATTATACTTCACCAAAATTAACTCTAAATGGATCATAGACCTAAATGTAAAATTCAAAGCTACAGAAAATAGCCTAGAAGAAAAAAAAAAAAAAACCTAGATGATCTTGGGTATGATGATGGCTTGTAGGTATGACACCAAAGACTAGATCCATAAAAGGAACAATAGATGAGCTGGACTTCATTAAAGTTTAAAACTTCTGCTCTGCAACAGACAACAGAATTGGAAGATAAGCCACAGACTGGGAGAAAATATTTGCAAAAGACACATCTGATAAATGACTACTCTACAAAATACACAAAGAACACTTAAAACTCAACAATAAGAAAATGAATGACCTGATTAAAAATTGACCAAAGACCTTAACAGAAATCTCAATGAACAAAATATATAGATGGCACATAAGCACATGAAAAGATGATCCACATCACATGTGATTAGGGAAATGAAAATTAAAACAATGAGATACAACTACATACCTTTTAGAATGGCCAAAATCCAGAACACTGACAACATCAAATGCTGCTGAGGATGTGGATCAATAAGAACTCTCTTATGAACGACAAATACCATGTGATATCACTTATATGTGGAATCTAATTAAAATATGACACAAATGAACTTGTCTATGAAACAGAAACAGATTCACAGATATAGAGAACAGACTTGTGGTTGTCAAATGGGATGGGGTGGGGAAGGGCTGGATTGGGAGTTTGGGATTAGTAGATGCAAACTATTATATACAGAATGGATAAACTGTATAGCATAGGGAACTATGTTCAATATCCTATGATAAACCATAATGGAAAATAATATTAAAAATAATGTATATATATACATATATACAAAACTGAATCACTTTGCTGTACAGTAGAAATTAATCAACACAATATTGTAAATCAAATATACTTCAATAAATTAATTTTAAAAATCAGTAACTCTCTTACATTGTTAGTGGGAATGCAAATGGTACAATCACTTTGGAAAATACTTTGGCAGTTTCTTAAAAAATTAAACATACTTACCATATGAATCAGCGATCACACTTCTTGGTATTTACCCAAAGGAGTTGAGAACTTATATCCATACAGAAACGTTTGCATTAATGTTTATAGCAGGTTTATTCATAATTGCCAAAACCTGGAAGCAGTCAAGGTGTCCCTCAGCAGGTGAACAGATAAAGAAACTGTGATACATGCAGACAATGGGATGTTATTCACTGCCAAAACGAAATGAGGCATCAAGCCATAAAAAGACATGGAGGAAACCTAAATGCATATTACTAAGTGAAATAAGCCAATATGAAAAGGATACATAGTGTATAAAAGACAAAACTATGGAAACAGTAGAAAGATCAGTGGTTTCCTGGGGTGGTGATAGTGGGATTGAGGGAGAGATAAATAGGCAGAGCACAGATTTTTTAGGCCATTGAGAATATTTTGTATAATATTACAATGATGGTCATTATGCATTTGTCCAAACCTATAGAACACACAATACCAAGGGTGAACCCTAAGGTAAAATATGGTCTTTGGGTGATGATGATGTGTTCATGGAGGTTCATCCTTGGTAAAAAATATGTACCATTCTGGTGAATGATAACAGGGGAGGCTATATAGGTGTGAGGGAAGGGGGTATATGGCATACCTCTGTGCTTTCCTCTCAATTTTTTGTAAACTTAAAACTGCTTCACAAAAATAAAGTCTTTAAAAATTCAATAAAACTACATTGCATTATAAACTAGTTTTTCAAATATACTGATTGATAACAATCACTATGTTATAGCCCCATAGTTTTCAGTCCTATCAGAACCCTTGCCCCAATTAGTAGCACATTTTTCATCCTCTTCCCAAAACTGTAATGAAATGCATAGAAAATTTTAACTACCTATAAACATAATTTCAAAAATAATCATATAATATTATATATAAATGAGAAAAAGTCAAATTCATAATAAATTATTCACATTATTTATTGTGCATGTCTAAAATAAAACATGCAAAGCTAATGAGGTAGTCAAGCTTTCGTCTATTTATTATTTAAAAATTTGCAATTAGGAGAAACTAATAGCTATTCATTGAAAAGATATTGAAAAAGAAAGGGCAGGATATACTGGCAGAAACTAGAATAAAATGTAAGTTTAGACTAAAAAATTTCAAAGAGACTTTTTTGTATACAGTAAGATGAAAGGAGTAATAAGAAAAGAGAAATAGGGAAATAATGCCAAGACAAATTTCAGACAATGGAAATGTAGAAAATGAGAAAATATGCTATTTTTGGAAACAGGCCTTATAAATGTAGTGATTATGATAGAGAACACAGAGAGATAAGTTATCACAGAAAACATACCACCTATGTTGAAATCACCATACCTAAGAAAGAGATTGAGTTTCACCTCCTTAAAAAAGACTTGGAGGACAAATCTACCAACAGGTAAAGGTGAGCAGAACATGGTTCTGAAAATCAACCATAAATATGATGAAGTTGTAAAGTGGTGGGAGTGGTCTCAACAGTGTCAGGTGGAAAAATAACAATCCAAAAGAATATATATAATTTCAACTTGTAATTTTAATAAAATAAATTCCCTATCATTGCACTACATATTTTTAAAACCTATGGGATAAAAATTATAAAAATATGTTTTTAAATCTCTTAATAATGAAATTTAAAGGTATCTGTGAATTTTATAATGCTTCATAAACTTAATGATATGTGTTAAGTACAGCTGCTTTTATCTTTTTCATATTTATAACTATTTTCATATTTTTCTGTAACTATGCTAGTGCATTAAGCGTATCCCAAAGAAATAGATACTTTGGAGGTTTATAATACATTAATTAGACAAAATGTGGGAGTTGATCATTCAATAAATTCAAGATAAAATGTATTTAACCTACTTAAATTCCTCTTTAATAATATTCTCCTTAACTATTGGGTTCTGTTATGCAGGCTTAAACTCCCTCTGATTTATATTTTGAGCAGGTCATTTGAAATCCCCATGCATTCTGGAAAATTCTTCATTTTGAAGGACTCTCCTAAGCATTGTGTGTCACCTGACCCCTGCCTATAAATTTTCCAGGAGCCCTCTCTTATCTTCATGACAATCAAAATGTTATCTACATATTTCTACAATTCATCCTAGTGGGCATTAGTGTTTTAGTCCTAATCCCTGGAGCCTGTGAATATTTTAGGTTGTATAACAAAGGGGAATTACAGTTGGAAGTGAAATTCAGTTTGCTAATCAATGTGCCAAATTCATCCCAAGAGTCTTAAAGTAGAGAGGGAGGCAGATGTGGATATCAGAATAATGCAATGAGAGGACTCAACCCACCATTGCTGGCTTTGAAGATGCAATATACATTAGAGAGTAATAAGTGGAGTATATGATCAGGATACAAATGCCATATCAATACCTGGTCTATATCTATACAGCTAAAATATTTTACTGTATTCATGTATTAGCACAAGTGAATTATCTAAATATCACCCCCTGGAAATCAGTTACATGTGTTTTTTGAAAGTAGGTTTTCTGCTTCCCTTCCAATTAACACATTTAGATATCCTTTTTCTTTTTTTCTATATGGCAAACACTTGAGATCAAATATAAACATTCTTGCCAGTGAGACTTGTATGTTCTATTCTAATAATGTACAGAGATGACACAGGCAGAAACTAAGTTACTTTTCAGGAAGTTTAGTCCTCCCGTACACATATGTACTTTAAAAATAGTTACAGACTTTTTACAACTTACTGTTGACAGAACCTTTAAGTCAAATAGGTGAAACTTCAGTTTGGGTGAAATCATGATTTTCAGTTCTTACCCAAATATAAGACAAAAACCTTTATTTAAGAGATTTGATATTTAGCTCCCTCTACACTTACCAAGAATCTCACAACTCCTTTCTAAGATTTTAGCTTATCAGTGTAATTGAATTAAAATATTTTACTCACAATTTTTTTTCTTGTTATTTATTTTTAAGTAGACTTTATGTATGATTAATACAATTTTTGATTTGACCTCAAGTTGTAAATTACCTAAAGTTTTGATTCATTTAGTAAACCCTCTTTATGGCTCAGTACATGAGCTTGTCAAATTTAGGAAAGGAGTCTCAAAGAACTGGTAATTATTTGAATAATGATAGTATTCTTTAGGAATAGACTTTCATAGAAGTGAGAAATATAAGGACAAATCAAATGAAACCTAAGTGCATCAATTTTTTTATTCTATTGTCTCATGGCAAACTATTACTATGTATAAAGGACAAGACAAAGGAAAAAAGGAGAATGATAATCATTTTTTTCTGAATAATTTGTAATTGAGGAGGCAAAAAGGTAAATTTGTAGGCTGTTATCACTACCATACCTTGGGGAAGTGACCCAGCTTCTGGGCCCATTTAAATTCTTGGAAGTTCAACAAGCAATAGGTTAGCAAAGAGAAGAGAGAGAAAAGCTCTGATGGCCCCAAACTCAACCAGGTAAAAGAGTGGTTGCTATTAGTTGCTATTAGTGGGTTAGAAGCCTGAGTTATCAAGTTCCATTCCTGACTCAATAACTTTCTCAAATTCCCTCTTAGTTTCTCTCAGCCATAAAATGGAAGTGATAGTAATAAAAAAATCATTGCTCTTGCTTGAAGTAACTGTGTTATCACATTTAAAGAACACTGTGGAATAGCTCGCACATGGTAAACACCCCAAAAAGAAGTATGAGGGAATTGATATGACTAATAGCTAAAAATTAAACTGAAATATATTGAAATGATTCAAGTATAAATGGACATTTGTATAGTTTACTATAATCTCAAATGATGTCAGAAAGGAAATTATAAAATTCAACATTCATTTAGGACAACTAAGAATAGAGGTTATATTACCATAAGATTATGTGCCATATCATAATTAAATTATTTTACTTATTTTTGGCAGTTAATGTATTACACGATTCAAGGAATCTATAAATGTTGTTCTTTCTTTTTAGTAGATTTTTATTGGAGTATAATTGCTTCACAATACTGTGTTAGTTTCTGTTGTACACCAAAGTGAATCAGCCATATGCATACATATGTCCCCATATCCCCTCCCTCTTGAGCCTCCCTCCCATCCTTCCCATCCCACCCCTCTAGGTCATAGCAAAGCACCGAGCAGACCTCCCTGTGCTATGCTGCTTCTTCCCACTAGCTAACTATTTTACATTCGTTAGTGTGTATATGTCGATGCTACTCTCATTTCGCTCTACACTGTAGTTCTTTACTTGAAAATTCATTTTGGACATATGTATATATGCATAAAATATACATTTTTACACACACACACACACTTGTACACATACACACTAAGCACATGTGCACACAAGCTTTTTGCATTAATAGTTGAACTAATAGTTGAATATTCCATTGAATGGATGTATCTAAATTTAATGTTAGCCCCTTACATATCTATATGTTTGGATATTTTAGTTTGGACTTTTAAAATGTTTCCAATATTTAATTAGCTAATAAAATCAATGCACACATGTACACTTCCAAATATGAAAATTCTTTACTACTAGAATCATCTTCAGTCCAGTGTGTTTTCAATTTTTTAACTATGATAATTAATAGGTGAAAAACATTACATAAGAACTCTAGTTTAACTTGCATTTGCCTTACAACAAATAAGTTTTAACATCTTGTCATGTGTTTATGAAAATTTTACTTATTATTCATGCTACTCATCATTCATATCATTTAAAAATTTATTTCTTCTTTACTAATTACTTATTGAACAAGTAATATTTACAAATCTTCTTGTAGGTGCTGAAGATATATCAGTAAATAAACTCCTCCACTTATGGAGCATATATTTTTCTATTGCATTTTTGGCATTTATCTTTCTGACTTATAATATCTTTATCATGTTACAATTTCTCAGTTTGTCATAGTTTCATATACATTGATAATCACCAAAGTGTGGGTATAATGAGATAAAAGATGTTATTTGCAATAACAAGCAAGATAATATCTGGTAATAAAAGTAACAAAAAAAAAGGTGTAAAGTCTACAAAAACTTTAAAATTCTACTGAGGGAGAAAAATATAGACTTAAATATAGACACACATTATGATCTTAGAGATGAATATTACAGATGTAGGCTTTCTCTAAGTTATTATACAACTTGAACAAAACCCCAATAAAATAACCATAGGGATTCTGTAAGTATACAAACAGATCCTAAAGTTCCTATTAAATATTTAAAAGACAAGAATAAACATGAAAAATCTGAGAAAAAATGGTAGATAGCCAACCCTGCAAGATACTTCTCTATTTAATTCAACAGTAGTATGATCTGAATGTTTTCATAACTCCCAAATTCATATGTTGAGCTCATAACTCCCAAAGATGATGGTATTCAGTGATGGGCCTTTGGAAGGTATTTAGATCATGAGGGCAAAACTCTCATGAATGGGATGAGCTCCCTTATAATAAAAGCTCCAGAGAGATCCCCAATCCCTTCCATCATGTAAGGACATAGCAAGAACGTGCTAGCTATGAACCAGGAACAGCATCTTCATCAGAATGTGACCATGCTAGCACCTTGATCTTGGACTTCCCAGACTCCACAATGTGAGAAATAAATTTCTTTTATTTATAAGCTACCTAGTCTTTGGTATTTTGTTATAGCAGCCCAAACAGACTGAGACAACAGTCTGGCCACAGTTGAAACTATATGGGTGCTAGTGGATGACTGTGGACTACTACAAACACAAACAAGTAGTAATCTAGTAACTCTGACTACACACTATGTGTCAAACATGGTATCTTTGCTAGAGAAGATCAGTATGACTACAGATACATGGTATGTGGCCATTGATTTGTTGAACACTTTCTTTTCTCTCCCAATCAAAAAAGTGGGTGGAAAATTACTTGCATTTACCAGCCATGGAAAGAAAGAGGCATTTCACAGTTTTGTTACAGGTTCTGTTAACTATCTTGCGCTCTGTCATAACATAGTCTGTAGAGATCTAGACTCTCTAAATGTCCTCAAGATTTGCCATTGATCCCATCTCCTATTTAATGAAACCATATTTATCAGGCTGAATGAAGAAGTGGTTAAGATGTGGGAAACCTTTGTAAGATACCTGAGTCCCAGGGAGTGGGAAATTAACTCTAGAACAATTGAGGGGCTAGCCACATCTATGAAATTGTTAGGGGTCTAGTGGCCAGGTGCATGTGGGGATACCACCTGCAAAGTTAAAGACAATTGTTTTCAACTCAACCCAAGGAAGCACAAAGCCTGGAGGGCCACTTTGGATTCTAAAAGCAGCATACTCCAGAACCAAGAATGTTCTGACTCAGAAACCAGATGATGTGAAAGGCAGCGAGCTTTGAATCAAACACAGAGCAGGAAATGGATCTGTCACTTGTACAGGCTGTTGTGTAAGTAGCCCCATTGCTTGGACCATAAAATCTGGTGGAGCCTAAGCTGTGATAAAAGATGCCATGTGCATTTTATACAAAACTCCAGTGGAAAAATCACAGGAGTTGATCACTAATAAGCATGTTACCCTGGAAACTCTGTCTCAGCATCTGCATTCTCAAAACCCAACCTGTGATAATAATCTGACAAAAATGTAGATTGTTAACAAGAATTTGTTAAATAAACAAATGGGTACAAAAATGAATGGATAACAGTAGTTTGATGGTTTTGTAATTGCCAACAGAGCTGGGTTAAATACATCATCAGAATTCTCTTTCTTGTATGTTTCCAGTTAAGGTGGGCTATAAGAGATTCTTGGGGAAGGGAGAAAGAATTAACCGACCAATTTTATAGCTGGTACGTGTTGCTCCTGACTTGCTGACAACATCGCTGGCATGAAGCAGCATCTGGGATGGCAATTTTTATATCTTCCCTGGATTCTTTTTCAGTTTTCCAGACTCCTGGGCCAGATATGGGTGTTTATCAATTTGACAAAGGGCCCCTGCTTCTGCAGAATAACCTTCACCAAGGTTAGAGGAACCAAGAACAGACATAAAATTTAACCTTTCCTCTTAGGATCCCAGGTTGTGCTTATATATATACAAGTTGTGTGTGTGTGTGTGTATATATATATATATATATATATATATATATATATATATATATATACACAATATATATATATTGTATATAATATATATATACATATAAATGTGTGTGTGCATATATATGTAAACATACACATATGCACACACACAAGCACACACATACACACATATCCTCCTGGCTCTACTTCTCTGGTTGAACCTCAAATGATACAATCAACAAATCAACATTAGTAAAGGTTCAAATATATAGGGCTTCTTGCACAATGTTAATAGGAAATTTAATTAGTACTCTAAGTTAGATCACACTACTCTTTTCCACTCAGAGTACAAGTCCTTACAGTGACCTACAATGCACTACATGATCTGATTCCCCACTACCTCTCTCACCTCACCTCTTACCACTCTTCCTTACACTAAGTCATCCCCAGTTGTATTGACCTCCTTCATCTTCTTCAAATATAACATGTTCCCCTGGCTCAGAGCTTTTACATCTGACATTTCCTTATCTCTGGAGCACAGTTCTCCCAGATATCCATCCTTATGGCTCCCTCTTTCCTATCCTTCAAGTTAAAGCTCAAAGGTCATCTATCTGGGGGCCTTCCCTGACCACTTGTATAAAATAGCAAATCTGCCATTATTCATTTTTCTCCACAGCATTTATCTCTGTTTTACAAGTGATATATCTATTTGTTTACTCATTTTTTTGTCTAACTAGAATGAAGATTCCATGAAAATGGGAACATTATTATTTGTTGTGTCTCCTGTGGCTACAACAGTATTTACTATATACTTAATATTTAATAAGTATTTTACTGAATAAATGAATGAATGAATAACAACATGAATCAAAATTATAAATAAGGACATTTCCTTTGAGGCTACAATTTTGCCTCTATGACCTTGATTTGAAATATCATAGTCACAAAATGTACCTACAAGGATGTAATTGTAGCACAATTTGTAATTAAAAGGACAATACTAAATGTTCATCAAAGAAGTATTGTTCATCTGGTCTACCTATGATGGAATTTAAGTGGCTGTTTAATGATATAGAAACATTTCCTTGCTATTTTTGTCAGTGAAGAAAGCAATGTATATCAAAGTGTGTAAGGGTCTTTAGGCTGTGAAAGTGAGAAACTTCCTTTTTTATTTTGTACAACTCTATACAGGTTTATCTGATTTTTATTATGCTCCCATACTGCTTTTACTACTGAATTCTTCATGTAGGTTTACTTAAAACACACACACATCGCATGCACACATAAACTCTAAATCTATTGGTAAAACATTAATGCCAATAACAGTAGTGCTGAATATAATTATGAGATGAGCTCCCTGAGAAAAGGACAATGTTTATTCCCTGCTCTACTTCAGCACTTAAAACTCCAGTACTTTGCCTCGAACTAGATCTTTAAAAAATATGTTGATTACATTACTGAAATATCAGTTCCACATATTATGTAATATCACAAAAAGTTTCTTCTCATATTTATACTTTGCTCTTACTTTCATTTTCATCAAAACACACACAAACACAGTCACAATGAACAGTTACTTTGTTCTCTAGATAAAAACTGGCTTGTGGAGGAGTCCCAAGAGATAAAATGCAATGACTACAAATACAGCAAAGATCCCAGGGGAACTCTTGGCTCAATTTTCCAAGAGTGGCAGAGAAAAAAGAACAGAGGTCTGTTAAGTTTCAGAAAAGAACCATTCCAGACAGTCCCCGGAGAAATGCTGTGAGAATGGGCATTACTTTTGTAGATTTTGAAGCCCTCCTTTCCCAATCCACTACTGTTGGCACTACCCATTTAACTGCACAGTGACCTGCTTTAAAGGAAGAAATGCAGGGAAGGTGAATGCCAGATTGAAGTCCCCAAACACAGGATTCACATGGACCGGATCAAAAAGGAAAGAAATCATTTCAGGTTTGAGGGACTACTGCTGAGTTACTGAGACTAGAAGAGTCCAAAAGGACAGTGGATTTAAATAGCACATTATACTTTTATTCTACTATCTTTGAAGAGGGATTCACTTTGGGACTGCTCAACATATTTCACATCTTATAGCTCCTTACAGTATTTTACAATAAGATTTAATTGTTCTTTGATGGTCCTAGATTCTTGCATAAGGTTTCTGCTTCCTTTCTGGGTCTGCACTACCATTCTAATGAAATAAAATGATGAATTTATATGCTATAAAGTAATGAAAGAAATTACAGAAACTTACTAAAATGTATTAAAACTATATAAGAATCTTTTAATAAATCAAATACTGGGTATTACTATTTTTTTCTATTTTGTTAATAAGAACTATTGATCATATAATATTTAACAAAATTAATAATTCCTCTGAATTTAATGACTCAATCTTCTAAAATTTACTATATTTTATATGGAAACTTAAAAAAATGCAAATGCTTGAAATTAAAATGCCTGGCATTATTTATCTGATGCAGCAAACCTTACAAATCTAAGTATTTTGAGAATTGTATTGGTTATTAAATATTATGAAAGAACATGAACTATTTCAGTATTAATTAATAACCAAATTATTAGCAAAATTATATTATTATTTTTAGATAATCCAAGGTGACTTTATATTAAGAAATCAGTTATTTTAAATTTTAATTTATATATACTTTATTTTATTTTATTAAATTACTAAAATTTCTTCCACCCAAAATTTTTTCATTGCAAGAAATGTTAATGCTGAAATTCGTTCATTTGTCAGTATGATATCTTTTGAATTATGTTTCCTGCCATTTTGTGCCATTTCAACTTCATCTCCTTGATGACCACATGATCATTCTTTCCTGTTAGTAATAAAGCACATGACTTTGAATAAGCTAAGGGCAATATGAATAATCAGGGCTACAACATTTTTTCTAATGATACCAATTTTCTCAAATCTTGAATTATAATCCCATTTGTGAAAATTCAAATTCCAAGTTACACATTGGCAGCAGCCATTCTGCACTAGGAACTCCAATCGGAAGACCCGGGTGAGAGGCCTCTGCATGTGGCCCAGTGTGAGCAAGTAAAATCCGACTAATCACAAAGGAAAAAAAAGAGCCATCTCAGAGCTGTGACTATTTTCAGGCTACTGTATTTCTCTGTGGAACACTGCCTTTGGGGCAAAAGAAGAAAGAAGCAGGTGATTCTAATGTGCAGTGCAGAAAGAGAGCCACTGCAGGCCAGTTTCCGCAACTCTAAAGGCACTCCAGCCGTGTGGCTGACAAGGTCTTGGTGCTCCGGCTGGGTGTCAGGGCTCAGCTTCTGAGGTGGGGGAGCTGAGTTCAGGACATTGGACCACCAGAGACCTCCTGGCCCCATGTAATATCAGTCAGTGAGAGCTCTCCCAGAGATCTCCATCTCAATGCTAAGACCCAGCTCCACTCAATGACCAACAAGCTCCAGTGCTGGACACCCCATGCCAAATAACTAGCAAGACAGGAACACAGCCCCACCCATTAGCAGAGAAGTCACCTAAAATCATACTAAGTTCACAGACACCCCAAAACACACCACCAGATGCGGACCTGCACAGCAGAAAGATAAGATCCAGCCTCATACACCAGAATGTAGGTACTAGTCCTCTCCGCCAGAAAGCCTACACAACCCACTGAACCAACCTTACCCAATGGGGGCAGACACTAAAAACAACAGGAGCTATGAATCTGCAGCCTCTGAAAAGGAGACCACAAACATAGTATGTTAAGCAAAATGAAAGGACAGAGAAATACACAGCAGATGAAGGAGTAAGGTAAAAACCCACAAGACCAAAGCAATGAACAGTAAATAGGCAGTCTATCTGAAAAAGAATTCAGAGTAATGATAGTAACATGATCCAAAATCTTGGAAATAGAATGGAGAAAATATACGAACGTTTAACAAGGACCTAGAAGAATTAAAGAGCAAACAAACAATGATGAACAACAAAATAAATGAAATTTAAAAATCTCTAGAAGGAATCAATAGCAGGATAACTGAGGCAGGAGAACTGATAAGTGACCTGGAAGATAAAAGAGTGGGAAAAACTACCACAGAGCAGAATAAAGAAACAAGTATGAAAAGAATTGAGGACAGTCTCAGAGACCTCTGGGACAACATTAAATACGCCAACCCTCAAATTATAGGGGTCCCAGAAGAAGATGAGAAAAACAAAGGGACTGAGAAAACATTTGAAGATATTATACTTGAAAAAAGTCCCTAATATGGGAAAGGAAACAATCAATCAAGTCCAGGAAGCACAGAGAGTCCGATACAGAGTAAATGCAAGGAGAAACATGTCAAGACACATATTAATCAAACTATAAAAAATTAAATACAAAGAAAACATATTAAAAAAAAACAAATCACGTACAAGGGAATCCCCTTGTACGTTAAGAGCTGATCTTTCAGCAGAAACTCTGCAAGCCAGAAGGGAGTGGCAGGACATATTTAAAGTGATGAAAGGGAAAAACCTACAACCAAGATTACTCTACCCAGCAAGGACCTCATTCAGATCTGACAGAGAAATTAAAACCTTGACAGAGAAGCAAAAGCTAAGAGAATTCAGCACCATCAAACCAGCTTTACTTCAAATGCTAAAGGAACTTCTCTAGGCAGGAAACACAAGAGAAAGAAAAGACCTACAATAACAAACCCAAATCAATTAACAAAATGGTAATAGGATCATACATATAGACAACAACCCTAAATGTAAATATATTAAATGATCTAACCAAAAGACATAGACTGGCTAAATGGATACCAAAACAAGACCCGTATATACAGTGTCAACAATACACCCACTTCAGACCTAGGAACACATACAGACTGAAAGTAGGGGGATGGAAAAAGATATTCAATGCAAATGGAAATCAAAAGAAAGCTGGAGTAGCAATACTCATATAAGACAAAACAGACTTTAAAATAAAGGCTATTACAAGAGACAAAGAATGACACTATATAATGGTCAAGGGACCAATCCAAGAAGAAGATATAACAATTGTAAATATTTATGCACCCAACATAGGAGCACCTCAATACATAAGGCAAATGCTAACAGCCATAAAAGGGGAAATTGACTGTAACACAATAATATCAGGGGACTTTAACACCCCATTTTCACCAATGAACAGATCAAAAAAAATGAAAATAAATAAGGAAACACAAGCTTTAAATGATACATTAAACAAGATGGACTTAATTGATATTTATAGGACATTTCATCATAAAACAACAGAATACACTTTCTTCTCAACTGCTCATGGAACATTCTCCAAGATAGATCATATCTCTAGGTCATGAATCAAGCATTGGTAAATTTAAGAAAATTGAAATAGTATCAAGTAACTTTTCCAATCACAACACTATAAGATTAGATACCAATTACAGGAAAAAAAAACTGTAAAAAACACAAACACATGGAGGCTAAACAATACACAACTAAATAACCAAGAGATCACTGAAGAAATCAAAGAGGAAACCAAAAAACCTAGAAACAAATGACAATGAAAATACAATGACTCAAAATCTATGGATGCAGCAAAAGCATTTCTAAGAAGGAAGTTTATAGCAATACAATCCTACCTCAAGAAACAAGAAACATCTCAAATAAACAACCTAACCTTACACCTAAAGCAATTAGAGAAAGAAGAACAAGAAAACCCCAAAGTTAGCAGAAGGAAAGAAATCATAAAGATCAGATCAGAAATGAATGAAAAAGAAATGAAGGAAACTATAGCAAAGATCAAAAAAACTAAAAGCTGGTTCTCTGACAAGATCAACAAAATTGATAAACCATTAGCCAGACACATCAAGAAAAAAAGGGAGAAGACTCAAATCAATAGAATTAGAAATGAAAAAGGAGAACTAACAACTGACACTGCAGAAATACAAAGGATCATGAGAGATTATTACAAGCAGCTATATGCCAATAAATGGACAACCTGGAAGAAAAGGACAAATTCTTAGAAAAACACAACCTTCTGAGACTGAACCAGGAAGAAATAGAAAATATAAACAGACCAACAAGCACTGAAACTGAAAATGTGATTAAAAATCTTCCAACAAACAAAACCCCAGGACCAGCTGGCTTCACAGGTGAATTCTATCAAACATTTAGAGGAGAGCGTGCATCTATCTTTCTCAAACTCTTCCAAAATATAGCAGAGGGAGAAACACTCCCAAACTCATTCTATGAGGCCACCATCACCCTGTTACCAAAACCAGACAAAGATGTCACCAAGAAAGAAAACTATAGGTCAATATCACTGATGAACATAGATGCCAAAATCCTCAATAAAATACTAGCAAACAGGATCCAAAAGCATATTAAAAAGATCATACACCATGATCAAGTGGGGTTTATCCCAGGAATGCAAGGATTCTTCAATATATGCAAATCAATCAATGTGATAAACCATATTAACAAATAGAATGAAAAAAATCATATGATCATCTTTATAGATGCAGAAAAAGCTACTGATAAATTCAATACCCATTTATGATAAAAACCCTCCAGAAAGTAGGCATAGAGGGAACTTACCTCATTTAATAAAGGCCATATACTACCAACCCACAGCCAACATCATTCTCAATGATGAAATACTGAAACCATTTCCACTAAGATCAGGAACAAGACAAGGTTTCTCACTCTCACAACTATTATTCAACATAGTTCTTGAGGTTTTAGCCACAGCAATCACAGAAGAAAAGAAATAAAAGGAATCCAAATCAGAAAAGAAGAAATAAAACTGTCACTATTTGCGTGTGACATGATACTATACCTAGAGAATCCTAAAGATGCTACCAGAAAACTTCTAGAGCTAATCAATGAATTTGGTAAAGTAGCAGGATATCAAATAAATGCACAGAAATCTCTTGCATTTCTATGCACTAATGATGAAAAATCTGAAAGAGAAATTAAGGAAACATTCCCATTTACCACTGCAACAAAAAGAATAAAATACCTAGGAATAAACCTACCTAAGGAGACAAAAGCCCTGTATGCAGAAAACTGTAAAACACTGAGGAAAGAAATTAAAGATGATACAAACAGATGGAGAGATATACCATGTTCTTGGATTGGAAGAATCAACACTGTGAAAATGACTCTATTACCCAAAGCAATCTACAGATTCAATGCAATCCTTATCAAACTACCACTGCCATTTTTCACAGAACTAGAACAAAATATTTCACAATTTGTGTGGCAACACAAAAGACCCCAAATAGCCAATGCAATCTTGAGAAAGAAAAACGGAGCTGGAGGAATCAGGCTCCCTGACTTCAGACTGTACTACAAAGCTACAGTAATCAAGACAGTATGGTACTGGCACAAAAACAGAAATATACATCAATGGAACAGGATAGAAAGCCCAGAGATAAACACACGCACATATGGTCACCTTATCTTTGATAAAGGAGGTAAGAATATACAATGGAGAAAAGACAGCCTCTTCAGTAAGTGGTGCTGGGAAAACTGGACAGCTATATGTAAAAGGATGAAATTAGACCACTTTCTAACACCATACACAAAAATAAACTCAAAATAGATTAAAGACCTAAATGTAAGGCTAGACACTATAAAACTCTTAGAGGAAAACATAGGCAGAACACTCTATGACATAAATCACAGCAAGATCCTTTTTAACCCACCTCCTATAGAAATGGAAATAAAAACAAAAATGAACTAATGGGACCTAATGAAGCTTAAAACCTTTTGCACAGCAAAGGAAACCATAATCTAGACGAAAAGACAACCAACCATCAGAATGGCAGAAAATATTTGCAAATGAAGCAACTTACAAAGGATTAATCTCCAAAATATATAAGCAGCTCATGCAGCTCAATATCAAAAAAACAAACAACCCAATCAAAATGGTCAGAAGACCTAAATAGACAGTTCTCCAAAGATGATGTACAGATTGCCAACAAACACATGAAAGGATGCTCATCATCACTAATCATTAGAGAAATGCAAATAAAAACTACAATGAGGGTATTACCTCACACCTGTCAGAATAGCCATCATCAAAAAATCTACAAACAATAAATGCTGGAGAGGGTGTGTAGAAAAGGGAACTCTCTTGCACTGTTGGTGGGAATGTAAATTGATACAGCCAGTATGGAGAACAGTATGGAGGTTCCTTAAAAATCTAAAAATAGAACTACCATATGGCCCAGCAATCCAATTACTGAGCATATACCCAGAGAAAACCATAATTCAAAAAGAGTTATGTAACACAATGGTCACTGCAGCTCTATTTACAATAGCCAGGACATGGAAGCAATCTAAGTGTCCATTAACAAATGAACAGATAAAGAAGATGTGGCACATATGTACAATGGAATATTACTCAGCCATAAAGAGAAATGAAGTTATGTTATTTGTAGTGAGGTGGATGGACCTAGAGTCTGTCATACAAAGTGAAGAAAGTCAGAAAGAGAAGAGCAAATACCATATGCTAACACATATATATGGAATGTAAAAAAAAATCGTTTTGAAGAACCTAGGGGCAGGAGAGGAATAAAGACACACACATAAAGAATGGACTTGAGAACATGGGGAGGGGGAATGGTAAGCTGAGATGAAGTGAGAGAGTGGCCTTGACATATATACACAACCAAATTTAAAATAGATAGCTAGTGGGAGGCATCCACATAGCACAGGGAGATCAGCTATTTGCTATTTGTCTACCCAGAGGGGTGGGATATGGAAGGTGGGAGGGAGACGTAAGAGGGAGGGTGTATGAGGATATAGGTATACGTATAGCTGATTCACTTTGTTATACAGCAGCAACTAACACAACAATGTAAAACAATTATACTCCAATAAAGATGTTAAAAAAAATTGTCAAAAAACCCCACACAAATTCCAAATTACATACGCCCATTCAATTGCTATTAAAGCAAGATACAATTTTGAATAGGTTTGTCAGCAGTTTACAATCTTCTAATATCAATCAGGCATTTTGTAAAATTATTAATATTTTAAATTAAGAATTGTTAAAAGTCAATCAAAAGATAATTTCCAATTAGTATTTGTACACAAAATCTACCACTATTTTTTACAAATTTATTCTGAAGTTGAGAAAACAAGGGGCTTATCAAAATATCTGACATTTGGTTTATGGTCCTAGATGACAGCCTAAATTTTTGTATTCCTCCATTCATACTTTTTAAAAAACTGAATTAACCCAAATTTTAGAATATTAAGATTCAGTGGTAAAGTTAATCATAAATTAGATTTCACACTTTTCATTCCCTCAAAAAAATATTTTTATTCCTGAAGTGCATCACTTACAGGCAAAAGCTAGGTGAGGTTGAATGTATATCTGTGAGAACAAAACAGAACAAAATGATTTACTAGTGATGAAAATATGACTATTATTTTGAAATTTCATTGCCATTCAGCTGATACATTTGGGCTGAAGGCATGTTACTCCAGGTAAATAAATACCTATGCCTTAAAGATTTTGCCTCTCTGATATGATGGCTTCCTAAAATTTCTCATTTTAGAACCTGGCCCTTTATCATTAATGCCAGTACCCCAAACCATGGTATGAGTCTCATGAGACTTAGAAACATGTCACACTCATCTTTATGACAATCTTATTTCACAGTGAGAGCATATGGATTTGGTGCACTCAATAAAACAATTTAAATCAATGCTTTTTAAAATGAATTAAGGGTGTTGGGTGAAGTCCCTGGTTAAGAGATTGTCTCAAAAAGAAAAAAAAAATGTGTGTAGTAAAAAGGAAAAGGACTAGTTATGGTTACTGTCAAGATGGTAAAGTAGCATTGTTCCTGCTTTCTTGCAAAAATCTACCCTCAGACAGAAAAAAATAACTGAGAAATCTGTACGGAAACAGCCTGAGTCAGAAGGTGGCAATGGTAATGTGTTGAAGGAGATATGAATTCTGTTCATGTTTTCCCAATTACCATGTGAGAATCACTGCCTGACCCTTTGACAGAGAAGGCAGGAAGAACCAGATTGCAGAAAACAGTGGGATTCAGGATCCTAAAAGAGCCTTAATAGAATGAGCAATCGATGAAAATATTTTGGAATGCCAACTGGGCAATAATTAGTAAAAACTAGTCCAACTTCACTATGCCAAATTCCTAAGGTAGGTAGATTACAAGGTGTAAAGAATGCCACTTTCCAGGGGTGACTTTTAATTTAAGAGTTCACAGGTGATACATCCTTCTGGCTGTGACAGAGTAAGAGAGACAAACTTAGCCCTCACTCTTTCTTGTTAAACAACCAAAAATAAATAAATAAATAAACTGGAGAAAATATATGAATATACAAACTAGTGGTTTTCAGACATTTCAAAACTAGAAAGTGATCCCTGAAAGAAAAGAAACAAACCAGGGGAATCCTACAATTGCACCAGCTTACGCCCTTTGGATACAGTTTCTAGGAAGCACAGGGAGTTGAAACTAATAAATAGAGCCCAGAAGCCTATGTTGAGGAGACAAAGTTCACAGAGGCAGAAGCAGCTAGAGTTCATGGGGCAGAGTCCTGGAGAAATCAGAACTGCAGAGAGAAATAGCTCTGGAGACCCGCATAGGTTCCCCTTCAAGTCTTTAGCTGAGTACTTATTTTATTGAATTCTATTGACAACTACCAAGGCCAGGGAAAGAACCAACAGAAAGGATCAGTGGAACAATGGCTAGAGTTAACCCAAAGCCTGCAGTAGACTGTGGTTCCACTAGTCAGAGTCAAAAGACACCCAAGAAAAATGAAAATATATGTCCATATAAAGATTTGTACTCAAATGTTTATAGCAGCTTTTCTTTTTCTAATAGCTCCAAAAAGGGAATAAACCAATGTCCACCAAATGGGTGAACAGATAAAAAATTGTCATGCATCATAAACTGGCATACTACAGAGCCATAAAAATGAACAAAATATGGATATACAGTATTACATGGATAAAACTTAAAGTCATGACCCTGAGTGAAAGAAACCAGACAAGAGTACATACTATATGATTCTATTAACATGAACTTCCAGTAAATGCAAACTAATCTACAGTTACACAAAACAATCACTTGTTGTCTAAAGGATGGGTTTTGAAAAAGAGAATTTCAAAAGGTCATTAGGAAACAGGGTGATGGAATTGTCATTATCTTAACTTTATTGATGTGCTTTGTTGAATATATACATTAATATTCACTAATGTTAATATTGATTTTAAATATATGCAGTTTATCTTACATTATTTGTTTATTGTTTTTAGTTTTATTAATTATACCTAAACTTACAACTTAAAAATCTATAAAATAGATGCAATGGAGAAGGGGTATATTTTCTTTCACACCTACTTGTAAATAGCTGATAAAAAGGTTAAGATTATTTTGTTAGTAAAGTAGTTGCTACCACACTGATAATATTTATTTATCTATTTCTATTCACAGATGTCTTACAATATATCTTCCTTTTATGAGAGTCTAGAATCAATCAGTGTAGCAGGCACCTTTATACACAAAATAGATTTTAACCTGTTAGTAATGAGATTTCACAAGCACACTTAATTCACAAACATGAACTTCAGAAAAAAAAGAATATTTCTTTCTAATGGTTTTATGAAAAATTATTTTCTCTAAATATCTTTTTGTCACATACTTGTCATTAATAACATCCTTTATAAAATAAAAAAAAAGTAGAACCCCTGATTTGTTTCTACTTAGAAAATGTACTGGCAAATTCTCTGTTAATATTTTTCTAACTTTGTAAAGATAGTGTTTTTTAACCTAAATGATATTTTTGCTGACAGTAGCATATGCAATTCTAAGTTAAACAATTATTTTGCTGACTAATATTTTACTTCCAACAAAAATGTAGCAACTTGATAAATCCTAAGTAGATATGAGTGCAAACTATAATTTTATTTGAATTTAATTTCTCCTCACAGAATTTTTTAAGGAAGTAATTTTTCTTTGCTCTAATATTATTAGAGCAAATATTACTAATATTATTATTAGTTTCATGAATTATAATATTAGTGCCTCTGATTGGGCAAAGCTTCAAGAAAGGATTTCCTAATCAATTAAATAAGTTGCATAAAACGATATGACTAAACTATTCATATTTTTACTAGGATTCAGCCAAAATAAGTAAAAGTAAAAGAAAATTAACAGATATTGGGAACATTAATCATTAAATTGGATAATTTGGTGTTTATCAGAAGAAGCAAAATCTTAACTCTCTTATTTCCCTTTTCAAACAACTAGAACTGTTTCCAAATCAGAAGAGTTAATATTCAAACAATTAGGTTTTTCCATAAAGCAGCATCAAAGGGAACAAAAACAATGGATTGCAGTGTTACCAATTTAAGAGAACACAAGTTGTTTTCTTCACTGTAGGGTGAATTTATTAAACATAAAATTCATATTTTTTAGCTGAATGGCAACTTCATTTACAATATTTGATTACATGTCATCTATGTACCAACATTTTTTTCTTAATTCATATTTTACCTACGTAATTGATTTAGATCAATAAGGTATCTTTCAAACAAAACCAGAGCCAAAAAGACTTGTTTGAGAATATCCACAAATCCATTCTACTTCTTACGGGTCTTCCCTTTGCCACAGATTTCATCAGTTTTCCCTCACCGCAGAATTGCAGCACTATTCTGCATTCTACAGCTCCATCTTGTGTCATTCAGTTATTGAAAATGATTTCCTTTTTTCTCTGAGCTGGGTAATTATATTTCTGCTCTTTGAGGACACTGAATGATGACAAGGCGGGCTAAATGTAAGTGCTTGGACAAATATTCTAAACAAGAGTTAATAATAGCCAGATGGGACCTGCAACTAATGTGTGAGGCACGTGCTGCTCCTTCAAGCATGCTCACTGGTAAAGGGCTTCTCACTGCAGCACAGGCATAACCTTTCCTGTCTCCTTTCCTCCCAGTTCACGTGTGACAAGTTCCATCAGCAGTGCATTACACTGGCCAGCTGCTTTGGTCTGCAGCTGTAGACAACACTCCTTCTTTCTCTTTTTATTCCTTCTTTGAAAACAAAATTGGTCTTGACAGTGGATCTTTATAATCAGCATGCTCATCTTTCAGTGTGGCCAACTTTTTGTATATGACACACTGGTTAGTTTGAGAAAATGATATTGTACAGATTTTTTTTTTTGGCTAGTGTGTTTACTGAGTTAAAAATTTTAGTCTGTACAGTTTAAGAAACATATCTTGAAAGTCCTTGAGACAGGGCCACTACTGAGAAAAGCTGAAAGCACAGATTTTTGTCAGTGGAGCATGAAGATGACTAAGAAAATGACCTCAATCCAGCATTTTAAGCAATCTGACTGCCATAGCTATAGAAACCACTATAGGCAAATTGTATGCTCTTTCCTTAATATTTCAACTTTTCTTGAATATAATTGCATTTGGGTTCCTTAAAAAGTCATTCACTGACAATTATACATTTACAGAATGAGCTGGGTTTTTAATAAGAATAATATAACTATATTTTTAGCAGTTAAAAGATGAAAAATGCTGTTACCAAAACTTGAATAAGGTTTGTACTATTTAAAGCACATTCTGAATACTAAATATTTTTATATAAAGATATCATTATTTCACATAGTTAATATCAACTGGTAGGGAAAAAATGTTATTCCAACAAAATTTAATTGCATTTGTCAAGCAGATAGTGCTATTATTTAAATGTACTTGTATGTCTTATATGGGAAGACATCTAATGGTTTTGTTTAATTCCTGAGAGGATAATGGATTAACCCAGATAAAAATATTGCTTGTTGTTATAATTTTTGTACTTCAATGTCTGAGCTGTATTAAAAGTTAACTCCTGGTATATAAATATTTCATGTATTCATCTATTCCCCTTTTGATTCTTTCACTGACAAATTAAAAAACACTGTTGCTCATGGGAGGTTGTGGTGTGGGTAGGTGGATGTGTATGTTGTGGTGTGGGTAGGTGGATGTGTATGTTTATCTATGATTGTGTGATTTTTATGAAGAGACAATAAATTCTTTTTTTTCAGTTATAAATCATTATCTTAACCAAAAAAAATTCATTGTGAAGGACTATAACTTTGGCACAAGCTATTAAATGAATACTCCAAAAGTTCTTCAGATTTTCAGTGTTTCATGATACCAGACTCACAGCTTGGAAATTACTTCTGATAAATATATACTGCTTATACTGTAATAATTTTATCTACATAAGACTCTTACTGTTGTTTAAAACACTAATGAAAACTTTAATATGTATTGTATGCCACATTCTATATAAGAGGTGCTTAGTAATAGTGTTAAGGCAATGACATAGTTTAGTGATTTATTTCTTACTTAAAATTTGTCTCTCATCTACTTAAAGAAGCAATTGAAGCAACTCACATTAAATTGCAGTGCTAGATGATCACATTAAATAGTAAAATGGAACAGATATTATCTCTCCAAAGAATGATTTAGAAATCAAGGTTTACCAACAAATGAAATGCAGTTTAACTTTGTGAAGAGAAAAAAAAAAAGGTTTAATCTGCTTCTTTAGGATTATATGCATTATTTTGGGTGTATGTATATTTCTCACTTTTGTTTAAAGTTGCCATTCATTTATACAAATGTTACAACAGTAACCATAACAAAAATTTATGTAAAATTTTGAAATGTGAGGAAAAATGTCATTAAACTAGTAAAAACTTTGACATTAAGTCTAGGCAGCAATACAGATGAAAGAACAGAAATTGTAAGAGGGAAAAAGTGGAGCAGAGTCTGCTCTAAACAGTATGAAAAGAGCTCATGAAATCAGTGCCCCACTCTATTTAAACTAACCCCCTGAAAATAACCCCATCCTTTTCCACATCTAGATGGACCCTTACTAATATTTTTTAGTAATGTTGATAATGCTCATTGAATTTGATCTTTATCTTCAAATGTCAAAGAGAAAATAACACAACCATAAGAAGCATGAAGAACAAACCACTGTGTTCTGATATTCTGCACTCAAACCATTCTTGTTTCTGGATCTAAGAAAGAGCAAACTAATTAACCAAAGTATTACAAAATATCTCACATGTAACCACTGGAATGAGCACATGTAGGACACAGTAATTCTTGGTAAGGCATGCTGTGCTTTCCTTAGGGCTGCTATTGTTAAATTCTGATGAGACTAGGACTCATCCTAACCTTCCTGCATTATGCACAAGGAGAAAAACGAAAAATAATCTGTTTCTTCTTTTCATCCCTCTATTATTCTGAAATACTTGTGGTTTCTCATCTTGAACCTATCATTTTAAATTTTATCAATTTCATAGAGATATAATATGGAAAAGATAGTACAGTCCATAACATACTCAACAGGTTCAGGGTAACTACACAGAGCCCATAACTCAAGTCATCCAATACTTGTCACAATTCTCTCTCAGTATACTTATTTTTTTAATTATTATTTTTCAAGTAACATAACTTAGTGCCTGCTATGTGTTAGAAACATTGTAAGAAACTTTCAAAATAAATGAGTATGTAATACACATTCTATGTCCAGAGTCCCACACTCTAGATGGGAAAAGAAAGATGTACACACATACACACACACAGATATTTGGTGATTTTTAAAATTACACTCTGTTTAAGCAATATGGTAGCCTTGGAAAATAAGCTGAGGCCTGGGTAAGAAAATTCAGAAAGGCTATACTACAGAGATATCGTTATGTTAGGTTCTTTATTTTCTGTGCTTTAAGGAATTTAGAAAAATTCACCTTATTAATTAGTATATATAAATCGATAACTGATGTAGAATATTCTCGAATCTAAATAGATTGGGCACAGATTTGTTTATTAGTATTAAAACTGAGCAATTTTTTTTCCAGTTCTCCTTTACCTTAAGGTTTGGTTGATATTACAAAAGTATCCATACTGACTCTTCTGTCTAGCAATTCAGATATATAAGCAACACCCCAGAATTTTAAGGTGGTTGTTTAATATCACAGCTTCAATAATCAGTAACACACACACACACACACACACACTCCATTATTAGCCTTCGAATTTGAAAGTATTCAATGGTTCAGAAACTGATTCCATGTAGCTTATCATTAAAAATAATAATAATAAAGGTTATATTTGGTAATAAAGAATCACTTTCTAGTAATAATTTTATGTATATAGTCAGAGCACTTTTAACTAAATTCTTAGTTTTAAAAATATATGGCTTGTGTATTAATTTAGAGGCTGTAGGACTTAATTACCCTTTTCAGTTTTCTCTAGAAAATGTCTTTATGTGGGTTGAAAAATTTCTTAAGCGGAGCACAGGCTCCGGACGCACAGGCTCAGCGGCCATGGCTCACAAGCACAGCCGCTCTGCGGCATGTGGGACCCTCCCGGACCGGGGCACGAACCCGTGTCCCCTGCATCGGCAGGCGGACTCTCAACCACTGCACCACCAGGGAAGCCCTCATTTTCCTCTTTAAATAAAGTCAGCCTTTTAGCTTTCTCTTATATAAAACATTGTTCAAACATTTTGAAAATTTTACCCTACTTCTCAAATTAAATATAATTCCAAGATACCATTTGTAAAAGATTTACTCAGAACAATAATTTGCAACATAAACTCAGCTTTGACAAAAAATGGAACTTAGTCTAAAATGAAATCATACTATTTGGTTTGAAATAAGAAATTTTGAGCAAACTGTTATTTTTTAGAATTACATAATTTTCTTTCTTTTTTTCCATTTGAAAATTTTTTATGACTGTCCAGGAAGTTAATTTCATTCCCCTTACACACTCTTACAGGGCCTAAAACACAGTAGGTATTCAGGAAGTGTTTCTTGATTGAATGAAAAAAATACATTTGTGATATAGTTATTTTTTATTTTTAAATTAATAAACTTTAGTTTTTGATAATTTTTAGGTTTATAGAAAAACTGAACAGAAAGTACAGAAAGTTTTCATATACTCCCACATCTTGCCTCCCCCTTATTTCCCTTATTATCAATCTAATGTGGTATATTTGTTAAAATTAATGAGCCAGTATTGAAATATGATTAACTAAAGCCTATAGTTTACCTTAGGGTTCACTTTTTGTATTGTACATTCTATGGGCTTTGAAAAATGTATAACGATATGTACCTACAAATATGATATTACACAGAATAGTTTTACTGCTCTAAAAATCCCCTGTACTCAAACCTATTCATCTTTTTCTCCCTCCTCCTATCCCCGGCAACCACTGATTTTTTTTTTTAACATCTTTATTGATTTTGTTTTATTATATCTGTAGTTTTGCATTTTCCAGAATGTCGTATAGTTGGAATCGTATAGTACGTAGACTTTTTCAGGTTGACTTCTTTCTCTTAGCAATGCACATTTAAGTTTCCTCCATTTTTGTGTGTATGTGGCTTGACAGCTCCCTTCTTTTTACTGTTAAATGACATTCCACTGAATGGATGCATCATAGTTTGTTTATCTATTCATCTATTGAAGGACAACTTGTTCGCTTCTAGTTTCAAGCAATTACAGATAAAGCTGTTATAAACATTCATGTACAGGTTTGTGAGGATGTAAGTTTTCAGCTCATTTGGGTGAATACCAAGGAGCACAACTGCTAGATCACATGGTAAGTGTATGTTTAGTTTTGTAAGAAACTTCCAAATTGTCTTTCAAAGTGACTGCACCACTTTGCATTTCCTTCCAATTCACTTCTGTCTTTTTTACTGACAGATATTTACATATTGGACACAACTATACACAAAATAATCTACACTGTTTATACATTTATATTCTTTATTATAGTTTTATAGATATATTTATAAAATCTTGGTCAGATCTAGGATTCTTTCTCTCTCATACAACTTTTCTATATAGAAGAAAAATGTCATTGACAATGCTTCCTAAAAAATTTTTTAGCAAACCATTTAGTTTTTCACAAAGACAGCCCTGATTTCTCATATGTTCTAATAGTACATTTTTGGTTTTAGTTTCCCTTTTTTTGTTAATATTAAGGGAAACTTTAAAAATTCAGTTTCTTATTTTCAGTTATTTGCAAGTTGACAAATGAAATGTGTTTTTTAGACTAATCATACTGAATTCATACTTTGAGGAAAAAGTGTTCTTATTTTTTGGAGCTCAGTCATTTTGTTATAACTGAAACAAAAATGTGTGGCAAAACTCTTCTCAGGTTTTTCTTTGAAGTTATAGAGACACATGGGTATATGTATACATACATGTATGTATACATAGACACACATTTTTAAGGAAAACATAGAGGAAGTCAGAAATTCTGACATTGTAATAATAGATATATCTTTTGAAATTTTTGAAGAAAATACACTGAATATGCTAAAACTCCTAAATCCAGCTTTTCATAGAAGAACAGTAAATAACACTTCACTGTACTGCCTATGAAAAGATAGAGATGTGTAATGATACTGCCAGAGAGAATTTATCTTAGAATTGTGAAATAGTCCGCATATTCACAATTTTATGTGTCATGTGGTATAAAATTTCACATACAGCTTGCATTAAGGGCTTTATCTGAACTTCCAGTTAGAGATAATGTCACCTTGAGTGATAGGCTGAGGGTGAAGAAAGGCAAATAAGAGGAAGTGTATAAGATATATAAGAAATAAACACATAAAAAGAGGATCCTTAATTATCAAAAGAAAAACCTGAATTTCAAGCAAAGAGCATATAATTTGGAATTTCTATTATAAAACATAGCATATTGTTTTAGTCATTTCAGGCTACCATAGATGGGGTAACTTAAACAAAAGAAATTTACTTCTCATAGTTCTGGAGGCTGGAATGTCCAAAATCAAGGTTCTGGCAAAGTAGGGTTCTTTCTGAGGCCTCTTCTCTTATTTGTAGGCAGTCTCTATCTCACTGTGAGCTCACATGACCTCTTTGTGTGCACCTGGAGAAAGAGCTTTCTGGTGTTTCTTCTTACAAGGACAGTAATCATGTCAGATCAGGGCCCCATCCATGTGACCTAATTTAACTTTAATTATCTGCAAAAGACCTTATCTCCAAACACAGTTACTTTGTGGGTTAGGGCTTCAACACATGAATTTTGGGGAGACACAATTCAGTCCACAGCATATAGCAAGTGCCAGATTAAGAGAAAGCATGAGGAAGGTGTAATTTGTTGTTCCAAGGTCTACACAAATGGCTGTCTACACACTTGGAGCCTGTTTGTTAGATCCACAGCATATAGGCCACAGTGGTCCCTGTGGCAAGAGAGTGAGCTTATGAGGAAGGGTATGCTCCCCTTCTGAGATAAAATTCAGTATAAAAGCCATCCTCAGTGATCACTCCCAACTTAGTGAAGATGGACCATGAGAAGCATGCAGTCTGCCATCCCTAGTGAAGTGAAGCACAGAAGAAATAATGTAGTAGTTTTATAGGGGGTAATCACAGTGCATCTCCCAAAAAAGAGATATAAGAATTTAAAAAATGACACTGCCCCTATTTTTAGAACCACCATATAGTTTGCAGAGCTGCCAGTAAACTATAATCCAGATAAGCTAGACTTCCAGGCTGTGTATTTAGTAATGACTTAAACAAAGGGATCCAGGTGTAGTTTCTAAGTGAAGTAGAGTCCACATTTTGAAGCAGAACCTCACATCTATTCCACACAATGAAGGATCCTACCCAGAAGTAGTATGATGTCAAAATATGACATTTTGGGCTTCCCTGGTGGCTCAGTGGTTGAGAGTCCACCTGCCGGTGCAGGGGACACAGGTTCGTGCCCCGGTCTGGGAAGATCCCACATGTCACGGAGTGGCTGGGCCCGTGAGCCATGAACGCTGAGCCTGTGCGTCCGGAGCCTGTGCTCCACAACGGGAGAGGCCGCAACAGTGAGAAGCCCATGAACCGCAAAAAAAGAAAAAAAAAAAAAAAAAAGACATTTCGTTTTTCACAAGCAAAACATTTTACTTGTATTTTAATTAATATTTTCTGTAACTTCTTACTTGAGGTTCATGAGGAAGTCAAATAAGTGAGATGTGTTACATATAATTTTACAGCTGTGGTAGAATATTCCCTCCTTTCCCATGCTGTGATATTTCTGATCATAGTATGTAGAAATATAATTCTGATATTATTGCTTTGCATTTTTCCTTAACAGAAATTGACTTCTAAAAAACTGGGACATGAGGGGCTTCCCTGGTGGTGCAGTGGTTAAGAATCCGCCTGCAAGTGCAGGGGACGAGTGTTTGATCCCTGGTCCAGGAAGACCCCACATGCAGCGGAACAGCTAAGCCCCTTTGCCACAACTACTGAGCCTGCGCTCTAGATCCTGCGAGCCAATAACTACTGATGCCCGCGAGCCACAACTATTGATAATTATATCAGTTATTTAAGCAGATACTACTATATACTATGCCTTTTACAAACTTCATAATATTTAATACCCAGAATAAACACATCAAACATTTACAATTATATCCATTTTATAGATAGTAAAACTGATAACAGGGTATATTAAATCTTTACAAAAGGCTTTATTGCTGTCAAATAATGTTTCAAGTCTGAACCTAGGTTTTTTTTAAGTCATTGGTATCTATATTCCTTTCCCTATGCAATACTGCCAATAGCCTAAAGTAAAAAATAATAATATGGAGTTATTTTGGAATATATGCTGAATTTTTTATAAATGCCTGATTTGAGAAATAGAGCAAGTAGTAAGTATTTATGACACAATTTTGCAAAAAAATTTAATTACCTCATGCCAGTTAATTATATTTATGTTGCTCAATAAGCAAAAGAAGAATTTTGAAATACACAAAATTGTCTTTGTATCACTTCTAACTATGAGGACTTAGGTGAAAAATCTCTGTGGTATAAGACTCTAGTGTGGCTTTCATAGCCCTTACCTTCTTAAGATAACAACTTTGTACTCTCTCTTAAGTGTACCCTTAAGTGGCAAATATGGGACCATGTGATTATGTGTACATGATTATGTTACATGAAAGTGGAAACCATCTTGCTAGGAGACTCTTTTTCTTATGGCTTTGAAGGAACAAGCTGTCATTTGTGAGCTGCCATATGGGAAAGGTCACACAGCAAGGAACTGAGAGTGACCACTGGTCCTCAGGCAGCCAGAAACTGAGACCCTGGGTCCAGTAGCCTTTCTGGTACTTACTGAATACTGTTAAGAACCACATGAGTTTGGGCAAGAATACCTCCCCTGCTGAGCCTCAGCTGAGACTACAGTCCTGGCTGACACCTTGATTGCAGCTTTATAAGGCCATGAAGCAGATAGCTCAACTAAATCAACTAAATCCTGCCCAGGCTCCTGACCCACAGAAAGTGTGAAATAATAAATTGTCCTGGTTTAAGGTAAAAAGTTTGTGGTATTATTTTTATTTTAATAGATAACTAATATAATCTCATATATATTATTTATACCTTATCATTGGCTTTCTTATTTATCAGAAATTTTATATAAAAAAATAAGTGCCTTATTACACACATACACAATCATATACATGTGTGTGCACACATCCACACAAACCCACGACATATGCCCATATAAAAACGTGTGACTCAGAGAGAGGTATATCTGACAGTTAAATGAAATATTTGTTGTTAAGTTATGCATTATTCAAAAAATACATGGTTGAACTGATTTTGTCTTTACGTTTCTGAGCTCAGAAAATGAATTGAATTCTTATAAGTAATGAGAAACATGGGTAAAGCTCTCCTAGTAGATTGGCCAAAATCTTGAGAGCCTGAGGCTTTGCCAACACTAGCTTCCAGAAATTGCCAGCTTCAGAGGTCAGCACTGTTATCACAAACTATGAAAATATAAAGATGTTTTCAAATCCTTTCTGTGTGATGAAAGATTAAAAGCTGAGGTACATGTTGCCATGGCAATAGTGTTTTGTTTACAGAACTTGTCTTCTCTAAAACTTGTCCTTTAAATGGTAGGAAAGAACCACTTCAGTCTTAACATTGTATTGCACTCTTAGCTTTCATTAGTGAAATAATATTTGTTCATTTTGCAATAAGAAGCACAAAATGTTCCATTGCTCATTTTGTCCATTTATTTAATGACATTGGTAGGCTTGTTACTTTAAATAAATCTAAAGAAAATGAATATGTACTGGTTAATCCAGTTGAATCCATGTAAATACACTACTGTGGCTCTTAACATTGGTAAATATAACAAATTCTCACTAATATACAGGATGGAATGTTATAATGTTCTGCTTCACGGTGATTTACTATAATGCAGGGACTAGTTCATTTGCCAATTTCTCCTACTTTGAAAAACTGTATTAATCAGGATGATACAAGCTTTGTAGTTCTAACAATTGACTCTGACATTGCAGTGGCTAAAACATCACATGCTTGTTTCTTGCTTTCACGAAATCAGGGTCCATATTCTCCAGGATATCTGTCTGCCATACAATATTTCAGTGATGAGGTTGCTTCCGTTCTATGCTCTACCATCTCAATACAAAGACTAGTGGTGTAACAGAGGAAGTGCTGTTGAAGGGTTTTGCACTGGCCCCAAAAGATACACATCTATTCTGCTCACAGCCCTCTGACTACAACTTATTTCATGGCCCTGCCTACTGCAAGAAGGGTAGGACAAATAGGGATGTACTGATTACATTTGCAAGAATTAGTTACCCTCCTACATCTATCATCCAGGAAAAATTATTCACTTACTAGCCTTGCCTTCACACTATGGGAGTATTCTTTTTTTCTTTCTAACCACTCACAATCCTCTCCCTTTGATCTGCCATACCCTTGAATCTGCAATGCTCACCTCATCAATCATAGACAAGAGCTAATATTTTACTATACTAGTCTAACCCCTGTAAATAGTACTTTGATTTAATATTTTGAAATAATAAAAATAATATGAATTTTTAGAATACTACATATGAATAAATAATTAAAAGAAGTGCTGCATTGCTTACTTATTTGGTAGAAGAGCCAGTACTTTCTGGTCTCCTGATCCTTAATCCCCAGCTCTATGTTTCTTCCTATTATCATTATCATTACAGGTATCATCTCTATTTGCTATTATTGAGAGATTTCACCACATGATGTGGTAATAGGCTACGCACAATGAAAATTAATTTCTCAGGGTCTCTAGGCTTTCAATATCTTGGTATATATCTGTATATATATAATATATAGTTGATGTGTTCAATATTTGTTGATACTCTCATATTGTTGGTTCATCAAGCAGCATCCTTACAACAGAAATATTTTATAAATTTTTTTCTTTTTCTCTTTTTTTCCATATTCCTTGATATGGAATATATCATTTTGTTTCACAACCTTCTGAACTTTTATCTGTTATTTCTCTTCCTCAGGTTAGGTTTCCCTTTTTTGGGTTAACAAATTTATATCATCTTTAAAAACTCAGTCTGTGTTTCAGTGCCACTTAAATAGAAAGTCTCTTCTTGTCTACCAGTCTCATGTATTTGTCTATGCTGCAAGGATACCATGGGCTATGAAAAGCTTTATTACACAATATATCAGATAGCATTATTCTCACTTTCATTTTGATATCTGTCAGTCTGTCTCTCTGTCTGTCTCTATCTATATCTCCTTAGCTTTTTCTTTAACTTTCCCTTGCCATTAAAGATTATAAAATGTAAAATTCCTATGTTATGACTACTTATACTCCAGAGAAGATGTAGGTTACAGAATTTACACTATTAACTGTTGTGATAATTAAAGAGTTTAGTATAGTGTTTATGCATATTTTAGTGCTCAATAAATGCTAGCTTGCATTACTATTGAAAGAAAATAATATTTGGGAATAGAAGATATTATAGCTTACAATGGTGTAGACTTAGTACATCACTTCTATATATTTTCACTTATTCATGGAGCCTATCTTTCAAATACTACAACTCATTTGATTAGACAATTCTTACAACATTAAAATATTAAACATAAATACAAAATTCTAGATTTGTGATTATTTGGTTTCAATTATTTGTCTAAAAGGTAAGAGAAATAGTATGAAAAGAGGCATGGAATTAGAACTGAAAATTCTGTTCTGGTGAAAAAGTTGAGAACTTTCTGGAAAAGGCTGTGTGATGTAAAATAATTGGAAATAGTAACTTGAAGTAACTACTGGGTAAATTATTTTGAGCCTTTTATTTAATTGGTAGGTTGTTACTAAGATCTGCAAGAGCATCAACAAAATATTTCCTCAAAATATAGAGCGTACAAGTCTTCTGAGCTCCCTGATGTTTGCCATCTATTCCAGTCTAAATGTTCTCTAATTTCACATCAATCATCTAATGATCTAGATTGCCCATTGCTTCCAGCTCTCTTTTCGTGTTTTATTTGGTTAAAGGAAAATCAGCTTTACATTGTGAAAAGGCATACTGTTAGTGAATTGTGAAATTATGAGAGATTGTGCTGTAATTACTGAATACTGGCTCTCCACTAACGTGTTGCTTCAACGTGGGAAGAACTGCCAGAGAATTTAAGTTTCTCTCCTCAGTAGTCCATCGTTACAGCAACAATTGTGGAAATCAAGTGAGATGTGGAGCCATTTTTGATTACCTTAAATGGCACATTTATACATGCCAGCAAGAATCTATGCTTCTATACAAACTGAAAAGAAAATGAAACAGACTGTGGATGTAGTCTCTCGGGTTGAATGGAGGTGGATCAGCTTGTACATAACACCTGTTCAAGCTAAGAAAGTCAGGGGAAGCTTAACATGTTTTCTCAATCATACTAATTTCCTGGGTGCCAAGGCAGAAAATCTGAAACATATGACCTCTGTTCACACTATGAGGGACTATTTAGAACAAAGGTGATGAACCTGGAAGAAAATGTGGAAATGCTCTCTCAGGTGCCAGTATAGTTGGAATATTTTGCTGCCAGCAATCAGGAGCCCTTAAACATCAACATTGCAGGCTTTTGTCAACTAGTGTACAGGGCAACCTCTAAAAATATTTAATAAGGAATAGGAAACAAAACTGGCATATTTCTTAACATATCAAAAGAATTTCAACATATGGTCTCCAAACCTTTTCATTTTCCCCCCTGCAACTCAATACAGAATTATAATGCATTTAATGTAGCATTCCAATCCAAATAGTTGTTTGTGAAGTGAAATCATGAAGCTAAATTTCAGACTCCGTTTTAAAATCTTTCCTGCAATCTTAAATACTTTAGCTGGCCAGATAACATGCAGCTACAGTATCAAAAGGGGAAGTCATAGGAGTGCAATTTGTATGTAATCCTCTTTCCATCAAAATGTTCTAAAACAAAAAAAAATCATTAAAAAATTAATATTAGAAGAAAGTCTTATCAAATTTTATATAATTGGTTTTTTTTATTGCTGTTTGGGTTTGTTTGTTTGTTTGTTTGTTTGTTAACAATTATACTCTCTCTCTCTGTCTTTATTGGTTAAAAGTAAGACTGTAAAATGCCCAGGGTTTTTGTCTTGTGGATGTTATTCAATTTAAATTCCATGCTCCCCAAATTGTCCTTGTTTTGGTTGGTAAGACAGCAAGAGAGTAGCTACAATTCAGTGGGATTAAGTGCTTTACAGTATTCCATAAATTATACTGAGAGAGGTCTCAGGGAGGAGCAAGTAATTATGCTTGAGGGGATACAACAAGTGTCACAGTCAGCCTTTGAATTGGACCTTAAAGAATGAATGAAAATTCACTAGCTGGAGGGGGAAAGAATGTAGCATCCTGAGGGGAGGGCCTTTGGAAATGTCAAAGATGTATTCAAAGGCCTGGAAATTTCAATAATGTTTTTTCAGGTGGAATTAAATGTATGCTGGGTGCAGAGAGAAAGCTGACAAGACCTGTGGCTGAAAGGTTAGATCAGAGATTATTGTAAAGGGCTGTTGATGTCAGACTAAGGAGATTACACTTTATCAAAGAGGCCTGTGGTCTGCAAAGTGGGGTGTAGGTCACATTTTTTCCTCCTCCCCATCCTGTTGCCTCCTGTAGCCTCTTCCTCTGTGTGAAAAATTTCACCACTGTTGTCCACCCTTCACATTTTATATCATGTCAACAGCATCCTTGGAGCTTTTGTCCATGGGTAACATTAGATGAAGAAATCCTGACAAGTACATTCAAAATAAAGATTACCTGTCTTGTATTTAAAGTGGGAAAGCATGAATGGAAACCATTATAGTAATAAACTAAATATTAATAGATGAGAGAGTATATAGTACGTGCAAAGGTAGCAAAAGGAGGGGTTTTGCTACTTGCAAGCAATACTCAAACTATTTTTATTTAGTAATCACCTACTAGGTCTAGTAGAGTGACTTAACTGGACACTGTATTTTAGGAACATGGCTTACAGAATATTGGTTATGATAGACTTATATAAATAAAATATACGATAAATTTAATGTAACATTACATATCACACAGAAGCTCTATATGACAATTATTTTTGTAAAAGTCTAACATTTTAGGTGTTCAATTGATGATTTGATAAAATCACAAAGAAGAATGACATCATCTAAGGACATGCCTTGTACAAGCTTTCTGTTTTTGTATTTTCATATTTAAATATCATATGAATTTGTTTAATAAGTTAATACATATAGTGAACATTTGAATTATAATATATACATAGTATCTATATCTATATATCCCCCTTCAAAGTGAGTGCATGTATTTATCTTCAAAGGGGCATAATGGGTTAAAAAAATCTTTTAAAATAATTATAGAAAAATAAGGGATCTATAAATGATATTAAAGCTTCTCTTTCTGTATTATTGCATATTATGGGTGTTTCTCGTATTTGCTGATGATAACCTGGGAATAATCCTGGTTTTGTAAACCTGGGAGATACCAACTACAAGGTTTAAGATTCAATTAAGCAGGATTTTAGTCCAAAATTATACATTACAATGCTATTATGTAACTCTTTGAAAATGTTTCTTTATACAGCAAATATGTTATATTTAGAGGTGTGCTCCTAGAAGGAATATTTATCTATAGGTACCTCAATATTAACAGGGATAATGAATTTGAGAGGGAGACACAAGAAAAAAAGAGAGACAGGGAACCAGGGAGAGACAGAGAGAGACAGAGAGAAAGAGAAATTACCATACTAATAATCTTTAGAATGAAAATGGAATTTTATACCTTCCTTACCAACGTAGACCGCTGCCTCTGTACTGCCTTATAATTACAAATGAAGAACTACAGGCCATCTTCTAATTCCAAGAAAATCCAGTGATTGAAAGCTAAATTTTAGAACATTAGTACTGAGATTTCACTACATGATACTTATAATAAATGATGGCATAAAAATAATATGTTGAACAGGATTTAGACTGGATAACCATTTAACCATTAAAATTTAAATGTAAAATTGATTTCTTTATTTACATTAGAACAAAAGATATCCCCAAACACTTTCTCTTTTTTTCTATTTAAGTAGTGAACTTGAAAACAAGGGAGTTTTCTTAACAAACTTTCCTCAACTTATCAATATGTTTCTTAAAGGATATTCCTTTTCATCTCTTATACCATAGAAATTTACACTGCTTTGACAAAAATCCTGGCTAATTTTAAGCCCATGGCAGGAAATAGGTTGAGGTCAGTAAAACAGCATTATCATATATTGTCTTGTTCAGTGAAGTAACACAAAGAAAAATGTCTGCTGAAAGCCAACCAAATCACTGTCAACCTGAGAAGTGTCAGGCATTTCCCAATCTTCCAGGCTGTTATTCAATTCTCCTTTGTATTCGGGGATTTGCAGGCTAAGTAAATGCTTTTCAGAATAAGTCAAATTTAAGAGCATTGCCCAGCTCAGTGTTTCCATTGCGTGGGATAATCATGGTTCAGTAGATAACAGCAAAATTGGAAGTGAAGAAATGCTCTAAATGGTTAGGCCTGTCCAAATTTCAGCTCCTGACACTGTCAAGAAACTTTTCCAAGGAGCATTAATTACCTCACCTACAAACTAGGGGCGGTGAGATTTACTCTTCCTTCCCGGCAAAGCTGTTTTAGGAATCAAATTAAATACGTTTTTTGAAAGCACATTTGAAATAATAATTTATGATGGCATTGTTCTAATTCTCACAAAATTTTTGAGACTATCAAGTTAAAACTATCATTAATTATAACCTTCAACTTTGATCATCAAAATTCATAAGAAAATTGTGTTCGTCATCACTTCATTCAATCACTCCTTGAGTCATCCAAGCATTTATTAAGCAACTATGATGTGCAAGTGAATATCCTTGTAATTAATATACCTTAAATCTAAAACAAGAATAGGAGTCATGTGAAACCATGTCAGAAGACAGTTAATCGCTTTAAAGGAAATACATAGTAAGTTTTACTTGGTTTAGAAGACAATATTCTTTTGTTAGACCAAGCCAGTTTTTAGCAATAAGAATAAATTTGAAACACTAATCATTTTATTCCTCAAACACTTTAGAAATCTAAAATTGGTTTACAATTACCTTTAGAATTACACCCCAAATACACTGTTCTTTAAGGCTTTGTATGATCTGGCCCCAGCCTGACTCATCAAACTTACATCATATTACTCTTCCCCCATCATATGTCCCTCAGAATATTGTCATTATATTTAGAAATCTTAGTACTATGATTTTGCTAGGGAAGATACAACACACAGTAACCATTGATAAAGGCTTGAGTAGGTTCTTCTAGATATAAACTGCCCATTTTAGGAATCAGACAAAGATTTGGTGAGGTTCATATTCTTTTTTGATAGTAGATGATCCTAACTGCTGTTTTTATATAAATGGACAACTAACTAACCAAACTTTACAAGAAAGTGGAAAATGTTAGATATATTTTTCGGAAGTGAAGATTGAAACTAGTATAGCAACAAACTTGTTATGAAGCCATACAACTTGTTATGGATTCCTCTAAGCTATTTAACATAAGCAGTCAGCCAAAGATATCAAACACTGTTTATTTTATTACTTTGCATTCTTGGTGTAATTCTAAAACAAAGGGACTTCATGAAGAGCCTAAAAGTCAGGGTTTTTTTTTTTTATTTTTTGCCATTCTAGCTTCTACTTTTGTACCCTACAACACCTTTTTTTCAGTTAAAGTTGTACCCTTTTTAATTCCTTCACATATTCACCTTCCTCCATGTTAGGGCTATTATATCCTTGGATGCCATGGAGCTAATTGGGGTCAGTCCTTGACATGTTCCTCCCTTCCTGGATTATGTGCCTATTCCATTTCTCTGGCTTTTGACATTTTGGTTCTTGGCCAATACCACCTACTCTCAAACTAAGTTAATTACCATCTGAGACTGCTTGACTACTGTCCCATTGTACCAGTTGGTCGTTGGGAAGATCTGTCATTAACATATCCACCCATATGGAAACACTTCTCTTAAATGTTCTTGAAGCTATTTACATTTTCATCTTTCCTCTAATCATGGAGACATGACACAAACACACAGAGAAGTCCTCATTTTCTTTTTTTAATTTACATTCATTTGGTATTTTTATTCATATATTTATTCAGTATTTCCAACTGACATTCTTAAACCTTGATGTTATCTTTAACATTTGTGGGTTTTTTTCCTCCTCATTGAGCCATTGTAATTTCTCTTTTATTCCCCCATCTATGCCCAGTCAGGTCTTTATGAACTGGCTACTGGATTTGAGCTCTAGGCTCCTGCAGGGCTAGCATTTGAGGATCTGCCCCTATAATCAATCAAAACTATCCAAAAATCAGACTCACTTTCAGAAATACAACCTTAATCACATCTCTCACCTTTTAAAACCCTTCAGCTTGGGACCCCTGCTTATGATTCAAGGCTTTGTTAGACACTGACAGTTCTCTAGCCTGAATGATCATTTCTATTCTTATTTCTCATATGTTCCAGGTGATATCTGACTTCCCTTAAAATATATTGCCCACTGTTTTCCAGGAATATCTTCACATTGCTATTTCTAGGTACCTGTTTATGTTTTCCCTGGCATTCATTTTTCACTTCCCCCTGTTAAGAACTTTTACTCCTTTTTCAAGGGTCATTTAATATCAATTTTTCAATGAGAAGTTCTGTTTAATCACTCCATGGAGTGCACAGTCATGTGAAAGCAGAAGTTTCATAAGCAATAAATAAGGTCACATTTAAATAAATGCTGTGTTTGGAGAGTTGGTTCAAAGAAACTTGAATACCACACACCAAGTTATCCTGTTCTTTGGGCCTTCCTCATCTACATTGCAGTTCCTTAAGGTCACAGATCATATCCTCCTCCTCCTCCTCCTCTTCATTTTTATCGTTCCCTGTAAATCTTCCAAATAAAATATGCTCAATATTGTATTATTATTTGATTGCCTAAGTCTGAAGGCATTTTCTATAAAGGCAAGGCTCTGGGTAGAATTTTTTAATTTGGTCCTGTCCAGTGATTCAAGAAAGCCATCCAAGACTACTTTAAAAAACTCACGTTTTATGCTCTTATGTCATCATTTATTAATTATACAAATAATCATTGAAAGATTTAGAGTATCAGTTACTCTTCTAAATGCTGAGGAAATAGTAGAGGAAGAAAAAAAAACATCCTGCTTTCAATAGGTTATGTGCTGTTCTTAGCATTTAGCTAATTTTAAAATTATATTTCTTGATTGATAGTTATAAAATATTATATAATTTTATTATATTACATTATTAAAATGTTCCTATATCTTTTATTCTCTATATCTACATACTACTTCTCTTTTTCCTCTCCACTGGAGAGGCACCGTTAATCCCAGAGTTTGTCAAATAGTAGACATTCAATAAATACAGTATTTGTGAACACTATACATGAAATACTTAAATACAAATATCATAATCTATGTAATTTTTGTAAGTTAATCTGATGTCCAGTTTACTGCTATCTTTTATATGAATAAACTATCTTACTTGAAGGAAATGTTTCCTTTTTCTCTCTTATTAGGTTCATTTAAAGGAAAAAAAAATGTGTTCTAGATTTTCAAGTTCTCAGGGTTCATGTTGATCAAGCATTTCCTGAGTGCAAGAAGTGTTACCATTTAATAATAAAGGAATATTTCCAAAGGTCACTTGTGTTTTCTAAAATCAGGTTGACTGGTATTAAAAATTTAACACAAATGCAGAAACGGTAAAAAAAAAAAAAAGTCATCGCATGCTTCTATCAATCAATAGACTACTGAATTGTCTCTCTGATATTAATTGCCTTTGAAAAATACAACAGCCAATGTGTCAGTAATTCTCAACATGTCAGGATAAAGAATTCTCAACATTAAAGCCAACTTGCTTGGAGGAGGGGAGAAAATACTTAGGTTATTTTGACCTTGAAGTCATTTCTTACTGCTTTCTTTCTCTCACACTGCTTACCCAATCCATTAGCCAATCCTTTCAATATTACCATTAAAGTAGATGCAGAATCCAAACACTCTCACAATCTCCACTTCTCCTAGACAAGTTAAAGCCACTGTAATCCCTAACCTGGACTCAAAAACGGTCTTCTAACATGTCTCCTGCTTCCACCCTTGCCAACTTTCTCCTTTACAGAAATCATGATCCTTTAAAAAAACTGAGTCAGTGGTGTCACGCTATGGCTCCAAACTCTGTATGGCTTCTCAATTCATTCAGAATAAAATGTATGCTGCCCGGGTACCCTACCATAGCTCTGATGTAATCTGTGGTCACTCCTCCCCTTGTCTCAAGTACACTGGTCTCCTCAAGTTGGGTCCAAGGCTTCAAGCATGCCAGGAGCACCCTCAGAGCATTTGTGAGAGTCCTTTTCATGGTCTAACAAACACACTTTTCTCCCAGAAAGACACATGGTTGGCTCCTTCACTTCCTCTGTCTATATTTATTTATTTATTTTTATTTTAACATCATTATTGGAGTATAATTGCTTTAAAATGGTGTGTTAGTTTCTGCTATATAACAAAGTGGATCAGCTATACATATTCATATATCCCCATATCTCCTCCCTCTTGCATCTCCTTCCCACCCTCCCTATCCCACCCCTCTAGGTGGACAGATAGAACCTAGCTGATCTCTCTGTGCTATGCGGCTGCTTCCCACTAGCTATCTATTTTACATTTGGTAGTCTATATATGACCATGCCACTCTCTCACTTCATCCCAACTTACCCTTCCCCCTCCCCGTGTTCTCAAGTACATTCTCTATGTCTGTGTTTTTCTTCCTGTCCTGTCCCTAGGTTCTTCAGAACCAACTTTTTTTTTTTTTAGATTCCATATATATGTGATAGCATACAGTATTTGTTTTTCTCTTTCTGACTTACTTCACTCTGCATGACAGTCTCTAAGTCCATCACCTCATTACAAATAACTCAATTTCATTTCTCTTTATGGCTGAGTAATATTCCATTGTATATATGTGCCACATGTTTATTCATTCATCTGTCAATGGACACTTAGTTTGATTCCATGTCCTGACTATTGTAAATAGAGCTGCAATGAACATTGTGGTACATGACTCTTTCTGAATTATGGTTTTCTCAGTGTATATGCCCAGTAGTGGGATTACTGGGTCATATGGTAGTTGTATTTTTAGTTTTTTAAGGAACCTCCATACTGTTCTCCATAGTGGCAGTATCAATTTAAATTCTCACAAACAGTGTAAGAGGGTTCCCTTTTCTTCACACTCTCTCCAGCATTTATTGTTTGTAGATATTTTGATGATGGCCATTCTGACTGGTGTGAGGTGATACCTCATTATAGTTTTCATTTGCATTTCTCGAATGATTAGTGATGTTGAGCATCCTTTCATGTGTTGGCAATCTGTACATCTTCTTTGGAAAAATGTCTATTTAGGTCTTCTGCAGATTTTTGGATTGGGTTGTTTGTTTGTTTTTTTTTTATATTGAGCTGCATGAGATGCTTGTATATTTTGGAGATTAATCCTTTGTAAGTTGCTTCATTTGCAAATATTTTCTGCCATTCTAAGGGTTGTATTTTCGCCTTGTTTATGGTTAACCTTGCTGGGCAAAAGCTTTAAGTTTCATTAGGTCCCATTTGTTCATTTTTGTTTTTATTTCCATTTATCTAGGAGGTGGGTTAAAAAGGATCTTGCTGTGATTTATGCCATAGAGTATTCTGCCTATGTTTTCCTCTAAGAGTTTTATAGTGTTTGGCCTTCCATTTAGGTCTTTAATCCATTTTGAGTTTATCTTTGTGTATGGTGTTAGGGAGTGTTCTAATTTCATTCCTTTACATGTAGCTGTCCAGTTGTCCCAGCACCACTTACTGAAGAGGCTGTCTTCTCTCCATTGTATATTCTTGCCTCCTTTATCAAAGATAAGGTGACCATATGTGCGTGGGTTTATCTCTGGGCTATCTATCCTGTTCCATTGATCTATATTTCTGTTGTTGTGCCATCATACTGTCTTGATTACTGCAGCTTTGTAGTATAGTCTGAAGTCAAGGAGCCTGATTCCTCCAGCTCCATTTATCTTTCTCAAAATTGCTTTGGCTATTCAGGTCTTTTGTGTTTCCATATATATTGTGAAATTTTTTGTTCTACTTCTGAGAAAAATGCTGTTGGTAATTTATAGGGATTGCATTGAATCTGTAGATTGCTTTGGGTAGTAGAGTCATTTTCACAATATTGATTCTTCCAATCCAAGAACATGTTATATCTCTCCATCTGTTTATATCATCTTTAATTTCTTTCATCATTGTCTTATAGTTTTCTGCATACAGGTCTTTTATCTCCTTAGGTAGGTTTATTCCTAGGTATTTCATTCTTTCTGTTGCAATGGTAAATGGGAGTGTTTCCTTAATTTCTCTTTCAGATTTTTCATCTCTGGTGTATAGGAATGCCAGAGATTTCTGTGCATTAATTTTGTATCCTGCTACTTTACCAAACTCATTGATTAGCTCTAGTACTTTTCTGGTAGCATCTTTAGGATTCTCTCTATATAGTGTCATGTCAAATGCAAACACGGACAGTTTTACTTCTTTTCCAATTTGGATTCCTTATATTTCTTATTTTTCTCTGATTGCTGTGGCTAAAATTTCCAAAACTATGTTGAATAATAGTGGTGAGAGTGAACAACCTTGCCTTGTTCCTGATCTTAGTGGAAATCGTTTCAGTATTTCACCATAGAGAGTGAAGTTGGCTGTGGGTTTGTCATATATGGCCTTATTATGTTGAGGTAAGTTCCCTCTATGCCTACTTTCTGGAGGGTTTTTATCATAAATGGGTACCGAATTTTGACAAAAGTTTTTCTGCATCTATAGAGATGATCATATGGTTTTTCTCCTTCAATTTGTTAACATGGTTTATCACATTGATTGATTTGCATATATTGAATAATCCTTGCATCCCTGGGATAAATCCCACTTGATCATGGTGTATGTTCCTTTTAATGAGATGCTGGATTCTGTTTGCTAGTACTTTGTTGAGGATTTTTGCATCTATGTTCATCAGTGATATTGGTCTGTAGTTTTGTTTTTTTGTGACATCTTTGTCTGGTTTTTGGTATCTGGGTGATCATGGCCTCATAGAATGAGTTCGGGAGTGTTCCTCCCTCTGCTATATTTTGGAAGAGTTTGAGAAGGATAGGTGTTAGCTCTTCTCTAAATGTTTGATAGAATTCGCCTGTGAAGCCATCTGGTCCTGGGCTTTTGTTTGTTGGAAGATTTTTAATCACAGTTTCAATTTCAGTGTTTGTGATTAATCTATTTTTATTTTCTATTTCTTCCTCGTTCAGTCTCAGAAGGTTGTGCTTTTCTAAGAATTTGTCCATTTCTTCCGCATTGTCTACTTTATTGGCATAGAGTTGCTTGAAGTAATCTTTCATGATCCTTTGTATTTCTACAGTGTCAGTTGTTCTCCTTTTTCATTTCTAATTCTATTGATTTGAGTCTTCTCCCTTTTTTTCTTGTTGTGTCTGGCTAATGGTTTATTATATTTGTTGATCTTGTCAGAGAACCAGCTTTTAGTTTTATTGATCTTTGCTATCATTTCCTTCATTTCTTTTTCATTTATTTCTTATCTGATTTTTATGATTTCATTCCTTCTGCTAAGTTTGGGGGTTTTTTTGTTCTTCTTTCTCTAATTGCTTTAGGTGTAAGTTTAAGTTGTTTATTTGAGATGTTTCTTGTTTCTTGAGGTAGGATTGTATTGCTATAAACTTCCCTCTTAGAAATGCTTTTTCTACATCCCATAGGTTTTGGGTTGTCATATTTTCATCGTCATTTGTTTCTAGGTATTTTTTGGTTTCTTCTATGATTTCTTCAGTGATCTCTTGGTTATTTAGTAATGTGTTGTTTAAGCTCCATGTGTTTGTATTTTTTACAGATTTTTTCCTATAATTGATATTTAGTCTCATAGCCCTCTGGTCAGAAAAGATACTTGATATGATTTCAATTTTCTTAAATTTACCAAGGCTTGACTTGTGACCCAAGATATGATCTATCCTGGAGAATGTTCCATGAGCACTTGAGAAGAAAGTGCATTCTGTTGTTTTTGGATGGAATGTCCTATACATATCATTTAAGTCCATCTTGTTTAATGTATCATTTACAGCTTGTGTTTCCTTATTTATTTTCATTTTGGATGATCTGTCCATTGGTGAAAGTGGGGTGTTAAAGTTCCCTACTACTATTTTATTACCGTTGATTAACTTTTTTTTATGGCAGTTAGCCTTTGCCTTATGTATTGAGGTGCTCCTATGTTGGGTGCATAAATATTTACAATTGTTATATCTTCTTCTTGGATCGATCCCTTGATCATTATGTACTGTCCTCCTTTGTCTCTAGTAATAGTCTTTATTTTAAGGTCTATTTTGTCTGTTGTGAGAATTGCTACTCCAGATCTTTTGATTTCCATTTGCATGGAATATCTTTTTCCATCCCCTCACTTTCAGTCTGCGTGTATCCCAAGGTCTGGAGTGAGTCTCTTGTAGACAGCATTTATATGGGTCTTCTTTTTGTATCCATTCAGCTAGTCTATATCTTTTGGTTGGAGCATTTAATCCATTCACATTTATAGTAGTTATCGATATATATATGTTCCTATTATAATTTTCTTAATTGGTTTAGGTTTGTTTTTGTAGGTCTTTTCCTTCTTTTGTGTTTCCTGCCTAGAGAAATTCCTTTAGCATTTTTTGTAAAGCTGTTTTTTTTGGTGCTGAATTCTCTTAGCTTTTGCTTGTCTGTAAAGGTTTTAATTTCTCTGTCAAATCTGAATGTGATCCTTGCTGGGTAGAGTCATCTTGGTTGTTTATTTTTCCCTTTCATCACTTTAAATATGTCCTGGCACTTCCTTCTGACTTGCAGAGTTTCTGCTGAAAGATCAGCTCTTAACCTTGTGGGTATTCTCTTGTATTGCTATTTGTTGCTTTTCCCTTGCTGCTTTTAATATTTTTTCTTTGTATTTAATTTTTGGTAGTTTGATAAATATGTGTCTTGGCATGTTTCTTTTTGGATTTATCCTGTATCAGACTCTCTGAATTTCTTAGACTTGGTTGACTATTTCTTTTTCCATGTTAGGGAAGCTTTCAACTGTAATCTTTTCAAATATTTTCTTAGTCCTTTTATTTCTCTTCTTCTTCTGGGACCCCCATACTTCGAATGTTGGTGTATTTAATGTTGTCCCAGAGGTCTCTGAGTGTGTCCTCAATTCTTTTCATTCTTTTTTCTTTATTCTGCTCTGTGGTAGTTATTTCCACTATTTTATCTTCCAGGTCACTTATCCGTTCTTCTGCCTCAGTTATTCTGATATTTATTCTTTCTAGAGAATTTTTAATTTCATTTACTGTGTTGTTCATCATTGTTTGTTTGCTCTTTAGTTCTTCTAGGTCCTTAAGCATTTCTTGTATTTTCTCCATTCTATTTCCAAGATTTTGGATCCTCTTTACCATCATTATTCTGAATTCTTTTTCAGGTAGACTGCCTATTTCCTCTTTTTTTTTTTTTTTTTCTCTTCAGTTATATATTTTTTATTTATATATTTTTTATTAGTTTCTGCTTTATAACAAAGTGAATCAGTCATACATATACATCTGTTCCCACATCCCTTCCCTCATGCATCTCTCTCCCTCCAACCCTCCCCATCCCACCCCTCCAGGCGGTCACAAAGCACCGAGCTGATCTCCCTGTGCTCTGTGGCTGCTTCCCACTATCTATCTACCTTACGTTTGGTAGTGTATATATGTCCATGCCTCTCTTTCGCTTTGTCACAGCTTACCCTTCCCCCTCCCCATATCCTCAAGTCCATTCTCAAGTAGGTCTGTGCCTTTATTCCCGTTTTACCCCTAGGTTCTTCATGACATTTTTTTTTTTTTAATTCCGTATATATGTGTTAGCATACGGTATTTGTCTTTCTCTTTCTGACTTACTTCACTCTGTATGACAGACTCTAGGTCTGGTGGGTTTTTGCCTTGCTCCTTCATCTGCTGTGTATTTCTCTCTCTTCCCATTTTTTTCTCTCTCTTCCCATTTTTCTTAACTTACTATGTTTGGGGTCTCATTTTCACAGGTTACAGGTTCATAGTTCCCATTGTTTTTGGTGTCTGACCCAAGTGGGTGAGGTTGGTTCAGTGGGTTGTGTAGGCTTCCTGGTGAAAGGGACTGGTGCCTATGTTCTGGTGGATGAGGCTGGATCTTGCTTTATGGTGGGCAGGACTGCTTCCCTTTGTGTGTTTGGGGTGTCTGTGAACCTAGTATGATTTTAGGCAGCCTCTCTGCTAATGGGTGGGCTTTTCTTCCTGTCTTGTTAATTTTTTGGCATAGGGTTTCCAGCACTGTAGCTTGCTGGTCGTTGAGTGGAGCTGAGTCTTAAGATTGAGATGGAGATCTCTGGGAGAGCTTTTGCCATTTAATATTACGTGGGGTTATGAGGTCTCTGGCGGTCCTATGTCCTGAACTCGGCTTTCCAACCTCAGAGGCTCAGGTCTGACATCCAGCCAGAGCACCAAGTCCCTGTTAGCCACATGGCTCAGAAGAAAGGGAGAAAAGGAAATAAAGAAAGGAAGGAAGGAAGCAAGGAAGGAAGGAGGGAAGGGAGAAAAAATAAAATAAAGTTATTAAAATAAAACTAAAAAAAGTATTAAAAATAAAAAAATAAAAAATAATTTTAGGGGCTTCCCTGGTGGTGCAGTGGTTGAGAGTCCGCCTGCCGATGCAGGGAAGCAGGTTTGTGCCCCAGTCTGGGAGGATTCCACATGCCACGGAGCGGCTGGGCACGTGAGCCATGGCTGCTGAGCCTGTGCGTCCGGAGTCTGTACTCCACAATGGGAGAGGCCACAGTAGTGAGAGGCCCATGTAACACAAAAAATAATAATAAATAAATTTTAAAAATAAATAAATAATTTAAAAAGAAAGAAAGAAAGAAAGAAAACAGCAACCAAACCAAAAAACAAAGCACCAGTGATAACAAGCGCTAAAAATGATCAAAAAAAAAAAAAAAAGGACATATAGAACCCAAGAGAAGCAGTAAAAGCAAAGCTATGTGACCAAATCACACAAAGAAGCATGCATACACACTCACAAAAAGAGAAAAAGGAAAGAAATATATATATACAGAAAAGTAAAATAAAAAAAGGAAGAGAGCAAACAAATCAATAAACAAATCTACCAAAGATAAGAAGCTCTAAAGTAAGATAAACATAAAACCAGAAACAAAATAGATGCAGAAAGCAAACCCCAAGTCTACAGTTGCTCCCAAAGTCCACTGCCTCAATTTTGGTATGATTCATTGTCTATTCAGGTATTTCTCAGATGCAGGGTACATCAAGTTGATTGTGGAAATTTAATCCGCTGCTCCTGAAGATGATGGGAGAAATTTCCCTTTCTGTTCTTTGCACAGCTCCTGGGGTTCAGTTTTGGATTTGGCCCTGCCGCTGCATGTAGGTTGCCTGAGGGCATCCGTTCCCTGCCCAGACAGGATGGGGTTAAAGTAGCAGCTGGTTAGGGGGCTGTTGCTCACTCAGGTCGGGAGGAGGGAGGGGTACGGACTGTGGGGTGAGCCTGAGGCAGCAGAGGTCAGCGTGATGTTGCAACAGCCTGAGGCGCACCGTGTGTTCTCCCAGGAAAGTTGTCCCTGTATCACAGGACCCTGGCTGTGGTGGGCTGCACAGGCTCCCAGGAGGGGAGGTGTGGAGAGTGACCTGTGCTTGCACATAGGCTTCTTGGTGGCTGCAGCAGCAGCCTTAGCATTTCATGCCCGTCTCTGGTGTCCATGCTGATAGCCACAGCTCACACCCACCTCTGGAGCTTGTTTAGGCGGTGCTCTGAATCCCTTCTCCTTGTGCACCCCAAAACAATGGTCTCTTGCCTCTTAGTCAGGTCCAGAGCTTTTCCTGGACTCCCTCCTGGCTAGCTGTGGTGCACTAACTCCCTTCAGGCTGTGTTCATGCTGCCAACCCCAGTCCTCTCCCTGGGATCTGACCTCCAAAGCCCGAGACTCAGCTCCCAGCCCCCACCTGCCCCAGTGGGTGAGCAGACAAGCCTCTTGGGCTGGTGAGTGCTGGTTGGCACCGATTCTCTGTGCGGGAATCTCTCTGCTTTTCCCTCTGCACCCCTGTTGTTGCACTCTCCTCTGTGGTTCTGAAGCTCCCCCACCCCCATCCAGCCCCAATCTCTGCCAGTGAAGAGGTTTCCTAGTGTGTGGAAACTTTTCCTCCTTCAAAGCTTCCTCCTAGAGGTGCAGGTCCCATCCTTATTCTTTTGTCTCTGTTTTGTCTTTTTTCTTTTGCTCTACCCATGTACCTGGGGAGTTTCTTGCCTTTTGGGAAGTCTGAGGTCTTTTGCCAGCATTCAGTAAGTGCTCTGTAGGAATTTTTCCACATGTAGATGTATTTTTGATGTATCTGTGGGGAGGAAGGTGATCTCCATGTCTTACTCCTCTGCCATCTTGAAGGTCCCTCCCTCTGTCTATATTTAAATGTCATTATCTGAGAGACTTTCTTAGACCAAGTTATGTAAAATAGCATTCCCTCTCCACTATTTATGTTCTCTTTTACATTTATTTGCCATCATTCATGTGCCATTTGACTTATCACATTTTCTCATTTATATACATATATATGTAAATTAAACATTAAAAATAATGTCTTTACTTGGTATTTGCCACTCTCTGCAATAGAGAGACTCTCTGTCAGGCAAAGAATGTTGTTTTGTTCACTTCTATATCACCAAAGTCTGGAAGGATGGCTTGTAAAATGTAGGTGATTAATAAATATTGTTTGAATGTTTAAAAATCTTTGTTACTGAAAAGTGTGGGAATCTTCACTTTTAATTTAAATGATTATAATTTGAAAGCTTTCCATTTACTTTCAAGTAAGAATGGCATGTTTCCATGAAACCATTTAAATAAAACAGACATTTTTATATTCCATGTTTCCTCTACTGTGAAGAAATATGCTTCTGCACTTGTAGAAATGAGCTAAAAGTAATATGTACTACTACAACCTAATGTTCAATGTAATAAATATATCTCTACATTTCTTGATCTAAGTTATGTAAAATGAGATACAATTGTCTCAAAAGAATTCCAGAACTTAAAAGAGAAGGTAATTTTTGTTCAAGCATAGGTGTTTCCTATAGTTTATAAAAGCAATAATAACTTATTAAAATTGTTTTCTGTTTCTGTATTATTGGGTATTGTTTATTTTTAAGTCCTATAGCTTATGCATTTGAATACATACAACTTTATGATGTCATGTAGTACAAAATGCTTTGCAGTGTTTGTGATCACCTACAGTTACGGACAATAATGTTGTCTAATACTCTCATTGTGCTCTTCTCTGTCTTAAAGAAGAGTATTATATTAATTTTTTTTTTAGTTGGCAAAATGTGTCAAGAAAATAGATAAAATATATGCCTGTACTGAAAAAATGTGTTTGTGTGTGTGTGTGTGCACATGTATGTGTGGAGAGAGAAAGAAAAAGAGAGAGTTACTATTCACACAAAATAAAAGTTACAACATATATAGTATCATAGGGAGAGTTTTATTGTTATCTTATTACAATCCAGTTGAGCTCTATAAAAATTCTTAGAATGTATGACATAAAAAACAGTATTATTTATGATTTCTACTGCTTCAACATATACCATCAAGATCTTTATGTCAAAAGATCTATTTTCTATACTCAACTGTTTCTAATAATTTCTCTCCTTTTTTAATGTTATATTCTTTTCTAAGGATGAACTTACTATTTCACCATGTGAAGTGTCAATGTTTGTTAGAAATTCAAGCCCATTTCACTAGGAATAGATATATGAAATTTCATGTTTCCTAGCTGTGCATATACACACACCTGTTAAAGAGAAATATTTTGATGTCTTTCTTTGATATATAATAAAATATTGAAAAGATTTTCTGTTTCAGTGCTAACTTTAACCTTAATGTTGAAATAAGTATAGTATATATAAAAGTAAATCTGTCACATGAGGGAGTGTAGATCATACTGTTTCTAATGTTATTTCAATCTCTCCAATTCTATGAATGGTTAACTATGTACCATATCAATATTGGATTGTGGGAAAAACATCACTGCATCTGCATAATCTCTAATACTAGCCATTAAATTATTAGAGACACGTACTGGTCAGTGACATTGCATTTCCTAGAATTTGACTGGACTTATGTACTTATGAATAAAGTTTTCTGAATTGCTAAACATAATGGGAAAATGGAGAGTTTTAGAGAGTTACTGTTTTCTGAATTGCTAAAAATAATGGGAAAAGTAATCAAAGGTAATATTTTTAAACATTGTTTGATATGTGAAGAGTGAAACAACTGCTACAGTCATACAATTACTTTCATAATTGTATCCATTCATCATCTAAGATTAATTCAACATTCATTTTATAATTTTGTGTTAAGTAATTGTTTAAAGGCATTGCTTGTATGAAAAAGTAAAGAAAGTATAAAAATAAAACACCTTGAAATAATTACAGCAAGAAATAAAAAATCTTGAATTATTTTGATCTCAAGTATTCCCAACATATATAATATTCTCTGTTAGAATACCAGCCCAAATGACATAGAAATACATTCCCTATCAAAAAATATATACCTCCATTTTTTCTTGGTATAGCTATTTAGAGCAATAATTTTGACTGGGTTATTAAGATGAATGGAGTGTGTTGAAATGATAAGGCAAGTAAAAGAATGAAAAAGATGTAGCAAAAGAAATATCAGAAAGGAAACTAGAACAGGAAATTTGTTATAGATGATCAAATTTAGTATATAGATATATAGATATGTAATACCATTGTTAATATGTAACAGTGAGAATAATTAGATAAGTGGAGTCAGACTTCACAAAATTGAGAATATCTTTCCTAAGTCATTGACAGTTGTTTTTTTATTATGATTAATATTTCTGAAATACTTATCCATTTCTGAGTAGATGTACATGTAGCAATACTTAGGTGAATGACACAGAATATGGAATCACTTGTGCAGAAACCTAGTTTTTCTATATTAAAAACCACTATAATATGCATTCATTATTTTAATCAATAAAAGCAAGATTTTCACTGAGTGAGTTTCTCTTATCAAATTAAGTACTTAAAATACAGATTATTCTTTTAGAAAACTAAGGTACCTTTAAAAAAAATAGTACTGGCAAAAGCACTAACAGGTTTGACACACCGTATCAGTCATGGCCAAAAAAAGTTATGACTGACAACGTGCCTAGGGCCTCAGGGACAAATCTTTAGAAGAAGGGAAGTGTCCAAAGGCAGAGTTCAAGGAAAAGGTCTGGAACAGAGCAAGACTAATACATCAGAGAGTAACAAAAGCTTCCAAGGTCAAACTAAAATCAATCCATCAGATTATAGGCAACTCATGTGGCAAAGACAAGGCCAGAGCTCTATGATTCTGCTCCACACAACCAACGAAAAACCATTTTTATAAATTCTATAGAGAGGAGTGTGATATCTTGTGATAGTAACGGACAACCTGACAATATATCTCAGGTGTTTGAGATGCTCTATCTCTCCTTATTCAAGGAAGACATTCATTTTTGTAGAATTATATTTTTTGTAACATTCAGTGTTCCTCAGAGATTTTTTCACAGTCATTTTTAAAAATAGTAATCCCATATTTTGTAATCTATATTGTGTCATAATGTAAGAACTGTGTGAAGGATATCATTGGCTTTAGGAAAAGACTGGTTTGAATCATTTCTGCCACTTAATAACTGAATGACCTTGAACTGTTTATTTTACACCTCTGAGCTTTGGTTTTACTACCTCTAAAATGGTGATGGTAATAAATGGCCTGCAATGTTGCTATGAAGATGAATTGAGAAAATGAAGGTACAACATTTTAAGAGAGGCTGGAGAAGAGCTATAGTAGTTATTATTTTATTGCACATTTCTCTGACAGCTTAGTTCAGAGACAAACATACAACCACTACAACTCATTCTGTTGCTGAAGATGAAAATTATAGAACTAGGATGGCATATAGCTTTCATCTCAGGTGTTAATGACAATATATTTCTAATGGTTACAAGAAAAATTCTGGAGTTCATTAAAGACTACCATGAAGCATTTTCTACAATTGGTAGAAAAGGGTGATAGCACAACTATAGATGTTGACCCTTATGTAGAATGTTTGATTAAATTAATCTGACATTTTTTTTCTTCAATCTAAATTATCTTAATTTAGAGTGTTTATAATAATTAGTTAAGTGAAAATTAGCTATGTAACAAGGCTCGCACAAGCACACAAAGGCAAAATAATTCAAATATTTTGACTGTCAACACTGTCAATATCATCAACAACATATCAGTCATTCATATATGATGACTATGTATTTTAAAAATATATGTAGGGCTTCCTTGGTGGTGCAGTGGTTGAGAGCCCGCCTGCCAATGCAGGGGACACGGGTTTGTGCCCTGGTCCGGGAAGATCCCACATGCCGCTGAGTGGCTGGGCCCATGAGCCATGGCCGCTGAGCCTGCACGTCTGGAGCCTGTGCTCCGCAACGGGAGAGGACACAACAGTGAGTGACCCGCGTACTGCAAAAAAAAAAAAAAAAAAAAAAATGTAGAAGCAGTTCCTCCACTAGATGTCTTTGTACCTTCTCTTGGAAACAAACAAAAAAAAAGTGATCCTAGAGCAGTGATTTCAGCTGTAATGCATAGAAAAGTGGTGGATTTTTAAAATATTATAAATTCAGGTAATCACAGAGTATAACCTGATCCACTAGATTAAGGTGGTTAAGGTTGTGTATTTTCCCAAACCTCCAAGATAATTGTTAAACAAAGACTGGTTAAGAAGCAGTGCGTACAGTCTTGGAAAATATAACATTTTTATTATGAAATTTATATATCAGAGTTCTAATTTTCTTTCCTAATTTGATATTGACTAACTTCTCACACATTACAGCCACCATTAAAAATTAAGTTATAAAGCTTTAGTTTTCACTAAAAATTATGAATTTTATTATGTTGGATTATTTTATTTTTATTAATTTTATGACTGTCTTCAGGCTCTGCTAGTCTCTCTCTTTCTTCTGTTTAGCAAATAGTATATACTGTTGATAACTGTTGGCCTTGATAATAGTGACTATTACACTAAAAACTCAATATTGATTAATTTTAACATGTATGATACTATTTTCAAATCTGTCATTTTTTTCCTCTTGTGTGATGCCAATATTAATTGAAACTCTAGTTATTTCATAAGGAAATTGTGTCTTTATTCTGATATTCTTTAGTAGTCTTATTTGCTATATTATTATAAAATACCATATTGTTGTCTTTTTCTTTCTTAGAACAAAAACTATGAAGATGCATATCCATTACTTTGTAAGTTTAAATGTTATTGTTGGAAATGTTTCACAGAATTTAGTTTAGGGTTATATAACATTTTTGATGCCACAACAATAAATAATTCATGTTAATTTTAATTGTTTTTCTAATGAACCCTTCTTGACATTTCTCTGAATATAGTGAAAATACAAAGGTAACAAATTTGGAATTTATATTTTACAATGTTCCTTTATTTTTTAATTCTCTTCACTTAATTCTAGATTTTTTTTCTTCTCTTCTCAGAAGTATACACACATATATATAATCATAATCAATGTTTTCATATATATGTATATGTTTATAAATATTCATAAACATATACATATACAAATAATCTGAGGGGTATTTTAGTCCATATTAATTCAATAGGCCACACAATCACATTGCAGGTACAATACTAAACCTTCTATAAATACCTGATTAACTGGAATAGTTTAATGATTGAGTTGATCATTAATATAAAAATAACAAAAGCATATAAATAAAACATGTATAAATACATAATAAAATTAATAAACTGATAATTTAAAAACTGGTAGGTAGGGGATATATGTATATGTATAGCTGATTCACTTTGTTATAAAGCAAAAACTAACATACCATTGTAAAGCAATTATACTCCAATAATGATGTTTAAAAAAAACAACTGGTAGTTAAACAATAAACCAAGGCTAAATTCCTTGGTACTACAGCCAAGTACCATTATACTTCTTACTTCCCTAACTCCTCTCTCTTTGTGTCCTCTTACACTCTGGGCCATGCTAAGCTACTTACATTATTACAAACTTCTCACACTCTCCTACTTTCCAGTCCTTGCTCATTATGATCTTTCTGGAAAAGCATTCACTCAGACCTCCTGTGTTGGCCTATCATTTCTCCTGATTCAGTGCTGATACAACATCCTCTGAGATGCCGTCTCTAAATTTCAGAGCTGGCTATATTAATGGTTCTAAGGGTTTGCAAAGCATTTTGTGCATAATTCTCTCATAGAACATGTCTCCTTGAACCACAAGAATTTGATTATTTCTCTGGACTTTCCACTAGAATGTAAGCACTTGAAGGTGTTGGATTTATCTAATTCATTCTTATTGTGTACCTGAGAGCTTAGTGTGGTGTCTGACAATTTATTGTCTTTTAAGTATTATTTTTCTTAATTTGTGAAAAATAATAACAGAGCCCATTTTTCAATACATATAAAAACACTGTTAATTTCATTCAACCTTTCACCTGTTTGTGAGTAAATTCAATAAAATTTATGGTATCTAATATTTTTCAATATTTTGACTGTGCCAGAAGTTGAGACTACAGCTGCAAAATGACAACAACAACAAAAATATACCCAGCATCATGGAATATGTATTCTAGTGAGGTGAGACAGACAATAGAAAAATGTGATGTCCATAAAAGATAGTTAAGATAGCATTAAGATGAAGAAAACAAAACAGTGTAATAGAAGACAGTGTATGGTCATAGGGACCAACTTAGATAAAATAGTAATGGAAGGCCTCTATAACGTGGTGGCAGCTGTGTTTTAAGACATGGATGATAAAACAGAGTATGGGGAAAGAACTGTCTGGGCAGTGGGAGCAGCAAGTCCATTGTTCCCATGATGTGCACGAGTGCACATTGCAGACAGAAAGCCAGGGTGGTCAGGATATTGTGAATAAGGGGCATAATGATTGAGAGTTCTACTTTTGCTCATTATAATCTTACTTTAACTTGTTCATGTTATGTCAAGAATACTCTTCAAATTTTCAGAATAGTATTTTAAATTTCCTTTAAAGAATTGAGTATCTAGGGCTTCCCTGGTGGTGCAGTGATTAAGAATTTGCCTTTCATTGCAGGGAACATGGGTTCAAGCCCTGGTCCGGGAAGATCCCACATGCCACAGAGCAACTAAGCCCATGCACCACAACTACTGAGCCTGTGCTCTAGAGCCCACGAGCCACAACTACTGAGCCCACAAGCCACAACTACTGAAGCCCGTGCACCTAGAGCCCATGCTCCACAACAAGAGAAGCCACCACAAAGAGAAGCCCGCACACCACAACAAAGAGTAGTCCCCGCTCATCGCAACTAGAGAAAGCTCACGCACACCAACGAAGACCCAATGCAGCCAAAAATAAATAAATAAAATAAAATACATTTATAAGAAAAGAATTGTATATCTATACATAAACCATACCAAGTTAAGGAAAATATTAATAGTTTCCATTCACCTTAAGTCATTTCTGTTTTATTTCTTAAATTTTTTTTAGAACCTATACAAGTAGATTCATATATAGGAAAAGAGAACAAACTTTCTGAAGCATCATATAGATCAGGGGTACCAACCTGGTACTGGTCCATGGCCTGTTAGGAACTGGGCCAAGGAAAAACTGTCTTCCACAAAACCAGTTCCTGGTGCCAAAAATGTTGGGGACCTCTGATATAGATGGTAAGGCTACAAAAAGATACAATACAAATATATGGTAGTAAAATATTCAAATGTCACATATTTGAATTTTTGATGAAAGTATGACATTTATCAATCCTTCCAGACATAACAGTATTAAAATTTAAATATAAAACTGTTTTGGTGATGTTTTTTAGTTAGCTAGCATTTTTCTGACTCTAATACAAAATTTTCAATATGTTAACAGATAAGGGAGTAAAGTAAAGTAGATCTAATACCCAATTGCTATACTGATTGAAGTAAACAGGCACCCCCAAATAACGATTTGCCTAAAATGTCTTGGTGTTGGCATTGAATACTTAACATGGCATTGTGTTGCTGATGGTATAGGAATACTTTCACAGGTGCATTATTTTTCTTTCCAGAGTTCATTGGACTATATTTTTCTTCAAATAATAGTAAATTGTTTTTTTTCAAAAATATCTATTATTTGTACAGAGAAACTGGTTAATCTACAAATAGATGGATGATTTAAACCTGACTTTAATTCTTTTTTTTTAAATTTTAGAACAAGGAATATGTATTTTTATTTAAGTTTTTAGTGACACATTTTTCTATAAAATTTTGAGTATTAGTAATTTTCTAAGACATTGTTGAGCATCTAAATAAATTTTTTTAAACATTAGGCTCACTGAAGATATTTTTTAGACATTAGACCTATGCTGAGTTGGATATATTTTGGTCAGACATCTAAGAGAAATTGTTTGACAAAATAACCAAAGTTCAAAATCTAGATTAAATATCCTAAAGAGAATCCAGAATCATAGTAAAATGTGAACAAGTTGTTTTTTAAAATGTTAGGGAAATGATACTTTTTAATCCTTAAATTTGTAAAACATGGCAATTGAAAGAGGAGGCAGACAAATGATGTCAGGATTTTATCACATCTACAGAGTTACAGTGGGATATATAGAGATTTCAGCAAAAATATGGATATATTGTGAGAGAATATAATACAGTGATTAATGTTGGGATGGGCTCAAGGGAGTTCATTATATAGTACCCATGTTTTTATCCCAAATTCTGCATGAGGTATTATCAACAGATGGAGAACCAAAATATTTCTTTGCTATGAAAAAAGTTTAATTTGAGGGTCCTAGATAAATGTGAGTAAGTAAACATTCTATTCTTCAGTATAGATTTTGGCATCACCCACCGGAGAGGTAGCTTGATACAGATACACTTGTCAGATCAGAGGGGAAAAAGAGAGAGGGAGAGAGAGATTCCCCATTGTTGCCCAGAAATACAGCTTTCTTCTAGATTGGAAATGTTGGGGAATAATTGTGACCCACCAATGTAGTAGTTTATCGACCTCTATGGAATTCAGTAAGGAGTTGGGCAAGAAATCAAGAATATTTATTGGAACTCAATAATCTATCAGTATAGCTTTGATTCTAACCTTTTGAACTTGCTTCTTTGAGTATGCTATGGGGACACTAGTAGGAAAAAATTTATATTTTCTTTCAGAAAGCTCCAAAATTGGTAAAACAGCCTATTAAGTAAATTAACATTAAAGTCACCATGAATCAAAAACTGAAATTATCTGCCTATCATATTTCCCAGCCCATACTATAACCAGCCAAGTTGTATGTTTTCCAGTGGCTTACTGGGGGTTTTGTAAAGAGATGGAAGATGTATTGACAACAAAGACACAAATAATAAAATGTACTCATTTGAATATAAACATTATAACACTAGTCAAATACTCAGGGAAAATTTGGTCAAATATTAAATCCCATTGCAATCAATCAACAAAGCTTTGTATTTTTCTCACTGAAAAGGATCTGGTTATCTCAGGACCTCTGAGTTAAACTGTTCCATGACAAATCTCTCATGTCAACTTTAAAGATAACAAAGAGATACTAGATCACACAAGATTTTCATTAAACTAGCTCCACATTCTCTGAATTAAAAATACAGGTCAGTTCCCAGGCTTCTGAGCAGTTTTCCCAGCAAAAATTCTATACCAAATCCCAGCATTTAGTGCTAACAAAGACTCTAGCAGAAATTCAGTGTTATCTGAGAAAAGGAGGGAAGAACAAAAATATTCTTAATTTGTTTCTCACCGAGAAGTCACAGAGTTTATGTCGGTTATCCAGGATCCATGACCACTGAACTTTGATTCAAATGGGAGAAAACCCCCAGGAAGAACATGATTTGTCATGATGGATTACCACAGCTAGAAGGGGGGGAACATTTCTTTCCATTCTTTCCTCTCAGACAGTGCCTTTTGTGACACTTCTGCTGTATTATAGACTTAGAATTGTGGAGTGGTCTTAAGCCTCGGGCACGAGATGATATTTAAATTCCTTCTTTTCCTTCCTGGATATTCAAAATCTATGAATCACTCTTTCTGCTTTGCACTGCCAATCTATGTTTGCTACCAAAAACTGGAGCCTAGAACAACTCTTCTGTAGTGTTTGTAGAGTCCATTTGCAGCCATCCAATTCAAGGTCAAGCTTGAACGTTAACATTCAAAACACCCTGACACCTCCTTGGAGTTTGTGCTAACCCACGTTGTTCTCTCCTGTTACCTAATATCAAGAAGCTACACAATTTATCTGTAAACCACTAAATGCAAACAAACAAAAATGTTAGCAAGTTAAAGACCTGTGTTTTGTAGCGTCCTTTAACTGCATCCCAAATTTAAATCCACTCACTCGAGCAAAGCCAGAAGCTTCAGTCAGTATTACTTTTCTGTCCTAAAATTTTACTTTTTCTATTTCTCCAAGTTTGTAAACCAATAATTTAAACTTGCGGATCTTGAAGTTTTGCAGCTAATTTAGTTGAGCAGAGATGGCTCTTTTCAGATATATGTCACTTAGGTGCAAAAGGAAATAGGCACTTTCTGTCAGTAGGTTCCTCCCAAGAGAAAGAGAGGCAAGGCATTTTCAGCTCCCATTCTCATTGCCTCCCCTGGGGGAACGCTATGCTAAAGCATCTCCTTTCACATGAAAGGAAATATCTTCAATGAGGGAAGAAGTTTTCCTTCCACTTTCAACAGTTAAAAACCTTGGTTGGCTTTTATTTCTGGGATGGGAGTCTGAAGAGCTCCATGGACCCACTCTTGGTGAAACTAGTGCAACTGATGAAGAATGTAAAGAAACAGTTTAAAGTCGTAAGAGTATAAAGCAAATAAACATTTATTCAAGAAAAGCTACTAAAACTTGATAAGAACTGTTAGAGTCTATGTGATCCAGCCATGCACTGCTCTCTACCTTTCCCACCCCACCCCCAGTTTAGCATAAAGAGTCAATCTGAGTAGTTGTGACCAAGATTAGGCTCCCTCTCTACTCAGCTCCCAATCAGAGGAATACACTATTTCATATAGAGAGGAGGAAGGATGTCAGCATTTCTATTTCTTTCTGGTGAGTGTGAGCAAATGTTGGGTGCTCTCTTCTCTACCCAGTCCCACTCATCTGCTACAAATATACCCCAGGTTTGACAGGCTGAAAATTCTGAAGCCCCAATCTCCCTCACATCAGGTTGCTAATAAGGCAGTGGTTCTATAAAAATAGAAACAAGCTGAGAAGACCAGAGGCTATCATTCCTCCCAATTACCTGTTTAGTAGCTTAGAGATTCTTTTTTCTTGGGATGAGGCAATCTATGAGAACAAAGAGACCCAAAGCTCTCAAAGTTCAAAAATAACTTAGTTAAAAAAAAAAAAAAAGTGTGAGGAAGTTCAAGCCTAAAGTCACTCTTTAAAACAATAGTTCCTTTTGTTTAAAGCAGCAAAGTAAAACATAGTTCATTTTCACCAGAGAGAATTGGAGAAAGAGAAAGCTAAGAAGAGACTTCAGAGGTCAGAAGGAACCTCAAAGACCACCGGCAAAAACTACCCTTGTTCCAAATTAATTGGATTAGACTCCAGAGCAGTTTATGCCGTAAAGACTTGTTGAAAACAATACAGCAATCAGCATGCAATTAATGGATCCTAATAGCTGGGTGGAAAGCAAATTAGGCAGACAATTAACAGAGAGATCAGGAAAAGAGAAAGCCAAGGAAAGCTCTTCCAAAACTGTTGGCATCCCAGGTTAACTCTGAGCATAGTACCTAAGGCTGTGCCCCCCAAGGAGCAGCATCAGAGGTTTCACAGTGCAGGGAAATGGCTTCACTAAAATATTCTAGCCAAATCACTAACAAATAAACAGACCACAACTAAAACCAGTTCTGGTGAGGAGGGAGAAAAATCACTATCCAGATTTGTTAAACTATATTATCTAAAATATTCAGTTTCCAACAGCAAAAAGTTATATATAAAACATACAAAGAAACAGGACAGTATGACCCATACACAGGAAAAAAAATAGGAAGCAGAAACTGCCTGTGAGAGGACCAAGATGTTGGGTTTAACAGACAAAGGCATCAAAGCTGCTATTACAAATATATTCAAAGAACAGGGAAACCATGCTTTAAAAAGCAAGAAAAGTTCTGGTGATAGTGTCGCATCAAAAGTTAAGGCCTGAGGAGGAGCAGTTTTGTTTACTAATGAGGCTATCTTGGTATCAACTCAAACTAGGTTGTTAGAAATTTAGGATATTAACTACAATTCCCAGGATCCAAGAAAATAACTAAAAAATGTATAGAAAAGGAAATTTGGAGGTAATCCAAAAAATGCACTAGGCAAAGTACAATAAGCCAGAAAAGATGGGAGTACTGGAGGAACTGAGGAACAAAAAATATATGACATATAGAAAATAGCAAAATGGTAGAAGTAAGTCTTTTCTTATCAGTAATCACTTTAATTATGAATGAATTACACTCCTCAATCAAAAGACAGAGTCTCAAAGAATGGATAAAATATATGATCTATTTTCTTTCTGTAACTCTATTTTCTGTCTAAAGAGTTACTTTAGATCCAGAGATACAAATAAGTTGAAAACAAAAGAAAGGAAGAAAAATATTTCACCCAAGTAGAAACCAAAAAAGAGCTGAGGTGGCATTCTAATATCAGAAAAACAAATCTAAAACATACTTTATGTCAAAACTTCTAGATAGGGCTTCCCTGGTGGCTCAGTGGTTAAGAATCCGTCGATGCAGGGGACACGGTCTGGGAAGCCTTGGTCTGGGAAGATCCTACATACTAAGGAGCAACTAAGCCCATGTGCCTCAACTACTGAGCCTGTGCGCCTGGAACCCAGGCCCCACAAGAGAAGCCACCGCAATGAGATGCCCGGATGCCGCAATGAAGAGTAGCCCCCACTCGCCGCCACTACAGAAAGGCCGCGCGCAGCAATGAAGATCCAATTCAACCAAAAATAAATTAAATAAAATAAATAAATTTAAAAAACCCTTTTAGATAAAGAAGGTTAATTGATAAATTAAGGGGTCAAATTATCAAGAAGATATAAAATTATTATAAACAAAGGCACACACAGATACTCACAGATTCCAAGGCAAAGGCTCCTGTCGTGCATGGGAAACACCAGAGTTGGTCAGGAGGCAGGGATGTTGGGGAAATATCGGTCAACAGCTTTTACTATGGTTTCTGCAGGAAGGAAGAGGAAAGGCAATGTCAACAGGCTAGTCTGAATCATTTCAGTGGGCTCTGCAGCATAGGGGCTGTCCTTAGTTGTCAGGGGTGATTAAGTCAGGTGGAGAGTAGCCTGGCATGTAAGGGTCCCAAAAAGGAGGTAGTTGGGCGTGTGGCATCTAGATTGGTTGGTATGCATTTGAAGGCGCACTTAAGGGTGAGCTGTTTACTATAGGTAGGAATTAGCTAACCCCGGCAGGGACAGTCTCTTCAGGGTCAGTAGGGCCCCAGATGCCAAAACATCAGAATACATAAAATTAAAAACATGGTTAACAGAGTATTAGATTATAACCAAAAGTATAAAATAAATCTCCATGAGTCTAGGCTGATACAAATAAATGTTTGAATAAATAAATAGCGGGGATCTCTCCCATGCAGATAAACTGCAAATAATTTCTGTAAATACTCTGCCCTGAAGGAGGTGGAGCACAGTTCCCCACTACTTAGTATGGGCTGTGCATAGAGACTTTCTTCCAAAGAGGACAGTATGGTCAGGGAGGAGAAAAAGGGTTGCTTTACAGTGGAGAAACAACAATTCCCCAAGCTAGGTGATTAGGTTAATATCAACAGTGACGAGTCACATTGATAGCATGTGCCTTTGCTATGATGGGTTCAGAATAGTACATCAGCTCTGTATTCTTCTTTTCCAAAATATATTATTCAAATTTAATCATGAGAAAAATAACAAATTCTAATAGAGGGACATGCTATGAAATGTTAAAATACCTAACCAGTAATCCTCAAAATTGTCAAGGGCAAAAAACAAAACAAAACAAGAAAAGCCTAAGAAACAGTCACAACTGAGCAGAGCCTGGGGAAACTTGATGACTAAATGTAGTGTGGTATCCTGGATGAGATCATAGGAAAACTGAATAAAGAATTGACTTTAATTAATAATAGTATGTCAATACTGGTTCACTGATTTTGACAAATACATCCTAGTAATAGAAAATGTTAGTAATAGGGTAAATTGGGTGTGGGGTATATGGGATCTCTCTATAATACATTTGCAATAATTCTCTATATCTAATACTTCTTTTAAAAGATGTTTATTTAAAAAATCAAACTGATGATTTCCAAGGACTGAGAACTTTATAGTATGTAGAAAAAGACGAATTTGGAATCAAGATAGTATTAATATTAAAGTGGTATAATTATAAAGAAAAATAAGTTCATATTCTAGGTAAGGAGTTGAACTAGAGCAGTGCCAATATTCCTTGTAATTTTAATATCTTTATTTTTTATTTCATTTTGTTCTCAATTTATCATACACACAGTCACACATATCCCCTCAGCACTCTCTCATTAATTTGAACTTTAAATTTTTTGGTTTAACTTTCCTTTCTCTTTCCAATACTTCCAGTCTTCCAAAGAGTAAAATGTGTAAATATGGTTGCTAGGTAGTAACTAATGAACTACACATGCCGTTATAGGTTCTGCAAGTACACATTAATAAACACACGGGTATAGTCATATTTATAGAAAAAATATAACACCAAGAATACTGTATATGAAAGATAACAATAAAATATAGTCCAGATGTATAGTGTGTAGAAAATTTTATTACTTTTATATTTTTCTATTGTATATATTTTTCTTCACAATCATCTATCATTCTTCTAACAAAAATATTATGTTAGGTATAGAGTGATTTTACTGCATATATTCTTAATTTATGCAGGGCTGCTTTTTCTTTCTTCTGTCTTTGTATCTTTCCCCTTACTCTGTATCAAAATTGGAATCACCAGGCTATTTTGGATAGAGAAGTAATGAAAGTAATTTTTAAGTTTTCCAAAATTAAAACCATTTGCTTTCAAGTTTCAATTCTTACCACTCCTTGTGTAAGCATGTACAATGGTTAAACCATAATATTAACATAGCAGCATCGTTGTGAGTATAAATACACAAGCACTTGCAAGTGTGTTCAATCAATATTACCTACAGCTATTTTCATTAAAATATGTATTACCATTGATGAGTTTCCCCCAGATTGAGAACTGCCAACAACCAACTGGTTGAGTTTGGAAGTGAAACTCCTGTCAAAGTCAAACCTGTAAGTAGTTTCATCTCTGATCAGCTGTTTAACTAGAGAAACCTGTGAGAAATCCTGATCCAGAAATACCCAGATAAGCTTCTTTCAGATTTACAACGCTAAGAAATTGTATGAGATAATAAGTTTTTGTTGTTTTAAGCTATCAATATTGAGGCAAGTTATTATGCTACAATGAATATGTAATACATATTTTGGTACCTAAAAGTGAGGTACTATTGTAGGAAAAACTCAAAATGTAGGAATAGCTTTGAGATGGCCAACAGACTTGGAGGAGGGAATGTTAAAAAAAAATGTCTAACGTGTGTTAAAGAAATTGTTATTAGAAACCTCATGTTCTTTGAGTCTGGATGAAGTCCTGTAAGTAAGTGAGGTAAATCTTATTTGACATTGTAGGAAGGAGGATCCTTGTCATGTAATATTGGTTTATCAACACTATGCTGTAGTTATGAGATGTTATGGACTGGATTGTGTCCTCCCAGAATTCATATGTTGAAGTCACAATCCCCAGTACCTCAGAGTTTGAATATGTTTGGAGATAGGACCTTTAAAGAGGTAAAGGAGATCACATGAGTGGGATGTAATCTGATATGACTGGTGTCCGTATAAGAAGAGATTAGGACACAGGCAGCACAGAAGATACAGAGAGAAGGAGGCATCTACAAGCCAAGGAGAGAGGCCTTAGAAGAAACTAAACCTGCAACAACTTATCTTGGACTTCTAGCCTCCAAAACTGTGAGAAAATTCATTTCTTTTGTTTAAGTCACTTAGTCTATAGTACTTTGTTTTGGCAGCTGTAGCAAACTGACACCAATTTTCATACCAATAAGTAGAGTGCTTTTGTAACAAATACCTAAAAATGTGAAAGCAGTTTTGAAACTGAGTTTTGGGTAGAGGCTGGAAGAGTTTTGAGGTGCATGTTAGAAAAAGACTAGACTGCCTTTCAGAGATTGTTGGTAAAAATATGGATATTAAAGGCAATTTTGTTGAGAGCTCAGACAGAGAAGAGGGGAGCTGTAGATAAAGCTTCTATCGTCTTAGAGTTGGTTATACATATATCATCATGAACAGAATATTGGTAGAAATATGAACTTCAAGGGTGCTTCTGGTGAGAGCTCAGATGAAAATGAGGAACACATTGTCTGAAACTGAAGGAAAGGCAATTCTTGTTACAAAGGAGCAAATAACTTGACCGAATTGTGTTCTAGTGTTTTATGGAAAGTAGAACTTGTAACTGATGAATTTGGATATTTATCTGAAAAAATGTCTAAGTGTTGAAGGTACAGCCATTTTTCACCTGGTTGCTTATGGGATAAATTGAAGAAATTGTTAAGCAAAAAAGAAGCAAAACTTGAAGATTTGGAAAATTCTTAGCCTATGCATATTGTAAAATATGAGAAAGCATTCTCTTGAGACAACACTGAGGGCATGCCCAAAGAACGTTTGCCAAAGAAATTACAGGCATGTGATTTATGGATCCAATCATCCATCTTAGCAGAACCTAAGAGTAGAGATGAGGTTATACCAGCAAAAACAGTTGCCAGCTTGCACTGAAGGAGACAGAGATAGGACAAAATGAAAGTAATCTGTCAGATTTCTAGGACTCTACAGGATGTGCTAATAGAGCTATCCAGCTGTAAATATGTATTATCCCTCAAGCAAAGGAGAGAATAACCCTGAAGGCAGTACCAAGGTTTGGCAGGCTTCTACTACCACCACAGGTCCACTGGGTACAGACCTGGGAGGTGGGGCTCCTCTCCTTAGTTCTAAAGGGGTCAGGGTGGCCACTCAGGTTCATGGGGTCAGAGCTACCTTCCAGAGCTAAGGAGGAGAAGCAGCTGCCAAGGGAGGGTGTGGGGCCACCAGGCAGGTGGATATGGAAGATAAGGCTGCCTTCCCACTGGGCACAGAGGATAAAGCAAGAGAATTATTCTTGAGCTGTAAAATCTAATGACAGAGAGAGACAAATATCATATGATATAGCTTAAATGTGGAATCTAAAAAAATGCTACAAATGAACTTATCTACAAAACAGAAATAGAGTTACAGATATAAGAAACAAACTTATGGTTTCCAGGGGTAAGGAATAAATTGGGAGATTGGGATTGACACATACACACTACTGTATACAGAATAGATGACTAACAAGGACCTACTGTATAACACAGGGAACTCTACTCAATACTCAATAATGGCCTACACAGGAAAAGAAGCTAAAAAAGAGTGAATATATGTATATGTATAATAGATTCACTTCGCTGTACAACTGAAACTAACAAAACATTGTAAATCAATTATACCCCAATAAAACTTAAAAAAAAATAATGGGATTTGCCTTGCTAGATTTCAGACTCACTTGGGACAACACATCATCCCTTTCTTCTTTCCAATTTTTCAAATTTCCTTTCTTTTTTTTTTTTTTTTGGTCATGCTGCTTGGCTTGTAGGATCTTAGTTTACTGACCAGGGATTGAACCCTGGCCCTCGGCAGTAAAAGTGTGCAGTCCTGGGGCTTCCCTGGTGGTGCAGTGGTTGAGAGTCCGCCTGCCAATGCAGGGGACACAGGTTCGAGCTCTGGCCTGGGAAGATCCCACAAGCCGCAGAGCAACTGGGCCCGTGAGCCACAGCTGCTGAGCCTGCGTGTCTGGAGCCTGTGCTCCGCAACAAGAGAGGCCGCGATAGTGAGAGGCCCATGCACCTCAGTGAAGAGTGGTCCCCGCTCGTCGCAACTAGAGAAAGCCCTCACACAGAAATGAAGACACAACACAGACATAAATTAATTAATTAATTAATTAATTTAAAAAAAAAAGTGTGGAGTCCTAACCACTGTACTGCCAGGGAATTCCCCAAATTTCTCCCTTTTGGAATGGGAATATTTGTCCTATGCCAGTTTTATCACTGTGTTCTAGAAGCTGATAAATCCTCTGAGAGGAATTTTGCCTCAGGATGAATCATGCCTCTAGTCTCACCTACACCTGATTTATATGTATTTAGATGAGATTTTGGACTTAGAGCTGGTGCTAGAATGTATTAAGATTATTTTGGCTGTTAGAATAAGGTGAAAGCATTTTGCATGTGAGAAGGACATAAATTTTAGGGGGATGGCAGAATGTTATGGGCTGAATTATGTCTCCCCCAAATTCATATGTTGAAGTCCTAACATTAGAATGTTACAAAAGAGTGTGACTGTATTTGGGCATAAGGTTTTTAAAGAGGTAATTCAGGTAAAACAAGGTCAAATGTGTGACCTAATCCAACATGATTGGTGTCCTTATGAAAAGAGGAGATTAGGACATAAGCAGACACAGAACAAGCATGATGTGAAAGACACTAGAAGAAGACAGCCATCTACTAGCCAAGGACAGGGGTTACAGAAGAAACCGATCCTGCTAACACCTTGATCTCAGACTTCTAGTCTCCAGAATTGTGAGAAATTAAATTTCCTCTTTTAAGTGATCCAATCTATTGTAATTTGTTATGGCATTCCTAGCAAACTAATACATGTGGAAAGTAAAAAAATGTACTTCATATATACACTGGAAGGTAAGCAGATTTTCAGCCAGAATGTTGAAGGTGCCACCTACTCTCTTCCTGTTGATTATACTAAAATGTGACAGCAAAGAGATAAGCTGAGACTGTTAAACATTATGGAGCCAGAACTTGATGATTTTGAAAATTCTCAGCCTCTCTAGATGGCAGCCAATGATAAAACTTAGAAATGGCTTATGAGAAAATAAAGAAGTTAGAGCAATGCCAGAAGAACTTAGTCCAAAGATGAGGCTGAGAGTGTGACTGTAAAATCCTTTGTAAAGATCTCAGAAAGGTGAAAGGTGTTGTCGCCTATATAGAGACCCATGTGGCAAGGAACTGGGGGAAGCCTGTAGCTAACAGCCGCTCACTTCAACAACCTTTCAGAAACTGAGTTATGTCAATAAAGTGAGTTAGGTTAGAAACAGGTTCTCCTCCAGTTGAGCTTTCAGATGAAAATGCAGCCCCAGTCAACAGTTTTACTGTAACCTCTTAGAGACACCGGAGGTAGAATCATCCAACTAAGCCCCTCCTGCTTTTCTGAACTCAGAAGTTGTGTGAAATCATAAACGTCATCTTCAGTGGCAAAATTTGGGAATAATTTGTTATGCTGCAATAGAGAATCAGAACTGTAGGGTTGTTGTGAGTCTAAAACTGATGATGCAGGAAGCTTCTGCCACAGCATAAGTGCTCAATCTACATTATCAATTGTTATTTTTATGAACATTTATCATACCTGATGAGATTCCCCATTTATTAGCATATTCCAAGAATATTGAGAGAATGGCTCTAATTTTACCAACCTTTAAAGAACTTCTGAATAGACTCCAACACATAAAATTTACTTCTAAAATAAAGTTAGACAGCTATTAGTCTATATTTTCAAAGGCTTATCTCATTTGGTTTCCTGTATTTTGTTCCTATGTAAGTCTTTTTGGTAAGTTTACAGTACCTTATTTTATCCATCTATAAAATGAGAAATAATTTCCACCTACACACCTCATGGGATATTGTGAAAATTAATGAAGTAATATGCATAAATCTCTAGAAGCCTTTAAATAGTGCTATAAAATGAGGATTTTTATCCCTGTGGGTGGGTCCTATTTATTTTTCTCAATGGTTTCCAGTATGGTGATAGAAGAGATGATGGATAGATAAGTGAACAGGTAGGCAGATGGGAGAGAAGGTGGGAGAAAGAGAGAAAAAATAGAATAATACATTAAAGTAGAAATTATTGGTTTTGAAATTTTAATAAAATTGTCCTTTTTATGTCCTAATCACAGGTATTTTCAATTATATGCAAACACCCATATTTGACAGCTATCTGGTTTCCTTTTGGTATTTTTGGACTGACCTAGGGGATATTAGTTGTATCTTCACAATTCATTTGGCACTTATTTTTTTACTTCTAATCTAAATGATTGTTTCTTATAATGAAAAAATCAATTAAAAATAACCCAATTTTCTCTATATTTTTATCAACCCTTTCTTCTCTCCTTATCTATCTATATTTTTCAGATTACTGATGCTTTAATATTTCTCTTTTAGACACATGTGAGTGTTTGTGTGTATATAAATACAAGAATATATAATAGGACATTAAAATGTAATATCTTCTGGCTGATGTTCAGTGACACACAAAATGCAAGAACAAAAGCATAGGTGACAAGTTATCTCAAATTTCCAAAAAGATGGATAGATCATCGAAACAATATCTGCATACGTACAATGTGTTAACCACTTGGGAGATCCATAGCTACCTACACTTCCCTTAAATCCAGTCCAGTAAAGACTCAAGCAATCACGAAAGAGGTTGGAATTTTTCTTTGAGAGAGTCTTTGATGAGCTACAGGTCTTACTAAGCCCCTGCAAGGAAGGGATGGGGGTACTTTCTTTTTATGGCAAGCCTGGTGGGGACAACACGGAGAGCTTATATATATCCACTGGAACTTGGAGAACACAATATTTGGTATGTGGCTCACTCACACCTTTTCATTCCAAAGAACAAGAGACTGGCTTGAATGTCTTGAGACAGTGGAATAGAATGCACTGATTCAAAAATAACTCCACTCACAATGATCGGGTATTAAAGTTTCATGCTTCTCATTGATGTAGTGAACCTGGAATATTTAACCAATGTGTCATAAAAGTCACCGGAAAGGCAAAAGACTTTCAAATATAGAGGAAGAGGAACATAGTTGAATCCTCAGAAATTGAGAAAGGACCTTTCTGAGTGACATACCAGGAGGCATGTAGCACAGTCACTGTCTATGAGAGAACCGGAGTAAGCAGAGAGGTTTTCTCTAAGACAGTACAGAAGTGCTCCCAGCAGAATGAAGCTGGCTGTTTACCACAGCTGCTCTTTATAATATCCCTGCCTACCTCCTCTGACCACTGCTTATCTCACCTCACCACTGCATCCTGGTCAGTCAGAGGCAGTCTCTCAATTGGGAGAAGACCATGGCACTGGAAAGAGGGAAGGAGCTTACTCTGAACTCTTCCCCTCACAGGCTCCTCCACACTGAAGTAGTCAAGAGCTATGGAATGAGAGAAGTTTTAAGTTTAGTGTTCTGAACTTCCAAGGTTCTGGACACTTTATTAAAATAAGTCTGTTTGAACTTGAAGTCATGTGAACATTTTTTTATTACCTGAGAGTTGTAAGACAAGCCAAAGAATATGTCTTAAATTTATCCAAGGACAAAGAGGAATGGATGTTCAAAGTAGTTTGAACAGGAAGTAGAAGGTATAAATCAAGTTGTTTTCTGTTGTACCTGAGTCTCCACTGCATGCATATGAATTCACACATAGCTACATACAAAATACAAACACCTATATACATAAGTGTGTTTCCCTCTGTTTATGCAGAAATATATTCCTAATGAGTATATAGAGCATATTATGTGTCAGCATTGTTCTCAGTAAATCTGCACTTTATGTACATGAACATATTTAATTTCTAAAATATCAGGAGGTGTTTATTATATCTTATTATAATTACTTCCATTTTATAGATTAGGAAATTGAATACAGACTAATTAAATCACTTGGAAAAGTTCACATAGCTGGAAATGGGGAAAGGCAAGATTAAGATGCAGACAGGCATTCTGGCTTCAGAATTTATGTTTTTAACTACTGTTCCACATAGTATACTTTTTTTTTGTTCAAGTATTTCTAAATATATATGTATATATGTGAATATATATATATATATATATCTGTGCATTTGTGTATATATGCATGTATATATGTATATATGTTCATATATAGTATTTTCATTCTTGTTACTCCTTTAATAAGCAGTTCAACTATTTTGGAGAAATATTCAGAGTGCTTTAGCTATTCCACTTTTATCTGAGACTATACACTAGATCAGGCTTTTCCAGAAATTTTATAAATAGGAAATGGCATTATCATCTGCTATTTATTGGGGGCAGGGAGATAAGCAGAAAAGAGCAGAGAAAACCTAAGTCCTAAAGCTTAAATTTACTTGATAACACTTGGGTGATATTTCAGATTGTTCAAAATTAATGGAGGCTTTAGGAAAATTCCTTCTGGGCTTGTTTTGCTCATTTTCTTCTATAAGTAAAAGATTTGACTTAGATTGATTTTTATTTCACCTAAATTGCTCTAGATGAATTTATAACACTTAGAAATATACTCTCTTCCTCTGTATTATCAAAAAATAAAAAAAAGAATAAGCATGCTTTTTATATGAGTATGCAATAGTAGTAAAAGGCACTTAGATGTTTTATGCCAAAATAAAACATTAGGATCTTTTCATCATTCTCTTGGGTGAGGTTATGTGAGAAATTTGTACTATTTAAACTGGCTTTAAAATGACATTTTTTACATATGCTTTTTTTTAAGGTTTTTTTTTTTTGAATGTGGATCATTTTTAAAGTCTTTATTGAATTTGTTACAGTACTGTTTATGTTTTATGTTTTGGTTTTTTGGCTGCAAAGCATGTGGGATCTTAGTTCCCCAGCCAGGGATTGAATGCACAACCCCTGCATTGGAAGGCGAAGTCTTAACCACTGACCACCAGGGAAGTCCCACATATACTTTGTTTTTCTGGGTATGAGCACACTATCCATTTTTAAATGTTATCATTATGAAAGTATTATTGCTTATCAATGTCGAGAATTGAAAGTGGAGAAAAATGGCTAGAAGCAGCATATCATAGTGGTACAAAGAATGGACTTTGGAGCTACATGGCCTGAGTTTGAATTTTGGTTCAGTTCGCTTCTATCTTTGTGTCCTTATCAAGTTTTCTAACCTGGTTGTGCTCTAGTTTCTTCATGTGTACAATGGAGATAATAAAAGCAATAACTTAGATGGCTGTGAGAAGCATTAAGTGAGTTGATATTTATGAGCTCTTAAAACAAAAACTGCTCAACGTCACTAATTATCAGGGAAATGCAAATCAAAACCACAATGAGATATCACCTCACACCTGTCAGAATGGTTATTATCACAAAGAGCAAAAATAATAAATGTTGGTGAGGATGTGGGAAAAGGAAACACTTGTACACCATTGGTGGGAATGTAAATTGGTTCAGCCACTGCACAAAACAATATGGGGCTTCCTCAAAAAACTAAAAATTGAACTACCATTCAATCCAGCAATTACATGCTGGGCATTGTCTAAAAAAAACAAAAACACTAATTTGAAAAGATATATGCATACAATGTTCATAGCAGCATTATTTATAATTTTCAATATATGGAAGCAACCTATGTGTCCATCAACAGATGAATGGATAAAGAAGATGTGGTATATATATATACAATGGAATACAACTCAGCCATAAAAAAGAATGAAATTTTGCCATTTGCAGCAACATGGATGGACTTAGAGGGTATTATGCTAAGTGAAATAATTCAACAGAGAAAGACAAATACTGTATGATATCATTTATATGTGGAATCTAAAAAATACAACAAACTAGTGAATATAGAAAAAAGCAGACTCACAGATGTAGAGAACAAACTAGTAGTTACCAGTGGGGAAAGGGAAGGGAGGAGGGGAAACATATGGGTAGAAGATTAAGAGGTACAAACAGTTATGTATAAAAAAAGCTAAAAGGATATATAGTCAATATTTTATAATAACTCTAAATGGAGTTTAACCTTTAAAAATTGTGAATCACTATATTGTATACCTGTAACTTATATAATATTGTACAGCAACTATACTTTAAAAAAAAAATTAAAAAAATAAAAGAGCATGGACTCCAGAGCCAGACTCCCTGGCTTCAACTTCTGGTTCTGCAGCTAACTAGCTGTAACCTTGGGCAAGTTTCTCAATACCCTCATGTCTCAGTTTTCTCATCTTTAAAATAGAGGTGAAGATGATAATAGCATCTACCTCATAGACTTGATGAGGATTAAATGAGATCATACTTGTCCAGCATTTGCTACAGGGCTGGGCATCTAGTAAGCACTATATAAACGTTTGTTAAATTAAAAAAAAAAACAGCCACCTAGTACATCATAAGAAAAAACAAACGTGTCTGTTAAACAAAAGATTTTCTTGTTAAACTGAAGTGTGTAAATATTTCTTAATGTTTTTAGTATGGTCTTGACCTATAATTCATATTTTATATTAACATCTCATGTAATTCATATTTATATCTCAGATATTTCACTGAATCATTATCTTTTTTTAAATTTTAGAGAACACTAAAGAAGGATGTTGGCCAACAAAATCAAACTAAATGGTGTACCCTAAAAACTGGAAATGTTTATATATTCATTTATAAGGACAGTCACCCAGAAGAAAGATTAGAATATACTGTCTCTGGATCATGCTTTTTCTATAGCATTCTAGTAGCATTGAGGAGGAATATTAGCATGAAACCAAGAATAAGGAGATAAAATGTATAGTCCCAAGGGAAGGGATCAACAAGTAGCTATTATGTATGAAAGTAGTAAGGCTTAGCTGCATTTGAAAAGGACCATTTCCAGAGCTGCAGTCTGAGATTCAGTCAGGACCACGTTCACTTGTGGTGTGTTGGGCAGAGTAGAGTATAGTCTTGGGAAGGACATAGAGGTGTCAGTTGTAGAGTCTGATGTGGGTCATGTTATCCATCTGTGAATGGAGGGTCTGGAAGCTATATAGCAATCAAGTAGGCACCAATCTTCTAACTGGGAATAAAAAAAAAACCCTTTTTCCTCTTTTCTAATTGTATTCCTCTTCCACTGCTTTGAGAGTAATTAATAGGGATATCAGGTAGATTTGAATCTAGAACAATTTAGCAATTTTACTCAGAAAGAGGCACTTAATAGCTATCTTGATTCACCTACAGTTTCTACTATTCAGTGCAGAAAACTTGGCTATTTCAAATTCTACCAATTTTGAAGTAAAAAAAGTCTTCAGAAGATTCCATGTAATTTGTCATTGTTTGTAAAGTAGAGGACCTTGTGGCAATTGAAATAGGTCAAGTCTAGCCTTTTTGGCATTCTCAGGCTAGGTGGATTGTTATCAGTTATTAAAGCGTGCTTGTGCAAAGTAATAGCATATTCATTTTCTATTACTGCATAACAAATGATCACAAAGTTAGTTGCTTAAAATGACACAAATTTCTCATCCCAAAGTTTTCTCAGAATTCCAGGTACAGGTTAGCTGAATCCTCTGCTTGGGTCTCACCAGGCTGAAATCAGTGTGACATATGGTGCTGCGATCTCATGTGAGGCTCAGGATTCTCTTCCGAATTCATTCAGGTTATTCCCAGAATTCAGTTTCTTGGGGTTGTAAGACTGAGAATTCTCATTTTCTTGCTGGCTGTTGGTTGGGGTTGCTCCATCATGCATCAATGGAGTTACTGTTCCCTCATATTCACAGGTCCCACCATAGTCAAGGTAGCCATCTAAGAATTCTCCTAAGCCAAATAGGTAGTGGAGAAGACAGTGGTAAACATGAAATCAAATGCACTTTCCAAATTGACAGCTGCTACTCAATTCCAGCCAATCATTGCCACATGATAATCAAAAGCAATGCTGTAAGTCTAGAGTTTTATATTACATTTTCCAGTATTTAAATAGTACCAAGCATTCAGATGTCATGACTTTTAGACTAGGATAACATATAATACTGCTAATTATAGGAACTTAGTCATACCTTCATGGACTAGAGAGTGTTAGAGATCTAAAGAAAAAAATTATGTGAAGAAGAAAACATGAATATACACAAAACACAAAACAAAGGTGTTTTTCTTTTGTTTTTGTTTGTGTGTATTTGTTTTTTTTTTTTTTAAGTGATTACCCTTTTAAGAGGAGGATGAGTTCTGGAATTGCCATTGAAAACTTCATGGAGAAAAAGTGAGTCTGAACTGAAACATGACATAATTAGATGTTCTAATATAGAGATCAGAAAACTACACCTCATGTCCTAAATCTGACCTGTGAGCTAAAACATTTTACATTTTAAATGTCTGAAAAATTATCAAATCAAGAATAATATTTCATGACATGTGAAAATCAGTAAAATTCAAATTTCTGTATTTACTAAAATGTCATTTGAATAGGGTCACACTCACTTGTTTATGTATTGTCTATGACTGCTTTAAGATATTGCAATGGAGTAGGGTTGTTGCAACAGAGACCATGTGGCCAGCTGAAAACATTTAGTATCTAGCCCTGTACAGAAAAAAACCTGCAGAATTCTGTTCTAGTAGACAATGATGGGACATAGTTGAGTGCCAGTATTACACACACACACACACACACACACACACACACACACACACATATAGGAATATTAGTCATTACTCTTTCATATAACATTAACACCTGATGATAAAACATAGCTTCTATATTCAGGGAAATAAGACAGTAAGGAAAATTCAGCATATATTAGAAGGTGACCCACTCTCCCTCCTGCTCAACTGACAAGGAAGCTAGCTTCTGCATGGTTCCCATAACACTCACTCACTCTGTATGTCACCAACTAATGCGGGTGTCCTATTGATGGCTGACCCACACCCTGTGCTGCCCTCAGTATCTCTCTCACTGTTGGGACTTCTCTAATTGCACCAATCTCATATATTCCCGACTTCTGAAGCTGTTTGAAATTCACTCTATATCAGATGTAGTGCTTTCTCTTTACTTACTGGCAATGGTGGATTAATTATATTAGTTTCTCAAAAGAAACAGAAATTTTAAATGACAGCTCTAAGTATGAGACAGTTTATGGAGGAGAACTTAAAGAAAACATCTGTGGAGATCCCCTTTCTTTGGGAACATTGAGATACAAACAGTAGTGAACAAAATTCTCATTCTTCTTCTGGATATCTCATCTGGATATGATCCAGCCTTTCAGAAATATTCACATTAATGTGTTTTTTTGATTTAGTGACAAATATAGAATAACTGGAATGCCAAGACAGCCAACTTGGGTGTCCAACAAGTCAATATATCATGTTATAATTGTAACAGAACACACACATACACACACTGTTTTTGTTGAATAAATCTCTCTTATTTTAGTCATAAAAGATCATTATTTCTATAGTAAAATATAAATATCATTAAGCACATATAATCTTAAGGTGGAAAAAAAGGGTTATTGAAGAAAAACTCAAAATATCAACAAAAGGTGGCCATAGAAAAGAGAAGGGTGTGTATGTGTGTGTGTGTGTGTGTGCGTGTCTAAGGATGGTATTAGGACTGAAGTCTGGGGGGTTAAAATTAATGGATAGTAAAATATTTAAACATGACTAAAGTTGGTCATCAGTTTTTTTAAAATGTGTTCTTATGTATAAATATAGTTCCCTAATTAATAGTTTGTTAATTAAAGGAATGTCACTTCCTTAGTAAAAGACCTTATATTTTTTTAAAAGTGTTTTGTGAGGCTACAAGAATAAATTATCTTTCTTTTATTCTTTAATTTCCAAAGTTAATATGTAAATTATTTTTCAAAGGGAAAAACACACACACAATCTTTCTTGTTTTAAGAAGTTTCAAAGCAGACTCATATTTGAAATCATGAAACTTTAAAAATCATTTTAAGTTCTTTTTTTATGGATGTGAGTCTATCTTCAAATAACTAGTCCAGTTATTTTTCTACGGATATTTTGTTTGGGATTAGAGAAATTACCCACAGTCCCATCACCCGAAGAAAGATAAAGTCATAGAAGTATAGTCATATCATTGAATACTCCCCAGCAATAAAGGAATGAACCATTGACATATGTAACAACATAGATGACACCCAAAAGTATGTTGAAGGAAAGAGGAAGCCAGATTCAAAACTAGTCGATTATAGAACTTTAAAAAGTAGCAACCTTTGGAAGACACTGAGGATTTGACTGAAAAGGTACAGGAGGGAATTTTCTGGCTTGATAGAAATTTGCTATAACCTGCTATAGTTGTAGAGCCATGTTCAATTATCAAAACTCCAACTGAAGACTTAAGATGCCTGCAGGTTGTTATATACATATAGATATAAAAGACTGGAAGGAAATGAAATAAAGTGGCTGTCTTGTTTATCATCTAAAAGTTGATAAAACTTAGTATCACTAAGTTTTCATTTGTTCTAATTTTTGCTATTTTCTAATTTTTTTATGATAAAGTTTAATATATATTTATAAACATAAATACATATTTATACACACATATATATTTGTAACTATAGATTTGAAGGACATATTTGTTGAATGAAACTAAGATTTTTGTCTTTCACTGCTGAGAAGAGAATATAAGAGTTCACTAGAGGATGTGCATAGAGAAGTGGAGATATCTGATTATTCCTTGCCTTTGGAGTTTAATCTTGTCATTGTTGTTGTGTGTTTGTTTATTTAATTTTTGCAGAGGGTTTTTTCTACCCCTATGATCTGACACTCAAACCTCTATTCAGCCCTCTCCTATAGATGCAGCCAGGATCAGATAACATGGACTGGTGTATAGATCTTTAAAATCACCAGTATAAAAATGTTGAGAAAGAGACAGAAACAGAGGGAGATAAGGATATTGGAAACTGTAAATACATTTCTTCAGGAGTTTGCTTTAGAAAGGTATAGGAAAATAGAGAGTAGCTGGAGAAGGATGTAACAAGAAAATATTTTAGTTTGTGTTTGTTTTTAATGCAATCAACTATATAAACTACTTTGTTCACTAGTACATTTTTAATAGTATATGATCAAATGAAAAATGAGGAGATATTCTCATTATGGAAATTTTATAAAATTACTAATTTTGTAGAATTCTTAAAAAATTGATTCTGGATTATCAGTAAGAACTTAACTTTAAAAAATCAAAAGAAAATATTTGAGAATAAGACTTAGACTGAACTATAATATACCATAATTTTTGTTTGTTTTGAGTAGTAAAGTACAAATGCACTTTTGTATATTTGGAATGTGAGGGATATATTCATCTTTTTGAAAATTAATAAAAGGCTTCAAATTTATCAACTACTTTGAGGGGCCAAAATTGTGTTTTCCACTATAATACAATAGCAGGAAAGGAAATAGAATTGTTATTCCTCCTATAACAACTTGCTAAATGTTTTATTGTAAAGCTTATTTGTTACATATAAGTCTGGTTACTTATACAGAACTAGATTAAGGATCCAAAAGACTGGATATCAGAAACCCAAAGTTTATATATCTTACTTCAACCAATTATTTATGGAAGAAATCCAGTGTACAACACACAAATTATGCTCTTCTCCAGATTCTTTTGGCCCAAACCTGCTCTTTGGTACTTAGCCACATATTCATTGGAAAATCCAGCCATCACATTCATTGAACTCACCACATTTGCCCTAATAACCAGTTTTCTTAGCCTCCTTGGAGCTAAGGTTTTAGCGCTGCTTGACCTCTTTGTGCCTACAACACAGCACATGTGTCCAACACAACCCAAACTATGGAGTCCAGAGTTTCTTCCATAACTTCTGGGCTCAGGCTGCACTTGTAGGATGTGGACCTGGAATTTCCAACAGCTTCATAGGTGTACAACCTAGAAGTTTGGAGGAGTTAATACCCATGGGGGTAATACCCAATGGGAAGATGAGAAGGAAGTGGTAGATTAATCCCTCTTTCTTCTTCATCATGAGAGGTTCTTCCAAAGTACAATAGTCTGCATAGTTGTTCTGGAACACATCCTGCCAGAAGGAGCAACTAGCTGTGCTTTACTTGGAAAATGAGGTCAGCTTCATAAAACAACAAATTACCTTCTTTCTTGCTGTCTGTCTTGGTATTGCATCATACAATAAAGCTTAAGTGCATAAATTTTGTCTCAGGCTTTGTTTTCTAAGGAAAGTTGTCTAAGACATTTAGCAACAATAATCAGATGATAATAAGTCCTTGTGCTGGCAACTATTATGAAATAAATTGTTGTTTGGAGAGGAATCTCTGCATGTATCAAAAGAGATTAAGCATAACAGAAATAAAATATCAGCTAAGGTTTGGTTTTCTTTTTGAGTTGTGAAGAAGCTTAAGCTTCTATCATGATACTAATATATCAATTAGGTGAATTGCTATTAAAATTGTATGCATGTGACATCATATCACATATGTGACAATGTATATGTCAGATATTATAACATTCACTTGTGAAAAATAGCACAAGATAAAAGTGGTTCTCACAATTTTATCATGGTGTTATGTAATTAAGCCTAATAAATGATACGAAGAAGCATTAATTAAGGTATGCATAGGTATTATTTGATATGTATTTTATATATTGATATTTAAAATAAAGTTTTGACATAGTATAATGGATAACATCAAGGGATTTAAAATCTATTCTCAATCCTCTCCTTGGCTTAACTAATAAATATTAATGAGACCTTGAAGAAGTTACCTAACTTCTCTGGTTCTCAGTTTTCTCATTAATTAATAAAATTAATGAGTTAAAGCATATAAATTGAACCATATACTAACACATATATACGGAATCTAAAAAAAAAAAAAAAAAAGGTCATGAAGAACCTAGGGGCAAGACAGGAATAAAGTCCCAGACCTACTAGAGAATGGACTTGAGGATACGGGGAGGGGGAAGGGTAAGCTGGGACAAAGTGAGAGAGTGACATGGACATATATACACTACCAAATGTAAAATAGATAGCTAGTGGGAAGCAGCCGCATAGCACAGGGAGATCAGCTCAGTGCTTTGTGACCACCTAGAGGGGTGGGATAGGGCAGGTGGGAGGGAGGGAGATGCAAGAGGGAAGGGATATGGGGATATATGTATATGTATAACTGATTCACTTAGTTATAAAGCAGAAACTAACACACCATTGTAAAGCAATTATACTCCAATAAAGATGTTAAACAATAATAAAATGAAAAAATAAACCATATAAATTGAAAGGCCTCCTCCATGGCTAATACTGTGATGATCCATATTAATTAAGTAGCATTACTTGGGACAGTATAATAAAGTACATTGCTGATTGTCAAAGATCACAAATCTTTTCCCATATCAGTGTGGCTGCCTGTTCTAAAAGTACTGACTGTATTCAGAAATACTTTTTAAAGAATGTTAAATAAAATCAGTGAGGTAATTGATTATTATGCTCATTCTAGGTAACTAAGGCTATGCTGGGCCACGGAGAATAAAAACAGAAAGGGGGACATATTTAGTGTCGTTCAAGAAACATTTGTTGACTATCTATTGTGAGTAACACCTGTGTTTAATACTGATGAGTAGTTTACAAGAGAGAAGTGCCCCACCCTCAAGCCACTGGCACATTTAAATGACTCAGAATGGTGGCAAATGCCCTTAAGAGTTGTTAGTTGTTTCAGGAACAAAAGAGCTAGAATTCACTCAGGCTAAGAATGGAATGTGTTGTTCATATACTCTTAGAGAAATGTTGAACAACCAGGATGTGAAAAAGGCAGGTTGGAGTTCAGGAGCAACTGTTCTCATTCTCTTAATCATCTCTTCTTCACTCCATATTTTGCCATCCTTCTGTCTGACTGTAGCTGGTTTACTTTACAAGGGAGAAAACATGACTGTTCCGGGGCTGATGAATTATACATCTTACTGTTTAAGTAAGTCACTGGAGAGAGACTGACAAGCAGCAACCTGTTGTCTTTTGTCCAAGTCCAGAGCTCTTAAGAAAAGGTATAGTATCACTGCTTGACTCAGATATACAACCAAGACTAATCAAATTCAGTCACAGATTAATCGACTTGTTTCAGGGCTGGATCTCTGGCCAATCAGAATGGATGCAGAGGGCTTTCCTGGTGGCTCAGTGGTTGAGAATCCGTCTGCCAATGCAGGGGACATGGGTTCGAACCCTGGTCCAGGAAAATCCCACATGCCGTGAAGCAGCTAAGCCTGTGCACCACAACTACTGAGGCTACGCTCTAGAGCCTGCGAGCCATACCTACTGAGTCCCCATGCCACAACTACTGAAGCCCGCATGCCTAGAGCCCATGCTCTGCAACAAGAGAAGCCACTCAATGAGAAGCCCACACACTGCAATGAAGAGTAGCCCCCAGTTGCTGCAACCAGAGAAAGCCCGCACACAGTAACAAAGAGCCAACACAGCCAAAAATAAAAATAAATAAATAAATTTATTTGGGAAAAAAAATCAAAAAAAAAAAAAAAAAAGAATGGATGCAGAGAACACTGGAGAAGAGCCTGGAGAGGAACTGCCTTACCATGATTTGACTCTCCCGTTGCTAGGTCATGGTGTGATCCAGGGGATCCATGAGAAGGTTCATTTCAGCCAGGAACTAAGTAGGAAATTATGGGAGCACTGAACTTCAACATTTCATTCCATAAAAATAGCCATATTTTAGAAATTGGTATTAATAAAATAGTAATATTATTCCTAATATAGGGAGTAATGGATTGAAAAAATGTATTTTATTGGGTACCTAAATAGCAAGTAACAAATATTACTTACTTACCAATAGCACGTAAGTATTGGGTTGGCTAGGATTTTCACTTTCTTACATATGAGATTTGTTTATTTTTAATAGTCACTAGGTAGTAATTCTGGGGCCAAAAGACATAGTATCTGATTATTAGTGTAGTTTTATGATCTATTAAATTTGCTGTTCATAATGGAAAGTTGGCATGATCTGGGGAAATTAGCAATAAGGGCTTGTATTTTTTTCTTCAGTATATCTGTTTTCATAAGGTTGACTGACTATATAATCCAAATGTAGATAACTTAGTGTTCTTTAAATGCTCTTTGACTAATACCCATAATGATGAAAAGCTTCCTATGTTTTCTCTTAAATTCTCCTCATGGCATCTCAACAGCTTCTTTTTTTCTTATTTTTTATTTTTATTTTTTTTTGCAGTACACGGGCCTGTCACTGCTGTGGCCTCTCCCATTGCGGAGCACAGGCTCCAGATGCGCAGGCTCAGCGGCCATGGCTCACAGGCCCAGCCACTCCGTGGCATGTGGGATCTTCCCAGACCAGGGCACGAACCCGTGTCCCCTGCATCGGCAGGCGGACTCTCAACCACTGCACCACCAGGGAAGCCCTCAACAGCTTCTTTTTGATCACTAAGAATACTGTAGCACAGCTATAGAAAATGTTTGTCTCATTAAAATGTACCCTTACTGCAAGTTCAGAGGATTGTAAGTGTATGTATAATTTTATTCCCACTAGGTGATTTTTGTAAGTGTATGAGTCATTCTCTCTAATGGAAAGTGCAATAGTAGGTACTTTAAATAAGCATTAATCTTAACAATACATTTGCAAGTTAGGTAAGCAACATGAAGCATGGAGCCATACTAAGTATTATCCACATTCATCCACCTTCACAGTCTGCAAAAGTAGAAATCACACATCACGAACAAAGGACATTTGTAAAAGGTATAACAGGGATATTTGTGATATATTTCCTTTCTGGTTGTCATAGGCATATGAAGCAAAAGCAAAGCACAAAACAAACTATTATTTAGAAAAAGAAACAATAAATTAAAATAAAATAACACAAAGCAATATAAAATAATTGTCATGTAAGAGAAGAAATAAAGTATTAGGCTCTTTATTCAGATAATGACATTTGGATATTGACTCTACAAAAAATATTTACTGCGTCTAATACCATTGCTACAAAGCTTCTTGACTTCTGTACCATAATTGACATGCTATAACTTATTCTTGCCAAATAAATCAACTGAGATAGATCACTCATTTGTTTGGATGGAAGCTTAAAAACGAACAAAACCAAAAATCAAACCAAAGCAAACACCAAAAAAAAAAAAAAAACTGACTTTTTGGTTGTCAGCACTTCCATGAAGAAAGTGCTTTATTTACTTGCTTTATCTTATAATAAAACAAATTCTACTGAATTTTCTAAAAATGATGTTCTCTTGATGATGATTTATTTTTTCCATCTTGGACACAGAAAAAATTACTATAGGCCTCACTGTAGCTATTTAGAATCACTCAGAATATAATCTGTTTAAAACATATACAGAGAGACTTCCGGGTAAGATGGCGGAAGAGTAAGACGCGGAGATCACCATCCTCCCCACGGATACACCAGAAATACAGCTACACGTGGAACAACTCCTACAGAACACCTACTGAACACTGGCAGAAGACCCCAGACCTCCCAAAAGGCAAGAAACTCCCCACATACCTGGGTAGGGCAAAGTGGAGAGATTCCCGCACAGAGGATCGGTGCCGAGCGGCACTCACCAGCCCGAGGGGCTTGTCTGCTCACCCGCTGGGGCGGGCAGCGCTGGAAGCTGAGGCTTGGGCTTCGGTCAAAGCGCAGGGAGAGGACTGGGGCTGGCGGCGAGAACTCAGCCTGAAGGGGGCTAATGTGCCACAGCTAGCGGGCAGGGAGTCCGGGAAAACTCTGGAGCTGCCGAAGAGGCAAGAGACTTTTTCTTCCCTCTTGGTTTCCTGGTGCACGAGGAGAGGGGATTAAGAGCGCTGCTTAAAGGGGCTCCAAAGACGGGCGCGAATCACGACTGAAAGCGCGGAGCCCAGTGACGGGCGTGGGACGCTGGGGCTGCTGCTGCCGCCGACAAGAAGCCTGTGTGCGAGCGCAGGTCACTGTCCACACCGCCCTTCCGGGAGCCTGTGCAGCCCGCCACTGCCGGGGTCCCGGGATCCAGGGGCGGCTTCCCTGGGAGAACGCACGGCGCGCCTCGGGCTGGTGCAACGTCACGCCGACCTCTGCCGCTGCAGGCTCGCCCCGCACTCCGTGCCCCTCCCTCCCGCCCGGCCTGAGTGAGCCAGAGTCCCGGAAGAGGCTGTTCCTTTAACCCTGTCCTGTCTGAGCGAAGAACAGATGCCCTCCGGCGACCTACACACAAAGGCGGGGCCAAATCCAAAACTGAGACCCAGGAGCTATGAGAACAAAGAAGAGAAAGGGAAACCTCTCCCAGCAGCCTCAGAAGCAGCGGATTAAACCCCCACAATCAACTTGATGTACCCTGCATCTGCGGAATACATGAATAGACAACAAATCATCCCAAATTGAGGAGCCAGGAGTCAGTGCTGTGCCTCTGAGGTGGGAGAGCCAACTTCAGGACACTGGTCCACAAGAGACCTCCCAGCTCCACATAATATCAAATGGCGAAAATCTTCCAGAGATCTCCATCTCAACAGCAGCACCCAGCTTCACTCAACGACCAGCAAGCTACACTGCTGGACACCCTATGCCAAACAACTAGCAAGACAGGAACACAACGCCACCCATTAGCAGACAGGTGGCCTAAAATCATAAAAAGTCCGCAGACACCCCAAAACACACCACCAGACGTGGACCTGCCCACCAGAAAGACAAGATCCAGCCTCATCCACCAGAACACAGGCACTAGTCCCCTCCACCAGGAAGCCTACACAACCCACTAAACCAACCTTAGCCACTGGGGACAGACACCAAAAACAACGGGAACTACAAACCTGCAGCCTGCAAAAAGGAGACCCCAAACACAGTAACATAAGCAAAATGAGAAGACAGAAAAACACACAGCAGGAGAAGGAGCAAGATAAAAACCCACCAGACCTAACAAATGAAGAGGTAATAGGCAGTCTACCTGAAAAAGAATTCAGAATAATGATGGTAAAGATGATCCAAGATTCTATTTCCCAGATCCAAAATCTTGGAAATAGAATAGACAAAATGCAAGAAACAGTTAACAAGGACCTAGAAGAACTAAAGATGAATCAAGCATTGATTAAAAACACAATAAATGAAATAAAAAATAGTCTAGATGGGATCAATAGCAGAATAACTGAGGCAGAAGAACGGATAAGTGAGGTGGAAGATAAAATAGTGGAAATAACTGCTGCAGAGCAAAACAAAGAAAAAAGAATGAAAAGAACAGAGGACAGTCTCAGAGACCTCTGGGACAACATTAAACGCACCAACATTCGAATTATAGGGGTTCCAGAAGAAGAAGAGAAAAAGAAAGGGACTGAGAAAATATTTGAAGAGATTATAGTTGAAAACTTCCCTAATATGGGAAAAGAAATAGTTAATCAAGTCCAGGAGGCACAGAGAGTCCCATACAGAATAAATCCAAGGAGAAATGCGCCAAGACACATATTAATCAAACTGTCAAAAATTAAACACAAAGAAATCATATTAAAAGCAGGAAGGCAAAAACAACAAATAACACACAAGGGAATCCCCATCAGGATAACAGCTGATCACTCAGCAGAAACTCTACAAGCCAGAAGGGAGTGGCAGGACATAATTAAAGTGATGAAAGAGAAAAACCTGCAACCAAGATTACTCTACCCAGCAAGGAACTCATTCGGATTTGATGGAGAAATTAAAACGTTTACAGACAAGCAAAGCTGAGAGAGTTCAGCACCACCAAACCAGCTTTACAACAAACACTAAAGGAACTTCTCTAGGCAAGAAACACAACAGAAGGAAAAGACCTACAATAAGGAACCCAAAATAATTAAGAAAATGGGAATAGGAACATACATATCGATAATTACCTTAAATGTAAATGGACTAAATGCTCCCACCAAAAGACACAGATTGGCTGAATGGATACAAAAACAAGACCCATATATATGCTGTCTACAAGAGACCCACTTCAGACCTAGAGACACATACAGATTGAAAGTAAGGGGATGGAAAAAGATATTCCATGCAAATGGAAACCAAAAGAAAGCTGGAGTAGCAATTCTCATATCAGACAAAATAGACTTTAAAATAAAGACTACTAGAAGAGACAAAGAAGGACACTACATAATGATCAAGGGATCGATCCAAGAAGAAGATATAACGATTGTAAATATTTATGCACCCAACATAGGAGCACGTCAATACATAAGGCAAATACTAACAGCCATAAAAGGAGAAATCGACAGTAACACAATCATAGTAGGGGACTTTAACACCCCACTTTCACCAATGGACAGATCATCCAAAATGAAAATAAATAAGGAAACACAAGCTTTAAATGATACATTAAACAAGAAGGACTTAATTGATATTTATAGGACATTCCATCCAAAAACAACAGAATACACATTTTTCTCAAGTGCTCATGGAACATTCTCCAGGATAGATCATATCTTGGGTCACAAATGAAGGCTTGGTAAATTTAAGAAAATTGAAATTGTATCAAGTATCTTTTCCGACCACAATGCTATGAGACTAGATATCAATTACAGGAAAAGAGCTGTAAAAAATACAAACACATGGAGGCTAAACAATACACTACTTAATAAGAAAGTGATCACTGAAGAAATCAAAGGGGAAATTAAAAAATACCTAGAAACAAATGACAATGGAGACACGACGACGCAAAACCTATGGGATGCAGCAAAAGCAGTTCTAAGAGGGAAGTTTATAGCAATACAATCCCACCTTAAGAAACAGGAAACATCTCGAATAAACAACCTAACCTTGCACCTAAAGCATTTAGAGAAAGAAGAACAAAAACTTCCCAAAGTTAGCAGAGGGAAAGAAATCATAAAAATCAGATCAGAAATAAATGAAAAAGAAATAAAGGAAATGATAGCTAAGATCAATAAAACTAAAAGCTGGCTCTTTGAGAAGATAAATAAAATTGATAAACCATTAGCCAGGCTCATCAAGAGAAAAAGGGAGAAGACTCAAATCAATAGAATTAGAAATGAAAAAGGAGAAGTAACAACTGACTCTGCAGAAATACAAAAGATCATGAGAGATTACTACAAGCAACTCTATGCCAATAAAATGGACAACCTGGAAGAAATGGACAAATTCTTAGAAATGCACCACCTGCCAAGACTGACTCAGGAAGAAATAGAAAATATGAATAGACCAATCACAAGCACTGAAATTGAAACTGTGATAAAAAATCTTCCAACAAACAAAAGCCCAGGACCAGATGGCTTCACAGGTGAATTCTATCAAGCATTTAGAGAAGAGCTAACACCTATCCTTCTCAAACTCTTCCAAAATATAGCAGAGGGAGGAACACTCCCAAACTCATTCTACGAGGCCACCATCACCTTGATACCAAAACCAGACAAGGATGTCACAAAGAAAGAAAACTACAGGCCAATATCACTGATGAACATAGATGCAAAAATCCTCAACAAAATACTAGCAAACAGAATCCAACAGCACATTAAAAGGATCATACACCATGATCAAGTGGGGTTTATTCCAGGAATGCAAGGATTCTTCAATATACGCAAATCAATCAACGTGATACACCATATTAACAAATTGAAGGAGAAAAACCATATGATCATCTCAATAGATGCAGAAAAAGCTTTCGACAAAATTCAACACCCATTTATGATAAAAACCCTGCAGAAAGCAGGCATAGAGGGATCTTTCCTCAACATAATAAAGGCCATATATGACAAACCCAGAGCCAACATTGTCCTCAATGGTGAAAAAATGAAACCATTTCCACTAAGATCAGGAACAAGACAAGGTTGCCCACTCTCACCACTCTTTTTCAACGTAGTTTTGGAAGTTTTAGCCACAGCAATCAGAGAAGAAAAGGAAATAAAAGGAATCCAAATCGGAAAAGAAGAAGTAAAGCTGTCACTGTTTGCAGATGACATGATACTATACATAGAGAATCCTAAAGATGCTACCAGAAAACTACTAGAGCTAATCAATGAATTTGGTAAAGTTGCAGGATACAAAATTAATGCACAGAAATCTCTGGCATTCCTATATACTAATGATGAAAAATCTGAAAGTGAAATCAGGGAAACACTCCCATTTACCATTGCAACAAAAAGGATAAAATATCTAGGAATAAACCTACCTAAGGAGACAAAAGACCTGTATGCAGAAAATTATAAGACACTGATGAAATAAATTAAAGATGATACAAATAGATGGAGAGATGTACCATGTTCTTGGATTGGAAGAATCAACATTGTGAAAATGACTCTACTACCCAAAGTAAGCTACCGATTCAATGCAATCCCTATCAAACTACCCCTGGCATTTTTCACAGAACTAGAGCAAAAAATTTCACAATTTGTATGGAAACACAAAAGACCCCGAATAGCCAAAGCAGTCTTGAGAACGAAAAATGGAGCTGGAGGAATCAGGCTCCCTGACTTCAGACTATACTACAAAGCTACAGTAATCAAGACAGTATGGTACTGGCACAAAAACAGAAAGATAGATCAATGGAACAGGATAGAAAGCCCAGAGTTAAACCCACGGACATATGGTCACCTTATCTTTGATAAAGGTGGCAGGAATGTACAGTGGAGAAAGGACAGTCTTTTCAATAAGTGTTGCTGGGAAAACTGGATAGGGACATGTAAATGTATGAGATTAGATCACTCCCTAACACCATACACAAAAATAAGCTCAAAATGGATTAAAGACCTAAATGTAAGGCCAGACACTATCAAACTCTTAGAGGAAAACATAGGCAGAACACTCTATGACGTAAATCACAGCAAGATCCTTTTTGACCCACCTCCTAGAGAAATGGAAATAAAGACAAAAATAAACACATGGGACCTAATGAAACTTCAAAGCTTTTGCACAGCAAAGGAAACCATAAACAAGACCAAAAGACAACCCTCAGAATGGGAGACAATATTTGCAAGTGAAGCAACTGACAAAGGATGAATCTCAAATATTTATAAGCAGCTCATGCAGCTCAATAACAAAAAAACAAACAACCCAATCCAAAAATGGGCAGAAGATCTAAATAGACATTTCTCCACAGAAGATATACAGACTGCCAACAAACACATGAAAGGATGCTCAACATTTTTACTCATTAGAGAAATGCAAATCAAAACTACAATGAGATATCATCTCACACCAGTCAGAATGGCCATCATCAAAAAATCTAGAAATAATAAATGCTGAAGAGGTTGTGGATAAAAAGGGAACACTCTTGCACTGCTGGTGGGAATGTGAATTGGTACAGCCACTATGGAGAACAGTATGGAGGTTCCTTAAAAAGCTACAAATAGAACTACCATATGACCCAGCAATCCCACTGCTGGGCATATACCCTGAGAAAACCATAATTCAAAAAGAGACATGTACCAAAATGTTCATAGCAGCCCTATTTACAATAGCCCGGAGGTGGAAACAACCTAAGTGTCCATCATCGGATGAATGGGTATAGAAGATGTGGCACATATATACAATGGAATATTACTCAGCCATAAAAAGAAACGAAATTGAGCTATTTGTAATGAGGTGGATGGACCTAGAGCCTGTCATACAGAGTGAAGTAAGTCAGAAAGAGAAAGACAAATACTGTATGCTGACACATATATATGGAATTTAAGAAAAAAAATGTCACGAAGAACATAGGGGTAAGACAGGAATAAAGACACAGACCTACTAGAGAATGGACTTGAGGATATGGGGAGGGGGAAGGGTAAGCTGTGAGAAAGTGAAAGAGCGGCATGGACATATATACACTACCAAACTTAAGGTAGATAGCTAGTGGGAAGCAGCCGCATAGCACAGGGAGATCTTTGTGCTTTGTGCTTTGTGACCGACTGGAGGGGTGTGATAGGTAGGGTGGGAGGGAGACGCAAAAGGGAGGGGATATGGGAACATATGTATATATATAACTGATTAAATTTGCTATAAAGCAAAAAAAAAAAATCCAACATCCTTCATAATAAAAATTCTCAGCAAACTAGAAAAAAAAAACATATACAGAATATAGAAAAGGACACATCAATACTTAAATAACAAAAATAGGAATACAGTAAATTTGGCTGCATTTTACACTAGTCAATCACCAAGTTAAAAAATAACTTTGGGTCTTCCGTGGTGGCACAGTGGTTGAGAGTCTGCCTGCCGATGCAGGGGACATGAGTTCGTGCCCCTGTCCCGGAACATCCCACATGCCATGGAGCGGCTGGGCCCATGAGCCATAGCCACTGAGCCTGCATGTCTGGAGCCTGTGCTCCGCAACGGGAGAGGCCACAACAGTGAGAGGCCCGCGTACTGAAAAAAAAAATAATAATAATAATAACTTTGTATTTTTTAGCCATCTTCACTTCACAATTGGATTGAGGTCTACACTGATGTGCTTGATTGGGCAAAAATGAGTCATTAAGCCAGTAAATTAGCATTGAATCTAACCTTATTTATCTACCATGTGATTTTAGTTTATAAATCTATGTAATGCCAGCACTCAAACAGAAAACTTAGGTTCTTTGAATATACTGTCATCAATATTAACTGGTTTTATTTAAGGTGATTGTGCTTTTAGATCTTTTTTATTGAGCACACAAACAAAATTTTGGAGTCATCCCCCATACTTTTTCATACTTCTTACATGAAATAAGGAATAGGCTTCTGAATAAAATTTTGTATTTTTCCATTATTAGAATAAAATGATAATTGTTTAGACAGTATGAAAAATGTGAGTCCAAGAAAAACTTAACTATCTTTACCTTGCCCTGGCATATTGTTCTTGTTGATTCAACACAATTTCAGTTTACAAAGACAAACTATAAATATCTATCAAATATTTCAAAGACAGAAAAATAAGAATTTTAAAACATCATTCTTTTATAATAAGAATTTGAAATTTTATGCCTATAGCAGAATATGAAGTAAAATATTATATATAATCAGAGAAACTCACTATTAGAAGAAAAATTTTCTAGAAACACAATTTGAATAATAAAGTTAAAAGAGTCACAATATTCCTGAAAATTTGTCTATTGACAGATACATAATTGTTCACTCGTCAACTATCTCCCTACAATTTTTCTGTTTATTTTTTAATACTGTGTAATTTTAAAACCTCATCAAATTATGCCTAAAGTCATCAATTTCCTTAATATAGGACTAAAGCTTATTCAGAATTAGCATAATAAAATATTATACAACTTTTAACACCATCAGTATGAAACTGATGGCTATAGATATAACAAGTTAGTTTTGTACAGTCAATTTTGGAATTGCTTACATAAAGATACTATTGCTTTTGTTTATCTCTTGAAAATCTTGTGAAAACATTAATTGTCTATATTTAGTTCAAATTCAGTTTCAGAACAGTATGACATATTGTGACATGTAGGCTGTCTATTTCACTTAACCCCTGAACCTTAATTCTATATCTATTGCTTCTTGCTGGATGCAAAAACAAAATGGTCATGGTATCCATGGAATAACTGAGGATGAGCCATCAAACTTCAAGTACACAGCTGAATTTAGCCCTGAAGTGCCAGAGAACCTAACTGAAGCTCGCTTAATGGGATCATGTCAAATGGTGAGAGTGCTGAGTGTTTGGATAGCCAGAGGCCCAACCTAGCTTCCGCAAGGAGACTATCCTCAGCAACAGAGCTACTTCGATGTTTGTCCTTTTCTGGAAAACAAAGCTCAGTGCATTTAAAAACACATTTAGGCTTCTCTAATCTATATATTTGCAGAACGGATAGATGGGTAAAGCAGAAGTGGTTGATCTTAGCCCTTTTAAATATGGATTACAAAGTTGCCAACTGAAGGCCCAAGGGGATGGAGGGTGAGGATGCAATCAGATTCAGTGCTAAAGAGGAGCTTTGTAATAAGCCAGCCTTTTTGAACTTGAGGTTATTAAATAAACAAACAAAAAACAATGTTGGGTAAAAATTAAGAGATCTAAAATTAAAGTGATTGAATGTATATTGGAAAAGGATAAAATTTAACAAAATATTGTGAGAAAGGTAGTGTGAGTCAAAATTTACTGAGGTCTGAGCAGTCAAATAGAGTAAGGAGATAAATAAGATGGAATATGCCAAATATATCTGCAAGGAGGACAAAGAATTACGTGCAAAACCATGGAGAATTTTGCATGCTAAGTCCATGTGGGGCTATATTCCTGTTTAAAGAAACCCTTTAAGAACTCTTTTTTTTTCTATCCAAATTTGACTATTCACTGTTCTGCCAACATCCCTTGAGTATTTCTACCACTGAATCTTAGCCCACTACTCCTTTCGTGGTAAGAATCATGAAAGGTAAGAATAGAAACTTCTATTCTTTGAAGTTTACTTCAAAATTATCATTCACATCAAGCCAACTCCAACCACCCCTGGGAGTCAGCATAAACCCACCTCTTTGAAAAGTTTAGTTGTTACTCTGTGCCCTCTATCTGGAACTCTTTTCTTATCTCCCTTTGAATTGTTAGTTATCTTTGTATGCGCTAGTTCCATTTTGGACATGTTTGCTTAAAGTGTTTGCATGACATCCAGGTGAAGATGTCAGCCAACAACTACGAATGTGAGAATGAAACTCCAGGTGATTTTAGAGTCAAAAAAGCAGTCTGTAGCTCTATTCAAGTCCTAATGGAAACTGTGCGAGTGAGCTGGATTGCAAGGAAATAAATACAAAAAAAGGCAGCTAAAGGTTCACACTGTCCTTCAGAAGAGGTTTTTCCGGGATGGTAAGAATTACAAGAAGTCCAGGCCAGGAAGGATATTGGAAATCTTGCCTCCAGGACCAGAGCATTTGACCACTAGCCGTGTGGAAATTCTGCCTTCATACAGAAAAAATAAAAATGAACTTGATAAAACTCCCCTGGGAGAACAAAGCACTTGAGTTGTTTCATCCTCAGGAGATAATTTGTTTGGGTTTCAATAAGGGCATAAACTAAGCTTTAATCTTATCAACTGGAGCATTTCTGCATATGTGTTATTTTGTAATATCTCTGTTAGAGGGTAGAAGTCAGCCTCCCAGTACACCAAGGAGAAAATAAAACAAGATTTTGTCCATGGAAATTCCTTATGGAGGTTTTTTGTCTTTTTTACCCCCTACTCAAACCAGGGTAGAGGTGCAGGTGCAGTTTAAATTCTTCAGTTTGCCTTAGAATTTTAACACAATTCAAGGTCAGGAAGTTAACCAGCAGAATCGGTAAAACCCGTGCAAGTCATACGTGTTTATTTCTTAGTATTATCTGAAGGAGAAAATAAAAGAGGTTTTAAAAATGACTCTGACAACTGTCTGTCTCATAAAGCCTGAACTTCTTATTTGCTTCCTACAAAGAGGAGCATATAAATTCATGTTGATGAACTTAGAGTCTGGCCAGCAGTAAGAGATCTCCCTGGCCAAACATTCACCTAAAACACACCCCCATCCAAGCAAAATGGACAGGTATACCAGGCTCTGTGGTTTGTCCTGAGTGAGGCCAGAACAAAGCTGGACAAATGTAGAGAATAAGAACAAATCTTTCAGTTTTCTATTTGCCTGACATTTTACTTACTTAATCTATAATGATCATTACTGACTGGTGAAGTCGATAGTATCTTGGATTTATGGATAAGAAAAACCACAACTCCGGAGGTTAATTAAGTTGTTGGAGGTCACATATTGAGTAATTAGCAGAACTTGAATTTGAACCCAGGTGAAGAAATAGATTTCATCCAGTTCTAAACCTGCCCTGCTGGGGATATGAAACATCAAGAATGCTGACCCTGTATAATCCTTTGATCTGGCCTTAGAGAAGTCTTCATAAAACCTGTGTCTGGATTTTCATCATTACTTATAATGAGGGAAAAAGCAGGCACTTAACCAGAAAACATGGAGGCATCAAGAGGATACTAAACTAAAAGGAAGATTTTGAGGTGAGTCAGTAGCACACTGAGGACATGAAGGAAAGGCGAGACTGCTCCTCGAATGGGGTGGACACTTCAGAGACTCTTACTGTCACTGCCATCTTTGTGTACGTTGTTCTGGCTTCCTTCTGCTCTTGATAAATTATTAGTAATTGTATTAGTTTCCTATACTGTCATAACAAATTACCACAAAGTCAGTAGCTTAAAAAAAAGAAATTTATTGGGGCTTCCCTGGTGGTGCAGTGGTTGAGAATCTGCCTGCTAGTGCAGAGGAAATGGGTTTGAGCCCTGGTCTGGGAAAATCCCACATGCCATGGAGCAGCTAGGCCCGTGAGCCACACCTACTGAGCCTGCTCGTCTGGAGCCTGTGCTCTGCAACAAGAGAGGCTGCAATAGTGAGAGGCCCGCGCACCGCAATGAGGAGTGGCCCCCACTTGCCACAACTAGAGAAAGCCCTCACACAGAAACGAAGACCCAAGACAGCCAAAAAAATAAATAAATAAACAAATGTGGGGTTTAAAAGAAAGAGAAAAGAATTTTAAAAAAATTAGGAGAAAACTGTTATTATAAAAAAAAAAAAAAAAAGAAAGAAATTTATTCCCTCCTTGTTCTGGAGGCCAGAAGTCCAAGTCAGTACTGACAGAACAGCCAAAATCAAAGTGTTAGCAGGGCCACATTCCCTCCAGGGAGTCTAGGGGAGACTCTGTTCCTTGCCTCTTCCAGCTTCTGGTGGCTGCCATTGCTCTAATCTATGCCTCTGTCTTCCCATCACCTTCCCTTCTGTGTATTTCTTTTGAGTGTCTCTCTTGTAAGGATACATCTGATGGTATACAAGACTCACTGGGATAATCTAGGATAATCCCCCTTTTTCAAGATCCTTAACTTAAGTATGTCTCTTGCCATATAAGGTAATATTCACAGGTTCCAGGAATGAGGACTTGAGCACATCTTTTAAGAGGACATCATTCAGTCCACTGTAGTAACCAAATGACCAATGGACACCTGGTTAGTATGATTTGAGTAATACGTATATGATTTACTGTGTCTTTTCACCATCTACTGCATTTCTAAACAGTGTTTTTGCTAGATGTACAAACCCTTGAGGTTGGATCTTCAATTCCATATATTTGAAAGCATAGGAGGTCAAAGCTTTCAATCAAAAATTTTCTGTGGATATCTACTAAGGTAGATGTTGTATACTATGTTCTTGCATTAAAATATTAATAATAACAAAAAATCTAGTACATATAGTGTTTACCATGTACCAATTTCTATTCTAAATCCATTACATAAAATAATTTATTTAATCTTCAAAGCAGCCCTATGAAGTGTGACTATGCCCTTTTATGGATGAGGAAACTGAGGCATGTATGTTTATCTGAAGAAAAAATAGCATTTTGGAAAAATGGTCACCAATATTCACTATAAAACCAAGTCAACTGATCTTTGCTAGTGTTTATAACTTCTATGAAGCTCCAGGTTGTTCCAAATAATTTTATAACTAATTAATGAGATAGCAGGATTTACTCATCAACAGTATATAATTTTGAATATATTATCACTAGTGCCAACTTGATTGTTGAATTTACTTTTTCATTAATGAAACTTTGCAGTTTATACATTAATTATAATAGGAAATAATCATCACTTATGCAATTTTTCTCCTAAGCAAGATATTCAAACAACTTCTGATAACATGAAAGAGGTTAGTATATTTTCATATGTATGGGATTCAGACTTCTCTTGTGGCGCAGTGGTTAAGAATCCACCTGCCAATACAGGGAACATGGGTTTGAGCCCTGGTCCGGGAAGACCCCACATGCCGCGGAACAACTAAGCTCGTGCGCCACAACAACTGAGCCTGTGCTCTAGAGCTCATGAGTCACAAATACTGAGCCCGCGTGCCACAACTACTGAAGCCTCTGCTCCTAGAGCCCATGCTCCACAACAAGAGAAGCCACCACAATGAGAAGCCTGCACACCACAACAAAAAGTAACCCCCGCTCACTGAAACTGGAGAAAGCCCGCGCCCAACAACGAAGACCCAATGCAGCTATAAATAAATAAATAAATAAATAAATAAATAAATAAAAAATAAATAAGAAATTAAATATTCATATGTATGGGATTCATCTGTGCATATATAACTATTATATCTAGCTATCAGTCTATGTATCTATCTATATCTGTATATCTAGATGGAGAGAAAGAAACAGAAAGATGGAAAGATAGAGAAAGAGGAACAAGGAGACCAAAAGAGCTATCAGTTCTTGAGCTTTTATAGTAAAAGCCATTTTTATCCAAAGCAAGCAATGCATTTAGTTGATTAACTAAAAAGTCAGGTAAGCATTAAACTCAAAAAATGTGATTCATATCTACCTCATTTTCTTTTAATTAACACATAAATAAACATTCATTGGATAATCTTCTGATATAGGTCCACGTGTTTTCCTTTGATGTTGAGTCACAAATTAAAGTCTTAGGATATCTTTCATTTATAAAGTATACCCATAAAACATAATATAGAATTTGTATTTGGATTCCCATGAAGTGGAATGAGAACTTAAAACACAGGAAAAGCAATCTAGTATTAAATATTTAATACTTTTATATTTTCCAAATATTTATAGTATTTCATATTTCCCCAATTTTGACATATTTTAAATTTTATTTTTATTTTAGTGACTGACTCATTAAATATTTCCAAACTATTCAGCCCAGGTTTAAATTAAAATTATAATTGTTTCCTTTTACTTGTTCATGTTGTACTTGTTTACATAAGATTTATCTAAATCGTATATTTACAATAAAAATAAATCAGTTGGAATTGGCATAAACAGGTACCAAAGCTCTTGATCAGCACATTACTCCATATATAAGAGTTAAAATAATCAGGCATACTAAGTATAACCCATGGTCATGAATATTCAGCCTCAAGGCATTCCTTCTTCAAAGGAAATGAAGAACCTGAGTTAATTTAGTAAATCCATTCTCTGTCTAACCCTACTTCAGTTGCATCTACCCTTTGTAATTGTGGTTCTCACAGTATAAGTAGTCACAAAGAGAAATGAGAAAATACAAGCCTCAAACATATAGGTACATAAACTTATATTAAAAAATAAGGTAATTATTCCAAAAGTGAACATTCCTGGAAAGCATAAGAAAAGGGTATAGAAGGGTATACAGGTCCTTATAACCTGTAAGAGCTCAAAGTTTTAAATTATTGGTTTAACTATTGCTATGTAATTAAAATAAAATGTTTCCATAATTAAAAATATGATCATCAAACATTAAGATAACCTAAAAATATAGGATATAAAATCAGGAAGTACATGTGTTAAAATTTTCTAGTTAAGTAAATAATCAAGAAAAATAGAAAAAATGAAATCATGCAAAGCACAATTTAGTACCAAAAATGTAGGCTCTGGAGTCAGGTTGCCTGAATTCAATTCAGGGTTAAAAATACGTTAGCTGCAAACATAAGAAAAAATAATTAATTTCATTACTCATAAGAGAAATGCAAGTCAAAACCACTATAAAATATTACCTCACACCCACTAGGAAGGCTACTATCAAAACAAAGCAAAATAAACAAACAAACAAAAAATAAATGAATAACAAGTGTTGGTGAAAATGTGGAGAAATTGGAAACCTTGTCCACTGTTTGCCAGATTGTACAATTATGAAAACACTATGGAAAAGAGTATGAGGGTTCCTTAAAAAATTAAAAATAAAACTGCCACATGATCCAGTAATCCCACATCCAGATATAGATTCAAAATAATTGAAAACAGAGTCCTGAAGAGATATTTGTGCAATCATGATTATATCACCACTCTTCACAATGGCTAACAGGTGGAACCAACCCAAATGTCCACAGAAAGATAAATGGATAAAACAAAATTTGCTATCTACATACTGCTGGGGAAGAATAACCTTCCCTCTGTCTTCTTATGTTCTTTGCTTGGAGGGTCTGCAAATTAAACTGGCAAAAGACAAGTTAGCAAGAGAAAATACAGGTGTTTTCATTATGGGTATACAGGAGTTCACAGAAAAAAATGTGGCTCAAGAAGGTGGTTAGAATTTGGGACTTACATAGCATCTTATTACACTAGGGGAAAAGGAGGAGGAGAAAGGCACTTATGGGAAAACACTTCTGAATGGGTCGTTAGGAGAACAGATAGGAGATACAATAGTTTTGTAATAATGCCTGGTTAGATTTGATGCTGATTTCTCTCCAGTGATGAGTCAATTTCTGGTGGAGAAACTCTCAAGAAGGTTTGCAACAATTGACTTCTGTTGGGAGACTGTTTTTAAGAAGATAAGGGAGGGGCTTCCCTGGTGGCGCAGTGGTTGAGAGTCCGCCTGCCGATGCAGAGGACACGGGTTTGTGCCCCGGTCCGGGAAGATCCCACATGCCGCAGAGCGGCTGGGCACGTGAGCCATGGCCGCTGAGCCTGCGCGTCCGGAGACTGTGCTCCGCAACGGGAGAGGCCACAACAATGAGAGGCCCGCATATCGCAAAAAAAAAAAAAAAAAAAAAAAAAAAAAGAAGATAAGGGAGTTTAAAAATGTTGCTCTCCAATGCCTTCAGATAAAAATAATTTTTATGCCACAGTGGTGTCTTCTGGACCACTTCAACACAATGGAATATTATTAGGCCTTATAAAGGAAGAAAATTCTCTGACATGATACAACATAGATGAATCTTGAGAATGCTAAGGGAAATAAACAGTCACAATAAATAAATAAATAAATGAGGTCAAATTCACAGCAACAGAATGCAGAATGGTGGCTATGATGGACTGAGGAGAGAGGGGAAAAAAGGAGAGTTATTTACTGGGTACAGGTTTTCAGTTCTGCAAGATGAAATAGTTCTGGAAATTTGTTGCACAACAATTTGAATATACTTAACCATACTGAACTGTACAATTAACAATGGTTAAAATAGTGAATTTTTATGTGTTTCTTACCACATTAAAAAAGTAAACTTTATCAGCTAGGTAACTTTGACTAAGACTTTTAGCTTTTCTCATCTTCAGCATTCATCACCTGTAAAATGGTGATTATAGTAAGATTTATGACATGTTTGTTATGTAGAAAAACTGAGATAATGAATGCAAAAGACTTCACACAATGTCTATCACACAAATATAATGGAGAACAAAAAGAATTATAGGCAAAAAAGCAAAATAATCAACTGATATATTGGTCCAGAATGGCATTCGAAAAAGTTTACTCAGTACATAATGTGTACAATGAATAATCTCTATGCCTTCATATATCTGTTCACTTCCAGTGTGAGAGGACAGTGAATCTCAGGAAATTTCTGAGGAAGTTATTTTATCATAGAATTGTATTAAGGAATTGAGATCTTTATTTCCATCGTGATTCATTCTAACCTCTGAGCACCGTGACAAGCCCCTGATTTTTCTTTTTTTTTCTTTAAAGTAAAGCAATCTTTGAATTGAAGATTTCTCCAGTATTTGGTGAAATAATCACAAGCAAATGAGCAAGGCTTTCCAGGGGAGCCTGGATTCACTTAATCGGTCTTAGAAATGGCCCCATTCAATAAGAATGAAATTCAAAGAAAAAAGTGTGTATTGGGGTGGGGAGGGTCAACTAGGGAAAAAAGGAAATAGAAGTTACCAAGCAAAAGTTTTACTTGCATAGTTTGTCCATCTTCTCACCTGCTGTTTTTATCATTTAATTTTTTATTTCCCTAATTATATCCTCATCAGGGAGCATACCAAGCTTCATTGTGTGATGCTATTAAAACTCAAGTTAAAAAAAAATAATTTTAAATCTCTTCCACCTGTATTCTTGTCTCCTATCTAGATCCCAAGGTTGAATGGTGTTTGAAGACAGTAGTTTGTGTGTGTGTGTGTGTGTGTGTGTGTGTCTGCATATGTGCAAATGAGGTTTTAGAGCTCGAATTTTTTGTTGCATCTGGTCTCATGTTCCTAAATGACACAACTGATATACTGAAGATAAGTTATTAATTTGATTTATCTATTTAAATATTTGGGAATTATTTGGGAAGGCAGTTCACTGGAGGGGGAGAGAGTTCCTTTGAAGGTGATTTCTTTTACCTGGTGCCTTCATTTCTCAGACCATTTGAGATGCTAATTACAAATTGTTTTTGATTGTGCAGATGACCCAGGTAGTGACACTGTGGGATGAAATCCCATTTGAATATATTTCTGCTCTAATGAAGGTTACACACTAAGGGACTCAGAGTAAGGAATAAATAGAGCACTACACAGGCTTCTATATTTGTTTTCTTAGTATTTCTACTGGTGAACATAAAAAAGCAAAAAAAGAATATAAAAGAAAGCCTTACAATTATTTCACTTTTATGACTCCTTGGGTAGATGTTCATAGATTACAAATACCTTCCTGAGACAAAGACATTTGAAGATGTTGCTTAAACGACTTTTATTTTCAGATCAAGAGGGTAAAAAGCATGGAACAGGAGTGAGTCACACCATATCTAGCCATGTTTTGAGGCTTTTATTGTTAATTTAATATGTTATTCTGTCAGCATACTCACTAAAACTTTTAAAATTCCTAAAACTGACCTGAGTTTTCCACTCAAGTCCCAAAATATGACTGCCTGATGTGAAGGGGTAACTTGCATTTTGAGAAATCCTATTTATTAAACAAAAACTTCTTGCTGTGAAAGAAGTATTTGATGTTTCTCCTGATGTCTCATTCATTTCCAGTTATCTTTTACCCACAGAAGCAAATGGCTAATCGTCTAATATCCTTGATACCTGATGTGATAGTCTAATGTGTTTCTGCTTTCAAAAGTGAGAAGAAACCTTACAAGACCAACAATAGGTAAGCAGATGTCCAATAAATCCTTTAGACCACTGGGCTTGGGAAAAAAGAAGCTTCATCCTCACTTCCCTTCTATCATTTTAATATGGCTGAACAAAGGAACAAAAGCTCAGCAGCTGACAGTACTGTCATCTCTCTCCAACTCAGTGAAAGCACGCCTTTCCCAGGTTTCCTGGCTGTGCATTAATGAGGGAATTGTCAGAGGGAAGGAAGGAGTGAGTTCATGGTTCTCAGTTCCATATGTCAATTCTTCAGCTCCCAGCCCACTGTATTATGGCTTCCAGAAAATATGCTCCAGTCATCAGTAAATGGTAATTGAGAGACAATTTATGTTTTCACGATATTATCTTATTGACCCTCCTTAGCAATATTCATCTAGATTTTAGGCATGGAGTTACTTTTCCTAATATTGTTCAACAGCTTCTCTTATCCTCAAATGCAGACATAGGTTGGCAACGAGCCACCTCTAATTATTTCTCATTACTTTCCTTCTTCTTTTAGTATGTTCTTACTGTGTGGAGCTTTGCCAATTGCTGACAAAAGCCAAATGGAAAAAAAAGGAAGATACTTTGATGGTTAATCTGTTTCAGTGGTACAGTAACACCCTCTAAGCTCTACTGGAATCTGCTAGTTGCCAAAGATCATACCTGCTGCTTGCAGTGTTTACCACTGGAAACCTGCTGCTGCTTCTGCTTTGGTTCCTGCTAACTCTGGAGGCCACAGATGCACCTTAGGAGAAAGGCAAGGCAAGGATAAGCCTGTTTACTTAAGTGTGCATATAAAGGGAAGAGTTTTTTGGGTCAATTTCTGAGCTCTGCAAGTCCTAAACTCTTCTGAAAATGAAGGATCAATGGATTCCCCTTCACTCAACAAAAATATACTGAATGCTTTTTTTTACACAGAGCTCTAGTTAGGCACTTGGAGGTGAGCTACCTACTAAAAGGTGACTAAATGTAGCCCCTGCTGAGAAAACTTTTACAACATCATAAGGAGGATAATGGATAATCCAACAACAATGAGGACGATGAGTATGACAATAATATTGGCTAAAAGGGGTGGTGCAATAATGTACTTAGGAGTTCAAAGGAAAAAGGAAATCAGTGCCTTGATAGTGTTTGAGGAAACTGTTTTGTGAAAAAAGTGGAATTTAATCTAGATCTTGAAGGATAACAAGATTTCAGTAAAAGAGAAGGAAAGAACACTTAGTTAATGAAAGAGAATGAAGGTGGCTCCATAGAGGCTATATTAAACTTAGAATCTTTATTGATAAAAAAAATACCATTGGAAGATAGGACTGAAGAAGTAGATAGGGACCAGATTATAAAGGATATCTCTTATAATACCAAGGTACTTGGATTTTATTCAGAATAAATAAAAGTTTTCTTATAGAATAGTACCATGTCTGATCAGTACTTCAGAAATATTAATAATGAAAAATTATGAGCATTATTGAAAGTGAGGGGAGAAGCTCAGATGTTCAAGACACAATTAGCCTTAGGGATAAAAGAGCTGTCTTAGCCTGTTTGGGTTACTATAACAGAATACCACAACCCAGTGGCTTAAACAACAAACACTTATGTCTCACAATTCTGTCGGCTGGAAGTCCAAGATCAAAGCACTGGTATATTCAGTGTCTGGTGAGAGCCCACTTCCTGATTCATAGACATTGTATCTTCACATGATAGAAGGGGTGAGGGAACTTTCTGGAGCCTCTTATATAAGGGCAGTAATCCCATTTGTGAGGGCTCTGCCCTCAAGACTTAATCAACTCCCAAAAGCCCCATGTCCTAATGCCAACATACTGACAGCTAGGACTTCAACATTTGAATGTTGGGTGGACAGAAACATTAAGTTGATAGCAAGAGACAAATGTTCTTAATTGCTTGGGTCATGATGATGGCAATGTGAAAGGTAAGGGGGAACCAGATTTGAGACAGGAAGATTCACTAGCAACTGGTGACAGCTTGGATGGGAGAATCAAGAAAGAGTCAAAGATCAGATTTTTGTACATTATTAGAAGATAAAATTTTAGCTCCACTCACTCAAATAAAGAACTTTTCTGCTTACACAACACCACATTCTACACAAATATTCCCTTTGTCATGGTGAAAGATACAGGGAATTCTGAAGTGTTTCTGCATGAATGGAAAATTTGGAAAGGATGTGGGCTCCCGTCTGTTGTCTGATCCAAAAAAGTGTATGGGAATTCTATGTTCCAACCCATAACTCTGCCTGGGATAGGGGTCAGGACCCCTGCATAGGAACTCATCAGCACCAAAATTTTCTTTACTGTTTATTTCTTATCTTCTAAAGTGTGTAAATAAAAAAAACTTAAACAACTTATCTAATTTAGGTGGTCAAAAAAAGGAGGCAGAGGAAAAAGTAACTCTGATTGCATATCTCCTAGATATTTTATCTTTATTTCTAAACCTCTACTTTGAAGGAAACTGACAGTAGTTTGAATTTGTCATAGTCTAATTGCCAAAATAGGTCACAGATAATTAGAATTTGGCGGCAGGGCCGGGGGGAAGTGGGTGAGCAAGGGTTAACTAGAGACAGTGATCCCCCCCTTTTTTTTTTGCGGTATGCGGGCCTTTCACTGTTGTGGCCTCTCCCGTTGCGGAGCACAGGCTCGGGACACACAGGCTCAGCGGCCATGGCTCACGGGCCCAGCTGCTCCACGGCACGGGGGATCTTCCCATACCGGGGCACGAACCCGTGTCCCCTGCATCGGCAGGTGGACTCTCAACCACTGCGCCACCAGGGAAGCCTGAACCCATCTTTTTTATTTGAACAGCTTTGTAGAAGGAAATATTTTTGCTAGGTCATTCTTTGTATACTTTCTCCATCACAGGTTTTACCTTCAACCTGCTACCGTAGTCCTCCTACTGCTAACAGGAATCATGAAAATGATATACTATAGTATTAGCAGGAAAACTAAAAACTTGGCCAGTTAAATTATGTGTGGAACTCCAGGTGTCCTTGCACCGTTTGGAGACGAACAGCTTCAGGGTTTAATCTCACAGCCTTTCATGTGAAGTCCTCACAGAAGTACTGTTCGTAATGGAATATCGGTAGGAATTTTCTTATTACTGATGAAATAAACCAGAACTAGGACTCAAATCATTTCATGTATAGTACTTTCTTTTCCCTTTCATATTATCTATGGTCTGAGGATATGTCCTTGCTGTTTTTGCAGGGAAAAAATAAAATAAAATCTGACCTGATATTCTTTTTCATTGATCTCCAAAACACTGAAAATGGTAAAAATGTATTACAGTGAGTCTTTTCAAGTGCTATCAGATCCAAATTACGTACACTATGAGTTAACCAAAGCAAAACCACTGTATGCCAATTGAATTTATTAGAGGGAAATAAAGAATAAATATTAAACATGTTAAAAAGAAATGAGATAAATAAATGCATTGTAAAATTTCAGGAAGTGTGTTTTATTATATCAGCTTTCTGATGTTTAAAAAAAATGTTAAGCTGTTTCTTAAGAGGTGCAAAGATATTTCAAATCATCTTACACAGCTATGTGTTTACTGTGTTTCCTCATTCATTTGCATTTGTATTCATTCATTTTTCAACAGATAGTTTAGGTGTTTACAATATGCCAGGCAATGTCCTAGTTTCTGGACATAGGCCCTTCCCTAAAGAAGTAGAAAGACTGGCCAGAGAGAGAGATATTTAAACAAATAATTGTTGTCAATATGGTAATTATGATACACATACGTATAGTGTTGGTCAAAAGAGGGAATGTTTTAGTTTTAGCTCCGGAAAATCAAAAATTTATTTCCAGAGAAGATGCCTGGGTTTTATCTTGGAAGACAATTAAGACACCACTAATTAAACGAGAGGAATTACACACAGACAGAAGGCAATATGGAGGGACAGAGCTGTCAGGAAGAGCTTATAATGGTGTTAGCCTCTGGTCCTGGGTAGAGTACAGAAAGCAGTGCTAGTTGTTTCTCCTTTTAATGTTTATTGTTGCTTGTTATGCCATTTTAAATAAAAACTATTGAATCAAACAATACTGTTGAAAATCCAAATTCAAAGTCAGACCATTCATGAAGTTTCCATGTTCCTATATATTTTTTTAATTTAATTTTTTTTTTATTGAAGTATAGTTGATTCACAATGCTGTGTTTATATTTTTAAATTAGGAGAAAAAGTATATTGTATTCTTCTCTCTAGGGTAATAGTGCAGTTCTGACAGTAGTACTATTAAGTTTACTTGTATACCTCTATTATTTGTGGTCTATCCTAGGATGTGCCTACTGTAAACTAAGAAAGAAATGTGGAGACTTGCTAATGTTCTTTACATGTTACTGCTTCTGTGTGTGTGTAGTATGTGTGAGAGTGTGTGTTTTTATGTGTTTAAGTGCAAGTGTGTCTCCACTGTCTTGACTAGAAAAATTAGGCTGCCTAGGCAATTGTTTTGAATGTACTTATATGTAAATAAAAGGGATTTCAGTTCATTTATAGAGTGATTATCCACAACATCAAAAATATTCTGGGCAAGGAAAAACAATGTAGCTAAACATAATTTCAGGGAAAAAGGCCCATGTTTATAAATGATAAGAGGAAAATCAATTTTGTGATGTGTAATATCAAGAGATTATCTCTCTGGGGAAAGTAACAGCATTTAATTTAGCAAAATAGGCTTTACATTGTTAATGCATTGCCTTGGTTATTGTTAGCTATTGCAGTTGACACATCTGATTCCCTTTTTGAGTTCCTTGAATTCATGATTATTTCTTTGTCTGCTGTGTAATTCATAGCTCTCAGCATGACACTGGAAGGGAGAAAAAAACCTTTTTCCTCTACCCTCCTAGGTTCTCCAGCTGGAACCCTGGAAATTAAACTTAAAAATGACAAATTAACAAGAGAAAAAAAACCCAGCATTTGTTAACACGTGCCGTGTACATACAAACGGGAGAAACTGAGGAGTATCTCAAAGGGGTAGTTAGAATTTGGGGGTGATATAGCATCTTAATAAAGAACAATAAATTTGTAGAGGGCTTCCCTGGTGGCACAGTGGTTGAGAGTCCGCCTGCTGATGCAGGGGACACAGGTTCGTGCCCCGGTCCGGGAAGATCCCACATGCCGCAGAGCGGCTGGGCACGTGAGCCATGGCCGCTGAGCCTGCGCGTCTGGAGCCTGTGCTCCGCAACGGGAGAAGCCACAACAGTGAGAGGCCCGCATATCGAAAAAAAAAAAAAAAATTGTAGAAAAGTGACAAGACAAAGAAAAACAGGTTTAGGCTTTTAGAGGCAGCAAACTCTGGGAAGGTAAATATATGGGAGAAGGGAACTGTTGGAAGATAATGCAGGGGTCCCCCACAGCCAGGCCATGGACCATACCAGTCTGTGACCTGTTAGGAACTGGGCTGCACAGCAGGAGGTGAATGGTGGGTGAGTGAGCAAAGCTTCATCTGCCGCTCCCCATCGCTCCCCATGGCTCACATTACCTTACTGCCTGAACCGTTCCCACCACAGCCCCCTGTCTGTGGAAAAACTGTCTTCCACAAAACCAGTCCCTGGTGCCAAAAAGGTTGGGGACTGCTGAGATAAGGGTTATTTCAGTAAGGTTTGTTATGTAGATTCCCCACGGGCATTGTCTCTGGGCTGATAAGAGTCTAAAGTTATTTCTGGTGATTAAGAAATGGTTTTGAGGCAAATGGTAGGTGAAGGCAGAGCTTTATTTTTCTCGGTGTTTGCTATTTTTCTATTGTCCTCAACTCAAAATAATCCTTACACTAAAGTGGCATATTTGGGGGTGACAAATTCTGAGATTCTGGGATTCTTCTTGGGTGATAAAAATTAAATGACAGTGGCTTTCTTGTATTAAAAAACACTGTGACTTTTATTTTATTTGTTTATTTAATTTTTTGCGGTACGCGGGCCTCTCACTGTTGTGGCCTCTCCGGCTGCAGAGAACAGGCTCCGGACGTGCAGGCCCAGCGGCCATGGCTCAGGGTTGCAGCTGCTCCGTGGCATGTGGGATCTTCCCCGACCGGGGCACGAACCCGTGCCCCCTGCATTGGCAGACGGACTCTCAACCACTGCACCACCAGGGAAGCCCTGTGACTTTTATTTTCATGTTCCTAATAATAGTAATAATAATTTGGGAAAAAGACAATGGGAAGAAATTAACAAATCTAAAGTTGGCAAATAAAGCACAGATATTTCATACCAAGGAATATGATTTAATAAACAGGAGACTATTTTAGTTTACTTGGCTTTTGACTGAGTTCTCATCTTTGTCAATCTATTAGAAAATGTTTGCTTTTGAATTTGAAAACACTGTGAAGCCCTGAAGACCAGGTAATTTGCTTATTTGTTTGCCTAGTATCTGAGACACAGTAGATTTAAAATGATTGTTATGGAACAGTCTAGCATATTTCATTTTCTGGTGTATTAACTCTATGTATTCCAAGGAACACTTTTTCCAAAGGATGTTAATAACTGTTAAACACATTTGAGAATTGCTGGACTAAATAAATTTGTACAGGTTCCTTTATTTGAAAAAATTCTCAGATTTTAAGATCCTTAGCTTTTAAAGTAGACTAAAATATGCATCTTTCCCCTGAAAGTAGATGACCATGAATATTTTTTTCATTTTGAGAATTTGAAAAATTAATAACAGTTTGAGAAATGATGTTTTATATAAATATTTCATATGTAACTTGAATCGGATTCAAATATTGCTAGAGAAGTTTATATAAGTAACATTTATTAGAAACAAAAAATGACAAGGACTATAAATAAGTAAAAGGGAACAACTTGTTTTTTGTTCTGTTTTATGTTAGTCAAAGGATGATATTTTATTGATCTAAGGTGCTGTTTTCATTCTTAAATAATGTACATACATTTAAATTGCACATTCTGATCTACTAATTTCACTTTTAGGAATTTTTGCTACAGATATTCTTACACATATGTGAAATGATATGTGCAAGAATATTCATTGCTGCATTTTTGATTAGGGAAAAATATTGGAACCAACCTAAATATTCACCAATAAGGAAAAGATGGGCATGGTATTGTCAACTGAAAAAAATGCACAATGTGAGAGTTTAGAGTTAAGTTTTATTTGGGGCAAAATGAGAACTGCAGCCAGGGAGACAGTATCTCAGATATCTCTGAGAAACTGCTCCAAAGAGGCGGTGGCCGGGGGGAAGGTCAGTATATGTGTGATTTTGGTGAAGGGGAAATACATGCAATCAAGCACATATTTTTTACAGAAGGTGTCTGCTAGTCTCGTGCAAGTTACTGTTAGTCACGAAGAGCAGATGTCATCAAGAAGGATTTTAGTGCTTTTCTAGATATGAGGAGATACAAGAATTGGCTCATAAAATTGGCTCCTGAAAATATCTAACTACCTGAAGACCTGTTCTGCCAGTTTTTCCCAGAGCACAGAGTTCCTCATTTCAGCTTTCCATCCTGAGCTCTTTTCAGGGGGTGTTGAAAGTCAGCACCTGCAGCAGCACATGATTTAATCGTTGTAGAGGTAGATGGCAAGTGCCACTGGAAAATGCCAATTTGTAGTCGGCAGTATGGTAGTTCCATATAATAGAATTTTTTTTTTTTTCAGTATGTGGGCCACTCACTGCTCTGGCCTCTCCCATTGTGGAGCACAGGCTCCGGATGTGCAGGCCCAACGGCCATGGCTCACGGGCCCAGCTGCTCCACGGCATGTGGGATCCTCCCAGACCGGGGCACGAACCCACGTCCCCTGCATCGGCAGGCAGACTCCCAACCTCTGCGCCACCAGGGAAGCCCGCATATAATAGAATTTTAGGTAGCTTAAAAAGAATGATCCAGTTTTTGACAGTCATACTATTTACTAATTATCTCTCTAAATTATATATATGTATATTTAATGAGGCATTATAATAATAACATACTTATTTTTATATAAAATATATACATATTTATATATGTCAGAAAGCGTATAGAATATCTATTTTAAAAATACAAGTAATAGATAACAATAGTTGCCTGGGAAAGGGAAAAAATTAATGGCTGCTTTTCTGTCTTTAACTTTCTAATTTAAAAAAAAAACATATTGATGTTTGTGACTACTCATTAAATGAATAAAAACATCAAATGATGTAATGCTTTTAAATAAGATAAAAATAAATAAAAATTTAAACATTAAGCTATAATAAAGCAACCATATTATTTGGGTAATTCCTTATACCCAGTGATGACACAAGAAGAAACTCTTCAAAGAAAAAGTGAAGTGTTTAACTTCATGATCTGCATTCTAGGTATGGTATGGGAAACACCAAGGCTTTTATTGTTTGAGTTTGAATAAAGTTTTAAGTCCCTTATGAATGTCCTTCAAAACCAGAGTCTAGAGATGATTTTGAAACCATGCAACTCACATTAGGACTTGAACCCATGGGACAGGATTTGAACCCAGCCAAAACCCAGATTGGGACTTGAACCCACAGTTTTTAACTGAGATCACACATCCGGTCTCAGGACTTAATGAAGCTCAGGTTCTTGATGTCTCATCACAGGAAGACTTCAGTGAGAGACAAAGTGATAAGTAAGAAGTGGATTTATTTAGGGAGAAACACACTCCACAGACAGAGTGTAGGCCATCTCAGAAAGTGAGAGGCCTTGGGAGAAACACACTCCACAGACAATGTGGGCCATCTCAGAAGGCGAGAGTGGCCCCAGGGTATGGGGTTGTCAGATTTTATAGGAGTGGGTCATTTCATAGGCTAATGAGTGGGAGAAGTATTCCAGCTATTTTGGGGAAGGGGTGGGGATTTCCAGAAATTGGGCCACCACCCACTCTTTGAACTTTATGGTCAGCTTTGGAACTGTCATGGTGCCTGTGGGTGTGTCATTTAGCTTGCTGATGTGAGAGTATACTGAGGCTCAAGGTCTTGTGGAAGTCAACTCGTCTGCCATCTTGGACCTATTTGGTTCTAATCAGTTTACGTTGTGTCCTCGGGTTATGTCATTCTTTTAAATGTTGTGCCCTGCCCCCTTCCCTCCTGTATCGTTTTCACTTTTTTTTAAAGAAATAATGAATGAGGAGTATGAGTGTATTAACAGCCCCCTGAACATTCTTTCAGAAAAATAAGTGCATCAGATTGGTGGTTCATACTATAATGTTTTCTTTTACTAAGATTCTTGGATTTTATTGTTCCTGTCATACAAATCATGGTATTGGGCACAGAGAAATTTGAAACTTTGAGCTTTTGTTGCTATTGCCTCGGTGAATATTTTAAGGGAACACACTCTTCCTTCAAATATTCAAATAATTGGGACAAATTTTAATCTAATCCTGAGCTAAATTTTGTTTTGGATCAAATTCCAGGGTATTAGCTCTAATATTAATGTAACACTATGTGAAAAATCATGATGGGTCTGAGTAATGTAGAACTCTATGTAATTGAAGAGTCCTGGTGAGGAGAAGGTTTGTAACACATATAGAAAGAGGGAGATGGCAGAACATAATCTATGGGCCAAGGTTGGTTTGGGGAGGATTGAAATATATTCTCAGACTATTATAAAATAAATGGTACATTGCCTGGGATTTGTGTAAAATACTTCACATAGACAGTAAGGATGTGTATATTAATTAATTTAATCTACAATTTAGGAGTGTTTAGTCTACAATTAAAGTACCAAGTACTTTAAATGACATTAAATATGACCAACACCAGAGTATGTTCTAGGTAGTAGGTTGGTCTGAAATATTGCATAGACATTCTCATCATTAGATAAATATAGTATAAGAATTTAGTAAGCCTAAGAGCCATTTCTTTTGAAAATGGTGTTCTAATCCTAGGATTCCAAACTGGTTGTAAGTTAAAGTGCTGTATCAAAGGATATTTCTGCTGACCTGACTAGAAGGTTAGCTGAATCTTATCATCAGAATATGTTTGTATTTGCCATAAGAAAATCTTTTCTGCAAGGTTGCGAGAGAATATAAAGGGACAGACCGCTGAGAGTTTATGGAAATCACAGAAAGTATGAATGGCTGTTTGTATGCCTGCTTGCTACAAATATTTGTATATGTGTGGCACAACTTGCAACATACGGCCATATCTTCAGGTTATAGAGAGGAGTCCAACAGCACACACCAGCCCCTAACTGTTAGGAGATACCAATAACTACTGAAAAGAATCTATTGTTTGGGAACTGCATATCAGCTTGGGTCAATTTGCAACAAATTACTTCAAGTCAGTATATGCAATACTGATCTCTTCTCCTAAATCCCATGTTCTAAGTTTACGTAGATGTTTTACTAAGCAGAACCCCAAACTCAACAGTTCCCAAACCATTATTATTCTTTCAAAATCAACTCTTCCTCTAAAATTTTCAATGTCTGGAAATAGGACTCTTGTTTTTCTCATTATGTAGACTTAAAAATCTCAGTATCTTGGACTTCATTCCCAGGAGCCAAATGAGAATGATCACCTTCCAGGAAAAATTTCATATCCACCCACTTTAAATTTGAACAGTCATCACTCTAGTGCTTCCATTATCCATCACAGATGCTCTTGCAATTATCTCCTAACTGGTAACTCTTCCACTCACATCCATCTTATTGGAAAAAAGAAAAAAAAATACTTCAGGAGACTATCACTATCTACTTTAAGGACAGACTCGTGAGTGCGAATATCATGTTTGCTCAAAGCTAGCTATTCCCACTATTATTAGGAAAAGAGCTTACTAGTATATATGGAGTCTATATTGTGTCTACATACACAATATTAATTTCTTTTCTTAGTTCCCTGGGAAGGAGATCAGGATATGCCATTCCACATGCCATTTTGGCAAAAGAATGGTGTTTTGTAGAAGGTATTTCAGTTTCTGAGATTCCTTGTCTGCCTAAAATCAGAGTCTCCCCAAAGAACTCAAGTGTCATAAATTCCCTCCCCAGGAACAACCCTAATCTTCTCTTCTCAGAGAGGAGAAGTCAACACCATATCCAAACAGACAGTTACCAAGCTGTCATATTTCTCTTGACCTAAAACAAATAGACTGCCAGATATTTCTCTAGCAAAGATGGGTTTATTCGGGATCAGCAGACAATTGTAATTTGGGCTCTGCAGCTTTGGCAAGCCACATGCAAATCCCCCCAGGGCAAGGGAAGAAGAGCACTTTTATAGTGAGGGAAAAGGAAGTTGGGAAGGCTACACTAAACAAAGAGTCCATGACCTATCATTAGCTGAGCTCTTGCCTGGAAAGAAGAGGGGTCTTCTTGTTGAGCTCTGCTATTGTCACAAGGTGTGAGAGATCCCCATCTGACTTCCCAACACTATTTAATTAGGGTTTTGTTTATTAATTTTTAAATTTTCCCTTTTTGTTCAAGATCTTTCTCTGAAAGCATCGCTGCTCAAGAGTCAGGTTTTCTAGTTTCAGCTGTTTTTTTTTTTTTTTTTTTTTTTTTTTTGTTCCTCAGTGTCAGGAAAGACCTATCCTGGGTGTACTGAAACCTATTAGGGTCACATTCAAGTAACAAGGAGAGGTAGGAAGGAGAACTCTCAGGCAATTTTATCTAAAGTCCATATGTTATCAAGATCATAGACACTAGAGATCATCTGAAGTATTGTGTCATCATCACAGGTTTGGCAACAAACTTCGAGCAGACCTGGTCCTTGTTATATCGGGAAAGCTGTCTCATCAGATATCATCTGCTTCAATTCTGTTAAATGTTTATCTGGAAATCAACAGATGATATGCGGGTCCACTCAGAGTTTGGTGTTTTCTTTAGGTATGTTACATGAATCCAAGAGTCATTTCCTTGGAGTTTAGCCACCCAAGGGTTGGTTAGCAGTACCTGATAGGGACCTCTCCAACAAGGTTGAAATGAGTTCTTCTGGAGGTCTCTTTTCCATTAGATGCAATCTCCAGTTTGCAAGGGCGAATGCTTAAGGTCTTCATCTCCCAAGAGTACACTATGAAAAGACTGTTCTACCAAATTATGTTTTGTTTTTTTTCTTTTTTTGGTATGTGGGCCTCTCACTGTTGTGGCCTCTCCCGTTGCAGAGCACAGGCTCCAGACGCGCAGGCTCAGCGGCCATGGCTCACGGGCCCAGCCGCTCCGCGGCATGTGGGATCTTCCTGGACCGGGGCACGAACCCGTGTCCTCTGCATCTGCAGGCGGACTCTCAACCACTGTGCCACCAGGGAAGCCCTTATGGTTATTTTTAATAGAAGCAATTAAGCCTTTACAGTATTGGAGTATCTCTCCTTTTGTTGGTTGTGGGTCAAAAGAAGCAAGTGCCAGGTGCATTAGGTATCCTGATGAGAGTTCACCAGTTCCAAAAAAGGTAGGTTCACCAGTTCCAAAAAAGGCATGAGAGTTCACCAGTTCCAAAAAAGGTAGGTCTGAGATTTGGAAGGACCAATGGCAATGTTTTTGGCCAAGATATTTAAAAGACCTCTACAAATTTTGCCAGTTGAGTCTTTATAATGTCATTGATGTGTTCTATTACGCCAGAGGATTGAGGGTGGTGAACGTAGTAAAAGAATTGTAAAACTGCCCAGACAGCACAGATTTGTTGAAGCACCTGACCAGTAAAATACGTTCCTTAATCACTATGCAGTTTGAGAGGAGCTCCTGGGGTAGGGATACTCTTTTCCAACAGGACTTTAGCCACAGAAGAGGCAACAGCCTTTCTTCAAGGGAAGGCTTCAGTTCAGTGTGAAAACATTCAGAGCATGACTAAAACATATTTATATCTATTAAATGAAGGAAGTTGTATGCAATCCATTTGCCAGTCCAATAGGCAGTTTAAAATATCAAAGAGCAGTGTGAACAGGCTTCCCCAGGTTGTACTTTGGACAAGTGGTACAAATGAGTTAGTCATTTTTGTGGCCTTGATGTTTCCACACCAATATTGATTCATGAATGCTATCATTCCGTTGGTAAACCAATGGTTTAATGAAGGTAAAATGGTGAGAAGTAGGAATTTGAGAATTTCTGGTAAGGCTGGATTGTTGTTTGATCCAAATCAAAGCTTTCTCTTTTTATCAAACCAAAATTTGTTGAATTTCCAATCTTGTTTTTTTTTTTGTTTTTGTTTTGTTTTGTTTTGTTTTGTTTTTTGTTTTCTTCCTGAAGCCAATTGTTTAGGCTTCTCTAGAAATTAAAAAAAAATTATTATTTGGGGAAATATCCCTTTGGAGCATGAAATAGAATGGCTGCTATTATTTCCTTTAAGGGCAGAATTTCTTGTAGAAAATGAAGCTAGGTGATTTTCCTTAGCTTCTAGAAAAGTTTAGAATGTCCTGGAATCATAATAATCACTAAAGCAGCAGGTAAAATTATTGCATCAAATACTTTTAGAACATTGGGACCACTTTAAATTTTATTCCCACTGGAAGTAATGAATCCATGTTGATTTCACATTCCAAAATCATGAGCTACTCTGAAAGAACATCTACTATCATTATAAATACTGGCAGTTTTGTCCTTGGCTAAAGTAATAACTTCATAGAAGCATATAATTCAGCCTGTTGGTCTGAAGTAAAGATGCTGCCTCAACACATCAAAAGGAGTTGCAATACCATACCCAGAAAAATATGTGCCATTGTCACCTTTTAAATAAGAAACATCAGTGAACCATGAAAAGTCAGTGTTACCCCAAGGAATTTCCTGCAGATCATATACAAAAAAGAAAAAGGAAATCTGATAATTGAGATGCCCAAGGGCAGGTGGGTTGATCAAACTTCCTTTATGCCATCTGTCTTCCATATTCATCCATAAAATTGGTTTGGGGATTGTTATTCTTTAGTAAAACATACAGAGTTTTGGCATAAGAGAGAAATTTGGAATCCAATCTTGGCAATAACCAACTAAGCCAAGAAAACCTCACAGTTGGTCTTACTTTTGGGTTGTGGGAAACTTAGGACACTTAGAATCTAGGTGTAGTCCTTGTTCTGATATTAGATGTCCTAAGTATCAAACCTGAGTTTAGGCAAACTAAAATTTTTCTTTGGTGACCTTATGTCCCTTTAAGACTAAAAGCTTTAGCAAGAGGATGCAGTCTTCCTGTGAGAAGACTTGTGAAGGAGAACAAAGAAGCAAATCATCCACATATTGCAACAAAGTAAAACCTATAGGAAACTTTATATCATCCAGATCAGCCTTCAGGATCTGCAAGAACTAAGAATGACCCAGTAAAATCCTGAGGCATTACTGTCCAGGTGAATTGTTTTTCTTACCAAGTAAAGGCAAGAAGGTATTGGCTAGCTTCATCAACTGGAATAGTAAAGAATGCACTGCATAAATCAATTACAGTAAAGAATTTACTTCTGGTGGTGGGAATGGATGTTAATAAATTCTGAGGTTTAGGAACAACAAAGTATCAAAGGATAACAATGTTGTTTATTGCTCAGAGGTCCAAAGGAAACTCAACTTTCAGCCCTTTGGTTTTATCACCAGTAAATTAGGGGTATTACAGGGACTGATGAAAGAGATAATGAGGCCTTGAGTCTTGTAATCTTCTATTATGGGTTTCATGCCTTAAAGACTTCTTTACTTATAGGGTATTGATAATTCCAGGAAGAGATTTTGAGGAATTTTTTGAATCTTGATGGGAGGTATGCTGTGAATTTTCCTAATATTAGTTGGAGATTTTGTTCATAAAAAAGGTGGTAGCTGATTCAATAAAGACAAATGACCAGTGTTTCCAGAATCAGCTCTAGTACTTTTAGAGATGGAACACATAAAAAATGTCAAAGGGTCATTTAATTCACCTGGTTAGTTATATTGAAACTACTGTCTAATTCTAGAATTATCACCCCTTCTGGAGAGAAAGAATAGGAATTGCTCTATGAATAGGAATTGGGCAATAGCCCAAGTCTGATCATATAATAAGTTAGCTGGCTGGTCTCCTGGTTGTAATTTTACAGACCTTTCAGGATCTTCCCAATTAGCAACTTTCATCCAGTGTTGAGCCTGGCCCTTATCAACAAGCATATGAGCTAGTTCATATGTCAGAGAAATTATGTTGATAAGCTTGAATGACTATATTAAGTTCCTCAGCGAATCTGTGTGGCTTTTCAGTTATTTTTGAGAAAACTCTGACTATAGCTCACAATTCATCTTAGTCCAGAGTATATAAGAAATTAAGGATGTAGCCTTGATCCTCAGAAGGCTTAATTTTAAAGAGACAGCTCCTGATAAATTCCGAGGTAAATAGAGTGGGGAGAGTTTCAAAGAAAAGGGTAAGTTAGGCAAAAGAAATAGTTCAAGGGTACTGAAGGTATAGAAGAGGTGCAGGCAGTATGGGAGGAAAGGAGAAAGATGACACTGGGGGTGGAGTCAGAGCATGAGGGGCTGATGAAGAGAGACAAGATGGCGCCACAGGTGGAGCCTGAGACAAAGAAGCCAAGGAAGAAGAGCCTGAGGCTTTGGGAGCCATTTTACCTTTTTTAATCATTTGTTTGCCTCACTTAATCTTAAAATATTGTCTTGCAGAGAGGCAATTTTAGACTCCTGATATTGTTAGGGCAGCCTCAAAATACAAATCAAAACACTTATTTCACTCACTTCTGGAAAGTTTTGAGCTATTGTGGTCCAATTATATTTTAAGAAAATGTTTGGGGATTTCAAAAGTTCCATAATGGTCACTGATATTCTAAATTACCTTTGGTCAGTTCGTTCCATTTAGTTAGGAATGTGCATAAGGAAGGACCTTGGTTTTTAAACAAAATCAACCAGAGTCCCTGAAAAGGGGGTGTACTCAAAATATTTAGGTAACTGGAATCTCATTTCTCATACTTTTTTCTCTAGAGTAAAAGCAAGATTTTCAAACAGCTCAAATGAAACAGCCTGTGTCTTAAACAACCTGATAGCTAATACCAGTAAGTTCTAAAGAAACAGCATGGTCCCAGAGAATCCAGATCAAATGCTTTTTAGCCAGTTTCCAGAGAACAGCTCCTATTCCAAAGGAATGGTCTAATAGCTGAACTGGTGCATTTTCAGTGAAGCAGCCTCTGTTCCTGAAGGAATGGGCTGACAGCTTATCAGCCAGCTTGGATTGAAACCGTTTAATACCAAAATCAGACCCAAGTGCCAAATGAGCATTCACATACAGAAAAAGTTCTTAACCAGAAAGAATAAAACCTTAAAATAGATCCCAAATAAAGCCTGGAGAGCTTCAGATGCAAAGATGGTATGATCTCAGATCCAGGAGAGAAACTTACATTCAAACTCCAGGACTGACATGAAAAGCAGTGAGTACAATGGGCTCAATTGTGGTACCACACCTGTTGGCTCACCAGTCCCAGAGCCCTCAGGGGTCTTCTCTGGCCCCTGGAGCCACCAAAATGTTGACATAAGACAAATAGACTGCCAGCTATCTCTCCAACAAAGATGGGTTTGTTCAGGATCAGCAGAGAATTGCAATTTGGGCTCTGCGATCATGAAGAGCCATGTGCAAGTCCCCTCATGGCAAGGGAAGAACACTTTTATAGAGAGGAAAAGGAATCAGGAGGACTATAGTTAACAGAGAGTCCATTGCTTTTCATTGGCTGAATCCTTGCCAGGAAAGAAGAGGGGTTCTTCTTCTTTATTTTGAGCTCTGCTAAGGTGATAGGGCAGTAAAACTCCTCCTTCTGGTCTCCCGACTCTGTTTAATTGATGTTTCTGTTTATTAATTTTTTACATATCCTATCTATTCTCCTAAGGTCCTATTTACCTTTCTAAATAGTCATTTGTTTTTCCGTAAGTGCCCTTACTCCCCATCCCTTTCTTTTACTAAGTAAGGTACATAGACTCCCAAATCTAACCACACTTTTGGAGTTACTCATCTCTGAGCACTCCCATGTGTATGCATGATACACACACTAATAAACTTATTGTCTTTTTCTTGTTAATCTGTCTTTTGTCAGTCTAATTTATACAGCTCCAGCCAGGGAACCTAAGATGGATAGAAGAAAAAAATTTTTTTCTCCCCTACAATTGCATGACTTTCTCAATCGTTTCATTCAGTGTTTTCATCAAATGATCAATGTCACTCTAGCAGAGACTTCCTAATCATTGGAATATATCACTCTAGTCTCTATGTTCATTTATCCTACTTTATAATATGTATCCACACAATATGTATAGTAATTAAGTAGTTAATTAACTACACTAAATTTCAACAGCATTATTTTCCTTTTTCTGTGATTACCAAAAATGATCCTTGTTATAGGGTAGATGTTAAAAAAGTGTTGAGTAAATAAATACAAAATAAATGGTCAATTGGACCATAAACGGGGGTCAATCCCAGGTAATATAAATAGTGTCATATTGTAATATTTTATAATTCATTTATCTATGTAGTTTCTTGTGTCTGGAATGCACCCTTTTTTGGAAATTGTGCCTTTCTGAATTTTACAATCTTTAAGATCCATCTTAATTATCACTTTTATGAAATATTTTACAGTTATAAATTGATGTTACATCTTCCTATTAACACTCAAATGTTCTATAAATGTATTCCTGCTAAAGTATATACATTCAGTCTTATATTAGAGTTATTTGTCTTTTGGCTTCAATGACACTATGAAATTATAAACTCCTTGAAGGCAAGCACTGTGTTATATGCACCTGAAAACTGGCCATAGTGGCTCTAACAGGAATTTGACCATAGTTTTTGCACTGAATTGGACTGACCATCTCTGGAGAATAAAACTTTCATGTTTTTCTCAATCTTCCTATAAAAAGCTTTACCCTATTAATCCACTGAAGCATAGGCACTATAAAACTAGAGGATGTATGTTTTCAATTCTCTTATAAACATTCCAGATATCATAAGAATTATATCTGCAGCCATTTTTCTAGTTAATTGTTCTGATCCAAAAGGCTAATACAACTTTCTTATATCCCCAGAGAGACAAATGGTTACAGCTTGATCTTGGTCCTAGGTTAAGCCCCAAGGTGCCTCTGAGAATAGAGCATTACCTCCCTAGGAATTTACATGCCAAAGGGATGAAGTCCTCAAATTTGAAAATAATTCAGGTCAGAAAAGTCTTCTGGACAGGTTTGGAGGAAGAAGGGAACCCTTTTAGGAGCAGAGCTAGACAGATGTCTCTTCCTCCTTATAAGAAGAGAAAAAAAATTCCTTTGTTTCTCACTTCTGGAGTATCTGGATGCTCATGTAGGAAAAACTCCCATCAGGTCTCATCGTGTCACATAAAGGATGAAGTCTGGGACAAGGAGGTGAGTAGAGGTGGCATACCTATGTACTGTGAAATAGTAAGAAATCTCTGACCCGGAAAACATATCCAGTGGTTCTTTTCTGCTTCCTTTCCCTTGTACATTCCATTTCCTGATATAATTCATTTCAGCAGAGAGGTACAATTGGGAAGAATCAGCAGTCACTGGAGAGGCATTTTTGAAGACAAGTAGAAAATCTCTACTATCTATATACTATGTATGCTGGACTTTAATAATCATCATGTGGTTATGTTTTAGGAAATTAAAATTGGAAGCAAGTAGAAATAAAATATTGACCCACACACTTTTATTGTTCATTCATTATGTGATTCCGTGATCCTTGTAAGACTTAGCAGTGCTGTGACAATGAATACAATCATGGAAATGCTTCCATTAAATGCTTTAATTACTTCCCATCTTGACTATTGCAATTAACTCCTTTATTGTCTTCCTAAATTCTTACTCTCTGAGCATCAGGGGGTCCAAAATGTTGCAGAAAAGAATAGTACTTTTTCTAATTCTAGGGCATGACATCACAGCATTCTTTCCCTTGTATCCTCTTATTAATTAAGTGACAGACCTTGAAATTAATGTTATCTCATTATATGAATTAAAGAAGTGACTGAAGGGAAATTAAGGGGAAAATTCAAGAGATTGAGAGAGTATAGAAGAAGCACAGCATCAAGGAATGATATGAACAAATATAAAAAAAGAAGGAAAGAAATGAAAATGTAAAAGATTATGAGAGACATGCATGCATAGAGTTCTATACAAGATACAAAAGGGAAGCTTTAACTTGAAAAGATAAAGGTGGAAAATAGACTTCTTGGGCATATTCTGTTATACCAGAACTTGAGGTTTGAAAAATAATAATTTGTAAGAAAAATGAAGAGATATTAGAGTAAATGTATAAGGCATTTAAGATATGACATTTAATATACATTTACAGTTGTACTTAACATATATTTATAAAAGATTCATCGATATTTGTGAGCCCCAATTTAGCAAAGTCTGTGCAGTTACAAAAGTATATTGAATATTCAGAGGATATAATCTTTATCTTTTGATTTTGAGAATTTAGAGAACAATTATGAACTCTTACCCACTATTACAATAACAGAATTCTTTTGATTCCATATTGCACTTACTTTTTCCAACTTTTAATATCTTAAAGTACACGTTAAATATAATGCTAATGTGAATCTGTGTCTCATGTTCAATAATATTTTATTATTAGCATAAAGTATAAAAACTGATGTTATGAGTATATGATTTTAAAGTTGCCTTATGAGTTTTTTAAAGTGCATATTTATTATTGGGCACCGCTTACTTTGAGTTTTTTCATTATGAATATCCTTCATTTCTACCATTTTTTTCAACGTTATGTTTAACTGAATGTACAGTTAAACCAAAAAATGAGTTATATTTTTTCGTGCTATACCTTCACACGATAAGATAATTGATTGCACTAATTGATGCAAACTTTTCAGTCTAAATCCAGTGTAATAATTCTAAAATATTGTTGGGTCTCAGGGCAGACCATCCTAAAATATACCAAAGTATCAATAGCATATTGGTTATTTTTAATTAAAGTTACCCGAGAAACAGCTAGTGCAAGAACACTCTGCCCCTCCTCTGAAAGCAAGATAAAAATTTCCCATGTGAAAGGCACTCTCCCTATACCCGAGGTAGACAAACTTGCCAGGGACAGGGAATTCAGGCCTGAGAAGTCTGTTTAAACAAGCTCTGCTTAAATTCTCCTCTAATTAGCACCCAATCCCAAGTTTCTTTGTTTTGTCAATTCCTCACAAATTTATTGCTTCTTTATCTAGAAGGTATAAAAGCTGCCTGTTTTGGTCACTTCTTAGGTACCATATATATGAGACCTCCATATGTACAAAATTAAATTTGATTTTTTTCCATTAATTTGTCTTATGTCAATTTAATTATTAGACCAGTCAAAGGAACCCAGAAGAGTAGAGGCAAATTTCCCCGCTCTGACAATGTTTTGCATTTAATTTCTCTGTGGTTAGCAATTGCTATGTGCTTATACTTACATCTCTGTCATCTGTTTCTTTGGGGTTTTTTTTAAAATTTTTCAATTTTAGTAAATATTTAGAAATAAAATTTACCTTGACTTTCTTATTCCATGAGGATATATTTAAAACAATTACTTGGAAGATGGTTAATTTGTCTTTATTATAGTGTATGCATGTGTTTGTGTGTGTATGTGTGTTTGTGTGTGTGTGTGTGTATATACATGTACATGTGTCTATATATCGTATCTAACTGCGAATTTGCATTTATGAAATCATTGCCAATTGAATTTCTTTTTTATACAGGAAGAATCGGGTTTTGAAAAGCTGACTATGTGTTTTGGGACCCTTTTGGCTTTGATAATCTCAAGGAACATTAGTTGCTTCCCTTATTCTCTGTTGTAAAGTACTCGAATTGGTGTCGTGCCATCTAAGGTAGGGAAAAGGCCCAGTATGATGATTTCCAGCCTGGAGCTATTCATTTAATTATTAACATTTCATATGTACTTCATTGAGCTGGGAGGAACTGAGAAGACAAACATCTTATGAACTTGTAATAAAAACACTGCCAGTAATTACATTATTATGGACAGGGCAGGGAAGTCAGAAAAAAAAAAGTCTAAAATAATTATTTAAACATCTGTGGCTGGGCAGGTTCTCATTTGGCCTTCCAGATAACAACACGATTCTTGTTCAAAACATACTAATTTTTCTCAGCTACATGTCAGTGACTGGCAGTAATAAAAGATGCCACACAATATGGCTTGTATCACTTTGTGCAAAATAATTTGTGGTCAAAGGAGAGTCACAAAGCATTCAGCTGGAATATAATTACTTGGTGATGATTATATAAAGAGTCAGTTAAGGCTGTAACCCAAAAGGGAAATGAAGATTTTATACTTATCAAGCTTATTAGATTGATGTAAGGGATAAAGAAAACCCAAATTGAATTGCTTTGGACAGAATTTTCTTTTTAGCAATTATCTAGTTTATCTGGTCCATGTTCTATTATACATTGTGCTCTCCCAACCAACCTTGTATCTGCATATAAAAAATTAGGGGAGGCTGTTTATACTGACTTAACCCAAACACTGCTTCTGATTTAAGACAGATGAGAAGAATATCTGGGAATTCACTTACACATTGATATATTAATGCATTCAAAAATAGACACTGAGTGAATAAAATGTGCTGGCCCTGTTTGAAGTATTGCAATACTGGATAAAGAAAACTGAAAAAGTCCTTCCATGTAGTAAGCTTATTATTCATACTAGAATAATGTGAATAATAATGAAAGAGTCAAGGTACTATAGGAAGAGAGACACAACATTTTAGAAAGGAATGTTTTCTAGTGTTCAGAAAATTTCAATGTAAATTGATATATTGATAAATATATATCTTTATTGGTATACCTATATTGATAATATATACCATTACTCTCTGTAATTTTATTTATCAAAAAATTTCCATTATTTTCTTTGGCTAGAGGGCCAATATCACTGGCTTAGGTCCATATTGTCACATATTATGGATCCAAATCACTAACGACTACTTATTTGAGACAGACACCAACCAATTCTAGAAAAATGTGTCAGTTTTCACCTAGGCAATACGTTATGACAGGGGTCCCTGGGCCACACAGCAGGAGGTGAGCGGCAGGCAAATGAGTGAAGCTTCATCTGTATTTATAGCCACTCCCCACTGATCGCATTACCTCCTGAGCTCTGCTTCCTGGCAGATCAGCCGTGGCATTAGATTCTCATAGGAGCACGAACTCTATTGTGAACTGCACATGCGAGGGATATAGGTTACGGCCTCCTTATGAGAATCTAATGCCTGATGATCTGAGGTGGAGATGAGGCAGTCCCATCATACCCAGATGGGACCATCTATTGCAGGAAAACAAGTTCAGGGCTCCCACTGATTCTGTGAGTTGTATAATTTTTTCACTGTATATTTCAATGTAATAATAATAGAAATAAAGTGCACAATAAATGCAATGCACTTGAATCATCCCAAAACCATTCCCCCCACGCCCCCCACCCCCAGTCCATGGAAAAATTATTTTCCATGAAACCAGTCCCTGGTGCCATAAAGGTTGGGGACTGCTGCATTATGAGATCAAGGACTGAGAAGCATAGTCCTTCCTATGTTGGAAGTGAGAGAAGCAGAATGGGGAGAGTAGGTAGAGTAGTGGGCAGTTACCCAAATTAATATTTGTTCTAATTATTTCAAAAATTTTCCAGGGTTTTACTTAAAAAGTGGGTTCTATTTATTTTTAATTAATTAAGTTAATTAATTTATTTTTGGCTTCATTGGATCTTTGTTGTGGTGTGCAGGCTTCTCATTGAAGTGGCTTCTCTTGTGGCAGAGCATGGGCTCTAGGCACATGGGCTTCAGAAGCTGTGGCACACAGGCTCAGGAGTTGTGACTCACAGGATCTAGAGCACAGGCTTAGTAGTTGTGGCACACAGGCCTAGTTGTTCTGTGGCACATGGGATCTTCCCAGACCAGGGCTCGAACCCATGTCCCCTGCATTGGCAGGCGGATTCCCAACCACTGCACCACCAGGGAAGCCTGGGGGTTCTATTTTTTAATACGTTTTTGGAAGCTACTAAAGTAGAGAACAAATCTTTTTAATCAGAAGATTTATTATAGGTCATATCATTTAGTATAGACTAAACAACTCACAGCCTGAATTTCCAAATGACTACATAAAACACATAGTTTCCTAAACTATTATTCAGTAAAACATATTTTGGTAAATGCTAAGCTAGAGCAATTCAGGATTCCCTATTTGGTCTTATTTATTAGTTTGCCCTGAGATTTAAATCAGTCTATCAGCAGGTTGCTAACTGTTGGAGAAGCTGAACCTGGTCTGCCCTAAATTGTTGTTGAGATTTTGAAACACATGATAACCCCTTTTCCCCATTGCCATTGGCTATAACATGTGCAGACACAAGCAACCACGTTCAAACAAGCTTTCTACTCAGAACACAGCCTTCATTCTTATGAACAGATAGAATTGATAAAACCAATCAACAAGTGCACAAAGAGACAAAAAAAATTCAGAAAAATAAACTATAAAGATAAGTAATATAGGTGCTGTGGCAGAGATTGTCTGAGTTGTTACTTTAGATTAGGTGTCACTCTTAGTGGATAATTTGAGGATCAGGGTGTATCAGTTAGGGTCCACTCAGGCTCACAGAAACCACAGCAGTTATTTTAACAGAAAGAATTTGATAAAAGGAACTGTTTAACAAGCAATGGTGAATGGTAAAATCAGAAAAGGAACAATGAGCTAACAGAATATAATTTTAGGAAGCAAATTACATCTTCAAGGCTAATGGAAAGAAGGGGAGAGTTGGGACACTCAGAATCTGGAAGCTTGGAAGAGGGAACCTGAGGAGGTCGACAGTTTACTGACGAGGAAGCACTGGATAGCTGGTGTTGGTACAATGGAAACTTAGTGGAAGGGACTCTCAGAGCTGTGACTTACACCTCTAAGGAGAGGATGTTGTATTGTTGCTGATGATACCTCCAAAGAGAGTGTTTTCTCTTTCTGCATAATGAACTACCACAAACAAAATGGCTTAAAACAACTCATATTTTATACCACAGTCCTGTAAGTCAGAAATCTGGGCAGGCTGAGATGCATTTTCTCCTCAGTGTCTCACAAGGACAAAATCAAAGTATTGTCCAGCAAGGCTCTTATCTGGAGGTGCTGGAAAAGACTCACTTCCAAGATCATGCAAATTGTGGGTAGAATCCAGTTCCTGTGGCCATAGGTCCGAGGTTCCCCTTTCCTTACTGGCTGTCAAGTAGGGACTGCTTTTAGCTTTTGATGCCTCTTGTATTCCTCATTGTTTGCCCATCTCAATCTTCAAAATTCTCTGCTTTTAAGAAATCTTGGGATTAGATTAGGCCACCAAGATAATCTCCCCTTTTTAAAGTCAACTGTGCCTTGTAACATAACACAATCACAGCAGTTTCAGGACCTTGTGAATGTAGCAGCGGATAATTTGAGGGGTTTTAGTAGTTTTCATAAACTGTGTAACAAAGTACCAAAAGACATTTATTCTCTCACAATTCACTAGGTTAGAAGTTCAAATCTGAGGTGTTGGCAAGATTGGCTCCTTCAGGAAGGCTCAGAGGAAGAGTCTGTTCCACGGTTTTCTCTTATTTTCTGGTGCTGCTGGAAATCCTCAGTGTCACTTGGTTTGTGGCTGAATAACTCCAATTTATCTTTGTCATCAAATGGTCATCTTCCTTCTGTGTGTCTGTGTCTTCACATGGTGATCTCCTTTCTGTGTGTGTCTACCTCTGTGTCTTTTCTTCTCTTCTTGTAAAAATACCAGTCAAAGTAGATTAAGATCCCAACCTACTCCAGTATGACCTCATCTTAACTTGAATCTTAATTAAATCTGCAAAGACCCTATTTCCAAATAAGGCCACATTACACAGGTACCAGAGGTTAGGACTTCAACATATATTTTTGGTGACCATTCAACACACAACAGAGACCATGCCTAGAATTTCTGCTTACCACAGGGAGGGAAGAGGCTGAACCTGGGGGTATGAAGAAGATGGGAATTGGAGGAGAAAAACAAAATGAAACTGCTATTAAAACAATTTTCCACTAGATGTAAGGGACATTCTGAAGCAATAGCCAATAAGACTTGGAAGCCAACAGTAAGAGGGGTATACCTTCTTCCCCAGCGTTCTAGTATCTACATAGTGCTTGGAATTGTCGAAAGCATAATAGGGCTCCACTTGACAAAAAGGAAATGTAGCTTACAGCTGCCTAGGTCTAGCATTACATAACAGGATCTAGAAGGACTAGATGTGGATGGAGAAATAATAGCTTATTAGCTGGTGCAAGGTGGAAGGGTACCTTGTATTAGTCAGGGCTCATCATAGGTATATTATATATATATATATATATATATATATATATATATATATATATATATATATATATATATATATATATATATATATATATGAATTGGTTTCTATAATAGGAATTGGTTTATGCAGTTATGGAGGCCAAGAACTCTCACAACTGTCCATCTGAAAGCTGGAGAACCAGGAAAACCAATGATATAATTTAGTCTGAGTCCAAAGGCATGAGAACCAGTGGAGCCAGGGTGTAATTACTTATAGGTCCTAAGCCAAAGACCTGAGGACTAGGAGGTCCAATGTCTGAGGGCAGGAACAGATGGATCTCCTAGCTTAAGAAGAGAGAGAGAGAATTCACCTTTCCTTTGCTATTTTGTTCTATTCAGCCCCCAGTGGATTGGTTGACACCAATCCACACTGGAGGGGATGTATCTCTTTATTCAGTCAACTGAATCAAACACTAGTCTCTTCCAGAAACACCCTCACAATCATGATCAAAATTAAGCTATATGGGCATCCCTTAGCCCAGTCAAATTGATAAATAAAATTAACCATCACATACCTCAATCCATGGAAAGAACTAATTTTAAAAGGCCCAACCATGTAGATACTTTGGCATGTTTAAGGTAAAGAAAGAAGTGTGTATGCTGGGTGACCAAGAAATAGACAGAAAAACAGATCACCTAGGACTTAGTAAGTATGAAGCAGTAGTTTGTATTTTACTCTAAACTTTACCCAACAAGAAGTGAGGAGATTATATCTCTTTGATTTGTCCTATGTTTTAAATTCATTTTTGGGATAGTGTATTATAATTTTCTTAATCTAGTTTATTTTTACATTAAAATGTCTAACACCTGATAATAATTCATTGTTTTATTCTAGATATTTAGAAGCATTAGTGTTGCATCAGCATCTTGTTTTTTCAATAAGTCTTTGAAAGGAATCTTTCAGTAGAGCTTAGTCCCTGAAGGAGTTTGACTTGAAAGGCAGGAGGTAGAGAAAAGGGAACTTGCAATTAAAGGGGCTCTTCAGCACAAACCGGCCCTAAGAGATATAGAGTTACAAAGTCATTAAAATAGTAATAAACAGGGAAAGTGAAGATCAGACGCATGGAACACTTATCAAGGAGTAAAAAGCTTAAAGTGTTCTTGGAAATATAGGTGGGAAGAAAAACCACAGAACAAAGTCTTGCTCTGTGGATTTCATGCAATTGGACCCCACAGACACTGGCACTTTTCTGCCCCTGGGAGAGGTGAAAGGCAAGCTCTGTACATCAGCAGGAGACTGACCTCAGCCTCAGCCTCCACATTCTTCTTTGTTTTAACATTCAAAGCTCAATTGATAGCACTCACCCCCCGCAGTCCACCTCCTCAGTTCCTGTTCATGCTTTGCTGAGTGTTTCTGAGCAAACTAAACTTTTGGCTGGAATCCTTAGAGTAAATTGGTTCTCTGCCTCCTAGTTCAGTGAAAATTCTTCCCAAGTGATAGTATTACCAGTAGTCCAACAGAAAACCCCTTCATCAGCAAGTTACTAAACTTCCAGCACAATGGATGTATTTCATGCTTTATTCTTGCAGAGATTTTGATATTCAGTGTATTCGTCTCCAAAGATTCTGATTATCTTTCTTAGCCTCCCAATCCTTGACATCCACTATTTCTTTCCAAATGTAATTTAGCAGTGTATGCTATTGTAAAAGTAAGAATCACATGTCTTGCTCTCAGTTGGAGAAATTTCATGTTTTTTTTTGTTTTTTTTTTGTTTTTTGTCACTGGGCAATAATGAATCTATGTTTTCCCCTTTGGTCTGAGAAACTACATCTTATAGGCTGAATTCTGTCTCTCAAAATTCATATGTGAAATATTAACCCCCCAGTATTCCAGAATGTGACTGTATTTGGAGATGGAACTTTTAAAGAGGTGATTAAGTTAAAATGAAATCATATTAGTGGTCCCTAATCCAGTGTGACTGGTATCTTTATAAGAAGAGAAGATTAGGACACAGACATGCACAAAAGGAAGACCATGTAAAGACAAAGGGAGAATATGGCCATTGACAAGCTAAGAAGAGAGACCTCAGAATAAAACTGACCCTGCTGACATTTTGATTTTGGATTTCTAGCCTCCAGAATCATGAGAAAGTAAATTTCTGTTGTTTAAGCCACCTAGTCTGTGGTACTTTTTTATGGTAGCCTAGAAACCTATACTACTACTTTCAATATGGTGTATTTGCTAAGAATATATACTCGTAAGTCATGTTACTCAAATCTTGTTCTGTCATTTTCTTATTATGTGATTATGGAACAGTTACTTAATAGTTAAGTCTTAAACATTTATTTCACAAATGATACAATAATTGAAATAATCCACATGAAGCTCATAGCCCATGTGAGAGCTAAAAAAATTTTAGCTATCTATTATTATTAGACTATTATCATTATTTAGTAAAAACAGTTTTTATGAAAATCCAGAAGGATTATACATCCCCACATGAGTTGAAAGTGTGTAGCTTTCTAAAAACATCAGGTGTTATGTTTTTATAGTTCAATTTTCAAACTTTGCTTCTTATAAATTAAAAAGTACTTACAATGTGACTTTAACAACGAGATTATGTCACTGAAAAGTGAACAGGAAGCAGAGCAAGGGCAAATTACTTGTTGAATATGTTAGAAAATGTGAAATCTGTATAGAAAGCTCTATGAAGTAAATTAAATATAAAAAGGAAAATTGATGGCAGAGACCACGGCCCTCTGATTCAGTACTGTACTGCTAGTGTCCCATTATTCTAAAAGGTAAAAAAAGGTGGTAGGTTTTTAAAATCGTGAATTAACCAATTTGAAGAAATTGTATAAGGGAAATGTGAGGAAGCATCACACTAAGGGTTCAGATAAAGAACATATTTCTGAAAATAATATAGTATATAAAACAGAAAAAAATAATTTATAAAGAGATCTCACATATATAAAAAGCAGCATAAAGTTATCACTTCATGAGCTAATTTATTCTTACACCTCAAGGCCCCCAAACGTCTTTCTTGGTACAGCCAATTCTGATCCACATCAACAGACATAATATCTTGTTCTCTTATACCACTACACCTCATACATACTCACTCTTCAGCACTATGGTAGGATATTTGTCATATATTTATTTCAATAAACTTATTTTGAATAGAATTATTTTGGAATGATAGAGAATAAATATGTTCTACTCTACTTGCCTATGGATTCCTCTTGATACAGATTTATAAAATTAATAATCATGGTGTGACAGGCAGACTAATGACCACCAAAAGATGTCTATGTTTTAATTACTGGTACTTATGAAAATGTTATATTACATGGCAAAAGAGAATTAAGGTTGCAGATGGAATTAAGCTTGCTAATCAGCTGACCTTAAGGTAATAAAATTATACTGGATTATCTGGATCCTTATAAGTGGAAAGTGAATCAGAAAATAGAACCAGAGGGGCTTCCCTGGTGGCACAGTGGTTGAGAGTCTGCCTGCCGATGCAGGGGACGCAGGTTCATGCCCTGGTCCGGGATCCCACATGCCGCGGAGCGGCTGGGCCCGTGAGCCATGGCCGCTGAGCCTGCGTGTCCAGAGCCTGTGCTCCACAACGGGAGAGGCCACAACAGTGAGAGGCCCGTGTACTGCAAAAAAAAAAAAATAGAACCAGAGAGAGGGTAGCATGAGACATGCTTGGCCCAACATTGCTAGCTTTGAAGATGGAAGAAGCAAGCCATGAGCCAAGGTATGTGGGTGGCTTCTAGATGTTGAAAAGGACAAAGAAACCATTTCTATCCTAAAGTTCCTAGAAAGAAGCATAGCCCTGCCAACACTGTGATTTAGCCACCACCAATTTCAGAATTCTGGACTACAGAACTGTAAGACAATAAATGTGTGTGGTTTTAAGCTGCAAAATTTGTGACAATTTTTTGCAGTAGCAATAGAAAATTAGTGCACATGGTTTCCACCCCACTTTAAAATACTTGCATTCTCTCCTGTAGAATGCAAATTCTTTTTCTGAGCTAGTACTTAGTGATGTGAAATTTGAAGCATTTAATATATATTCAAAATACCCCTCAATATTACTAAATTTTGCCAAATAGTTGATCTGTTGAATTCATATTAAACCAGCCTGATACTGAATGATTAATAGATGATTTAACAAATATGCTCAATTTGTTTAGGAATATGGCTGAAGACTCCTCCTCTTAAAACTATGCTATCCTAGGGTAGCAATTGCTGAAGAGAAACAGAACTAGACATTAATTAAAGTTGATAGGGACAGATTTTATTCAGTACTATTGTAATAGGGGAAAGAGCTAAGCTCAATTCCAATACAGCAAAGATACCTGGGCTTTATAACTATTAGAACTAATAAGAAATTACCTCTACAATATATATGCTAACTCTGTTCAATAAGCCACTGTTATGGACTGAACATCTGTGTACCCTGAATTTTAATATGTTGAAATCTAATCCTCAGTGAAATGGTATTTGGAGGTGGGGACTTTGATAGGTAATTAAGTCTTGAAGGTGGAGCCCTCGTTAATGAGATTCATGCCCTTACGAGAAGAGGCCAGAGATATAGCTTGTTCTCCTTTGCCATATGAGGATACTACAAGAAGTCAGCAGTCTGCAACCTGGAAGAGGACTTCCACCAGAACCCGATAATACTGGCACCTTGATCCTGGACTTCCAGCCTCCAGAGCTATAAAAAATAAATTGCTATTGTTTATAAGCCACCCAGTCTATGGAACTCTGCTACAGCAGAACAAACTAAGACAGTCACATATGTAAGTTATATGTTTACATTTTATAGTAGTAGCATTAAAAATATGAACAGAAATAGGTAAATTAAAATTAATAATATATTTTATTTAACACATATATCCAAAATATTACAATTTTATCATGTGAACAATATAAAAAATATTGAGATATCTTATGTTTTTTCCAATTGTAAATCTTCAAAATCCAGTGTCTAAATCAGACAAGTCATATTTCACGTGCTCTGTAGTTACATATCACTAGTGGTTACTACATTAGATAGCACAGTTATAGATACTGTCAAACAAAAGTAATGACTTCTTATCTTACATTGTATCTTTATAGTTTTCAAATATATTGAGCAAGGTAATTTAGAGAGAGGTAGTATACTTAAGAGCTCAGATGTAGAACCAGACTACCTGAGTTCAATATTTTGCTCTCCTTTCTAACTGTGTAACCTTGGTAAGTTATTCTTTCAAATTAAATTTCTACATTTTTTTAATTAGAATAATAATATTAACTTTTCAGAACACTGTTATGAAAATAATTAGTGGTCTGGCACAGAAGGAGTGTTGTATGTGTTACTTGTTTTCATTGTTGAACAATTTCTAATAAATCTGACCACTCTGATGGTTAACATACTTGAACGTTTTATTTTCTTAAGATATGAACATTTCAAATCTTTCTATTTTCTGGGACCAGTACTATCTTCTCCACCATAATGAGTCCTGAATGTGTCCTTTCTCTAACTCTCCCACCCAATATACTCAAAGTAATATTTGATTCAACTGTAATCTTTTTTCTGCACACAAAATACCAACTGCAACTCAGGCATTGCTACCATAGTATAAACATTGATTTTTATTTTCCTTTTTCGAATTTATTCTCATAACCTGATCAATTCTAATTGTCCTCTTTCTGATAGCCTGACAAAAACATTAATTTCCTGTCTTCTATACTATATACCAGATGCTATGCCAGATACTAGGGATACAGCCTGACCAGAAAATATACAGGTTTAGTGTGCAGAAACTTAGGGTCTTGTTTACCATACAGAGTACTAAAGAGGAAATTTCAGGGTGGTTTGAGAAATGCTGATGAGCAAAGTTTAGGGGTTCTCTTAGCCTGTTTGGTCTGTTATAACAGAATACTTTGGATTGGCTGGCTTATAAACAACAGAAATTTATTTCTCACAGTTCTAGAGGCTGACAAGTCCAAGATCAAGGCACAGCATATTTGGTGTCTGGGGAGGGCCTGCTTCCTGGTCTAGAGACAGCCATCTTCTTACTGTGTCCCCACATGGCAGAAGGGTTGAGGGAACTCTCTGGGGTCTTTTTTATAAGGGTACTATTCCCACTCATGAGAACTCTCCCAAAGGCCCCACCTCCAAATATCATTATCTTGGGTGCTAGGTTTCAACACGTGAATTTTGGGGAACATAAACATTCAGTCTATAGCAGAGGCTTAGGGAACCAACAAGAAGGTCACTTAATTACTTGGACAAATAAAAGCCTTTTACTTCTTTTCCTTAATCCACTTTAAATTCTTTTAAAAATCAGGAACATACAACAAGAAGCTCTTTTTTCAAACAACCTCTCTCCCAACATATATATCACCTCTATATTTTCTAGTTTAATCACAGAACCATTAATATGTTCACAGCATTCTACTCTTCTCAAGTTAGACTGACTTTTGAATCCCCCAATTATTCCAAATATATTAAGTATGTTTACTTATAATTGTACATCTTTAGAGTTTAAAAACTGTATTTATTCACTCAAAATAATTTATGTAAGTATTTATTATATATCGCACATTGTGGGTAGATAGCATGCTTACTGAGTTCAATACCTATTATAAATGCTGAGCCATAGCATCTCTTTTAATATACAAAGTAGCTGCAGATCTTTTCTCTTCCAGCAAACAGACAACAGCTGCCACAAATAGGAAGAAGGTCAAAAAAGTTAACCTTCGTTGTATGGAGTGCATGTCCTCTTCATGCCTAGGAGGCTGAGAAGCTTAATCTCAATCTGTATGAAAGTAACTTAATGCTTTCTTAGTCTCAGTATGACAACAAGAATACTTTTACTGTAGTATCTGCAGGTACTATTTTCATATGGAAAAGACAGAAGTAGTAGAAAGAGGGAAGGCCTATTCTAGGAGAAAGATTCTCAACTGATGTGTATTTTATGTGTGTATGCAAATCAGAAGCACTGATGTTGATAGAGTAATTGAATGAATGGCCCTAATTAATTACCTCCCTGTATCTGCTCCCTTTGCCTTAAAAATGTTTCGTCCCCTCTCAATCTGACACTGGACCTAGCTATGTGATTTATTTTGTTCAAAATTGGTGTTAGCACACATGACGTGTATTTCTGCTTAAATGTACATGTGTATTTCTGCTTTCCCTGTTGCAAAATGTGGCCTGCTCCTCACCACAGCTACTAGGACATAGCTGGCTTAGTGTATTGCAGGCTGAGATACATGCAAACTGACTTTTCCCAGTTTTCCCAGCCAAGGCCATCCCGGATAACCTGACAGCCAGTTTATTGCCAAACACAGGAAAGTACACTGAAAGAACATGAAAGATCAATGGACAGTGGATTTCATGGAACTTGAGTACATAGTCCCAACTCTCCCACTCATACCCTAAAGTGGGCTCAGATGAATATCTTTCATGGTAGATAAATATGCATAATGAAATATGTTCCAGTTTGGAGACTGATCAGGGGTGAAATATAGTCTCTAACTTTTAGGCAGAATCTCAACTTTAGTTATAATAAAGGATAATTCCTTCTCTTGATCACTATTTCCATCCATTCCTTTGAGTCTGCTTTATACTCTGAAAGGCAAATCTGAAATTCAAAGTTCACCTTAAAACCCTAAAAGATGAGCAGGATTAGCTGGGTAGAGCATTCCCAGCAGAGAACCATAGGTAAGCAGGTCCTGCAGGAAAGAGAATCGTGCACTCTTACCAGGTGCGGGACATCATTTCCCCTAGGCTTAGTCCTGCTTGCTACTGCTGGCAAGACAGATAATATGACACACAATTTTAGCTAGGCTTATTGTTTTCAGATCCTTGTTATTGTTGATGTAAGATACTGGTTTGAAATAGTTGCCATTGAGTATACCTCACAGCTGTACCCAGGTATGTAACATCAGCTTGAGGTTGTGAACAAGATCTGCATTGGAACTTGCAGTGTTAGAACTTGGCCGTGAGCTTTCTGTGGAGAAGGGAATAACTCTTCTCCCTTGTCCATAATAAGCTGTGTGTGGATCCTGGTATGCCATTTCTAAACTCCCCATTTCAAAGAAGAAGGGAAACATCAGCCTGAAAAGCAGAAGAGGACATTATTTATTTAACATATATAAATAATTATAAGGTGAAAAGAAGTCTTCACTATCAAAAGGGAAGATGACATATGGCTAATGGATGCCAGTGTAGCACATGTGAATGTCAAGACATCATTCTAGAACTCCAGCCCATTTTCCCACCTTTTGCATTTATCATTTCTTTAGAGATTTAGCCTCTGAATTTCAGATTTTGGAAGTGTAGTGGCTATAACCATGAATAAAATATGCTGGTGTACACATTATTAATCTCTCATGCTATTCTGGCACTTGAGTGGGGTTTGGCTGAATTTAGATGATAGCATATTCATTCTGCACTGCTTCTATTAAAAATCCTTTCTTGCAACATTTTTTTCCTCGCAACTTTTTAAAATAAACTTTCAGGTTTGTTTGGATACTTATTCTGGAATTTTAGTAAGTCTATTTCCTTTTCTCAGTGATCTGAAAGATTGCAATGCATAATGAGAAATGTGCACCCTTGGGGAAAAAATATTTTCTATTTAAAATGTTTGGAAACTGGTGTTCATCTGAGATGGGGAAAAGGATTAGTATCAAATGTAGCAAAATGCAGTAGTGCCCATTAAGTCAATTTTAATATACAGCAGATGGGGAGATATAAGTTCTAAATTATTTTAGGTGCAATGCCTGAAACATAACATAGTCTTCCAGTAAGGTTAAATTTTAATAATGTTTCTTTATAAATATGCTAGAATCAAACTGATTTAGATTCTGGTGCTATCACAAAGATAGTCTCAAATTTTAAATTCATTTTACTTATTGTCAGTTATGAACTGCATATATGAATTTCTCCATTCTAAGAGCTTTTCATTATGCAAAGATAAATATACAATTATAATACTATGAGATAAATATAGAATTATATGCAAATGTCTTGCATATTTTGAAAATATATATTTTTCAATACAGTTTTGGAAATGTGACATAAAGATACCTTCCTAAAATGTTTGCTAATGCATTTTTCTAATTGAAATATGCTAATATTTTGAAAACTAAAAATCTAAGCAAAATAAAATCTATAGAAATGCACAATAGTTCATGAAAATATTGATATATATTATTTCTCTTGTTAAAAGTAAATCTATCCATGAATTAGGTAATTTTATTTCTATGACTATGTGTATTTTTTAACTGGATTTGGTCTTTGGCTAGTAGAATGCTTATTTTCATCTCTTTCGAACAAGCTTCTGAACAGACTTGCAATTGGACTTTGTAATAATCCTGCTTTATTTATTAAGAATACTGTGGTCATCAGATCAAAGTATTTTTTATTCTATTGTTGCTTTTGTTTAGAAGGTAATAAAATTCAGAAATGCAGTTATGGAAAAACATCTATATTGTGGACTCAAAAACCCCAAAATATTCATCTATCATTAAATATTTCAGAACCTCCTGTTCTATTTTCAAACTCACGCTTCTATATTATATTTTGTGATACGGGATTGGGGCTCTGCAAAGTACATTTCTTCTTTGCCAGCAGTTAGGTTCCACGCAGCAGGAGCAGTGGTGAGACACTGAAAACCTAGAGGAAGAAGAAGGGGCTTGATCCTTTCTTTGGTGTCATTTTCCTGTAGCATCACCCCAACTGTGCTGCTTCAACTCAGCAGAGTATTTGTTACAGTAATGGAAGTTAATCTCAGTTTGCAGGTTTTTCCTATACTTCGTGAATCTGCCTTATTTCACCTCCTCTTGAGAGTTACCAGCCAGCCAGCTCCTCCGCATCAGAGGTCTGGCCATGTCCTGAGCATCACGGGCCCCGCATCTGAACACCTGAAGTCCAAGCATCTGAGGCTGGAGCCTCAGCTGCAAAACACCCCTCCTCGGAGAGGTCTGAGTCCTGATTTTGCAGGGTTCCTCCTGCAAGCTTTAATAATCCAAACCTCTTCACTTTCTTTCTGCAGTCCTATTTCCTGCAATTACTACCTCTGTAATACCATAGTGTGTCCTTTGTGACTTTGCAGCTCTCCAATATCTAGTTAAAAGTTATTTAAATTACATTTTTTGTTAGTATAACTGAAGTGGATTCTGTCTCCTGACCTTACTGGAAGGTGCTGAAGCAAGAAGCACTTGCTAGTCAGTCCGTTTCTCAGCCATAATTTTAAGATTAAGACCTCAATCTTAAGAGATATATTTACCCCAGTTTCTAGAACTTTATTATAAACGCAACTACATTGTGAATGTTGAGGGAGTACCAACTCAAGGTAAGTGAAGGGATGGGAATTAAAATATAACTAACTGCTCTTTGTCCTAGATGTTTCCTTCATATATACTATGATACTTAGGGAAGAAAAAGATTACCCACAGATTATAGATGAGATTATTTTAAAATTTGTATTTCTTCTAATCTCAGGAGTCCATAATTTAGATTAAAATATTTGCTTAACCTTTGATACAAGTAGAAATCCAATAATTCTAGCAATAAATACAAAAATATTACTAGCTACCATTTATTAAGCATTTATTTCTTTGTAAGCATTCTATTAAGTCCTTTGCATACCTTATTTCATTTAATCTTCAAAAAAACGCTGAAGATGATAAAAGGCTTATAGTTATCACTGTTTTCAAAGGAGGTATAGATACATGAAGTAATTTACAGAAGGTCACACATTGATTGAGACAGGATGGGAACTCAGGTTTCTTTTTCTATTTTTTGTTTTTTTTTTAAACTGCAATGTATATATATATATATTTTTAAATCATATTTTAATTTACTTTCAAATTATTTGACTGAGGATAAATGGCTTTTTACTTAGTTTCCAGAAACATTTTATGTTTCTTAAAGGATCAGTTATCAGTACTGCACTCATCCCAGTAAAAGTCCAGTGTCTCTGGCAGTGTAGTCCAATACTAGTTCTGTTTATCTTAATTCAGACCTTTTCAGTGTTCCTCTTTTTCCTGAAGTCAAAGCCTCCTCATTTCCTGAAGCTGATATTTATACAACTATTCTAAGAAATCCTACTTTTAATTATGTCCCTATATTCAGAGAAGTTAGCATCTGTCGGGTTAGCTACAATCTTCCACGTGATCTAACCAAAACCTGAACTGGAGTCATCCATTCATATTTTGGGTCCAAGGGCCAAGTAGGTCATGAACTACAAACTAAGTCTTATTACCATTCCTTCACTTAATGTGAGAAATGTGAAGCCTAGTGCTCATATAATTCCTTAGATGATACATGGTAGAAAAATCAACACAATAGAAGGTGCCAAATCTAGGTGGTTTATGCTGGTACTGGGAAAGGAGGGGAGAAAGTTGTTTTGAGAAAACCAGAGAACAGGATGAGGGCATTTCAAAAGTGGCCTGAGGTATATGGTATTTGAAGAAAACAGTAAAATGTTTTGGAGAGGAAACATTGCCAGTACATGTTTACGGTGTTGGGGTTACCAAAAAGGAAACCACGAGGGGTCTGCCTTCAAGTTTCAAGTATATAATTATATGGCTGATTGTGTCCTGCTGTTCCTCATTTTCACAAGTTTCAGTATAAGAAGAAAGAGACTTTCATTGGTGCCAAGAGGGACTAAGTTTTCATTTAAGACAGAATGAATTGATAGCAGGTATTAAAACTTGATATATGTTGCAAGGTACATTGTGTAACTAAGTATGGTGCAGACTACCTGTGACCAGTTTAGTGAAGCAAAAATTACTTTGGATTGGAACAAAGAAAACTTTTTATGGGCCATAACATGTGACCTGAATTGTATAATAAAATCTGAGAACGTCTCTGAAATCAAAATAATCAGGGAATAAACAAAATGTAGAAAAATATTCAATGTTTAGAATTTGTACTAACATTTATTTATCATTTTCCACATCTTAATAACTGAGTGATTTTTATGTGCCAGGTACTGTTCTAAATGTTTCACGTATATTAACTCATTTAATTCTCACAACAACACTATGAGGTTAGTCAGGCCCTAGAGTGTTATCATCATTTTGCAAATAAGAAAACTTAAGCATAGAGGAGATATTTGATGACAAAGTCATTCAGCTACTAAGTCACTGAAGTGGGCTTTGAATCCTGCTAGTCTGGTTTCAGAGGCCAAGGCTTTAATCAAAAGCACTCATACCCACATAACATAACACATTAGACATGCCAACATCCAGAATTTAGGATTTCCTCCATGATGATTTCTAATTTGAGAATGCCTTTGTCATCCAATAAATATGACTATTTTGAATACTGAAAGGTACATAGATGGTATTTTTTAGGGATCTCTTTATAAAAGATCTTCAGAGATTAAGGAAGCACCTGAAACTGAATTAAAACTATTATTCTTACAGCTAAAGCAGTGAGATTATGAAGACAAATGAAAAAGTGACATAAATATTTTTTTCTCCTTTATCATTCTTTCCCTTCCCATGTATACAGTATTAGTTTGGCTCTCAGTATGCAGATACAGTCATTTCGGACAGTTTAACTTTTCCTTGTTTTATCTACTTAAAAAAATATGAACTTAGAGCTTCCATGGTCATCTGTCTTTCAATATGCCATTTAAACAAATATTTAACCTCTCGGTGTCCAGTTAATACTAAGTGTTCAAAAAAAAGTGATGTTAGACTTGACATTGTACCTACTGTTGTAAATGGATGCACAGAGGGAGACTGCATTCTCTAACTACTTGTCACTGGCACACTTTATATTTGGCCTCGACAGTAACTCACTTGACTGCATATCTCAACATGGTTACCTGATTTTGCCTTCAAGTACTACAGTCAGTTTTTCACTGTCAGCCTAATGAATAGTGACTAGAAGAAACCATTTTGATCATAATTTCTTCCTTTGCCTTGAATTCACAATTACAAATCCATTTAAAAGTGTTGCTGCCAATGTATGTTGCAACAGCCCTAGAAACTAGAAACCTAATGGTGAATTTGAAAAACAGACAATTTACACAAACACAATCATGAATAGGCATGAAGCCCTCCAGTGTATCCGTCAGCTCACCACACACAAAATAATACCTTTCTTATTAGGACCTTCCATTTAGAAGCACATCTTTGTCACTTGGGGCAGAGTCTTTAAAAAGTGAAACACTCACTTAACTCCTCATCCCAGCTAGATTGCAAAATTCCCTGGTGGAAAATTAGGTAGTTTGAAGAGTGTGTTGACTTATGCAGATGAAAAGGCACCCTAATAGTCTGAAGAGTTAATATGCTCTAACACCCTCTTGCTGCAAATTGGCTCTAGGATGCCCTAGTGACCCAAAACAGTCCGTGTTCAAGTGGATCTTTTAACACCTAGTGTGGGAAGGAGTAATTTAGTCACTGAAGAAAATTTAAATCGCAGACTGATCTGTTGTCTAAATCATCCTCAGGGGGCAAACGACAATTTTGAAAGCTGCATTAACTCAGTAGAAGAACTTACAGAGCAATTCTTTAGTGGCCTGAAGGAGTTAATGCTCGAGTCACTTTCTTTAGGGTAATGAACTCAATAGGGGCTTCTACTTCCAGGTCAAAAGGCACAAGGTCAACCAGCAACAGTGAGTGAGGAGGCATTAGATAATGAGAGATGATGACCACAATGACAGAGTCTTCCAACACCATTTTCAAGGCTGAAGTATTTTAAAGTGTTAAGCTTTGGTGGCTTAAACTTGTTGGTATGCTGAAGACTTTTTTTTTAATATAAATTTATTTATTTATTTTTGGCTGTGTTGGGTCTTCGTTTCTGTGCGAGGGCTTTCTCTAGTTGTGGCAAGTGGGGGTAACTCTTCATCGCGGTGCATGGGCCTCTCACTGTTGTGGCCTCTCTTGTTGCGGAGCACAGACTCCAGACACGCAGGCTCAGTAGTTGTGGCTCACGGGCCCAGTTGCTCCGCGGCATGTGGGATCTTCCCAGACCAGGGCTCGAACCCATGTCCCCTGCATTGGCAGGCAGGTTCTCAACCACTGCACCACCAGGGAAGCCCCTGCTGAAGACTTTTAATGTCCAACCTAGAATATTTGATACCGTGGTGAAAGGAACAAGTTTTCCTATTCTGAAATATGTAGAAATGAGACCAGCAGCTCTGTTGATGCTATAGCTTATTAAAGATGCAAATTAAAAATATCAAAAAGCATGGAGATTTGCTTAACCTTTTACCAAGTGTAAATCTTTAATCTGATTTTAATATGAATTTCATTGATTTACTTTAAGTTTAATAACACACTGAACTATGAGGTGTTAACAGTACCTTTAGTGGTCAAGTATTGCATTTTAGAATTGATAGAAAAAGGTTAATTTGAAATCCAGTCAGGAAATCATTTTACATTGCACAACATATATCTGCTTTAGTGAAGAACTGACAAACTGCAAATGGCTCAGAGGAAAAATTCCACTAAATTAAAAGCAAAAGATTAATGTACTTGGAAATGAATTTACATTCAACTGGAAAACAATGCCATTATGCCATTTTTCATCCTTCTTCTTCTTTATTTTGAAGGCAACCAGTCATTTCTGAGGCACCTATCATTAAATTAGAGGTTATATAATGCAAAACGGGATTGAGAACACTTGGATTAAAAAAATTTTGATTGAAAATTTTATTTATAAACACTAGCTCTCAGTATTTTATTGTTGAGTTACTTTCGAACTTATTTTTTTTTATTTTATGATAAACTTAAATTAGCCATGCTACATTAAAAATTAAAAATAAACCATGCAAGAAAACAGTCACTGCTATAGCCTTTAGAATATGATTTAATTTAGCAATATCAGAAGTAGCATTGATAAAAACAATATAATATCTGAATGACAAGAAAACAAGGCAGTCCCTCATGCTTCTATAGGCCATTCCTTTCATCTTCTCTGAAAATTAGACTCACAAAATATGTCATAATTACTTGAAATTGTCCACAGTATCAAGAAGAGTAGTTCAAAATCACTTTATCACATGCCAAACCACAGTCTATCTCTGACAATGTAAATTAGTCACTACTGAAAATAAGGGATGATGATTAATTACCTTAGAGAATACCTTCCAGAATTACCAGTCACTGCAACCAGACTTCTTACTGAAATGTACCCTGCAATAATTCAGTACTTGCTCCATCACTTCACCTAGTCTAAGAACAATCTTTATGGTTGGAGAATAATAATATATTCTTGAGGTAAGTCTTTATTATGCTAACAGAGTAAACAAATAAATGAACAATTATGTTAATGATATCTGCAGATATCAAATTTTAATTTTATCCATGTCTTAACTAACTCAAAGATGGCTACCCAGGGTGGTTTATATGATTGTGAAGTCTGCCTTCCATCTTGAAAACTCTAACTTGACACCCCCCTTCTATTATTTAAAACCACTTTTTTTTTTTTTTTTTTTTTTTTGCATTCAAGAAGAACACAGTCCTTCCAGTGAGAAGATCATAATATACTCATTGGGTTAATGTATTCAAGGTCCTAGGATAATATCTAGTGGCATGGAAGATTAATTTCCTAAAGATCATTCTTGAAATTTATACAGGTTTTAAATTCTGACAATTGAACTGTTTATTTACTCATATTATCAGATAAAAATTTCATATTTTGGTGATTCTAGACTTCACTGAATTCTAATTTCCAATTTCTAATGCATTCAATTGGTGAACATTTTATTTTTATAAATTTGCACTGTTGTTTACTGTTTGCAGTAATAAAGAATTCTGCTAATAACAAAATGCTGCCTTCTGAAGAACAGTGAACAAATCTCTGCAGGAAAGGCTAGTCTACCTGAAAATTATTTAGCTTCTATACATGGAAGGAGACTCAATCTCTCCAGTGCTTTTCTTCCTCCTCCATCTCTGTCCATTTTTCACACAGCACCTAGAGCAATCTTTTTTTTTTAATGAATAAATCAGATCAGTCCACTCCACCAATCAAAACTCTTTAAAATGGCTTCTGATGTAGTTTGTAATGTACTGCAAAATCCTTAACATAGACTGTGGACTAGAATGATCTTTCCCGTGCTTATGTCTTGGATTTTATTTTTAGCACTATGTCCTCTAACTAAATGAATAAAAGCTATAGTGGTCTTTAATGTTTACAAAATTCAAGGCCTTATAGAACATTTAGATGTGTTATTTGTTTCCTACACTAGAATTGAATTCTCTTCCAATATCCCTTCACTCTTGACCTGTCTAACTAATACTTACACACAGGTCTCCTTTAATTTTCTAATATCCCAACACACAGAACCACAATTACCATCATCATCATCATTAGTGAAATCCTTCTGTTATATTCTTCACAAAACTGTTTTTCTATGGTAAGACAGAAAACCACATGGTATATTTTTCCTTTATCAAACAGAAATATATGCAACATCTACATATATTTAGATCTTTGCTATATATACCATGTTTTCTATAGATTTATCAGCAAATAAATATAATGAGAGTAGAGAATATATATATGAAAGGAAAAAGCGTGTATAAAAACTTGAGGATTGCTCACACAGGAAGAAATAGACAATCTGAATAGCCTTACATCCTTTAAAAAACTGAATAAATTATCAATCACTTTCCAAAATAGAAAGCACCAGGCACAGATGGGTTCACTGGTGAATTCTACCAAATATTTAAGGAAAAAATTATACCGATTCCCTACATATCTCTTTCAGAAGATAGATGTAGAGGGAATACTTCTTAACTCATGAGGCCAACATTTGAAAATCAATTAATGAAATCCATCACAGAAAAAGACTAGAGCAGTAAAATAACATGATGATATTGATAGATGCAGAAAGAGCATTTGACAAAGTCCAACATCTATTCATGATAGAAAAAAAATCTCAGTAAACTAGGAAAAGAAGAGAACTTTCTCAACTTACAGCTAACATCATTGTTAATGGTGGAAAACTTGAAACTCTCTTACTAAACTTTATTCATAATTGCCAAAACTTGGAAGCAACTGAGATATCCTTTAGGAGGTGAGTGGAAGAATATACTACATCCGTACAATAAAGTATTATTCAGCATTAAAAAAAATGAGCTATTAAGCCATGAAAAAAACATGGAGGAAGCTTAAATGCATATTACTAAGTGAAAGAAATCAATCTGAAAATTCTACATACTATATGAGCCCAACTATATGTCGTTCTGAAAAAGGGCTAATTACTGAGATAGCAAAAAATCAGTGGTTGCCAGGGGTAAAGTGAAAGGAAGAGATGAATTGGAACAACACAGAGGCTTTTTCAGGGCAGTTAAGCGGCTCTGTATGGTACTAGATGGATACATATCATTTACGTCTGTCCAAACCCACAGAATGCACAACACCAAGAATGAACCCTAATGTAAACTATGGACTTTAGATGATAATGATGTGTCAACGTAGGTTCATCAACTGTAACAAATACACCAATTTGTGTGTGTGGTCAGTAGTGAGGGAGGCTATGCATATGTTGTTGTGAGGGTTATATGGGAATTACTTGCACTTTCTGCTCAATTTTTCTGAGAACCCAAGACTGCTCTAAAAAGGTAGTTTATTAATTTAAAAAAAACCAAACTGGACCACATCTTTTTGAGAACAACAAAAAAAAGCACTTTATTTAAAAAGAACAGCATAGGAGTATGTCAGCAAGATGCTTTCTAATTTGCAAAATATGTAAATACAAAAAATAAAGGTAGACAATAATAGCTACTAAAGAAGATACCAAAACCAAGAGTTTAAGTGTATGTAAATATGATGAAGAAATTGATGATCAAATAAGATATATTAGTAGAATTACAGAAATATAAGTGAATTAGGTAATTAATCTTCTAACAAACTGTTTATCCTTAAAATATTACTCAACTTTTGCAGCCTAATAGGTAAAATAAAGAGATGAACTAAATAATCTCCAAACATCGCTCAAGATCTAAAATGATTAAATCTTAAACAGGTGTTCCTTAAAACCAACTAAGTTCCCAGGGCTGTGAAATATGGAAATATAAGACTCAAAGTGTAAGATCATATGGGAAGATAGTTCACAGAATAAAGGTTCTAAAGAAAATAAAATATGTGAAGGGTAGGTTGAAAGAAAGACAGTGAAAGAGAGAAAGGTTTAGAAAAAAGATAAAAATAATGCCCTTAGACAATGAGAAACGGAAAGGTAGATTGAGACAAGGCACAAAGAGAAAAGGGAAAGAAGAAAAATTAGAGAATAGTTCTGTTAAAGGTCAATTTAACCTTCACATCAAAGTTTAACTCAATTTCCTAGACACATTTTGAGCTTAGTAATGTCTGCATTACTTAGTTTTCTCTGACTGCAGCTAGAATCTAAATGTGATTCTTACAAGTGCTAAGCACAGAAAGGTGTGTAACTAGTTTAAAGGTCTTGAAGGGTTGCGGTCACATCCAGCCAGCACTCACCACAGCAATCTCATCAGATTTGGAGGACAAGCACATCCCTAACTAAAATCTAGTGTGTCTGGTACATTAGAATCCTTGATATGCCATGAGGAAGCCTCTCATTTGTAAGACTTCCCCCTTCATTCACAGCTCAGTGGGATACAAATTTCTGGAGTAGAAACTGTGACTTACTAGAAGACATCTTAGCCTAGAAATGGTAAGTTCAAGTCATGACGCAGCTGCCTATTAGCCATTAATGTAGGTTTACTTTATCAGTCATCTCAGTTTTTCAGGAGCTAGTAGCTATGTCCATTCCACTCAGTATTAAAAGAATCCTGCCCAGGAAAGATAAAAAAATTAACATTACTTCAGTATTTTGTCTCTGTCAGGTACTTGGAACATATTTCACATGAATTAGCACATTTCATTCCCCTAAGAATTCAATAACGTGTATTCTATTGCTACTCCCAGTTTACCAAAGAGGTTAAGTGAGGATTTTATGAATGAGGCCTTGAGACACAGGTGGTTTATATAATAATATACCCAATGTCACAATACCAGTAGTAATCATGCTGTCAGGATTTCACTAAGGCAGTCCAACTTCTTAGATTCTTTATTGATCTGCAATTCTATACTTTATCCCCACATATTGTATTTCAAGAAAAAAAAATACTGTTTTTCTTCTTTCAAAATGTTGTTCAATCATTCTTCTAATCCTGTTGTCTTAAAATGTAGAGATTTTTGTCAAAGACATTCAAAAGATAAAAATCTGCCCTCTTATGGTTAAATTCAGTTTATGATATCAAATTGATTTGTGTAAATGAAATGGAACTACCGAGAATGAGGTTAATACCTGGGTCATCTGTCCCAGAATATATACATGGTATGACAGTTATCCAATTTGAGTCCTTTCTTGGTAGCATCATTTTCACGAGATAATACTTTTGGTAATGAATAGCTACATGCATGGTTCTACCAAAAACTTGTAAAGTCACTAATATCTGAAATCAAACCTTTCTAACTTTATTCCTTCAGCTGAAATCTACATTCTTAATAACAAATTCTGAAAAGTGCAGCATGTAGAAATGAAGTAGTCATGCATGCCTACATGTGAATGAATTTCTTCAGATCCTCTGCTGATAGCAGGTTTTGAAGGTGGGATGAGCAGAGTAAGCTTTGGTGATAGGCACTGAGAGAGATGGCTGAACATGTATCATTAATGTGATGAAGTCTATGAGCATGGAGACTGGCGACCCCAACGACACACATTTCCTGCATTCCAGTTTTGCTGGTGGCCTGCCCTGCCCTTTCTGCTTTCTCATCCCTACCGGAGATGACAAGTTCAATGGAAATTGAGGTGTTTCAGAAAAATTCTAAAATAAACCTCAAATACTTGTTTAGAGAATTCAAGTGATTTAAGTAATATGTGACAATGGATGAAAACCCAACTGTTAAAAGTGGTCTCATTCCCCTATAAAAACTATTTGAAAGAGAGTACTTTTATCTCAGGAAGCTACATTCTCAAATTTGAGTTCTTAAATCAGGGTTGTCGAAACCTGGTTAACCAGTTCAGTTCCAGATGAGAGATAATATGATACAGATATAACCCAATTAAGTTTCAAGATAAATCCCTTCAGTTGTACTAATCATTGTTTTAGACTCTTTGGTAGTTCCTTATATATATGTAAAGATATTAGTGAAGGGTTTCATTTTTGCTCTATTTTCTTAAGCTTACTAAAAAAATTATTCTTTCCATTTAATCTACATTTCATATTTTAGCCTACAATTTAAGGCTACATTCTGATCACAGTACAAGCTTATGTAGTAATTTTGATAATTTGTCAGTTCTGAACATATTGCTTAGCATATGTTTTTTCTATAGGAACTCAACCAGGTACTCAGGAAAACTGTCTCAAAATTGCCTCTCCTGAAAAGCTATGCAATTTGTAGCAAATGCTCTGTCGATTTTATAACTTGTAAAAAGTGAAATGAGCACTGACTTCATGGTGACAAGATGAAAGATAATGGAAAAACCTCACTATTGTGTCATTCTTTCATCATATGCAAATGTAATTATTATATTCACTATGAATTGTTGATCTTCATATTATCTTTTTATCTTCAGTACAAGTCTTATCTGAGAACTGACAGGTGCTAGTACCTGTGGACTTTTGCAGTGACCCTTAAGTGGTCTTAGCAGCTGCTGAATGCTTACACATAATGAAGGTAAATTTGGAAATTGAATCAACACCATTTCTTAATATTGGTTTAAAAAGAAACTCTGCTCGTAATGCCAAGAAATAGTATTTGCTCTAGAAGAAGTAAAATTAGATACTGAGATATCCACTCAGGTGACAAATCTTATTTGATTTCCTACTATGTGTCAAGCAGTGTGCCAAACAGTAGGAACAAGTGTGAGACAAAGTTCTCTGAACTCAGCAGTTGTAGTCTCACTGAAGGAAACAGCTATTAAATTAAATATATATATATATATATATATATATATATATATATATATATATATATATATATATATATATATATATATATATATACATTGGGCTCCCCTGGTGGCGCAGTGGTTGAGAGTCCGCCTGCTGATGCAGGGGACACGGGTTCGTGCCCAGGTCCAGAAAGATCCCACATGCCGTGGAGTGGCTGGGCCCGTGAGCCATGGCCGCTGAGCCTGTGCTTTTGGAGCCTGTGCTTCGCAACGGGAGAGGCCACAACAGTGAGAGGCCTGCTTACCGCAAACAAATAAAAAAATAAAATTATATATATATATATATATATATATATATATATATATATATATATATATATATGAACATGAACATCTTGGTATTCTCATTATTTCCTTATTTCTGCATTTCTCCTATGTGCTGCATAATTTTTTAAGGGATGCTCTTTTTGGCTAAGTAATGGCAGCTTTTTATTTCTTATAAATTGTGTTTTGTTTGTGTTGACAATAAAATGCAGAGCCTATTTTTCTTATTGACTACAAACAAATTATTGAAAAGAAGTTCTATACTCTTTCTTGTCATTTTTTTCCTGAACCTTGCATTTTATTGACATAAACTGATTCAATTTATTTTTTATACAAAAATAAAAATTTTGATGTATAATCGAATGTAATAATACATGCTTTAAGCATAAGACTCCAATGAGTATTGTCAAATATACACCACTACCACAATCAAAATACAAACTACTTGTGTAAACCCAAAACTCGTAGGTCCTTTTGTAGTAAGTCTTCAGACCACCCAGGTATCCACTGATGTATCTTATTGTCACTGTAGATTAGTTTTGTCTTTCCTATAATTACATACAAATATAATCATCCAGGGAGCACTTATTTGTGATTGGCGTTTTTCACTCAGCATATTTTTGAGATTCATCCATGCTGCTATGTGAATCAGTAGTTCATTCCTAATCATTTTGGGGCAGTCAACCAAGTTTGGATACAATACAATCTGTTTATTCTTCTACCTACTGATGCACATTTGGGAGGTTTCCAGTTTCTGTCTATTATAAACAATGTTGTCATAAACATTTTTGTACAAGTTTTTGTATGGACATATTTTTGAGTATATAAATAAGAGTAGAATTGGTGGATTGCATGCTAAGTGCATATAAGTAAGAAATTGGCTGTATTCCCACCAACAACTAATGAAAATGTCAGCACTAGGTATTTTCAGTCTTTTAATTTTAAACATTCTAGTGGGTATATAATCATACCTCATGGTGGTTTCAATTTGCATTTTACTAATTTCTAATGTTCTTTTGAATGTCTTTTCAGTTGCTTTGGGGCCATTAATACATTTTCCTTTGTGAAGTATCTCTTCAACTATTTTGCCTATTTTTAATCAAAATGGTTCTCCTTTTATTATTGAGTTGAAAAATATACATATATTTTTAAAACTATGTAAGGTTTGTAACAAATTTCAAATAGGGTAGACAAATATTATATATATATATAAAATATTTTTGTATATAAAAATATATATATATAATATATTTTTTCTAACTGGGAAACATACATACCTATCTATCCTCCATCTATCTATCCATCTATATATATCTAGACTGCATTTTGTACAAGTCTATATGAACATATTTTTGTGTTTTCTTGGGTAAATAAGAGTAGAATTGATGGATTTTATGTTAAGTATAGATAGATAGATAGATAGGTCTGTTTTCTAGTTAGGAAATATTTATCTACTTCAAGGTCACAAACTTCATATGTTTTTAAAAGAAGTTCCTTAGCTTTAGCACACATTTTAAATGAAACTGCTACTTCTAAGTTTTAAAGGTAAAAACCAAACCTGAGGAGTTACTTAGTAGAGGGGCAACAAAACTTCAGTATTGTGTGTGTGATGCCTGTGCCTCTATGCTTTCCACACTTTAAATTCACCAGGACAGACAGAGACTGGAGCATGGGCTTCAGAATATGTCCCATGTATAGAATAGCTGATTTCTCCAAGGGCAATATGAGCTCACACCAAAATAACTAGACACCAGAAAAAAATTCTCTGAAGAAAGATAACAAATGTAATATGCATTCCATCTAAAGCACAAGTATTGAAACCAATATACTCAAAATTAAAATAAGTAAAATCAGTACACTTAAGCAAAAAAAAAAAATTAGCAAAATAAAATAAAGGTGAGAAGTGTAAAAAGAAACCAAATAGAGATGTTCTGCTTAGATTACATAGTATTAAAACTTGGTATTTTGTAGTGGTTTAAATGGACATTTCAATAAACCCATCTTAAGAGAAAGAAAACATAAGACAATCTTATGTGGAATTCAATATCACTAATATTCTATATGTCATCCTCACAGTTTATCATAAACTGCCATATATAGAAAAAATGATAGATAGATATAGATAAATAGATGGAGATAGAGATATATGAAACATTGTAGAATGGGTACAACTGGAAAAATAAATGGGTGATTTGAAAGATTATATCATGGAACTTTCTGAGAATAATAGCAGAAAAGGATAAAGTGATAGAAAATACAGAAAATACATATTGAGGAGACATGTACTTATGCCCAGATGATCCAATAAAAGAAAATTATTTTTAAAAGTGAGATAAAATATTTGAGATATTAATAAACAGAACCTTCTGGGAATGAAAGAAAGATGAAAATTTTCAAATTAAAGTGACTCATAATGTACAAAACATGATAAAATTTATAATGTCAAAGAAAAATAAATAGAAGATCCTTTTAAAGGAACAAAACCATATTTATCTTAAACTTCTTAACAGCATATCTAGATATAATAAGATGATGTGTTAATATTTATAAATCACTGAAGGAAATAACTTTGAGTATAGAATGTTGTATCCAGCAAGTGTTTCATTTGTTTATAAAAGTACAAAATATTATCATGCATAATTACCCTTAAACTAGTTTTTAGGAAAAAATTGGCCTTGACACAAATTAAAAAATTGAGATTCCTCTATAGCCATGGAAAGCAAGGATGATCAAATATCTTATTAAATCTTATTCCTATCTAAAATGAATAATTAAAAAAATGGCTAAAACCAAAAATACAGAAAGATAAATAATAAATATAATAAGTAATACAACAGAATGATGTAGACAATATATACTAAATGGGGGAGGGATAAACCAAAGTAACATGAAAGAATTCTAAGAGTATTTCTTCTCCCTTTACTACTTCTATTTTATTAGGTAAAGACTTTGTTTTGTTTTATATATTTCTTAATGGGAAAGTATTAAAACACATTATTACCTTAATACACAACTGTTTTTATATTTTCCTACTGATTTCTACTGGAGGGCAAAAAGAAACCTAGTGCTCTTTCTACTTTTCCTTCCATAGACAAGCCAAGATGCAGAACTCCAGGAATACTTTTTCTGTAGCTATTCTCTTTCCTGCAACCATTCTCAAACTGTATGCCATCTTCACAAGTACCTGGAGAAATGGTCACCTGCCCACAGATTAGTTTCATACTATGGAGGCAGTGCTTGAATCTGGATTCAGAAGACCTCCTACCAACTGCTCTCTGGCCACTTCTTGATTACCTGATTTAGGTACGATTTTTCAATTCCTTGACCCTAGATATATTTATCTGTAAGATAGCAGTGAAAATAACTTTCCAGCATGTCTTTCAGAGTTCTTATAATAATATATGACTTCAGTTACTCTATAAACTGAAAAGACAGATGAAGATATGTTACTAGTCAAAGATATATGTCCCAAAAACTGAACTCACAAGCAGACATGAAGAGAGTGGGCAGAAACTCCCAGAAATATGGTTCATTCTCACGTGATTCCCTCTGGCCACCCGAGAACTTGCAGTGTGCTTCACTGGCATAGTTTCATCTGTTGTTGGAGCCCACTGGGCTGGCCAGTCCCCTGCCTCTCCACCAGTGTGTGACACATTCCTTCTGCATCTACCTACGTGAAATCATCCCTCTGTGATGAGGATGAGGTTGTGGTCCACACAGAGTGCAGCACCAAGAGGGAAATAACAGATGCCAGAAGGCGACCTACATGCAGAGGTGGGGCCAAATCCAAAGCTGAACATCAAGAGCTGTGCGAACAAAGAAGAGAAAGGGAAATTTCTCCATGCAGCTTCAGGAGCAGCAGATTAAATCCCCACAATCAACTCGAGGTACCCTGCATCTGTGGAATACTTAATAGACAAAAAAATCATCCCAAAATTGAGGCAGTGAACTTTGGGAGCAACTGTAGACTTGGGGTTTGCTGTATGCTACTGACTAGTTTCTGATTTCTATATTTATCTTAGTTTAGTATTTAGTGTTTGTTATCATTGGTGGATTTGTTTAATGGTTTGGTTATTTTCTTCTTTCTTTATTACTTTTTAAAATTTTGCTAATTTTTTTTCATTTCTTATTTTAACAATAATTTTTTTTAAATTTATTTTCTTTCTTTATTTTTTTCTCCCTTTTCTTCTGAGCCATGTGGCTGACAGGGTCTTGGTGCTCCAGCCAGGTGTCAGGCCTGAGCCTCTGAGGTGGGAGAGCCGAGGCCTGAGCCTCTGAGGTGGGAGAGCTGACTTCAGGACATGGACCACCAGAGACCTCCCGGCCCCACATAATATCAATCAGTGAGAGCTCTCCCAGAGATCTCTGATTCAATGCTAAGACCCAGCTCCACTCAATGACCAGCAAGTTTAAGGGCTGGACACCCCATGCCAAGCAATAAGCAAGACAGGAACACAACCCCACCCATTAGCAGAGAGGCTACCTAAAATCATAATAAGTTCAGAGATACCCCAAAACACACCACTGGATACAGTCCTGCCCACCAGAAAGACAAGTTCCAGCCCCATCCACCAGAACATAGGCACCAGTCCCCTCCACCAGGAAACATACAGAACCCACTGAACCAACTTTACCCACTGCGGCAGACACCAAAATCAACAGGAACTACTAACCTGCAACCTGTGAAAAGGAGACCCCAAACACAGTAAGTTAAGCAAAATGAGAAGACAGAGAAATATGCAGCAGATGAAGGAGCAAGGTAAAAACCCACCAGACCAAACCAATGAAGAGAAATAGGCAGCCTACCTGAAAAAGAATTCAGAGTAATGATAGTAAAGGTGATCCAAATCTTGGAAAGAGAACGGAGAAAATACAGGAAATGTTTAACAAGGACCTAGAAGAACTAAAGAACAAACAAACAATGATGAACAACACAATAAATAAAATTAAAAATTCTCTAGATGGAATCAATAGCAGAATAACTGAGGCAGAAGAAAGGATAAGTGACCTGGAAGAGCAAAAGAGTGGAAATAACTACTGCAGAGCAGAATAAAGAAAAAAAGAATGAAAAGAATTGAGAACTGTCTCAGAGACCTCTGGAACAACAATAAATGCACCAACATTCAAATTATAGGGGTCCCAGAAGAGGAAGAGAAAAAGAGGGAGGAAAATGGAAGGGACTGAGAAAATATTTGAAGAGATTAGAGTTGAAAACTTCCCCAATATGGAAAAGGAAATAGTCAATTAAGTCCAGGAAGCACAGAGAGTCCCATACAGGATAAATCCAAGGAGAAACATGTCAAGACACATATTACTCAAACTATCAAAAATTAAATACAAAGAAAAAATATTAAAAGCAGCAAGGGAAAAGCAACAAATAACATACAAGGGAATCCCCATAAGGTTAAGAGCTGATCTTTCAGCAGAAACTCTGCAAGCCAGAAGGGAGTGCCAGGACATATTTAAAGTGATGTAAGGGAAAAAGCTACAACCAAGATTACTCTACCCAGCAAGAATCTCATTCAGATTTGACAGAGAAATTAAAACCTTTACAGGCAAGCAAAAGCTAAGAGAATTCAGCACCACCAAACCAGCTTTTCAACGAATGCTAAAGGAACTTCTCTAGGCAGGAAACACAAGAGAAGGAAATGACCTACAGAAACAAACCCAAAACAGTTAAGAAAATAGTAATAGAAACATATATATATCAATAATTACCTTAAATGTGAAGGGATTAAAGGCTCCCACCAAAAGACATAGACTGGCTGAATGGATACAAAAACAGGACCTGTATATATGGTGTCTACAAGAGACCCACTACAGACCTAGGGACACCTGCAGACTGAAAGTGAGGGGATGGAAAAAGATATTCCATGCAAATGGAAATCAAAAGAAAGCTGGAGTAGCAATTCTCATATCAGACAAAATAGACTTTAAAATAAAGACTATTACAAGAGACAAAGAAGGACACTACATAATGATCAAGGGATCAATCCAAGAAGAAGATATAACAATTGTAAATATTTATGCACCCGACATAGGAGCACCTCAATACATAAGGCAAATGCTAACAGCCATAAAAAGGGAAATCGAATGTAACACAATCATAGTATGGGACATTAACACCCCACTTTCACCAATGGACAGATCATCCAAAATGAAGAAGGGAGGGTGGGAAGGAAATGCAAGAGGGATGGGATATGGAGATATATGTATACGTATAGCTGATTCGGTTTGTTATACAGCAAAAACTAACACAACATTGAAAAGCAATCACACTCCAATAAAGATGTTAAAAAAAAGATATATTTCCTAATAATATTATCAGGTCCAATAGCACAACATGCATTAAAGACAGTTTCTTTTATATATTACATTTATCTTCCTAAGTGACTTAGCACTAATTATTTAATTTTTTTTAAACTCCGAGAATGTCATTCCTGGAAATATCCATTCCCCTAAAGAACCTGAGATCAGTTCTAGATTCTTTAGGAAATTGTCACTATTTAAATTTAGGTTTATTTTTTAATTACCCCATGAAAAAATATGCACCCTTGGGGCAAATTTAGAAAGACTATGTATACACAGATATTTAGGGAAGAAAAGAAAAAGAAAGAAAAGAAAAAGAAAGAAAGAAAGGCAGGTGATTATTATTGATATTCATTAAGATTGTTCATCTACGTATGAACTGATAGGGCAGAGATATAAGATCAACGAAGTTCAGAAACATTCTAAATTGCCCCACAAACCACTAGGCTCAGAACAGAAAGTCTTGAGTGCCTCATCTGGCAGCCATTTGCCTAGGTTGTGGTTTTTATGCTGTTAATAATCCTTAATTCTTTCTGAGTCGTGTCCTCATAAACACACTATGTAAATAATTAACTGAATGTTTCACCGTTGTTAATCTATACAACCTATTAGCATTCACTGATTCTGAAAAAATTACATTTTTTCCCTCTTGCAAATGAACCATTGTATTTTTCTATTTAAGTCATTGAGTCTCTGATGTTTATTCATTCTCAGCTGACTAGCTTTGAATAAACACTGCAACAATTGCAAAGTATCCCCATCTTATTTCACCTTGAGGAAACATAGTCACATATGAAACAATTTATCAGTAATGATCTTCCTAAGTTTGAAATTAAGCTATAATTTACAAATCCGTTACTGTTCTTTACCTCCCATCCTTCCACCACTCCTTTCTGAGGAAGATGTATGATGTGATACCACATAAAGAAAGGGTAGATGTATATGTGCTTATATTTCAGAAACACATACAAAATTTCAGATACAGTGACTATGCACCTGTGGAATCTGATGGATGAGTTAATTAATTAATTAACACCAATTCTTGAAGGTAAACTGGTTTCACCTTAAAACCAGTAGAGTACCAATATTTGCTGAGTTTTGGCTAGTTGTTAAATTTGTTTTTGTTTTTGTTTTTTTTTTCTCTGAGAAAACATAATTAAAACTGAATGAGGCAGGGCTTCCCTGGTGGTGCAGTGGTTGAGAGTCTGCCTGCCAATGCACAGGACACGGGTTCGTGTCCCGGTCCGGGAAGATCCCACATGCCGCTGAGCTGCTGGGCCCATGAGTCATGGTCGCTGAGCCTGCATGTCCGGAGCCTGTGCTCCACAATGGGAGAGGCCCCAACAGTGAGAGGCCCGCGTACCGCAAAAAAAAAAAAAAAAACTGAATGAGGCATAAAGGGCAACTGAAACTCAGATTATATAGTTAAGGTTCATATCATTCTATAACACGGGAAGAAGTTAATTGAATGCTTAGTAACTATTTACTACTGTTATTTTAAAATTATTCATTGATTTACTCATTCACTTAACATTTACTATGTGCATATTTTATGATAGTCATTGTCCTGGGTTCTAAGAGGTCAAACAATAAGTAAAGGCAAAAAACTCTCTGCCCACCCAAAAAAATCTCTTTGAACTCAATAAACTTGATGTATATAATTATATTAATTGTATATATAGATATATACATATATGTAACATAAATTATGTCTATATATATACACATATATACATGTGTATATATAATATACAATGTGTACATATATACAAATACATATATACATGTTCTGACACTTAAAATATATTAAAAATTTTAAATAAAGATTTATAAATGATGCAATGAAAAATTTGAGAGTTTATGAGTGGTCTAGAGTGATCTTTAGAAAGGAGAAACAGAAAGGTATTGAATTGAAACTTAAATAATGAATAAGAAGCACTGCTACTCATGCACTCAAGCAACTAATGGAGTAGGAACTTTCTGATAGAGAAAACAACAAATGCATTGGCATGAAGAGGAGTTCAGCATGAACGTGTAATAAATTGTGGCCAATGTGGCAAGGGCTAGAAAACAAAGGAATCTTTTTATTTTGCAAGGGAATTGAGATTTTACTCTTTAAGTAATTGTAAAATAATGAAGATTATTGACTGGGGATAGTTTTACCAGCATTAGCTTTCCCTGTAGAGAGTGATAATTTTGGAGGCATTATAGAGGATAAATTGGAATGGGGAAAAGTGATTTCCAACTAAGAAGGATGTGTTTTGGAATAGATGAAGTGATAAATAATAAATTTCAAACAGACTAATAGCATTTGAAAAGAAAAAAGATGAATGATAGTAACATTATTATAATATAAGATCCTTAGGAAATGAGATTTTTATAGGGAGTGAAGGAAGAGACAGAGAGAAATCTAGGATAATACCAGTTTTTTGACATGGGGTCCTAAAGAAAAATTAGTATGACTCCACTGTCCAAAAGGTATTGAGTGTAGGATGGATGCTTTCGTCAGGAAAACAACTAGGGAATTGTCAACTTTACAAATTTAGAGAAGCTATTAAAGTTCTTGTGAAATATCCATTTGAACGTCCAGATGGATGTGGGGATCCAGCATTTAGCAGGGATCTTGCCTAGAGATACAAATCCGGAAGTCATCAGCATTGCTAAACTAATTCTCTTGAGTAGTGAAAGCAAGTTAATAATTCCTAAAATCTTACTACAAGAATTCTGAGAGTAGAAAGACTTCATCTTAATAATATTTCAAAGGAATAGGGAATGGTTTCCACCAATCATTTTTTATGGTGATAATAGTTTAGTGCCATGAAATACTAAGCTTGTTCCATATAGTTTCTTTGTTTTAGACTAAAACATATGAACTATACCACTTTTCTTGAGAATTTATAGTGCACATGTCATTTTTTCCTTTGTTTCAAACTTCAGCTACACTTATATACAAATTCTTTTCTCTAGAATAATAAAATTTTATCTATTTATTAAACTTTTACATTTCCATACAATACAATAATAATTAGAAGTCATAATACAATATTTTAAAAGAAAAAATTGTGTAGTTTGAAATTTTTAAATCATATAAAAGATATATCATAGTATAAAGAGGTTACTGGAGATACTGTTACAAGGTCAATTTATTTAGTCTGTTTGTGGAGAACTAACTAGTACTTCATGCTACCCCAACAGAAGACAAAAGTGGATTTGCCCTATTCACTTCCTAGTTAGAATTTTTACATAGACCATGAAAAACTTTTAGACAATCTAAGAATCAGGAAAAATGAATTTTGCCCTCAATTATGAGATAGTGCATGGCAGTAAAAAAAAAAAAATCAAAGACAGAACTTCTCTATGAGAATATTAAGCTACATGATGCAAAGATCTACTCATGTGTGGAAGATGGTCACTCATCTATGCAGCCTTTAGCAGTAGGTTTAAATGAATATGCTTCATGAGATATTTGAATCCAATAAAGAAAGAAAACTTTATGGAGAAATTACTCTCCTCCTTATGTCAGTTTTCTTGCATCATTAAATTCAAGATAATACACCCAGTTACTCAAGCCAGAAATCTGAGTATCATTCTTGCCCCTTCATCTCCTTCACTTCCTACATCTAATCACCAAGACTGGTAGATTTACATGTCAATATCTATCCTTACTGCTGCTACTTTATATTAGGCGACCATTCTTTCTTGCCTGGACTGGTGCAACAGCTTTTTGCAGTCTTATCTCTCACCAATTCATACTCCACCCTGTAGAAATGTTATATTTTTAAATTTACAGACATAATTATGTCTCTTTTCTGTTTAAGACCCTCAAATAATTTCCTGTCTGTCATAGTCAGAATAATGTCCATATTCCTGATAACTATCTTTAGGTGTTTCCTTACGATATGACACTTTTATAATTGCTCAACACTTTGTGCCTTATGATCCAACCATTAAGGGCCTTCACATATGGGTATGTCCTTACTTGCCTTATTTCCTCACTTTTCTCCCCCTACCACTTTTACCTTGTTAATCACTGAAATATCTCCTTTAGCAACTTTCTCTAAACTCCCAAACCCTATGAAAGTGCCTTCCTAGAAGTTCCATGGTACCTGTGTTTCTGATCGATATACTTATATTGTGCTACAAGACTGATTATTTGCTTTTCTCTGTATTAGAATGTCAACAACTTCAGGAGGGGGAACATGTCTGATTTCTACTTCCTAATTACTCCCAGTCTATGGCCCAATTGCTGCTTAAATGAGGTAGGAAGTGTTTCAAACTCATTTTTATGTAATTAATCAGCCATATAACAATGATAAAAATGAGATTAGTGGAGCCTAACAAGTAATGATTATTCAGGTATCTTTTGTACTATATGAAATAATTTGTTAGCCTAAAAGTTAGTTTAGTTCAGAGAGTAGAACACAGCTACAGAAAATGTGACTATGAATTTCAGTAGCTTGTTTATAAATGCTTTACTTTATATACTTTCAGAAACTTAATTTTCAAAAAATATTAAATAACATATGAAAACAGAATATAAAATGTATTATATTTTAAAGTGTACCTGTAGTAAACATTTGTCTTTTTTTTCCTACTCCCCCTTCTGAACTCTCAGTTAGTGTTTTGCAAACACATTATAGCAATTTTTCTTAGTGCATACATACCATCTTCTTATCATCATGTGGCATCTCACTCTAGCAGAATATCCTGGACTTTCATATAGGATGGTAGCTGCGTTCCAGGGGAACAGAAGCAGAGGTATCATAACTCTTAAGGTCTAGGAATGGAATTTGCACAGCTTCACTTCTTTTGCAATCTGTAGCTCAAAGCAAGTCATGAGGCCAGTCTATATTCAAGTGGAGAGAAAATGGACTCCACTTCTTGATGGAAAGAGGAGCATCTAGGTATAGGGAGAGGAGAAACTGTCACTGGCTATCTTTGGAGACTATCTCCATGGTACCTAATAAATTATTCATCTACATATGTGTTTTGTGTGTGTGTGTTTAAAATAAGACTGAGCATAATCATACACTAGGAATTGCTCTAGGTATCTGAGATGTAGATATGAAAAAATTAAACATTTATCTTATCCTCATGAGCTAATAATCCAGTGGAAGAGACAGTTTATAATCAAGAAGAAATAAAAAAGAAACAAATAAATATAAAGAGAGTATAATTATGGAAGACAAAATAGAGGACTTGCACTAGAAAAATTGATCAAGAAAAATCTTTAGGGAGTTATAATATTTGCGAAACAATCTGTTTAAGGTAATGAAAAGCTCTCATTTGCCATTAATGGCAAAACTCTGGGGAATAAGCATCTGTTGTCATAGAGAACAAAGGGTACCAGGAATTCAAGGACTATGGGTAAGAGTGGTGACTTCTAAAAGATAAACACAACTTTGAAAATACTGTGGTCTGAAGTTTTGAGACATTTTAATATCTGTGTTAAAATAGTCTATCTCTTGCAGCTACAGGGCTGATTAACCAAAACCCAAATGCATCATTTGTTCCCGCTGATGGATGGATATCATAAGTTGAACTCACAGTCTTAACCTTAATGTAACAGGACACAACAGTGTGAAAGACTGGGAAATAGTCTTAAAATCAGAATCATTATTTGAGGGATTCTGAAGACTTTGCATAGCCACACTCTAACTTATCCTCTTATCCCTTAAAAGTAGTCTTTTATTATCTAGTTGACCAGGCTGTTTCTGCCTTTTTAGAAAATTCTTTAAAATCTTTGCTTAAGGATCCACCCAAGAGACTGATTTAGTTGGTTTGGGGTGTGGCCTTGTTATCAATAATTTTTATAAGCTCCCCAGGTAATTATTATGTGCAGCCAAGATTGGGATTCACTGACTCAAAGAGATTTTGTTTGCTATTGTTGTTGTTTTTCTTAATGAGCAAATTGGAGCAGCTGCGAGTGGTTTTAATTGTTTGCTTGGTTGTTGACTTAAACGTAAATTCACCTATGGAACCAAGTAAATTAAGTTGAGGTGCCAAAGATTTTTTGATATTAGTAAAGGAAAGACTCCAAAGTATATAGGAATGAAAATGCTGGAGTGATTTTAACAGTTATGACATGTCCAACCATTTCTCATATAACTTTTTGCAAGTCATTGCATTTCCTCCTTATAAAATGGGTTTGTTTTTTTTTCACATCTTTATTGGAGTATAATTGCTTTACAATGTTGTGTTAGTTTCTGCTGTATAACAAAGTGAATCAGCTATACGTATACATATATCCCCTCCCTCTTGTGTCTCCCTCCCAACCTCCCTATCCCACCCATCTAGGTGGTCACAAAGCACAGAGCTGATCTCCCTGTGCTATGTGGCTATTTCCCACTAGCTATCTATAAAATGGATTTTTAACAGTGCTTTTCTCATAGGATTATTGTGAGAAATAAATAAGTTAATATCATTAAAGAGTTGAGACAACTTCCTGGTACATACTTAGTTATAGATAACTTATCAATAATAATGCTGGTACTCATAGTGATAATGATGACAAATTACAAGAGGGAAAGTGAACAATCTTTGGTCAAGACCCCAAGAAATATTTAGGGAGGGTATGTAACAACTTTTGAGAAGTATTTTAGGCCAGGAATTTCAATGGATATGAATGAAAATCCCTAGGTGTTAAAAGGAAAGTAATAACACTTACTTGCTAGAGGTATGGTCTGAAAAATTACCATAATAGGCAGTAGAGTAAAGTAAAATTATAACTCACATTGATTTTTGGTTTGGACTATTTGCTCTTATAGCCAGTTAGAATAAAATAGATGGACAGTTTAACAAGGTCCTATATTACTAATGAAAACAAACAAAAATCAGGTATGGAGATTAGACATGGCTTTGAGCCAGTGTGGTAGAGAACCATGGCTCCTTACTCAGTACCCAGATCCAATCTAAGCCAGTTTACTGGTACCAAATAATTTGAATGATGATGACTTATAGCTATTTACCAGTTTCCCTGTAAACTATGGGTGGAAAATCCTCCAATCCTTCCTGAAAATTGACATTGATTTCTGGGGATGCAAAAGCTTCCACTTGCTACTTTCCACTGGTTAAATGGAAGAATTATGGCAATTAGGACTAATAGAATACCAACCAATCTTGTTTTAATAATTCCTGAGTACATATTTCAAATGGTTATCTCCAGCAAATAGAAATTTTGTGCTATTGACTTTCTGATTCCTTCAAAAATCATGTTTGTAAAAGAAGGGGCAAGAGGAAAATTGTCAACTAGTTGATGAAAATTTGGGGGGGAAAGTGCATGAACATTGCTTTTTGGCATTTCATAAAGGATGAGAATATTTATCTATTTGAATGATTACAAAAGATTCCCAAAAAAAGAGAGATGAAATGACATTTCTGTGGATGCAAGTAAGCCTTCTTCCACAGCTATCTAATTTTTGCTCAATGAACTCAGTAACAATGTGACTATAATGATACAGGTGGAGATTTTGTAAGAGATGGAAGGCATGCACTTCCTTACATAAGGTAAAATTGGTTACCATCTCTAAAGGTACCTAATTTTCCATCAGCAGTGACCAAAGAAGAACTGGTAATGCAATATTATATTTCTCTACTAGGAAGTGGCAGATAGATTGCTTTAGACCTTTCTATCATGAAGAGACATTTTCATATCACGTTGTCAAGTGTTGGGTACTTTTTATGTTACCATGATATCCCATACAACAGCAACACTGAAAAGAAAAGTAACTGCAGTGAAAGAATTAAGGCAATAACTTGTGCCCATGGAATGTACTGTTCTTTCCATGTTCCAATTCATCCAGTGAGGCTAACTCATGAAAAAGATAAGATGTTCTATTTAAGGTTCCTTGTAAGTTTGCAATGCTGTCCTACAGAATGTTCTGGGAAAATTGGTTCTACTTTTTTTCCCACATCTCAAATACCTGAGTACATAACACAAAGAGTGGAAATGTAGATAATACATATCATGGTTTTCCCTAATGATCCTTTTTCAAAATTATTGTCTCCTGTCCCAGCATCCATGGGTGCTATTGACTTAAATGTTTTAGTAATTAAGGGGGGAATGCTTGCAACAGGAGACAAAGCTGTTTCTATTAATTTGGAAGGTAAGATTCCACCCAGGTCTTTTGGGCTCCTCATCTCTTAAATACATACAAGACAAAAAAAAAAGGGGGGGAGGGAGGTGGGTTAGTGTTATCTCAGTGGACTGAGTCTGACTAAAATCAGGGATAGAGAATGACTAAAAGAGCAGCAGGAAGCTGTATGAATAGAACAAAAAGGAACCTCTTAGTTCTTTCATATTCTGCTAATGATCAGTGTAAAAGTTTATGGGAAGGCTCCTCATTCATATACTAACACAAGGTCTCAGTTATCTCAGGAATGAAAGTTTGTGTCACTGAACTAGGGGAATAACTGCAGCCACATGGGTGTTACTTGAAAACAAAAAGATTGCAGAAAGGTTTGAGAAGCTCAGTGTCACAAAGAAAGACTGTGATCAAATGCAGAAATCAGAACTTTTCCACTCTCAGCTACACCTTCCATTTTGTTTCATGTATATATTTACATATTTGAGGTAACTTCTTTTCTTTCCTCATCTAACTAAAACTGAAACAGAAATATAAAAGGAGTAACTGTCACCAAGAAATCTGGGACATGGAATTAGACAAACTATTTGCTGAAATTTTAGGTAATCTACTTTTTCAAAAGGAGGGGGTGGTGAGTAAATGCATGTTGGGTTGAGTAGCAGTATATTATGGACAATAAATTTTATTTTTATTTCTGAATGTCATTATGGGAAGAGAGATGTATTTATAGTTTGAAGGTGGAAAGGAAACAAAATTAACTGGATCTTGTTGACAGAGTTTTTACCATGGGTTTAAAATTTTCTACGTGTTCTGTACTTTCCAGCAATTCTCCAGTGAATGAGTATTGGTGGAAGGGAAGGTCTGTCATCAACTACAACAGCAGGAAGTCCAAAAGTTTCTCCCAACCAGACATCCATATACACTCACCAACACAGATTCAAAAGAGCTAAAAGTAAATAATCTACTCAATATCTTGATCCTACTCAGGATTTTTAACTGGATGAATAATTTAAAGAAGCAGGTTCCAGGAAGAATTCCATCCAGTAGACGTACAATAGCGGCGTCACCAGTGTCCAGCAATGGAAGTCACTAGTAGAGGCAAGGCTTTCCACAAGAATGGTCCCTTATTTGACATTGCCTGTGGTTTTTGCCACCTAAAACCCCTAGGTTTTGGCTCATTTTTTGACTATGTATTTTACCTTCCTAGTTAGTCTCTAATATATCCAATAGCCTCCAAGAAATTACTTATACGCTTAAATTAACTGGAGTAAAAATCTGAGGTCTGCCACAAAATTGTTGGTTAATATATATGTGTACAAGGCTGAAATGAATTATCATGTCGATAAAAGGTATTTACAAAAGTGAAGCTTAGCAAGAATGGTAGAATATTTAAACTGAGATCAACTTAAGAGATCATACACCAGGGCTGAGACAGCTAAAGCTTGTAAGTGATGAAATTTACTTGAAATGAATAACTAACAATAACATATTAAAAATTTACAATGTAATAAGCAGGCACCATGCTAAGTACTTTGAATACATAATATCATTTAATTCTAAATTATACATTGAGGAAGGTGGTATTTTTATATAAAATTTTGCTTTCTTCTGGATTGAGTACTTTTATGATGGTACATTCTTCATTGTTTTATTAGCTATCATTGTGCTATTTTATTAGTTGCATTAGAATTTATGCTACTACCCTTTAATTTAGTTATCATATTCTCTCATCTATGATAGTTTAGCACTTCATGTAAAGCATGAGAACCTTATCTCATGTAAAATTTGATGCTTTCACTTGTTTTTTAAACTTTGTTAGGTGAGGCAATAGTATATTCCCATTGTTTTTCTCTGGGTCTTTGTGCTATTGTTACTATACATTTTATTTATACATATGTTATAAATCCCATATTATATTATTATTTATATATTTAAAAATTAATGATCTTTGAAAGGGATTTAAATTATAAGAAAAAGATCATGTTTACTCATGTAGTGCTATTTTGGTGCTCTTCATTGCTTTTTGCAGGTCCAGACATCATCTTTCATCATTTTCTTTTGGCTTGTAGGATTGCATTGAACATTTCTTGTAGTGTGGAACTACAATTGATAAATTCTTTCCATTTTTCATGTCTGATTAAGTCTCTCCCTCATTTTTAAAAGATACTTTCATTGATACAGAACTCTGGATTGCATACTTTAAAAAGCCTGATTCGGGCTTCCCTGGTGGCGCAGTGGTTGAGAGTCCACCTGCCGATGCAGGGGACACGGCTTCGTGCCCCGGTCTGGGAGGATCCCGCGTGCCGCGGGGCAGCTGGGCCCGTGAGCCATGGCCGCTGGGCCTGTGCGTCCGGAGCCTGTGCTCCGCAGGGGGAGAGGCCGCAGCAGAGAGAGGCCCGCATAACAACAACAACAAAAAAAAAACCTGATTCACTGCACTAAAATAATTTAACCTTGCTCAAAGAGAGGTCTGACTTTGCTCTCAGCTCCTAGGAGGTACTCTCTAAGCACTTGGAATATACGTCCTGATAAAAGTGTCTTTTTTGTGAGAGAGTGGCATGGACATATATACACTACCAAACGTAAAATAGATAGCTAGTGGGAAGCAGACACATAGCACAGGGAGATCAGCTTGGTGCTTTGTGACCACCTAGAGGGGTGGGATAGGGCAGGTGGGAGGGAGGGAGATGCAAGAGGGAAGAGATATGGGAACACATGTATATGTATAACTGATTCACTTTGTTATAAAGCAGAAACTAACACACCATTGTAAAGCAATTATACTCCAATAAAGATGTTAAAAAAAGAAAGAAAAAAAGAGTTCTTAAAGAAAAAAAAAAAGTATCTTTTTTTTTAAGTTGGTGATTTGGGGCCATGCCTAACAATGTGATTTATGGTGGAGGCTTTGGGCCACACACTATCAGATTCACTGCCAGAAGGGCTAAGGACTGAAATAAGTCCTTTGGGCAGTTAACCATGTCCACATGATCAAATACCAATAAAGTACCTGAGCACCAAGGTGCTGGAAGCTTTTCTGCTTGGCAATAGTATGCCTATTTTCACATATTTTTGCCAGGAAAATTAATGTCCAAAATCTGTCCAGAAATCCACCAGAAAAAGACAATTGGAATTTCCATGTGTAGAACTTTCCTGGACTCTGCCCCATACTTTGCTTCCTTAGCTGATTTAATCTGTGCCCTTTTGCTGTAATAAACAGTAACTGTGAGTATAACAGCTTTCAGTGAGTTCTGTGAGTCTTGTAGTAAATTATAAAAACTGAAGGTCATCTTGAGGGGGGTTCTACACTTACAGTTGGTGACAGAAATGAGGGCAGTATTGTAGAACATTCCCAAACTCTACAATTGTCTTCTGTTTGCATTGTTTCGTATAAAAATTTGTTGTCATTCTTTTTTTTTTTAATCCTTTGTACATCACGTGTCTTTTTCCTTTGGTTGCTTTTAAGATTTTCTCTTTTTTGCTAATTGTAAGCAATCTGATTGTGTATTTTTATTTCTTGTGCTTCGGGTTAATTAACTTCTTTGATATGTGAATCTATACTGTCAACAAATTTGGATTATTTTTAGCCATTTTTATTAAATAATTTATTTCTTCTCCCCCTCCTTTGGGAATTCTAACTACATATTTTAGGCCACTTAGAGTTGTCCCACAAATTACTGATGTTCTGTTGATTTTTTTAAACATATTTTCTTCTCTCTGTATTTTATTTTGGATAGTTTTTGTTGCTATTTATTCAAGTTCTTTGCTTTTTTTGTATGCAACATCTAATCTGCTGTTAATTCCATTTTCTGTATTTTTTACATCAGACATTGTAGTTTTCATCTCTAGAAATTTCACTTTGGGATTTTTTACATGTTCCTTGTCTCTACTTCATATGGTCATTTTTTTTTAAGCTTCTAGAACATATACAATACAGTTATATAACTGTTTTAATGTCCTTATTAATTAATTCAGTCATCTTTCATTTCTGGGTCATCTTAGTTCCCCAACCAGGGATCGAACCCATGTCTCCTACAGTGGAAGCATAGAGTCTTAACCACTGGACTGCCAGGGAAGTCCCTGGATCAGTTTTCGTTGGTTATTTTCCTCCTCCTTACATGTTGTAATTTCTACTTTCTTGCATGACTAGTAATTTTTATTCATTGCCAGATATTCTGTTTTACCTTTATGTATGCACAATATACATATGGCTTTCATATGAATGTCCTCAAGTTTTTGCTCTGAGATTCATCTAGTAACTTGGAACTAGTTTGATTCTATCGCTTCTGGTTTTTAAGCCCTGTTAGGTGGGATAAGAATTGTGTTTCAGGTAGGATAATTTCATCCAAACCTTGAGGCAAAACAATTCTGAATAGTTTGCCAGATGTCCCATGACTTATGAGGATTTCCACTATGGTTGGGTATAATAGGAACTAATCAAGATCTTTTGTAAGACAAGGAAGAACACTGCTGATTGGTGTCCTCCTGAAAACTCAATCTAGACACTGAGAATTTTCAGAATGTTCTCTCTGTGTAGCTCTCTTTTCTTCAGTGATTTACTCTGTAAATCCTAACAGGCATGGCCTCCCAAACATTAAAGCTTCATCTCCTCAGCTCCAGGAGGCTACTCCTAGGCTCCTTTCCCTCTCCACCAGTAAGCTGAAAAAAACCACAGTGGTCACCTCATTTTATTCTCATCTCTCAGGGACAACTGTCATTTGTTGCCTAATTTCCAGTGTATTGACAAAGATTGATTTAATGTACTTTGTGTGGTTTTTAGTTATTTCGGGTGGGAGGGTAAGTCCAGTCCCTGTTATTCCATTTTTACCAGAAGCAAACATCTCTACAATTTAACATATACTTTTGCATACAATTTGTACATATTGTAATGATGATTACCAATAGGTTGAACAGCTTCTCCAAGATTACAGCACTAGAAAGAGGCTACGAGGGGTTCAAACCCAGGCTATCTGACTCACATCTAAATTCTTCATGTTTTGTTTTCTAAGACCATGGAATAAATTTCAGAGACTTTATTCAAATCAAAATTGTTGACAAATACCATGGCGTTCTTTCCTCCAGATTACAACATGTTTATACTCTAAAATAACTTTACCAGTTTTTTAAATGACACTTTAACATAAAGATGCCATTTGATGAAATTTGCCTCATGTTAAAGGCAAGGAACAATGCTCCTTCAGCATTAAAATAATTAGTCCAGCTACTATAATTGCCACAGTGTAACAGAGTGTTTACTGGAAGTCAGTATAAGTTAAATAACTGGGACATCCTATCAAATGCTTACCAGTTTTTCTGTTTGATAGAGGAAACCTAGTTACCAGGCTAGCAAGAAAATATTTGGCAAGCAGTGCATTTCCAATAATGAAACTGATAATTATACTTCTTTCACATAGCTGTAATTGAATAAATCTAATTGCCACTTCTGCTTAATTTTAATGTTAGCTTTCAAACTGTTGTATGGACAGGAAAGCAACATTAGAGGAATTACTCTAGTGTTGCTTTCCTTCCTATACAGTGGTTTGAACTTAGGCAATAAAGTTAAATGGAAAAGGCTCTATACTCAATTTTCAATTATAGCAAAGGCAGGGAGCCACAATTATCCCTTTCATTACCATGATGTTCTTCACTGCTGCCTGAACAAAACCTCTTCACTCTTGTTTGCTGCTGCTGTGACTCTTAAAGTGAAGAGCACTTGAAATCAAAGGTTAAAAGTAAGGGACCAAATTAAAGTGAAGTGACGTGTAAATGCAAACATTATATGAAAAAGAAGAAATGGTAAAGAAAAATACATTAAGTGTTGGATTGACTTCCAGAAATTCTATGGGGGGAATGGAGAAGCTTAAAAACATTTAATTAATCATTGTTTCAAATTCTAATTGTAATAATATTGCAATTTAGCTATTCAAAATTTAGAAATCTTCAAATAAGAACTACAGTAAGTCCCCTACATATGAACCTTCAAATTGTGAACTTTCAAAGATGTGAATGCATGTTGTATGTCCAATCACTTAAGTTAGTTCACGTGTCTGATGTACATAGCCATGTGCATGCATCCTCCACAAGTTGTTGTGCTTTTGTGTACTTTATTGTACAGTACTGTATAGAGTACGGTGGTACAGTATCTTTATTTCAAGCCCAGGATGTCTGGAAGCAAGTGCAAAAGCAGCGGTGATAGAGCTGGTACTGCTAAGAAGCGCCAAGCCAAAAAGATGGAAACAAAGTGAAACTAATTGAGAGAGTGGAGCAACAAGAGAAAGAAGAAATAACTGAAGAACAGAAGAAATTCACAACACAGGAAATGGCAAGGGGATTTTCTTTGTTTGAGGAGGCACTTTTAGATTTTGAGGCACAGGACCCAAATGTAGAATGGTACACGAAGGCTGCAGCAGCTGTTCTGAACACAATCCAGTGTTACCGTGTCATCTAAGACGAGAAAAAAAGAGCTACTACCCAGAAATCACTGGATCGTTTTTCCAGGAGGGTAGATAGAATTGAATCCAGCAAGGAATCAGAACCTGTGCCATCAACGTCAGGCATGCGTGAAACTGCAGCTTGCCCTCCGTCTCCTATTGAGGACGATCCTTCAGCTCTACCATCTCCCACCTCCTCTCCCTCCTCCAGTCAGTAACTCTTCTTGCCTCTCCACTCGACATACAGCCCCTGTATTCCAGCTGTTGTACCATACTACTGTACTTTTCAAGGTACTGTACTGTAAGATTAAAAATCTTTTCTTTATTTTTTGTGTTTGTTTTTTACATATTATTTATGTGAAAAGTATTATAAACCTATTACAGTACAGTACTATATAGCCGACTATGTTAGCAGGGTACCTAGGCAAACTTTGTTGGACTTATGAACAAATTGGACTTATGAACACGATCTCAGAATGGAACTATTTTTTTATGTAGGGGACTTACTGTAATTTGTCTATATAAATTAGAATATTTTCATCAATTTTTGATAAACACCTAATATTTTAACATTGTGCTATTTGCAAACATTTCTCAAGGAATTAATTTCAAGAGCCTTTAGTTAACTATTATTAGGCTTTTTCTTCAGTCAGTTGTTTCACTGTCCAGTTCCATACATTTACAATGGATTATTTTCCTTTTTAGCCATATGTCATATCAACTTCTTTCTTTTGATAGTTATCTAACTTTCTTTCTTTGATGTTATCAAATAGATAACCAGCTATCTATTTGATAGCATCACTCTGGCCTTTAAAACTTAACAATGTTATCTGTGAATCATATTTTTGTAAGTAGCCACAGAGAAACACAAATTTTAATAATAACATTATTAAAGGTCAATCTTGACTTTGAATGTCCCTTTTCTAAGAAACCTGATAATTAGATACCCGGCCTACTAGTTTATTAAACTGAATGGAACTAAATGGGGAGTATGGAATTAAAACATACAAAGACATATACAGACACAGATACACACACACACTTTACTAATATAGTATAAATGAAAATCACTCAAGCCTAGCTACCAAAGACTTCTTAGTACACAATTCTGTTACAGGCAACCAGATTTTAAGAGGTTATAGTAGATCCTCTAGAAGAGTTTATACTAAGCCTTAGGGAAAACACCAAGTGCAGATTTAGGAAAATAATAATCATTGCATGGTTTTTCAAACACTTCTGTGATCATGTCTGTACTACATATTTATCAGTGATGATACATGCACATGCTTGGAACTGGATACTTACTCTCTAAGAATTATTGTTATCTTTTAAATTTGATGGACATAAACTGAGGTAAATTAATTAGCTGAAAGCAAGATCTTTTTTGGCCCACCTCCTACAGTAATGAAAATAAAAACAAAAATAAACAAATGGGACCTAATTAAACTTAAAAGAGTTTGCATGGCAAAGGAAACCATAAGCAAAATGAAAAGACAACCCTCAGAATGGGTGAAAGTAGAACTGTTACATGGAAATTAAGCCTTTTAGACATTTAAACTAGTAGGAATCCCAAAGAAATTATCTATTTATTGAAATATTTTATATAATTTTATTATGCACAGTTTACATATATTTTACAGATACCAATTGTTATGTGCTTTAATAAGAAGTTAAGAGATGTTTTGTCTTTTTCATGTTCTTTTTCATCTCTAGTTTTAAACTAATATTTTACTTTCATTTTTATACATAATACAAGGAAGGCTTTGCTTTTCCTGAGAATAATTAGCAATATGAGATACTTGGCTATCCTCAATAATTTCTAAGAAAAATGACAAGTTATTCATACTAATTAATCCTTTCAGGTTACACAATTTACTAGCTAATATTATTTAAACATAAACATCAGTATCTATTTAGTATTATTTTATATTATTCATTAAATTATTTAAATAATAGAAAAGATGCAAATAAACCATCTGAATACCAAAAGCTCATATAACAACTTAATTTTTTCAGGCAAAAACTGGGGAAATTTGTATGAAACAAATTTCTTTATTACTCTAAAATAGATGATATAGGGCTGCCAGCTATTATCCACTGAACTTAAATAATTATGGTTCTCAAATATTTCAAAACATTTATAAATACAATTCAGCAAACTGTTTTACTAAAGATGGATATAAGAATATTTCTCATCCCACATGCTCTTTTGCAATGTGACCTGGCCACTCACCCAACAAGAGATGTAGTCTATATCTCCTTGAATCTAAGGAGGCCCACAAACTGCCCTGAGCAAAAGAATACGATGGAAGTAAACCCATGTCAGTGCTAGGAATAGCCCTTCACTAGCCTGCTATATGCCTGGAGCTTCCATGTATGAAGTCCAGGTTCTCCTAAACAGAGAAGGCATGTGAAGCAACCCTGAGGGACCATACAGGTTCATGAAGAAGCAACCTTGGATTATAGCCTCTGAATGACTCAATCCCCTGTTGCTATGTAACTGCAGATGTCTGGGAGATCCCAAATGAGAACCACCCAGTAGAGATCAGGAAATACACAGAATCATGAGAGACAATAATAAATTATTTTTAATAAGCTAATTTGAGGGATTGTGCTGGTATACAACAGTAGATAACAGAAATGGTTCATTTTTGGAATAATATCTAAAATAATACCTATACACAGTGATAATATTAAAAATAAGTAATAGTATGTTGCATTTCCTAGAGGCTTTTGACATTTCATAGCATATTTCTTCATAGTATACTAGTTTTATATATATAGCACATTTAGAAAAATATTATTAAATGTTTCTTCTGCTAATTATGAATATTCAGAAGTCTACTTTAGAGTATGTGAGCCAAATTGATTCACATGAAACCTGTCTTCTAGCTTTCTAAAGACTAATCTGTTAAAATCTATAGCATTGTGAGAAACAAAGGAACTATAAGCCAAAATAGGGCAATTTTCAGAGATGTTTTATATGTGTTTTTAAAGCAATATTGATTTTCCATTTTTTATTAAGCCCATATACTTTAAGATGAGAAATGCATTCAAAAAAAAAAACATAGGGCTTCCCTGGTGGTGCAGTGGTTGGGAGTCTGCCTGCCGATGTAGGGGACGCGGGTTCGTGCCCCGATCCGGGAGGATCCCGTGTGCTGTGGAGCGTCTGGGCCTGTGAGCCGTGGCTGCTGGGCCTGCGCGTCCGGAGCCTGTGCTCCACAACAGGGGAGGCCACAGTGGTGAGAGGCCTGCGTACCACAAAAAAAAAAAAAAAAAAAAAAAAAAAGGAAAAGCATAATATTGTAGTATCAAGGTTAACCCAAAAGAAGTTTAGATTCCGAGAATTATTAAACCTTATTTTCTAAGCAGTTGCACAATGCAGAATTATATGGTTAGTAGTCCAGAACTATTCAAAAATATTTAAAATCAGTTGTCATAAAATGATAGATAATTTTCTAAAATAATAGTTAAGATACCTGCTGATAAATTCTAGAAAAATGTTAAAGAGCTGAGAGCAGACATTTATTAATTATCAATAGCTGCCATAAAATTCAACTCCAAACCTTAGAAGTTTAAACCACAATAAGCATGTAGAATCTCATAGTTCCTTGGTTTAGGAATTCAGGGGCAGCTTAGCTGAGAAGTTCTGTCTCAGGGTCTCTCATAAAATTGCCATTAAATTGTCAGCAGGGATAAGAAACAAAACGGAGGCTGGAGGATCTGCTTCCAAGATGACTCACTGACATGCCTGGCAAGTTTGTGCTTGTAAGATCTTCAGTTTTGTTCCTTACGGGTCTCCTCAGGGTTTTTTGAGTATCCTCAGGGTGGTGGGCCCCCAGAATAAGCAATCAAGTATGAGAACAAGGACAGCAGCAATGCCTTTTATATCCTGGCCTTGAAAGCCACTCACTGTCATTTCTGCCATCTTTTTACTTAGAGACACTCAGGCCAGCCCACATTCAAGGTGAGAGAAACTAGTGTCCATAATTTAAATGGAGGGTTGTCAAAGAACGTTTAGACAAACTTTAAAAAACACCTTAAGAGGTAACCCAATTTTATTTCATCATCACCTTCAAAGATTAATTGAAGCAAAACGCTTGGCACATAGTTTGTGAGTGAGAAATTGAAGAAGGAAAAGATTTAAGAATGACTGTAGAATTTCTATGGAATTTTTGGCTCTCTAGGTAGTTTTAATTAGAGGTAGTTTCAAAACTCAAGTAATGTCCAATGTGATATTAAATATACAGATTTATTAAGAAAGCATACTACATTTTTTTTGTATAAACAAGGACAGGCGCTATTGATTGCCAAGTTTAGCCAGTTGATTTCTCTATATTTTAACTAAATACAGCTTATTATTATTTAATTGAAAAGTAAAGAGTTTCTTAATTTAGCATTGACCTTAAACATTTTTGATACATGTTATTTAACAGACTGGACTGAAGCATCAGTAGAGAAGTCAAGTCCTTAAAGACCTAGACTTGCTGGTAAATTTGCTAGGATTTGAATCTAGGCTTTATCATTTGCAAACTATTTGGCCTTGGGAGGTAGCTTAACTTCTCTGAATGTTAGTTTACTTAGCTGTATAAGGAGATAAACACGGAACTTATTCCATGGGGTTGTTGTGAGGCTTAAAAGTCTTAGAGGAGTGTAGATAAATAGCAAGTAATCGATCAATAAATGTAAGCTATTAGCATTATTAAGAACAATATGTAAACTTTGAGTAAGGCTATTTAATTATTTTCATTTTAAGGTAGTGAAATAATCTCACATGCAGGCTTTTTCATTTTTAAATGAAGCATATTATTCAATTAAAAGAGAAAGACAAAAAAGGAGAAGACAATCACATTTCCTCTTCAATTTTCAAGGCTTCTATTCAATTTTCCAGTGCTTTATCTGATCATCAGAAATCCACCTAACTGACCTACACTGCAGAGATGATTTTGTAATTTTGAAGAAAATCACAGGTAATGGATTGGAAAACATACCTCTTATGAATTCTTAGTGATTACCTTCACTGTTTTCTTAAATCCTAAGCAGATGAGCATCCCCATAAGACCTATTAGTAAGTACTCATCACACTTTATAAAGGTGTTCCCATGGTGATCTCAAGACCAAGTAGCCTTAAGTTCTCAGGTACAAAAGGGGCCTCTGGAGGAAACTTATATTTCACATTTCTGAGCTATGATTGTTTGCCCACTTTATTTATATCCACTGCTTTGCTCCCTCCTGTGGGAGAATTAAACAACAATTTTACTCACTGGAGCAATTAGTTCATCATTCACTTAATTTTAAATGAAATGTTGACATTAGACAGGACCCTTTAACCATTGTAATGACCATAACTAGCTTCTATATTGGTCTTGAAAAAGCCTTCCTATTCCCTCTGGAATGTTATCATTATTACTCATCATTTTCTTTGGAGAAACCAGCATCAAGTTTTCCATTATAAATACACTGTAAGTCCTGTTTTTATCATACATTTGTTTTCTTCAATTCCGTTGCCTATAGATGGAACTGATAGGTAAGAATAACTCAAAATGTTAGCTTCTTTTCTTTTTTTTTCTTTTTAAAATTTACTTATTTATTTATTCATTTTTGGCTGCATTGGGTCTTCGTTGCTGCGCACTGGCTTTCTCTAGTTGCGGCAAGCTGGGGCTACTCTTCGTTGTGGTGCGTGGGCTTTTCATTGCAATGGCTTCTCTTGTTGCAGAGCACAGGCTCTAGGCACGCGGGCTTCAGTAGCTGTGGTATGCAGGCTCAGTAGTTGTGGTTCACGGGCTTACTTGCTCTGCAGGATGTGGTATTCTCCTGGACAAGGGCTCAAACCCATGTCCCCTGCATTGGCAGGCGGATTCCCCACCACTGCACCACCAGGGAAGCCCCGGTACCTTATTTTCAATCCTGACATTTTTCACTGATGCAGTATGAATCCATACCCCTTCCCTGCTCAAGTTTTGTATTATCTTGTACCCTAGTGATTTTATTATTTCTATGCTGGAAGAACGCACACAGGAAAAAATATATTTTTAGTGAGGAACGGTCATATTGTTGTACTGGGATATCATAATTTTCTTACTGTACTCATGGTGAAAAAGTGATCTTTACAGTTGTAATGCTTTACAGAGCAGCTGAGGTGTTCAAGTGGTTGGAATGGGGCAAGGAAATTAACACCAATTGCATATATAATGTTTCCATTATTGGTTAGCACACATTTTCTATTTTGTATCTTGCCCTAAGTTTATCACTCTACATTTTTATTACACTGAAATCTATGTACTAGAAAAATCAACTGAAGAATTTAAAGTCCCTAAATTTAATGCCATTAATTCTAATGATTTTGGTATAAATTTCACATTTTTGTATATTGTTTACTAATTAAATCATTGAAATGTTCTGTGGCAATAATGAAAACTGAAAAACCAGTCCTATTCTCTTATTCTTAATTTTTCTCATTTGTATTTGAGCAGATTTTCACCCTAGCTTTTTCAAAATATTTTAAAATACTCAACAAGGAAAATAGCCATCGTTTTATATTTTTCAATATAAATAACTATAGCAAAATTTAAAGAACAATCTTTCTACTCTGATGAATCAGTTTTGATTACTTCTAATTAGATCATCTTTCTGAGCTATTTCTTCAAAATAGCTAAGCAAGTAATTTTTACTGTTTTTCCCCATAGCTAATGAACGTTTAACCTGCCTATAATTACTTGCTGCATTATACGTCCCACTTTCTGAAAATCATGTTATGTTCACTTGAAATTATTCACTAGAGTATGTCTGAAAATAACCAAAGAAAACATATTAATTTCCCTCTCTCATTTTTTTCAAAGCCTTAGGTCTATGTGTTGGGCATACAGTTATTAAATTTTAATGCATATAAACTTTTGCTAACTTTGTATAGTTGTCCCTCTAGTCATAAGTTCTCAAATAAAAAACACATCCTACACAGAAACTAATCTTGATCAAGGTCATACAGCTCATTTGTATTAAATTTCAAACAACAAAAATATTCTGATTAAAGGTCAGGTTATTTACCATGACAATGTGCTTTATTTTCAGTTGCCTGACAAAACATAGACTTAAAATATTTGATAGCTCTAATTATCTTCTCTAAATTAGAAAAGCCATATATTACCAAAAGTAGTAATCAGTTTTTCCTTAAAGTTTTCATTGTAGCACTTCATGTTATAAAACCCTAAAGCCTGGGTTCTAAAGCTAGGCCTACATGGAATGAAACAAAAGATATTTATTGTAATAAAATGAGGTATACAATACACTGGCTGTTGATAGATTGAAATTACTTTCTGTTGAGTGGAATTGCCCGGTTTATAACAGAGTAATATGTAGTGTAATATATAGTCTGTCTCCATTTGCATGTTTAACTGCTGAGAGATTTCAAGCCTCACTTCACTCTCTCCCCCTCTTGGCCCACATCTGGGAAAACCAAAAAAGATAGCCTGGGTGTTCTTGGCTCTTTTGGTTCTGGAGGGAAGTTCAAACCAGGTAATACTTGACCTGGAGCAGTAACCCTCACCACAGACACACCCACTAACCATTTGTCCCACCTTGCTCTCTGAAGCCATTTTCAGACCAGTTTGTGTATCTGCCCTGCTCTTTACAGAAAACCTCATGATATGAATAATAAACCTTTACATGTTATTCTTCATGCATGTGGCATCATTGCTCTTAATATCTAAATCAAATTTTGGGTGGAATTTGGTTCTACCCTCTGTGGGGCAACCACAAGACATGTAGTAAGTAAACTGACTGATTTATCACCATTCTATATCTGTCCCAGAGTGAGAAAATATCACTGGACTCTCTTACAGGAATCACAAATTCAGATTTCTAGGGGACACTAGGTTTAATAAGCATGTTAGGTAGATTAAAGCCTGTCTGGTCATCTAAGAAACAATAAGCATTTCCACTGAATTATCATCCATGTATGGAGTATAATGTTAGATTTTATAATTTTCTCTCTTTAATTGATGAAATAATTTGACAGAAAATAAGTAATGAAATATAAGTTGAACCACAATATCATAAACTGGACTTAATTGACATTTTTATGATACTTCACTCAACAATAACAAAATGCACTTTTTTTTTTGTAGCAAAGATTTTTTTTTTATAATGATTTTTTTTTTTTTGGTTTATAACAAATTTAATCAGTCATACATATACATCTGTTCCCACATCCCCTCCCCTTTGCGTCTCCTTCCCACCATCCCTATCCCACCCCTCCAGGCGGTGGGATAGCACAAAGCACAAAGATCTCCCTGTGCTATGCGGCTGCTTCCCACTAGCAATCTACCCCATGTTTGATAGTGTATATATGTCCAAGCTGCTCTTTCACTTTGTCACAGCTTACCCTTCCCCCTCCCCATATCCTCAAGTCCATTCTCTAGTAGGTCTGTGTCTTTATTCCTGTCTTACCCCTATGTTCTTCATGACATTTTTTTCCCTTAAATTCCATATATATGTGTCAGCATACAGTATTTGTCTTTCTCTTTCTGACTTACTTCACTCTGTATGACAGACTCTAGGTCCATCCACCTCATTACAAATAGCTCAATTTCATTTCTTTTTATGGCTGAGTAATATTCCATTGTATATATGTGCCACATCTTCTTTACCCATTCATCCGATGATGGACAATTAGGTTGTTTCCATCTCCGGGCTATTGTAAATAGGGCTGCTATGAACATTTTGGTACATGACTCCTTTTGAATTATGGTTTTCTCAGGGTATATGCCCAGTAGTGGGATTGCTGGGTCATATGGTAGTTTTTTTTTTTTTTTTTTTTTTTTTTTTTTTTTTTTGTGGTATCTGGGCCTCTCATTGTTGTGGTCTCTCCCGTTGCGAAGCACAGGCTCCGGACGCGCAGGCTCAGCAGCCATGGCTCACGGGCCCAGCCGCTCCGCGGCATGTGGGATCTTCCCGGACTGGGGCACGAACCCGTGTCCCCTGCATCGGCAGGCGGACTCTCAACCACTGCGCCACCAGGGAAGCCCCATATGGTAGTTTTATTTGTAGTTTTTTAAGGAACCTCCATACCGTTCTCCATAGTGGCTGTACCAATTCACATTCCCACCAGCAGTGCAAGAGTGATCCCTTTTCTCCACACCCTCTCCAGCATTTATTGTTTCTAGATTTCTTGATGATGGCCATTCTGACTGGTGTGAGATGATATCTCATTGTAGTTTTGATTTGCATTTCTCTAAAGAGTAAAGATGTTGAGCATCCTTTCATGTGTTTGTTGGCAGTCTGTATATCTTCTGTGGAGAAATGTCTATTTAGGTCTTCTGCCCATTTTTGGATTAGGTTGTTTGTTTTTTTGTTATTGAGCTGCATGAGCTGCTTATAAATTTTGGAGATTAATCCTTTGTCAGTTGCTTCATTTGCAAATATTGTCTCCCATTCTGAGGGTTGTCTTTTGGTCTTCTTTATGGTTTCCTTTGCTGTGCAAAAGCTTTGAAGTTTCATTAGGTCCCATGTGTTTATTTTTGTCTTTATTTCCATTTCTCTAGGAGGTGGGTCAAAAAGGATCTTGCTATGATTTATGTCATAGAGTGTTCTGCCTATGTTTTCCTCTAAGAGTTTGATAGTGTCTGGCCTTACATTTAGGTCTTTAATCCATTTTGAGCTTATTTTTGTGTACGGTATTAGGGAGTGATCTAATCTCATACTTTTACATGTCCCTATCCAGTTTTCCCAGCACCACTTATTGAAGAGACTGTCCTTTCTCCACTGTACATTCCTGCCTCCTTTATCAAAGATAAGGTGACCATATGTCCGTGGGTTTACCTCTGGGCTTTCTATCCTGTTCCATTGATCTATCTTTCTGTTTTTGTGCCAGTACCATACTGTCTTGATTACTGTAGCTTTGTAGTATAGTCTGAAGTCAGGCAGCCTGATTCCTCCAGCTCCATTTTTCGTTCTCAGAATTGCTTTGGCTATTCGGGGTCGTTTGTGTTTCCATACAAATTGTGAAATTTTTTGCTCTAGTTCTGTGAAAAATGCCAGTGGTAGTTTGATAGAGATTGCATTGAATCTGTAGATTGCTTTGGGTAGTAGAGTCATTTTCACAATGTTGATTCTTCCAATCCAAGAACATGGTACATCTCTCCATCTATTTGTATCATCTTTAATTTCTTTCATCAGTGTCTTATAATTTTCTGCATACAGGTCTTTTGTCTCCTTAGGTAGGTTTATTCCTAGATATTTTATTCTTTTTGTTGCAATGGTAAATGGGAGTGTTTCCTTGATATCACTTTCAGATTTTTCATCATTAGTGTATAGGAATGCCAGAGATTTCTGTGCATTAATTTTGTATCCTGCAACTTTACCAAATTCATTGATTAGCTCTAGTAGTGTTCTGGTAGCATCTTTAGGATTCTCTATGTATAGTATCATGTCATCTGCTAACAGTGACTGCTTTATTTTTCTTTTCCGATTTGGATTCCTTTTATTTCCTTTTCTTCTCTGATTGCTGTGGCTAAAACTTCCAAAACTATGTTGAATAAGAGTGGTGAGAGTGGGCAACCTTGTCTTGTTACTGATCTTAGTGGAAATGGTTTCAGTTTTTCACCATTGAGGACGATGCTGGCTGTGGGTTTGTCATATATGGCCTTTATTATGTTGAGGAAAGTTCCCTCTATGCCTACTTTCTGCAGGGTTTTTATCATAAATGGGTGTTGAATTTTGTCGAAAGCTTTCTCTGCATCTACTGAGATGATCATATGGTTTTTCTCCTTCAATTTGTTAATATGGTGTATCACGTTGATTGATTTGCGTATATTGAAGAATCCTTGCATTCCTGGAATAAACCCCACTTGATCATGGTGTATGATCCTTTTAATGTGCTGTTGGATTCTGTTTGCTAGTATTTTGTTGAGGATTTTTGCATCTATGTTCATCAGTGATATTGGCCTGTAGTTTTCTTTCTTTGTGACATCCTTGTCTGGTTTTGGTATCAAGGTGATGGTGGCCTCGTAGAATGAGTTTGGGAGTGTTCCTCCCTCTGCTATATTTTGGAAGAGTTTCAGAAGGATAGGTGTTAGCACTTCTCTAAATGCTTGATAGAATACGCCTGTGAAGCCATCTGGTCCTGGGCTTTTGTTTGTTGGAAGATTTTTTATCACAGTTTCAATTTCAGTGCTTGTGATTGGTCTGTTCATATTTTCTATTTCTTCCTGATTCAGTCTTGGCAGGTTGTGCATTTCTAAGAATTTATCCATTTCTTCCAGGTTGTCCATTTTATTGGCATAGAGTTGCTTGTAGTAATCTCTCATGATCTTTTGTATTTCTGCAGTGTCAGTTGTTACTTCTCCTTTTTCATGTCTAATTCTATTGATTTGAGCCTTCTCCCTTTTTTTCTTGATGAGTCTGGCTAATGGTTTATCAATTTTGTTTATCTTCTCAAAGAACCAGCTTTTAGTTTTATTGATCTTTGCTATCGTTTCCTTCATTTCTTTTTCATTTATTTCTGATCTGATTTTTATGATTTCTTTCCCTCTGCTAACTTTGGGATGTTTTTGTTCTTCTTTCTCTAATTGCTTTAGGTGCAAGGTTAGGTGGTTTATTCGAGAAGTTTCCTGTTTCTTAAGGTGCGATTGTATTGCTATAAACTTCCCTCTTAGAACTGCTTTTGCTGCATCCCATAGGTTTTGCGTCGTCGTGTCTCCATTGTCATTTGTTTCTAGGTATTTTTTAATTTCCTCTTTGATTTCTTCAGTGACCACTTCGTTGTTAAGTAGTGTATTGTTTAGCCTCCATGTGTTTGTATTTTTTACAGCTCTTTTCCTGTAATTGATATCTAGTCTCATAGCATTGTGGTCAGAAAAGATACTTGATACAATTTCAATTTTCTTAAATTTACCAAGGCTTGATTTGTGACCCAAGATATGATCTATTCTGGAGAATGTTCCATGAGCACTTGATAAAAATGTGTATTCTGTTGTTTTTGGATGGAATGTGCTATAAATATCAATTAAGTCCATCTTGTTTAATGTATCATTTAAAGCTTGTGTTTCCTTATTTATTTTCATTTTGGATGATCTGTCCATTGGTGAAAGTGGGGTGTTAAAGTCCCCTACTATGATTGTGTTACTGTCGATTTCTCCTTTTATGGCTGTTAGTATTTGCCTTATGTATTGAGGTGCTCCTATGTTTGGTGCATAAATATTTACAATTGTTATATCTTCTTCTTGGATTGATCCCTTGATCATTATGTAGTGTCCCCCTTTGTCTCTTCTAGTAGTCTTTATTTTAAAGTCTATTTTGTCTGATATGAGAATTGCTACTCCAGCTTTCTTTTGGTTTCCATTTGCATGGAATATCTTTTTCCATCCCCTTACTTTCAGTCTGTATGTGTCTCTAGGTCTGAAGTGGGTCTCTTGTAGACAGCATATATGTGGGTCTTGTTTTTGTATCCATTCAGCCAATCTGTGTCTTCTGGTGGGAGCATTTAGTCCATTTACATTTAAGGTAATTATTGATATGTATGTTCCTATTCCCATTTTCTTAATTGTTTTGTGTTCGTTAATGTAGGTCTTTTCCTTCTGTTGTGTTTCTTGCCTAGAGAAGTTCCTTTAGCATTTGTTGTAAAGCTGGCTTGGTGGTGCTGAACTCTCTCAGCCTTCGCTTGTCTGTAAACATTTTAATTTCCCCATCAAATTTGAATGAGATCCTTGCTGGGTAGAGTAATCTTGGTAGCAGGTTTTTCTCCTTCATCACTTTAATTATGTCCTGCCACTCCCTTCTGGCTTGTAGAGTTTCTGCTGAGAGATCAGCTGTTATCCTGATGGGGATTCCCTTGTGTGTTATTTGTTGTTTTTGCCTTGTTGCTTTTAATATGATTTCTTTGTGTTTAATTTTTGACAGTTTGATTAATATGTGTCTTGGCGTATTTCTCCTTGGATTTATTCTGTATGGGACTCTCTGTGCCTCCTGGACTTGATTAACTATTTCCTTTCCCATATTAGGGAAGTTTTCAACTATAATCTCTTCAAATATTTTCTCATTCCCTTTCTTTTTCTCTTCTTCTTCTGGAACCCCTATAATTCGAATGTTGGTGCGTTTAATGTTGTCCCAGAGGTCTCTGAGACTGTCCTCTGTTCTTTTCATTCTTTTTTCTTTATTTTGCTCTGCAGCAGTTATTTCCACTATTTTATCTTCCACCTCACTTATCCGTTCTTCTGCCTCAGTTATTCTGCTATTGATCCCATCTAGAGTATTTTTTATTTCATTTATTGTGTTTTTAATCGATGCTTGATTCATCTTTAGTTTTTCTAGGTCCTTGTTAACTGTTTCTTGCATTTTGTCTATTCTATTTCCAAGATTTTGGATCTGGGAAATAGAATCTTGGATCATCTTTACCATCATTATCCTGAATTCTTTTTCAGGTAGACTGCCTATTACCTCTTCATTTGTTAGGTCTGGTGGGTTTTTATCTTGCTCCTTCTCCTACTGTGTGTTTTTCTGTCTTCTCATTTTGCTTATGTTACTGTGTTTGGGGTCTCCTTTTTGCAGGCTGCAGGTTCGTAGTTCCCGTTGTTTTTGGTGTCTGTCCCCAGTGGCTAAGGTTGGTTTAGTGGGTTGTGTAGGCTTCCTGTTGGAGGGGACTAGTGCCTGTGTTCTGATGGATGAGGCTGGATCTTGTCTTTCTGGTGGGCAGGTCCACGTCTGGTGGTGTGTTTTGGGGTGTCTGTGGACTTTTTATGATTTTAGGCCACCTGTCTGCTAATGGGTGGCGTTGTGTTCCTGTCTTGCTAGTTGTTTGGCATAGGGTGCCCAGCACTGTAGCTTGCTGGTCGTTGAGTGAAGCTGGGTGCTGGTGTTGAGATGGAGATCTCTGGAAGATTTTCGCTGTTTGATATTATGTGGAGCTGGGAGGTCTCTTGTGGACCAGTGTCCTGAAGTTGGCTGTTCCACCTCAGAGGCACAGCACTGACTCCTGGCTCCTCAATTTGGGATGATGTGTTGTCTATTCATGTATTCCACAGATGCAGGGTACATCAAGTTGATTGTGGAGCTTTAATCTGCTGCTTCTGAGGCTGCTGGGAGAGGTTTCCCTTTCTCTTCTTTGTTCTCACAGCTCCTGGGTCTCAGCTTTGGATATGGCCCCGCCTCTGCATGTAGGTCGCTGGAGGGCGTCTGTTCTTCGCTCAGACAGGACAGGGTTAAAGGAACAGCCACTTCGGGGACTCTGGCTCACTCAGGCCTGGTGGGAGGGAGGGGCACGGAGTGCTGGGCGAGCCTGCAGCGGCAGAGGCCGGCGTGACGTTGCACCAGCCCGAGGCGCACCGTGCGTTCTCCCAGGGAAGCCGCCCCTGGATCCCGGGACCCCGGCAGTGGCGGGCTGCACAGGCTCCCGGAAGGGCGGTGTGGACAGTGACCTGCGCTCGCACACAGGCTTCTTGGCGGCGGCAGCAGCAGCCCCAGCGTCCCACACCCGTTACTGGGCTCCGCGCTTTCAGTCGCGACTCGCGCCTGTCTGTGGAGCCCCTTTAAGCAGCGCTCTTAATCCCCTCTCCTCGCGCACCAGGAAACCAAGAGGGAGGAAAAAGTCTCTTGCCTCTTTGGCAGCTCCAGAGTTTTCCCGGACTCCCTGCCGGCTAGCTGTGGCACATTAACCCCCTCAGGCTGAGTTCTCGCCGCCAGCCCCAGTCCTCTCCCTGCGCTCTGACCGAAGCCCGAGCCTCAGCTTCCAGCGCCGCCCACCCCGCCGGGCGAGCAGAGAAGCCTCTTGGGCTGGTGAGTGCCGCTCGGCACCGATCCTCTGTGTGGGGATCTCTCCGCTTTGCCCTACCCAGGTATGTGTGGAGTTTCTTGCCTTTTGGGAGGTCTGGGGTCTTCTGCCAGCGTTCAGTAGGTGTTCTGTAGGAGTTGTTCCACGTGTAGCTGTATTTCTGGTGTATCCGTGGGGAGGAAGGTGATCTCCGCGTCTTACTCTTCCGCCATCTTACCCGGAAGTCAAATGCACATTTTTTAAAGAATGTCCATGGAACTCTCAAAAAGATACACTATATGCTAGACTACCAAAAAGTCTCAACAATTTTTTTTTTAAATTAGTGTCATATGGAGTATGTTTTCTGACCCCAAAAAGGTTAAATTGAAAACCAATAACCAAAAGATATTAAGAATATCTGTGAATATTTGGAAAATTATCAAAACATTTTTGGATATCTCATGGGTCAAAGAAGAAATCAAAGGGGAAAATAGAAATTATAATTAAAAAAACATCAAAATTTACATGAAACTGCTGAAGAAAAGCTGAAAGGAATGTATAGATTTAAAGTTTCATGTTAGAAATGAAAATGATAAGAAAAAATGATTAATGAACACATCTTTATAAGCTGGAAAGCAAATGATGAAACTAAAAGTAAGCAGAAGGAACAGAAGTAATGAAGATAAAATTAAAAACTGAAAATCAATAGAAAAATATGGTGAAACTAGAATCTGTCTTTTTGAGATCAATAATTTAGATAAAATGAACAAATATCTTGAATAACTCAAATTACCAGATCTAACTGGGGCTATTCAGATAACTTAAATAGCTCTATGTCCATTTAAAAAATATATGTATATAGGTAAAACACCTTCTCACAAGCAAAACTGCCCCAGACAGTTTCTCTGGTGAATTCCTCCAAACACATAAGGAAGAGGTAAGACCAAAAATAAAAAATGCTCATGAATATAGATAAAAAAATACATTTTAACTGAATTTTAGTTAATCAAATCTGAAATTGTATATAATGGGTAAAATACTTTGAATAATATTTATCCAAGGATTGTTTAACATCAAAAAAATCAAGCAATGTATTATATCATATTAATAAAAATAAAATCCATATCATCTCAGATGCAGAAAAAGCATTTGACACAATTCGAAGTGCTTTCATGATTAAAAATTCTCGGGAAACTATAACAACAAAAAATTGGGACCTCCCCAAACTGGTAAAGGACATCTACTAAAACCCTACAGTCAAATTCCTACTTATTTACAATATACTGAATGCTTTTCCTTGATTTAGCCAAGGATATCTAATGTCGCACTTCTTTTCAACATTGTACTTGAGGTATCATCATTGTAGTAAGACAAGAGAAAGAAATACTTTTCACACATATGAAAAAGGAAGCTGTAAAACTGAGTTTATTATAAGCATCATGGCTATGCATATAGAAATTCCTAAAGAATCCACAAATAAGCTTCTAGATCTTGTAAGTTAGTTAAGTCATAGGTTAGAATGCCAGTTGTACACGTTGTAGAATTTATATGCCTAATTTCAAGAGTTACTATTTGACACTACATGAATGAAGAGTGGATTAAATGTGGCTATATAAGTCAGTGAAACAGAAGAAAGAGTCCAATAAATAAACAACACATACGGCCTATTGAATTTTCACCAAAATGGCAAGGTAATTTAATGAGGAAATAGCCATTTTAACAAACGGTGCTGGACTAATGGGATATCCATGTGTAAAACAACATGAATTTAGACTTACCTTTAGTGTATGTAAATTGCAATGTATCATAAAAATAAATATAAAAGATAAAATTATAGATCCTTAATGCAAACAAACTTGATTTAGTCAAATATTTCTTAAATAGGAAATAAAAGGTACAAACCATAAAATAAAAATCAGTAAAATGATTTTTTTCAAAATTAAAAATTTCTGCTCCCCAGAAGTTATTTTAAGAAAATGTAAACAATAAATTTTTAGAAAATATTTGCAAAACACATATCTGATAAATGACCTGTATTGACAGTAAGTGACAACTACTTATATCTCAATACTAAGATAAAACACTAAATGAATCTGTAAATATAAAGGACAAAGCTTTTCACAGATGTTTTGATAGGAAAGCTATATGAATGGCTAATAAGAAAGGATGCTCAACCACATTAGTCATCATTAATCAACTTCATTAAAACCATAATTAGATATTACTAATTATCTAAGAGTATGACTAAAATTAAAAACAGACTGACAATAACAAGAGTTAGCAATTTGTGGAGAAATGGAACTCTAAATCACTCACTGCTGGTGAGAATGTAAAGTGATATATCTGCTTTGGAGGAGCGTTTTGCAGTTTAATATAAAGTTAAATCTACAGGTACCATATGACTCAGCCATTGCACTCCTAGGTATTTAATCAAGAGAAGTGAAAGCATATGTCCATAAAAACTTGTGCATAAACATTCATAGTAGCTGTACTGTAATATCCTCAAACTGAAAACAACCCAAAAGTTCATCAGCAAGTGAATGGATAAACACATTGTGGTAAATACACATTTGTATGGATACACAAATGGAATACTAATCTGCAATTAAAAGGAATGAGCTATTGACACCTGTAGCAATATCTGTAACTCTCAAAATAAGTGTAAAGTGAATTGCAATAAGTCAAAGAAAAGAGAGTACATGCCATGGACACATGTGAATGATGTAGGAAATACAAGACATAATTTGGGACATTGGCTCTTCAAGATTTTTTCTATCATCTATCATGTTTTAGTCAGACTAAATATCATTTGAATTGACCAACAGGCAATGTTCTATTCAATTCTGATATAATTAGAGAGTGACTTAAAATTTTTAATCAATATTGGTAGATCCTAAAGCACATGTACTATTCTGTAAAGGTATTATAGGGAATTTCTTTCCACTGCCAAAGTATTAAGTCAACTTGAAATATAATACAACTTCTACCTTTATTAAACCTTTTTAATTCATCAACTATAAGCAACTAATAAAGTTAACCCATTTGCTTTTACCATACTTCGCCAAGTTTTTGGTAGCCTTGAGAATATAATTTACATTCTGAACATCAAGGAATATATTGGTCATCCTATCACATAATGGAACCTTTCTTATTTTCCCCTCTTACAGTGGTAAGTAGAAGTCCACTGGTGAGTTATTTCCCTCCTATTACCACCGTATGTTTCTATACTTTTTCAACCCTCCTATTTCAACCCTTGTATGAAGGCTTCCTTTCCTATCCATGACACCAGCACACTATTTTAGTATTTATTATATAAATAAAAATGATATTTCACTTTGATATTATTTTGTTGTTACTCTAATTTGTTCCCAAAGTGCTCAGATTGGGTTTGAAATTATTTGCTGACTACATGTTTGCTGTCAACACACACACACCAGTTGCAATTAAATGACTGGAATATAAGGAATATTCAATCTAAAAAGTATTTAGATATAATTATTTTTACTGTTTTCAAACACAGAAGGCTCACATTAATTTAGATCAACAGAGAAGGGGAAAATTGTGAAAAATAGGATTAAATTAAGTGTTTAACACTAGATAATAGAGATACAATTCTCCAAATTTATTTCCTTATCTCTGATATCATCTATAAATCCAGTGAATTAATGTTCTACTTTAATTAACTCATATTTAATTATGGATTCCATGTGGATACACTGTACTAAGTTCTTTTATGTGATAAAATTATGGTTTTATGTTTTAGACAAATTTTATATGTATTTCCTTTACAGAGAAAGCAATTCAATTTAAAAATTATATATCATCATAAAAAGATATTGCTTTTCAAAATTTGCTATAGTACTTAATCAAATTTCATGTTACGATTAGAGAATTATGGAAAGCTGCTTACATAACTTAAAATCAGAATGAAAAATAAACAGTTGCCAATAACAACTTTGGTGTTGATTCTGAGTAGATCTTCGTGTGTCTCAATTTAAAAGAAAATAATTATATAATTAGTCGTGAGAATAGGGCTTAGGAGATGCCTCTATATTGAGCAAATCCACACCTGTTATTCTAAAAAGACACTTAACCGAGGAGGTTAGAGCAAATTAAGCATAGGTGGGCTCCTGCTGAAAACTCCTTTTAGCTCAGTTCTACTATCAACGTACATCATCAGTTGTTAATACAATGATCTCTTTTCATCTGCAACAAAACAAAAAACTACCTTTCCCCGGGGTTGCCTGTTGCACGCTCCAAAGAATGCACAGTGCTTATGTGACCAGGTGTGCACAACAGGAAGGACTTAAGATGAAGCCATCAGAATGATAACAAGCATGCCTTGATGAGTTCTTGTTATTTTAAGACACACCTGCTCCAAGTCAGCAGGATTTCTGAGGAAAATCTGAAATGTATTGGATGTATCCCAAGGCACATAAAAGACTGAATTCAATTCTGTCTAGCTGATGTTCAGAAATTTACAGCAGTGCTGACTGGGCTAAATGCCTTTCTTGCAAAATTCTAGAAGACACAGTGTTGTATTTGTCAGAGAAAATTACGTAACAGATCCCTTGTTAAAAAATGCATAACTTCCTCCCTGCCCTCATCCTTCCTTCCTCCTTCCTGAGTAGGTGTGCTGGTCTTGACCAACCTAGAAATGTGATAGGAATATATACTATTATTTATAAGGAAAGATTGGTGTCTCTTCACAATCTCAGGGTTAATTGATGATTCCTAAAGGGACAGCAATTGTACTATAAACCATAAAAATTTAAAAAGGTATCAGTGCAGATATAAAAGTGTATGTATATGTTCATGTGTGTATATACATATATATATATATATATATATATGCATACACACAGAAAATCACTGGGTGAGCATGTTAGATATATATAAATTAAATATACTATAATCATTGTCACTTTGTTCTTTATACTTTCCACTATTTACCTACTAGTTTTATAATCAGAAAAAAAGGCAATAAAGGTTTATTTTTATTTGTTGGGAAGGTGCAGCATAGAAAAACATAGAAATTAGAGACAACATTTACCTAGGAAATTTAAATAACATAATCCATTGCCTACTGTAATTAATACAAAATTAAAAATGTGCTATAAGGTCCCATATTATGCAATTACAATTTTCATGGGGAAATGGTGAAAAAATCATATGTCAGAGGCAACTGTTTAAATGGGATTTTATCTAATATCTTGACAGAAATATGTATGCATATCATGTGTTATTCCAAACGATGTTATAATGCTATTTTAGAAATATATTTAATTCATGATGAAGTAAAAAATTAAGAGATGACATCAAAAGAGCAAAAGAAAAAAGATGACATCAAGATGAACAAAGAAATTAAAAGATGACATCAAGTAAAACAAAGAAAAAGAAGATGAAGATCAAGAGGGAGGTTTGAACAATAAGTTGCATGCCTTTATTGCCTATTTTCTTGGTGTGACATGAAAATTCACAGTGACATTTCTAGCAGAGATCACAAAGAGAAGGAAATGGGATCAATTACATGCTATAAAACGGTTGTAAAATTAGAACAACGACACAACCAAGATGGGCTCTGGCCTAAGAGAAGCTCAACTGCTCTACTTCCAGGGTTTTAAGGGAACAGGCATTTCCCCTTGGGTACACATGCTTTGGCTCAAATATTTAGTGTGATAAACATTATCTAGAAAAATACTGATAATAAATACAGAAGTAAGTAGATTTAAGGGGGGAAAACTCAGCATCTACTTTCAGCAGATCCCTTGGCACAGAGCAGAGAGTAAGGGGTTAGAAACCACAGGTTTCTGGTGTTTTGTTGTTGTTGTTGTATCTTTTAGTTTTAAAAATAAGAATAATAATAGGTTCTACTTATTAGGGGTGTTCTAGGAATTAAATGAGATATGCTTGGCTTAGAATTTGGCATAAAACAGCAAAAATAATGGTTATTATTATATGTAAAATGATGAATTGTGCTTCCTTTAGAAAACCATCCAAAAATATTATTTCTTTCAATGACTCTTTCAAGATGTCTTGTCTGGCACTGTGTTCACAGGGATACTCATGAACTGAGTAGATTAAGTGTACCAATATTGTATGATCATTAACTACATACCCATAGGCCTTACCAAGTGGGCAGCTATGTCATGATCAGGCTTAAATTTGCTTAGGTAAAATGAGAAGCTCACTAGACCATCAGTGTAGTTAGTAAGCCATCTTTTGTCTACAGGTCAAAGGTGAGTTGCACATATAAAACTAATTACTAAGACAATTACAATAAAAATAAAGAGATGTGTATATTGGTAGAAAGTAATAACAAGAGGGATGCAAAGTAGGGTTCTCGGACTCCAGGGGGTACAAAAAACAATGTGTTGTGACAGAGAAAGTGTTATAAAAAATATGTTTGCTGACAAAGAAATTAAGCTTTAATAATACTGTGAATTTTGCCAATACTGTAACATGACAGCTATCATATGTGAGTTAATCTAAGGGAAGAGTAGAGAGGGTGTGGGATGCTCTCACTTTTCCTTTTCCTCAGTACTTTGAGATTCATGGCCATTTCCAAATTAAACTAAAACAAAACAAAACAAACAAGCAAACAAACAAAAACTACTATACTATGGACAAGAGACATGAAAAAAGATTTCCAAAGATATTTTGGATCAAGGATAATTCTAGTTATATACACACAGGTGAAAGAATAGGAAAGAACAGAGTTGACACTTTTTATACATCTGATAAAAGCCTACTATATACCAAATCACAGAGTAAATCATAATCTAGTTATATCCAATAGGAAATGGGCTAAAATTTTCAAAATATTAAGAAGTCTCTCAGAAATGTAGTTTCTAATTTTCTACTGTAGCTAGTACAGAAGGTAAAAATAATTTTTACATAAATAAATATACACTTACTGGAGTGAAAACAACAATATTTTACTGATTTGGATGTGTAATGGCATAATTGTGAGAACATCGGTGCATATGCTAAAGTGAATGATGAAATCTTCAAAAAGGTCAGTGTTATGGAGGAGGATGGTTTACAAACTGGGACCTGAAGAATGGGGAGGGATGCCCTGGTTGAAGGTAAGCTTCTGATTGAGGACATGATGTGCTGGGGCAAAGAACTGCATTGTGTAACTAGGGATAGGAGATGTTTAGGCAGGCTCAGTATAAAAGACTGCATGAATATTTATTCTTTCATCCAAAGATCATACATCTTCTTATTGTTATCATAAGTTCATTTATCATCTTCTCCTCAAAAGTTGCTATAACCAAATGACTGATATTGAATAAAAAAACGTTAGAGGTAGAAGAGCTCAAAATGTTCACTGAAGAGAAAGGTTTTCAAACAATTTTCTTTTTTTTAAGGACTTTATCGGTATACAATTCACATACCATACAATTCATATATTTAAAGTATACAGTTAAAAGGTTTTTAGTAGTTTTCCAGACATGTGCAGCCATCACTACAGTCAATTTTACTACATTGTTTTCAGCAGAAATATTTCTTGGGAGAAAGTGAAGCCCAACTTGCAGAGTAGAGAAAAGGGACTTCCAGCACCTGTTCCCAGGTAAGGAATGTATAAATCCCCACTCTGTCCTAAAAACAAGGAAAAGGCTGAACAGACAGAAAAATCAACAACTCTTCCTGGATTTGTAAGAGGGGCAGACACAGGGCAAGACACTGGCTCCAAGACTGGAAAGACAGGCAAACACAGAACAACTTATCTGAGTGGAGATTCAGGAGCATAAACAGCTGAGGAACAAGGGCCAAGGTAGAAAAACCTGGACTGTAATTTCCTTATTGCTGGAGGCTCTGTGTGGACCACTTTGAGAGTTAAAAACTCCAAGGGCACCCAGTAATAAGGGAGTCCCACAATATTGCAAGATTTACCTTCAGGAACTCAACTAGGTTCCGACAGTAAATATTGGAGAAAAATTCCATCATCCTTTCAGCAGAGGGAGGGGAAAGGAAACTTTTAAAATAAGCTAGAGTACTCTGTTCTTAGCAAGGCCTGACCTCAGGAGAAATTAGTTAACCAGAGTCATAACTGCTAGGGTATTGTCAGAGCCTAACTGACCTGAGAGAAGGGAACTGTCCAACTCCAGGCAGCACTAGCCATCCTGTCCCACCCAAGTGGGGAGGAAAAAAAAAAACTGAGAAACATTTGTGAAGTTCACAGTCCAGAGGCACAGGCTCACTAAAAGATTCAGGCCTAATCACAGGACTATAGCATTCTTCCCCTCCGCTCACACCTCACCCCATTACAAAAGCCTATTTACAATAGTCCTTTTACACAGTAAATCATATTTGGATATCAAGAAAAAAAATTACAGGGACAGGCATAGCTCGTTTTATTGCACTTTACTTTATTGTGCTTTGCAAAAACTGATTTTTTTACAAATTGAAAGTTTGTGACATCCCAGCATCTAGCAAGTCCATTAGCACCATTTTTCCAACAATATTTGTTCACTTTATATCTCTTTGTCACATTTTGTTAGCTCTTATAATAAAGGCATACCTTGGAGATATTGTGGGTTTGGTTCCAGATCACCCCAATAAAGTGAGTATCACGTTAAAGCTAGTCACAGGAATTTTTTGGTTTCCTAGTGCATATAAGTTATATTTAGGGACCTCCCTGGTAGCGCAGTGGTTAAGAATCCACCTGCCAATGCAGGGGACACGGGTTCAAGCTCTGGTCTGGGAAGATCCCACATGCCGCGGAGCAACTAAGCCCGTGCGCCACAACTACTGAAGCCCGCGTGCCTAGAGCCTGTGCTCTGCAACAAGAGAAGCCACCACAATGAGAAGCTAGTACGCAGCAACAAAAACGCAATGCAGCCAAAATAAATAAATTTTTTAAAAAGTTATATTTACATTATGCTGTATTTTATTGAGTGCAACACTATTATTTCTAAAAAAACAATGTGCATACCTTAATTAAAAAATAATGCTGTTGGAAATATGGTGCCAACGGTCATGCTAGACTTGGGGTTGCCACAAACCTTCATTTTGTAAAAAACACAATATCTGCCAAAAGAACAATAAAGTGTAATAAAACAAGGTATGCCTATATTTCAAACTTTTTCATTATTATTTTATTTGTTATGGTGATCTGTGATCAGTGGTCTTTCATATTACAATTATGATTGTTTTGAGGCGCCATGAACCTCAACCATATAAGACAGAAAGCTTAATCCATAAATGTTGTGTGTATTCTGACTGCTCCACTGACCCATCCCTTCATCTCTTTCCTTCTCCTCTGGCCTTCCTATTCCCTGAGATTCAACAATATTGAAATTAGGTCCATTTTAACTCTACAATGGCCTCTAAGTGTTCAAGTAATCACATGTTTCTCATTTTAAATCAAAAGTTAGAAATTATTAAGGTTAGTGAGGAAGGCATGTAGCAAGCCAAGACAGGCCAAGAGCTAGGCCTCTTATATCAGTTAGCCAAGTTGTGAATGCAAATTAAAGGATTTTGAAGGAAACTAAAAGTGCTATTCCAATGAACACATGAAAGATAAGAAAGTGAAACAGCCTTATTATTGATATGAAGAAAATTTTAGTGGTCTCCATAGAAGATCAAACCAGCCACAACATTCCCTTAAGCCAAAAACCTAATCTAGATCAAGACCTTAACTCTCTCCAATTCTATGAAGGCTGAGAAAAGTGAGAAAGCTATGGCAGATAACTTTGAAGCTGGCAGAGGTTGGTTCGTGAGGTTTAAGGAAAGAAGCCACCTCCATAACGTGAAAGTGCAAGGTGAGGGAGCCAAGTGCTGATATAGAAACTGCAAGTTATCCAGACGATCTAGCTAAGATAATTAATGAAGGTGGCTATGTTAAACAACAGATTTTCAGTGTAGACAAAACAACCTTATATTGGAAGAAGATGCCATCTAGGACTTTCATAGCTAGAGAAGAGAAGTCAATGCCTGGCTTCAAAGCTTCAAAGAACAGGCTGAATCTCTTGTTAGTGGCTAATGCAGCTGGTGACTTTAAGTTGGAGCCAATGTTTATTTACCACATTTAAAGTCCTAGGGCCCTTAAAAATTATGCTAAATCTACTTTGCCTGTGCTCTATCAGTGGAACAACAAAGCCTGGATGACAGCACATGTGTTTACATTATAGTTTACTGAATATTTTAAGCCCACTATTGAGACTTACTGCTCAGAAAAAAAAGATGCCTTTCAAAATATTACTGTTGATCACCCAAGAGCACTGGTGGAGATGTACAATGAGATTAATGTTGTTTTCATGTCTGCTCACACAGCATCCATCTGCTGCCCATGGATCAAGGAGTCATTTTTTTTTGAAACTTTATGATTTAAGAAATACATTTCATAAGGCTATATTTGCCATAGATAATGATTCCTTTGTTGGATCTGGGAAAAGTCTATTGAAAACCTTCTGGAAATGCTTCACCATTCTTATATGTCATTAAGAACATTTGTGATTGATGGGAAGAATTCAAAATATCAACATTAATGGGAGTTTGGAAGAAGCTAGTGGATGACTTTGAGAGGTTCCAGACTTCAGTGGATGAAGTAACTGCAGATGCGGTAGAAACAGCAAGAGAATTAGAATTAGAAGTGGAGCCTGAAGATGTGACTGAACTGCTACAATCTCATGATAAAACTTTAAGGAATGAGGAGTTGCTTCTTATGAATGAGCAAACAAAGCAGTTTCTTGAGATGGAATCTATTCCTGGTGAAGATGCTGTGAAGACTGTTGAAATGACAGCAGAGGATTTAGAATATTATGTAAACTTAGTTGATGAAGCAGTGTCAGGGCCTGAGAGGACTGATTCCAATTTTGAAAGAAGTTCTACCGTGGGTAAAATGTTGTCAAATAGCATTGCATGCAACAGAGAAATTATTCATGAGAGGAAGAGTCAATTGACATAGAAAACTTCATTGTTATCTTAAGAAACTGCCACAGCCACCCCAATCTTCAGCAATCACCACTCGGATCAGTCAGCAGCCAGCAACATGGAGGCAAGACAGTACAATGCAAACATGACTTTTATATGTATTAGAAAACCAAAAAATTCATGCGACTTTCTTTATCATGATATTTGCCCTATTGCGGTGGTCTGGAACAGAACCTGCAATATCTCCAGGGTATGCCTGTATAGTAAAAGGGAAAAAAACACAAATTGAAGAAAGAGAAATCATCAAAATCTGACAGGGTAGAGATATTAGAATTATCAAATCAGGTATTTAAAATTACTATGATTAATCTGCTAAGCACTCTAATCGATAAAGTAGACAGTTGCTAGACAGATGGGCAATGTAAGCAGAGAGATAAAAATCCTAAGAAAATAAACAAAAGAAATGCTAGAGATCAAAAACACTATACTAGAAATGAACAGTGCTTTTGATGGGTTAATGTTGACTGGAAACAGCTGAGGAAAGAATCTCTGAGCTAGAGGATATATCACTAGAATCCTCAAAAAGCAAAAAGCAAAGAGAACAAAGACTGTAAAAAGCAGAACAGAATATCCAAGGACTGTGGGGCAACTACATAAGGTGTAAGGTATGTATAATGGGAATACTAGAAGGAGATGAGAAAAAGGAACAGAAGAAATACTTGAAACAATAGTGACTGAGAATCCCCAAAAAGCAATGTCAGACACCAAAGCACAGATCCAGGAACCTCAGAGAACACCAAGCAGGATAAATGTCAATAAATAAATAAATAAAAATAAAGTGGGTAAAGGTTGTGCTTTAATTTGAGACAGTGTAGAGCATCCGAATGAGCTCAGCCTCCCTCATCCATGTTCCCTTCCTGTGGCAGCTTGATTGGGCTGAAATTGTGAGAAATCCAGCTTGATTGTGAGAAATCCCCAAAGTAGCTTCAGATCTGAGCTTAAAAAATAACATATATTGCCAACTCCTGCATTTACAGTTAGAAAACTGGAAACCATATCTATTAAATCACGTTCCTATATTCTCCAAATTAATTGGAGAGCTAGGACTAGACACAAACCTTTCCTTAGGTGAACTCATATACATCACTGTGTATAGAAGATGCCAAGTCTTAACTAATGACCAAACAGATATAGTGTTACTAATATGGTCATGGTATTCCAAAACTTAAATATTCTCAGTAAAATAGCAAGAGCTAATGCAATGGATCAATAAGCCATTTTATAAGTATGGATTAGTTTTAAATAATAAACTAAATTTCATGACTTTTTAAAGTTGTTTTATACTTCGTGACTTCATCAGAGTAGCATCTGATATCAATTATGCATCAATATTAATGTATTTAAATACCTTTGAAATTTTTATTTTTAATAGTCATCTCTCACAGTAAATATATGTATTTATAAATCATTTGTTAAACAGAGCACAGTTTGACTTGTTACTTTTTAACTAATCTTGCTAAAGATTTTTTTTTCTTATACACACTTGCAGAAACTAATTATTTTCAACATTTTTTTCCTGCAAAATAGATATTTAGGGGTGAAGATTGTCTTTGTTGCTTCACTTGATAACTCTTCCATGCAAACAAGATAGGCTGAGAAATAATCAATAGGGTACAAGAAATCATATGTGAGATAATACTCATTATATTTCTTAATAAGTGACTAAAAAAAGTATTTTTAGTATGATAGTACACTGTGAGTCTGATGGCTTTCCAACTTTAATCAAAATGTTGTTCATTATAGTGGGAAAATAAATATCTTTATAATTAAATGTATTTGAGTACAAAATACTTAGTGAAAATCTAGAACTTTATGGTTCCTGAAAATTGCATTTTAAACTGTATTTTGGGACAGTTTTCAAACTTAGAAACTTTTAAACAAATGACATTAAATGACTTAAATAGCAAAAACGTAATTAGATAAAATTATAATGTTAATTAAAAATTTAAAATATATACCCATAGATTTGGAGATAGTGGTTAGTAAAGTGCCTGGTACATAATAATACATAGAATAATAGATGGTGCTTATTATTAGTATGACTATTATTAACACAATTATCGCTATCATTATTATTATTATTATTTTTTTTGCGATACGCGGGCCTCTAACTGTTGTGGCCTCTCCTGTTGCGGAGCACAGGCTCCGGACGCGCAGGCTCAGTGGCCATGGCTCACGGGCCTAGCCACTCCGCAGCGTGTGGGATCTTCCCAGACTGGGGCACTAACCCTTGTCCCCTGCATCGGCAGGCGGACTCTCAACCCCTGCGCAACCAGGGAAGCCCCCGCTATCATTATTTTTTGATGTGCTTATTTTCTCTTTTAAATCCCCACCTCATTTTCTGTCTATATCTCTCTATATATCCTTTTCTCAATTATTTGTATACATGTGTTAGCCTCTCTGCTCATTTTGTAACTTTCTTGATGTTAGGGATTTTATCTCAATCTCTCTGTCTTCTAAGTTATCTTCCCCACTTCCTGACACACAAGAATTCAATAAATATGTGTTGAGTCTAAAAAAGTATATATATATATGTATATATATATATATATATATATATATATATATATATATATATATACACATATATATATATACACACATATATAATTATAATATTAATTCAAAATATATTATATATACATATATATGTTTTGTACTAATGTATATGATATAGGTATACTATATGTAATAAATATAAAAACACTGATGTATACCTAAAATATTGAAAATAAAATATGACATTGTAAATAAATCTTTAAGATGAAACCAAATATTAGCATATACTTAGAAATTTTCATAAAAAATTTTAAACCAAAGAGAAAACCCTCTGTGGCTAATTTTCACCCAGTTCTACATTTGTAAGCAAGGTACAAAATATTGGTTTAGAAAAAAAAAATTTTAATTTATTTTGTAAGTAAGGTATAAACATCACTCGTACTTATGTATGGCCAAAATAATTGTAATATTCTTGTCCAAATCTATAAATGGCTAAATTCCCTATAATCTTTGACTTAATATAATTATATTCCATTATTATTTGTTTTTAGAAATTACCAATATTAATTTATAAAATTAAATCATTAAAAACTTCATGGAAAATCACACTTTGTTACAATCAAAAAACAATGATCAATCATTCATTCAAGTAAAAGACTGCAAATAATGAGATTAAGAAAATCAATCATATTTACATTTTGTAATACCTGATACCAGTTAAAAATGATACTAACAAAAGTAATAAAGGAAATAAGCATACATTCCATCTATAAACGAGATGATTCAACATGAACAGAGAGTTCTTGCTGTCTGTGTAGTCACTACAGAGTTTCCTGGGGTTGGTTCAATGAATAAATACTAATGCCCCCAAATAAGAACAAATGCATAATTAAAACTGCTATAGATGAATATTAGTTGTTAAAAATAACATTTAATTATTTTAATGAGGATGAAATTGAACACAGAGCAATATCTTGTAGCATATCAGAAACATATTTGCAACCGAAGTAGAAATGTGCTGTTCGAAATAATTGGTTTTAAAATGTTAATTTTCCCCCTTGTTTCCCTTTCTTAAGACATTGAAAAGCTCAAATATAGTGAACCATTAAAATATAGTGAACCAAAAAAATATAGTGAACCATATTAAAATATCTAATATTTCCTGAGCTTCTATTATATGCTAAGTACCATTCTTTAAGGTGGGAATATTTGACCTCATTTTAATTATCATGTTGTAGGTCAGGGGTTAACAAAATGCTGCCTGGGGGCCAATCCAGTCTGCCACCTGTTTTTGTAAACAGAGTTTTTTTGGACCTCCACTTGTCCATTAATTTTTATTTTCTAGGATTGCTTTCATACTAACATGGAAGAGTTGAGTAACTACTCAAATGACCATATGATCAGCAAACCCTAAAATATTATCTGGCCACTTACAAAAAAAGTTTGACAGCCACTGATGTAGCTAATATGACTTTAATTTTCAATGAATCTTTGTATCAGAACGGAAGACACAAACTGTAAACTCTGGAGTCAGAGAAGAAACCCAGCTTTGATTGACTCCAGGTGATTTTATGTTTCTTACATTACACAACACAGAAGTTTAGAAAATCAACTACACAAGGATAGGATAGAGTAGATTTATTTTTTTAGCTGTTTATGCATAAATGTCTTAGGGCTTTATTTGGCTGAAGCTCAAAAAAAAAGTTTATTTAATCATATGCTGAGTTTATAGAATAATAGAATCCAGCCCACAGTATTTACTATATATAGTCTCCTGCCTCAGACTGTTATACCATTATCTTTAATTTTCAGTGTCACATTCATTTGTTCTTCCTTCCTTCCTGCTAGAAAAGGAGTGTCCCTTTTTCAACTTAAAGCTATTTCATTGACTCTGTTTTGGATCCCATTTCTTCTGACACTCCCAAGTCCTTCCTCTGTTTATTAGTCTCTCTCTTCACAGGCAATTTTTGAAAAAAAAATTGCTTCTATTACTTTGTTATTTTTTCATCTTTACTCCTTAACTCACTGTGGTCTAGCATCTACTTCATTTAATCCACTGAAATGGCTGTGGTCAAGATCAGTATAGAAATCCTTGTAGCTGAGGTCATTAGACACTTGTCAGTCCTTAACTAATTTGACTCTTTATATTCTACACTCTCTGATACTCCACTGATATTGAAATAGTCTATTCCCTTGTTTTGTGAAGTCACTATCATTGCCTTTCCCTATTTTTCATGCTGTTGGTCTTATTCACCTTTGAGGTTATCTATTGCCAGATCTATGGCACACATGTTAGTGTTCTCAATATTTTGTAATAGAATTTGTCTTTTTATTCTGTGTATTTCCTGTGGGTAATCATGAAAAATATTTTATTTTTATTGACTGCTTATTGTTTATCATGTCTTTAATTAATATCAATATGATTAATAAATGTATATTTTGTTCCATATTTTCTCCTAAACTCCAGAATTATATATCAAACTCCTTTGCCATGTATTCACTTACCACCCTAAGGCATCTCAAAATTAATAGGTCCCAGTCTAATGCCATTTTGGTCTGTGTCAGATGTATCTTCTTTTACTCTGTGTGCTGTGTTCTCTATCACAGTAAATGGCATTTTTCTCTACCATGGCTCAAGGCAGGCAGACATCTGAATAATACACTCAAGGCTGTATAAAAGTATAACACTAAACTATTAATTAAAATGAAAAATATAGCCATCAAACAGATGGGTATGGTCATGTTTGCTGATTGATGCTTTTGCTCTAAAGTAAATCAAAATGAAAAAAAATCAAAATTAAAAAGTTGTACGGGAGCATGAGTTGATAACCAAGTTTATTTTAGGTCTTCATGCAACTGGACCAAACAAAGGTGTGGATGAATATTTGTGCAAAACATCTCAAATATCAAAGAAAAATATCTGTTAAATTAAGTTTCACAACAATGATTAAATATTCTGCAGTTATTTTATTTTGTATGTTTTATAATAATGGTATGGAAAATGCTCAAAATTAAAGTCTCAAGATAGCATCTGTATGATAATCTCATATAAGTTATATTGTTATATATCTCTCTATAGGGAGAGATAGATACAGACATAGTAGAGATTATAATATAGACATAGATAAATGTATAGAGAAATATCTGAGTATTTTTAAAGGTATAATCAAATGTTATTAGAGGACATCATGGCCTAACAGAATAACTAAGTAATTATCCTACTTTACACATTCTGGTCAATTCACTTAAGAGAGTTATTCAAGCATTCCTTTTCTTGATTTTGCAAAGTTGTATCACCACTGATATCCTGATAGGTTTGTGGTGACAATTTGTTTAAAAACTCAGATATACAGACTCTGGTATATTGTCTAACATATGACAGAACTCAGACATTGGAGCTGATCATTATAACAGTTAATATTTCAAAATCATGAGAATATAAATATGACTATGAGAGTAAAATTGTTTTACAATAGAACTTACATGGTTAGAGTTGGCAAACAATTAAGTAAACAAAAATGTATAATATAATTTCAGGTAGTGATATAAGATAGCAGGATTGGAAATGTAGTCTTTGAAAGGGCTTTGTTAGAGTGGGAAAACAGTGTTGACTTCTCTGAAGGGCTGACTTTGAGCTGAGATCTAAATGAGATCAGGGAGAAAGCCACAGGAAGGCCCAGGGAAAGAGCATCCCTGCAGTGGGCAGCAATGGTAAAGGCCCTCAGAACCAAGGGGCTGTATGGCAGTTGTGGCTAGAGCATAGAGAAGGAAAGCAGTCAAAGATGTAGGCAGGAAAAAAAGCTCCATGAATATTCTCACATTTCTGCAGGGCCAGGGCTTTCTGAGCAAAGAGCATTGACATCTGGGTTAAAGAATAATAGAACAATGACCCTAAAGATGGAGGTCTCCAAGATGATATTAAGTCTTATCTCTCATCAGAGTTAGTTACCTGTTTACTTTTCAGGGTGGTGAAGTTCCTTCCTCTCCCCAGAGAGGATTTGTTTATGTTGCAAAGTATCTCTTCCTCTCTCCTGAGGGGAGGAGGAACAGATGTGCCAGGTTCCAGTTTCATATTTTTGAGATTACTCTCCTCTGGTACAAACCCTATGGGCACGTACAAGTGACACCATATCCTCACATCATCCTGCAGGGAATCAGTGCCTAGATGGCTGGAGCTAAGGTGCTCTGTGAGAAAATAATTGAAACCTCATGTTTCCTATCTACCTACCTACATGCATACACACATAGGTACATCCATAAATACAACAGAGGAACCATATCCCTTTGTACTTCACTGAAAAGGTATTTGATTTTTATTTCAGGGGAGAGGTTAATGCTTACTTTAGCCAAGGTGGTAGGTGTGGAGATTTTGGTAATAAGTAAGAATAGGGAGGTACTTTGAATGTAAAGTTGTTGGAAGGATGTTAAAACTATTACATTAGAGGCCAAAACTGAACTCTCTACTTCTATTCTTGCCCATCTAGAATTTGTCATACAGTAACCAGAGAATGTTCTTTAAAACCATCATTCAAATCATATCACTTTTCTGCTCAAAATCATTCAATGATTTCCTTTCTCACACACAGTAAAATCTCAAGTCCTTACCTCTTGCCATGCCTTACCTGAATTAACCCTGTGCCCACCCCACCACCATGGTGTCCCTCCAGCCACATTGGCTTTCTTCGTTTTCTTCTGGCTGATGAGGCACACTCCTGCCTCAGAACCTTTGCACATTCATTTCTGTCTGAAAAGTTCTTATCTCCGATGTCTCTCTGACTTACTCCCTTGCAGAATATAGGCCCTGCCCAAGCACTACCTCAGCAAACAGCTTTACCTGTTCTTACCACTGTCAAAATCACCTCCCACCTAACCAACAATATCCTTATATTACTTTTTTAAAGTTGTTTATCATTCTTATTATCACCAGCCATGTCTTAGGTATTTATGTGTCTGTGTGTTTGTTAGTTTTTTACTGGAATATAAATGTATAACCACAGAGACTTATGTTTTCATTGTTGAATTCCCAAGATTTAGGATAGTCTCTGGTACAAAGTAGGCTTTCTAATGAATGAATAAAAATGCATGAGTGGAGTTACTGGATTGGGTTGTAGAAAAGATAAAATGAGGGCATATCTAAGAAGTATTAATCAGCTGGGTATATGTAATGCCGTTTACAGATTTATGGAAGAGGAGGGCAGGAACAGCTTTGAGGAATCTTACCTTGTTTATTTAACTCATACCATTTGAAAAAGAGTGCATTTTTTATGTTAAAATATAGTAATAATTACAAAAATGTTTTAAGATGCAAATTCAAAAAATGAATGTAGAGTATCAGAAAAGACACTCATCTTAGAACACAAATATGTGAGTTTTGAATTTCACTAATATCCATGGAAATTCTCTAATTTACCTCTCTGGGTTTTCCTGGTTTCTATCCTTTTGACTTTTACTCACATTATCCTTTCCAGCTTAGACTCATTGCATATGGATTATTGAGATCACTCCCCCAGCCTCTCTCTTATTCCTTTCTGAGAAACAGTCTTTTAAGTACTTTCTCAGAAGCAGATTCCCAGGACATGATACCCATCCTCATCAAATGCCTCTGTTATCTTTGTAAGCACATCATTATTCTCTTATTCCTTATTAAATGAGAACAGCTATTGACTAAGTTACTTTATAGATCCATATGGTATTTAAAATAAGAAGCACAATATTATAATGTAAGATGAACTAGTACACAGAAACACAGCCTAACTGGAATTAACTCAATCCATCACAACATTGATGCTGCCAACATCAAGGGCTCAAATTAGTGCCAACATTGATTGTGGTATTTTCCTGACAATTGTTTTATGGGTATTAAATGAAAAGCATAATAACATTGAACTCAAAGGAATCCTGTTGTTTCTACTTTTCAAACACAACTTATCATCACTTACTGTAAATCTCTGCATCTGCTCAGCTTCTTTTCTGGCTTGTTATAGCATTGATTCAAAATCCTTGATTTTTCCTTAGTTGCATCTTGTAAAACAATTTACTACCTGTCTTTCTGAGATCTAGGTAAAAGACTCCCGCCACCTTTGCCTCATCTACTTCCTCACTCACTGCAAAGACTTGATCAGATCTCTTGGGCCCTATCTCTTTCTCTTATAAACTGATGGCAAAACAGTACATTCGATGCTCTTCTCTTGAAAACTTGCATGCTTGTTTATTGTAATTGAAGCACTTACTGGTTATAAAAACATCAGTTTCCAGGAGATTTTTTTACAGTCAATTTAACAGAAATCAATTGTCTATTCAGGTTCTCAGAGGGATGATTGAAATAGTATGTTTCAGAATTTTGTACCCCTTTTGTCTCTTTTCCCCTCATATCACTGCAAAGACTGCTGAACACTCTCTCTTTCTGAAACTATTACGTTGACCTTTTTCACACCATTTCTTACTGATCTTCCTCCTATTTCTCTGATCATTTGCTCCTTTCCTTCCTTGTCTATCTTTTCCTCCAACAAGCTATTTGAACACTGGTGTTCATCAGAGTTTTTATACTCAACTCATTATTATTCTCCTACTATATATTTTCTCTGGGTGATCTCATTTATTCTTGTCACAAACACTGTTTTCTCCCTTGAAAGTCTGTTGTCCATGTGTCTACTGAACTTGTATACTAATTTGTCTTTGTGTAGGAATGTTTAAGTCAACATTTCTATAACTGGCCTCATTTTTCACTGCATAATAACCTTGATCTCCTTTTTCCCCTCTCCATGGATTGTAACTATCTCCTACCTTGTTGCCCAATTCAGAAAACTGAGAGTCATATTAAACCTCTCCTTTCCGTCTTTCCAAGTGTAATTAATCACATTCTACTGATTTTCATCTGTAAAACTTTCTAAATTCTGTTTCTTTTTCTTTGAGGCTCCCCTATTGTGTCAAGATCATGCCAAGAACCTCCTATGTATTCTTGCTATGATGGATCTTCTGAAAGCCAACTATACACTGCAGCTAGACTAATCCATTTCACATCAACTGTTCAAATCTGTCAATCATTCTCTATCATATAGGATGAACTTTAAGCTCCTTAGTTTTGAGAATAAAGTCCTACATATTGTGACCTAAGTATGCAAACTCATTCCCTACCTCTGTCTATCTGGAAATCTCATTTCTGGCAATTTTAATCAGTTACAGTTCCTTTACAAATTTAGCAGTGCTGATCTTTTTGTCTAGAAACCACTTTTTTCTTAATCTGAACTACATTTTATTGAATTTCAGAAATTTCAGCAATATGTCTTCTATTCTGTACTCTCATAACATTTTATGTGCACAACTTCACCTCAGTTGTCACTTTATATTTAAACCAACCATTTCAATAAACTCCCCCCATTAGCCTGTGAGTTAATAAAATAAAGCTTTAATGCCTTTTTCATCTTTTTGTAACTGGTATTTGGCACAAAATTTGGCTCACAGGAGGTGTTAAATAGAATCTGCCTGAAGGAAGATAGTTACTAGGGATTTTTTCAGTTTTTATTAACTTTCTTGAACATTAAAATATTTCATACCCTTGATTATTTTCTCTCTTTAAAAACAAAATTTATTTCCAGGTTTTATCCTATAAATCTACAACCTATTATTAGTTTTTCACACCTCTTATTCCTCTATTCATGCTTTAAGTGTTCGATAGATATTTTGGAATCTACACTTTCTCTACTCTCAAATTGTTCCCTCCTTTGTAGAGGACCATAATGAGTTCTGTGTTTTTCATTTGATATCATTATGTTGACAACTTCATAGTAATAACCTTGATTCCAGACCAGTATGTCTCATTGCCAAATAACATTTTCATTTGGTCTAACTGACATGTCAAACTCAATATATGCATGTTCGAATTTATTATATTCTCTCCAAATTGTGATTCATTTCCAGTGGTCAATATTTCAGTGTTAAAACTTTCCCCCATCCAGCTGCTAAAATTAGAGATATGGGATTCATACTCAACACCCCCTTTCATGTCAACACTCACCCCCAAAAAATAAAGTACCAAAATTTGCTGATTCTTCATCTTAAACACATTTTAAATCTAACCATTTACTTCATGTCCCTTACACTCCCTAGACCAGGCTACCATTATCTTTTGTATACCAGTATAAAAGCCTCATAATTAGCACAGGCTCATACTGGCTTCTCTTCAATCACCTTGATTTTAGCCCAGTGAGATCTGTGTCAGACTTCTATCTACAGATCTATAATCATTTGTGGGTTTTTTTTTGTTTTTTGTTTTTTTGTTTTTTGCGATACGTGGGCCTCTCGCTGTTGTGGCCTCTCCCATTGCGGAGCACAGGCTCCGGACACGCAGGCTCAGTGGCCATGGCTCACGGGCCCAGATGCTCCGTGGCATGTGGGATCTTCCTGGACCAGGGCACGAACCCGTGTCCCCTGCATCGGCAGGCGGACTCTCAATCACTGCGCCACCAGGGAAGCCCCATTTGTGTTGTTTTAAGCCACTAAGTTTGTGGTAATTTGTCACAGCGGCAACTGAATACTAATATACTACCTAAGAGCCAAATGGATCCATCAAGTCTTGCCTTACATTTTATCTTCTGTAACTCTATATTCCATATCCTTCTAACTGCAGAAGGAAACTTTCTCTGACCCATACCTTTAGCCCATAGCATCCCAATCTCTTAATCTAAGTTATCTATCACTTTAGCTAACACTAGCATTTATCACAATCTAGATTAAATGATTTATCACATAATTACGTATTGAATCTCCACCTCCTTAATAAGACTGTGAGTCCAGGAGGGCAGAGGCCACACTACATTCATCTTTTTAAAGAATTTCTAGAGCCAGCAAAGTCCCTTGAACTTAAGTAGGCATTTAAGAGATATTTGTTAAATAAGTGAGTGAGTGATTGAATGAATGCATTTATTGACTGTCTTCTGTGTATTATCAGTGTAAAACTTTTTATATGCATTATTTTCTTTACTTCTAACAACATCTCAATAGTGTAACTATTACATGTATTTTATAGGCAAGAAAAGTGGAAGCTGGAGTAGCTAGAAATTTCTCTATAGGCCATATGGTTAGTAACAATATAGTCATAAGACAAAACAAAAATTTTGAATATTCATTATGTTTTTCTTGAACTATACACAGTGTTTTTTTGAGAGATGCTACCAGGACCATCAGCAAACATCAGGTCAACAATCCTGCTTGAGTCCTGCTAGTAACTGAAAACATCTAGAAATACTAAAACAGCCTGAGATGAAAGTCTTTTTGTCTATCATTTTATACCCAGCACATGGTACAGTGCAGAGAATAAGTAACCTCCTAAATAACACAATTTGAATTTTTAAAAAAATGAATGAAATAATTGATGAATGAGCAAACAAATATTCTAGATGACTACTTGATTTTAATTGGGGTGGAAAGAATACTTGAGTAATGAAATCAGAATAAATGAAAATATCAGCAGATAAATTTTTCAGTTATAGTTTTATTCTGAAGCTGGTTCTGATACCTTCTCTCTTCCTCCCTAGTATCTTTAAGTATTGGGGGTAGGTAAAGAAAATAACACCTTTCCATGTGAGGATACTACATTTCTACTAATATCCTGGACAGTAAGAGAAATGATTTTAAAGTGAATAGAATCTGCCTAAATTAATGTGGCTCTACTTGTGTTAAACTTTATGGAAAAGAAAAAGAAATGGAAAAAAATAGATACTTAGCATATGTAGTAATAGTGTCAAAAAGAGCAATGAATGACAAATAGAAAGAGAATGAAAACAGCAATGTACACTCTCAATCTGAAACAAATAAAATTAACATTACAAGGTTCATTTTTAATAATTCCCAGGAAATATAATGTATGGTGCCATCATCATTCCCTGTTCTAGCAGTTTTATGTTTGTAGCAACATGAAAAAGTTCATCTTGATTTTCTGATTAAGCTGAATCCCTCTGTGATGTCACTTGAAGCTATTTAAAATCTATAACTATTTAGAGACAATACTATCCTTCATTAAGATCTTTCAAGAGCTAATCAAAATGTGTAGTTTATACCAGTTGACATGTAGCTGGTATGTTACTGGTGTGAATTTCCCCTTACTTCTTAAGAAGAAATGCCAAGGTAATATACCATAGAGTTTTAAAATATGGGCTAATAGTTAGAAAGATGTTGAAAATAAATCCCACTTCCAAAGCTTATGAGCTCAGTTTCCTCATCTGTTGAATGTGGCTAATAAAAGAACCTGTTACAAAGAATTGTTTGGGGGAATAATGAGATAAGGTATGTGAAGTGAGTGCTGTGTACAATGTATGGTATAGCTTCAGAGCCAAATATATTTAATAAGAACTGTCATTATTATATCATAATTTTAATCATAATATTCTCATTATTAAATATGGAACATCTAAAAAGATCTCATAAATAAAGAAATAATGGTTTAGTTGGTTGTCAAATACTGAAACACCTTTATAGAGCTTTAGTATGTGCTGTCTTGGACAAAGACTATCATCTTTTTGTAGATTCTTAGTGATAGTCTGGACACATAGTTGTGACCTCTTTCCCATACCCTGCTGAGTGACACCATGTTTCATCTTCCCTATCTGAGAATCCTGAGATGCTTCCTCCACTGCTGATCAAAAAATAAATCTTGGAAGGGATTTTAGGTTTACTCAAGTATCAAAAAAAAAAAAGTCAGCCATTTGGGTGTGCAAAGGAATTGGGGTGTGATAGTTCATAGCTAGTGAGCACTCTCCTCTTTTCCTGTAAAACAGTGCTTAGAAATATGAAAGTTTATTATTTTTAAAATTTTGAGAATATGTTCCTTTATTTTCCAAAATGAAATCTTCATTTTAAAAATAATTATGCATCCTAAAATAAGGAGAAGTAAAATGAAGCCAGTCTTCTTGGAGAGAATCTAGTGTGAGGGGTTGATATTTCAGTGATCCATCTCAATTTTAAAGCCATTCCACCCTCTTTATTTGGTCATATATTCATTTATTCACGAAGATTTATTGAGGACTTTCTATTCTAGACACTTATGTTTGCTGGAATAAAACTATTAAACTAGACAGATAGAATACCTGTGAATTGGTTCTTGACTTCTGATTATTTTTAAATCAAACAACCTTGCTTCTTCTCAAACAACAAAAACAACTGTATTCATGTATTCACACAGTAGTTAAGATACACAATAAAAATTCTTATGATAATATTAAGCATGTGGTTCAAGTAATCATTTTTTAGTACCTGTTTAATATTTTCTATGTATGTTTCAATATATTCTCAAGATGTCTTCCTTAAAATCCACTACCATTTAACAAGTATTCCCAAATCTGAACTTACATATTTGTTATTTGTCACATTCTATTTGTCATCAGCTAAGTGTTATAATAAACTTCAATGTTATTTGATTTATTACAAAGTAAATGCTAATATAATATCTTAAAAGTCTATTTTACAATTTTTTAAAATTTTGGAGATTTATTTCTGATCTATGAAGAAGCAGAATATTTAAAATTGGCTTGGACCACAAAAACCTATTTCTAGTACCTTTATTTCCTTTTCATAAATCATTGTTCAGAACAGTAGGCCAATTTACTATTAGTTTCATTGATCCTTTCCACTGATCTTACAGTACTATAAAGAATTTTGTCAAAGGCTTTCCAAACATCTAAGTTTAAAATCCTCTTTAACTCCCTTCCCACATTTGTCTACCTGGAGTGAAATCCCTGAAGAATTTCACAAAAGTAGTGAGTGATTCCTTTTATTCCCTAAATGTGTGTTGTCTGTTCTTAATCAAGCTGAGCTTTTCAAAGTGGTTTCCATTTGATCTCTAAAAATAGTTTCTGAAAGTTTTCAGCATAACAGAAGTTAAAGGAAACTCTCTGAAATATCTAAGTGTGTTTCCAAGACTGGCCAGTTAGTATTTTGTTTTTGTCCTAAATTTAAAGGAATGTTTCCTTAATAAAAAAAAAGTAAAATATTGTCATGGCAAAAGCTACATGTTATTTTTATTTAAAACTTAAATTTGTTGGTAAGGAAAATTTTTAGTTTTCTATTAATTGGTTATCATATTATATTATTTCTTCATTGACACCAGGAAACAAAATTTTTTTCTCTTCTGTCATGATGCTGGGTCTATTAGAGCAGTTCTGAATTCCAATAGCCATTACTAATAGGAGAGGAAGGGAACATCAATGTTTGTCAACGATTTGTCTTGAAACTATTAAAATGCTATTATTGTTTCATAGCAATTCACTCTATTCAGTATTCAGATTCATATACATCCACAGAAATCCTGTGTGATCTTGTTTTGAAATATCTGATAAAAATGTAAGACTCTAATTACCTCTTTGCTCAGGATAAATGTGTGACTTTGGATGAACAACTAAAATTTTCTAAGCCTCAGTTTCCTCCCTAAAAGCAGAGGCCCAGGAAACTTTAGAAAATGGTGGAGGATAGAGATAATAAGTTCAAAATAAATGTCTGCCTTCAAATTGCTGTGTTTTCCCATGTCCCATGTATTATAATGCACTTAGCAGTTCTTTGCAGACATGCACAAGCTTCTCAGTTTTCAGGTAGGGAGGATTAATCTGATCCCATTGAGGTGTCGTCTCCTCACTGCTATCCAAAACTGTGTAAACATATTCTCCATTATTTTTTTGTAAAAATGAGCAAATAATTGCAACTGCATTGATGGAGGACTTTATTTCTTTTAAGGTGAGCCTCTGTATCCCCCCAAAATCAAGGTGACTTTTTCTGTATCAAATACTTTATGTTTAAAATAACCAAGAACCATTTTCCCCCTTAATAGCTTCTGACCCATTCAGTTCTCTTTCAATGAAAAGTTTGGCCATTTAATCATAGGTAGATATCTTGAGAGAACAGTCAACTATTAAATCACAATCCTTGATATGCAACCTTGGATATTTTCATCCAGTAAAATATTAAAATAGATTTTTCTACTTTACCCACACAGAACAATTGTTCAAAAAAGAGGATAAAAGAAAAGAATTTCCTGATATACAGACTACAGCTTTTGTGGGACTTCTTAATTTAGGGTTTATGGGCCCACTGAATTTTCAAAATAGGTTTCAGATAATCCACATTCTTGCTAAAGTCATGTGATAAATCATATGTACATGGGCCTCTTACATTCTCTGGGAAAAATGATTCATGGTTCAAATAAAATTTACCATGGATTTCACAGTACACACATGCTCACGTACTAATTACCAATTTCTTTTACCTATTATTAAAATGTTTAATTGTCTTTGATTATCACCAAAACCTGAGAGAAAAGCAAAGCAGATATAATTCTATATGTTTCATAGATAAGAAAAGTATTACTGATAGTCTTTTTTTTTTTTTGATATGGACCATTTTTAAAGTCTTTATTGAATTTGTTGCAATATTGCTTCTGCTTTATGTTTTGTTATTTTTTGGCCCTGAGGCATGTGGGATCTTAGCTCCCTGACCAGGGATTGAACATGCACCCCTTGCATTGGAAGGTGAAGTCTTAACCACTGGACTGCCAGGGAAGTTCCTATTACTGATAGTCTTAACTAACATTTCCCAAAGCAAACATACAAATAAGTAGGAGGGTCAGATTCTGAATAAGATATCTGATCTCTGAACCACCACCTTATGTTTCCAACTGTTTCAATTACCAATTTACATTTTAAACATCCAGCATAGGTACTGAAAAATTGTAATTTATCCAGATTGTCTGACTTTCCCCATCCAGGTACATTATCTCCTTAGTAATGTTGATTGCCTTATTGACCATTATTTTCCTCATGCATCTCCTCAAATTCTATTGTTTTCCTTCTAGTAGTGACCTTTATCAAGCCAATCTTAATTCTGTGGTTGCCCATAAAGTTTTCCCCAGTTTTCAACTTTAAAATTTCTACCACATATTTGATTAACTGTGTTGTAGTTTCCTATCTATTGCCTAAGAATTGTATGCAGTGCAGGAACAGAAAGAACAAGGCTAGCAATGCAATCTTGTTCTCTCACATATCAGATAGTGAGGTTGTCTACTGAACTGTAAGACCATTTAATTAACATTTTCTTCTCATTTTTAACTGCTGATATTTCACTGGATAAGAGTTACAGGCAGACACATTTGCCCTATAATGAATAGAGTGAAATACACTCTTCATTGATTAAAGTGCTAGCTATTACATTCAGAATAAGCAAGTCTGTTGGGACTGATGTGGGCAAAATAGACTAAAAATTGCAAAAGTATTCCATGCTATCTATTAAAGTTATCCGTAAGCTTGGTCATGTTATCTAAACAGTTTAATCTTACTTCCCTTTTAAATAGGAATTATGGTAGTATATATTTTATAAGGTTGGTGTGAAAATTAAAATAATTCATATATTATTTTGGAAAGGGGGAATTCATATGTGTGAGAGTGATAACATGAATTTTAATTCTAACACTGAGGGCAGAAAGTTCAATAAGTGAGGCCTGTTCCTTTTTAGTACAGGTGCTGCAAGCAACTATTTCTCCACATTTGAGAAACAAGTTTAACTTTGTTTTATTATTATCAAATTCTTGCATAAACATGGAATCAGCTAACAGATGGTTTCCTAACCATTGATTGAAAACTGAGTGACTAGTAGTTCAATGTGGGACAGTATAGCTATCACCAGTATTTCAAATTGTGAGCAAGTTTTTGCTTCACTTTTCGTCTAAGCCTACGTCACTGCAATTTCTATTCATTTGTTCTAGAATGTAAAACATTTATATTAGCTTGCATGAGTTTAAACAGGCTCAATTATTTAAGCCAATTCTTTTAAGATGATGATTAGTCAACATGATTTCGTAATAATATTGGTCACCTTCCTTTTAGGTACCCCAGTTCGCATACTGCTTTAAAATATATGTAATGCTCAGAGCTGGATATATTGCATTTTACATACAATATGTATATATAGAGAAAGTTATATATAATAGTACTGTAATGCTCTGAGTCGACATTATTTTAAAAGATTTCCAAGTTCATTAAATATGTAAATACCTTCAATATATTTTTAGCAGTCAAGTAGAACATTAGCTTTTTTCACAGACCTAAATCAAAAAAATATCATTTCCTGAAAATATTTTCTTGCACATTTTGATCTGTAGTCTGTCTCTTTTCATTATTTTGATTATTAAATTTTAATTTATGGCTCTAGCTAATTAAGTATTCACCAACAAGCAGCAAATGAGAAACTATTGTTAAAAAAAAAATATACCACCTTGGGCTTCCCTGGTGGCGCAGTGGTTGAGAGTCCGCCTGCCAATGCAGGGGACACGGGTTTGTGCCCCGGTCTGGGAGGATCCCACATGCTGCAGAGCGGCTGGGCCCGTGAGCCATGACCGCTGAGCCTGCGTGTCCGGAGCCTGTGCTCCGCAACGGGAGAGGCCACAACAGTGAGAGGCCTGCATACCGCAAAACAAAACAAAACAAAAACAAACAAAAAAAACCCCACCTTATTAGGCAACAAAAGTAACATGTAACATTTATTATAGGCCAAGTTTTTATATGAATTATTTTAGTTTTCACATCAACCTTATAAAATATACACTACCATAATTCCTATTTAAAAGGGAAGTAAGATTAAAGTGTTTAGATAACATGACTAAGGTTACGGATAACTTACACCTCTCTGGCCTACCTTATTGCCTTTAAACCAAACTCAATTCTTTTTCTGCATACAATAATTTTACTTTTAATTCAAGACTCAGTCTTTCAATGAAAAATACCAATATTGGATCCTCCTTAAAAACCTCCAGACATTCTTAGATAGACTTGAATTCAATATTTTATTTTCCAGGCCAGATATTAGAATGCCTTCTTCATCCACTGTGTCCTGATGAGGAATTCCTTGAAGATAACTTGCATGTAGGTAACATAGGAATCCACTATTCTCAGCCACAATTGATCAAATTGCAAGTAAGCACTAGACCCAAGTTTGGCCAATCCATAATCCTGATGCTCAATAGTATATGAGCCCTCTGGTATAACACTCTTCCTGTGAGCACCATGGAGACTATCGGATGTAACTAAATATTTTAAATTTAAAATTAAGGTATAGAGACTCTGGCAAGTGTAACAGAGACTAAAGTAAAATTACACAATTGCTTTATTGTGTAAAAACTAGTGTCTTTTTCTCTTATTTATGATTGCAAATTTTATTTCAAACATGAGTTTTAAAAGAATATAAATGATGTTCTGATAAGAAATACAAATGTTTAGCACTTTCAACTTTTAATAATGTACCTTTTGGGCACAATTTGTATCGAGTATTTAAATGATATGAATAAGTAACTTATTTTGGTTGAAATAATCAAGATGTTTTCCAATCCGGAAATATAAATTATTTGTTATATCTGTAGTAAATTTTTTCACAGTATTAAAAGGCTTTCTAGGTTCCTCTGATTTGTGAAAAATGTCAGGAAGTGCTCTAGACTCTTCGTTATTAAACTCAACTACCCTTTGTATTATCACAGATTCAAAAGAGTCATTTTTGTGGAATATTTAACATATTTTATTCTTTGCTATTTCTTAATTTCCAGGTTTAAAACAAATATATTTGTGCACATGTGTCTGTGTTAAGTATAATTGAAAATTAACAAAAATATTCTAAATTTTTGCTATATGAATGACCAACGTGGTTAAATGTATAATCATATGAGTCTATAGAGCCTATAAAGAAAAAAGTACATTGCGAATTCCCTGGCCGTCTAGTGGTTAGGACTTAATGCTCTCACTGCTGAGGGCCCATTTTCAATCCCTGGTCTGGGAACCACAAGCCACGCAGCATGGCTAAAAAAATAAATAAATAAATAAATACAAAAATAACACATCAGAACATATTTCCTCAGTTGTTTCCACAGAAAACGTCTCAATAATATAATTTTAAGATAAGACTAACCAATATAACATGGAAATATATACCATTTATTATTTAATCAGATAATTGAAAAGGACCGGGAAGAAATTTTAACATATGCCAAGACCACTTGTTCTATAACAATTTATGCTTTGCTTCACAGGCTATGATGCATTTCTGCATAATTTTAGCATCTTCAAGTTTCACCTTTCTTCCTTATAAACTTACTTTCCAGTTAATAACTTTGTAGCAAATATAGAGGCACTACAATCTAAATTATAAATTAGACAACAGTAATATAATTATGAGAAGAAACTATACAGAAAAGAAACAAAGGTAAAGCAGACTAATTGTAAATTCATTAACTCCAAACTGTTCCAATAACAATTTCTATTTTTGAAAATCCCTGGTTCCTCTGTATATACAGGGACATTATCATGGATCCATATCAATTAACAAGGGTACACACCAGGGAGAATTATATCATTTATGCATATGAGTAAGATGATTTAATTTCACAATTTTACAAGTAACTGGTTTATGGAGGCCAATTTTCAGGAGTTTTAATATTACCTATTGTTCTTCTATTTTACAGTTCATAATTCTCAAAGGAAATTAATTAAACATGATTTTTAAAGATATAGTTTCCTCTGGGGCAATGCGTAAGTCATTTGTTATATTTCAACATTCACATACAACAAGTAAAATTGTCTTTTAAAATTATTGTCACTACAAAATCACCAGAAATACAGAAAAAGAACACTTGATATCACAAAAACATCTATATAGGCACCTGAAGTTAATGAAGAACTCAGAGTGAAGTAAAGATACCAATAAAGCAAACATTTAGTCATTCTAAGTATTCTTTTGTGTCTTAGATGTGAATTTCCATGTATCTGCTGCTCATCCTTTCCAAGCCCCAACATTATTCCAAATAACTTCAAATCAGTTGACAAATCATAAATTTTTCTCACATGGTATTTCTAATATATGCCTGTGGAATTTCCTTTTTTTATGTATACAAACTAAAATGTTATATATAATTTATATATATATAATAAATCATAAATTTATTAGTAACATTTCCTTACTCAAGTTCTTTGCCATTCCATCTGTTCTTCACTTAGACAATTTGAGTTACCTCATGTGAAAGCACGATAAACATTTTCTATATTTTGTCACATTCTTCTCATATAGGTCTAATCATATATATATATATTTTTTGCAGTACGTGGGCCTCTCACTGTTGTGGCCTCTCCTGTTGCGGGGCACAGGCTCTGGACACGCAGGCTCAGCGGCCATGGCTCACGGGCCCAGCCACTCCACGGCATGTGGGATCTTCCCAGACCAGGGCACGAACCTGTGTCCCCTGCATCGGCAGGCGGACTCTCAACCACTGCGCCACCAGGGAAGCCCTAATCATATTTTTTAATTCATGAAATTCATCTATTGATTGTAAAAGAATATTTAAGTAGGTAAAATCTAGTTTATTAATATCTTCATTTTGACTTAGAAGAAGATGAATTGACTTGATTAATTGGTGCATTTCATCCTTTAAAAATGAATAAATTTCTAGACAAATTTAAATAAATGTAAAACTTTAATTTGACAAGTTTTCAAAAGCAAGGATGTTTCTGGTTGCATCAAGGATTTAAAAAAAATGGTTAAAGATCCAACTTTAAAATGTGTGCATGTTGTCTGAGAAACATTTGCTGATTTAACCATTTTAGTTCTCATGGAGTACTTATGAGCATATGGTTGGCAACTATTATTATCTCTTTTTCTCTCACACATTTGTGTTGCAGTACAACAGAACAAAGGATGGAATAGTAGGACTTTTCTTTAGAAGACAGTCATTTCATTGTTGTTTACAACTAAAGAAAAAAAATCTATGTACAAATATGACACACATATATATCTTTAAGTACTGTGTACATATTATCTTATGTAGTTGGGTGGCAGGTACTTTTGTTTTATATCTATCTATCTATCTATCTATCTATCTATATATATATTTGTTGTTGTCATTTTTGTTAGTACTAGTTTTCTTCCAGTGCTTAGCATAGAATCCAAACAGTACCACTTAGGGGATGTGCTGGCTATAGAGAATTTTAAAGAACAAATGTTTTTAGAGATTCTAGAAAAGATGTTTCTAGAGATTCAACTTTAGCAAATCAAATCACTCTGCAAGGAGCATCTTTACAATGTGTCAAAAGAGAAATAGTATAAAGACCACCTTGCATTTTATTCTATTTCTGTGATCATAAGGATAAAGTGGTAGACATTAAATTGGATCACTTATAATAATTCAAAGACTGAATTTCATGGTAAAGTAGGCTCATAAGTCAGGATAGAGAGCATCTAGAATACATTATTATATTTTTCTTAGAAAATAATTTTTATTTAGAAAAAAGCAATTTATACTTATTTTTGAAATTTGGAAATAAAATTAAATTTGTATAAATAAAAATCATCAGTATCATCCTGAAATAACCGTTGTGATCATTTTAAGAAATTACCTAATATATATAGTATTCACTGTTGGTGCTCTGGCTGCATCTCCCTTTACAGTTTTAGTGCACATTGGGACCCATGCTTTCACTCCCGTTAGCCAGCATCTGTGTCTTTGTTGGAGGTCAGCTTGAGGCTGCCAAAACCCCCTTAGCCATTCACTGAAAGTCAGAATTTCCTGGGAATTTATGACCACATTCCTGCCCCAACTCTACCAATCTTAATGACTGCCCTGTCGAAGTGGTATAAACACTCCCCTTGACTCCGGGTGTCACATACCAAGCTTTCCCTCTGGAATTGGGACAGAATTACCCTCTGAGGGATTTTGCTTGCATTGCCCTTTATTTGTTTTACTTTTATTCCTGTCCTATTTTCCCAGTTCTCTACTGGATTTTTTGTTTGTTTTTTTTTCGGGAAACATCCTAAGAAGTTACTTTCAGACAAAATGTCTTATGAGAACCTCATTTTTTTCCCAGCAGCATACCATAAATATGTCTCATGTTTCATGTATTCAATGACTAAATCGTGTACTGAGGAATAGGGACATATGGAAAATGTTATCGTGGGTAGCTTATACCCAAGTCCATGCTCTATTCCTTACTTACTTTGTGTCACTCCTGACAACTAAAAATATGTTTATTAACTAACTAGCTAGAACTAGCCCATTGTCCTAAGTAAATTTGGATTTATGAAAAGTCTAAAGGACTTAATTATTTTGAATAAAAAACAAAGCAAAAAGAATATAGATTTAAAAAGTAGCTCTAGGGGCTTCACTGGTGGTGCAGTGGTTAAGAATCTGCCTGCCAATGCAGAGGACATGGGTTCGAGCCCTGGTCTGGGGAGATCCCACATGCCACGGAGCAATTAAGCCCGGGCGCCACAACTACTGAGCCTGTGATCTAGAGCCTGCTAGCCACAACTACTGAAGCCCACACGCCTAGAGCCTATGCTCCACAACAAGAGAAGCCATCACAGTGAGAAGCCTGTGCACCGCAATGAAGAGTAGCCCCTGCTTGCCACAACTAGAGAAAAGCCCTGCATGCAGCAACAAAGACCCAATGCAACCAAAAATAAATAAAAACTAGCTCTATACTAGACTACTGTATAGTCCTAAATTATTTGTTATAAACGTTTTAAAAAGAAAGTTTTTAAAAGTCAATATTAATATTTAGAAAAAGATACAACACCTCTCAAGGAAAATGGATAAGTTGAATAATAAAGATTAAGAACTTAATCAGCTATAATATAGCAAATAAAGAAAATAATGACTGAAACTTACAGCTGGTTTTGGACAACACTGCTAGCTGTTGCCATTATTTTCTCTCTCCCTTCTTCTCTAATAATAGAATAATTATTTTTAGCTGGGCATATTACAATGCCTCTTAAAAATAGTGTTTTTATTTCTTGGCTTCCCTAACAGAGAGGTTTGGCTATGTGACTAAGTTCTGGATAATAGGATAAGGTAACCTGTGTGCAACTTCTAGAAAATATCTTTAACAGGCAGATGAAAAACTTTCTCCTGTTGTTTGGAAAGTGGATATTATGTCTAAGGCTTAAGGTGTTATTCTTGCCCAAGAGGTAGAGAATGGTAGTGTGATTATATACATTACAGAATCAGTCTTTTGTGATGATGCACTTGCCATTAAAACCTTGGAGTGCTTATGGCTCAATGTTGTCTATGAGAGAGTGTTCATTGCTCTTTCACTTTAGTTACTGTTACTTTAAGTTTCTTACCTCTGAAATTAAATCAAAACAGTTAAAGAAAATGAAAAGGACAAGTAGGCAAAATTGTAAATTAGATATGAAAGTGAGATATTATTTACACACATAAAGAAAAAAATAAAAATATTATCAGAAAAAGTTTATCAATTATTTACTAATACGTTTGAATATTTCCATAAACTATTATTTCCTGAAAGACAAAATTAATAAAATACATGGAAATCTAAATTAACCAGTAATGATGATGATGATAATGGTTGTAACATTAACACTAATTCTAATAATAATACAATTAAAGATGTATTATTGTCAAATATGAACTGTTTTTAAAATTTCTATGACACTAAATGATGAAAACTACCCAAAACATATGAAGCAAAGCCACATTTTCTTTAAGAACACTGACATGAGTCATCATCATCATTGTCATCAATATAAGTGTTTGATAGTCAGGATTTTTTTTTAATTTTTATTTTATATTGGAGTATAGTTGATTTACAATGTTGTGTTGGTTTCAGGTGTGATTTAGAAATACAAAAAGATTTATACAAAGTCATAAAAGTAGAAATTGACATGGTTGTGATTTTAATCCTGTTTATCTGACACCAAAGTATTCATTTTTATTGATTGCATGCACGATTCCTCTCAAAATTTTTCAAACTATTCTAATTTTTAGGAATGTTCATGGATATTACTTGAGGGAAGAAGGTTCAGAAGTAGAAATCTGGTAAGTAATGATTAATCAAAGTTAGTTAATTTTCTCTAGGCAAGCTTTCTTAGAATTATTAATATGCTAATGTAATTTTTGGCTTTTCAAGCAGTAAGCTATAATGTTAGGGTTCTCAAACATATTTTGTTCATTAAATAGTTCTGAGAGTATATTTGGTAAACCTGTGTTCTGCATAGCTGAATTTGGAATATTGCTACAGAATACTTGCAGGCATCAACAGAAAAGTAAAATTTGTACATGTTAAATCAATCACCATCTTTGAAAAAGGCTCTACATGGATTTTCATTTCAAGGCCTCAGTCTTCAATACTGGTTTCAGTTTATCCCTCTATGCTTATCTTTTTCTGGAATCAGTTTTCCAAATTTCAAAATTAGCTTTCTCCTTTGTTTGTTACCTTTTGGAATTTAATCATTCACATTGTCTTTCCACCTACAACACTGGTTCCTCCCAACAAAGGTTAGAAACCTAAAATGGTCTAATAAACAAACACCCTGTTGAATTCTCTGTCTTTTATTCTCAGATAGGGGTTGATTTGACTATACTCGATTATATACAATATTGATAGTTTTATATCTTTTTAAAATAATATATTTAGTTTATTATTTTTCTTGTAATATTGCATGATGTTGGACATTTAATGTTGAATTGTAGCCTCATCCTTTATGTTGTTATTATTATTAAAATAATTATTTCTATTATTACTGTGAGATGCATTGGATATATAAAAGGATATAAAATATATAAAGAATACCTATTGATAAACCACCTTGTATACGAAATAAAATATTATATAGTTGAAATTACTAAGGGACTAGTTTATAGAGGCTGATAAAACAGTATAGCACCACAGAAGGTTATTAGAGAAATCCTGGGAGAACTGTGGATGTACTTTATAACGTGTAGGGGTAAGGGCTGGAATAATGACTTGCAGAGGGACATGTAGGGAGATACACCTTTTAAAATACCTTTGTAACCTTTGTAGATCAACTGCTTTCAAAAGAAGCTGTCCTGGGAGAATTAATGCTTATCTTCATCATCAATATTATATTCAAGTTCTTACTATCTGCTAAGCATTTTGCTAAGCATATGCCATAAATTGTCACAATTAATTTTCCAAATAGTTTTATGAAGCAAATACTAACAATTTGGCAATCTCATACATAGAGAAATAGGCTATGATGGTTACTTTTATATGTCAATGTGGCTAGGCTACTTTGCCCAGATTATTTGGTCAAATATTATTCTGGATATTTCTGTGAAGGTTTTCTGTTATTTTGTTTTGAGATGAACACTTAAATTGGTGGACTTTGACTAAAGTAGATTGCCCTCCATAATGTGGGTGGGCCTCATCCAATCAGTTGGCAGACTGCCTTTAGACTCTATAACTGCAACTCTTCCCTGGGTATACAGCCTAACAACCTATCCTGCAGATTTTGGATTTACCAAGCCTCCATAATTCTGTGAGCCAATTTCTTAAAATCTCCCTCCCTGTCTCTCTCTCTCTGTCTCTCTCAGGATAAAGAAAGATGATATATAGATATAGATACAGATATAGATATAGATATGGATATATAGATATCACATCCTGTTGTTCTGTTTCACTGGAGAACTGTAACTTATGGAACTTAAAATTCCTTCCTGAAGGACACATAACTGGTAAATGGTAGAACAAGAGTTCAAATAAGGTTTCTTCAGTATTGTCTCTTAACTAGTAATTCAAAAGATACACTCTCAAGGTTAGAGCCAAAGAATTTTAAAGCTGCAGAGTGGGTAAAATAATATTGTCTATACAATAGTTGACCTGATAATTATAGTTCTGCCCTTTTCCACCAATCAATGTGCACCAGTGTGTTTTAATATTTTCTTTAGAATTTCTGATTTAAATCAGTGACAAATACTTTTTTTTGTATTTTTTAGAAAGTAAGTTAGAAAATAATACCAGTTATTTACAAATGTTACTACTATCAAAGGCACATGGATTTATTTGGTTATGAATATTACCTGTTTAGAAAATTAAATTGGTCATATAGAAAACTTTAAGTCTTAAACCTCCAGCAGAATGTTAGTATATTCGAAATAGTAAATGGAGATGGGCAGTCAGACAACACAAGGCACAGATTTGCCAATATTAAGTTAAAACTGACCAACATATATAGGCCCCTTCTGATTCCACAATCATCCAGCAGTTTCCTCCAAAGATTCAAAAGAATCTTTGAACAGGATCTGCTTTTACATGGTTTACTCACTAGAGAGGGCTTGCCTCCAAATGAAGTTCATTACCAGTTTCAAAGCAGATCAAAATGGCCTAATTTTAGAGAGATGTTTTCCTGGTTTATCCACACACTGGCTTCCTTCTCTCTGCCCATGTTCACTTCCATCTCCTTTTAGTCCCCTATTCCCCCACGATTATCATGCTATGTTTCTGGACACTCCACTCTCACCTCTTAGTTTAATAATTTTCTCTTTATATTTTATTTTTGAGCTTCTTCTTCCAGGAGATAACAGATATTGGAATCTAGGTATTCATTTCAGCTCCTGAGAATTTCGGTTGATCTGTCATTTTCCAAACAAACTACTGAACTGTCTTTTTACTTTAATATTGTATGTGAACATCTTATATGCAATACACTATCTTCTTGCTGCACTTCGGCTTTTCCCTGAAACTGGTAGTTTTTTAAGTAGTTTGAAAGTCAGTGTGATATGTTCTACTATTTTTCAGGAAATATTTACACTTCCATTGTCTGACTCTGAAGAAAAAGTATAATTTACCTCTCTGTTAATAATGGATACATTGCTTGCTTTAGCTAAAGGAATGTGATACCTCATGCCCAAGCAGAGCATTTATATGTGCTTGGGGAGTTGCCTTGGACCCTCCCAGTCCTGTCATCCACCAGGAAAACATCCTATATGCCAGGATGACTTGCTGAAACTGCAACTTACCTACAGATATATGAGAAAGAAATAAAGGTTTGTTGTTGGAAGTGACTGAGACAGTAAAGCTGTTTCTAATATGGCACTATTACAGCAAAATATAAACAGCATATCATAGAGTATAAGAGGTCCAGATATCCTGGGTTATTATTGCCATGTGAATTAATGAAAAGCTCTTTGAACAAGAAACTTTTGGTGTAAAGAACTTATGGAGCAAATCATGTCAATGAGTGTGTGGCAGAGATATCAAGTACACCAGGTGGGGATTTGGCATTTTATTCTTGAATGCCATCTTTGCTTTCCTCCAGTGTAACATTTAGCTTTGCCTTCTATATAGGCAGACGATTCATGATTTAAATATTTTAATCTCTTCAGGTACTTCCTTTCCTTTAAACACTACTCATGGTCCAAACAACTTACGGAAAAACCTGAGTGAACTTTTTGGCCAACCCAATACTTCTAGTTTACCATTTCTTTCCCAAGATTCTTTACTTTGGAAACCTCAATCTTAATTTCTGAAACAATGCTTCCTATCATCCTCATGAAGCTGCTTACTGACATTCACAAGGCAGCTGAATCAACCTATTCTTAAATAGATACCCTATGCCAACAAATTCATTTTAATTCATTTTTCTTTCTCCCTCATTTGGCCAATAACTCCTAGGGATATTATGCCATATTTCACTGTGTACCTGCCACATTGTAACTTCTCAATAAATATGGATATATGACTACAGTTTGGCTGCTCTCTAACAATCTCTAATTTCTGTTTCTTTTGATTCTAGCCAGATTTTCCTATATATGAATATAACGTCAATGCTTATGTGTCTGACTGAGCTACCTTATGTAATATATTTTTTATTTAATTCCATGAAAGTATTTCAGGTAAAAGAAATCCAACAAACTAAAATACTGAGCTAGGGGAATTCAAGAAATATGATGATACATTCATATGGAGAAACAGGCTGATTCATTTACAGATTGAATATTATAATTACTTTTTAAATCCCTTGAAGTCACAGAACAAATGGAAACAAGATATAGGTTTAATTATAAAATGAAAGGAAAAAAAGTAATATAATTAGAAAAAGGATAATTTTCTTGATAATAGTTCAAACAAATTTTCATACAGTATATATAGAACTAAAACATTGATCCAATTCACAACAGAAATTTTCAGAAAATCATAAATATCTTTCATTTGGTCATTTCTTACTTAAGTCCTTAATAAAAGCCAAAGACATCATACAAAGATTAACTATAGCTCTCACTCCTACTGTCTATGAATTCCTAGAGACTAGGGTTTATGCTTTATTCATTTCAGTTTCCCTCAAACCAAGTATTGTCCTACATCATATAAGAAATGAATTTAAGGGCTTCCCTGGTGGCGCAGTGGTTGAGAGTCTGCCTGCCGATGCAGGGGACACGGGTTCATGCCCCGGTCCGGGAAGATCCCACATGCTGTGGAGCAGCTGGGCCCGTGAGCCATGGCCACTGAGCCTGTGCATCCAGAGCCTGTGCTCCGTAACGGGAGAGGCCACAACAGTGAGAGGCCCACATAACACACACACACACACAAAAGAAAAAAAAAAGAAAAGAAATGAATTTAACTGGAACTCTTTGGCCCTTTGGCTCTTTTGTTCAGAGTTAAGTGAATGTGATTTAGCTATAAAATTTCATGATTTATAGGTATAACTAAAATTTATATATAACATGTTATACATGTTATATAATAGTACACTATAACATATTTTAAAAATATGTATTAAATTTAAAATGTATCTATATTTTCCCATTATATTTTTATTAAATTTTCCATTATATTTATAATTTTTAATAAATTTTCCATTATATTTCCAATATATCTTTTAGTGCTCTGGAATATAGATATTTAAAGTCTTAATATTTTTTATTAAAGAATTCCTTTATGCTTTAAACAACAGGCATGCAGACAACAAGCTTGAGATTATGCAATAAAATAATAAATTTTTCATTTAAGAAAGCAATTTTTCAAACCCACACTTTCTATAAGTTTTGGCGGGAATTACTGCTGGCCACAAACTTCAAGATTCTTGTATAATTAGTTAAGTAAAATGATGCTAAAGTATGTAAAGAATATTTTAAATGCTATCATTTGGATTTTTTTAAATTGATGACATGAACATTGACAGTAATAAATTGATACAAATAAAATTCCATATTAAGAATTGGAAAATTTAAATTTTGAGTCATCTGCCAGGGGCTATAGAACACATTTTTCTGGCATTAATCATGATCAGTGTGCCCAACACATCCTTACCACTCTCAAGAATTTGTTGTCAAATAACTTGATAAGTAAATTATCATAGTTTGCACAAGATATAATGATCAGTCTAAGTCTCTCAGAAAATAAGTCAAGGTGTGGTTCACAAGGAAAATCAATAGTTTAAGCATTTTTGCAATTGTTATCTGCCATGTCACATTAAAGAAAGCATGTTTTGGAATGCTCTAAAACCAGGGGAAGTGTAAAAGTTTGCCTTTTAGAGATTATATTTTAATAATTTCATTATAAAATTATCATTCATCTAATAGAGTTGTTCATTAACCTATGTGAGGGAGGAAGAAAATTTTCCTCTACACTTTTAGGTTCTTCTGGCTAGTCTAAGAATTAAATTGACATGACATTATATGCAGATGACATGATACTCTATATAGAAAACCCTAAGGACTCCACACAAAAACTATTAGAACTGATAAATGAGTTCAGCAAGGTAGCAGAATACAAGATTAATACACAGAAATATGTTGCATTTCTTTACACTAACAATGAAATATGAGTGTAAAAAAAATCCATTTAAAGTTAAATTAAAATAAAACACCTATGAATAAACCTAACAAGGAGGTGAAAGACTTATATGCTGATAACTATAAAATATTGATAAAGGAAATCAAAGTTTGGAAGAATTAAAATGGCCATGCTACTCAAAGCAATCTATAGATTTAATGTGATCCTTATCAAATTAACCATGACATTTTTCAGAGAACTAGAACAAACAATCCTAAAATTTATATGGAACCACAAAAGACCCATAATTGCCAAAGCAATCCTGAAGAAAGAGAACAAAGCTGGAGGCATAACCCTTCCAGACTTCAGACAATATTACAAAACTATGGTAACCAAAACAGTATGGTATTGGCACAAAAACAGATATATAGATCAATGGAACAGAATAGAGAGCCCAGGAAAACCCATACAGCTATGGTCAATTAATCTTTAACAAAGGAGACCAGAATATATTGATACAATGGAGAAAAGTCTGTCTTTTCAGCAATTAGTGTAGGGAAAGCTGACAGCCACATGCAAATTAATGAAGTTGGAACACACTCTCACACCATACACAAAAATAAACTCAAAATGGCTTAAAGACTTAAACATAAGACATTATACCATAAAACTCCTAGAAGAGGCCATAGGCAAAATATTCTCTGGCATAATTGTAGCAATATTTTCTTAGGTCAATCTCCCAAGGCAAAATAAATAAGAACAAAACTAAACAAATGGGACTTAATCAAGCTTATAAGCTTTTGCACAGCAATGGAAACCATAAACAAAAGGAAAAGACAACCTATGGACTGGGAGAAAATATTTGCAATGTGATCAAGAATGGCTTAATTTCCAAAATAGCAAACAGTTCATACAACTCAATATCAAAAAAACCCCAAACAACCCAATAAAAAAATGGGCAGAAGACCTAATAGACATTTCTCCAAAGGACACATACAGATGAGCAACAGGCACATGAAAATATGCTCAACATTGCTAATTATTAGAGAAATGAAAATCAAAACCACAATGAGGTATCACTTCACACCAGTCAGAATGGCCATCATCAAAAAGTCTACAAATAATAAATGTTGGAGAGTGTGTGGAGAAAGGGAACCCTCCTACACTGTTGGTGGGAATGTAACTTGGTGCAGCCACTGTGGAGAACAGTATGGAGGTTCCTTAAAAAACTAAAAATGGAATTCTTATATGATCCAGCAATCCCACTCCTGGGCATATATCCAGAAAAGATGAAAACTCTAATTGGAAAATATACAGGCACCCCAATGTTCACAGCAGCACTATTTACAATAGCCAGGACATGGAAGCAACCTAAGTGTCCATCAACAGATGAATGGATAAAGAAGATGTGGTATATATATGCAAAGGAATATTACTCATCCATAAGAAAGAATGAAATATTGCCATTTACAGCAACATGGATGGACCTAGAGGTTATCATACTAAGTGGAGTCAGAGAAAGACAAATATTGTATGATATCACTTATATGTGGAATCTAAAAAATATTACAAATGAACTTATTTGTAAAACAGAAACAAGCTCACAGACTTAGGAAACAAACCCATGGTTACCAAAGGGGAAGGGGGGTAGAGATAAATTAAGAGTATGTTTAACAGATATACATGACCATATATAAAATAGATAAACAACAAGATTCACTCTATAGCACAGGGATATTCAATATCTTGTAATAACCTATAATGGAAAAGAATCTAAAAAAGAACATATGGGCATCCCTGGTGGCACAGTGGTTGAGAGTCCGCCTGCCGATGCAGGGGACACGAGTTTGTGCCCCGGTCCGGGAAGATCCCACATGCCACAGAGCGGCTAGGCCCATGAGCCATGGCCGCTGAGCCTGCACATCTGAAGCCTGTGTTCTGCAACGGGAGAGGCCACAACAGTGAGAGGCCCTCATACCGCAAAAAAATAAATAAATAAATAAATAATAAAAGAACATATACATATACATATATATGAAACCAAATCACTTTGCTGTACACCTGAAACTAACAAACATTGTAAATCAACTATACTTCAATAAAAAAGTAAAATAAAAGTACTTTATTGCTAAAAAAAATCTAACCATCAAAAAAAATTAAATTGATACAAGATAGAGTAATAGGAGAAAAATCAAAATTAATTTTTATATACAAGAACCCCAAATACCTGAGAGGGCCAGAGACCCTACATACATGAAAGGTTCAATGACAAAAAGGTAAAATGAGGTATATATGCCATCCTGAGCTAAGGAATGGGATAGGGCTTGGGGCTTCCAAGGACAGGAGAGTCATTCACAGGATGTTAAGAGGAAGAGTAGATATTTGATAATTAGATGTATGTTGCCATATATATGGAGCCCTTAGGTAAAATTCATCTGGGATAATAACTCCTTTTCTGGGAAAAAATGCCCAATTTAAATTCTCCTATGTAGTTAAATGAGGAGCACTTGTTTCTCTTGAGCCCACAGGAGTCAAAATACTCCATATTTTGCCTTTAGCTCAAAATACTCCATATTTTGCCTTTAGCTCAAAATAACCCACATGCCAAAGTAGCACCTCTTGGGAAGATCTGTTTTAAACCCCTATATCTTCCAAGGTTGTATAGGTTTGGTCATAGAAAATGCAGAGAGTAACACATCCTTAGGATCAGGCTCTTTTCTATTGCTCCGGTGTCATGTCGGTGGAGGGAATGTAATTGAAGAGAAAGCCAGCTACAGAGACTTAATGTGAGAGTGGACAAACCAAGTATCTATTACTCAAGGAGAAGTAGATTTTATTAGAAAATTAGTTGACAGGTAAGAAACTCTTTAGGAGTTGTTAACTAGTTAAATTACTCCAATAGTATCTAAATATAAATTACAGTAAGACTGTGGGACTGCCATATTTGAAAGGCTTGAAGTAAAATGATCAAACTAGAGAACAGAGGTCTTTATTTTAAATCAATTATCACCTAAACCGTCAATGATTCTAATGAAAAGGAAATGAATGAGCAGAATCTACATACTAATATAATTATTCTGAAACTCCATATTTATATTAATGTATTTGATCACTAAACTGGTCAATCATTTATTCACTGAATGCTGGAGGTTTTGTCTGATAAAAGTAGGTGCCAAATATAAATCAAACATAGATTCTCCTGCATAAAGCCCACTGTCAGGATAGAAAGATTTTCCAGCAACAAAACCAACTATATTGCAAAGTTAAAATGGATAAATCAAATAATACATTTATTAACACTTACTATGGGAGCCTAGGAAGAGTAGAACATATTTACTTCCATGGAAGTTAGTTATCAACAGAATGCCAGTAACATCTCTGTGCATTCAGTCTTGCTTCGGGTATTAAGAGAATAGGATTTACAAGTTAAGAATGTGGTTGTGGAGACAGATTGGAAGACCTATACATAGAGCAAGTGTGAGTCTCTGCTGACGTAACTGATAGAGACATTCTTTTTAGGCATGGGCAAAATATAATAATTGCCTGCTATGGGATGAATTGTGTCCCCCCAACATTCATGTGTTGAAGCCGTAAATCTCAATGAGACCATATCTTTAAAGACATAATTAAAGTTAAATTAAGGTCATAAGGGTGGGGCTCAAATCTAACATGACTTGGGTTCTTATAAGAAGAGGAAGAGATTGGACAGCTCCCGCCACCACCTTCAGCCTAGCTTGTCCACCCAGGGATGGCGAAATGCAGCAAGGGTCTCAGGGCAGGCAGTCAGAAGTGGCCAGAATCCCCTGCCCAAGTCTGGATCCCTCTTCTCCCCCACCCCTCCCCTCACCCCCTCCCCTATCTCCCATATGACTCCAGCCAGAGTTGGTATTTCTAATCTGAGGATGACTTTGCAGAGCACAGCCCCTATAAAGGGTCTTGGTCATTTGAAAGGGGGCACAGTGTCCCCTCTGGTCAGGGGTGTAAGAGAAGGAACAGTGAGGCTTTTTTTTTTGTTTTGATTTGTTTTAAGGTACTTGCTTGTTTAATGTAAATAATAGAAAGTCTTAAAATCTTTTCTGCAACACTGAGTAGTATTTTAATATCATAGTTATTGCTATTATTGTTTTTGAGTTTGAGACTGAACACAGATGCCCTTTAGATAAATACATTTTTGAGAAGTGTTCCACAGGTTTATGACTTTAATAGGTTTTTTTGTGTCAGAGGAGCATGAGGAATTTTTTCGCTGAGAGACTTTTAAAAGCTCAGAATCCTTGTCTTCCCTCTGGCCTTTTAAACATAAGGATACAAGGATCTTCAGTGGAGGAGCATTCTCCTTCTCTAGGTTCCCTGAGGATTTGCCCTGGGCTGGGATTGCTCTACTGAGGAATATTTAGGGAGGTTCTGAAGACTTCAGTGCTCCAGGACAGTGGGTAGAGGATGAGGTGTCTCTTGGGAAGCTGATATTAGAAGCTTAGAAGTGTCTTCCTCATTCTCTCAGGGATGCACATGCACTGGAGAAAGGCCATGAGAGGACATAGTAAAAAGGCAACCATCTTCAAGCCAAGGAGAGAGACCTCCTAAGAAACCCAACCTCCCCATACCTCATCTTGCCCCTCCAGTCTCCAAAACCTTGAGAAAATGAATTTATGTTGCTTAAGCCGCCTAACCTTTTGTTATGGCAGTGCTGACAGACTAATACATGGCCCTAATGCTTCTGTGCCATTTAAACAAATATAAGAAGAAATTGTAGAAAAAAGAATAACAGGATAAAATGACGTGAAGATAATTTACTAAAAAGAATAAAGCTAAACAAATGCAACGAAGATTTTCAACCAAATTTCTTAACAATCACACTTAATATTTTTAAATAACTAAAATTTGTTTAATATATTTTTTGCATCTACCAGAAAAGATCTGAGGCTTATTCCAGTGAGAATTGATGAAGTAGATACACAAAATACCAAAATGCAATGTCTCCATTTTGTGAAGTTAGAATTAAGAGCTAATGTAATAGAACTATTCTGATTGCACCTCTGGGCACGTTTTAACTTGTAGAGAATGAACAGAAGTCTGCTTCTAGGCATGCACAGCTGTTCACTCCTATGAGGTCCAAAGCATTTCTATCAGACAAGGTTCCACTTTAACTTCATTTTTTCAAAGCATAAATATAACAAATGCTCCAGAATTATTAAGACTTGATAGACTGATTTAATATATATCAGTATTGATATGCTGATCAATTATTTCATATTATTTACAATCATTCCATGTCTAGTAATTTATTAAATGCAATACTCTTACTGCATAGGATGAGGTAAAGAAGCAGCAAATCACTCAAAGAGGAAACTGTGCCCTTATGCACACATATAATGGCCTTGATGCTTAGGCTACGTTGTGTGATTATACAGATATACCAACAAGTAGATATATTAAGATTTGTTGGGAGGATTGGAGACTCAACTATTTCTATAACCGTAAGAAAAAAGTAATGGAATAAAGTTTATTCCACTCTTTGTAAACCCATAAAATTAAGATTAGATTCCAATTTTTAATGAAAGTCTGGATTTCACTCTGAATGAGAGTGAGAGAGAGAGAGAGAGAGAGAGAGAGAGAGAGAGAAATGGCTAGATATACATACTAATTTTTTTTATGGGTACTAAGCCAAAGCCCAAGTGGGTGAAATTCTTTTAACTTGAAAACTATTTTGATGGACATTTTCTCTGGTAACTCCACATTTCAAATACTAGCAGCGGCAATGTTAATTTAAAATAAAATATGCTTTATATATCACTGGGCATTAAAAATCCCCTTTTTCCTTTTCTCCAAAGGAAAGAAAGCTTGTGATGCTATAGGTTACAATTGCTTTCTCTATTGTTGTGTTCTTTCATATCCATGTCTGTAAATCTTTGAGATTTAATATGCTCTATATTAAAGTTAGCAATGAGCATGTTTCAAATTTCTTCTCTTACTTAGAGACTACTCAGAAGAGTCTTTTGTTGTCAATATTTTGTCTCAAGAAGTGTTTTGCTTTTCTCAACAATGAAAATTGAGCACCACCCATAACTAGAAAAACTAATTTATTGACAGTCTGCCCAATTTGATGGGAACAGAATCTAACAGCCTTGCTACACCTTGTAAGAAGTTAATGAGAAAAGAGACTAATTGTGCCAAGTTTGAATATTGGCATGGCATGACTTCACATAATTTTTATGGATATACCTTCTTTGGTCTATGTGATCATTGATTAGTTGTTAAAATTAGAGTTGCTTTAACAAAAGTTATTTTTTCCATAATTATTTTCAGAAATCAAAAAACAGACATAAATTGATTAAATAGCTAGAATACAGATCAAGTGCAAAGGGTTAAAGTTAATTTTAATTTAAAGCAAATGTGAATTTAGGGAAAACTAAAAGGACTTGAGTATATGAGATAATATTGTGAGGTTTGAAAGTTGATGTTATTCATTATTCATCTCTAATCAGTACTTAAAATTTAACTTTAGCATCATAAAGGTTAAATTAAATTAGACATGATTATGAAGTTTTTACCACAAATAGGTAGACACTAGGGTGAATCATTCATCCTTGTATTTTTTTTTTTTTTTTTTTTGTGGTACGCGGGCCTCTCACCGTCCCGTTGTGACCTCTCCCATTGCAGAGCACAGGCTCCAGACGTGCAGGCTCAGCAGCCATGGCTCACGGGCCCAGCCGCTCCACGACATGTGGGATCCTCCCAGACCCGGGCACGAACTCATGTCCCCTGCATCGGCAGGCGGACTCTCAACCACTGCTTCACCAGGGAAGCCCCATCCTTGTATTTCACTTCTCTTTGTGTTACCAGTCCTCAGCCCAACTGCATAAATTAAATCAGAACATTTTGAGGCCTTAAAAGCCTTATTTGAGGTTGTCCATGCAAAATAGGGTTGTGAGATTCCTATGCAAGATATTCTTTGGTAGTTAGTGAGAATAATGCTTTTTTTCTATGCCGGCTTAAAATTTCTTTTAACCTGAAATGCCCGCATGTTGCATTATTTATATAGGTCTCAATAAGCCTGATATTTGTGAATGAGGCCGTGTGCCTTCTGAATATTTTTCACATTACCTGCATCAATAAGTGCTCTTCTTTAACCATCACACTGTATTTGAGTCCTAACTTTGTCCATGCAGATCCTCCATTTGTTGTAAAAATTAGACAACTGTATACATTATTAAAATGGGGAAGAGTTTCACTAAAGTCCCATCTTGGGGCTCCTCTGATTGTGTTTTCCTAATTTTGTTAATTTTTTCTCTTTGTTCTACTTTATCTTGTCTCCTACAGTTCTGCCATGGTGTTTTGCCTTCTCATTTCAGTACTTTTATTATTCTTTGAAGATGATCCTCAAACTATATGTCATCAAATTCTAATATTCCATTATATATATGATATTATTTAAGGTTTTACTACTCTGCACACACTCTGAAATATTATGCATGCTTGCTTCACTTGTTTAAAGGAATATTTATATGCTACTTCAGCTCTCTAACTCCAAATTGAATATGAATACTCTCTCCAAAAATTAAAAAAAAATAACCCAATAGCTCTCACATTCCATAGGACACAGATTAGTTTCTTAGTAGAACAAAAGAATCCATAATTAGGAGTAGAAAACACTGGGAAAACACAGAAGGCTCAAGAAGTTAGATCAAGGAGCAGATATAATAAGGGCTAACACTAATTTAGTGATTAATATGTGCTAAGTACAAAATTGGGCACTTCACTGGTATCATTGCATTTATTTCCACACTAAACTAATGACGTTACCATCAGTAATATCCCCATGTACACATAAAGAGACTAAAAAGAGATCTTTGTAAAGATCACACGGTTAGGAATTACTAAATTTGGGATTTTAATTTAGTAATTCTTCCCCATACCAACATCCTAATATACCATATTTATTCCTCAACATTTTTCAGCATCGGTGTAGGTATGTTTCTCTCTAAAATAGTAAAAATAAAAATAGCTAACATGTATTGATCTTTTAATATGCACTGGAACCTCTGCTAAGAACTCTATGCTAATTCTATGCTAAGAACTACATCAGGTCCCATACAGTGTGAGCTATGTGACCAAAGTTAAAAGGCAGATAAATACCACCTAAGGAAGAGAGAGGCGTGTAATTCCGATCACTGAGAAGAGAACACACACACAACTCTCTTCCCTAAGTGGTACAAAGTGTAGTGGTATAGCATTTACTTATAGCAATAGGGGAGAGAATGCCCAAAATCCAGCCTCTTGCAATGCGATAGTCTCCCAAGGCCAGCGTATCCACTCTACAGCAGATGATGTAGCTGGACACAATACACATCGTGCTGCAGTAGAAAGACCGCCACCCTGAAGTACAGAAAGTTAGGGGCATGCCTGAGGGTTATTAACACATGTAACTAAGCAGGAAAAGCCCAGAATTGGGAAAGAGAAGCTGTACATGACTACATTCCCCAACAAATATAATACTATACCATATTATTCTACACTATAAGTAATATTAATACAGATTACATTTATTATACAATATGATGATACTACCTGTTTTCTTGGAGAAAAGTTAGGCCATGTCCTCAGAGATCCTTTTTTTTTTCTGAATCCCTTTCTTGAAAAATGTATATATGCTAAGTTAATCTTTTAGAAGTTTCTCGTTTCTATCTCATATGTAGATCATTGTTTTCCTTATCTGTGGATCTTTAAAGAAAGATGGAATCACATTTTTTTTACATCAATCGTTTTATGGCTTCTTAATTGAAATATATAAGAATCAACTGGGGTTTCAATATCCAGAATGGTGGACAGAATAAAGACCTCTGAAAATCTGATCCTCCATAACAGCAAAAAGAACACTGGCAAAAACTGTCAAATTCAACTTGCTCAGGATTCTGGAAATTAACTGCAGGCTTGCAACAATGAAGGACTGTTTATTCAAGAAAGATGGCTGAATCTTGGTATCCTCCAAGACTTAGCTACTTGATGATAACCACTAGTCTAACTTGCTTCTGTATCTCCATCATCTAACACAGTGCCTGCCACTTGTTCTGCAAGTATTTCTGGAATGATGAAGGCCCTGCAAGCCTTTACTGAAGGACTTCTCCAGGCCCTGCAAGTCAGAGATGCTGCTCCAGCATCTGAAGTCACCCAACTCCTGTGAACATCTATAGAAAGAAGAGCTGTATGCCCATGCCTGTGGCCCTCCTTCTGTGGCTCTATCATTTTGTCTCATAACTGATTCTCCTCCCTGTTCTTCAATGTCATTAGCAATCTACCTATAAAATAAATCCAGCCATACCATTGCCTTTCCTAAAAACAAAACAAAACACTCTTTGTTTAGTTTGTTTTCTGGCACTAACATCCAAAAATAGCCAAACAAGTGAAATGGGAGCTCCCATGACCAAGGCTGGTCTGATAACAGTATGTTATTCCAGTGGCTTCCAAGATTAATTCAAAGAGTTGGCACATAACCAAGGTTAATTACAATCTCTCTTTCTTTTTTCCTCCTTCTCTTTCTGTTTAACTTTGAATGGAAGAAGATACCACATTTTCTCTTACGTTACCAAGAGCTTTCACCATCCTCTCTTTTCTGTGTGCTGTCAAATAGAAAACTCTAGTTAGCAATAGAAGAGAAACGGATTTTCATGCACAGAAAAGCTAATGTGAGGAGAAGGGGAAAAATGTCTTAGAGTCATCAGGGTCTTGGTTGAAGCATTTACAATATGCACCCTTGCTCTTCATAATTACGCAAGCCCATTATTCCCATTTATGCTGAAGTTAATTTGAGATGAGTTAATGTCATTTGCAACTGAAAGATTCCTAACACACATACCTATGTTAAGATGAAGATTTAGCTTCAGTATTTGCAGAATTTAGTTCAGACAATTAACAGCTGATTAAAAACATTTTTAACCACATTTTCTGTATGATTACATTCTAAGGCACTAAAGCAAAGGGTGTTCTGTTTGGGGTTTTTTTTGAATATTGAGTAGGAGGTGAAACTATTTGACTATTCATGAAAGAAACAAGTTACAAGGAGAAACATATAGTTCAATACTTAACAATTAGGAGTTCAAGTTCATGGAGGCTAAAAACCTCAAAGTAAAATATCATGAAGAGGGAAAAGGGAAACATGTTCATGTTCCTTCCCTGCACTCCCTGTATAATTAGGTACGTAATAGGGAAGTCCCATTAAAAAACCAAGATGCCAACAAAGAATATATTAAAGTTGTTTGTGTTTTTAAATTTTTAATTAAAATATCCTTGTTGTTGTTGGAGTAAGAAGGACATTTTCAATTTCTTATATAATAATAGTGGGCAGGGAGTTACAAAACAGTGAAATCAATTACACTTGGCTTTACTATATGGAGAGCTAAGTATTTCAGAATTAGTTTTTTCTGGCATGTGCACCTTTGTATTTTACAAGGCATCAGGAGCCTATGCATTACACGGAAATTAAAAAGAGAAATTTTATTGTATCATCCCCTAGTGTGCAGCCAGTACGAATTCTTCTCAAGTGGGTTGGCGTTTTCTTCTAGATCAGTTAACCAATATCATATTGTTGCAGAATAGGGATTCATTACTAAAAAGTTAATTTCATTATAATTTTGAGATTGAATATTTTGCTCTTTAAAGCCTAATTTGCAATCCCATTGTATTCAGACCATAAGAGTGAGCACTGACGTCCCAAGTAGACAGCAAAACAGAAAGACATTGTGTATTCATGTTCAGAAGGAAGAAACCAGGGAGACATAGGCCCATAGAAATATATCCACATGGTTGCACACATAAGCTGACTAAGATATTTTGTTTGTACTTTGTAATATATTTTACATACTGCGGTTGTCTGGGCAACATTCAGAGGACAAGGGAACTTCACAAAGTAAAGGATAGCAATAAATGTACTGAGAATTAAAATCCACTGAGTAAAACCGCAATGGCTTCAGCCTGGTATCTATATAAAACTGTCTTTCTTTTTAAGCTGACTCATCCTTTTGTCAGTCAGTCAGATTTGAAACACTGCTGATGTGATCTGTCTTTCAGCCTGAGAGTGGCTTCATTTGTAAAGAGAGGGGGCAGAGAATGGAGGTTCATGAACAAAGCCATCTGGGACTACCTTATGCTTTATGCATGTTGCACAATAAGAAAATGTTTCTGATAATTCACTACTACCTTCTAAACTCTATCACCTATTTTGATCTTTATTCAGGCTTTATTAAGTAACAGAAAAGGCATATAGGGAATTTATCTGGTTCATATTTTTCCAAGAGTTGTATTTAGAGTGGATATTACTATGGGGTCCCTTAATATATCAATAATTTGATCAACTATACGCAAGCTTTGAGATTAGAATATGTGTGACACTTGATCTTGTGACATTGCAGTTATCTGAGACTTAATAAAAAAAGAAAGGAAATAGAAAAACTGTACTGTGAACACTGAATAGTTTGAAACCCAACATGTTCATTCAGAGGCATTTCCTAGTATTTTTTTTTTTTTTGCCAGAGGTGAAAAGATGGCTGTTTTCAAAGATATACTCTAACAGTCAATCAAACATATTAAGACATATTTGCTGAAGAGCCAGAGTGTGTAAAAGTTAAAGACCTGACAGGTCAGGTTCTGTGACAGACGAAACTATTATAACTCTCGAATTAACTGTAAGATTTTCAAAAGGTTTAAGTTTAAGGCTCTGGTGCCTTTCAGTGTTGACAGAATTCTGTAAAACAATCTGAACCTGCATTTGTCAAGATGAAATATATATGCAGGATTCTGTAGTTGACTTTGTGTATATTTGGCCAAGGTTGTTCAAAGTTAAGGTCTTGAGCAACAGCAAAGTTTCCTCTTATATTTTACTTTTGACCAAAAGTAACACAAATACCCCAATTCCATCACTAACTGCCCTAAATTTCTAAAGTATCACCAAGTATAATAATTTGTCAGATGTTTCTTCTATAAAGTGTAAAAATCAAAACAAAACAAAACAAACCTGGCTCTGAGAATTTATACAAACAACCTGCATCATGTTGAGCATATTTTCAGAGGAAAATTTCAGAAGGAAACTTCCTCCAGGGAAATGAAAATTCTAGTTCAAACAATCTCTTATAAGGATATTTTTGACAGGAAAAATGGTAGTTGTGCTACTCATAATGCAATTGAATCCACATAAGTAGATTATAAATGGGATACTGGGTTAACTGACATGACAGGCATATAATCAACTTGAGTATGGTTTTGCATTTTGTGGGCTTGTAGTGGTAATCATAAAAAGTACTGGAATTCCAAACTAGTTCTCCTCAAATTATATGAGCTGAAACAAGTCTAAGTATTAAAACATTCCAAAGCAATCCAGTATACACATATAAACCTCTCATTTTTAGTCCATTAAGAAGTTGATATTTCATATATAACACTGAAGTGTATGTCTAAAATATAGGAAATTTAAGGAATATCATCGTTAGGCAACAGAATAGAGTATATGCATTATCCAGGATTAAATAAAACACAATATATTATAATATTTAGATAAAATTTCCTTGAATAGTTTTGAACCAAGTGCTGAAAAAGGTCATGGGAAGGTGACTATCTATAGTTATAGAGACAGTGGAGGCAACAACAGGGAGGGAAGGGAAAAGAACTGCAAATTAACATTTCAGTATCAATGAGAAAGAGAGCCAATGAGTTTTGACTGGGGTGGAATGGTATATCATTCATACATTTATTAAGCAAATAAAAAAAATGCTGAGTGCCTGTTTTATTTTAGGCATTTTACTAATAAGGGTTGTCAGATAAGATAAAAAATATCCAGTTAAATTTGAGTTTTAAATAAACAATGAATATGTTTTTAGAATATGTATAACCCTTGCAATATTTGGGAGATGCTTATAGTAAGAACATATCTGCTGTGAAAATGATATTTGAATGGGTGTCTTTTTAATCTGCTAAATCTGGTGACCCTAACTAGATGTGGAGATAGAGTGATCAAAAAATATATAATATTTGACATGGCAGAACTCAGAAACAGAGAGATGTAAGAAAATGGACAATTTTTTTAAATCACCAAAATTTGTATACCTAAAATATTAATGGAATGGAGAACGAAACTTTTAGGGAATTAAGTGGCTTGACCCACTACTCCAAATTTTATTTAACTTTTCAAAACAAGTCTATTTCTGACCATCTTTGCAATCACAGAATGCCTTCATCACCTGGCAGATGTCTCGAATATAATCCATGCAGCAAATCCACAAAAATAGCTCTTTAATGAACATCTTGGTTACTTAAAGTGAGAAGCATATTACCAATGCATATTTTAATAGTCTTCCTTGAAATCCATATCCAAATTTCTGAGTTTTTGTGCTCATTTCAATATGAATAATTAGTTAAATTAGGGTTAATAAAATTATTTTCCCCAATAATTTAAAAATACTTTCCATGATTTTTTTCTATGATGTCTTTATTGTTAAACACGTGGGTAAAATTACATTTAGTTGTAACAGAACACCTCTATAATGCCATTAAACAGTATGTTGGGTTTTTTGTTTTGTTTTGTTTTGTTTTCTTTCTCTCTCTCATATAAACTCAGCTGAGGCAGACATTATCTTTCTGCTCTACTTTCTTCTAGTTTTGCCTTTAATTTTCAGGGTCTCAAAATGACTGCTTCAGCTTCAGGCACTTCACCTGCATTCCTGTTAGGAATAAGGAAGGAACTCAAAACACGTGTCTAAAGTCACATTAATATATTTTGTATGTGGTTTATTATTGTTTAAATTGAAGTAAAATCCACACAATTTAATCTCTTTAAAGTGTACAATTCAATGGCATTCAGTACACACAAAATTGCACAAACATCATCTCTAGGTCCATGATATTTTCATCGCCACAAAAGGAAACAGTATATTCATTAAGCAATCTCTTCCCAGCCTTTGGTGAACACTAATCTGCTTTCACCTCTATGGATTTACCTAACCAGCATATTTCATAGATAGGGAATCATATGCTTTGTGACATTTTGTACATGGCTTCTTTTATTTAGCATAATGTTTTTAAGGTTGACCCATATTGTAACATGTATCAGTAGTTAATCCCTTTTTATGGCTAAATAAAATTCAATTGTACAGGTATACTACTTTTGTTTTTGCACTACAGTTGATGTAAATTGGAGATATTTTCACCTTTTGGCTATTGAGACTAGTGCTGCTCTGAACATTCTTGTACAAGTGTTAGTAAGGATGCCTGTTTTCAACTTTGGGGGGTATATATTTAGTAGAATTTCTGACTTACATGAGAACTATGTGTTTAACATTTTGAGGACCTGCCAACTGTTTTCCACTGAGACCGTGATATTTTACATACTCAGCACCAATTAATGTGATTTTCAGTATCTCTACATCCTGGCCAATACCTGTTAGTTTCTTTCTTTTTTTTATAGTCATTAAATGAGTGTGAACTGGTATCTCATTTTGGTTTTGATTTCTATTACCCTACTGACTAATGAGGTTGAGCCCCTTTTCATGTGTTTATTAGCCATCTGCAAATTTTCTTTGGAAAAATGTTGAGTCAAGTCCTTTGTCTACTTTTAACTGGGTTGTCTTTCTGTTGTTGAGTTGTAAGTGTTTTTTTACATATTCTGGATACTAGACACTCATTGGGTATATGATTTGCAATTTTTTTCCATTCTGTGGGTTGTACTTTCACTTCCTTGATATTATCCTTTGATGCACAAGAGTTTTTAATTTTTTTAAGTCAAATTTACCAGTTATTTTTCTTTTACTGCTTGTGCTTTTCATGCCACATCTAAAAATCCATTGCCAAATCTAAGATCATGAGGATTTATTCCAATATTTTCTTCTAGGAGTTGCACAGGTGTAGCTCTTACATTCAGGTCTTCAGTCCATCTTTAGTTTATTTCTGTGTATGTTTCAAAATGGAAGTCCAAATTTATTCTTTTGCATGTGGATATCTAGTTGTTCAAACACCACTTGTTGAAGAGACTATTATTTTTTCATTGAATGATCTTGGCATCCATGTTGAAAAGTCAACTGGCCATCTATGGGTTTGTTTATGGACTCTCAATTCTATTCTACTGATCTATATGGCTATAATTAAGCCTATACTTCTGTGTTTATTATTGTAGCTTTGTAGTAAGTTTTGAAATTAATCCTCCAATTTTGTTTTTCTTTTAAAGACTGCTTTGCCTATTCTGTCTTTTGAAATTTCGTATGAATTTTCGTATCAGTTTTTCTGTTCCTGGAAAAAAAAAAAACTTTGGGGATTTGGTAGGGATTACATTGAATTTTTAGATCACTTTGGGTCACACTGTCATCCTAACAATAACAAAGAGTATTCTTCCAATTCATGAACACAGGATGTCTTTCCATGAGACACTAACTTTTTATTTCCTTTCCAGCCATTGATGTCTACATATCATGGGCCACAGCTTTGTCATATCCCTATAACTAAAAGGAAACCTTGAGGACTAAGTTCAACCCTGTTCTGCCCTAAAAATATTGGGGTTAATTTATAAAGAAAGACTGTGAAATGGATATTGGGGGAAGGGCAATTAGCAGTGTCTACTATACCTCATTATAACAAAATTCATGTAGAATTGATATTTTCTAGTTTCATAATCATACATATATATATATAAATGACTTTTTTAAGGCCTCAGTGTTTTTTTTTTTTTAATAAATTTATTTATTTATTTTTGGCCGCGTTGGGTCTTTGTTGCTGTGTGCGGGCTTTCTCTAGATGTGGCCAGTGGGGGCTACTCTTCGTTGCGGTGCGCGGGCTTCTCATTGCAGTGGCTTCTCTTGTTGTGGAGCACGGACTCTAGGTGCACGGGCTTCAGTAGTTGTGGCACATGAGCTCAGTAGTTGTGGCTCGTGGGCTCTAGAGTGCAGGGTCAGTAGTTGTGGCTCACGGGCTTAGTTGCTCCTAGGCATGTTGGATCTTCCCAGACCAGGGATTGAACCCGTGTCCCTTATATTGGCAGGCAGATTCTTAACCACTGTACCACCAGGGAAGTCCCCATAATCATATTTTTAAAGGCATTAAAATTGGTAGGACCTTTAAGAATCAGATTAACTTAAATTACAGAAAACTGAGAACCACTCTGCCAAGAGCCATGGCTGTTATTGAAGCACACACACTTGTGTTTCTCATGTCATGGAAGTTAGATTCCTAAAAGCAATAATTTCAATAGACAAGAAGTAGGCCTGGCTCTGGAAACTGACACAGCATCAATTCTGCCACATTCTTTTGGTTAAAGCACTCATGAATCCTGTACAGATTAAAGGCAAAGGGAAAGACAGGCCACCTATCTTTCTAGATGGAAAGAATATCAAAGAATCTGTAGTTATATAAAGGCCACTAAAATCCATACTCCAGACATAAATTATTTACATTCCTTACACATACAAACTATCACCCTTCCAAGACTGTAGAAACCTAACCCATTACAGGAACAAGAACAAGCACAAGCACAAGATCAAGGTCTAAGGTCTCATCATTTAAATCAGGCACAGAAATAAATGAAGTTTCTCAGATGCAGTTATTTTAAATTTAAGACCTGTGAACTAAAAAGACAGGTTATCTGCCTAAGATTTTTCTCAGGACTTAACATAGGCTATTATAATATTCTCATAATGAATTTGATCTTACCTGGATGTTATTTCTTACTTTAAGAATCATTTGCTGGAAGAGCCTAGAAATGAGAAACAATTTCATTTTCAAATCCAGAATTTTCTGCTCTTTATATTTCCCTAAAATGCTACTCAAAATCTGAACAGTTCCTTCTTTAAGCCATCTTCAGTCTTCCTGTATTTTATCATAGGCAGTTAGTTGAAGCCACATGTCATTCCTATATTGCTCTTGAAACTCTCTCCAGCTAAATTGCTACTAAACCAGATACCCTTTCTATGTTCCACATTCCTGCAGGTGACACTGTTGCCAAACTGGCAACCAATTTACAACGGTTATCCCTCTCCTGAATTTTCGACATTTTCTCACTATCCTTCAAGGCTTCAAGTCTTGATGTCTTGGCTTTCATGTACAGTCTCCTCACATCCCTTCCAGCCTCTGCTACCTGCCTAGTCTGAAGGCCAGTGTCACATGTCTTAAGCTTTTGGTATGTAGTACTCCACTTCCAGATGCCCAATTTCCTTCAAGTTTTACGTTGGTATGTAATAAACTACTTTGTAACTCAGCAGCTTAAAACACCACTTTATTTTGTGAGTCAGAAATTTGGGAAGGATTTGGCTGGATTTTTCTTTTTCCTTTAAACTACATAGTGCTAAGTGTGGTGGCTAGGACTGGAGAATGTACTTTCCAGGTTGCTTTCTTATTCACTTGTCTGGCACTTGAGTTGAGATGCTAGTAGTCGATGCTAGGAGCTCAAATTGGGCTGTGGAAAGTGCCTACATGTGGTTTCTCCATATGTCTTGAGTTTCTCACAGCATTTGTGTGTGGGTCCCAAAAGGGATGAAGCTATAAGCAAGCATTTCTAAAGTAGATGTAGAAGCAGCAAGTCTCTTAAGGCCTTATCCCAGAAACAGGTACAACATCATTCTGCCATAGTCACATGTTCTAGGAAGACACAGAGCCTGCCTAGATTCAAGGGAATGGACCCTTGAATGGACATAATAGACCCCCACCTCTAAATGGGAGGCTTGTCAAAGAATTTGTGGCTATCTCCCATCTTTAATCTGTCACTGTTAAAATTGACTAAAGCTGGACATATACACATCCTTTATCTCAACAAGCTTTCACTTCCAGTAAATTCCTTTAGGTATATACTCAACACACGTTTGTTCTCATGTCCCCAAAATACATGTACTGGAAGGTTCATAACTGCACTGCTTATAATTGAAAAAAAGAGAAAATATTTAAAATCCCATTAACAGTGGAACTGATAAAGACACTGCTGTATATTAATACAAAGATATACTATATAGAATTGAGTACTTAATGATATAAAACTACCCAAATAAATATGGATAAACACTATAGACATAGTGCTGAGTAAAAGGTTAAATAAAAAGATTACATAGTATATCATTCCATTTATATAAAGAGGCAAACTGAATGTATTAGGTTGAGCTTCTGGGTTGTGAGAATGTTCAGTTTCTTGGCCTTGTTTCTGGTTCAGAGTTATGTTGAGTTTGTGATAATATGTACATATTTCGTTTTGTGTATTTTACTACAATAAGTTAACAAAAAAGAATGAAAAAAATGTGATCCCACACTATGTCAGTTTCCTGTTACTGTTGTAACAAATTACCACAAATCTAGGGGATTAAAACAACACACATGGGCTTCCCTGGTGGCGCAGTGGTTGAGAGTCCGCCTGCCGATGCAGGGGACACGGGTTCGTGCCCCTATCCCGGAAGATCCCACATGCCGCGCAGCGGCTGGGCCCGCGAGCCATGGCCGCGGAGCCTGTGTGTCCGGAGCCTGTGCTCCGCAGCGGGAGAGGCCACAGCAGTGAGAGGCCCGCGTACAGCAAAAAAAAAAAAAAAAAAAAACACACATTTATTATCTCAGAGTTCTGGAGGCCAGAATATGAAACAAGTCTTACTGGACTAAAATCAAAGTGTTGGCAGGGCTGCATTCCTTCTGGAGGCTCTAGGAGAAAATTTGTGTCTTTGCCTTATTTAGCTTCTAGAGGCCATCTGCATTCCCTGGCTCATGGCTTCTTCCCCCCATCTTCAAAGACAGCAGCATAACATCTTCAAATCTCTCTCTGACTGTGAGTGTCCTGGCTTGTGATTAAGTTGAGCCCATCCAGATGATCCGGGATAATCTTCCCATCTCAAGGTCCTTAACTTAATCACATCTGCAAAGTCCCTACTGCAATGTGAAGCAACGTATGCACAAGTTCCAGAATTAGAACATGGACATCTTTGGGGAGCCATTACTCTGCCTACCACACATATTGCTATCTCTAATTTACATTCATATTTTCTTTCTGACCTCCCACCATTTCCTATTTTTATTCTCTTTCTCCCATAGTGAAACTTTGGTTTTATTTATCAAATGGGCCCATAAGAAACTTTTCCTCAAATCACTTTTTGTTTAAATTAGAAAATTTATGGATAAATTGGGACAATTTATGAATGAATTGGGCAGTGAGTACTTAATATCATTTTATTTTGTAGGCATTGTAAAATCATATGTTGTGACAAAATGGGCCCTTTATTACCAAACATTCAGTGCAGGGAATAAATAAACAAAAATCAAATCTAGCTATTTTAAATAGGAAATGATGTAATGCATGAAATCAGGTGCTTATAGAATTATTTCAAGGAAAGTATGGGCAGGTCCCTGGCTGAATAAGGGATTTATCCCATAAAATAGACAATAGATCCAGGAGAGTTATTACTATTTCTGAGTAAAATAGAGCTAAGTCAGATAGTGGAATTGGACTGCTATCTCATCCTTCTCATGACCTTTTGCCAGTAGTAACTAACAAGAAACACAAAAATAGGGTGTTCTTGTCACTTCTACCTTCCACATCTTACATGGGAGCATGTATTTGTCAAGGTAGCTGAAAGTGAGTCTAGGAAATGTGCTTTTACTTCCACCATCTTCCAACAAAAAGGGGAGCAGAATGGATTTTGACTGCTGAATATGCTTCACAGACACCACATTCTAAAAGACTTTCAATAAAGGTGTTTCCTAGATTTTCTACAATCTAGTATTATGTCTAAATTTCTGCCAACATTCTTAGGACATAATTCCAATATGTGCCACTTTCGATCAACTTTGCTAGATTGTGTTCCTATTATAACAACCCACCTTCTCGGTGGCTTAACCACAAGGAAGTTCTTCTTGTTCCCACTGCATGTCAGCCGCAGCTCTACTCTGGGATTGCTCCAACCACAGCAGTCAGCTATGACTCTTGTTCTGTTCTGCTTGGCTTTGCCCCATGAATATTCTTCATTCATGGATATGGGCTAAAGCAGCCACCATTTTGGAACATACTACTCTCTTTAGAGTGCTATCCAAAACTGGACTCAAAGTTTCCACTTAGAATTTGCATACTTCACTTCTGCTCATATCCCATTGGTTAAGTAAGTCAAAGGGACCAGCCACAACTCAATGAGGTAAGGAAATAAACTTCTCCTTCAGGTGAACTCTGGCTTCTACAACAAACACTGGCCTCAGTGAAGTCCTATTCTTCTGCATTTCGTGTTTTTGAATTTTTTGAAATTCTCCTTATTCCTCCTTAAGTTCCATCAACTTAAGTTATCCAAAATGACTCTTTGATTCTTACAAAGAAATGTAGGTATATTAAACAATTAATCATATATTTTTATGATTTATTATTTATGTCCTCTGTGTAGTGTTTGGTAATTAGTAAATGCTCAATAATAACTATATAACCCTATGTGCCAAAGAGAAATCATATCATTTCCATGTGACAAAAATACGCTGATGGAGATCCTAGTATTATACTAATTTCAACTAAATGCAATTTGAGGTTTAAATTTTTTTTCAGTGTTCCCAATATCACCATTAGCTAATGGCAGAGTCAATATTTAAACTCAGGCAATCTGACTCAGAAACATGTACCTAACTGAACACTATGCATTTAACTGAAATAAAGAAACATTGTGTTCAGTTAGGATGTGGCAAACTTCAGTGATACAAATTAGTTATATTTATAGGTTGTACATCATGTAATAAATATAACTAAAGTTATAAAGTTAAATGTTCAAGGAATTGTTAATTTACTTGCTACGTTTTTAACTGAATATTTTCTAGCAGTTGCTTTTTTTTCTTTTTAAATTTTTTATTGAAATATAGTTGATGTACAAAATATGTTACTAACACACCACTGTAAAGCAATTATACTCCAATAAAGATGTTTAAATAAATAAATAAATAAGCTACAAGGATATATTGTACAACACTGGTAATATGGCCAATATTTTATAATAACTATAAATGGAGTATAAGCTTGCAGTTGCTTTTAATGTGACAGTTTGTAAGACTATAGCGCTGTAGGTGGATTTTTTGCAAAGATGGCCACAGTAAAGTCTCCTCTACCAATGTTCATGCCTCTTTGTAATTAACTTTGATTCTCTTCCCATCAGGAGGTAGTGTGTGTTTTCACCCCTGAATTTGGGCCTGGGAAATAGTTAATCAATAGGAGTGCTGTATCAACCTTTCTAAAAGCAATGTCATTAGTTCTGTATACAAGCAAAAGCTTGTAATTAAAGGAAAGAAAGGCATGCTTATACATTGCTATTTTTTGAGGTTCAGATAATTACAGGTGCTACACAGAAAACTGAGCATATTTTCAAAACTGAGCATATTTTCAAAGAAAAAGCAGGATTTAAATGGCAACAAAGGGTGTTAATGTATATCATTCTAAATTAAGCTTAAATGTTATCCCAACAATCTTGAATCTATCCAAAGTGTTTATGTTTACATCTCCTTTTCCATGTAGTAATTTTTTTAGTATATTTAGTTTAAGTTCCCTTATAGATAGCAGTTTAGCTTTTGTTTAATTTTTCCTCACTAATGGGAATAATAATAATAACAGTAATAGTAATGATAATAATCATGATAAATCAGGCCTGAGTTTCTTTTCACAGTCAACTTACATAAAGACTAACTTTGAAAACTATAACTTGATGAAAACAGTAGTCACGGTACAAAGCTGCATTCTCCCCCTCAATGGATCTCTTAAAAGTAACATTATAATCAGATATTTCTGTGATGACAGAAAACAAAACAAAATAAAAACATAAATAGTACGAAGGGAATGCATTAAGTTTCATATGGTTGATATTTTTAAAATAATATTCCTTTACTAAAGCTTATAAAATTTATTTCAGTTGTGTGTTCACAGAGTTAATAACGTTGGTAGAAACAAAGAACATTTGGCCTACATATTTAATATAAAATTATTGAATAAATAAAATAAATTTTTTTTCAAATATCTAAGTACTATACATAAATTCAACCTTTAATCCAATAATTCTACTTGTAGGCTCTATCCCCAAGGTGTACTCACACAGCATGAAAAGAGGTATGCACAAGGGTATTTACTGCAGTCCTATTTGTAATAGCAGAAGGTTGGTGAAAATAGGCAACTGATTTAATGAACTAAGAAAAGCCATACAATAGAGTACTATGTAACTGTAAAAGGGAATGCTAAACTTACCTATAAAGAGAGGATAACAGGATTTATTAAGTTAAAAGAGGTAAAGAGAAAATGAAATACATATATTTACATATTTTTTTGAAGTTCAGAAAAATTAAAAGTTCAAAACAATTAAAAAGCTAGCTAAAGAAGCTCCTATATATGCAAATATCTGTGTTTTCTCATTAAGCATTATTGCACAGTAACCATAACATTTTAAAAATATTTGTTTATAGGTAAGGGTGGGAATAGATTAGAGAGATAATATTAGAATGAAGCCATCTATGAATGTACATTATATTGTAAATATGACTTTGGAAACATATAAACATTTTGCATAATTATAAAACAAAATTAAATCAAAGATAAGCAAATTCCTAAAAATTGAAATTGAAGAAAGTGAAAATGTGTGTAGAGGTACAAACCTGTGATGTAACCACACAAAGTGGAAGTCTTCCCAGTGGCATTCAACTAGAGTAATTTGATTACACATCCTGATGGGATAATCCCTAAGGATAAAAAACATACAAAACAATGTTTATATTAATATAATTGTTATTTTTTCACTAATTATATTGCTTATGGTATCATCAGTTTTGAGACTGTTAAGCATGTAGTGATGCAATGTAAGCTAAAACAAATAAGTAACAAAGTTTATGTAATAAGATTAAAAATTTTAGTGTGGGAGAATAGGGATTGAACAGAAGGATGAGACAAATCATATAATTTTGAAGGTCAATTGGGAACATTTTGGAACTTATATTTCATTTAAAAATATATCTTTTTCTAGCTTAGTTAGGTAAAAACACTGAGAAAGAAAAACACTGAGAAACAAGTGTCCATAGTCATGAACACTTCTTGTGTACAGGTTTTGGTCTCTATTACCACTGTAAGGGACAGGGTTTGTTAGAGCAAGAGCTGCTTCGCATCAGGGATAGAAAATGTTTGGGATGATCCTCAAGCATCAAGGGCACCAAAAAATACAGCTGAAGAACTCAAGAGCCAAACTGAATAACTTCCTCTTTACAAACCATGGATAATTTGAACACCTTCAGAATTAGAACTTCAATATGCTGAAATATGTAAAAAATAATTAAATGCCTGATTTCATAACGTTTAAAAACATATTTTTGGTCATTGTGCTGGAAGCTGAGAAATCAACTATTTATTTGGAAAAGGACAAATAAAAAGAAAAACCGGAGACTTTTTTGTCTTTTCTAAACAAATCAAAAAAGAAAAACCAAAATACAAATTGCTATTCAGGAAAAATATATCTGTATAGAAATATTCTAGCTAATAAACAAAGAAGGGAAAATAATTAGAATATTAAGTTTTGCAATCTTCAATAAAATAATCCCAATTGTTACTAGCATTACAAAAAGTTAGGCAAGTAGACATTATCTAGTAGCTGGTATAAGTACACAACACCAGTTTTGAAGTTGTCTCTATATAGATTGATTCTGATGTAATCAGACCTCTAGATTGCATTATCAATTTCCAGGAAATACAGTGAAGAGAGGCACATACTTATAACACCAGTGGGAAACAATCAGCAAAATTAAGGAAAAATAACAAAAATTCTTTAATAACAACAACTGAAATTAAAGAAAATAAAATGATGGAGGAAGAAACTATAAATTAAAATAGATGTAAGAAACAAATTTTTAAAATACAATTATCTTTTATTATTCTGATTTGAAGATATATGAGAAATAAACACTGGCTAGATATTTGATATTAAAAAGCTATTAATATTTTTAAAGTGATGATAGCATTGAGATTTGCAAAAGAAGCCCTTAATTTTTAGAGGCACATACAAAAATATTTACAGACTAAATAACACAAATCCAACAATGTTACTCCAATAAATTTATTTAGCAGAAGCCAAATATCAATATGTCAGATTTGAAGTTCCTATAGAATGCACAAGGATGTTGATTATGGAATTACCCATAGTGGTTAAAAAAGGACAGAAAGAGAAATCAAATCAACATTGTAATGGATGTATTATGGATTTCCAGAAAATATGGTTGAGAGACTTGTGGAAAAGTGAGCATAGTAGGATTCTATTTTCTTTACAAGAAACACGAACAAATAAAACTTCTCATTCTATATGTGTGCCTGATGGGTGTATGAACTCTTGGGCATTCATATATACATTTGTGTAATATTATCATAAGGATACTAGTAAAAGATGAAAGGATTTGTCCTAAGGTGATGCATGGAAATATTGGGGGTAAGTGGAGGTGATTCAGGCTGATAAGTGAGAAGACAGGGAGAGCAGAATCAACTCAAAAAAGGAAAGAAAAGATGGACAAAAATTACAAGAATGTATACAATTACACCTATACATATAACTAAAATTTAAAATATGTCCATATAGGAATTAAAGATCAAACAATATAAATTAAGTTAAAAAGAAACATAGCTCTAAGTGGCAATTTTTTCCTGCTTCCAAAAAATTAGAGTTAACCACTAATAGAAAGTAGTAGAGAAAAATGCACTTCTATTAAATATACATTTTATTTAATTTATTTATTTTTATTTTTATTATTAGTTTCTGCTTTATAACAAAGTGAATCAGTCATACATATATATACATCTGTTCCCACATCCCTTCCCTCTTGCATCTCCTTCCCTCCCACCCTCCCTATCCCACCCCTCCAGGCGGTCACAAAGCACCAAGCTGATCTCCCTGTGCTCTGCGGCTGCTTCCCACTATCAATCTACCTTACGTTTGGTACTGTATATATGTCCATGCCTCTCTCTCGCTTTGTCACAGCTTACCCTTCCCCCTCCCCATATCCTCAAGTCCATTCTCAAGTAGGTCTGTGTCTTTATTCCTGTTTTAACCCTAGGTTCTTCATGACATTTTTTTCCCCTAAATTCCATATATATGTGTTAGCATATGGTATTTGTCTTTCTCTTTCTGACTTACTTCACTCTGTATGACAGACTCTAGGTCTATCCACCTCATTACAAATAGCTCAGTTTTGTTTCTTTTTATGGCTAAGTAATATTCCATCGTATATATGTGCCACATCTTCTTTATCCATTCATCCGATGATGGACACTTAGGTTGTTTCCATTCTCCAGGCTATTGTGAATAGAGCTGCATTGAACATTTTGGTACATGTCTCTTTTTGAATTATGGTTTTCTCAGGGTGTATGCCTAGTAGTGGGATTGCTGGGTCATATGGTAGTTCTATTTTTAGTTTTTTAAGGAACCTCCATACTGTTCTCCATAGTGGCTGTACCACTTCACATTCCCACCAGCAGTGCAAGAGTGTTCCCTTTTCTCCACACCCTCTCCAGCATTTATTGTTTCTAGATTTTTTGATGATGGCCATTCTGACTGGTGTGATATGATATCTCATTGTAGTTTTGATTTGTATTTCTCTAATGATTAATGATGTTGAGCATTCTTTCATGTGTTTGTTGGCAGTCTGTATATCTTCTTTGGAGAAATGCCTATTTAAGTCTTCTGCCCATTTTTGGATTGGGTTGTTTGATTTTTTGCTATTGAGCTGCATCAAAAAGAATAAAATATCTAGGAATAAACCTACCTAAGGAGACAAAAGACCTGTATGCAGAAAATTATAAGACACTGATGAAAGAAATTAAAGATGATACAAATAGATGGAGTGATATACCATGTTCCTGGATTGGAAGAATCAATATTGTGAAAATGACTCTACTACCCAAAGCAATCTACAGATTCAATGCAATCCCTATCCAACTACCACTGGCATTTTTCACAGAACTAGAACAAAAAATTTCAAAATTTGTTTGGAAAAACAAAAGACCCCGAATAGCCAAAGCAATCTTGAGAATGAAAAACGGAGCTGGAGGAATCAGGCTCCCTGACTTCAGACTATACTACAAAGCTACAGTAATCAAGACAGTGTGGTACTGGCACAAAAACAGAAAGATAGATCAATGGAACAGGATAGAAAGCCCAGAGATAAAGCCACGCACATATGGTCAACTTATCTTTGATAAAGGAGGCAGGAATGTACAGTTGAGAAAGGACAACCTCTTCAATAAGTGGTGCTGGGAAAACTGGATAGGGACATGTAAAAGTATGAGATTAGATCATTCCCTAACACCATACACAAAAATAAGCTCAAAATGGATTAAAGACCTAAATGTAAGGCCGGAAACTATCAAACTCTTAGAGGAAAACATAGGCAGAACACTCTATGACATAAATCACAGCAAGATCCTTTTGGACCCACCTCCTAGAGAAATGGAAATAAAAACAAAGATAAACAAATGGGACCTAATGAAACTTCAAAGCTTTTGCACAGCAAAGGAAACCATAAAGAAGACCAAAAGACAACCCTCAGAATGGGAGAAAATATTTGCAAATGAAGCAACTGACAAAGGATTAATCTCTAAATACACATTTTTAAAGAAGATATCCTTAACAAGAATCAAGTGAAGTCATGCTAGTTAATCTTGTATTTCCTCTGCTTTTGGAGTCTCACAAAATAACATTCTCTTTTTGGTAAAAGAAAGTTTTCTTTTAAAAATGTATTGCTATTACTAATATTATTAAGCTATGAGATATGTAAATTATATACACTTTCCTTATTTGAAAATTCTACTTCATATTTTTATGTTCTTTTAATAGCCTTCAGATAAATCTGGAACAAGATTGAAGATGGTTATTTTATGCACAACTCAATAGCTTTAATTGCAACATTTATCATGCAAAAGTTCTGGCTGCCAAGAATGTGTTGGCACTAGGCAAAAGTGTAGCTTCCCCACAGGGATTTTATTATCCAACATCAAGGAATATCTGCAGCATTGTGGTCATTGTCACCAAGAGCCTGCCCTAAGCAACAGAAAACAAGTTTGAGAAGAGAATAGAGAGAAACTTAATTTAATTTTAAAATATAATTTTTTGTACATGTTTTCCACTAACCCTTTATAATGGATTAACATATATAAATATTAATACACTAAGTCACCAAAGCCATCAAATCACTGTTATTAGAGAAAGTAAGATCTTAAAAATAGCAACATCAAATTAACAATAAAGGCTATTTTCTAAGAGTTCACTACTTAGTCCAGTTTATGGGACTTAAATAGATTGTGCTGCACCTATATTTATTCCTAGAATATTTTCCCTGCATTATAAACTAATAAATAAGCAAAAAATGAAAATATAGTTTATTCCAACCAAGTGCTTAAAAGAAGAATAAAAGCATTTCATAAAATCTGCCTTCAACACAGAATACTGCAGTTATCATGGTTTTGTGGTTATATTATAATAATTATGAGATAGATTGTGAGTAAATGTTTATTACTGATAATAATGCAATTAAAAAATTCTGGAGCATTGAAATAAATTTAATTAGCTTTTAAAGTAAAACAGTTTATCTTAAAACATATACACATATATAACAAAGTAAAAAGAAACATTCCTTTTCACTTTAATATCAATATGCTTTTTTAGTGTTGTGAATATATAAACTGAAAGTTATTAGTCGTGTGAATCTCTACCAATGAAAAAAAAAGAAATATATTGTCAGCCATCAGCCTATAGTACCAGTTATAAGATTGGACACAGAATCTAGTTATCTAACTGACTTTTCTTTTTTCTTTTTCAATTTTCAATGGTGATTTATTCTGTGTTTATAATGTTTTTTTCTTTTTTTTTGAATTTTATTTTATTTATTTTTTATATAGCAGGTTCTTTTTAGTTATCTATTTTATACATGTTAGTGTATATAGGTCAATCCCAATCTCCTAATTCATCCCACCACCACCACCACCCTGCATCCTGCCCCCGCGACAGACTTTTTCTATGTAAAGGGTTAGTATTGCATATGTGTGTGTGTGTGTGTGTGTGTGTGTGTGTGTGTGTGTGTAGAGGTTGAGGAGCTATTGATGGGGAAAGAGAAGCAAAACATGACAGAACTGGAACCAAGAAAATGTGTCAGCAGGATGTAGCCACACACAAACTTTGTGCTAGAAGATACAGAGAAATACATTTTATGTGTAATATCCTTGTTTTCATTCTGGTGTATGATCCAGGGATATGCCAGGGGTTTCAGGGATATGCCAGAAGACATGAAAGAAACATGGTGCTTCTTTGGGGAATAAAAAAGTTTTTTGAAGCAATGGTGTCTGCTGAGCAAAAACTCAATTCCAATTCCTTTCTCATTTGCTGGTATATATTAGAGAGGCTTGAGGGGTATCCGTTTGAAGTATCTCTGTCCAGGAAAATGTGAGTCTTGGGGGGTTTCTAGGAAAAAAATATGTTTGTGGTCAATACCTTACCTTTTTTCTTGCCTTGGGTGAAGATATTCAATGGAGTTTAATTAGCTGTTTTGTAATCACGAGTTAAGAAAACTACACAGTAAGAGTGAAAAAGCAGAAATTTAGTATTTTTTTTTCTTTTGTGAAATCATTAGGACCCTGCACTATTCCTAAATTCTCTTTCTCCAAATTTCTTGTTGTGAAAGATTTAAAAAATTGGTTAGTAAATTTTATTCAGTTAATTCACTACAAATATTATTTACTCCTAGCTGAAATATTTCTGGTAGTACACAGAGGAAGTTAATTGTAAACTTGTTGATGGCTACTTCGTAGCAGACTTCAGATTGTTGGGGAATTTTCACTTTCCTTACACATATAAGGTTTATATATAACAATAAATTTGTTTGCAAACACAGATTCTATCTCTTCTCAACATGGGTATGCTTTCCACAGTCTGAGATAAATGACTGTCTATCATTATTAATATTATCATATTATTATTGAATTAGTATCAGATAATTTGATAATGATGCATATTTGGGGTTAATCATGATAATGAAGTAATTTGGGTGTGGTCAAAGTTAAGTGGAAGTCACAGAGGGAAAGAGAGAGAGAAAGGGCTATAATCAAATGCAAAAAAACATCAGAGAGAAACTGAAGTCAGTAATGAATCTGCAGAGCCAGAAGCCAGGGAGGAGGAATAGGAGAAGACTGGCCTATACATTATGGGGCAAGAAACATCAAGGAAATATCAAAGGCTTTCTTCCTTTGAAGCTGTATCTTAGGGCTGGAGTTGAGCCTTTTCTGGGTTTCAGACAGCACTATTACTATGGGGCTGAGGAACAACATATGGCCTGGGAACTGAGGTCACCTCAGATCCTGCAGAGCTGGAAGATTACATGAGCTAATGATTACTGACAGGTAAGCATTTTTTTGTGTGTGTGGTATGCGGGCCTCTCACTGTTGTGGCCTCTCCTGTTGCAGAGAACAGGCTCCGGACGTGCAGGCTCAGAGGCCATGGCTCACGGGCCTAGCCGCTCCGATCTTCCCAGACTAGGGCACAAACCCGGGTCCCATGCTTCAGCAGGCAGACTCTCAACCACTGTGTCACCAGGGAAGCCCAGGGAAGCTATTTTTAATTTATACCGAAGCTTGATATTGTACCATTGCCAATCACTACAATTAAAATGTGCGTTGCCTCGATTCTTCCACTCTAGCCACTAGGAGTAATTGATACTGGATGAACTCTCCTGCCTGAATAGTTATAAAACTGGGCAGAATATATGAGACAACTGTTTTCAGGCATTAGATAACAGACCTCACAGAACTACAATCCTTTAGAGAAAGGAAACACACATTTCTATTTTCACACCACCTTTCTTCCAGGGTCACTTTTCGGCCATGGTAAAGAGAGGTAGAGACCAAGTAGGGCACAAAGTCTTTTGGTGTGCCCAGGAGGCAGATAGCAGATTTCAAGGTTCCTGAGGTAGCTGGAATTTATGGAGCAGGTTACCAGAAGAAGGGAGCTACACAGAGGGCAATCCCTAAATCTACATGGGGGTTTCCTGCAGGAGCTTGGCAGAGGATGAAGCCACATACATGCAGGGAAAGATTCAGTGGGACATGCATGTCAGGGAGATATTGGACCAGCCTAATTAGACTACAGATGCCTCACTGTGCATTTCCAGTATCCAGTTAAGTAAGACTCCATAAAAGCCACTTAGGAGTTAAGGACCATGTCCCAAGGACAACATTCTGGGCTAAGGATAAAACTGAAATAAAACAAAGAATAAAACCAATCCTGACGGCCTGCCAGAAGGAATCGTAACACCCTTTAAAGCAGGGCTTGAAAACTTTTCTTGTAACAGGCCAAATAGTAAATATTTCAGGCTTGAGGGCCACACCTAGTCAACTCTGCAATTGCAGGTAGAAAGGAGCCTTAGACAATAGGTCAACAAATAAATGGGGCTGTGTTCCAACAAAGCATTATTTACAAAAATATGCGTTAAGCAGATTTAATCCATAACCATAATTTGCTGATCTCTGCCTTAAAGGAAGACAGTATAATCCAGACGCCCCAAAAACTTATCCACAATATTGAGCATAAACGAATATAGGAGTTTCACTTTTAATCTTTGGTATGGGCCAAGTGGTAGGGGTAACTTAGGAAAGTATACCTAAGCTCTAACTATACAATGGCATGCCAGGTACTTGTAAGTCTTTATTATTTATTTATTTATTATATCTTTATTGGAGTATAATTGCTTTACAATGCTGTGCTAGTTTCTGTTGTACAATAAGTGAATCAGCTGTAAGTATACATATATCCCCATATCCCCTCCCTCTTGAGCCTCCCTCCCATCCTTCCTATCCCACCCCTCTAGGTGGTCACAAACCACCTAGCTGATCTCCCTGCACTATGCAGCTGCTTCCCACTAGCCATCCATTTTACATTTGGTAGTGTATATATGTCGATGCTACTCTCTCACTTCATCCCATCTTCCCCTTCCCCCCACCGTGTCCTCAAGTCTGTTCTCTACGTCTGTGTCTTTATTCCTGCCCTTCCACTAGGTTCATCAGTACCATTTTTGTGTGTTAGCATACAGTATTTGTTTTTCTCTTTCTGACTTACTTCACTCTCTATGATAGTGGAAGTCGTTAGTTTCACATTAATAAGTATCTTCATATAAATATGGAGATGTGATTCTTAAATTATTTTTATAAAATTTTTTAATATTAGTAATGTGACACATGTTTGCAGTTGAAATATCAACTGGCAAGGATGGATTTAAAATTAACATTGTTTTTCCTAATAAACACATCCCATCCTGCAATTATTTCCAGAGATAACAATTTTAATTATTTTAATTTTTTTCCTGATAGTTCTATTCAGTATCTGAATGATTTGTCTATATACTACCCCCTGGATTATCAAATTTAGTTATTATCTATTTACATTTTCCACTTGGAGGTGAGATTTGGGCCCTCCTTTATAAATTCCATCTGTCCATTGCCATTTTTGCTATACAATTATAGTACTATTTTTATTTTTCAATCAACAAAAAGTCATTATTTTTATAATTAAGCAAGTATTGTTAATGACAGAGCCAAAGTATATACTCTGGTTATATTTTCAATCATATACAGCTTTTATTATTATTATTATTAGACTTATTATTTTCTTTCTTTTACTCTTGCAGAACTTTCTTATAAGGATTTTTACATTTTATTCAAAAGATGTATAACGTCAGATATTTTGTTCAGTTCATAATTCACTCTGTGTGTGTGACCTTTATTTTTTATTTATTTTCATTTTACTTTTTACTTATTGCCTATCTATATCTACTAGAGGCTTCATTGTACAATCTGGTCTATTCTTTAGACCTATTCTACACTATCTTCTTGGGCTTCTTGATGAATCAATTTGCTGAGTTCTATTTTATTTTTCCTTGTTTTAACTTGTTTTTTTTAGAGAACAGTATCTACAAGTTCCTAAGAAAGTGTCAGTATGCCAACAAATTTTGAGGAATATGCTGTATTTCATCAACTTAAAGATCAACTTTTAAAAACATTTCTGAAATTAAGATGCATTTTTACAATGAAGGTGTCTTACAATTATTCTCAGCTAGGCAACAGTATTGATATAGTGGTTGACGTTATTGCATGCAGTGAACTTACTCTAAAAGCCATCTGTTGATATTTTCTTATACAATAACAAGGCACCAGGATCAAAATTTACGTAATAAATAATAGTGGCTTTGCAGCATCGCCGTTAGCTTGATGTCACAGAGAACAATATTGTAAAGGAAATGAAAAACATTAATTATTCTGAGCCCAAAGTAATTCAGAAGCATCATGCCCTAAATGTGAAGAAATTTTAGAAATGCTTTAACTCTCTCAGTCAGAATTGGCCACATTATGCTAGAGATTGCTATAGGCTATCACATCAAATGTTTGTCTATCATTCATATTTATAAAGATTATTCTGCAAAGCAGCAATTTAAGGTGTTTTTAACTTGTAATTCAATCATCTTACTGAGGCTACCTCCATGGTTACTGAAAAAGTAGAGAAGAGAGAGAATGGAAAAATCTCACATTACATGGGTTTCACTGCGTTAGCATTGGTTAGAAGTAATCACGGGGGCCCACTCATGTGCAGACAGCCTAGGATGTGATGTCTTAATTTAGGGAAATAGAACTAAACCTAATATTGGTGAATACAAATAATGCCTATCAGAGTTCACTACCTGATTGTCAAATATTTGATTCATGCCAAACAGATAGAACCCTCCTGAAGGAAGACAAGCCCCAAATCCCATTCAAATTCAAGACTGAGCTCAAAGACGAAGCTGTAATACACTAGAGTTTTCATATATTTTTTTAAGATAAGGTCATTTTCGATCTGAGGACCTGTGGAAAAAAAAATTATCCATCCTTCATATCCCGTATGCCAAAATTCAGTTGCCTGTTCAGCAAGAGTCCATATGAAGGGATACGGCCACTGGTCCACAGCATTCTGAAATGCTATGTGCACCCAGGGCTCCTATTCTGGGGAGAGGATGTTCTCATTTCCTGTTAAGGCACTGATTTTGTTCTCTGTGAGTACCTTCCTTCTTTTCCTCTGGGGATGCTGGCTTTACTCTCTGGGAAGGAGATTTCTTTCTTTTCTATTATTTTCCTCAGCCAATGTGAAGTTGACAATGGGGAATATGCTCTCTTTGAGGACTGACTACTTTTCTTAGTTTACTGCCTGCTCAAAAATGATTTAGAGTGTTAATTTTTAAATTTTTTAGGTATCTTGTGATTTACCCATTCAGTACAGATTCATTTCTTTGGCAATTATACAAATTCTCAGATCTGCTGTATTTCCTTGCTTTCTTTGCCCCATGTCTTTTGCTCCTTGATTTGGCAGAGACAATTTTGAAGTTTTTGCAGTTTTAGAGAAGGCTAAAACTTAGTCAAATTTTTTCCCTAAATTACTGGACTCAACATCTTTAATCTTATCTGTTATAACAGGGAGAATTGCTCAGTTGAAAGGCTTCTTTGCATGTTTCCTTCTCATGTGTTTCTTAAACTTGTTGTTTATTCATTAGAATGGAGAAGCAGCTGTCTTTTCCAATTCTAAAGTCCATGAACTTCTGGACTCTTCTCACACCCGTATGCAAATCAACCAATTCTTTAACACACTAATTTCATTCTGATGATACCTAGAAAAAACACCATGGATAACAACAAAAGTGCATTACTATTTCATTAAAAGTGTGATCTACTTCTCATGGTAGTGTACATAGTAATTTTAGTGAAAGTTTTGCCACTGAAACATGGAATGCCATCATTCCAGGCCCTATTGCTTTCTTCACTACTCATGGCCCAGCCATATATTTTAAGTTTCTAGGTCATTGCCCTATTTTTGTGTCAATATTCGCATTCATCAAAATGGGATTGGGCTTCCCTGGTGGCGCAGTGGTTGAGAGTCCACCTGCTGATGCAGGGGACATGGGTTCGTGCCCTGGTCCAGGAGGATCCCACATGCCGTGGAGCGGCTGGGCCCGTGAGCCATGGCCACTGAGACTGTGCGTCTGGAGGCTGTGCTCCGCAACGGGAGAGGCCACAACAGTGAGAGGCCCGCGTACTGAAAAAAAACCCCAAAAACAAACAAACAAAAAAATGGGATATATTATACTGCAGTAACAGAATTTCAATGATTTAATGCAATAAAAGTTTATTTCTTACTTATGCAAATTATTTTGCAAATCTAGCTCAATTTTCAGAGACACTGTCTTCTGTGTGGTGAATCAATGGCCAAGTTGCTTCAAACCTGTGGCAATGTCTCCAACAATCACCACTTCAGTGCAGAAATTTCATATTTCACTTCTGTTTCCATTTTATTATCAGGCCAATAGACATGGCAATAATTCACTGCATGGGGATTGAGACTCTCAGTCTTCCATGCATCCAGAAATGGAGGAAAATGGACACTTGTAAGATCTACCACTTAAACTGAGTTATTTTAGTCATATTTTCCTTGTATTAAGGAGAAAAATCTATATCTAAATAAAATTAAGAGATTTGTCAAAGGGTATAAAATAAGTGTTCTATGTGAAATAAAGCCTGTGTTATAGCTTTTTTAGCAGGGTTTTTTCTCTCTAGTGACACATAAAAATGGTATCTCTTACAACCAATGGCCTCATAGATTTGATGACAAATAGTACAGTTAAATATATAGATAGAAATAAATATCTATGAAATGATTTAAATAAAATTTATATGCATGTAAGTGTGCACTATTGTAAAAACCAGGTCTAAAACAATGTAAATTTTTTCAGTATATATGTTGTTATGTCTTTTCCACTTTTTAAAAACTTTACTTATTGAGTACTTACTTTCTGTCAGTAATAATTCTAAGCAATTACCCATGTATCAAATTACTCATTATTGTAAATTATAAGAAAACTGTATTTAAGAGATAAAATCCATTAAACATAAAAATGATGTTATCCGTACAATAAAGAAATTTCCCAGAAACTTTTGAGCAATCCAACTGTTTAGTTTTATAGATTTTTACTAAGTTTTGCAACTGTGCAAAACTGCCAATATTCAAAGTAGAATAATTGATTTCTATAGCAGTGCACTGATGATAGTGTATGAATCACAATTGTATGTAATCACTGATATATATGTACTTTTATATAGTAGTCATTAAGATATGGGAAATAAAATAATATTAATATTAAAAATAATACTAAATTATAAGTTATAGAATTGTCTATAATTTATTTGTAAGAACAGGAGTGGATTTGAATTTTTTAATTGTTAAAGACTCATGAGGAAAATATTTATTCCCACCAGTATGTTATGATATACAATTTGAAAATCCTGGGTGAATATAAGTCTGATCTATTTCAGTGTTTCTCATACCTTCTTGTGCATCAGAGTCCCCTAGGATGTTTTGATAGAAATCAAATTCCATTCATTCCCACTCAGGGCAGTAAAATTAGAATCTCTGGAGCTTCACATAGCTGCTTACAATTTTTTGAAGCCCTTTGTAATTCAAGTGTTAAGCTAGTGTTCAAAATCACTGATGCTAGGAAGACAATAAAAACAACCATCAAAAACAACAAAATAACACATTCTTTGTTGTTCAAATACCCTGCATTTAATTATTTTCTTTCATTTTTAACCTGCATTTTCAGGCAAGCTACCTAAACTCTATAAACTTTAATTTCCTCCTCTATTAAATGATTGATGACAGTTTCTATCCCAAAGAAACTATTCTGAATTTTTGTCAAATTGGCATTATTTCTAGTGCTGTTCTTTACAATGAAGGGAAAAGATCTGGAACCATGTTTAGCAGAATGCCCTCTCTGTATGATATTTAGTAAGAATAAGAATGAGACAAACTCATGTAAGGCAAGGGGAATGGGAGTAAATTATGTGATTCCTAAGAAGTGGTTGTAGTGAACAAACATGAGATTCACAGAGCTTGGAACTGCTTATCTATCACCTGCTTTAATGCTGATGACAGAGACAGGAGGGACATTCTTGAGAATCACAACAGGTTCCTTTGAGAACCACCTGAGCTAACAGATCAGGTTAAGGGCTGCAGCCTCTACTTGCTTGACTTTCTGCTGTAGCAATCTTGGCCTTTTTGGTGACTTTACTCATCTTTGTTTCCCCACCTTTCTCATTTCTCTCCTGTAAATCCTAACTCCTACGTTAAAGTCCCTTATTCTGTTTTTCTGACTGAGCCTAGACTGAGATGGTATTATGGCAGAGTTTAAGAAGATAGCATAATCTTTGGTTTGGAGATTACAGCTATGCAGGACAAAGCCCCAGTTCCCTAATGTGGTCACTGTTCTGTCTGACAAACATTCTTGCCAGAACCTATAGACCGAATAAATGAATGAATAAATAAATAAATAAATAAATAAACAACTAGTGGGTACAATATAGACCACTGGTGTCCTCAGTTCCATTGTATCCATCATATCAATGCTGTGTTCCACTGTTGTCACAGAGAGATAAACTGAATAATCTCTAGTTCCTCAACATTTACCCTGGTATGGAGTTCTTATTAATATTATATCAGCTCCCCACAAAATCCACATAATGGTTTGCTCCACTAACTAACTGTAATAGGGAAGCTCCCACTAGATACATGTTTAATGCTTAAAAAGAAAATCTAAAATCAAACTAAGCATGCACCCTGAGGCCTGAGAGAAAAATAACTATAATCTTAAAAGCTAATGAAGTTCTCCATATTTTGTAGTGCTCTGTTAATGAAACCAATAACATTCTAACTTGGTTGAAGCTTCATCTAGTTGTGCTTCTAGACTAGTCCCTGGGGCTAATACTAAAGTCCCACAAATACTACAGAGTAACAGAAAGAAAATATACTCATTCAGTACCCAGAAGCAGTGATATCAGAATGCAGACAACTTTCAAATATTCAGATTGGTTATATTTTTCTGCTTTTCATTTACTGAACTATCTTTGACATTTTTATCTCAATTTCACCTTTTATCCTTAAACTGCTAGAAGCAAAGTAGACAAAGAAAATAGATATTCAGTTTTTAAAAAATCATAGCATTTGAGGGTCAATAGATGGATCCTCAGGGTATTATGCTAAAGGAAATAAGTTAGAGAAAGACAAATACCATAAGATCTCTCTGACAGGTGGAATCTAAAGAAAAAAAAGAAAAAGACCTGGGACCTGGCCCCACCCACAAGTGGGCCAGAACCAGCCCTGGGACCCTTCAGTTCCCACAGCCAATCACACTGGGACCAGGCCCTGCCACCAGCAAGCTGGCAGCCACCACATGAGGCAAGGCCTGGTAGCCAACTGGGCTTGGGGCCAGCCCCATCAACCTGTTCACCCCCAGTAATTGGCCCCAGCACAAGAGAAGGGGCCATGCAACCCACATAGGGGGCGGCTGTAGAGCATATAGCTTTGGTGACCAGAGGGGACTGTCCTTCTGGGCCCCATGGGACACCTCCTTCATAAAGCCATTTCTCCAAAATTGGGAAACATAATTGACCAACATAATAGATAGAAATAAACAAGGAAAATTTGGCAAAAATGAGGAGACAGAAGTATATGTTCCAAATGAAGGAACAAAAAATAACCTCAGAAAAAATAACTAAATGAAGTGGAGATAAACAGTTTACCTGATAAATAGTTCAAGATAATGATCATAAAGTTGCTCACTGAACTCAGAAGAAAAATGGCTGAACACAGTGAGAAGGTTAACAGAGAGATATAAAATATGAAAAAGAACCAAACAGACTTGAAGAATACAAGAACTGAAAAACAAAACAAAACAAAAAAACAAAACTAGAAGGATACAGCAGTAGGTTCCATGATACAGAGGAATGGATTAGTGAATTGGAAGATAGAATTGTGGGAATTACCCAAGCTGAGCAGAAAAAATAATTTTAAAAAATGATGATAGGTTAAGAGATCTCTAAGACAACATCAAGTATTATAGGGGTCCTAGAAGGAGAAAAAAGAAGGGGGCAGAGAACTTATTTGAAGGAATAATAGCTGAAAACTTCCCTAACCTGCTAAAGGAAACAGATATCCAGGTCTAAGAAGCATAGAGAGTCCAAAACAAGCTGAACTCAAAGAGGACCAAATGAAGACACAATATAATTAAAATGGCAAAAATTAAAGATAAAGAGAGAATCATAAAATCAGCAAGAGAAAACTAATTTCATACAACAGAACTCATAAGACTCTCAGCTGACTTTTCAGCAGAAACTCTGCAGTCCAGAGAGGTGTGGCATGATACATCCAAAGTGATGAAAGAAAAAAAACTATGAGCAAGAATACTCTACCCAGGAAGGCTATCATTCAGATTGGAAATAGAAATAAAAATTTTACAGATAAGCAAAAGCTAAGTGAGTTCAGCAGCACTACACCAGGTTTATAAGAAATGTTAAAGGGACTTCTCTAAGCAGAAAAGACAACAACTAGAAATGTGAAATTATGAAAGGAAAAATCTCATTGGCAAACATACAGTAAAAGTAGTAGATCAACCACTTATAAAACTAGAAGAAAGGTTAAAAGACAAAAGTAGTAAAATCATCTATATCCACAATAAGTAGTTAAGGGATACACAAGAAATCACTTTGTCCTAATTCTTATCATCTAAAATAAAAATTACTATTTGTAGCGAGTTTTGAAACACTTCTCTAAAAAGTATATTTAAGTCTTGACCAGGAGACTAAGTAGTAGTAAGTAACATCATTAGCTTCAAAGATAGCTTTGGAAAGGATTCACACAAGGGAAGACATTTACTCATCAATGTTTTAGAAATATTTTTACGGCTTCATTGTGGAGTATAGATTGGAAGGGGATAAGAGGATAGACATGATTTCTAATCAGCAGACCTTTTACAGTAATATAGGTGAAAAGTGATGGTGTCTTCAATAACATAGTATATATAGAGAAAGAAAAAAGTAGGTGAATTTTACAGACAGATAAGTGGTGGTATGGTTGTAAGACTGGTGTTTGATGGAATATGAGAAGTGAGGGAGAAGACAGAGTCACAGATATTTCCTAAGACAGAGGGAAGTATGGGAAGAAGAGATAGCCAGGGGAAGAGGAGGAAAGTAAAAAGGTTTTAAAGTGATAGAGAATTCAGATGTGGATGTGTTGAGTTTAAGACGCATTCAAACTACTGAACATTTATTTTATAGTTGAGTATTGGGAATTAGAGTGCAGATGGAGAAGGGCAAAGGTACAGGAAAACTCAGAATTTAGTATCAGGAAAATCAAGGGATGAGTGTTTTACAAAAAAAGGTGTTAAGAGTGTTAAGGTTGATATAACTACATTTCTAGAATTTTTTAAAATTAAAATTCATATTTTCACAAGAAAAAAATATTTTAAGTCCTTCATATGATTTATTTTCTCCTGTCAACCATAATAAGATGATATATAAATTCTGTCTTAACCAGAGGGTTTATAAACACAGGCTTATCCAAGCCCACTTACAGGCAAGACAAGTACTGCTTCTTGAAATGGTCCTACCATGGACCTTCTTGTCATCCAAACTAAGTCACCCACTTTCCTGGCTTTATCTTCACTGTACTGCATGGTCATCTCAACCAAAAGACCTTGAAGTTGTTATGAGTGACAAAGGCCTATTAAGATCAGAAAAAAAAGGAAGAGTTAAAATGAGTAGCTAATATAGATAAGGTACAATGAGAAATATATAATTTTCAATATTTCAGAACTTTGAGAATGTTTAAATGTTGATGAGAAGGGCCAAATTGAGATCGATTAATATGAATTTATCATGATGTCACAAGCCCACTTTTGTGATTTTTCTTTTTTCACAGCTATCAGAAGTCTGCACGAAGGCAAAGAGGAAACCAAAATATAAATGAAAGTATGTGTGTGTATGTGTTTTCCTAGAAAGTTGTGACAGAAGCAGAAGGGCAAAGAAATTGAGAAAATTGTCCAAAGATCCATGAAAAAGTTGAGCCATGATATGAAGGCACTTGTATCACACAGAGTTCTTGGTTACAAGAATCAGAATTATATCAGACAATATATTCATTAAATGATATTTCATACCTCACAGACTCTCCAGTAGTGCCAGAGAGTTTGGCAGGGGAAGTTACTAAGCAGGAAAAGTACATAGACTAGTATGGGAATTGCTTTAGGGAAGAAACTACTGCTACAACCATTCTGCAATGGGTAGTTCATCAAAGACATCATGGCTTTTATAGGTAAGTCAAGGGAGTGGAAAGCAAAATTCCTGATCCTGCTGTCCTCCTAAAGCTAAATATCTCCAATGCCTCCTCAAGAAAAACAGAATTCTGTGCATCTGTGCTTTCTCACTTTTGAATCACAGACCTGTGTTATCTCTGGTCCTATGACTAAAAAGGCAAGTTTTGGCTTTTACACTGGTAGATGTGAATCACAGTAGGAGAAATTTCCCAAGCCAAAGAAAGGAGTTCCAAAGATGTTTGATGATCATCACATGAAAAATTTCTATTCTACATATCTTTTCCTGTGTAATTCTCTGAATTTCCCTTATTTCTTCCCCAAATATCAATAAAAAGCATTGGTTTCAGAGTGATGAATTCATACTTTTCACTCTTCCCAGGATTTGACACACTGGTCTTTGCTAGCACCAATGTCTAGAAAACATACTTTGGGTCCCTTGTTACTAGAAAGATGCACAGATGTCTCTATGTTAACTCAGCTGTTTAAATACACATTTTCAAACAAAATATTTGCAGCTCTGATGCCAAATTCCTTCTGACATTCACAATAATATTGAATTTGACTCAACCAAACAAGCACAACAATATCTGGAACAAAAGTTTCATCTAAGCTTTATCTGGTTAGAGTATTTAACAATGTTCTTTAATTTTCAGTTTGAAAAAGAATTTGAGAAAGTATTCATGATTGAAATTGTACAGCCATTAAATTTAAAAGGCATGCTACTACTATTTAAAGCATCTTCTAGCTTAAAGTTAAATTGTCCTTAAAATAGTTCTGGTTTAAGTCTGTAAAAAGCTTCACAATATGCTCAGTCTCTGTAGAACATTTTTCTCAAAGGTTGAAACTAAATTACTATGACATCTTCAATGTTATTTAAATAAAAACTTTGAAATCCCAGAGAACGTGTGACAAGTAATTCCTGTATCTCTGTGTTACATAATCACACCTAAAAACAGAAGTAGGTTTTTTTTTTAAATGACAAAGACTCAGTTCAAATTAATTGTTTTAAGTAAGCACACACAGAAACATATACTTAGAAAAAACAATGACATGCTAATAAAACCTAATTTCCCCTATTTGCATATATCTCCATCACAGCATTTAGAGAAGAATGTATCCCAGTCTGATGTATGCAGGTATCTCCCTAATTTGTACCTTGCATGCCTTGATTATGCCTGTTTTTACATCTGTGCTCCTAGTGCCTAGCAATATACCTCATATTTATTAGTGTTTTTATAAAGATAAAAGGAAGAGAGACATTAAGAACACATGAGAAGCACAAAGGTGGAATGCAAGCAAGCATCTGGGAAAAAATGCATGTATTAATATTTCCTCCTGGTCACCATAGAGAGAGCTAAATATGCTAGTCATGTCATGGCAAACACCAATATCACTGTTATTATGTTACTGGAATGAAAAAGTTTTGCTTTGCAAGAAATAATCCAGTGATGCATATTACCATATTTATACACCCAAACTGAAACTGAGACTTGATACAGAAATGCACTTTGATTTTGGGGGACAGGCTGTAATCACTGACAAATTCTATAGCCTAAAAAATGTGATTAGAGTGATGAGAAAGTAGAAAATATATGAAGAAACAGGGCATTTAGAATAGAGATAAGAAATAAAAAGTAGAATATTATAACGGTTCTCCATGTGAAATGGAGGGAACAAATTGAAAATTCTTCTGCTCAGACAGTAGTTGTACCATTTTCTGGTTGTATGACCTTGGGCATGTTACTTAATTTTTCTGCATGTCCTATTCCTCCTATATAAAATGTGGATATTAACACAACCTTCAGATGGTTTGAAGGACTAAATTAAAAACAACCAAAAAACAAAAAGCCACTGGATAATATTTGATATATTGATATTTTAAGGTATTTTTCTTTATATTCCTGGCATCTATCTTATTCAATCATTTAGATCTAATGATCTCTATGACCTCAGGGTGGAATGCTGAAGCAAAAAAATAAAATAAAATAAAATAAAAACCAAAGAGAAAAGAAGGATGTTTACACTTCAAACAGAAATGCCTTTAGAAAAAATTGGGAAAAAGTAACAGACTTCATGTACGCATCCTTTTTTTAAAAAAAAAATTTATTGGAGTAGAGTTGATTTACAATGTTGTGTTAGTTCCAGGTGTACAGCAAAGTGAAGCAGTTATACATATATGTATATCCACTCTTTTTTAGATTCTATTCCAATATAGGCCATTATAGAGTATTGAGTAGAGTTCCCTGTGCTATACAGTAGGTCTTTAGTAGTTATCTGTTTTATATATAGTGTATATATGTCAATCCCAATTTATCCCTCCCCATCTTACCCCTGGTAACCATAAGTTTGTTTTCTACATCTGTAACTCTATTTCTGTTTTGTAGATGAGTTCATTTGTATACTTTTTTTTATATTCCACATATAAGCAATGCTATATATTTGTCTTTCTCTGTCTGACTTAATTCACTCAGTATGACAATCTCTAGGTCCATCCATGTTGCTGAAAATGGCATTATTCCATTCTTCAAAAATCAAATTCTTTAAAAAAATGTTTATTGGAGAATAGTTGCTTTACAATGTTGTGTTAGTTTCTACTGTACAGAAAAGTGAATCAGCTATATGTATACATATATCCCCTCTTTTTTTGATTTCCTTTCCATTTAGGTCACCACAGTGCATTGAGTAGAGTTCTCTGTGCTACTGATACATAGTATCAATAGTGCACATATGTCAATCCCAATCTCCCAATTAATCCCAACCCCCGCCTTCCCCTTTGGTATCCCTCTTGCATGGTTGGTGGAAATGTAATTTGATACAGCCACTATGGAGAACAGTATGGAGGTTCCTTAAAAAAGTAGAAATAGAATTACCATGGGACCCAGAAATCCCACTACTGTGCATATACCCAGAGAAAACCATGCATACATTCTTTAATAAATGTTTATCACGTACTGTGCTCTAGATTTTGTTTTCATTATTTTGGATATATCTGTGAAAATGCAGCATAGACATGTAACCTATTAAGCTTTTAATATAGAGATGAGATAAAAATTACCAGTAAATACAGTAAATAAGTAAATTATATTTTAAAAATGGAGGCGAGAGTAAGCTAAAGGAGATTTAAAGAGGTCCACATTGGTGGGAAACTTGGAGTATTAAATAGGGTAGTCAGGAGTAGACTTAATTGAGAAGATAAGATTTAAGCCAAGCTTTGAAGGAAGTGATGGAATTATCCAAGTGAATAACTGGGGATTGAGTGATCCAGTCTGATCTAGTCAGAGGAAATATCCAGGAAAAAAAAAAAAAACACACTAAAATTAGAATATTCCTAGCATATTTTAATTATGCCAGGGAAGCTGGTAGAGCTGGAGATGAATAAGCAATGAGTGAAAAGTAGATGATGAAGTCAATGGTAATGGGGAATTAACATCCTAGAAGTAATGAGGGAAGTATAGAAGGACACTGTAGACCATTTCAATGGTTTTGGCATTGCATTTGTGGAATGAGAAAAATTATGAGACATTGGATGACATGAAGAGTGACATGATTCACTGACTCTGGCTGAAGAATAAAGAATAGACTGTAGGTGTCCAAGCATGGAAGCAGGGGAATCTATTAGAAGGCTATTTGCACTAATCCAAAGAGAGAAATAACAGTGGCTTGGGCCAGAAGGTAGTAGTATAGGATGATAAGAGACAGTACTTTAGATGTGTTTTGAATGTTGAGCAAGTAAGACTTGTAGCATATTCAACACAGAATATAAGAAAAGAGAAAAACAAAGAATGACTTAAAAATGTTTGTTCCAAACAAGTGGAAAGATTGAGTTGTTGTTAACTAATTGAAGAAAGGTTATTGGTGAAGCAGGTTTGAGAAGAAAGGAGCAATTCTATCTTGGTCATATTAAATTTGAGGTATATTAGATATCCAAGGGGAAATGTCAAGAGTGGTGGAATATCAGGATGTAGAACTGTACTGGAGGAAAAAAAAAAAGGGAGTTATCAATATACAGATGGTTTTTAAGGCCATGAAACTTGACTATATCACCAAAGAATTATTGCTCTGACATTAAGTTTTTGGAGGTACTTATGGTAACAAGGTATTAGATCTAATATCCACAAAAAGGGGCATGTTTGAGAGAGAATTATCAATAACTAGGCACAAAGAAGGTGTTTGCAGATATTTGTGTAGGTAGATGTGTAGATATGACAATAGAAGTCTATGAAATTCCTTCCAATTATCCCAGTGAAATACACAGCAGGGGTATCACCTGAGGATGAATATGAAAGGAAATACTGAGCAACTGACTAGAGACAAAATGTGTGAAACAGTGATTCTTGGTAGTGGGAGAGTAAGTGACTTAGCAGAGTATGGTTTGAGAGCCAGGAAGCACTGAAAAACCATGCACATGTTAACTGAGACCCAGTCCACGTGGTTGTGTTCTCCCTCCAGCCATGTGAAGCTACACAAGAGCAAACACAGAATAGAAAGAGTTCAGGGTTTAACCATGGTTTTGGATTAGCTTCCTTCTAACTCATATGTCTCATCTAAAGAAAGACTATTCATTGCTTTCTCCTTTATGGCTTCTAAATAATCCTAATTCTCTCTTATCCCTCTCACCTCTAATTAGCTCAGGAACTAATATTATTTTCAAGGATAATTGTAACAACATTTGAATTGCTCTCTCTCCTTTCAATTTAATGCAATATCATTATCAATATTTTCTCAATACTAAGGAAAGGATGTTATAAAATGAAAATGTGATCATGTTTCTCCCTTTCAAAAAGTCAATGAAATTCCATCACTCTGGATAATTTGCCAAATTCCAGTGCTTTCATGACATGGGTTTTTCCTTATTAACACTCTGGCTTTATATTCTGTCACATTTGCATTAGTACTCAACATTTTACCTAGATAGAATTATTTGCTGGTTCCTGATATGACACGCTTTCTCTTCCCTCTAGGTTCTTGCACAGGGTATTTATTTCTACTGTCCAGACTACCTATCTATAGCTCCCCACTCCCTGGTCCACTTTGTCTTTGCCTGGAAATCTCTGATCAGGTAAGCCCGAGAAGGTGCTAAAAGTTAAGGTGTATTTTAATTTACTAGTTGATATGATTTTTGTCATTGCCCTCAACCAGGCTGATTTATTATTTGTTCAGTAACAGGAAAATAGCAATTGATTTGCCAAAAGTCCCACTGAATTTAGGGGGAAAATATCCACTAATATCAGTGATATTAATCAGAAGTATCTATAATAATGTTTAGTTGAAGATATTCCCCCCTTCTATTTTTTAAATAAATACATCCTATTAAGAAACAAAAATGAGCTGAAACTGAATCCCCAACTAAGAAATTATTGGTTGAATATACGGGAGTAATTTTGACTTATTCTATGTCATTACTTATGAAAAGTATTAAGAACAAACATTGAAAATAAAGTGTTCCTTTTGGATGGTGGAACATGATTTCAATGCCAATTCTTCTAGTGCATTTGAATTTAATGAACATAATCATTAATTTTGATTGCTATTACTTAAATTGTCCAACATCATTTTCCTGCAGCAGAGTTAAATGGGTAATTTCAAACTAAAAATGGCATACAACACTGCTCTGAGGCGAGAAATATTGCTCAATCAATTTCTTCCTATGCTTTCAAAAGTCAGTAAACTCTACCATCTTAATACTATTCTTTCTAAATCAGAAAAGAATGGATTTTTTTTTCTGATGTGTGAACCAAATAAGGGAATAAAGATTTAGTCATAGATTTTTCTCTACTGATACAAATTTATGAATAAATGGACAATACTTCTAAACGCATCCAAGCATTCATAGTTTCAGCCAAGTTGTTCTATAGTAATAATACAATTGTAAGTGTTTTGTCATCATCTTATATTATTTAGTAAGATATGTTTGAGAGATTTATCTTTGAATACCTATTATCTAAGAATGTGTGCCAGTAACTGGTCTATTTCCTCTTAGATGCATTCCTAACACTTCCTCCTCTTGCTTTCCTTAGTACTGTAGAACAAAATTGTCTAAGTGTCTGCCCTCTGGAATCAGAAGAATATAGGTCAAGTGTAGGAAAGAAGTGAGATTATTTCTAAGCTCTCTTCTCTGCTTCCAGTAGACTCACTGGCATCAGCTGTTTCTTTCCATTATTCTCTTTCCTACAAAATAGCCCTTCCCTTTGGGTCTCAGTTCCTGCTGAGGTTTAGCCCTTGCTATAGAGTACCAGCTTCAGGGCTCTCATAACATCTCTTCTTTCATGAGTTTTCCAGTCTTAGTAGTGGTTGTACTTTCTGTTGTTTCTAATCTCTACTTACTTTCTCATAAACTATGTTCCTTTGGTCTTCAGTAAACTGTAACCAATTCCCTGTTTCAAATTTTCTCTGACTGAAACAATTAGACGGTTTTAAGTTTCTCTGCCTACAAACGGGTTGTTTATTTTTCAGGTATAAAAAGAAAAAGACTAAGAATCGCTAACATGATTCTTTCTTCTTACAAGACTCAATCTCTTTGATAAAGTTGTACTTCCAACACAACCCTCCAAGAAAAAAAAAAAAAAAGACCCATGTTCTTGGGAATTAAAACTTTATATTTCATATTACATATTAAGAAGCCTATGAAGAAAATCTCATTACAATGACCCCTGGATGACACATGAGTATTTTCCCCCTTCTTGATGCTTGAAGTCAATTAATGCCATCAACTGATACAGTTCTAGTGCTTTGTATGCACTTCATAAGCACTATTCTATGTACCCAGAATCCAAAGAAATACAATACACAATCTCTCCTCTCAAAAGATGTAGTGGGAGAGAAAGACTCATGGACAGAAAATTAGAGAAACAAAATTATATGGAGATATGTATGTAGCAATATATGAACACATAAGACAAGAATGAAACTCAGCCAGAAGAGGCTTGTGGAAGGCCTCATAAAAGAGTTTAGTATAATTTTAAATGTAAGTCTGTAATCAATTTCTATAACATAAATATCTCTATTTGTGAATTCCCTAGAATTCATTCCTTATATATGACATATTTCCAGAAAACCTATAATGATTCATATCTGTTTACCTTAGGAAGAAGAGAACTAGCCCAGACCCTCACTGGCACACTACCCAGCACATCCAATAATCTGATACAGATTCTCACACTTCCCTCTTCTAAAATTCCTTTCTTACTAACAAATTTGTCCATATATACAATTTTTTAAAAATGTTCCCTTCATCTTTACTTCGTATTGTAAATTCACTGTTGGTTTCCTCCTAATAACTGATTTCCTTAAAGCGTTTTCATGGGAAATCTGTATTTTCCCCCTTTTTACTCCTGTACTTGGGGCCATGGGTTTGGGTACTTTATTTTCTTGTGTCTCTTTGTTTTTCTAAATAATTTCTTCTCTTGTCTCAATAACAATTTTCTTTTTTGTCTTTATGGCAGTTTTCTATTATTTCTCTCTATAGTTCCATTGAGGCTTTTTTTATATAATGTTGTCCCTTATTTCCAGCTTTCTAAATCCAATGATCAGTTTATCTTTTCATATTTTTAAACTCAGATGTATTTGGAAAAAGTAATAACTTTTTACCTTTTTGTTTGCTTTCTTTTAGCTTACATTTTATGGGTTTTTCTATCTCACCTACAACTCCTTTCCTTTCTCTTTTGTTAGCTCCTCCCTCTCCCCTACTTAAAGCTTTGGATGCATCTTGGGTTTTCTCTTATGATTGTATCTATGCTCTCCAGTGAGCATGCATTCAGGCTTTTGGATTTAAAACAATTATAATCTATAATTCTATTCTGAATCTTCAACACTGCCTTTTCTACAAAATTTTAGATATGCATATTCAATGCTCACTTGATACCTTATCTTAGATGTTTAGTAGGCAACTCAAACTTAACATGGGTCTAAAAGGCTTACTAATTATTTCCCCAAATCTGCACTTCTCCCAGACTGAGAAGGTTCTTCCCCTTAGAAAACTCCACCATGAGCAGTACAATTTTTCAAGTTAGAAATGTATATCTACTTTTTGATAATTCTTTCTTTTACCCTCATATAAGTCTATTAGCAATTAATTTTGTCTCTAACTCCAAATGCATCTAGAATTCATCTAATAAAATCTATTACCTGTGTGACCACTGTCACACAAGCTATAATCAACTCTTACTTGACCTATATGCTTCATGCTTCTAGCTTTGATCTTTTATAATTCATTCTTCAAAATGAAGCTAGAATGACCTTTTACAATTATGATCATAGTACTTTAATAATTAAACCACACATACCTAATGACTTAGTTATAATTTCTTTATCTGGATTACTTTTCCTCATATTACAGGCCAGCAATACATACTACTTCTTCAGGGAAGTGCTAGGGAAACTTTGTTAAACTCCCTAAATTAGATTAGGTCTCATTGGTAAGTGTTGCCAGCATCCTTCATTTCTCATCATAACTTTCATCACAGTTATTATTATGAACATATACGTATTAATCATCTCAGGCTGCCATAACAAAATAACCATAGACTGGTGTCTTAATCAATGAAAATTTATTTCTCACAGTTCTAAAGGCTGGGAGGCCCAAGATCAAGGGGTCAAACTATTCAGTCCCTAGTGAGAACTCTCTTCGTGACATGCAGACTGCTTGCTTCTATCTGTGTGCTTATATGACCTATTCTTTGTGTGTGTATGTGGGAAATTGAGAGAGAGAGGGAGAAGGAAAGAGAGAAGGAGTTAGAGACCCAGAGAGCTGCTTAGCTCTCTGGTGTTTCTTCTTATGAGAGCACTAACCTTATCATAAAATCTCTACCCTCATGATCTCATCTAACCTTAATTACCTGCCAAAGGCCACATCTGCAAAAGCAATCACACTGGGGGTTAGGAATTCAAAATATTAATTTTGAGGGGGACACAGATATTCAGTCCACAACATCTTATACAAGATGTTATATAAACGTTTAATGAACATACATATACCTACATTGTTATTTTTTATATTTCCCTTTATAATATAAGATACATGAGAGCAAACAACATTTCTCTCTCATATGCTTATATATTTGGTGCTGAATAAATGTTTCTTGAGTGAATGAATAACTCAATGAGCAACTGAAATAAAGTTTCAGTCCTGAAATACAGATTGAATGCTTTGATGCTATTGTAATATATATGTAGTGTTGCCAAGAAGATACTTAAAAATAGAGAAAAGAAAAGGAAAATATAGAAAAAGACTTTGCAGTGGTGGTTCCCAAAAAAAGTAACCATGAGTTTGAAGAAATAATGATATGGTGGACTTGGTTTTGGTTACAAAAAGTCACAGACTATCTTATTTTTATTTTTATTTTTCTACTTTTTAAGGCTTTTGTCCTATTGAGTCAATAATTAAGGACTAATAATTTTACTCACTGAATAGGAAGAAAATCCAAGACTTTTTGATGTTCTTAGTATTGTCCTAATTTATTTCAAATGATCTGGTATAAATTAAAGGATGATGCTTAATATCATTTTAAGATGTGATGCAGAGAGAGAGAGCAAGAGACAGTAAAATGGAAGGCACAACAAGTTCAGTATTCTCAGTGAGATTCTGATTTCAGGCTTAGATTTCAGGCATTTTAATATGCTTTCCACGACAAAATGTAAATATACACTATTTTCAACTCAGGTTGGGAGTGCAACTTTTGAGTTTCTCCCCAATGTTTTCTATTAGCTGCTTTTGGAATCTGAGACCTAGAATAGAAATATGCCCTAAGGGCCTTTCTTGGCCTTTCAAAGGATCTACTCATCTCTAATGCTACCAGCTGCAGCTGTAAACTGCTTTAACAAGGAAAAACACACAGATATGAAAATACATATTTTTTTTCAAAAGTATTTTATGTTAGCTATCTGTATTTTACAAACATCTGTCAGTAAGATATTGAGCAAGCAGTCAGAAGAAGTGACATCCAAAAAACTAACTGCTAAGTTTTACTTCCTCACTTACTGTGATTGCATCTAATAACCAATAAGAAACTGTGAGTTTACTGATTTGCAGAAGGTCTGGTGTGGGGGCGAATATTAGGTGACTTTTTAAAATGAGAAATTTTGCTTTATTCTGGTCTAAGAATCATTCCATAAAATTTATTCAGTGGGGGTTATCTTCCCCTGCCCCTCCATGAAAACATGATAGGCCCTATGCATTTTGTAGCTTATTCTTAGATAGTATACATTCTCGCAGGCATTTTAAGAACCAATATAGGGGGGCTAATGGCAGACTCTGGGAGTGCTCACAACAAGGAGTACTTCCCAGAAATTTGGCTGCCAGTGTCCCTGTCCCCACGGTGAGACACTGCCAACCCCGCCTCTGCAGGAGACCCTCCAACACTGGCAGATACATCAGAAATATATCGACACGTGGAACAACTCCTACAGAACACCCACTGAACGCTGGCAGAAGACCTCAGACCTCCCAAAAGGCAAGAAACTCCGCCACGTACCTGGGTAGGTCAAAAGAAAAAAACAGAGACAAAAGAATAGGGATGGGACCTGCACCAGTTGGAGGGAGCTGTGAAGGAAGAAAGGTTTCCACACACTAGAAGCCCCTTCGTGGGTGGAGACTGTGGGTGGCAGAGGGGGGGAAGCTTCAGAGCCATGGAGGAGAGAGCAGCAACAGGGGTGCAGAGGGCAAAGTGGAGAGATTCCTGCACAGAGTATCGCTGCCGACCGGCACTCAACAGCCCGAGAGGCTTGTCTGCTCATGCGCTGGGGCGGGCGGAGGCTGGGAGCTGAGGATTGGGCTTCGGTCGGATCACAGGGAGAGGACTGGCAGCGTGAACACAGCCTGAAGGGGCTAGTGCACCACAGCTAGCTGGGAGGGAGTCCGGGAAAAGTCTGGAACTGCCGGAGAGACAAGAGACTTTTTCTTACCTCTTTGTTTCCTGGTGCTCGAGGAGAGGGGATTAAGAGCGCCGCTTAAGGGAGCTCCAGAGACTGGTGAGAGCTGCGGCTATCAGCGCGGAACCCAGAGCTGGGCATGAGATGCTGAAGGCTGCTGCTGAAGCCACCAAGAAGCCTGTGTGTGAGCACAGGTCACTCTCCACACCTTCCCCACCCCGGGAGCCTGTGCAGCCTGCCACTGCCAGGGTCCCGAGATCCAGGGACAACTTCCCTGGGAGAACACATGGTGTGCTTCCGGCTGGTGCAACATCCCGCCGGCCTCTGCCGCCACACGCTTGCCCCGCATTACGTACCCCTCCCTCCCCCCGGGCTGAGTGAGCCAGAGTCCCCAAATCAGCTGCTCTTTTAACCCTGTCCTGTCTGAGCAAAGAACAGACGCCCTCCAGTGACCTACACAGAGAGGCGGTGCCAAATCCAAAGCTGAACCTTTGGAGCTGTGCTAACAAAGAAGAGAAAGGGAAATTTCCCCCAGCAGCCTCAGGAGCAGCGGATTAAATCTCCACAATCAACTTGATGTACCCTGCATCAGTGGAATACCTGAAGAGACAAGGAATCATCCCAAATTGAGGTGGTGGACTTTGATAGCAAGATATATTATTTTTCCTGTTTTCCTCTTTTTATGAGTGTGCAGGTGTATGCTTCTGTGTGAGATTTTGTCTGTATAGCTGTGCTCTCACCATTTGTCCTAGGGTTCTGTCACTCCATTTTTTGTTTGATTGTGTTTGTTTTTTAAATTTTTTCTTAATAATAATTTTTTATTTTAATAACTTTATTTTATCTTACATTATTTTATTTTATCCTCTTTCTTTCTTTCTACTTTTTCTCTCTTTTATTTTGAGCCGTGAGGATGAAAGGCTCTTGGTGCTGCAGTCAGGAGTCACTGCTGTGCCTCTGACGTGGGAGAGCCAACTTCAGGACACTGATCCACAAGAGACCTCCCAGCTCCACGTAATATCAAATGGTGAAAATCTCCCAGAGATCTCCATCTCAACACCAACACCCAGCTTCACTCAATGACCATCAAGCTACAGTGCTGGACACCCTATGCCAAACAACTAGCAAGACAGGAACACAACCCTACCCATTAGCACAGAGGCTGCCTAAAATCATAATAAGGCCACAGACAACCCAAAACACACCACCAGACATGGACCTGCCCACCAGAAAGACAAGATCCAGCCTCAACGACCAGACACAGGCATAGTCCCCTCCCCCAGGAAGCCTAAACAATGGACGGAACCAACTTTAGCCACTGGGGACAGACACCAAAAACAACGGGAACTACGAACTTGCAGCCAGCAAAAAGGAGACCCCAAACACAGGAAGATATGCAAAATGAGAAGACAGAAAAACACAAAGCAGATGAAGGAGCAAGATAAAAACCCAACAGACCTAACAAATGAAGAGGAAATAGGCAGTCTACCTGAAACAGAATTCAGAATAATGATAGTAAAGATGATCCAAAATCTTGGAAATAGAATAGAGAAAATGCAAGAAACATTTAACAAGGACCTAGAAGAACTAAATAGGAAACAAGCAATGATGAACAACACAATAAATGAAATTAAAAGTACTCTAGAAGGGATCAATAGCAGAATAACTGGGGCAGAAGAATGGATAAGTGACCTGGAAGATAAAACAGTGGAAATAACTACTGCAGAGCAGAATAAAGAAAAATGAATGGAAAGAACTGAGGACAGTCTCAGAGACCTCAGGGACAACATTAAACACATCAACATTCGAATTATAGGGGTCCCAGAAAAAGAAGAGAAAAATAAAGTGACTGAGAAAATATTTGAAGAGATTATAGTTGAAAACTTCCCTAATATGGGAAAGGAAATAGTTACTCAAGTCCATGAAGTGCAGAGAGTTCCATACAGGATAAATCCAAGGAGAAACACGCCAAGACACATATTAATCAAACTGTCAAAAATTAAATACAAAGAAAACATATTAAAAGCAGCAAGGGAGAAACAACAAATAACACACGAGGGAATCCTCATAAGGTTAACAGCCAATATTTCAGCAGATACTCTGCAAGACAGAAGGGACTGGCAGGACATATTCAGGACTGGCAAGGATCTCATTCAGATTTGATGGAGAAATTAAAACCTTTACAGACAAGCAAAAGCTGAGAGAGTTCAGCACCACCAAACCAGCTTTACAACAAATGCTAAAGGAACTTCTCTAGGCAAGAAACACAAGAGAAGTAAAAGACCTAAAATAACAAGCCCAAAACAATTAAGTAAATGGGAATAGGAACATACATATTGATAATTACCTTAAATGAAAATGGATTAAATGCTCCCACCAAGAGACACAGACTGGCTGAATGGATACCAAAACAAGACCCATATATATGCTGTCTACAAGAGACCCACTTCAGACCTAAGGACACATACAGACTGAAAGTGAGTGGATGGAAAAGATATTCCATGCAAATGGAAACCAAAAGAAAGCTCGAGTAGCAATTCTCATATCAGACAAAATAGACTTTAAAATAAAGACTATTACAAGGGACAAAGAAGGACACTACACAATGATCAAGGGATGGATCCAAGAAGAAAATATAACAATTGTTAAATATTTATTCACCCAACATAGGAACACCTCAATACATAAGGCAAATACTAACAGCCATAAAAGGGGAAATCGACAGTAACACATTCATAGTAGGGGACTTTAACACCCCACTTTCACCAATGGACAGATCATCTAAAATGAAAATAAATAAGGAAACACAAGCTTTAAATGATACATTAAACAAGATGGACTTAATTGATATTTATAGGACATTTCACCCCAAAACAACAGAATACACATTTTTCTCAAGTGCTCATGGAACATTCTCCAGGATAGATCCTATCTTGGGTCACAAATCAAGCCTTGGTAAATTTAAGAAAACTGAAATTGTATCAAGTATCTTTTCCGACCACAACACTATGAGACTAGATATCAATTACAGGAAATGATCTGTAAAAAAATACAAACACATGGAGGCTAAACAATACACTACTCAATAACAAAGTGATCACTGAAGAAATCAAAGAGGAAATTAAAAAATACCTAGAAACGAATGACAATGGAGACACGATGACCCAAAACCTATGGGATGCAGCAAAAGCAGTTCTAAGAGGGAAGTTTATAGCAATACAATCCTACCTTAAGAAACAGGAAACATCTCGAATAAACAAACTAACCTTGCACCTAAAGCAATTAGAGAAAGAAGAACAAAAAAACCACAAAGTTAGCAGAAGGAAAGAAATCAAAAACATCAGATCAGAAATAAATGAAATAGTAACAAAGAAAACAATAGGAAAGATCAATAAAACTAAAAGCTGGTTCTTTTTTTTTTGCGGTATGTGGGCCTCTCACTGTTGTGGCCTCTCCCGTTGTGGAGCACAGGCTCCGGACATGCAGGGTCAGCGGCCATGGCTCATGGGCCCAGCCGCTCCACAGCATGTGGGATCTTCCTGGACTGGGGCACGAACCCATGTCCCCTGCATTGGAGGCGGACTCTCAACCACTGCACCACCAGGGAAGCCCAAAGCTGGTTCTTTGAGGAGACAAACAAAATTGATAAACCTTTAGCCAGACTCATCCAGAAAAAGAGAGAGAGGACTCAAATCAATAAAATTAGAAATGAAAATGAAGAAGTTACAATGGACACCACAGAAATACAAAGCATCCTAAGAGACTACTACAAAGAACTCTTGCCAATAAAATGGACAAACTGGAAGAAATGGACGAATTCTTAGAAAGGTATAACCTTCTAAGACAACCAGGAAGAAATGGAAAATATGAACAGAGCAATCACAAGTAATGAACTTGTAACTGTGATTTAAAATCTTCCAACAAATAAAAGTCCAGGACCAGATGGCTTCACAGGTGAATTCTATCAAACATTTAGAGAAGAGCTAACACCCATCCTTCTTAAAGTCTTCCAAAAAAATTGAAGAAGAAACACTCCCAAACCCCTCTGCATGGCCACCATCACCATGATACCAAAACCAGACAGAGACACTACAAAAAAAGAAAATTACAGACCAGTATCACTGATGTATATAGATGCAAAAATCCTCAATAGAATACTAGCAAACAGAATCCAACAACACATTAAAAAGGATCATACACCATGATCAGGTGGGATTTATCCCAGGGATGCAAGGATTCTTCAATAAATACCAATCAATGTGATACACCATATTAACAAACTGAAGAATGAAAACCATATGATCATCTCAACAGATGCAGAAAATGCTTCTGACAAAATTCAAAACCCATTTATGATAAAAACTCTCCAGAAAGTGGGCATAGAGGGAAAGTACCTCAACATAATAAAGGCCATATATGACAAACCAACAGCAAACATCATTCTCAATGGTGAAAAGTGAAAGCATTTCCCCTAAGATCAGGAACAAAACAAGGATGTCCACTCTTGCCACTATTATTCAACAGAGTTTTGGAAGTCCTAGCCATGGCAATCAGAGAAGAAAAAGAAATAAAAGGAATACAAACTTGGAGAAAAAGAAGGAAAACAGTCACTGTTTGCAGATGACATGATACTATAGATAGAAATCCTAAAGATGCCATCAGAAAACTATTGGAGCTAATCAAAGTTGCAGGATACAAAACTAATGCACAGAAATCTTTTGCATTCATATACACTAACAACGAAAGATCAGAAAGAGAAATTAAGGAAACAATCCCATTCACCACTGCAGCAAAAAGAATAAATACCTAGGAATAAACCTACCTAAGGAGGTAAAAGACCTGTATGCAGAAAACTATAAGGCAGTGAAGAAATCAAAGACGATTCAAAGAGATGGAGAGATATATATACCATGTTCTTGGATTGGAAGAATCAACATTGTGAAAATGACTATACTACCCTAAGCAATCTACAGATTCAATGAAATTCCTATCAAATTACCAGTGGCATTTTTTACAGAACTAGAACAAAAAATCTTAAAATTTGTATGGAGACACAAAACACCCTGAATAGCCAAACCAGTTTTGAGGAAAAAAAACAGAGCTGGAGGAATCAGACTCCCTGACTTCAGATTATACTACAAAGCTACAATAATCAAGACAATATGGTACTGGCACAAAAACAGAAATATAGGTAAATGGAACAGGATAGAAAGCCCAGAGATAAACCCATGCACATATGGTCACCTTATCTTTGATAAAGGAGGCAAGACTATACAATGGAGAAAAGACAGTCTCTTCAATAAGTGGTGCTGGGCAAACTGGACAGCTACATATAAAATAATGAAATTAGAACACTCCCTAACACCATACACAAAAATAAACTCAAAATGGATTAAAGACCTAAAGGTAAGACCAAACACTATAAAACTGTTAGAGTAAAATGTAGGAAGAACACTCTATGATATAAATCACAGCAATATTTTTTTGACCCACTTCCTAGAGTAATGGAAATAAAAACAAAAATATACAAATGGGACCTAATGAAACTTAAAAGCTTTTGCACAGCAAAGGAAACTATAAACAAAACAAAAAGACAACCCTCAAAATGGGAGACAATATTTGCAAACAAATCAATGGACAAAGGATTAATCTCCAAAATATATAAGCAGCTCATGCAGCTCAATATCAAAAAAAACAAACAAACAAATCAAACAATGGGCAGAAGACCTAAATAGACATCTCTCCAAAGAAGACATACAGATGGCCAAGAGACACATGAAAAGCTGTTCAACATCATTAATTATTAGAGAAATGCAAATCAAAACTACAGTGAGGGCTTCCCTGGTGGTGCAGTGGTTGAGAGTCCGCCTGCTGATGCAGGGGACACGGGTTCATGCCCTGGTCTAGGAGGAACCCACGTGTTGTGGAGCGGCTGGGCCTGTGGGCCATGGCTGTTGGTCCTGCGTGTCTGGAGCCTGTGCTCCACAACAGGATAGTCCACAAGAGTGAGAGGCCCACATACCACAAAAAAAAAAAAAAAAAAAAAAAAAGAACTACAATGAGGTATCACTTCACACCACTTAGAATGGGCATCATCAGAAAATCTATAAACAACAAATGCTGGAGATGGTGTGGAGGAAAGGGAACCCTCTTCCATTGTTGCTGGGAATGTAAATTGATACAGCCACTATGGAGAACAGTATGGAGGTTCCTTAAAATACTAAAAATAGAATTACCATATGACCCAGCAATCCCACTACTGGGCATATACTCAGAGGAAACCATAATTGAAAAAGACACATGCACCCCAATGTTCATTGTAGCACTATTTACAGTAGCCAGGTTGTGAAAGCAACCTAAATGCCCATCAACAGATGAATGGATGAAGAAGAAGTGGTAAATATATACAATGGAATATTACTCAGACATAAAAAGGAACGAAATTGGGTCTTTTTTAGAGATGTGGATGGACCTAGAGACTGTCATACAGAGTGAAGTAAGTCAGAAAGAGAAGAAGAAATATCGTATATTAACACATACATGTGGAATCTAGAAAAATGGTACTGATGAACCGGTTTGCAAGGCAGAAATAAAGACACAGATATAGAGAACAAACGTATGGACACCAAAGGGGAAAAGTGTGGGGTGAGGGGGTTGTATGAACTGGGAGATTTGGATTGACATATACACACTAATATGTATAAGAACCTGCTGTATAAAAAATTAAAAAATTAAAATAAAAAAAATAAAATAAATTCAAGGAGCCTGAAATCATGCCAAGTATTTTTTTTCCACCATAGTATGAAACTAGAATCAATAACAGTAGGAAGATCAGAAAATTCACAAATATATGCAATTTAACAATACGGTCCCAAACAACCGTGTCAAAGAAGAAATCAAAAGGGAAATTTTAAAAAATCGTGAAACAAACAAACCTAAAATGGAAGCACAACATACCAAAACTTATGAGATGCAGTAATAGCAGTTCTAAGGGGGAACTTTATAGTGATAAACACATATATCAACAAAAAGAGAAAGATCTCTAAAAAAGAAACTCATTCTATCAAACATTTAAAGAAGAATTAGAGTCGATTCTTCTTAAGTTCTTTAAAAATTTGAAGAGGAGAAAACACAACCAAAGTCTTTTATGAGGTTATTTTGACCCTAATATCAAAGCCAGATGACATTACAAGAAAAGAAAGCTACTGGCCAACATACATGATAAATACAGATGCAAAAATTCTCAACAAAATACTAGCAAACTGAAATCAACATCTCCTTAAAAGGATTATCAACATGATCAAGTGGGATTTATCCTTGGGATGTAGAGTTTGTTCAAGATATGCAATTCAGTTAATGTGATATACCATAGTAAGAGACTGAAAGATAAACATTATATAAACCTCTTAATAGACACAAAAGGGTTTTGATAAAATTTGACATTCATGTATGGTAAAAACTCTCAAATAATTGGGTATGAAAGAAATGTACCATAACATAATAAAGACCTTATATGACAAATGCACAGCTAGCGTTATATTCAACAGTGAAGGATTGAAAGCTTTTCCTCTAAGATCAGGATGAAGGCAAGTGTACCTATTCTCACCACTCCTGTTCAACATAGTGTTGGAAGTCCTGGCCAGAGTAATCAGGCAAGAAGAAATAAAAGGCTACAAATTAGAAAGGAGGAAGTAAAACTGTCTCTGTTTACAGATGATATGATCTTGTGCACAGAAAATCCTAAAGAACCCACCAAATAATGTTAGAACTAATCAACAAATTCAGTGAAGTTTCAAGATACAAAATCAACATGCAAAAATGAGTTGTGTTTCCATACACTAACAATGAACTAGCTGAAAAATAAAGAAAGGAAATAGAGTAGAATGGTGGTTACCAGTGGTTGTTGTGGTGGGGAGCAGGGAGGTGGAAAGAAGCCAATCAAAGAGCACAGACTTCAGCTTAAGATGAGTGAATTCTAGGAATCGAATGTAGAGCATGTGGCTATAGTTAACAATACTGTACTGCATTCTTGAAAGCTGCTACGAGAGTAAATATTGAAGGTTCTTACCACCACCAACACAACAACAAAACATTAATTTTGCTAGCTGAAGGATGTTTAACTAAACATTCTGGTAATCAGTTTGCAATGTATATGTGTGTGAAATAATCACACTGTAAACATTAAACAATTTTATGTGTCAATTATATCTCAATAAAGCTGGGAAGAAAAGCACAATAGAAAGGGTATTGTGTTACTCTGCCCAAATATCCTTGGCAGGGTTGAAACATCTATCTCCTAGACAAAGGAGATATCAGCTGCTGGTAAATTATAACTTAGTCACTCAGAGTTGCCCTTATCCTCAGGGAGCTGCCTAGTCCAGGGTTATTTCCTCTCCCAAAGTTAATATTTGAATAGGGAATTCATAGTATCAGCCCTATGGACTTGGAAGGAATATCACTGCTCCAGAACTTTGTTTTGGAATTGGCTGAGGTCTCAGTTGCAACTGCATTGATCGATGTTTCCTTCCTCAATTTCTTACAAGTGTATCTCCTATGTCTCTCCTCAGAAAACCATCTGTGTGAAAGTTTTCATTTCAGAGTTTGTTTCCAGAGAACTCAATCAAATAGCAACAAGAGCAGTGCTCACTTGACCCCATATTTCTCTTCTAGTTGAAAGGAAAGACTAGAAGCCTGTGAAAGTTTTAAATATATTTACAAGCAACATATCAACATTTTGGAAAATTTAGACCCAAGGATAGTAAGGTTCAAATCTTAAAGTATTTATTTTTCTATCTCCATACTTGTGATCCCAATGTTTATCCCTCATTTTTTCCTTCCTTATTTCTTCCTTCCTTTGATTCTTTCTTTCATCTTTCTATTTTTTCCTCTTCTCCCCATTTCCTGTCTTTTTCCTTTCTTAATTTATTGTTTTCTGTCTTCTTTTCTTCCTTTCTTTTGTCAAAAAGCCACACATTTATTGGATATATATCACTATTCCTGATGTGGAAGAGAGAGCAATGATGCAAACAGAAAAAAAAAAAAAAAAAAAAAAAACGCCCTGCCTTAAATGAGCTTACATTCTATTATGAAGAAACAATCATGAGAGAAGTGACATAGATAATATTTTTAATTTTGATAAGTTCTCTGAAGAAAAAATAAAGCATATAAGAGATATAAATATTACTAGGTTGGAATTACTATTTTAAATAGAGTCATTAAGGAAAGCCAAATTGATAAAAATAAAAGATTTGCACAGAAGCCTGAAGGAGACAAAGATGAGAGCCATGCAGTAATCTGGAGGAAAAGCATTCCAAGTATAGAAATCTGAAATGCAAAGATCTTCTTTGCAGTTTTGCACCAAAAGCAGATGTATGCTTTTGGTGTATTTGAGGAATATCAAGAACATTAGTTTTATCAGAGCAGAACTTGTGAAAGGAAAATGATTTAGATGAGCTCAGACAAAAGAGTGAGGAAAAGTGTATATTTTTAAAAAGAATTTTAGGCCATTGTATGGGATTTAAGTTTTACACTGAGTGAGACAAGATACCACTGCAGTAATTTGAGCAGAGGGATGATGTGATCTAACCCATGCCTTAAAAGGATTATTCTGGCTCCTATAATGAGAATACAATTTGGGGGGGTTCTTTTCTTTAAATATGACTATGAATTTGAAAGAATAGCTGCCTATATTTCTTAAGTATCATGTAAACTTTCAAAATTCACTTTCTAGAAGTGAATTTTGAATTTCACAACTTTAACTGAATTTACACTTAACTTAGCATTTTATGTGAAAGCTCTCAAATTAATGACCTAAGCTTCCTTCTTAAGAAGCTAAAGAAGGCAGTCAGGTTATTCCTAAGGAAAACAGTAGAAAAAAAATAATAATGTTCAGGGCAAAAATCAACAAACAGAAACTTCCAGTCCAGATAGATGGCATAGGTACATTTCTCACCACTCCTCTCTACTAAGTATAATTATAAACCTTGGAAATAATAAAACAGGCATCCAAAGTAGAACTCTGAAGGGTAAAAAGAAGGAGAAATACTGGTTTGGGACCACATGACCAGAAAAATAACAACACTAAGGAATCTTAAGTCTCCCAACCCAACAGAAGAAAGGAATCCTGATCCAATGTTTCCCAACTCTCAAACTATCAACAGAAGGCCACTCAGGTAGACTCATTCTTCCCCTGACCACAAACAGTGCTATAGCTATAGGCCCCAATAGTTATTCCCTCATAACAAGTTGCCCAACCTGGGAAGTGTTCTCCATCACCCAGAGGCAGGCAGGGATCTTGTGAAAAACATCCTGGTCCTATAAGCCTCTTGGTTGTCATAAGCCTGATACACATCTTTTACTGCCAGAGACTAAAGGGTTGCTGGGGAGCACCCATAATAGGTGATGCTACCACAGCAAGTACCTAGGGGAGAAATATTGTTGGTTCTCCACAGGTAGGGGAGAATTTCAACCACAACAAGCAACTATCATCACTGGGGGAAAATGAACAAACTATACAAGGGATCGCTATATTATTTGTTAGAATTGCATGGGAATCTATAATTAAATCAATGCAAATTTCAATTAACATCAGTGATATAGAAAACCAATAGAAAAAATATCAATAAAACAAAAACTGGTTCTTTTTGGAGTTATATAAATGTCATAAGCCTATAGCCACCGTGACCATGAAAAAGAGATACTAATGTTAAGAATGAGAAGTGACATAACTACAGTTTTTAAAGATGTTAAAAGAATATTAAGGGGGCTTCCCTGGTGGTGAAGTGGTTGAGAGTCCGCCTGCCAATGCGTGGGACATGGGTTCGTGCCCCGGTCCGGGAAGATCCCACATGCTGCAGAGCGGCTGGGCCCGTGAGCCATGGCCGCTGAGCCTGTGCATACGGAGCCTGTGCTCTGCAATGGGAGAAGCCACAACAGTGAGAGGCCCGTGTACGGCAAAAAAAAAAAAAAAGAATATTAAGGGAATATTAAGGCAATAACAAAAGGCATAGAAAGAAGATGTCAGTAGTCAGAGAGAAAGAATCTATAAGAATTAAAAAAATTTTTTGGCATTGGTGTAGCTGACAGAAGAAATTCCTGACAACAGAGATGTATTAAGTGCTATTTATGTTTCATTCTTACATTAACAATGATAATTGTCATGTCTGAACTCAAAGTTTAGTTAGGACAACCAATATGCAAATACATATGCACAAATATTATTGACACTGAAGCTGAAAACAAAATTAACTCTTCCCGGACTGGGGCATGAACCCGTGTCCCCTGCATTGGCAGGTGGACTCTCAACTACTGTGCCACTAGGGAGGCCCCAGAATTAACTCTTGAGTCATAGAAAAATACCTAATGGAAAATAGTGAGACTTATCCTTAACAGTGTTCTTACATGAAAGCTCAGCAATGTATTTTATTTAGCCCTTTTTCTTCATATTCCACAATGTATGGCAGTTCAGATATGATAGATACCAAGTGACATCTCAGAACCTTTGAAGTATTTTACATTGTAGGATAATCAATTTGAATTTTGGGGTCAGGGAAATGACTTTGAGTTCAATGTAAAGTGGAATGAATGAGAGGAGGGAGACCAAAAAGTGGGCTATTATAGTAATTAGCCAAAACATTATGGGTGCTTATGTGGCAAAAGTATAGATAGTTATAAAGGGTGGGATCACTTACAATATATTTGAGGTAAATTCTAAGAGACTGAGTGATGGATTAGGTTGAGAGTTTGAGTTAGAAGAAAGCAGAAAAAGCCTTATGCCTATTTTTCTTGTTTATGTGGTTGGATGCATGGCAGTACCATAGTCTGAAGAGAGATGGGAAATATTTTCATTAATGTAAATGTTATATCACATTATTAAGACAACTATAAATGGAAGTACCAGAAAAATAACTTTATTCTATTTTAATGGATAATTTAGTCTGTTCCCAAATGAAATGGATCTTTGTTAAAATGTCAGTGGACATTGGTTTTTTTCAATGGTAATATTTGCTATCATTGAAAATGTAATAAAATATTCTTGACAAATTTGGACTGGGAAAAAATGGCACAGAGTTGTATCCCAAAAGGAAACCTAAGAATCGCCAAGGAGTATAATTAGTACATAATCAAATAGACAAAAACAATATTAAATAGTTTTTTTTCTGAATGTTCAATTAAAGCCATTGTTCCCATATTTTTTTTAATAAGGGCAAGGTAGAAAAGTATAACTGCATTGCATAGAAAATTGATAAACATTAACATATGTTTGAGTGCTTCAAAAATTATTTCTGAAAGAAAATTCAACTATGTTGATATAATTCTTATTAAAATATTTGTTTTCATAAACATGTAGTTAAAACATTCATTAGATAGAAAATATCAGAGTTAAAATGGTAGTATTCTTCATTTGTAATGCACATTTTGACTACATTCTATTAAATATTAAACATAATGCAAAAATTAGTACCACAATATCTGACCTAATTAGAAGAAACAATATCTGACCTAATTAGGTTGTCAATTAGGAGAAACAAGGAAATACATAGATTGATAGAATACTGTATTATAAGTGCCATGATAATAGTCTGGAAGGCTCCTCTGGGGACATATTAGTGAACAGGAGAGTAGAGATCTATTCTTATTAGAATCTCATTGTTCTTCACCTAGAGTCCTCCAAGGGTCCTCTTAAGGTAGTCTTTCCTGTTGCTATGTAGGTCCATGCTTCTAGGGTACTGGATGAATTGGAAGTTACCAAAAGCTGCATACTATAGTATAATAATTACTGTTTTGCTCTGTCACTTCTAAGTGCTACTTCTCATTGTGAAATAAAATTCATATTTTATGGCAAGACCAGAAAAATTAAACATATTTTTTTTCTCTGCCATTTGGCCTCTCTCTCCCATATACTATGCATTGTGTATCTACATTATGCATCCACCAAACCTCCCCCATCTGAAGAAATACCTGCTTAACCATAAAAAGCAACATTCCCCTACCACCAACAAGACAACTCCTTAAAAGGTAAAGTTCCTTCTTAATCTTGTAAGGGGCCACAATGATCATGACCCACTACCCACTAGATTGTATAAACCGTCAATAATAGGTTATTTAATGTACAGTTCTCTGTCTCAAAAACTTATGTAACTGTGCTTTGACCTCTAACTGGTGGAACAGTTCTTAGAGCTTTCTGAGAGGCTGGTCCATTTTTATAATCCTCAATTTGGTGTGAATACAATTTTCCATTTCTTTCTTAGATCAACTGGTTAATTTTTCTGTTGACATCAACCTTCTTTTACTCCCAAGTGCTCACCTCAACCGTCGTACATGTGAGTAAGTAAGCACAAGTAACCAAAGTTCTAGCTTGCATCTTCCAATTTATCTAGGTCAATATAAGTGCATGGTAAGTTCTCAATAACAGTGAAAAAATTAGATAAATGTTTTTACTCATCCTATTGAATTCAGTGAAACACAGAAAGGGTAGTTAGTTTATTTTCTGTTAGCTATTGAGAATTTCTAATTTTCTTTGCCATTCCAAGGCCCTTGTCCATTCAAGTAATAATAATAGGAGTGGTCTATCTTCCATCAACTTGATGCCATGAAAGTGAGAGGAGAATTTCTTAATGGATTCTCACCTGTGGGCTCCATGACTAGAAATTCTAGTGTGCAGCTGAGCCAAAAGAACAAGAGGTAAATCAATATCTTTAGTGGCTGGTATAAGACAGAATAGACAATAGAGAAAACACTGATATTATTCTCATCACTACGACTATCTATCTATGCATAGACTTCATCTTTAAAAGGAGATCCAAGGTAATTTCTGGTGTTAGAAGATTCTGCTTCTAGAATGTCAAAAAGGATACATATATAAATTTAAAATAACAATTCCCTTAATATCTAGGGGGAAAAACACAAAGACATTATATTTTCCCCACCTATCTCTTTGCCATGCTATAATTATTCTGCCTCAGGAGTGCTGTTAAGTAAAGTTCAGAGACGGCATAGCCATAAGTAGGTAGGATTGTAGTTTGACTTTGGCATATCACTGCAATTTTACCTTTTCTTCTTCTTATTGTCCCTAGATTATGTTTTAAAAAAAGATCAACAGGTTTACTTTTGTCTCACCTCTAGTTTTCACAGCATATAATGCCAATGATCTAAATTTAAAGGAAAATTACATTCCTGCTATTGGTGTTACGATTCTAATATTTCCACTTCCACACAAATGAGCTCATATGCTACTGTCCTATGATGAAACAATAACAAAAACAAAAATTTAAAGTTACATCCTTCTCCCCTGTTATATTGTCAGCAATTCATTTTAGATTATCTAGGCACATTTACCCTAAACCAAACCTCCAGAAATACTAGCAATCAATTTTCCATCATCATCTGACCTAAATGTTTTAGTAACAATGATTCCACCAGTTCCATTATACAGATTAACTCTCTAAGTATGAAGATATAAGTATTGACATGGGTTGCAAAGGAATCTAAGAGGAAGAATAAGATGGAAACTTATGGGCCTTGCAACATTAGTTTATTTTTCAGCCACAAACTATGCATATTTTCCCAAATTGCTGATAATTCTCCCAATATCAAAACAGCTAATGACTAGGAGTGCTAGTGTGAGCTGAGGAAAGATGAGAACGTGGTTTGAGATAGAACTAAAATATCTTAGAAATACTGACAGTATTTGCATATTACAAAATGGTATCTTTCCCCCAAAACATATTAGTTCGTGGAGTTCAAACTATACTTTATTTTAGGAAGAAACATTGAAGATATGTAATTAGAAGAAGAGCTAGAGAAAAAAGTCTATTTGGAACATTGGCGCTAGAAACATAATTTCAAGAGGAAAATAAATGCAATTACAACACCATAAAAAGGCATTCCTCAGTCAACAAGGTTAATTCTTTATGAATATTCACTTTGGTAATTCTAATTTTATGTGAAAAGCTTTTTAACCACAAAAATCAAGCAACTATTGTAGAAATTAAGCAACTCTCCCCAAGCTCATACCACTCGTAAGGAGCTACATTAAGATTTACATCCAGATCTAGTTTGATTCTAGAAACTGAAGAATCTCAGTTGTAATATAGTCTGACATTAAAAAGCCTCATGCATAAACAAAAGTACAGTGCACACAAGTAAAAGAATCATAAGTATACTATGTAGATATATCACTATAACAAGAAAGAACAGTTAAAAATGTAAAACCATAACATAGATATAGAAAATGACATAAATAATTGCTACAGAGACATTAAATATTATATACATGCCAAATAATCATAAAGCTGGAGGAAATTAGTCTGAGTCAATGAGATACAAAGAATGGGTGGTTTGATAAATCTAATTGCAGGAAGAAATTTAGGTCTTAGGAAGGGACTGGATGCATCTGGGAAGATAAATTGAGGATACTGATGAGCTCAGTGTCCTAAGAAACAGAAGTCCTGATTTCTACGTTTCGTCAGCTATATGATCTCGAACAAGTAATAAAACGGTAAAAGGGTTAATTTAAAGAAACAGAATTTAACCCAAGCCTTTTACTGGCGGAAAAACTGAGGACCATAAGAGTTAATGACTTCTCTATTTCCTGAAATCCTCACTAACTATGTACAGAGCTACTGGGCTCAGTTTACATATCTATAAAGTGGGGAGAAAGTGCTAATCCTACCTAGTTTTCATGCTAAGCCTTAACCCTTTTTAAAAATAGATTATGGGTCTTAAAGAGTAGAGTTGTCATACTGTGTAATTATTGTTTATTCTGTAGGGGAGAACTTGCTATCTCCTTTACAGTACAGTATATTTCTTAAGGAGAAAGACAGTCTCTTTCCCTTTTAGTTAAAAGTCCTTAAACATATGAATGAATGAATGAGGTTGATATAAATGAGGCAAAATTACCTTAAATAGTAAAGTTTAATAAATATCAGGTTTTTGAAAATTATGTTTTTCAACATGAGATGCCATTTGTCATCCTCTACCTAAATATAGTGAGAAAATTTGATCTTTAGAAAACTTCTTTTTTAGTACTACTAAATCTATTTTTTCATAAGGACAGCTTTTAGAAAATTAGGACCAGGATTCATATGAAACTGATTTTGCTTTTAAGCCTACACTATATTTGATATATTTTTCATATAACTAGTTGTATACAACTAGGTATTAATTGGTAACCTATCAAACTTAAAATGTATTGAAGTTCATTGAAAGAAATGCCATGGACTTCAGTCAAAAGAACCTGGCCCCTAGAGAGATATACACACTCAGATACAAACACAGACATAAACAGAAATACATTCCATCACTACAAAATATTTGATTCCTCAAGTTTGGAGACGATATTAATGTATTTAATTAATTAATTATTTAACAACTACTTTTTTTATCATTCTATTCAGAGTTTTCATGACATTCTATTTAACATTCTGTAGCATAACTGTGTTCATAAACTACAGCATCATTTACTGATTCAGACTTGTTCTTTCCTATTAATAAGAAGATACTGTTTCCTTTTAATCCAAGAATTTAGGAGCAAGTCTTGAATTGAACCCTACTTTCCTAAAAGGAAAAAGGAGTAAAGAGTACTTAACAGTGATTGAATCAGACAGTTTGTACAAAATCATAGGAAATGTGCATTCTAAAGAGGCAGATAATCGTACAAGCATATTGCATGGAATACATAAGTGGAGCCCTGCCTGGAGGTCAAAAAGTAGAAGCAAACCAATTAAGCTAAGTATCCACTAAATTGTTTTTCATTGTCTAATTGAAAAGTGATCACAGGAATCAGGTTTAAATTGAAAGGGCTTTCTAATTTAAATCCGATCTTAAGCCAATGTTATTTAAATATGGTAAATAATGTATTCTGGAAGAAACTTTTCTAGAAATTCAAAATCCCACTTGAGTATGTACTTGGATCATTTCTGGGTTTCTTTCACTGCTATTTTCCAGCCTTTAGTTAATGAAAGGAGCATACTTATTTACATCAAATGTGAACATTACAAATTTATTTGGAAATCTTATCTTAATCGCTATATGTTTCCAGAGAAATAAATTCATCCATTCATTCACTGCTTTTGCTGAATAATTTAGATCATTTAAGGAAAACGTGAAGCATTGGCCTAAACAAATTCATCTATTCATTCATTGCTTTTGGTGAATAATTTAGCACATTTAAAGAAAACTGAGTATCTGCCTGTCATACAGGACTAATCGTCCCCTCAGCTAAAAGACATCACTAGCAATCAATGCTACTTGTGACTTCATAGTCTTGATGAAACTTGATTCTTATGTTGATCCTATACAAAAATGTTAGAGTTTAGGCACTGCTAAAAATAAAATAGGGAAAGAAAGGGGGAAAGAAATTGCTCTTTCAAGGACCTATTCAGGGGACCAAACCCACACTTTGCCCTTCTGCCAACCATTATTTTCAGGAACCAGAACAGCTTTTACAATACAGACAGAGAAGATCAAGAGTTACCATGCATGGCTTCATCAAAAGCAGCATGTGTTCAAACTCAGCTTCTCCCCAGGCCTAAATACATTTCCTTTATGAGGCTACAACTTTCAAATCGGCTTTACAAGACTATTCTGTCTTTGGATAAACGGAGTTGGGCAGAGAAGAGTAGTTTCTGTTGCTCCAGTTCTTTCAGGCCCGAATTCTTTACAAGCTCAAGACCAGGCCAGTGAATGTTGGATTGTGAGGTGTCTGGCTGCAGAAAGAAGAGGAGCCTCCTTGGTCCTAAGCAATGAACCTTCCATCACATACACACACCCTACACAGATTGTGCTCTCTCAGTGTTTCTGGAATAATTCCATGAGGCCCTATTAAGAGTTTGCTTAAGCAGAGAAAATATCAAAGCGTTTAATTGTTTGCAATTCTGAAGTTGCAGAAACCAACAGCCAATTAGTACTCAAACTCCTCTTTTCAGATGGGAAACTAATCTCTTTTTAATAGAAACTTTTCTACTCATTTTTTTTTTCTTGGAAACACACTATACAACCCAATCACACTTAGAATACAATGAAACAGAATATAAAATGATATTTTTCTGCAAACTATCATCTTTTCTGGTTCATTTTCAAGATCTTTGATATTTACATATGACCTTTCCATTTTTATTAACAGTTTATTGGATTTTTGCATTCCAGCCAGCAGAAGAGAAAGGTAATTTACAGAAAGATTTGACAGTTATATACACAGCTATAAACTTCAGTCCATTAACTTATTTCTCATGTAACCTTTAGACAATTCTACCAAAACATCCATATAAGCATATGCCTTTTCCCTTTATGTTAAAAAACTCTCATTATAGGGCCCTATTTATAGAATGTCAAATGAAAAGAGAACCATTTTATCATGTCTCTTTATGGTTTACAGATGTTTACAGCTCTAACTTTTTAAGGCACATAAGTAAAAGTCAAAGATATTTTTGTGTTGCTTAGGTTCTATTAGATGTGAATGGATATATATTTGACATCTTCTATTACTTGATTAATTTATAATTATGGATTTGATAAGTGGTAATAAATTGTTTTAATATATCTACTTTAAATAGTGGCATAGCATATTTTCATGTAATTCATCACATTGTCTAAAGCAATACATAATGTTATTTCTGTACAAAGTATAGGAAAATTATCTATGTTAAAAATAATATTTGAGCCTTAAACTTGGCTAAGATTTTTTTTTTTTAATGCAGTCATTTTGGTAGTTTCTTGAAAACCTAAAGTCGACAGACTTCTATATAAATATAAGGACAGAACTGGATTATAGAAAAGTGGAAATGTTGCATATAATTTGGTTTATGCACAGCATAGATAGGTTTCTAATTAAATATTAATATTTAAATGCATGGCATAGCAATCTAAATGGATTTTTTATACCATTGTGTCCAGAGTCATTTTTTTATGATAAAAGACACCAAAGAGAAGCTGTAAAAATTTTTTTAAAAAGTTATTATAATAGAAGAAAATGTCCTTTTACATGAATCTTGTTTCATCATTCATAAAAACCACAACTTGGAGTGCTTTCTCCAGCACGACTGAAAACCAAATACTATATATTCGTATCATCTTCACTGTACAAGAAAGAAAAAAAATAAAAGATATAGAAATTATGAAAATATATGAGATTAAGAAATAGAATAGTCATAATGTACTAAAAGTCTCAATTTTTCTGCATACCCTTTTTAGGCAGGAAAAAAGGACTAAGTGAACTATATCAATGCATCTTGAAAATTAATAAGAGGTACAGTTTGGGCCAATTGAGTTTTGCAAGCACCATACTAGGAACGTGAACACTGAGAAATAATTAGTGATTATACCTTGATGGATTTCTAGCAGGCCCAGAAAATGGGTACAAAATGCATAAGATAATAAATTATTTCCCCAAAAATGAATTTAACCCAAGGCTTTCTGGAATTTTTAAAACAAAGTTCTGTTACATATTTATTTGTACATACAGAGTTACAGAGGGAAGAGGATGTTAGACCAGCATATTCTTGTGTTATATATTAAACAATAGTGCCAGCTGATCTTAGGAAACAGACATGAGAGACAAATTTACTCAACAATAGTTTTTCACTCAACAATAGTTTTTCACTGTACTTCATCTCTTTTATCTCTGCTTGGCCTCTTAAGGAAATGGAAAAGTTCCATAGTGCCATCTGGTGTGAATTAAGGGAACAGCTTCCTTCAAGCAGCATCTACTAGAATACTCCTCTAAGCAGAAAGCTCAGATGGCTATAAAAAGTAAGTCTTAAAAGATGAAAACCACTTAACCAATCTGATTATGACATATATGTTTATGTTCACTTTTGTTTTATCATCTTTCTCTAGGGATATTAAATTGGAATTATTAGGATGTGTATACTTATGCATTAAAAAACTATTTGTATATATATAAAAACAAAATAACAAATTTCTTATTCGTACATTACCAAGTTTCTTCACGCTTTCATTTAAATTGTCATTACTGCCGTGCTAATTTGCCAATACAAAATTAATAGTAGTGGTCCCAAATTTTTTCTTCAAAGTTTGGTATTGTGTGTATATGTGTATGAGCATGTGACTATCTGAATTGCAAATGTCAGATGCAGATTTTCATGAAATGCTACAAAATTATGGATATATGCTTTCTCCATCACACATCTCATTTTTACTTTTATTTATCATATAATTTTTGATACTTATAGGATCTACAATTACATATTTCTATGATTTCTACTGAAAATCTGTTAAAATGTTTTTTTTCTCTAAATAACTTCATGCTATGCTGAAGTTTTCTTAATTTCGAATCTTTCATTCATTTTACATTTTGTGTATCATGAAAGACTTTTTGTCTTTTATTTGTTGCTTGTTTTCTTATTGCTCCTTAGTTATTTGAAGGCCAATACTCTCTCTTTTATATCTTCTGTTACTTTCTTACACTGCATGCACTAATGTCTCAAATAATAGACTGAATATGGACCAGGCAAACTCTAGAGATTTCTTTTAAGACTAGAATCCTGTCCTGATTTCTGATTTTATTTTGATAGATAACATTAAAAAGAAAGAGTTCCTTAAAATCCTACAGTACAGAAACTGACAAAATCATAGTTCCTCACATATTAAAATATTTACAACAAAACACTATTTTCCTCCAAATATTATATTGTTAAATACTTTTGTGTGTAAACTACCTGAATTTCCATTACTGTTGGAGAAACTGTGCAATAATCACTGTCTATAGTACACACTCCTGTGTGTGTGTGTGCCTGTGTGTGTGTGTGTGTTACGTATCTCTAAGAAAAACAATTTTCAGACAAGTCAACAAGGGGAAAAGATCACTTTTAAAAGGCTTAACATGTCTTTAAAATTAACAAATCTCTGTGGAAAGGCTTCTGTCCAGTCACTATTCAAAAATGGGCTCAACACTGAGAGTAGCGTTAATCACCATTTGCACATTTCTCTAAATGTAGAAAGAAACCACAGTGGCGCATTTTAACATTGCTTAGGTAAATTCTCTCTGAGGCTGGAAGAGCAGCTGAATACTTCTCAAAACATTAACCCTCACAAGTCATGTGTTTCCTCTATTAGTATAGTATAAAAACCTGATTAAATTCTGAATACCTAAGTAAACCAACAATAACTGAAATAAAGGGATACATAAAAGATATAAACTTTGTTTTCTTTCTCACAATACGCATATACTAATTATGCAAACCAATCTGCAAACTCTAAACAAGTAGTAAATGCCCCAAAATGAATAACATACTATTATTTATATTACTCAAAGGACTTGTAAATGTCAGTAAAACCAAATTATGTGAGTTAGAGAAGTTAAGGAGAATTTCCCTAAAATACTGATTTCTAAATTACATCTTGAATAAAGAGTTGAATTGGGAGATACTACAAAACTTCTCATTCAACCTTGTTAGGAACGGCGCACAGTTAAAGCTAAGTCCTATAGGTGGGAGCACATAAAGAATATTTGGGATATCTGAGAACTGCCTAAATATAGCACAAAGTTAATTTCAGCAGAACAACAAATGAGCTCATATGGCTTTGTCATTTTATCAGTGAAGTGATATGGAAAGAGAAGTGACTCATTCTTCATATTTAAAATATGTGTGTTTGTGTGTTTTCAGTTAGGTGAAAACCCTGGTTGAAAGCATTCTGTCACCAAAGTATTTCTGTAGGTATGTGCTGCAAAGGCACTTACATTGCACTGAGTAGCACTGGGAGAAGCACTTAAGAGAGCACTGGTCACAGATGCGTGGTAGAAGTTGAATATTGATTCTTAGAGCTAGAGCTATATTCACTGGCGTCTGAAAGTGAGCTATGGGGGCTAATGGACCACAGATAATGGCCAAAAGTGTTACAATAGGCTCACATATTAAGAATAACTAATCCCTGTTAACAAGTAGAGTCCTAAAGACCTTATATTATCACAGGGCCAAGCCAGAACCAATCTTAGTAAACCAAGCCATGGAACAATTATTTGAAGATGTTATTTGACTCATCAATTAATATTCATATTAATACTCATTTATGACCACCAGAATATGCAAGTTGCAAGTTCTTGCCAAAGATGCTACTTCGGCATCTTTGTATTCAATGTGCATAAGTAATTGGCAATGATATGTCTCTGTTGAAGTTAGGTATAAAATAATTATTTCTTAGTTTGTGACAATGCTATTTTACCCAAGGATTTTTTTATGAGTACAAGAGAATAAAAATGGCAGGTAGAAGTTACTGGTTCAAGAAAAGTCTCAGACATTTACATTTTTATACTAAGACCTAAAATTAAGACTATATGCTAATGCAGAAGGATGTACAATAATTCACTTCAATGCATAGAATACTGTAAAACTTTGTCTCCATACATAGAAAGTACCAAATAGTAAGGAAACAAGATTGGTGATGGGTTTAGCTGTATATCTATCATTGTATTCATGGAATGCAAGTATGCAACCTTGTTAGCAATAAGGATCTGATTTGATGTGAAAGATACTCATGATTCAGTACAAATTACATGTATATGTATGTTAAGAAACAAAATTTGGTTCTTTATCTTACTAAATCGATAAAATATTTGTCCTTAAGGGAAATGTAATTCAAATATTTCCATGATGAAGTACTATGCTTCTCTGCAGTTCCTTTCTGATTGGGGATATAAAGGTGCCAAGTGGCAACTCCTGAATCCTAGAGAGGGTCGTACTGTATGTTTAGAATGATGGGGAGGCTCTGAAAATATTCCACATCACCTTGGAATGTTAAAGCAACAGAATTCACTTCAAAGGCCCATTATACAAAAAATATAACCTGAAATGACAGCTTCCTATAGAGGCTGGAAAATTTTTAACTTTTCATAACTCTCCTCCGGTCTATCCCTTCTGAAATAATTTAAGCCAGAGTTAGTCATCCAAGCAATCATTTACATTCTTGGACTCACTCAGCGAATGCTCATGTATAATCAACCTAATTCCTAAGAACATTTTAAAGGCATAATGATACTGAATATTTTAAACCAGATCATAATACTATACTGTGTTGCAATGTTATAGCGCCTATTAAATTAGATTCACAGGTTACTAAAATTCATTACTTAAAGATTAGAAGTCTCTGTTATAGATCAGCATTTTATAAATGAGGATATGCTATCAATCTAGACAAAGAAACTTATCTAAAATTATAAATCATTGCAAACAAAGAAGGAAGGTGCATTGGTGCTTTTAGAAATTATATCTGTCCTTCAGAATGTGTTTATTATGATGGATTACCTATTAAGCTTATTTCTTCCACAAGTAGTGATTTCAAAACATTTGCAGCTTTCACTAGCAATTCCACCCGTCATCCTCAACATGGTCAGCCAGACTTTGCTTCTCACCTCTGAAGCCTCGTCTTTTGCTACTTATTGTATTTCTCTTGACTCTAGCCATTGTAGACTTCTTTATATTCCTGGATCATATCATGCCTTGCCTCTGTATCATCTTTTCTTCATGAAAAGCCAACTCTCAAATTCCATTTTATAAATTAGGTCCTGTTTTAAATACCATTATTCTTAAGGAATCTTCTTTTGACCCTCCCCAAACTAGGTTTGACACCCCTCTGAAATGCTCTGAACCGTTGCTTTGAAAACACACATACTCAGTAGGGGTGCTTGATAAGATTTTAGGTCACTGTGACTGAAGCAGAAATTAAGTTCCATAGAGGTAGAGAGATATAGTTAACAGAGCTATCACAAAGACCAAAAAAGTAAAAATGCTATCTCTTTCAGATGTCCTTTCTCTACTGTTTCTGCTTTTGTTTCATGTTTGTGAGCTGAGGCAGAAAGAGGTTTAGAACTGAGCAAACTGCTTCAGATGAAAAGATGACTGAGTATATGTTTTCTTTTATGAAGGAGAGCCTACAGCATCCTTCATTGGTACTCAAGACCCCAGTGGACCCATTTAAACTGTGGATATGCCACAGAGCGCACTGCACACTACATAAAGAACACCGAAAGGAGAGGCACCTTTGAGGTTTGTGTAAGCAACATTCCATTTCCCTGCCTGATGTTGGAGCCGTTGGGAGATAGTTGTTCAAGTTACACAAATGGAGGTAAAATATAATTTTCTTTATTAATGAAGTTTTTTTTTTTTTTTTTTTTTGCGGTATGCGGGCCTCTCACTGCTGTGGCCTCTCCCGTTGCGGAGCACAGGCTCCGGACGCGCAGGCTCAGCGGCCATGGCTCACGGGCCCAGCCGCTCCGTGGCATGTGGGATCTTCCCGGACGGGGGCACGAACCCGTGTCCCCTGAATCCACAGGCGGACTCTCAACTCTTCCCTGTGCCACCAGGGAAGCCTTTAATGAAGTTTTTTGATGAATGAAGATTTGGCGCTGTGCCAAGGGTACTTGCTAATACTTCAGCAACGAATATGGCAAATTTAGTCACCCATACAAAGGCAAATGGTCAAATTTAAGGCTAATCACAGGAACAGGGCTTGTACTGTCTCAGCTTAACAAGAGTCAAGAACCACTGGGAATGCATGCTTCTTCTAGGAAGACTTACCCCCAAAGAAATCTAGGAGTTTCGAGTTACACATGCCTAGTTCTTGTTCTGAACTTTTAGTTGGATCCCTTCCCAGCATGGAACTGAGTAAGGAAACAAGATGTTAACTGTAGGGATCACTTCTTCACGGAAACATGAAGGAATCGAGTCTCAAATCACAATAGAAATATCCTTACCTGGTAGTTCAATAAGCAGAACACGTGTTAAATCACAGCTTTGTCTCATCTGAATTTCTTTTTGGTTCTATTAGTTAATGGTTAATTAGGTAGGGTTTAAAGAACTTTCTGTACATTTACTTGAAATGAACACCTTTACATTAGTATTTAAAATGCAATATGCTGAGTTGGAACTACTCATTCCCACTTGAAATACTTGTTTTTCCTCATCATAAAAGTTGTTTCTGGAAATAACTATATACTGCCAGTACGTTCCTTACTGCCTTTCACTCCCCATGAACTATTTGACCAAATTCAGACTCTAGGTTTAGTTCTTTTGTATTGCTTCTTTTACCTGTTGTTTATCTTCCAGCCTCAGACTCCATGATGCTAAGTTAACTATTCCCTCCCCCCCTTCCTTCCTTCTTTCCTCTCACTTTTATCAATATTTAAATTAAAAAAAAAACTTTTTATAAACTTCCTTTTAAAATAGCTATATATTGAATTACACACTAACTCTAGTCTCCTCCACCCCTCAGAGTGCATCTTGTATTTCCCGAAGCCATCAGCTTCAAAGTAATCTTGTAAATTATAAAATATGATAGGTAAAAAGTGTTTTAGAGATTGTCTAGTCTGATTCATTATTTTACAAATATGAAATTGAGGCACAGAGGATGAAATGGCTTGTTTGAAGCAACTTGGGTATTTACTTAGGTGTTGCTAGACTATTCAACTAACTAGAATATGCTAGTATGACATTTCTTTTTTTTTTGTAATTGTAGATGTATTCTAAACATTCATCATTACTAAAATACAACCTTTCCCACATCATCTTAAATGCTACTTCCTATAAGAAACTCTGAATTAAAATTTAAAATGAACTCTGAATTTCCCTACTGCTTAAATATCAATTCAGACCATTTTCAGGTCTGCTAAAATATAGTTTTTAATGCTTGTATCCAAATACTTCTCTTTATGTGGGCCCCCAAACCACAGTTCAGATATGAAGATTCTTGGTTCTACCAGCCATTACGACCCAGTTGTGTTGCTCTAAATCCCATGTCTTTTTGGTACAAATTAAATGAGATTCTGCATGGAATTTCTTTTGCAGCATGGTATTCTCTCAATTAAAGCCTTGTGTTGAACTACATGTTCGCTCGCCATGAAGCCTTAATCTCTACAAAGCGCTGGCCATTTTTCCTCCATTGTTATTGTTGTCTTCCTGGAGAAACGAGGGATGGGTGGCTTCTAAAAACACTACTGACCACTGGTTAACTGACTTATCTGAATTGTGTCACCTACATGGCTTTATGTATCATATCTATAATATTCCATATTATAAACAGGCTGATAACAGCATGGCCAATATCATCAGTGTTCCCGTTGTTACATACAAATAATGTTTACTGGACACATAGAATTATATTCTTAAATACAATTCTACTTAGAAGACAGCTTTTCTAGGTAAAAAAAATATAAAATTAAAACCACCAAACTAGTCAAACTGTTGGTACCTAGCACTTCCTGCCTCAGCACACTTTCCTATCTTCCTCTCTATAGACACAGTACTCTACACCTCACTTAAGTTGTTATTTGGAATTAGCACCAGGTGATATGGAAGAACTGTAAGGTGCAACCTTGGCCCACAAGGTGCTTATAGTCCTATCAGGTATCAAAGTGAGTACTTGCTAAATAACAAATAATCTTACCACCAGTCTATGCTAGCTACTACCCAGTTCTCCATTTCCATTCAAAAACAAAATAAAACAAACAAACAAAAACCTCTGTAGTCAAAAACTCAGTTGTGGGCTTCCCTGGTGGCGCAGTGGTTGAGAGTCCGCCTGCCGATGCAGGGGACACGGGTTCGTGCCCCGGTCTGGGAAGATCCCACATGCCGCGGAGCAGCTGGGCCCGTGAGCCATGGCTGTTGAGCCTGTGCATCCGGAGCCTGTGCTCCGCAACGGGAGAGGCCACAACAGTGAGAGGCCCATGTAACGCAAAAAAAAAAAAAAAAAAAAAAAAAAAAAAACTCAGTTGTCTCCAATTTTCATTCTCCTATTCTTTCCTGAGACTCTTATTGGTATTTTCTCCCAGCCATTCCAGAGACATTGCTCTTGCCAAGCTTGTTAATGTCACCAATGTTGTTGACTTCAATGGTTAAGTCTAAGTCTTTCAAGTCTTGTCAGTAGTGTTTGACTTAGCTGATTGATTGCTCCTTTACCCTGGAAACACTTTCTTCAACTGGCTTCCAGGAAACTATACTTTCCTTGTTTTCCTTTCCATCTTTGGCCCTTCTCAGTACCCTTCCTTGTTCCTCCTTATCTTCCTGATTGCCTATTATTGGAGTATCCCAGGACTCAGTCCTAGTATCTCTTCTGTAATTTCACCTACTTGCTTCCTGAATTCATTCAGTTACATAGCTTTAAATATTATCTATACACTAAGGCTGATGGTTCCCATATTTATATCTCCCACACAGACTTCTCCCTTCATTTCTAGACTCAGATGTTCAACAGATGATTAATGATTGATTTATTGAACTATGAATAATATTTTTCTTTAATTGAATCACTAACAAGCTTTCCAAATTAATATGTATCAAATCAAATATCAGATTCGACTCCCTTCCCCTCCAAAACAAGCCCCTCCCATCATCTGCCTGAACTCAGTGGCAACTCCAGTAGACCTCAAGACAAAATCTTGGAATTATCCTTGGTTCCCCTCTTTCTTTTATACTCAACAGACAAGTAGTCAGCAAACCTGTGGTCTCTACCTTCAAAATCTAACTAGAAACAAATCATTTTCACCACTATAATCTTGGTCCAAAACGCCATCACTTCTCACTATCTATTTTACTGAGAATGAAGTTCAAAGTTTTAACAATGACAACAAGGCCTTGCACAATCTGAAGCTCTCTTATATTTCTAGTTTTGTTTCTTATTTGTTTCTTATTATTCTCCCCTTTGCTCACTCTGGCATAGTCCCATTTCATCACTTTTATACTTGATGTTTCCTCTGCCTGTAACCAAGGATGGCATGTTTCCTCTGCCTGTAACCAAGGATGTGCATCCAGTGTAGTTCCACAAAAACCCCACATTCAGAAGAGGGCCCCTGTGTTGGGGCTTAATACTTTACAGTCACACTTTTGAAATTATTAATTATTTTATCATTGCATATGTGTTTTATAAATAAAGCCCAATGGGGATATGATACACAGGTCATAGACTTGGAGTCTTGGCTCATGTGAGGTCCTTTCTCCTGCCTCCTCTCTCTTGGCTGGAAATAGATTCTCAAGCACCCACTCCTCTCTCCCCACCCAGTAACCACTGCCACCTTCTGCCCCCAATGGGGGCTTAGATGTGGATATGAGGTAAATCAGGACACAAAGGCAAGAGGCTGGGCTTGTGAGGGTCTTCATTTTCACAGCAAGTATCCCATGCCCAAAGCACTGTGACATTAAATAGCAAATAAAACCCACGGCAAGCTGAGACACATCATGGGAGAAAAAGAAAAGCTTCTCGCTGCTTTTCAAACAGAAGGCCCTCACTTTTTATTTTATACTTCTCCTCACAAATTATGTAGCCAGCTCTACTTATGACATTGTATCCCCAGAAATCCATATAGGTAACTCGCTCACCTTCTTCAATTTTTGCTCAAAAAAGACCTTCACAATAAGGCTTTGAATGACCACCCGTTTGAGAATCAAAACCCCTTCCAGACACACACTTTCCTCCCCAGAAAGTCATCCATTCCTTTAATTTTTCTCAAGGGCATTTGTTCTTAACTAGCACACTGTATAGTTTATTTATCTATTTATTTTTGTTTATGTGTTTCCCTTCACTAATATGAGCCCTGTGAATTAAGGGTTTAGTCAGTCCTATTAGTTTGAAAATAATCACGTTAATAGAATTTGGCTGCCAAGTGTAAAAAAATAGAGAAACCTCTACTAAATCGAGTTGAGAGACCAGAAGGGGGAGCTGTCATGCCCTGCGACAATAGCAGCCCAGCAGGAAGAAAACTCTTTTTCCTGGCAAGGACTCAGCTAGTGAAAAGCCATGGACTTTTTGTTGACTGCAGCCCTCCCAACTTCCTTTTCCTTTGTAGAAAATTTTCCCCTTCAGTTTGGGGACCTACACAGGGCTTGCTCACCATGGCTGCAGATGCTGAATTGCAATTCTCTGCTAATCACAAATAAGCCCATCTTTGCTGGACAAATATCTAGCAGTCTATTTTTGTTGTTGTTGTTGTTGTTGTTGTTTTTGCGGTACGCAGGCCTCTCACTGTTTTGGCCTCTCCCGTTGCAGAGCACAGGCTCCGGGACGTGCAGGCTCAGCTGCCATGGCTCAGGGGCCCAGCCGCTCCGCGGCATGTGGGATCTTCCCGGACCGGGGCGCGAACCCGTGTCCCCTGCATCAGCAGGCGGACTCTCAACCACTGCGCCACCAGGGAAGCCCCTGGGTAGCTTTTAATTCTGTTTATTAAGGTGCTGAATCAGGACCTTTCCCTTTCAGTAAAAGGGACCAGGATGGAATGAGAAACTATGTCCACTCCAGATTTAGTTAATCTGCAGATCATTTTTCTCAGTCATCTCAGAGGAAGACTGTTAAAATTCTTAACCTTCAACCCCACCAAATGAAGGTTCCTAAACGAAACCAAAATTCTCCTAGTTTCTGCTATTATTGCAAACAAAAAAAGGTGGAACATTGGAAAAGAGATTGTTACAAATGTAAGTGCTTTAGGCACCTTCAGCCCTTTAACCAGCCTTTCCAACATCCTCCTAATTTTCAATGATGGGGCTCCAAGCACCTACAGAAGCTCTTTTCAGTACTCCCTCTTTTTGTTTTTTTCTTTCCCCCTGTGCCACATGGCTTGTGGTGTCTTAGTTCCCTGACCAGGGATTGAACCCAGGCCCTCAGCAGTGAAAGCATGGAGTCTAACCACTGGACCACCAGGGAATTCCCCAATCCCTTCCTCTTAATCAGATTGGAGAAACATTTCTCCAGATGGGGATGAATCCCTTCCAGTCCTAACTGACACGGGAGCCACATTCTCTGTGCTCAACCCCACTACTATAAAATAGACCCAGCTTCAGAGTACTAACATAGCATAAATTATGGGGATCTCTAATGAACCTCAAGAGGTTCCTGTTTCTGAACCTATTCCCTTTTGTTTAAGCCCTTTCAGAAATACACACGCTTTTCTCCTTATTTCCTCTGACCCTATTTATTTATTAGGCTGAGACTTCTTAGAGAATTATCATGCTGGAATTTCTTTTTCCCCAAGGAGGGAAATAATTCTAGAAATTGAGAGTACTCATCAAAGTAACCCACCAAGTGAATTAAATGACTCTTTGATATCTTTAATTTTTTTCCATCTCTGATGATACTAGAGCTGATTCTGGAAACATTGATCATTGAACACATCTGGAAACATTGAATCAGCTACCACTTTCCTTATGGGCAAGATCTCCGATTGACGTTGGCAAAATTCACAGTGCACTCCCATCAAGATTTAAATAAACCTCTCAAAATCTCTTCCGAGAATTAATCAATATCCTGTAAGTAAAGAAGCTCTTCAAGGCATAGCACCCATAATAGAAAATTACAAGACTAAAGGCTTTATTGTACTAGCCCCTATAACACTCCCATTTTATGTGTGAGAAAAGGGATGAAGGTGGAGGTTGTCCAGGACCTCAGAGAAATAAGCATCATTTTTTACTGTCAACACCCTATAGTTCTTAACCCCCGTACATTACTAAAATCCATTGCCACCAGCCAGAAGTAAATTCATTACTGTAATTTGTGCAGTGCATTCTTCAGTATTCCAGAATCATGCCAATATCTTTTGCCTTCATTTTGGAAGGAAAACACCTGTCCATTCACCTGGACAGTGATGCCTCAGGGTTATACTGAGAGTCCTTATTTCTCCTAGATCCTGAAGGCTGATCTGGATGACATAAAGTTCCCTAGAGGTTCTACTTTGTTGTAATATGGAAATGATTTGTTTTTTTGTTCTTCTCAGGCCTCATCAAAGGACTGACAACATCCGCTTGCTAAACATTTTAGCCTTAAAGGGGCTTAAGGTCACCAAAGAAAAATTGTAGTTTGCCCAAACCTAGGTTAGATATTTAGGGTAGCCCAGAAAAAGGGCTACACCTGTATCCAGATATACTTCATGGTGTCTTAAGTTTCCCCCAATCCAAAACTATGCCAACTAAAGGGTTTTCTCAGGTTAGTTGGTTATTGCCAAAATTGGATTCCAAATTTTCTCTTATAGCCAAACCTCTATTTATTTTACTCAACAGTAACAAGCCCGACCCAGAAGAAAGAGATGATATAGTCTTTAAGGCCTTAAAAGAGTTTGATGAACCCACCTACCCTTGGGCTTCTCAATTATCAGATTCCCTTTTTCTTTTTTGTGTATGAAAAGAAGGGAATGCCCTTGTGGTTCTCACCCAAAACACAGGGATCACCATCAACACATAAAATATTACAGCCAGCAACTGGACCCTGTGGCATGGAGATACCCCTGTGTCTTAGAGCCATTAAGGCCACTGCCCTTTTGGTTAAGGCCACAGAGAAAATCATTGTGGCATTCCATTTAACCATTTTGTACCTGATGCAGTAGAAGGTCTCCTAAATTCTCATCATGTTCAGCATTTCTCAGCCAGCTGCCTCACCTCCTATGAAGTCCTTTTGTTAACTGCTCCTCACATAATTCTTTTACATTGTAATAACATTAACCTAGCCACTCTTCTCCCCTCTGTCACGAACAAAGTCCTTCACACTGCTTAACACTGACAAAACACCTCCTGACTCCTCATGACCTACAGGAAATTCTACTGGGTAACAGTGATTTCTCAAGGTTCACTGATGATTCTTATTTAAAAGGTGACAATGAGAAATATTGTGCTCAATATGCTATTACAACTTCTTTTGATGTTGTTGAAGCAGAATCTTTTTTTTTTTTTTTTCAGTACGCGGGCCTCTCACTGTTGTGGCCTCTCCCGTTGCGGAGCACAGGCTCCGGACGCGCAGGCTCAGCGGCCATGGCTCATGGGCCCAGCCGCTCCACGGCATGTGGGATCTTCACGGACTGGGGCACAAACCCGTGTCCCCTGCAACGGCAGGCGGACTCTCAACCACTGCGCCACCAGGGAAGCCCGAGGCACCATCTTTACCTATGGCTACTTTGGCCCAACAGGCTGAAATATACACTTTTACACAGGCTTTTACTTTAGCCAAGAGCAATACTCCCAATATTTATACTGATAGTAGATATGCTTTCAGAGTAGCTCATGATTTTGAAATGTTGTGGGAGCAATGTGCTTCCCTTACTTCCAGTGGAAACAAAATTTAAAATGGCCCCTATGTTTAGGAATTATTGAATGCAATATTTTTACCTGTTGTTTTAGCTCTTATTATGATCTCAGTGTATTCTAAATTTGACTTTCTGGAAGCTAAGGGAAATCACCTTGTTGATATTTCTGTAAGAAATGCTGCCCTTAAGGGGACAATAGTAGCCAAACCTCTGTCATTCTCCATTGTCTCTGATGTTTCCTCAAATGATAACTGAGAAAAACTGGCTAGTGAGGCCCAAATACTGACCTCAGAAAAGGAAAACAAGGTTAGAAATTCAACAGTCGTTTGTTTGATAAAAAGAGAAAGCTCTGGTTTTGACCAACTAACAACCCAGTCCTACCAGAAATTCTAAAATTCCCACTCTTCACCACTACACATGCATTAAACCATTGGTCTCCTGACAAAATGATAGCCTTCACGAATCAATATTGGTGGGTAAACATTAACAAAGCCCCAAAAAGTGACTACTTCACTTGTCCCACTTCTCCAAAGTACAAACAGGGAAGCCTGTTCATACTGATCCTGGATATTTTAAACTGCCTAATGAACCATTTAAGTTCTGGCAAATAGATCAAATGTATTTCATATGACTCCCTCTATCTAATGGGATATAAATATGTTTTAGTCACGGTCTGTATGTTTTCACTGTGGTGTAGTCTTCCCTTGCAGATAGGCTACTTCTTCTTCTGTGGCTAAAGTCCTATAGGAAAAGATTATCCCTACCTGGAAAACTCTTCTCAAACTTTATAGTGATCAAGGAGCCCATTTTACTAGCCATATGCTTCGATGAGTCTGTGCTATTTGGCTGGTTTTATAGCACTTTCACTGGGCTTACCACTTTCAATCCTTTGGTTTAGTTGAACACATTAATGGCATTATTAAGACTCAATTGGCAAAATGTGTGGAGGCCCTCCAAACATCGTGGACAAAAGCATTTGTATCGGTCCTTCTTCATCTCAGACCCACCCGTTTTGGAACTCATGAACTCTCATCCTTTGAGATAGTAGTAGGATGCTCAATGCACTTGGTTCCTGCTTCTTTTGACCCACGACTGATAAAAGGAGAGATACTCCAATATTGCAAAGGTCTAATTGCATCTATTAAAAATAACCATGTTTTGGTAGAGCAATCTTTTCACAGTGAACCCTTGGGAGATGAAGATGTTGAACATCACGTTTTGCAACCTGAAGATTTTGTCTATTGGAAAATACACCTCCAGAAGAACTCTCTTCAACCTCACTGCAAAGGTCCCTTTCAAGAACTGCTAACCAACCCTTGTGCTGCCAAACTCCAGGGAAATGAATCTTGGATTCTGTGACACACCTAAACAAAGCACCAAACCTTGACTGGACCTTCACATCATCTGGTGACCTGAAAGTAAAGATTTCCTGGAATCGAAGCAGACGACATCTAATGAAAGAGTTCTCCCAATATTTCCAGACCAGGACTGTTAGAAGTTTGTTGCCAAACCTTTGATGATGACATAACACTTCAGATGATCTCCAGTTTCTTTAATCTTGATAACATATGGACTTTAGATTAAAAAATGCCTGAGAGTTCTCCCCGTACCCCTCTTTGTTACTCAATGTGACTTTAATAGATTTCCAATATGTGCATTTTCCCTCTGAAATGATACACTACACCCAGAATAGATCTTTACTGACATTGAGGGACAAAAAGCTGCTGAAACTAGAAAATTTGACTCTAGATCAGCAATACTTTCAGAGAAAGATCTTGATCAAAACAGGGAAATGTAAGAAAATTAATTAACAGAAACTTCAATTAAATAAAGTTGGGAGACCAGAAGGGGGAACTCTCACTCCCTGTGACAATAACAGAGCCCAACAGGAAGAAGAAAGACTTCACTTCTTTCCAGGTAAAGCCTCAGCCAATGAAAAGCCAGGGACTCTGTTTACTACAGCCCTCCCAACTTCCTTTCCCTCTCTATAAAAATGTTCTCCTTTCCTTGGGGATGAGAACTTGTATGTGTTTCACCATGCTTGCAGACCTCAAATTGCAGTTCTCTGTGGATCCTGAATAAACCCATCTTTGCTGGGGAAATATCTGGTAGTCTATTTGTTTCAGTCAATACTTGTTTTTATAGGGCAGCTTGGTACTTAAAGTCTCTTTGTGTTTAACTTGTAAAAGCACTATCAACTGTGAAGGGCAAAACCCCAAGAAAAAACTTTATGTCTACTTACTCACTGGGTTCAGCTATATAACAATGAGACATAAGCCCAGGCCAGACTGATATTAGAGCAATTCAGGTGGAGAGTACACCTGGTTCCTCCATCTCAGGTTATGAAGGAACTGAAAATAACTGTGTCCCTCTGGTATTTAGCAACAGATATTAAAAGAAGAGAAATTCTTTATTGAGAAGATATAAATACATTCTAATTATCTAAACTACAAAATATATTAGATATATATAGAGTTTACATACATGCATATATGCATTCATACATATATATGTCTTAGTTACAGAGGAAAAAATATTTTGTTTGTATTTTTAAAATGAATGTGTGTTTCTGCTATCTCAATTATTTTCTGGGATTTTTAATTCTGTAGGGATAATCAGGTCTTTAGAGAGGCAAGAATAGGTGAAAGCAAAACATTATTGAATTATAATGGTGTCAGGAGAGTGATAAGAAACAAAATTATGGAACAGTACACCATGTTAGAGACTATAAGGTAATTTATGATATTACATAATAAAAACTATATTTATTCTACTAACGTTTTAACTTTAATTCTTTAATTCAAAATTAAAATCAGAATTGAAGTTTTCTTCATTGATTTAAGAACAAAGGCACAGAAAGCTGTAGTGCCTTTGGAAAACTACAAACGGCAGTAGCACAAATAGAGAAATTCAAAAGTTTTTACCAAAGTAATAGAAAGTATCTTCGTAAGTCATCACAAATAAGACAACGTGGAAAATTGAAATAGGAAGGGGAGGCTCACTTTAATTCATTGCCTCGATGTGTATTTACTGAACATATAGTTTGTGTCAGGTACCCTTCTATTTGGAACATAGCAATGAATAAGAAAGAAAAAGATCCCAGCCTCAGCCATCAAGCAGTGTACTGAAAAAGCTGAAAGTGATTTCTAGATGAAAACAACATGTGGAAGGAGAGTTGAAAGAAGCTAAATACACAGTACATGCATGGCAAGAAATCTGTTGAACAAAACAAATTACACAATACTTCCAGAATGACTCACTGCCTTGGGGAAATACAAAGTAGAACACAAAGGAGAAGGAAAAAATCACTGAAAACTGCAATCATAACAACTATGAGAAAGATGGCACTGAAAAACAGAAACTCAGTAAAAATACTGTAATAAAATCAATCCCATGCAGCGCACAAATTAGATTTCCCAAGAAGCCATGGAGGAAAAGCCAAATGTAGATGAAGAAAATGATGGGCAAGGATCAATCATCTATTTTAAGCAGCAGGCCTCCCTCTGATCATTAAAATAAAACTTATATGTATATATATATGTATGTATACACATATACACACATAAATACTTACACACACATATATATTATAATATACATACATATACATATATATATATATATATATATATATATATATATATATATATATATATATATACTGTAGAGCAGTCACTGAAACATATGACCCTCTAACTGCAAGGCAATTAAATGGCCCTAAGGAATTTTACAAAAAATAATTCATAGATACTTTTCTTTAAAGTTTCATTTAAATGTATATGTAAGACATGCATTTATCATATAGAATGATACACGTTGCCCTAATATGCAGTTGCCTTCCAAAAAACAACAGTTGCTTTGAAAATTCAATATAGGTTGTATATTGGGGTGTTTTCTTCTCCCTTTCATGGTTCCATATACTCTGGAGGTACAAATGTTTTTATTAAATTCAGATTCATACTTAATTTAATCTGGTTACAAAATGTAAACTGTTACAAAGAAATATTGGTATTTGTAAGGAGCTCAGCTGAGCTGGAGAGAGAGCTGAGTTGCTAGAGTAGCCAATTAAAGCAATCATGAGCGAAAATGAAAGTCATCTTGAAGCCTCTAATCATAGCAAAAGTAAAGCAAGATGCTAAAAAGGGAAGAGGCACCAACTTCCCACTGTTTCATTTCCTCTATTGAAGGGCACACCACTCAAGGGTCTGATGGATCAGCACGGATGTGGGGTCTTCTCATTTGTGTCTTATTTTGTTGAGAGTGACCCCCAAAAAAGACCTGGTGGTTTTCTGGACCCGGGGGTAGGGGTAGGGCTATGGACTAGAAAGGTTAGGAGCAGAAAAGTACAGGGCACTGAGTCTTAGGGGGAAAAGTGTCTTCAAGTTTTACCCCTTCTCTCCTCATGAGAAGGCCTCGGCAGAAACATCTGAGAAAGATCTCTACCAAAGGCTCCTGATAAAGAAATCTAGGAATAAAGGTGTCTAGTCTAGGAATACAAAAATGCATAAAGAGCATGACCTTCTGGAAGGGCCTGATTCCTTGACTGCAGCTTTCTTCAGAGACTGCAATGCAGTGGCTGTGCACCAAGTCCAGTGGGAGGGCAGCTTTCCTCCTGAGACCTACCAGATAAAACCTTTGTAACTATCTACAGTTGGACTTGAAAAATCATACATAGGTTTTTAACCACAAGCCAGACTCCTCAGTGCTCTTAAACTCAACACTAATTATGGGAAATTCAGAATAAGTGTCAACAAGTATGTTATGTGCTTAAAAATATATAAACAAGCATGTTTGGGAAGTTGCTTGTTCTTAACAAATCAAGGGGCTGATATTTCACCCTCTGGTTAGCAAAATGTGCCTCACATTTTTAGGATGTAGTCTATATATTTTGAGAGGCCAGGGATACAGTACTACTCTTCACAATTCATTCAACTGCTTGTCATAGAAATCAAAAAATCCTTCTTGTTATTTCTTACTTCCCAACTTTTCATACTTAGCTCATGATAATTCATGTAAGTTTTAATTTTTAATTCTTTAATATCTCTGCATTTTGCCCACTGTTCAGCATTATTTTCACCCAACAACATATGCCAAACTAATGTCATCTCTCACCTAGACAGCATTAATGTCTATGGACTAATGTCTCTGCATCCACCTCTAAACTAGTATCTGAGAAATGTACATCTGATCATGTCATCCCCCACCTTCCAATGTGCTTGATTCCTGTCAGTACCTTTCCATGGTTTTGAAAATCCCATCCAAAATCCTATATGGCCCTACATGACATACCCACTGCCTAACTCTACAGAGTCATTTGTGCATAATTGTTCCTCTACATTCCAGATACACTTAAGTATTTTCAGTTCCTCAGACACTGCACACTACTTCTTGTTTCAGAGCCTCTGTATATGCTGTTACTCTGTACACTGTCCAACTCCCATCCCAACTCAACTCAAATGAGGCATTAGTTTTTTATTTTCTCCATCCCCATTATCACATATGTCAATTCACTTATTTTATTAATGACTGCCACTCAAGAGACTGTAAGATATTTCATGTAAGCTCCTAGGAAAAATATAACTGTAAAGTTATAAAAAATAAAAATGAATCAAAGCACTTCAATACAAAATAATCAACAAAACACAAAGGAAGATGACAAGAGAAGAAAAGAGAGACAAAGGAACTACAATACTAAAAAGAAAACAACAAATAAAATGGCAATAATAAGTCCTTCATGATCAATAATTACTTTAAATGTAAATGGACTAAACTCCCCTATCAAGTCATAAGGTGGCTGAGTGGATAAAAACAGTAAGATTCAACTATATGCTGTCTATAAAAAACTCAATTTAGATTTAAGAACACACATTGGCTGAAAGTGAAGGGTCGAAAAGATATTCCATGAAAATGGTAACTAAAAAAGAGCAGGGGGCTTCCCTGGTGGCACAGTGGTTGAGAGTCTGCCTGCCGATGCAGGGGATGGGTTCATGCCCCAGTCCGGGAAGATCCCACATGCTGTGGAGCGGCTAGGCCTGTGAGCCATGGCTGCTGAGCCTGCACGTCCGGAGCCTGTGCTCCGCAATGGGAGAGGCCACAACAGTGAGAGGCCCGCGCACGGCAAAAAAAAAAAAAAAAAAAAGAGCAGGGATGGCTATAGTTGTATTAGAAAAAAAGAGACTTTAAATAAAATACTCTCACATAAGACAAAGAAAAACATTATGTAATGACAAAAGGATAAATCCATCAGGAAGATGTAACAAATATAACTGGCAATCAAAAACCTCCAACAAAGAAAACCTCAAGAACAAGTGGTAAATTCTATGAGATATTTAAGAAAGAATTAACACCAATCCTTCTCAAGTTCCTCCAAAAATAGAGGAGGAGGGAAGATTTTCAAAGTCATTTTATGAGGCCATCATTACTCTGACACCAGTGTTAGACAAAGACACCACAAGTAAAGATAATTACAGGCCAATATCTGTAAAGAATACAGAGTAAAAAAATCTCAACAAAATACTAGCAAACCAAATCCAACAATAGATTAAATGGATCACATATCATTTCCAAGTGGGATTTATCCCTGTGATGCAGGGATGATTCAACATATATAAATCAATTAATATAATACACTACATTTATAGAATAATGTATAAAAATCACACGATTATCTCAATAGATGGGAAAGAAAAAAACTTTTATAAAATTCAACACACTCTAAGATAAAAACTCTCAAGAAACTAGGAATAGTAGGAATTTACATCAATGTAATAAAGACCATATATAAAAAGCCCACAGCTGACATCATACTCAATGATAAAAAAAACTGAAAGCTTTTCCTATAAAATCAGGAACAAGACAAGGATCCCCACTGTAACCATTTTTATTGAACATAGTACTGAAAATCTAGTCAGAGCAAATAGACAAGAAAAATAAATAAAAGCCATCCAAGCTGGAAAGGAATAAAAATGGAAATAAAATGCCCCCTTTTATAGATGACATGATTTTATATATAAAAAACTCTAAAGATTCCATTAAAAACCTGGTAGAACTACTAATTCAATAACGTTACAGGATACAAAATCAAAAAACAAAAATCAGTTTCATTTCTATACACTAACAACAAACTATGATAAAAAAATTACAACACAAACAAATGGAAAGACATTCTATGTTCATGGTTTAGAATATTTAATATTTTTAAAATGTTCATACTATCTAAAATAATATAGATTCAATGCAATCCTTATCATAATCCCACTGATACTTTTTACAGAAATAGGAAAAAAAACTAAAATTCATGTGGAACCTCAAAAAACCCAAAAAATAGCCAACTCAAACTTGAGAAAGAAAAACAAAGGTGGAGGCATCACACTTCCTGATTTCAAAATATATTACAAAACTACAGTAACCAAAACAGTATAGTACTGGTTTAAGGACAGACATAGAAACCAATGAAACAAGAAAAGGGAACCTAGAAATAAACTCACAATCCACGATCAATTGATCTTCAGCAAGGGTGCCAAGAATACACAATGGGGAAAGGTTAGTAACTTCAACAAATGGTGTTGTGAAAAATGGATATCCACATGAAAAAAAATGAATCTGAACCCTTACCTTATTTATACTGTCCACAAAAATCAACCCCAAATTAATTAAAGACTTAAAGGTAAAACCTGAAACTGTAAAACTTCTAGAAATGAACATGGGGGAACATTTCATGACGGTCATTGTGGCAATACTTTCATGGTTATGATACCAAAGTACAGACAACATAAACAAAAATAAACAAGTGAGGATATAACAAATATAAAAAGCTTTTGCACAGGAAAGGGTGAAAAGGCAGCCTATGGACTGGGAGAAAATATTTGCAAACTACATATCTGATAAGGGGTCAATACCCAAATTATATAAGAAACTCCTACCACTCAGTAGCTTGAAAACAACAACAAAACCAAAATAATAACCTGATTCAAAAATGGGCGATTGACTTGAATAGACATTTTTCCAAAGAAGACATCCAAAAGGTATAAGAAAAAAATGTTCAACATCATTTCCATGATGATTAAATGTCCAGTCGTTATGGAAATGCAAATAAAAACTACAATGAGATGACATCTCACACCAGTCAGGATGGCTGTTATCCCCCTGCCACCAAAAAACAAACAAACAAAAATTAAAGTAAAAAAAAAGAAAAAAAAGAAAGAAACATGTTAAACAGAGGAAGTGGAGAAAATCTGACCACTTTCAAAACTGGTGGTGGGAATGCCAATAGTACAGCTTATATAGAAGACAGTATAGAGGTTACTCAAAAAATTAAAAATAGAACTAGTATATGATCCAGCAATCCACTTCTGAGTATTATTCAAAAAAATTGAAATCGGGATCTCTAAGAGATATTAAATAGCACTCCTATGTTCCTTGCAGCATTACTCATAACAGCCAAGATATGGAAACAACCGGAATGTCCACCAACATATGAATGAATAAGAAAATGTGCTATGTACATACAATGGAATACTTACTCAAGTTTTAAAAAATGAGGAAATTCTGAAATGTGCAAGAACATGGATGAATCCTGAGGACGTTATGCTAAGTAAAATAAATCAGGTATGGATAGACAAATACTGAATGATTCCAATTATATGACATATCTAAAATAGCCAAATTCATAGAATCAAAGAATAGAATAGTGGTTGCCAGGGCTAGAGTGAGGGGGTATTGTGGAGGTACTGGTCAAGGGCCAAAAAGTTACAGTTAAGCAAGATGAATAAACTCTGGAAATCTGATGTACAGCAGTGTAGCTATACCCAACAATAATGTATTATACACTTAACATTTTCAGAGAGTAGATCTAAAGTTAAGTGTTCTTAACACAAAAAGATAAAATAATAAAAAAAAATCTAACCAGATAGTTGAGGGGAAATAACTTTTTTCTTCAGAAATAGTTTCTGTATATGATTTATGAATTAAGTTTTAATGGGACATCAAAACACATAAAGGAAGGTGACTGCTTTGCAAATCATGCTTTTAAAGCCAAGACATTTCTCATGTGTTCAATTCTCATGTGTTTGTAGTTTTCATAAAGACAAATCTCAACAAATTTAGTGTTAAATTTAATTTTTATAATATCATTAATTTGTAAAAACTGAGAAATCTGATTCCATTAAGCACTTATGGACATATAATGATATGATTTTATACAACTTTGGCTTGCTGATCTGAGAACCTCATGATAATTATTGACTAGAAAATAATTGGAAAAAAAACACCTAATCTTAAATTTTGCATTTAAACTCTTAAGGTACACAGACTGCACATCTACTTGCACTTAAGAACCTCTGACTAAGGAATATAAGTGTTAAATAACCTTTAAACCATTGCCTTTAGAAGTCTTGTGCTTTAATATTTCCTGAAGAATTCTGAAAAAATATTGACTATATATATTTGAATATATATTTTTGAATACATATATTTTTGAATATTTGTGTGTTTGTGTGTACATATCCCCTCACATATGTTTAGGCTGACATGAAAAATGGTTGTTATAAATGTAACTAGTTGTAGATGTAATTTCTGATGTCTTATAAATATTAAATTAAAAAATAAAATTGCTACATGACTTATTTAAACATTTCAACCAAATCTAAATGCCACAGCACTTTGATATATTTAAAAGATTAAAGTTGAAAATCAAATTACTAACAACCCTGAATCAAAAATCAAAACATTCTAGTGTAGATTAGGGCAAGAGTGACAAGAACAAATTGGGAACACAGACAGGAATCCAGATTGCTAGAACCTCCCCACACTGCTCAGGCCTACCGTGAGTTACTAGTGAGGGCACACTACAAACTGATATCAGATTGCTATACATATAGACTGAATGTTTCAATCCAAAATCCATATGTTGAAATCCAATTCCAAATGTGATGGTATTTGGAGAAGGGGCCTTTGGGAGATGATTAGGTCATGAGGGTTCCACCTTCATCAGTGCCCTTATGAAAGAGGTCTCAGAGAGCTCCTTTGTCCCTTCTACCATGTGAGGATCACAGGATTCCCAGCCTCTAGAACTGTGAGAAATAAATTTCTGTTCTTTCCAAGTTACCCAGTTTATGGTATTTTTTATAGCAGCCCAAATGGACTAAGAAATATACTTGATATGTGGTTAGAACATAATATATTCATTCTGTATAGTACTATGTTTATAACTTTTATTACAGAATATGGATTAACCTATTCAATTACTTCTTTTATTAACTTAATGAATTTCCTTATAATCATATTTGCTTCATTTTAATCAGGGACAGGATATCTCACCTTAACTCAGTCTTTACTTACTGTTTCTATCCCCTTTTTTTAAAAAACACCTCCAAATTTCCCACCCTTCAGTAAACACAATAATTAATTTCAGTCACTAGTGTACAGTTTAATTTTGGCATTCTGGCCTTATAAGTACAGCTACAGTCATTAATCAGTATGACAAGGTATTATTGGAAAGAAATGGTCTATAAATCCATTTATCATTACTTACAACTATATTCCACACTCACTGAAGGAAAAGGGTACTTCTTCTTATTGTAACATTTCCTAATGGTAACTGAAGTGCTCCTTGAGAAGAGTATAGGTGAGCTGGAAACGTGAGATGAGAGATTAGACTAGATGATACTGTGGTCATTGGTTGAATTACTCTGGAATTGTGTAGGAAGGGTGGGCATGCCAGTGACTAGAAAATAGTGTTGTTACATGAATACATTTCTTAAATCAAAAAATGACATAAATACTAAAGGGATTAGAGTTCCAAAAATTATGAGTGGAAAAGCCAAACTATGATGCGGTCAATATTTATTACAAGCAGGACACACTTTAAGATTGATGTCTACGACATTGCCCTCAAAGCTTACACTGCCATTTTAACTCACTGCCTCATGAACAATATAAGGCTGTTTTACGGGTGGTATCAGCCATTTCTCATTCCTACTATCCTGCATTCCTACTATCCACTGTTGAGGAATAAGGCACCTATCTAAAAATAGGCCTCTGGTGCTATCAACTAGAACTAAAATTATATCATCCAGGTGACAAAAATTCTCAAATGTTCAGTCCTTTATAAAGGTAGAGTCCAGAATCACATCATTTGACAAAACATATGAAACATGAATGTTATTAAGGCATGTGCTCAAAATTGTCTTTATTATTGTTAGAACAAGTGATTCATCCTTTGACCAATCAGAGTTAAGACCACAACTATAGTGATACTAACCTAACTTTGCTTGGAAAAAAGAGGTATGCTTTACTCTTATTCAGGTATAAGATAAAATTATGAGTTGGTGATAATATACCAATTAAGGCAGTTGCATACAATTTTTAAAACGCTGACTGATTTAAAAAAAAAAAGCTGACTGATAACTCTACATATTCTAAAGCCCATATTTTATAGCTTTTTTTTTTGGCTGTATGTGGGCCTCTCACTGTTGTGGCCTCTCCCGTTGAGGAGCACAGGCTCCGGACACGCAGGCTCAGTGGCCATGGCTCACGGGCCCAGCTGCTCCGAGGCATGCGGGATCTTCCCGGACTGGGGCACGAACCCATGTCCCCTGCATCGGCAGGCAGACTCTCAACCACTGCGCCACCAGGGAAGCACTAAAGCCCATATTTTAAAAACCAGTTTTCTTTTCAATTCTGATAATCAGGAGTCTTTATTTGGCATTTTCAAAATAAAACATGATGTGCTAACTAATAACTGTACCTAAAAATGGTACATCTGAAAATACCTATATCCAACTACAGATGAAATAACTATGTAACAATACAGAAAGTTTCTACAACATATGGGATGAAGAACTCTTTCAACAGTATGGTTATTAATCCGAAAAATATACAAATTTCTGTAGAGAAAAATAAAAGGAAATACAACAATTTGTGGATATTACCTATATTCCTTGGCTGTAGTTATAATCATTTATTAATATAATTCAGTGTTTACCCCAAATATTCATTAAAGAGAATAAGTTGCTTTTATAATAACAAAAATATTTTGAGATTCTGATGTTACACAAAACTCTTAATGTAATTTGTTTATAATTTAAAAAAAATATTACTAAAATATTTTCAGGATTTATTATGACAGTTTGAAAACAAATCATACACTACAGAATGAATAGTAAATATTAAAATACATATTTGCTTCCTAAGGATGTTGCAAATGTAAAATAACCATAACTCTTTTATTCACTTTTCCATTGCTGCTACATGCCCAGTTATAACACAAACCAATGGAAGCTATTTCCATTGTTCAGAGAATAAAAATTCTACCTGTAGTAAGATAACTTTTTTTTTTTTTTTTTTTTTTTCTTTTTGCGGTATGCGGGCCTCTCACTGTTGTGGCCTCTCCCGTTGCGGAGCACAGGCTCCGGATGCGCAGGCCCAGCGGCCATGGCTCACGGGCCCAGCCGCTCCGCGGCATATGGGATCCTCCCAGACCGGGGCACGAACCCGTATCCCCTGCATCGGCAGGCGGACTCTCAACCACTGCGCCACCAGGGAGGCCCGTAAGATAACTTTTTAAGAAGTATAAATTTTAGACAAGTTATCAAATAGCAGCTTTTTTTTTAACAAGACCTTGTTAAACACTCCTAATAATAGTAACAACTAACATAAACCATATCCAAATCTATAATTAATTTGAGCCTCAAAACTACTTTATTATTACCATTACTTTAGAAGTGGCAACTTAGGTGTATTGATTATATAACATAATTTATCCCAGATTTCTTCCAAATAATGTAGTGGGTTTTTTTTTTTCTTTTCTTTCACATAATCCAATTTCTGATGACGTTCTCTATTACAGTTATCTTTCCTTTAGGTAATGTCCTTTCATGGTCTCCCATTCGTTCCATTTTCATGTTTTCTTGTTCCATTAAATGCTACATTTTATGTTTTACTTACCTATTAAGAGAGAAATTACACTATACTAGTCAGTTGGTACTGCTATGAATTTAGAAACTAAAACAGAGGTACCTGGTCCCACAAATATTTTTATGCTTTTGAGAATTCTGCATTTTAATAGGGATAGTTATTTACATTCTTAGCACTGTTTTGAGATTCACCTTCCTTGTATCTGCTAAATCACATGCCACTTATTTATCTCCTTTCCAACTACAAAGTTTTCTTGCTGTTTCTCCTCTCCATTTCACCCTTTGGTCTATGTTTAAAAGATAAAAATCTCTGTGCAATTGTTTTAATGAAATGTTGGTATAGACTGAAATTATACTGCAGACATATCTAGATTCAATTTAATTTAAGAATCCTAGATTTAGAATGCACTTTTGTATTGCAAATTTGTTTTTCTTAAATCTAGAAAATAATCACCAATGGTATTTTTAAATGATTCTTTGCTAGCCATTTTCACCATTTTATTTCTCAGTAATTTCTATTAGCACAATGCCAGTGGTTAAAATGTGGGGGCGGGTCTCTTAATTTTTTCAATAATAACTGAATTGATATTTGTCTCTGCTCCAGAGTTTATCTTTTTTTTGTCAATGAGTATATTTTTCAGTGAAAATATATGAATTATTCAAAAAGTCTTTCAATCAATAGTAGATCAGTCTCTATCTACATATCATTAGAAAATACATTTAATATTAATAATTGTTTAATAAGCACTGTTCCATGTGTTTTACAGCCATTAACTTCTTTAATCCTCACCATAGCATTGTGAGGTTGGAAATATTATTGTCTCCATTTTACAGATAAGAACAATGAGTTTAAATAAATTGCCTAAGGTTACACAGCTAGCAGGGATATGACTGGAATTCTGGCTGTCCAGCTTCATTATGCTTTCAATAGCAACATGATTAGTTGTAAAATGACAAAGAAGCTAGTTAAGGCATCACCCTCTAATGAGGTTATAACTATTTTATTTAAAACAAACAATAACTACATTGACATTACAAAAAAGATGTATCATAATAAGGTAAACTTGTAAAATGACATTTGTACATAATGATGATTGACACTGTAAATATTAAGTTATAAAGAAATAAGCTATAAAGAAAGCATGAAATAATATTTATATTTTATGGTTTTAATAATTAGAAGAGTGATTTGTTGAAGAGTTGATTTATGGGTTTAGTATTTTTTTCAAGTATGTATCTGGTTAGAAATGTAGGTATACATTAAATATCTATGGAATCATAAAGGAGTGAACAAAAACTTTTGTGTTAAAACAGTCCTTCAAATATCAGGAACTATTCAAAGAATAAAAAGTACTTATTAGTGGGCTCATATAAAATATGAAGATGGAAGGGGAGTCCACCATCTAAATTATGTTGATAGATGTTATACAAAAAACTAATTAGAAAGAAGGTATAACAGTATATTTAAATGATAAATTAGACAAATATTCTAAAAGGTGAGAGTTAATATGCAGGCACAATTCTTCATATCAGAGGAAATTAAACCTCTTCTAATTATAACAGCCCTTACTAATTATTATAAAATACTAATGAGAAAAAATATACATTTTTAACAATGCTAATAAATCAGCTCTACATGTAATCTTGACAAGACTATATGCCAGTTATCATTGGATATACACAAGTTAAGATATACTTACACTATGGAAAAGCCAACATTTTTTAAAATTTAAAATTTATATGAAAGATAACCATGTAAAGTTTCTATTATATAACAAGTATAGATTTTTTGTCTGAGAGGAATCAGCCCAATGAGATTTGACCATGCCACAAGGTCCAGGTTTCAAGAGAGACAAAGTAAAAAGATAGTGATACCTAGCAAATTTACTTAAACATGAGAGATGCTAAAAGTTGTAACTACAGTAAGGCATATTATAGGAAAAATAGTTAAATTTTTATAAGGATTTGTTCTTATAATTTTAACTCAATAGCATTGATGACATTTTAATAACTGTGTTCACATATAAATATATCTTCTGGTGATTGAAAAGTCCATTGGGATTGCCATTTCTATTATTCAAGTATACTGATTTTATTAATCAATATATTATCAATAAAGATACAAGCAAAGTAGTTGTCAGTAGTTTAATTAGACATAGGTTTTGGGGCACTGAACAAATACTAATAAAAAGTTTCCTCTGGTATATAAAAGTACCTCTGACATCAAAGATCACGCAATAGTATAATAGCACATGTAGTTGGGATGCTAAAATATGAGAATGTTGGGAATTTTTAATGGATTATGGTGATACATAACAGTATATATGAAATTGGTATCATTCAGGAAAAATAATTGGATGCATTATATATTCCATTTAATTTTGACTTATTCTACAAGTATATTTTTTACTAATGTAAATTGAAATATTTTTTCATAATCATGTGTATGTGTATATTTCAAGGAGATAGAAGGAAGTTAATTACACATTTTTTAGCTATCATGTAGCTGTCTCTTGGAAAGAGCTTGGCTTCTATTTTTTAAGTATAAACGCAAATTTTATAACATAAAAATAGAGTTACAGATATGCATTATTGGCATTTGAGACAACACATAGAGACAGTTCAAGCTAACAGACTGCAATAATTGTATGTCTATTACTTCACAGTCTCAAATGTATATTCAATTGGCTATTACTATTGAAAGGCTCAAATTAAACAATAGAGAGCATATAACATCATGTCACAAAATTATAGTTTGTTGAAAAGGAACAAAGTTTGTGACCATCATTGTTGGCAGTGTGTGGTGAGTAATGATACATTATCTGATTTTTAAAATTGCAGTGCAAGAATCTTTTATATAAAGAGTAAATAATATAAATAATATGCAATTCCCCAATGAACTAAATTCGTAATAATTTTTTGAATGACAGGCCCTGACAATACAAAGTATAAAATATCATTTCTGAACAGAAATTAAAGTAGCTAATGAGGTTAATATATCACTTTGATGGGAGTTTTAGAGACAGCTCAGGAGAAAAAGAAAGAAGTATTCTAAATTATGTTGGTGGATGCTATACAAAACATTAGAAAGAAACATTAGAAAGGCACTAGAATCTAAAAATGAAATGTTGTCAGATGACTTAAAACTCAGCCTTGAATTTATTACTGAATACTGACCTGGAATCAAGTCGCTTAAATTTCATAGGTTATGTTTCTTATGTTAAAATATACATACATATATATATATATATAAATATATAAATATATATATATATATATATATGATAGTAGAACAAGATTACTCTTAACCCTGGCCTCCCCGGCCTCAATTTTTGATTATTGTAAATATAATACTCAAAGATAACAGTTATGCTGTATGTCCAAAAGTAGTTATCATCTTAACCCTAAAACATGCTTTCTACCACATTACTTGTGTGTGTGTGCGTGTTAGCATTACAGGTATGTGTATACTATGTTCAAACTCATTAAATTACACATAATAAATATGTGCAGTTTTTTTGTATATTAAGTATATCTCAATAAACCTGTGAAAAGTTTGTTAAGCAAGAGGCAGACTTAGACAAGCCGTCATGCTCAAGACCAAGACTATCTTCCTTTTGCAAACCAAAGTAAAGAAAAAATATAAATATAGTCAACTGCCCCACAAAGTTAGATAGTGCTTAAACAATGGACAGAAACAATGATAAATTTCTGTAATATATAAAATAAGTTGGGGGCAGGATTAACAAAAATCTCAATAATTAAAAATCCTGAAACACCATTTAAGCCAAAGAGATTACCTAATAAGAGGCATTTTCTAATAAAAGTTGGACAAATATCCTTCAATCATAGGAAGTGGAGCTGGCATAAAAGAGAGTGGCAGAAGAGGATAATTAATTAAAATACTGAAAACAGTTTCAGGATTCTAGTTTTCATTTTCCCAATCAAACTAAATTTAAGAATGGTGACCTAAAAAAAACTCAAGATCTATACCTGTACACCTCCAGAGGGGACATTTTTACTGTAGAGAAATGTGGGGTAGAGCTCTGGTGAATTGTAACTTCCAGAGGGACAAGAAGTTGACAAAACTAAAAGACTCAATGGGGACCTTAAAGCAAAGTCCAGCTAATTCCAGCATCCCATCATAAATATATTTTACTTTTGTAATTTAACTATAAATGCTGAGGAAAAAATTTTTTAACATATAATTCTATACTCTGTCTTTCAAAAATCAAAGCAATAGGGCTTCCCTGGTGGCGCAGTGGTTGAGAGTCCGCCTGCCGATGCAGGGGACACGGGTTCGTGCCCCGGTCTGGGAGGATCCCACATGCCGCGGAGCGGCTGGGCCCGTGAGCCATGGCCGCTGAGCCTGCGCAGCCGGAGCCTGTGCTCCGCAATGGGAGAGGCCACAACAGTGAGAGGCCCACGTACAGCAAAAAAAAAAAAAAAAAAAAAAATCAAAGCAAGATAAAAATATATTTGACCATTCAAAAACATTCACCAGGGAGGAGGAAGATGGCGGAAGAGTAAGACGCGGAGATCACCTTCCTCCCCACAGATACATCAGAAATTCATCTACACGTAGAACAACTCCTACAGAACACCTACTGAACGCTGACAGAAGACCTCAGACCCCCCAAAAGGCAAGAAACTCCCCACATACCTGGGTAGGGCAAAAGAAAAAAGAATAAGCAGAGACAAAAGGATAGGGATGGGACCTGCACCAGTGGGAGGGAGCCGTGAAGGAGGAAAGTTTTCCACACACTAGAAGCCCCTTCGCGGGCGGAGACTGTGGGTGGCGGAGGGGGGTAAGCTTCAGAGTAGCGGAGGAGAGCACAGCAACAGGGGTGTGAAGAGCAAAGCGGAGACATTCCGGCACAGAGGATCAGTGCCCTCAGGCACACACCAGCCCCAGAGGCTTGTCTGCTTGGCCGGGGTGGGCGGGGCTGGGAGCTGAGGCTCGGGTATCTGGTTTCAGTCATAGCGGAGAGCAGGGAGAGGACTGGGCTGGTGGCAGGAAGAGAGCCTGAAGGGGTTAGTGCACCAAAGCTAGCCCGGAGGGAGTCCGGGGAAAAAGTCTGGAGCTGCCGAAGAGGCAAGAGACTTTTTCTTCCTTCTTTGTTTCCTGGTGCGTGAGGAGAGGGGATTAAGAGCGCTGCTTAAAGGAGCTCCAGAGACGGGCGCGAACCGTGGCCAAAGGTGTGGACCCCGGAGACGGTTGCGGGATGCTGGGGCTGCTGCTGCCGCCACCACAAGGCCTGTGTGTGAGCGCAGGTCACTGTCCACCCCCCCCTTCCGGGGAACCTGTGCAGCCCGCCACTGCCGGGGTCCCGGTATCCAGGGACAGCTTCCTCGGGAAAGCGCACGGAGCGCCTCGGGCTGGTGCAACATCACGCAGGCCTCTGCCGCCGCAGGCCCGCCCCACACTGCGCGCCCCTCCCTCCCCTCGGCCTGAGTGAGCCAGAGTCCCCGAATCAGCGGCTCCTTTAAACCCGTCCTGTCTGAGCGAAGAACGGACGCACTCCGGTGACCTAAACGCAGAGGCGGGGCCAGGTCCAAGGCTGAGACCCGGGAGCTGTGAGAGGAGAGAAGAGACAGGGAAATCTCTCTGTGCAGCCTCGGAGGCAGCAGATTAAAGCCCCACAGTCCGCTTGATCTGCCCTACGTCTGTGGAGTGCAGGAATGGACAGCAAATCATCCCAACTTGAGGAGGTGGACTTTGAGGACAAGATTTAAGATTTTTCCCCCTTTTCCTCTTTTTACAATGAATTATCCCAAATTAAGGAGGTGGACTTTGAGAGCAAGATTTTCGATTTTCTTCCCTCTGTTCTCTTTTTGTGAATGTGTATGCATATGCTACTGTGTGAGATTTTCTCTGTATAGCTTTGCTTGCACCATATGTCCCAGGGTTCTATCCGTCCGGTTTTTTTTTTTTTCAATAATTACTTTTTTATTTTAATAATGCTACTATATTTTATACTTTATTCTATTTTACTTTATCTTCTCTCTTTCTTTTTTTCCTAACTTTTCTTCCTCCCTCCCTCCCTCGCTCCTTTCTTTTCTTTCTTTCTTTCCTTGCTTCCTCCCTCCCTACCTCCGTCCCTCCCTCCTTTCTTCCTTCATTCCTTCCTCCCTTTCTTTCCTTCTTCCTTTCTTTCTTTCTCTCTCTTTCTTCTACTAATTCTTTCTTTCTACTTTTCTTCCCTTTTATTCTGAGCCGGGTAGATGAAAGGCTCTTTGTGCTGCAGTCAGGAGTCAGTGCTGTGCCTCTGAAGTGGGAGAGCCAACTTAAGGACACGGGTCCACAAGAGACCTCCCAGCTCCACATAATATCAAGCAGCGAAAATCTCCCAGAGATCTCCATCTCAACACCAGCACCCAGCTTCACTCAAAGAGCAGCAAGCTACAGTGCTGGTCACCCTATGCCAAGCAACTAGCAAGACAGGAACACAAACCCACCCATTAGTAGTGAGGCTACCTAAAAACATAATGAGGCCATAGGCACCCCGAAACACACCACCAGACGTGGACCTGTCCACCAGAAAGACAAGATCGAGCCTCAAACACCAGAACACAGGCACTAGTACCCCCCACCAGGAAGCCTACACAACCTACTGAAACAACCTTAGCCATGGGGGACAGACACCAAAAACAACGGGAACTACGAATCTGCAGCCTGCAAAAAGGAGACTCCAAACACAGTAACATAAGCAAAATGAGAAGACAGAAAAACACACAGCAGGAGAAGGAGCAAGATAAAAACCTACCAGACCTAACAAATGAAGAGGTAACAGGCGGTCTACCTGAAAAACAATTCAGAATAATGATAGTAAAGATGATCCAAGATTCTATTTCCAAGATCCAAAATCTTGGAAATAGAATAGACAAAATGCAAGAACCAGTTAACAAGGACCTAGAAGAACTAAAGATGAATCAAGCATTGATTAAAAACACAATACATGAAATGAAAAATACTCTAGATGGGATCAATAGCAGAATAACAGAGGCAGAAGAACAGATAAGTGACATGGAAGATAAAATAGTGGAAGTAACTGCTGCAGAGCAAAAAAAATAAAAAAGAATGAAAAGAACAAAGGACAGTCTCAGAGACCTCTGGGACAACATTAAACACACCAACATTCGAATTATAGGGGTTCCAGAAGAAGAAGAGAAAAAGAAAGGGACTGAGAAAATATTTGAAGAGATTATAGTTGAAAACTTCCCTAATATGGGAAAGGAAATAGTTAATCAAGTCCAGGAGGCACAGAGAGTCCCATACAGAATAAATCCAAGGAAAAATATGCCAAGACACATATTAATCAAACTGTCAAAAATTAAACACAAAGAAATCATATTAAAAGCAGCAAGGCAAAAACAACAAATAACACACAAGGGAATCCCCATCAGGTTAACACCTGATCTCTCAGCAGAAACTCTACAAGCCAGAAGGGAGTGGCAGGACATAATTATAGTGATGAAGGAGAAAAACCTGCAACCAAGATTACTCTACCCAGCAAGCATCTCATTCAGATTTGATGGAGAAATTAAAACCTTTACAGACAAGCAAAAGCTGAGAGAGTTCAGCACCACCAAACCAGCTTTACAACAAATGCTAAAGGAAATTCTCTAGGCAAGAAACACAACAGAAGGAAAATACCTACAATAATGAACCCAAAACAATTAAGGAAATGGGAATAGGAACATACATATCAATAATTACCTTAAATGTAAATGGACTAAAAGCTCCCACCAAAAGACACAGATTGGCTGAATGGATACAAAAACAAGACCCATATATATGCTGTCCACAAGAGACCCACTTCAGACCTAGAGACACATACAGATTGAAAGTAAGGGGATGGCAAAAGATATTCCATGCAAATGGAAATCAAAAGACAGCTGGAGTAGCAATTCTTTTTTCACAAAAAATAGACTTTAAAGTAAAGACTATTGGAAGAGACAAAGAAGGACACTACATAATGATAAAGGGATCGATCCAAGAAGAAGATAGAACAATTGTAAATGTTATGCACCCAACATAGGAGCACCTCAATACATAAAGCAAATACTAACGGCCATAAAAGGGGAAATCGACAGTAACACTCTCATAGTAGGGGATTTTAACACCCCACTTTCACCAATGGACAGATCATCCAAAATGAAAATAAATAAGGAAACACAAGCTTTAAATGATACATTAAACAAGATGGACTTAATTGATATTTATAGGACATTCCATCCAAAAACAACAGAATACACATTTTTCTCAAGTGCTCATGGAACATTCTCCAGGATAGATCATATCTTGCGGCACAAATCAAGCCTTGGTAAATTTAAGAAAATTGAAATTGTATCAAGTATCTTTTCCGACCACAATGCTATGAGACTAGACATCAATTACAGGAAAAGAACTGTAAAAAATACTAACACATGGAGGCTAAAAATACACTACTCAATAACGAAGTGATCACTGAAGAAATCAAAGAGGAAATAAAAAAATACCTAGAAACAAATGACAATGGAGACACAATGACCCAAAACCTATGGGATGCAGCAAAAGCAGTTCTAAGGGGGAAGTTTATAGCAATACAATACCACCTTAAGAAACAGGAAACATCTCGAATAAACAACCTAACCTTGCACCTAAAGCAATTAGAGAAAGAAGAACAAAAACACCCCAAAGTTAGCAGAAGGAAAGAAATCATAAAAATCAGATCAGAAATAAATGAAAAAGAAATGAAGGAAACGATAGCAAAGAAAAATAAAACTAAAAGCTGGTTCTTTGAGAAGATAAACAAAATTGATAAACCATTAGCCAGACTCATCAAGAAAAAAAGGGAGAAGACTCAAATCAATAGAATTAGAAATGAAAAAGGAGAAGTAACAACTGACACTGCAGAAATACAAAAGATCATGAGAGATTATTACAAGCAACTATATGCCAATAAAATGGACAACCTGGAAGAAATGGACAAATTCTTAGAAATGCACAACCTGCCAAGACTGAATCAGGAAGAAATAGAAAATATGAATAGACCAATCACAAGCACTGAAATTGAAACTGTGATTAAAAATCTTCCAAGAAACAAAAGCCCAGGACTAGATGGCTTCACAGGCGAATTCTATCAAACATTTAGAAAAGAGCTAACACCTATCCTTCTCAACCTCTTCCAAAATATAGCACAGGAGGAGCACTCCCAAACCCATTCTACAAGGACACCATCACCTTGATACCAAACCAGGCAAGGAAGTCACAAAGAAAGAAAACTACAGGCCACTATCACTGATGAACATAGATGCAAAAATCCTCAACAAAATACTAGCAAACAGAATCCAACAGCACATTAAAAGGATCATACACCATGATCAAGTGGGGTTTATTCCAGGAATGCAAGGATTCTTCAATATATGCAAATCAATCAATGTGATACACCATATTAACAAACTGAAGGAGAAAAACCATATGATCATCTCAATAGATGCAGAGAAAGCTTTCAACAAAATTCAACACCCATTTATGATAAAAACCCTGCAGAAAGTAGGCATAGAGGGAACTTTCCTCAACATAATAAAGGCCATATATGACAAACCCACAGCCAACATCGTCCTCAATGGTGAAAAATTGAAACCATTTCCACTAAGATCAGGAACAAGACAAGGTTGCCCACTCTCACCACTATTATTCAACTTAGCTTTGGAAGTTTTAGCCACAGCAATCAGAGAAGAAAAGGAAATAAAAGGAATCCAAATTGGAAAAGAAGAAGTAAAGCTGTCACTGTTTGCAGATGACATGATACTATACATAGAGAATCCTAAAGAGGCTACCAGAAAACTACTAGAGCTAATCAATGAATTTGGTAAAGTAGCAGGATACAAAATTAATGCACAGAAATCTCTGGCATTCCTATATACTAATGATGAAAAATCTGAAAGTGAAATCTAGAAAACACTCCCATTTACCATTGCAACAAAAAGAATAAAATATCTAGGAATAAACCTACCTAAGGAGACAAAAGACCTGTATGCAGAAAATTATAAGACACTGATGAAAGAAATTAAAGATGATACAAATAGATGGAGAGATATACCATGCTCCTGGATTGGGAGAATCAATATTGTGAAAATGACTCTACTACCCAAAGCAATCTACAGATTCAATGCAATCCCTATCAAACTACCACTGGCATTTTTCACAGAACTAGAACAAAAAATTTCAAAATTTGTTTGGAAAAACAAAAGACCCTGAATAGCCAAAGCAATCTTGAGAATGAAAAACGGAGTTGGAGGAATCAGGCTGCCTGACTTCAGACTATACTACAAAGCTACAGTAATCAAGACAGTGTGGTACTGGCACAAAAACAGAAAGATAGATCAATGGAACAGGATAGAAAGCTCAGAGATAAACCCACGCACATATGGTCAACTTATCTTTGATAAAGGAGGCGAGAATATACAATGGAGAAAGGACAGCCTCTTCAATAAGTGGTGCTGGGAAAACTGGACAGGGCCATGTAAAAGTATGAGATTAGATCATTCCCTAACACCATACACAAAAATAAGCTCAAAATGGATTAAAGACCTAAATGTAAGGCCAGAAACTATCAAACTCTTAGAGGAAAACATAGGCAGAACACTCTAAGACATAAATCACAGTAAGATCCTTTTGACCCACCTCCTAGAGAAATGGAAATAAAAGCAAAGATAAACAAATGGGACCTAATGAAACTTCAAAGCTTTTGCACAGCAAAGGAAACCATAAACAAGACCAAAAGACAACCCTCAGAATGGGAGAAAATATTTGCAAACGAAGCAACTGACGAAGGATGAATCTCCAAAATTTATAAGCAGTTCATGCCGCTCAATAGCAAAAAAACAAACAACCCAATCCAAAATTGGGCAGAAGACTTAAATAGGCATTTCTCCAAAGAAGATATACAGACTGCCAACAAACACATGAAAGAAAGCTCAACATCATCAATCATTAGAGAAATGCAAATCAAAACTACAATGAGTGGCTAACCTGGTGGCACAGTGGTTGAGAGTCTGCCTGCTGATGCAGGGCACACGGGTTCATGCCCCGGTCTGGGAAGATCCCAAATGCCATGGAGCGGCTGGGCCCGTGAGCCATGCCCGCCGAGCCTGCATGTCCGGAGCCTGTGCTCCACAACAGGAGAGGCCCGCGTACCACAAAAAAAAAAAAAAAAAAAAAAAACTACAATGAGATATCATCTCACACCAGTCAGAATGGCCATCATCAAGAAATCTAGAAACAAGAAATGCTGGAGAGGGTGTGGAGAAAAGGGAACACTCTTGCACTGCTGGTGGGAATGTGAAGTGGTACAGCCACTATGGAGAACAGTATGAAGGTTCCTTAAGAAACTAAAAATAGAACTATCATATGACCCAGCAATCCCACTACTAGGCATATACCCTGAGAAAACCATAATTCAAAAAGAGACATGTACCAGAATATTCACTGCAGCTCTCTTCACCATAGCCTGGAGATGGAAACAACCTAAGTGTCCATCATCAGATGAATGGATAAAGAAGATGTGGCACATATATACAGTGGAATATTACTCAGCCATATAGAGAAACAAAACTGAGCTATTTGTAATGAGGTGGATAGACCTAGAGTCTGTCATACAGAGTGAAGTAAGTCAGAAAGAGAAAGACAAATACTGTATGCTAACACATATATATGCAATTTAAGAAAAAAAATGTTATGAAGAATCTAGGGGTAAAACGGGAATAAAGACACAGACCTACTTGAGAATGGACTTGAGGATATGGGGAGGGGGAAGGGTAAGCTGTGACAAAGCGAGAGAGAGGCATGGACATATATACAGTACCAAACATAAGGTAGATAGATAGTGGGAAGCAGCTGCATAGCACAGGGAGATCAGCTCGGTGCTTTGTGACCGCCTGGAGGGGTGGGATAGGGAGGGTGGGAGGGAGGGAGATGCAGGAGGGAAGGGATGTGGGAACAGATGTATATGTATGACTGATTCACTTTGTTATAAAGCAGAAACTAATAAAATAAAATAAAATAAAAATAAAAATGCAGCCAGGATTGGGAATCACTGCTATAATTCAACAGAATATTAAACTGTGTTTTAAAAATCTTCTTTTAGGTGAAGGCTGACCTTTTCTTTAAAAAGAAAAAAAAACCACAAGAACAACAACAACAACAAAAAAAAAACATTCACCAGTAACATTATTTTTGAATAAAATCATAAGTAATCCAGTAAAATAAATATTAAATTAATAAATATTAGAAAGAGGACAACCTAAAATAAAAGAAAAATAAAAAGTAAAGAATTCAGTAAACTAGTCTTTGTTGACTCTCTAGCAGTGAAATTTAGAGAAAGTGTTAGTAATTCACAAATGGATGTAACATAATACATGGAAATATTGGATAATAATTCATTCAAGGAATACCAAGTATTGAGAAAAAATTTAAGCAGTGTGGAAAATATAGTACTCAAACTGTATGAAAACTATATCCTCATTAAGCTTATAAGGGAGAAAACAAACATAAAGATAAATAAAATATTTTACATATTCTAAATAGAAAAATAAAGCAGAGAACGTATAGAAGGTATTAAGGAAGGCCAGGAAAATCTGCAAACTTAGTGAAGACATGAAAGAATTCCGTGAAAATAGAATGCTTGACTAAAAAATGAAGTGTGAGAAAAATGTTCTGAGAAAAGAACATTTCAGGCTGAAGAAATAGCAGCTATTAAATTACTGGGGTAGTTCAAGATACAATGAGGAGGGCACTATGGTTGAAAGATAAAGAACAAGATAAATAATGTAGTAGAAGATGATGTCAGAGAAATATCTTGGATTGGTGTGAGGAAGGAAAGAGTCAAATCATACATATCCTTAAAAGTCATTGTTGAGATTTTAGCCATTGTATGAATGAGGACTGTGAGCAAAGGAATGACAGGATGTGACTTAGCTTTAATATTTTAACATTTTTTTACTGGTTAATGGTTGAAAATAAACTATATGTAACCCAGGGCAGAAGCAGGGGGACTAGTTAGGAAGCTACTAAAACATTCTGGGCAAAATATGATGGTTGTTTGAACTGGATGACATTGTAATTTTCTTTATATTTTGAAGATATATTTAATGAGATTCTTGACATACTCAATTGGTTTTGAGAGAAAGACTTTAAGAATGACTCTAAGTTTTTTGGCTTAAGCAAGTGGAAGAATGAAGTTGTCATTTATAGCAATGGGAAAGACACTTAGAGAAGCAAATGTGGGGAATATTTGAAGTTTATGTTCAAGTCATGATAAACTTAATAGTCCAAATAGGTATCCAGTCAGATATTTTTAGTTCACTGTTAGATATATGTTAAGCGTTAAAGAGAACTGGAAAAGAGATATACATTTTAGAGTCGTTAGGATTTAGATGATATTTAACACCATGTTGGCGATTTTTGACTTTCACTACAGCAGGTGTGGTGAGAGATCAATTGAAATATGTTTAAAAAACAATGAAAGGAGAGAAATTTGAGACAGCAATACAAACAGTTATTTCAAGGAGTTTTGCTATAAGTGGAAGAAGAAAAGTAGGAGATAGGAAAAGGGGAAGTGGGTTCAAAAATTCGTTTCTTTGGGCTTCCCTGGTGGCGCAGTGGTTGAGAATCTGCCTGCCAATGCAGGGGACACGGGTTCGAGCCCTGGTCTGGGAAGATCCCACATGCCATGGAGCAACTAGCCCCATGAGTCACAATTACTGAGCCTGCGCGTCTGGAGCCTCTGCTTCGCAACAAGAAAGGCCGCGATAGTCAGAGGCCTGCGCACCGCGATGAGGAATGGCCCCCACTTGCCGCAACTAGAGAAAGCTCTCGCACAGAAACGAAGAGTCAACACAGCCATAAATAAATAAATAAATTAATTAAATTAAAAAAAAATCTTCATTAAAAAAAATTAGCTTCTTTGTTTGTTTCTTTCCTTTTTTTTTTTTTTTTGCTTGTTTTGTTTTGGTTTTTGTTTTACCATGGAAAAAAGAGCTTCATGGTTACATGCTGTAATGAAGAGTTGAGGAGTAAACAGGAGGTTTTTTTTTTTTTTTTTTTTTGGTTTTGGTTTTTTTAAATGTAACAGAAGAGACATGGAAAATGGCTGTTGAGAGGAGTTGGTTTTTAATCCAGGAACAGAAAGGTTTTCTTAGGACCATGCAGTGTTCGACTATAGAAAAGGATAGAAGGTGTACTGTTTTTGAACTTATCCAACTATTAACCTAGAAGTAGTGAAATAAAAATCAAGCTCTTCAACAGAGAATGAGTAGTGGAAGATGAGTTAGAGGCTTGAAGAGAGAGAAAATATAAAACTCCATTTAAGAGAGTGAGAAAACAAATTATACACATATTACAATAATACAGTGGTCTACTTTAAAAAATAATGATAGAAGATACAAGTATCTATCAAGTTCAAAAAAGTAAAAAATAGAGAAATTTTCTTCAAATGAGCATTATTGAAAAGGAAATTGGGTATGTATCTGTAAGCAAATTTTAACTCCAAATGAAATAAATATTTTAGAAAAACCTATATGAACATATCTGCATTAAAAAGTTAACAGCAACAACAGAAACTTTACTAGACCACCAATGATCTGAAGAAATCAAAAAAAAATTAAGTTCAATGAATAGTATATTGTCATGGCCATTGAAATCAGATTTTTTTTAGATTCTAGTATATACTGCAATCTTGGCAATTTTTATGCCCCAGTTCCCACATCTTTAAAAATACTGACATAATAAAAATACCTGCTTCATAATGCTTTTTGTTATTGTTGCATGAACTAAAAAACAGTTTATGTAGAGTTTTTAGTGTGTTGCCTTGCATATAAATTAATATTATTATTATATTCCCTACTCCCTTAAAAGGTCCATGTCCATTGTTTTAATATGTCTTTTCAAAAATGTAAGGTAGTAAAATATTAGAGTATTTAAGGCAATACATATTTCTGTATAATGCTAACAACAAAATTGGCAAATATTATAAACATAAATGAATTCTATTTACCAGTATGGCTCAAACAAATATAGTATTCAATACTACATTGAAATATACCATTCTCATACTTACTATTGCTGTAAAATTTATAATACCAAAACTTAGTGCCTTAAAGCATCAACTTTATTTTGTTACTAATTTTGTAGGTCAGAATCTCCAGAAGAGCTTGGCTAGGAAGTTCTCTCTTGAGTCTCTCACTTGGTTGCAGTTGAGTGTCACCTGAGGCTGCTGTCATCTGAAGTCCCAACAGGGCTGGTCATGCAAGATAACTTACTCACTTGGCTGGATGATGATTCAGTCAGCTTCAGCATTGCTGAAACTGCCCATTGGACTACCTCCACATGGCTTCTCCCTCAAAGTGATTTCGGTATGATTTAACTTCTCATATTGTAACTCAGGAGTTCAAAAGTAAGTTCCCTACAGCCAAGGCAGAAGCTCCATGGCCTGTTATGACATAGTCTTGGAAATCTCACAATGGAACTTCTGCTATACTCTCTTGGTCAAAGCAGTTCCAAACCTCATATTCAAGGGGTAGGGCAGAGACTCCCACTTTTTGATGGGAACAGAGCCATAATAGTTTTAACCACAACACATACTTAAGAGGAATTAAGGGATGAAGGAATGTTTTATGTCAGAACTTCTCAATAGATATAGAAGATATATTTGATAAAATTCACTGCCTACTCTTGATTAAAAAATTGAAGAGTATGCTACTAGGAATCTTCTGCAAATACTATTAATTGCCAGGGGAAACTAAAAACCTCAGTGGGAAAATATTTATTCATTTAACAAATATTTACTGAGCATCTATTCTGTGTAATAAGATACAGGGTATCCTTCCACTGAACATAAAGCTATGAATAAACGATGTCTATACTAACATGAAATTTACTAGAATAGAGGAAAAAAGAATAGTGTACTTCATTTTATCTTTATATGCTTAGGAAATTCCTACTTCTTCTTTCAGACGCAGCCCCCTCAAGTCCTACATTAAAAGAGGCTGGCATACTATGGCCTGCCAGCTAAATCCATCTCATCTCCTGTTTTTGTAAATAAAGTTTTATTGGAACTCACAGCAACATCCATCCCTTATTGTTTCTGGCTGCTTTGATGCTACATTGGTAGAGTCAAGTATTGAGACAAAGACCATATTGTCTGGAAACTTGAAAATGTTTTCTAACTGGTTCTTTAAAGCAAAAGTTTGCTGACTTTTTTCTATATAGAGATTTCTTGAATTTGCCAAACAAATGTTTTATAACATAAAAAATGCAGTTGAATATGACTTTAATAGATCTTTTTATACTATATAAACTTTGTTTTCCTTATCACACATAAGTTTTGTGGATAAGGACTATGATTTAATCATCTTTGAATATCCAGCTACTAATACAGTGTTAGATATATTGAGGTTATTCCATTAAGAAGTTTATAGCTGCATGAATAAATGACTGAGCATTGGGTCCAGTCTTCCCTCATTTCTCTTTCTCTCTGAGTGATCCCCTCCATTCCTGCAATTTCAGATAATACCTCTAGTGAAGTTTAATCCTCAATATAAAGGTGTAGGTGTCCTTTATATTTATTCAACACCTGAGAGGGACTCTCCAAGCTGATATGTGCAGGTGATTCAAATTCAATACATTCTTATCAAGACCAATTATTTTCTTCTACTGGAAATATACTTCTTTTTGTAATCATCATTTTAAAACAATGGCTTTACCATTGTTCCAGATAGTATTGCATAATGATTAAGAATATTAGCAGAAGAGACAAAGAGAAAAGAAGATAACCATATTAACTTTATCCAGACAAGAAAACTGAATGTCAATCCTGAGCATATGAGGTAATGGATAGGAAGTTACTAATTAGCAAACTCGTTGTGCTAATTCTACCTCTGAAATGTCTGTTATATTAGACTTCTTGTTTCCATTCTCAATGCCACTAAACGCATTCATTTCCCAAAGACCAGAGACCTAAACTTTTATGACAGAAATCAATTATTCTAGTTGTCCTGCCTCATAACTGTGCTCACCAATCATTCTTTTATTTATTTCACCCAGTACGTAATGCAAGAGTGTTAGGATATAAGAGGCATAGTGCTGGGTGCTGAGTATAGGACAGTGAATAAGAGAGATCTAGGTTTTCAAGCCTTCTATTTGGAGCAAAAATAAAAATTAAATTAAAAAAATAAATTATACAAGTTTTCTCTCCACATGGTATCAGAGTTGTTTAATGAAAAATGAAAACAGAAAAGTCACTCTCTCCACTGATCAAAACCCTCCAATGAGTCTCTTTTCCTTCATTCAATCTCAATTCCTTTGCACACCTTTCAAGCTTATCCCCTTTCTGATGTCTATCTCTTTTGTTTCAACTAGCACCTTTTCCCTTTGAATACCATTTACATTAGCCATTTTACAGCATATGTGGTATGCACTTTCACATTTCTGTAGCATTGCTTGAACCTCTACTTCTACATAAAGCCTTTCTTAAGTTCCTCCCTCAATTGCTATCCCCAGTAGAAATCAATCCCACACCTACCCTCTACCGCCTGGGCCTTTGTATGGAAAAACATATATTTCTATGTCAGGAAAACGTTTACATTAATATTATATTGTACATATTTATTTGTATTTTTCCTTCAGTAAATTATATGTTCCTAATTTTTAAATTTGCAATTGTTTTAATATTGCCTATGGGTATTGCACTGTAATATAAGGGCTCAATATGTACTTATTGTGGCTTTAAAAATCCCATCACCATGTTCTTCTTTTAATTTCAAAGATTATGAAAAGAAACATAAACATCAACAGAGTCCAGTATCTAGAGCAGTTTAGCAGGTTGAATGAAATAAAATAATAATTGTTTGAAACAGAACTGTGTTTATTGCTCAGACTTCATAATATTTGCAAAAAATATATATTTACATAGCTTATTCATATTATGGGTTGATATTATTTTTAAAAAGTGAACTTCATATGTTATTTGAGACAATATTTGTATGCAAGCATCCATTAGATTAAATAATATTTCTGATATATTTTGTTTAGGATACATTGGCTTCTACTGGAAACACATAAAGCAAATACCGCAAAGAAAAAAAGTGGACATAAAATTTGTATAATGGTAGAGTTATATAAAAACAAGGGAAACGTCAATTTAGAATATATGATACGGTCTCTGTTTCTTAGAAAAACAAAAAGAAGTTGTATATTATGCTTCAAAGTTAAAAGTTTTTAAAGGTTTAAACACTTGAGAGGATATTTTAAGAAAATATTTCTAGGAATATGCAAAACTCACAATTTAATCTGAAGGATTACTTAATGAAAAATTTTTAAACATCTTTATTGGAATATAATTGCTTTACAATGGTGTGTTAGTTCCTGCTTTATAACAAAGTAAATCAGCTATACATATACATATATGCTCAAATCTCATCCCTCTGGTGTTTCCCTCCCACACTCCCTATCCCACCCCTCTAGGTGGTCACAAAGCACCGAGCTGATTTCCCTGTGCTATGCAGCTGATTCCCACTAGCTATCTATTTTACATTTGATAGTATATCTAAGTCAATGCACTCTCTCACTTTGCCCCAGCTTACCCTTCACCTCCCCCATGTCCTCAAGTCCATGCTCTATGTCTGCATCTTTATTCCTGTACTGCCTCTAGGTTCTTCAGAACCTATTTTTAATTTTTTTTTAGATTCCATATATGTGTGTTAACATATGGTATTTATTTTACTCTTTCTGACTTACTTCACTCTGTATGACAGACTCTAGGTCCATCCACCTCACTACAAACAACTCAGTTTCATTTCTTTCTATGGCTGAGTAATATTCGATTGTGCATATGTGCCACATCTTCTTTATCCATTCATCTGTCGATGGACACTTATGTTGCTTCCACGTCCTGGCTATTATAAACAGAGTTGCAGTGAACATTGTGGTACATGACCCTTTTTGAATTATGGTTTTCTCAGGGTATATGCCCAGTAGTGGGATTGCTGGGTCATATGGTAGTTCTATTTTTATGTTTTTAAGGAACCTTCATACTGTTCTCTATAGTGGCTGTATCAACATATATTCCCACCAACAGTACAAGAGGGTTCCCTTTTCTCCACACCTTTTCCAGCATTTATTGTTTGTAGATATTTGATGATGGCCATTCTGACTGGTGTGAGGTGATACCTCATTGTAGTTTTGATTTGCATTTCTCCAATGATTAGTGATGTTGAGCATTCTTTCATGTGTTTGTTCACAATATGTATATCTTCTTTGGAGAAATGTCTGTTTAGGTCTTATACCAATTTTTGGATTAGTTTGTTTGTTTCTTTGATATTGAGTGGCATGTGTTGCTTGTAAATTTTGGAGACTAAGCTTTTGTCAGTTGCTTCATTTGAAAATATTTTCTCCCATTCTGAGTGTTGTTTTTACGTCTTATTTATGGTTTCCTTTGCTGTGCAAAAGCTTTGAAGTTTCATTAGGTCCCATTTGTTTATTTTTCTTTTTATTTCCATTTCTCGAGGTGGGTCAAAAAGGATCTTGCTATGATTTATGTCATAGAGTGTTCTGCCTATGTTTCCCTCTAAGAGTTTTATAATGTCTGGCCTTACATTTAGGTCTTTAATTCATTTTGAGTTTATTTTGGTGTATGGTGCTAGGGAGTGTTCTAATTTCATTATTTTACTTGTAGCTGTCTAGTATTCCCAGAACCACTTATTGAAGAGGCTGTCTTTTCTCTATCATACATTCTTGACTCCTTTATCAAAAATAAGGTAACATATGTGCATGGGTTTATCTCTGGGCTTTCTATCCTGTTGCATTGATCTATATTTCTGTTTTTGTTCCAGTACCATACTGTCTTGATTACTGTAGCTTCGCAGTATAGTCTGAAGTCAGCGAGCCTGATTCCTCCAGCTCCGTTTTTCTTTCTCAAGATTGCTTTAGCTATTCAGGGTCTTTGTGTTTCCATACAAATTGTGAACTTTTTTATTCTAGTTCTGTGAAAAATGCCATTGGTAGCTTGAGAGAGATTGCATTGAATCTGTAGATTGCTTTGGGTAGTATAGTCATTTTCACAATGTTGATTCTTCCAATCCAAGAACATGGTATATCTCTCCATCTGTTTGTATCACCTTTAATTTCTTCCATCAGTGTCTTATAGTTTTCTGCATACAGGTCTTTTTAATTTTTTTAAAACATCTTTATTGAAGTATAAATGCTTTACAATGGTGTGTTAGTTTCTGCTTTATAACAAAGTGAATCAGCTATACATATACATATATGCTCAAATCTCATCCCTCTTGCATCTCCCTCCCTCCCACCCTCCCTATCCCACCCCTCTAGGTGGTCAAAAAGCACTGAACTCATCTCCCTGTGCTATGCAGCTGCTTCCCACTCACTATCTATTTTACATTTAGCAGTGTATATATGTCCATGCCACTCTCTCACTTTGTCCCAGCTTACCCTTCCCCCTCCCAATATCCTCAAGTCCATACTCTAGTAGGTCTGTGTCTTTATTCCCGTCTTGCCCCTAGGTTCTTCATGACCTTTTCTTTTTCTTTTCTTTTAAGATTCCATATATATGTGTTAGCATACGGTATTTGTTTTTGTCTTTCTGACTTACCTCACTCTGTATGAGAGACTCTAGGTTCATCCACCTCACTACAAATAACTCAATGTCGTTTCTTTTTATGGCTGAGTAATATTCCATTGTATATATGTGCCACATCTTCTTTATCCATTCAGTCTGCATACAGGTCTTTTGTCTCTTTAGGTAGGTTTATTCCTAGGTATTTTATTCTTTTTGTTTTAATGGTAAATGAGAGTGTTTCCTTAGCTTCTCTTTCAGATTTTTCACCATTAGAGTATAGGAATGCAAGAGATATCTGTACATTAATTTTGTATGCTGCTACTTTACCAAATTCATTGATTAGCTCTATTAGTTTTCTGGTAGTGTGTTTAGGATTCTCTATGCATAGTATCATGTCATCTGCAAACAGTGACACCTTTACTTTTTCTTTTCCGATTTGGGTTCTTTTATTTCTTTTTCTTCTCTGAGTGCTGTGGTTAAAACATCAAAAACTATGTTGAATAATAATGGTGAGAGTGGACAACCTTGTCTTGCTCCTGATATTAGTGGAAATGGTTTCAGTTTTTCACCATTGAGAATGATGTTGGCTGTGGGTTTGTCATATATGGCCTTTATTATGTTGAGGTAAGTTCCCTCTATGTTTACTTTCTGGAGGGTTTTTATCATAAATGGGTGTTGAATTTTCTCAAAAGCTTTATTCTGCATCTATTGAGATGATCATATGGTTTTTCTCCTTCAGTTTGTTAATTTGGTGAATCACATTGATTGATTTCCATATACTGAAGAATCCTTGTATTCCTTGGATAAATCCCACTTGATCATGGTGTATGATCCTTTTAATGTGCTGTTGGATTCTGTTTGCTAGTATTTTGTTGAGGATTTTGGTATCTATGTTCATCAGTGATATTGGCCTGTAGTTTTCTTTCTTGGTGACATCTTTGGTTTTAGTATCAGGGTGATGTATACCTTGTAGAATGAGTTTGGGAGTGTTCCTCTCTCTGCTATATTTTGGAACAGTTTGAGAAGGATAGGTGTTAGCTCTTCTCTAAATGTTTGATAGAATTCGCCTGTGTTGCCATCTTGTCCTGGGCTTTTGTTTGTTGGAAGCTTTTTATCACAGTTTCGATTTCAGATTTCAGTGCTTGTGATTGGTCTGTTTATATTTTCTATTTCATCCTGGTTCAGTCTCCGAAGGTTGTGCTTTTCTAAGAATTTGTCCATTTCTTCCAGGTTGTCCATTTTACTGGCATATAGTTGCTTGTAGTAATCTCTCATGATTACTTTGCATTTCTGCAGTGTCAGTTTGTTATTTCTGCAGTGCCAGTTGCTACTTCTCCTTCTTCATTTCTAATTCTATTGATTTGAGTCTCCTCCCTTTTTTTACTTGATGAGTCTGGCTAATGGTGTATCAATTTTATTTTTCTTCTCAAAGAAACAGAGTTTTATTGATCTTTGCTGTTGTTTCCTTCATTTTTTTTTCATTTATTTCTGATCTGATTTTTATGATTCCTTTCCTTCTTCTAACTTTGGGGTTTTTTTTTGTTGTTGTTGTTCTTCTTCTTTCTCTAACTGCTTTAGGTGTAAGGTTAGGTTGTTTATTTGAGATTTTTCTTATTTCTTCAGGAAGGATTGTATTGCTATAAACTTCCCTCTTAGAACTGCTCTTGCTGCATCCTACAGGTTTTCAGTTGTTGTGTTTTCATTGTCATTTGTTTCTAGGTATTTTTTGATTTCCTCTTTGATTACTTCAGTGATCCCTTGATTATTTAGTATCCTATTTTTAGGCTCCATATGTTTGTATTTTTTACATTTTTTCCCCTGTAACTGATATCTATTCTCAGAGTGCTGTGGTTAGAAAAAATACTTGATACAATTTTAATTTTCTTAAATTTACCAAGGCTTGGTATGTGACCCAAGATATGATCTATCCTGGAGAATGTTCCATGGGCACTTGAGAAGAAAGTGTATTCTGTACATTTTGGATAGAATGTCCTATAAATATCAATTAAGTCCATCTTGTTTAATGTGTCATTTAAAACTTGTGCTTCCTTATTTAGTTTCATTTTGGATGATCCATCCTTTAGTGAAAGTGGGGTGTTAAAGTCCTCTACTATTATTGTGTTACTGTCAGTTTCCTCTTTAATGGTTCTTAGCATTTGCCTTATGTATTGAGGTCCTCCTATGTTGGGTGCATAAATATTTACAATTGTTATATCTTCTTCTTGGATTGATCCCTTGATCATTATGTAGTGCCCTTCTTTTGTGTCTTGTAACAGTCATTATTTTAAAGTCTATTTTGTCTGATATGAGAATTGCTACTCCAGCTTTCTTTTGGTTTACATTTGAATGGAATATCTTTTTCCATTCCCTCACTTTTAGTCTGTATGTGTCCCTAGGTCTGAAGTGGGTCTTTTGTAGACAGCATTTATATTGGTCTTGTTTTTATCCATTCAGCCAGTCTATGTCTTTTGGTTGGAGCATTTAATCCATTTACCTTTAAGGTAATTATCAATATGTATGTTCTTATTACCAGTTTCTTAATTGTTTTGGTTTGTTTTTGTAGGTCTTTTCCTTCTCTTGTGTATACTTCCTAGTGAAGTCCCTTTAGCATTTGTTACAAAGCTGCTTTAGTGGTGCTGAATTCTCTTAACTTTTGCTTGTCTGTAAAGGTTTTAATTTCTCCATCAAATCTGAATGACATCCTTGCTGGGTAGAGTAGTGTTGGTTGTAGGTTTTACCCTTTCGTAACTTTATATATGTCCTGCCACTCCCTTCTGGCTTGCAGAGTTTCTGTTGAAAGATCAGCTCTTAACCTTATGGGGATTCCCTTGTATGTTATTTGTTGTTTTTCCCTTGCTGTTTTTAATATTTTTTCTTTGAATTTACTTTTTGATAACTTGACTACTATGTGTCTTGGTGTGTTTCTCCTTGGATTTATCCTGTATGGGACTCTCTGCGCTTCCTGGACTTGATTGACTATTCCCTTTCCCATGTTAGGGAAGTTTTCAACTATATTCTCTTCAAATATTTTCTCAGACTCTTTCTTTTTCTCTTCTTCTGCTGGGACCCCTATAATTTGAAGGTTGGTATGTTTATGTTGTACCAGAGGCCTCTGAGACTGTCATCAATTCTTTTCATTGTTTTTCTTTATTCTGTTCTGCAGTAGTTATTTCTATTATTTTATCTTCCAGGTCACTTATCTGTTCTTCTGCATCAGTTATTCTGCTATTGATTCCTTCTAGGGAATTTTTAATTTCATCTATTGTGTTGTTCATCCTTGTTTGTTTGCTCTTTAGTTCTCCTAGGTCCTTGTTAAAAGTTTCTTGTATTTTCTTTTTTCTATATCCAAGATTTTGGATATCTTTACTATCATTACTCTGAATTCTTTCTCAGGTAGACTGCCTATTTCTTCTTCATTTTTTTGTCTGGTGTGTTTTTACCTTGCTCCTTCATCTGCTGCATATTTCGCTGTCTTCTCATTTTCTTTAACTTACTGTGTTTGGGGTCTCCTTTTTGCAGGCTGCAGGTTCATATTCCTGTTTTTTTCTGGTGGCTGCCCCCAGTGGGTTTGGTTTGGTTCAGTGGCTTGTGTAGGCTTGTGTAGGTTTCCTGGTGAAGGGGACTGATGCCTGTGTTCTGGTGGGTGGGGCTGGATCTTGTCTTCCTGGTGGGCAGGGCCTCTTCTGTTGGTGTGTTTTGGGGTGTCTGTGAACTCAGTATGATTTTAGGCAGCCTCTCTGCTGATGAGTGGGTTTGAGTTCTTATCTTGGTAGTTGTTTTGCATGGGGCATCCAGCACTGGAGCTTGCTGGCCGTTGGGTGGAGCTGGGTCTTAGCATTGAGAGAAATCTCTGGGAGAGCTCTTGCCAATTGATATTATGTGGCACTGGGAGGTCTCTGGTGGTCCAATGTCCTGAACTCAGCTCTCCCACCTCAGAGGCTCAGGTCTGACACCAGGCTGGAGCACCAAGACCCTGTCAGCCACAGGGCATGCAGCAGGGGAAGTAATGGTCCCCCAAGGACACAGACTTCCAAATCCCTGGAACCACCTGGCTGGTGCACAGCAATGGGGACCTGGAGATGCTGGAGGGGCAAGATGGTGGTCTGAGGTGCACAGGGTAGCCTGGTGTCCTTGGGGTCAGAGCTGGGCTATCTGTGCTGCCTGCACCACCCAGCGCTCCAGGGCATCCACCTGAGCTTGATAGGCGTCTGCATCCCAGATTTCCATCATACACTATTAACTAAAGAGAATCAGCTTGGCACTTTCTACTGTACATTCTCATCCACTGAATGTTATTAACTCTGCATACTGCAATTACTCTCAGGCAGTGAACGCTACCTGTGCTCTCCTGAGTTCACTGTGATCTGGATTTTTGTCCTTCATTTCTCTATAATCTATTTTTCTGCCTTAATTTTTATTTGAGGGAATATATTTGACCCATATTGCCTAACAAATGGTCAGGAAGTTAGATTTTTATCTCCTCCAAAGAAAAGGACAATTCTAAATGTAAAACATATGTTAGAGCTCCACAAGGAATTTCTAAGGAAATCATGGCAGAAACAGGTAAAATTCAGAGAAAACTTTGAATTGTTGGAATTCCTATGCAATTTCAGAAAAGCACTTATAAACATTAGTGCTGCCTGGAAGAAATGAATCCCAATTGTAGGATGCTGACTGAAAATGTGGCAGAGATTATGTTGTGATTTGTGGCGAGCCACCTCCATGGGAATTAGGATAAAACAGCATTGTTCAGGAAATAATCTTACTTCTAACAAAAAATGGCTTAATATAAACAGAGTATAATCAAAATATATATACCATCATATTAAAGGTGATTATCTTAAGGGACTGAAATTATAGCTGATCATATTTTATTGCTACATTAAAAATTATCTACACATGAAAATATTGACATTATTGAAGCTAACAAATTTTAAAAATTAGTTGTCTCTCCATTTCATCCCATCATTTCAGTCATGCTTCTTATATTTAGTTAAATGTCAAAAGTAGAAATATCATTTTGAAAGTGATCATTTTGAACTGAATTTTCCCACTAGAACTTTAAAATCACTATTTACTTAGAAGAGAACTATATATATAAAATATTTATTTAAATTAAGGCTCAATTAGAAGGAACAACTCAAATCTATCACTTTTTCATAAATGCAATTTACATATAGGTTTCATATTCATCTCTGCATTGAGTATAATCTAAAAAATGTATTAAAATGTTTGAAAGCTTATTTGTTCAAGTATACTTTCTCTTATTATTCTATAATGCCATTCAGAGTACTATTACAGCATGCAAAATAAAATTTCATTACTGATTAGAATACATGTTTAAAGGTCAGCTGTAGAAAAGCATTTCAAAACTTGATTAGATTATGCTTGTTAAAGTTTCTGCACACCTTTGAATTTCAAAGTAATTATAGTCAAACAATACACTGGCAGGAAAAAATCATGGTTATGTTACAAACTGTGACATTATTAGGTCAAATAAGGCATTTTTAAGCTTATGCCATTTAAAGGTTCTTATGTTTCCAAAGAGAGCAAAATTTTAGGTTTATATTGGTTTTAAACTAATTAGGTACTTTTATATATTCTATTTCCTTTAGTAAGGAATGTGTATGTAAATATATACTTTTAGACACTATATTTTTTAAAGTCTCTAAAATAGACTAGCTATTAGTTCCTTACATAATACTTCACAAATGTTCATTTATCATGTCTATTTTCCAAAATAATGTTTTCAGTTATATTACTCTTCTAATTTTTTTTTAAACTTATTAAAATTATTCTCCTAGAGATGGCAGAGTGCTTGTTACTTAGGCTTTAGTCATTTTTAAAATATAAATTTGTGAAATATGTCTTTTAAAATAATACATCTGATAAATTTTATCTTATATGTAGACAACCTGAATTTATAAATGGAGATTTATTTATGACACTGTATTCCAATAACACATTTTAAAATATTTATAGTAGATAATATAGAATTGGAGAGAATGGCAGAATAAACATTCTTACAGATTGTCATGTAATGCAATCAATAACTCCATGAGCAATTGTATATAGCCTGAATCTTGATTCAAAAAACTAAATGGGGGCTTCCCTGGTGGCACAGTGGTTGAGAGACTGCCTGCCAATGCAGGGGACACGGTTCGTGCCCCGGTTCGGGAGGATCCCTCATGCCGTGGAGCGGCTGGGCCCATGAGCCATGGCTGCTGAGCCTGTGTGTCCGGAGCCTGTGCTCCACAAAGGGAGAGGCCACAGCAGTGAGAGGCCCACGTACCGCAAAACAAAACAAAAAAAAACAAAAAAAAAACAAAACAAAACCAAAACAAAAAAACCTTAATGAAGTATTTACTTTACTAATAAGGAGTTATCCTAAGCATCCTGTCAATCTTTGATAATAATACTGAATAATTAAAAGAATAACTGTTTCCATATTTTTAAAGTTTGTTACCCAGTATTAGGGTCTTATATTGGATTGTAACTTTTAAAAATGTTGCCTTGATATTAATCATTATGCCAGCATTATTTTATAAAAATATAAAATTATTTTTACTAAACCATTTCATATACAATTAACATCAATTGAAACCTGTGACATAAATTATCCTTTTAGTTATTAATTCAGTCTATACACAGTATTATTACAGGATGTCACAAAACTACCCATTAAGAAATAATTTCAAAATCTCTCAAAAGTCAACATATTTTGAGAAAGAAAGAAATCCAGAGTGCATTGAATGAACTCATTAAATGCAATTTTATCTTAAATCATCTCTAATGTCTGGCTTTGAAAAGAAAAGGAATTAATATAATCACAGGAAACAAATGTCCAATAAAATAATCAAATGTGTCATATTCAGAAAGATCTGCAGATCTGATCTTTAAGAACATGCTCAGGTATGTACAGTAAGGAAGATACAGTTTACATCACTCAGGGATTCTTTATCATGTTCAAATATCAGTCCCTTCTAAAAAGGAAAAATGAAACTAGAGTGCTTCTCAAATTGTTAAAACTTTTAGTAATTATTGCTATTCTGTTCAATTTTTATGGCTAAATCTATGGAATAAAGACCAAAAATAGCTTCTTTCCAAAGGATTGATCTTTAGACCTAGTGTATGATATTCTAACTCAGGTGACAAGTCATCTAAAAAAGTTCCTGCAACTTTCATTGAAGTGATCTTCACATTATTTTCCTTTAGACACTGCATTTATACACAACTGGATGTTAAAATATTGTCAAAATGGTGAATATTACTCATGGAAAAAGAGAACCAACAGGCGGATTAATAGAATACTATAATGACTTTGGATCAAATATGAAGCTGATATCTCCATTTTCTTAATGAGAGTTATGTAATCTTGATTACACAAGGTAATATTACCAGGAATATCAACCAGGTAGCTTTCCGTTGGACCAGAGATAAATTTCCATAGCATTTTTCAGCTGCAGTGTCACACATGACCTAATACATGTTTTTGCAAATATAAAAACAAAATCCCTGTAATTTAATGCATTAGATAATTTTTCAATGAACTTATGTTTAAATAGAAAAATAATATCTATGAAACATTATGCAATTAAGTACCGGATATTTACGGGCTCATTAGAGTTATCAATTTTCTTATACCTTTACGGCCTTCACTATACATACTGACTGGACCATATTTCCCATCCTCATTATTTGCTTAACAATAGGGAGTTATCAAGTTTTGGAGTCTCTTACCTTGCAGTAATGGGCCAGCACTAATACAGTGCTCAGTAATTGCCTGGGACAGACCACTGAAGGTGTGACTTAGGTGTAAAGACCGCTGTCAGGCAATTATGTACACTTCCTGCACAGAAGGTCTGAAAGACGTGTTTGCATCACCATGTACATATATCAGTTTAGTAAAAATAATGGTAAACCAAAAATAATTACAAAAACAATAACAGTCTTCCCTCGGTATCCAAGGGAAGCTGGTTGCAGAACTTGTCTCAAATTCCTCCATAACCAAAGTTCTGCATGTACTGATTCAATGACCCTTGAATCGTGCAGTACTGTAGTATTTATCATTGAAAAAAAGCTGCTTATAAGTGGACCTGTGCAGTTCAAACCCACTTTGTTCAAGGGTCAACTGTAACAGGTTTGATAACATCTAGGAGCATATTTTTTAAAAGGTCAATAAAACACCAAAATTTTTTAGCAATTCAAATCAAGGAAAATAAATCTCAGAAATATATTTATTTAGAAGTAAAGAAGAATGCATATTTTGGAAATTATGACTATGGTCTCTGGAGCCAGAAATCCTTGGTCCAAATCTTGACTAATGTTACTGGATATGATAATAGACATGTGAGTTATCTTATTTAGAATTTAGTTAACTCATCTGTAAAGTAGAGATATTAGTTCTTAACTCATGATTTTTTAAAATTTAAATGCGTGAATATATGTAAAATACAGTTATGCCTGGCATCAATTCTGTATGAGTGTGTTCTCTTATTCAATAAAGACTATAAACTCCCCAAAGTCAGAGACTTTTGTCTGCTTTGTTCATGGTCATATACTCTGTACTTAGAAGAATATCTGATAAGTAGTGTGTGATCAGTAAGTATCTGTTAAAGGAACAATTGAAAAAAGTAAGAGGTTGTAGTGAAGGCTCTCGAATTCCAATTTCAGCACATTAGGACTCAATGGCCCAGCTGCTAGCAAGTGCTAGTGATTAAAGGCATTCAGGAATTTTCTCAAGCAGTAAAAGACATCTTCCCATGGCCCCTCCCCAGAGCATCCTGCACTGGCTGATCTATGCCAAGACATATAGGCCTGGTCCCCTTGCACCAAGGAGGAAAAATAATGAAGGACTATTCTGGCCCTGGACTCCCTGTGGAATCATAGGATCAGCTAACGTCTTCATCAAGACTGTACTGCATTTCAACTTCTCATTCTGACCAATCTTATTTTCTCCATACCCTCCCCCTGGTGTTGATCTCTAAAGCACTACCCAATAATCTTCCTACATCAAAGCTCCATGTTAGAGTCTTGTTCCTGGGGAACCACTGTCAAACAGAAGTTTTTTAAAGACTACCCTCACAAATATGCCTTTTCAGATGTTTTATGACTAAGATATACATATATATATATACATACATACATACATAGTATATATATATATATATATATATATATATATATATATATATATATATACATATAAAAATACAATCCTAATAATTTGGTAATAAAACATTGAAAAAGATGAAATAAGAGAAAAAAAAGCTGAAGCAGAAGGCTTGGAATTATTTTCTATTATCCATTTATACTAATTAGCAGACAAAATAAGATAGACTAAAATTAGCTTGTCTTCCTTCTTCCTCATTCCAAGGAAACCATTTTAAGGAGCATTTATCAAATATCAAATCTAGCAATATATTTTAAAAAAATAAATAGTAAATCAAGTATGATTTATTGAATGAATAACAAGTTCATATAGCTTAGGAAGTTAGACTACAAGATTCTATCATATCAACAGGTCAAAAAAGAAATATCACATTGTCAGCTATAAGTGTTTGTTAAATCTCAACATCCATTAATCCATTACTGATAAAAAGGAAAACTATGTATGGGAATTTACTTTTTAAACACACCAAGGAATGTCTATCTGAATTCAAACACTAACATCAAATCTATCAAGAAAAATGTAGAATTTCACATATAAGATAAATATGCTTAATATGTATGTTATGTGACATTGTGTTTTGTGTTGGCCTCAGCCTATCAATAGTGACATTATCAGTTAGAAATCCATAGGCATTCACCTGGGCCTGTACTATTTGTGGGGAGCCTTCACAGATATTTCCCCAACCAAAGTCAATGTTGGTGGCTGTACCAAACTTTTGGTTCTTATTATGATTACAAGATTCACCATAGCAACAACCATCAGAGAACTTTGAGACGACAAAGTTTATTACCCATAGGTCCCGGAGGAACCATGGCATGCCTGAGGCCACACAGTGAGGTCATAGGATGGGGAGAGAGAAAGAGAGAAAGAGAGAGAGAAGACCTGGGGTTCAGCTTTTCTTGGGGTGGACGGTGGAGTAACTAAGGTTTCGTGGGTTCACTCCTTATTATTGAATCTAAAACACAAGAGTGGGAATTAAAGTGAAGGAAGGGAAAAGCAAGCAGTGAAATATTCAGTTAAGTCAACCAGAGCTCTTCAAAAAAACCCGGCAACTTCATGGGTGGGCCAGCCTAGCTCTTTATCTAATTGTGTAGCTGGCAAAATGGATTTTTTTGAAGCAGAGGCCTCTGCCATCAAAAGCTAATGTCAGGCAGTTACAGTACAATCAAAAAGGCTAATTGGTAGGTGTTTTTACTACACATTGTTGTGGAAATTAACTCAAATACTTGAAAAAATGAAATGGGGCATAAATTTTGAAAGAAGACAAAATTACCATCACTTGTAGTAGATATCAATATAATAGTTCATTTGAAGTACCCAAGACACTCAGGTAAAATCTAGGAGAACTATTAATTTCCTCTAGTGCAATAAGTGGAAAAGGATAGGTTATTTATAGTAATCACTCCATTGGATAACAATAACAGAAAATGAAAAACAAAAATTTCTCTACCTCATATCATATAAAATAAATTTGAGAAAAACTTAGTAGCTTGAAAAAGATACAAAAAATTAAACATCTCATTATTGTGATTATACATATCATATGTTATTATATTTTCCTTTTCTTTATTTAGATAGGGCATCTGAGTTATCCAAATCTGTTAATTATATATGTTTAATATAGTTTTGTGTGTTTACTGTCACAGAACCTATGTATATATGCACAAATATCACTGATGACTATGGTTATGAAAACCTTGCAAAGAGATGATAGTTATTCTTTTAATTCCCCAGGAAGTATAGGTGTCATAATAGGTGCACAGTACATGCTTATCATATGGCTAAATAATGTAGAATAAATAAATACATGATATAATGCTATTACACATTGATGGTCTGACACCATCAAGAAGTTAGAAAATTTTATTTTACAGTTTTCAAGTGTTTAGGCATAGGCAGTTGAAAAGCATGTTCTTCTAAGCAGTTTTAGGCTCAAGGTAGTACACATTTACAATTAGAGTATTTACCTGTTTTCAATGATAAAGTTTCAAGCAAATGTTTTGCACCTGCACAGAAGAAAAGGCCCCAAAGGATGCCCAAATATCAAGGCAAAAGGGACAAAGGTTATGTGGGGCAATCCTGACTCCTGGGCACTCCACATGCTCCAGAACATATTAAATGCTTGAAAAGGAAGACTATGTTTTGACAGCATTGTGAGATCCAAGGCAAAACTGAAGATATAGTTGCATTCAATACAGACATAGACCTCTAGAAAGATATTTTCATAAGTAAGCATTGCAGGCATTCAACTGTGCATGCCAAGAATATCTCATGAAACAGAGTGCAGGCCTGGAATGAACATGCTGGAATACAGAAGAAACTGTTGAAACAGTAACTTCTTCAGTGACACCCATAGCAGCAGGAGATGACAACAATGGTAGTATCAGCAGCAAAAAAGGGCTATTTTTCCACTTATAAATTCAATTGAACATATGGCCAGCTTAATTAGGACTTTTCTCATTAACTCAGAATAGGCAGCCTCTACTGAAGCACCCTTGATAAGAGAATCTGCGTGAATAACGATCTATAGGTTTGCAAAAAACCATTTAATAAGTTGGAAACCAAGAAGTCAGCTATGAGCATCTGTGTAACATTTGCTTATTTTTACCATACTTAGTCACTTTCTGCTGTGTATCGGAAGCCCTCAAGCCACATTCAAAACACCCATTGATAAGAATGGTTTATTTAATGCCACCTTCAAAGAATCTGCCTGTAGTTAGAAGTTGAAGCACTATTAAAACATAAGAAAATATTAGCAGAGCTGTATGCAGAGAAAGTGTACATTTGTATGTTGTAATTATGTTAAGTCACAGGTGAAACATGAAAAATAAATTTGGTATTTTCCAATCAGAAACCTAGTATTGCCAGAATGTGCTCTCTTTCCTCTCTACAAATAAGTAAAATGAAAGCTAAAATGTTATTAGCATGTGAACTTCTTACAGTATAAATGAACAATACAATGACAGCATAATTTTTAGGAATACATAGGTCATTCTTTTGTATTTCGTGTACTTAACATTTAGGATTTAGAGTGAAGCAAGGATAGCAGATGATTAAAGAGTAGGTCCTTACAATTATAATGTCTGGATGAACTTAGACTAAGAAGCAAAGGTGGATGATATTTTTGTTGGAAATTTAAAGACATAAATAAGTAATTAAGACAGGAAGAGCCCAGGCACCTGAATTAGTGACCTGGTTTCAAGCATCCATTACTCCACTTTTCACCTGAGGAAAATTACTTATCTTCACTGAGCTCATTTCACAATCAGAAAGATGGATGTGATAACAATACCCTGCCTCATAAGGGTGAGTGGTAACCTTGATAATGCATTTAAAGCTTTAACAACATATCTACCAGAGGAGCAGAGTTTAATAAACATGAAATATTATGATGAAGAACACTTGGATTTTAGCATTTAAATTATTTAGATTTGAAGCCCAATTCTTTTTACTTAGTTTTCAGAGATGAGGCTACAAACTCAGTTGCTCTGAGCCAGTTTCCCAACTTGTTCTAATCATCAGAATCAGTTAGTTAAAATTCTGGGTTCTCAAGACCTTCCCTTGGCAATTTCAATTTAGTAGAAATTGGGCAGAGCATGGAAATCTGCCGAGCTTTAGACATACAAGTCATGTGGCTAGAAATTAAACACAATCCAAGTGAAAATTTCTTAGTGCCTTATAAAAAAATAGATAATAGCCTGGAAATGAAACATAAAGTAATCTTGTTTCCTCATGATTCTTAAATATTTAAGTAAAAACTAAATACTTGCTCTCCATAACCAAGACTAAACGATTCTTCAGTTCTCTGAAATGATGAAGGAGAAAACATGTTTTGTTTTTTGGGTGTTTTTTTTTTTTTTTTTTTTGCGGTACGCGGGCCTCTCACTGTTGTGGCCTCTCCTGCTGTGGAGCACAGGCTCTGGATGCGCAGGCTCAGCGGCCATGGCTCATGGGCCCAGCCGCTCCGCGGCATGTGGGATCTTCATGGACTGGGGCACGAACCCGTGTCCCCTGCATCGGCAGGCAGACTCTCAACCACTGCGTCACCTGGGAAGCCCAACATGTATGTTTTTAAAGGAGAAAACATACCTAAAATACTCCCCTCCAGTATAAATTGAGTATAGTAAATTGTATTAATAATGACAACATAAAAGTGTATTTCTTTTCTTGTATGTATTTCCTCACTTTGTGATGGGAGATGACTCTCTAGGGGTTTTTCATTTTTCTGCACATCTTAGAGGAGAGGTGCTAATTTAATCTTGTTCCAGACTATTTTTTCAAGGAGATTTGTACAGTGAGCAGACTTGGTGCAGAGATAATATATCCCTCCAGAGCAAAGGGCAGGCATTCTTACTATCACTATAAAAGATTTTGGTTCCCTAATCTCAGGGTCTGCCACCTATAATGAAGCTCACTGTGTGTACAAGTATCCTCTGACCCTTTTTGCATAGCCCTGTAGAAATTGGTGGTCAGAAGGCCAATTAAAAATGATAATACAATGCTTAGTGCCATTGCTGTGATTAATATATTGTCTTTTCTCTGACCCAGGAGACTTATGTCTTCTACTAGCATTCAGTAAAGTGTGGCATACTAACTTGTTGGCTTGCAAATAGGGTAAAGTCTAAAGCACTTCATAGTTCTTGACAGATGTACGTAATTTCTTTTGTGTAAGCTTCTTTTTAGATATCCTGAATGCATGCTCTGCAATATGTCTGGAAGATCTAAAGTTAATGGGAATGCTGATATGAATGGTGTTATGAAAGAAAGGAGAATTAAGAATCGCTGAATTTTTGGTTGTAAATATGTACTTTGATTTCCAAAATCAAAGATTCTAAAGGAATGAAAAGTAATTTTAACACACCAACTAGATCTCTGATAATTTAAAGATATTCCTGCAAATAAGTTTCCATCTGTTTGGCTCTGGCTGGCTTCAAATCCATCTGTATCTCTTTTTGATTCTGATCAGATATAATTGCTCTCAGGGGAAAAGCTTTGTTGTCTTTCCAATGATTCATATTTTCTGGGTTAACCCTATACGGGGGGCAATCCTAAGTCACACATCAGGCAGCTTAAATGATCAGTAGTTAGGCATTAAATTTATAAAAAGTTTCAAGAACAGAGATTCTTAGTTTACAGAGTAGGAGGAAAAAAAAGAGAGAGAGAAAATAGACTAAGATTTCCAAAGCTAGCCAGTTAGTTGATAAGATTCAGGATAAAAATCAACAGCCCAGAATTTATAGTTCAAAGTTACAAATTAGTGTGAGAAAGAGAATCACTGGCAAGGGAGAGGATACTTCAGGTTTCAGATGACAGAGCGTTACTGGAACTGTCTTCCCTTCATTTGATTTATTCTTCAACTGCCTTAAAAAAACACCCTAAGTTTATTTTCTTTTTGAATCTTTAAACTATAACCAATTCTTTAGATTTTGTATCTTTGAGAAATCTCTTCCTCCCACCATCCCCTGATGCCTTGCCCTCATTAACCTCTGAGCAAACCAGTTATTCCACGAACTGTGAAATTTCTTTTTTTTTTTAACCTTGCTTAAATACAGCATCACTTAATAAGAATCATCCACAACTCATCTTTTCCATCTCTCAAAATAGTATAATTTTCACTTCCCACTTATGGTTTCTTATTTTCCTTTGCATGTAGATTCAGTATAATATACTATTCCCTTGGGTTTATAAATATGAATTCCATATTTTTCTCTTTGATTTGTTACTAGCCTTAGAGGGACAGTGACAATGATTCCTAGTTCTTTGAACCCTATCCCAGCATACACTGCTAAATTATGATGATACCATGCTGCCTGCAGTAGACTATTTTCCTGCTGCCTCACTTCTGATATCCTTAATCTCTGAATTATGATGCCAAGTTAAAACTATATTGGGGAATTGGTCATATTTCTTTTAATTCACTGTGGTTCTCTTGATTATCTTTTCCATTATCACTAGAAACAATTTCCCTCCAAGAAGAAACAAGATACATGGAGTAGTGACATTTTAACACTACCAGACAGTATTTCCAAAGCTAAAATCAACAGAATTGGTGCCAAGAAGAATTAACACGTAGCTCAATATTATCCTCCATGGGAAGAAAGCCAAAAGAGTGGTGTGAGTTGCCAAAACTCTGTAAACTTTTAATGTAAGCACTGTCTTTGACTGTTATTTGTTATTTTTTTGGAGGAAAAAAAATAGTAACAAACTCATTTTTTATGAAAATAGTTTGTCTCTTGCAAATGAGATGGGGAATTAAAAAAAAAAGAAAGAATGAAGATTGGAGTCATACTGTATATTAAATTTCCACATTATTTTAAAAGTTTTCCAAATATTATAACTTTTGCAATAGGTTTAGAAATAAATTGGGCACACATTTAACGATTTACTAGGTTGAGATGTATCTTAAAAGATGAAACCAGTTTTGTACTGAGCCAAGCTTATATTGTCTTGCAAATGCCAACTGTCTACATTTATCCCAACTCCAAGTTTCAGTGAAAATGTTCAGTAGATTGAAACTGGCCATTATGGGAATATTTATACTGTAAAAATCAGCAAATGCTATATTATGGCTGTGTAAATTTAATTTATTTATTCTGAAGAGCTGGTTTACTGTAACACAGCTATTTACAGCTAAAGGCATAAACATACAATCATGGGCTATTATTAAACCTCAGATGTTAGATCTTCTGTTCAAAATGCTCATGCTTACAAAAACTTAAGGAAGTCACATGTAAGTACCAGACTGTGAGTTCAATGAAGATATTGATTAGTGCTTAACTTCATTCTTTTGTTTTTTTAATTTAAATATAGCTGATTTACAATATTGTATTACTTTCAGGTGTATAGCATAGTGATTCAATATTTTTATAGATTATATTCCCTTTAAAGTTATTATAAACTAATGGCTATATTTCCCTGTGCTGTACAATAGATCCTTGTTGCTTATCTATTTTATATGTAGTAGTTTTTATCTCTTAATCCCTTATCCCTATCTTGGCCTTCCCTCCTTCCCTCTCCCCACTGGTATCTACTAATTTGTTATCTACAGCTGTGCATCTGTTTCTAAATATTTTGTTATATACATTAGTTTATTTTTTAGATTCCATATGTAAGTGATAACATACAGTATTTGCCTTTCTCTGACTTATTTCACTAAGCATAATACTTTCTAGGTCCATCCACATTGTTGCAAATAGCAGAATTTCATTCTTTTTTATGGCTGAGTAATATTCCATTGTATCTATATACCACAGCTTCTTTATCCATTCATCTGTTAATGGACATTTGGGCTGCTTCCATATCTTGGCTATTGTAAATAATGCTGCTCTGAACCTTGGGGTGCATGCAGCGTTTAAGTTCTTATTTTAACAATTCCCACTCAGATTATTGTTAAGCAAAAAAAAAAAAAAAAAAAAAAAGAGTATTAAATAAATTTGGGAGTTCACTGTAGAACTTCTATTCTCTACTTAAATTGGAAATCTAACAAAAACTAGTGTCTTGAAAAACTGTTTTAATGTTACCTTTTCACATTTTTAGTCTTTTAAAATATTTTGATTTGAAAGTTCATTTTCCAGTGATCATTTATTACGGTATTTTTGAATTTTGAACAGAACAGTACAATGTATATTTTTCAAAGAAGGATTGTCAGGTGTCTAAGAATTGTTTAATCACAACTTATTAAAGCATCACATAATTCAGCTAGCATTCTACATCTCAAAGTTTTCATCAATGTTTATAAAATATAATGATCTATTTAATCCATATTATACAATACATGTTACAAAAAATATGGTTCCATATTCTTTCCTCTGTGGCATATATATGAGTTTATATCTATAGATTTGTGTTATTATTAGTCAATATATTACCCTCACAGTATAGGGCCTGATTCTGTTTTTCCTACTATTGTATCTCTATGACTGATACAATGCCTAACAAATATTTTTTGAAAGAATAAATAAATGAACAGGAAAAAATGAATAAAATATCTTTAATATAGTATTTTTTCTTCAAATAATTCTTTCTGCAGAGTTATTTTCCCCAAATAGAGAAACCCAATGATTCCCAATTTGGTCTACCTTACAGTCAAAATACCTTTAATCCTATTCTTGTCTCTGCTTGGAAGGTTTACACCCTACTCAGATTACTGGATGAATACCAGTCATTTTAAATTTTTAGTTGTTTGATACCTTCCTTGATGAAACGGACCAAAGCAAAATTCATCCCTCTATCATGTGTTTAGTTAGATATTAATCTTAATGTAAAACATGAAGAAAAATAAAGGTTAAATTAAGCTAAAGATATTCAATAGCACTTTATTGATTGGAGGGTATATTTCATTTTGTATGTGTCTTTGCTTATTTTAATTAACAACTTAAAACTGGATCAAGTTACCATGTTTTTCTATTTCCCAGCCTATTTTCCTAGTGTTTTAGCTACTTTAATTATTGCTGATCACTGATCTGAAGCAAATAAGCAATTTTCTTGTTAAAGTACTTATTACCAACTAAGTGCTTGGTATTCAGGGCATAGAAAAGAAGGAAGAAAAGTAAGAGTTAAGATGCTAATAAAGAGTGCTAAAATTTGTATTCATTTACACTTATGCAGAGATCGAATATCTTTCTTCCATGTAAATTTTATAAAGAATCTCTATTTACATTAAATATGCTATCAAAAAATAGTATACAGTGTAGTAATACCCTGAATCATATTTTTAAATGTTACATTAGTACATAATAAATGGCAGATTTAATTTCCACTCTATTATTGGTTACTGTAATATTTTTGTTACTCTAATACTTTTGTTAAGAAGAGAAAAAAAAGGCAAAGAAATTAGAGATTTATAATCATAGTATATAAAAACTCTCAAAATATTTATTTTAATCTAATACTGTGGAATTTCATCAGACTTCATCATTATATTATTCTAACCAATATAAGCACACATCCTGAAAAAAAAATTTTTCATTGAGTGTACAGGAAGGGGGCAGGGCACAACGTTTAAAAGAATGACAGCTATTGAGGACACGACATAAACTGGTTAGAACCAACTAGGTCCAAGATGGCAAAAGAGTCAACTTCCACTAGACCTTGAGCCTTGTATACGCTCACTGTAATACAACAGCACGTTAAATGACACACCCATAGGTGTCATGACAGTTCCGAGGCCAACCATAAAAGGTCAAAACGTGGTAGCCCAATTCCTGGAAATCCCCACCCCTTCCCCAAAATAGTTGGAATAATCCTCCCACTCATCAGCCTAGGAAATTACCCACCTCTCTAAAAACTGACAACCCCGTACCCTGGGCCCTCTTGCCTTCCGAGATGGCCCAAACTCTGTCTGTGGAGTGTGTATCTCCTTGAATAAACATTCTTTCACTTTACTATGGCTTGCTCTTGAAATCTTTCCTGCGTGAAGCTGAGATCCCACACTTGGCGGCCATCCCAGGGACTCACCTGAGACCTGGGATGTGACCATCCTCCGAGCCCCACTCTTTCCTGCAACACATTCATTCAGTATAAATGAAAGAAGTAAGGTTTAGCATGTATTTGTAATTAGACACTTACAGAAAACCAACTTATTTTAAAATTAAATTACACTTTGGTAGCCATCTAATCCTAACCAAAACAATTTTATGCATAACTACTGATGAAATAAAATTGATATTTTATGTGAAAACAAGAAAAATTTAAACATAAAATTTTTCTTTGCCCATTTGGGCCTCCTCTCTCCCCTTTATTGTGTGTTGTGCATCTTCAATAACAGACCTCCTTAGTTGATAACCCTCCTTCTTAATCCTGTAAGGGGTCATGACGACCCACTACTGGCTTTATATGTGCAGATCTGAATTGTGTGAACTGTTGACACATCATTTGAGGTATATTCCTTTGTCTCAAAATCTCATATAAATGTGTTTTGACCTCTAATGGGTGGAACAGTCCTCAGAGCTTTCTGAAAGACTGTCTCCTGGGTTATAATTCTCAGGTTGGATGGAATAAAATTATCCATTTCTTTCTTAGTTTGACTATTGATTTTTTCATTGACAATACAAATTCATTAATGAGTGTGTTCTATTATTATAATTTACTATCATATTTTAAATTGTTATTCCTATCTTATATGCTAAATTTAACTTGATTCTCCAGAAATATATTTCTTTTTTCACTTCAAACTCAGTGATATTTAACTCTTTAGTCTTATAACAGAAAAAAAAAAAACAAAAAACAGTTCTTAAGAGGCATCATGCTTGTATCTTTAAAGCCTAATCGGCCAAGAACACCAGAATAAGGTTCTTGTCTGACAGCATCAGATTTACTTTGGATGCAGGGAAGGAAGAGGCTACACAGGAACCCAGGGATGCTGCTTCACAAGAGTTGAAGGGAAGTGTTTTTTGTAAGCTCTGGGTTTGTGCTGATGGATAACAAGGAGAGCCTAAATTAGGAAACAGACTGGACTGAATTCTGTTTCTTAAGCGAGAGTAGAAGAGGGTAATAAACAAAGATGGGGTAATGTCATGAAATATGGGCAGCTTAGCAGTTGGATTTATAGTAATGAATTAAAGAAGCCAAATGGTTCCGAGGCATCACTAGTAAGAAAGAAATGATCACTTAGGGGGTTCAAATGACATTTTACAACTTCCACTTGACCTTAAGAGAAACAAGTTTTCTTGTTAGCTTTGCTTCTGGCATTATCTGTCTATCCTTCCCCATAGCATAAAGTCAGGGCTACTTTTCTCTTCCTCAGTCCAAGGTGATTTTCAGCCTTTTAGTACTTATAAGTTTTATATTATTTTATCATCATAAATGAGTGATATTCATAGTCTGTCTGGGATGCTATAACAAAATAATACTATAAACTGGATGGCTTATAAAACTGACAAGTCTAAGATTAAGGTGTCAGCAGATCGGGTGTCTGGTGAGAGCCCACTTCCTAGATGACCATCTCTCCACTGTAACCTCACGTGACAGAAGGGGCAAAGCTGCTTTCTAAGGCCTCTTTTTTAATGGCACTAATTCTATTCATGAGGGCTCCAACCTCAAGATATAATCACTTCCCAAAGGCCCCAATTCCTAATACCATCACCATGGGGGTTTAGGATTTCAACATATAAATTTGGCAGGGGTAGGGGGAGCAGGTCATAAACATTCAGATCATAGCATACTTCTATATAAATTTCAGTAATTTTAAGCCATAAATTATTTTTTCTTTAAAGACAATTCCCCAACTTTCATGAATTTTCCCTTTACTTTTGTTTTCTTATTGACTTAATGGAGTTCTTCATATTTTCTAGCTACAAGGCTGTCAGATTTTATCTGTTTTGTGAACTTCTTCTTCCACTCTATAGTGTGCCTTTTCACTTTCTTAATGTAACTGAAGGAGTTCTTACTTTTAATGTTTCATTTTTAACCTTTTAAAGCATTTGTGTCCTCATACATTAAAACATAAAGGGATATAAAATATTTTTTAAGAAGGTGGAAGGTAGGGAAGGACTTTCTACATTGCAAAGGTAGAAATCCAAAAGAGAAAAACAAGCCAAATGTGATCAATATTAAGTTTAAAATATTTTAGTACAAAAAAATTAAAATCAAATGGCATATTGAGAATTTTTCTTTCATTGTATGTTAGAGATAATAGGAAAATCCACAACATAAGTTTTTTCAAGTAAGTTAAAATAGGACACACTTTCTAACTGAAAATTGTGAAAATATGAAGAAGCATTAACTCAATAAAGAAGAAATAATCAATGCATATTTTCAAATAAATGTAAAATTATCAAACAGTATAGTAAAAACAACAATAAAACACAATTCAATATCCACATAATTTATGAAGTATTTGGAACGTACATGTAGAAGGAGAGTTGACCCTTTAACAACACAGGTTTGAACTGTGTGGGTCCACTTATCTGCATTTTTTTTTTTTCTGAGTGACATGCTGGATGGCCTTTTGCTGATTTAGCTATCTATTTTACATTTGGTAGTGTATATATGTCCATGTCACTCTCTCACTTCATCCCAGCTTACCCTTCCCCCTCCCGTGACCTCAAGTGCATTCTCTACATCTGCATCTTTATTCCTGTGATGCCCCTAGGTCCTTCAGGACCTTTTTTTTTTTTTTTTTAGATTCTATTTATATGTGTTAGCATATGGTATTTGTTTATCTCTTTCTGAATTACTTCTCTCTGTATGACAGATTCTAGGTCCAGCAACCTCACTACAAATAACTTAATTTTGTTTCTTTTTATGGTTGAGTAATATTCCATTGTATATCTATGCCACATCTTCTTTATCCATTCATCTGCTGATGGACACTTAGGTTGCTTCCATGTCCTGGCTATTGTAAATAGATCTGCAATGAACATTGCGGTACATGACTCATTTTGAATTATGGTTTTCTCAGGGTATATGCCCAGTAGTGGGATTGCTAGGTCATATGGTAGTTCTATTTTTAGTTTTTTAAGGAACATCCATACTGTTCTGCATAAGGGCTGTATCAATTTACATTCCTACAAACACTGCAAGAGGATTCCCTTTTCTCCACACCCTCTCCAGAATTTATTGTTTGTAGATATTTTGATGATGGCCATTCTGACCAGTGTGAGGGGATACCTCCTTATAGTTTTGATTTGCATTTCTCTAATGATTAGTGATTTTGAGTAGCCTTTCAGGTGTTTGTTGACAATCTGTATATCTTCTTTGGAGAAATGTCTGTTTAGGTCGGTCTTCTGCCCATTTTTGGATTGGATTGTTTGTTTTTTGATATTGAGTTGCTTGTATATTTTGGGGATTAATCCTTTGTCAGTTGCTTTGTTAGTAAAAAATTTCTCCCATTCTGAGGGTTGTCTTTTTGTCTTGTTTATGGCTTCCTTTGCTGTGCAAAAGTTTTTAAGTTTCATTAGGTCCCATTTGTTTACTTTTGTTTTCATTTCCATTTCTCTAGGAAGTGGGTCAAAAAGGATCTTGCTGTGATTTATGTCAAAGAGTGCTCTGCCTATGTTTTCCTCTAAGGGTTTTATACTGTCTGGCCTTACATTTAGTTGTTTAGTCCATTTTGAGTTTATTTTTGTGTATGGTGTTAGGAAGTGTCCTAATTTCATTCTTTTACATGTAGCTGTCGTTTTCCCAGCACCACTTATTGAAGAGGCTGTCTTTTCTCCACTGTATATTCTAGTCTCCCTTATCAAAGATAAGGTGACCATGTGTGTGGGGGTTTATATCTGGGTTTTCTATCTTGTTCCACTGATCTATATTTCTGTTTTTGTCCCAGCACCATACTGTCTTGTTTACTGTAGCTTTGTAGTATAGTCTGAAGTCAGGGAGCCTGATTCCTCCAGCTCCATTTTTCTTTCTCAAGATTGCTTTGGTTATTTGGGGTTTTTGTGATTCCATAAAAATTGTGAACTTTTTTGTTCTAGTTCTGTGAAAAATGTCATTGGTAGCTTGAGAGGGATTGCATTGAATATGTAGAGTGCTTTGGGTAGTAGAATCATTTTCACAATGTTGATTCTTCCAATCCAAGAACATGGTATATCTCTCCATCTGTTTGTATCATCTTTAATTTCTTTCATCAGTGTCTTACAGTTTTCTGCATACAGGTCTCTTGTCTCCTTGGTACTTTTAATATGTTTTCTTTGTAGTTAATTTTTGATAGTTGGTTAATATGTGCCTGGGCATGTTTCTCCTTGGATTTATCCTGTATGGGACTCTCTGAACTTCATGGACTTGAATAACTATTTCCTTTCCCATATTAGGGAAGTTTTCATCTATAGTCTCTTCAATTATTTTCTCAGTCCCTTTTATTTCTCTTCTTCTTCTGTGACCCCTATAATTTGAATGTTGGTACATGTAATGTTGTCACAGAGGTCTCTGAGACTGTCCTCGATTTTTGTTCATTCTTTTTTCTTTATTCTGTTCTGTGGTAGTTATTTCCACTCTTTTATCTTCCAGGTCACTTATCCGTTCTTCTGCCTCAGTTATTCTGCTATTGATTTCTTTTGAATTTTTAATTTCATTTATTGTGTTGTTCATCTTTGTTTGTTTGCTCTTTAGCTCTTCTAGGTCCTTGTTAAACGTTTTTGTATTTTCTCCATTCTATGTCCAGGATTTTGGATGATCTTTACTATCATTACTCTGAATTCTTTTTCAGGCAGACTGCCTATTTCCTCTTCATTTGTTTGGTCTGGTGGGTTTTTACCTTGCTCCTTCATCTGCTGCATATATCTCTGTCTTCTCATTTTGCTTAACTTATTGTGTTTGGGGTCTCCTTTTCACAGCCTGCTGGTTTGTAGTTCCCGTTTCTTTGGGTGTCTGCCCCCAGTGGGTAAGGATTGTTCAGTGGGTTGTGTAGGCTTCCTGGAGGAGAGGACTGGTGCCTGTGTTCTGGAGGATGAGGCTGGATCTTGTCTTTCTGGTGGGCAGGACCATGTCCGGTGGTGTGTTTTTTGGTGTCGGTGAACTCATTAAGATTTTAGTCAGCCACTCTGCTAATGCATGGTGTTGTGTTCCTGTCTTGCTAGTTGTGCCATAGGATGACCAGCACTATAGTTTGCTGGTCGTTGAGTGGAGCTGGGTCTTAGCTTTGAGATGGAGATCTCTGGGAGAGTTTTCACTGTTTGGTATTATGTGGGGCCAGGAGGTCTCTGGTGGACCAATGTCCTGAACTCGGCTCTCCCACCTCAGAGGCTCAGGCCTGATACCCGGCCAGAGCACCAAGAGCCTTTCAGCCACAAGGTTCAGAAGAAAAGGGAGGGGAAAAAAAAAGAAAGAAGAGAGCAACCAAACCAAAAACACATCCACCAATGATAAAAAGCGCTAAAAACTATACTAAAAAAAAAAAAAAAAAAAAAAAAAGGACACACAGAACCCTAGGACAAACGGTAAAAGCAAAGCTATATGGACAAAATCACACAAAAAAGCATACACATACCCACTCAGAAAAAGAGAAAAAGGAAAAAAATATCTGTATATTAAAAAAAAGGAAGACAGCAACCAAATCAATAAACAAATCTACCAATGATAATAAGCTCTAAATACTAAACTAAGATAAACATAAAACCAGAAATAAATTAGATGCAGAAAGCAAACCCCAGTCTACAGTTGCTTCCAAAGTCCACTGCCTCAATTTTGGGATGATCCATTGTCTGTTCAGGTATTCCAGAGATTCAGGGTACATCAATCAAGTTGATTGTGGAGATTTAATCCACTGCTCCTGAGGCTGCTGGGAGAGATTTCCCTTTCTCTTCTTTGTTAGCACAGCTCCTGGGGTTAAGCTTTGGATTTGGCCCTGCCTCTATGTGTAGGTCGCCTGAGGGCATTTGCTCTTCACTCAGACAGGACAGGGTTAAAGTAGCAGCTGATTAAGGGGCTCTGGCTCACTCAGGATGGGGGGAGAGATGGGCACGGAATGCGGGGTGAGCCTGGGGTGGCAGAGCACACCATGATGTTGCAATAGCCTGAGGTGTGCCATGTGTTCTCCCGGTGAAGTTGTCCCTGGATCACGGGACCCCGGCAGTGGCAGGCTGCACAGGCTCCTGGGAGGGGAGGTGTGGACAGTGACCTGTGCTTGCACACAGGGTTTTTGGTGGCTGCAGCAGCAGCCTTAGCATTTCATGCCCATCTCTGGTGTCTGTGCTGATAGCCATGGCTCGCGCCCATCTCTGGAGCTCGTTTAGGCGGTGCTCTGAATCTCCTCTCCTCATGCACCAGGAAACAATGGACTCTTGCCTCTTAGGCAGTTCCAGACTTTCTCCCAGACTCCCTCCTGGCTAGCTGTGGCACACTAGCCCCCTTCAGCCTATGTTCATGCAGCCAACCCCAGCCCTCTCCCTGGGATCTGACCTCCAAAGCCCGAGCCTCAGCTCCCAGCCCCACCCGCCCCAGCGGGTGTGCATACAAGCCTCTCAGGCTGGTGAGTGCTTGTCGGCACTGGTCCTCTGTGCGTAATCCCTCTGCTTTGCCCTCTGTACCCCCGTTGCTCCTCTCTCCTCTGTGGTTCCAAAGCTTCCCCACCGCCCACCCACTGTCTCCACCAGTGAAGGGGCTCCCTAGTGTGTGGAAACCTTTCCTCCTTCACAGCTCCCTCCCTGAGGTGCAGGTTCCATCCCTATTCTTTTGTCTCTGTTTTTTCTTTTGCCCTACCCAGGTACATGGGGAGTTTCTTGCCTTTTGGGAAGTCTGAGGTCTTCTTGCATTTTTTTCAATAAAGAGTAACACAGTACTACATTATCCATGATTGGCAGGATCCATGGCCACAGAACTGCTGATACATAAGGCTGACTGTAAAGTTACATGACTGTGCAGGGATCTGTACCCCTAACTCCTGTATTGTTTAAGGGTCATTTGCATTTGGGAGGGTAAAGGGGCTCCTCATACACTATTCTGGGAATCATGAATCAATGATAATTCTTAAGGGAAACTTACTTATATGCACCAAAATCTTAAAATGTGATTTATATTAGGTTCAACACTTTTATTTATAGGAACTGATCCTGAGGAATTAATTAAGGACATAGGCAAACATTAGATGTGATTGTTTTTCTATCAGTATTATTTAAAAGTAACAAAATAATTTAAGCACTCTTTATTTCTAAGAATAAGAGTTTCTTTGATAATATTTGTACACTATTAGAGCAAATTTTCTATTAATCAATAATATTAATTTTTAATAATTTTATTGTTTATTTTTTCACCTGTATTTTCACTTTGCAAAATATAGAAATGACATATTGAAAACCATAGTGGGAGTCCCTTAAGCGTTTTTGGCTTAAAAAAAAGTCTTCAGAGGACTTCTAAAGGATTCCTGGTCCTTAAATTCTCCAATTACTGACCTATCTAAACTGAAGATTATATAGCCACTCCATGATTGTTGCTTACAAATTGAATAAAGCAACACCCTTGAATAAAAGCATTGCCCAAAATCAAAGAAGCAACCCATGACCTTACATAGTCTTTTCCTCATATAACCAAAGTGTTTTGACCTTTCACTCACAAAATTTTATAAGAACAGCTTTTCTTGGTCTATCCTCACATAAATTTAAAGGCCACAATTTATGAAATTCACTGGGAACAAGGTCCTGCAGGAATCGCTTGACAGGATGGAGAGTGGGGAAAGAGGTTCTTTTGTGAAAAGGATAAAGCTCTCTGCTATGTTGAAAACCTTATAGGCCAATCTGGTCTGAATTCCCATTTTTCTTTAGTCTTAGTTAGTCAAACTCTTATGAGCCAGACGTAGATCTTATCAGAAGGGGAAGTCACCTGAATGACTGAGGACATGGATCAGGTTGCATAATTGCCTGGTTCTTTCTGTCAGGAGGAAGAGATTTGGGAAATGAATAGGATTTCCCCCTAGAGCTAAAGAAAACAGCACAGAGATCATATTTTCTTGCTTTGGGTATGCTCAGTGTTCTCTATTCTATGATCCATATCCTCATCGCCCATGCACATATATCAGGCAAATCTCAAATTTAAATCCTGTATATCTGGGACTTCCCTGGTGATCCAGTGCTTAAGACCCTGTGCTCCCAATGCAGGGGGCCCGGGTTCGATCCTTGGTCAGGGAACTAGATCCCACAGGCATGTCGCAAGTAAGAGTCCATATACCACAACTAAAAGATCCCACATGCAGCAACGAAGATCCCGTGTGCCGCAAATAAGACCCAGCTCAGCCAAATAAATAAATAAATAAATATTTTTAAAAGAAAATCCTGTATATCAGAATAAATTAAATGAGGACAAGTCTATGTGCAACAGGACAGTAGGCGAGAAAGGCACATGCATTACTTGTAAATTTAGTGAAAACATGAATCTAGTTACACAAGAGGAAGAAATGTAACAGTGATGGTGCAGTTTCTACAGACACTCCAAATAGGGTTCCTGAGAGTAAAGCCAGTAGGATATTATACATTTGTCATCTAATTTGTGTGTATTCAGAGAAACAGCTTAATCTTAGCTCTATAGTTGCTAAATACAAATAAACACTGAACTGGAAGATAAACATATCTTTCCCAGACTAACAGCGTGTTAGGTATAAAATTGGAAATTTTATTTAACTTTTTTGTGCTACAGACTCTAAAATGAGAGAACGAGCATCAACAATCTTTGAAGGTTTTTTTCGGATTTAACATTCTGAATTGTTCCCCTTTGTCTGAGCTTTAGATTTGAAATCTTTTTTTCTAGTCAACAGTATACTCCCTGTATTAAGGAAAACATACATATTTGCACTGAAATATATACTGAAATATACACTTCAGTGAAATATACACTGGAATACCAGTGTCTATCAGTATATGTGTATGTTTGTGAGAATAAAGCACATTCCTTGAAAAGTAAGTTATCACTCCTCCCTCACAGGTTTCTTGTTCTGGGAGTCTGTCCTGGCTCCTCCAATCACCTCTTAAGAAATAGTTGTCTCTTTCAAGTAAGTAGTTCGAAAAAGGGGAAAGTGGAGCAATTGCTCCCAGAGAAGAGAGCACTGCAGACATCATTCAAATTGATGCTAATTCCTTTAGAGTGATCCATTGAAGTGCTAATGATGCAGGCTCATAGCCTCTGGCCCCAATGTTCTGAACTCTGCTTCCTCTCTCAGTACTGTACTACCTCTACAGTGCAGAATGAAAGTTAGAGCTGTGGACTTTTTGCTAAGCAGTAGGCATGTTTCACAGACGACTTATCACAGGAAGTTACAGCGAAAGGGAAAAAAAAAACTTTCTACAATGCGCAAGTGCTCTTTTTCTTATTTTAATAAAGAAGACAAGTAACCACCTTCTAGGAAAGCCTCCCAGACAAGCCACATCTATAATTTCTAGGGTGTAATTATGTCCTAAAATCTAAAACTCTACAAGCCTATTGGTGCACATTTTGTTGTCCTCAAGGATGGTTTTTGAATGTAGAAAAGTCTATTAAGCAACTTAAGCAATTAGCATTCAATTTATGAAGGTTGCTGTTCCAAAACTTGACCTCCATCTTAGACTTTTAAACTCAGCTTGCAAATCTCGGGAGACTACACACGTATCTAGAAAATTGTAACAAGTTTTGAGAAATTTTGTTCCCATCTACAAATCAGACTCAAAACAAAATTTATATAGTCAATATATTTCATTTATTCTTTAGAATTCGATTTTCAGATTTAGCCATCTTCTAGGTACCTAAATAATTCTTATAAATATAATAAATGAAATTTACAAATAGAGTGAACCTAACTTCTCTTCCATGCTGTAGTGTCATGCATATATTTAATAAGATTTTAAGATAAAGTATGTTAAATCAATTATTCACATATTTATTAAATTTTAATTACAAGGCAGTTATACTAAAAGGCCAAGTTCTCTTAAATACACAAGAGTATATAATTGCACATTTGTCCTCTAGATTTAATTTCCTTATTTGTAGCTTTCCATTATGCACATGTTGTCCCCTCTTTGCTTATCCTCTATATTTACTAGCTTCTCTAAGATCATTTTGATCTTCTTAAAAATTTATTTATTTTCCTTGTTTGGTTTTTCAGTTTGAGTCATTACTTTTTCATAAGTCATTTAAAATGATATATTGTAAACTTCTTGCATTACAGTAACAATATTTCAAGTTTTTATTATTGTCTTCAGAACACTTATATACTCAACAAATAGTTATGCATTAGCTATCACATGCAAGGCTTTGTCAAAAAAAATATTGAATATAAGAAGTGATGTGTCTATTTTCCTAGATTGGTTATAATTCTGATAAATTTCCTGTATCTGGTATAGATGTGATGGGAAAATTGACTAACTCTAATTAAAGCCAGATCATTCCTTTGAATGTGATTTCTTGACTAAAAATGTGGTTTAGGTATATCTGTTGCCATTTCTATTATAAATATAAATATATCAGGGGGCTTTCCCTTAAGATATTTTCACTCCTTCACTAAAACAAATTCTTTCTTCTATATTCAAATTTGCATTTTGAGTTTCAATGGCATTTTTCTTACCAGTATCCATTTAATCCAATTCTAAGTTACAAATTTCTTCCTGAACTTACATGGATAAATTTCCTCTTCTTGAAAATAGGCTTGATACAACTCATTTGACCTGGCATGATGAGCTTATTTATGAGAAAATAATATTTGGTTTTGGTCCCCTTTGTTTTTTACTTAGTGTCTGATGTATTAAAAAAGACGCTATTTTTATTCACATATTTTAAATTAGATGAATTGAACATAACCAGATGAACTGAATGTTGCTTTTAAGATGATGGTTTTTGTGTTATAACTCAAGAGTTCCACCTTTAGTTTTATATATTAATGACCATGGTTACAGATATTAAGAATTGCCACAGAATTCTTCAGATAGCCTAATGGGAAGTCCTGGTGTTAACTATTATGTGTAATGACTTTTGAAAGATATGACAAAGAAGCATGTATAAATGTGCTTCAAATAAGAATAGTTACTCCCTCAACAAAAAACTTATCATCAGTCATCCATCCATATGACTAATCTATAAAAATTTTAAAATTTGCAAAGAATGAAATTATTTTTATCATTTAGTTACTTAACATGAATGGAACAAAATATTGTTGTGTTTTAACATCTATAGGTACAATTATTTATACTTCTGCCAGAGAAACAATTAACTTTCATTGACAGAAATGAATACCTCTTTCCTCTAAAACATATAGCCAAATTGTAACTTTTGTCTAGATGTGATTTTATATTTCTGAGTTCATAGGTGGGTATTTTGTGTAGCCAGATGCAGAACTAAAAACTATTATATTTCAAACTACCCATTGCTTTTCAAACACTTATCAAATTTGCCTACAGAAAGTGTTTTCACATTTCTATAAAAGTTTATCATTTTTACCTTAGAACTTTATCACCAAAATGAAAGACTGAGTAGTTGTGGATTCAAAAGGTATTAGCTAATCATAATTTATTATCATTTCAGAAAGGTGTTAAAAGTTTCTTGAAAAAAATTTTTTCCCCTGAATTTTTTCCAATTTGCTATTATTACTAATAATACTACAAACAATACTGGTAGGTAAATGTCCTTTAATGAATTCAAACCAATAGTAGGCACCGTAGTATACAGAGCCTAAAGAGGAGTTCAAAGACTGTTTAACTGTATGGTGTTAGAGAATGTTCTGGATTAAAGACCTAAATGTAAGACCGGATACTATAAAACTCCTAGATGAAAACAAAGGCAGAACACTTTTTGACATAAATTGCAGCAATATCTTTTTGGATCTGTCTCCTAGAATAATGGAAACAAAACCAAAAAATAAACAAATGGGATCTAATTAACAGCTTTTGCATAGCAAAGGAAACCATAAACAAAACAAAAAGACAACCTACAGAATGGGAGGAAATATTTGCAAATGATGTGACTGACAAGGTATTAATTCCCAAAATATAAACATCGCATACACCTCAATATCAAAAACAAACAAACAAACAACCCAATCAAAAAATAGGCAGAAGATCTAAAAAGACATTTCTCCAAAGAAGACATACAGATGGCCAAAAAGCACATGAAAGGATGCTCAAGATCACTAATTATTACGGAAATGCAAATCAAAACTACAATGAGGTATCACCTCACCCTGGTCAGAATGGTCAACATCAAAAAGTCTACCAACAATAAATTCTGGAGAGGGTGTTGAGAAAAAGGAACCCTCCTACACTGTTGGTGGGGATGCAAACTGGTACAGCCACTGTGAAGAACAGTATGGAGTTTCCTTAAAAAAACTAAAAATAGAGCTACCATATGATCCTGCAATCCCACTGCTGGGCATATATCCAAAGAAAACCATAATTTGAAAACATACATGCAGCACAATGTGCATAGCAGCTCTGTTTACAATAGCCAAGACATGGAAACAACCTAAGTGTCAATTGATGGATGAATGGATAAAGAAGATGTGGTATACAAACACACACACACACACACACACACTGGAATATTACTCAGATATAAAAAAGAATGAAATAATGCCATCTGCAGCAACATGGATAGAGAGTATCATAGTAAGTGAAGTATGCTAGACAGAGAAAGACAAATATACATTATCACTTATATGTGGAATCTAAAACAAATGGTACAAACGAACTTATTTACAAAACAGAAATAGACTCACAGCCATAGAATACAAACTTATGGTTACCAAAGCAGGGAGAGAGATAAATTAGGAGTTTGAGATTAAAATATATACACTACTATATATAAAATAATCAACAAGGATCTACTGTATAGCACAGGGAAACACACTCGATATCTTGTAATAAGCTATAATGGGAGAAAATGTTAACAAAAATAATATATATGTATGTCTAACTGAATCTCTTTGCTGTACACCTGAAACTAACACAACATTCCAAATCAACTATATTTCAATAAAAAAATTAAAAAATATACGTCTGTTTAACTGTTAGTTTACTGCTCACAAACATTTATTTCTATGTACTGATAAACAGATAATGGGTGAGAAGGGAAAGTCTACAACAGTTTATGGGAAGAACCAAAAAGATGGGTAGGATATGATAATATACATACATATATATTTTTTTAAATCTTGGGGATTTTTCCCTCCCTTTCTTTGTTGTTTCTTCTTCCCACTTAATTTATGTTTATTTTTTTCTTGTTTTTCTATAATATGGAAAACCTTTGATTTCTTTCTTATATAAGCATTCAAAGCTATAAGGTTCTAAGCATAGATTTAACTTAATTTGTTTCATTTTCATTCAGTACGGAATGTTTAAAAATTCATCTTGAGTTTTTTTTTTTCTTATGGATTTTAATTACATTTTTAATTTTCAAATATTTGAATATATTTATAATATAATTGTGTTATTAATGTCTAGTTAAATTTAATTGTGATCAGATAATATATTTTGTATAAATTCAATCTCTGTAAATTTGCTAAAACTTGTTAAAATTTGTTCTGTGGCTCAGGATGTGGTATATCATAATCAATGTCACTATGTACTTGTACTTCTGTTGTTGGGTACAGTGTTATACAAATGTAAATTTGGTTCCATTGATGATATGATTCAAATGTTCTATAGTTTTACTGATTTTCTGAAGTCTACTTCTTTTATCAATTACAAAGAAAGGGGTGTTGAAATTTTCAACTGCATTTCATATTTGTTGACTTTTCATGTGTTTCTTATTCTTTTTTCTTGTATAATGAAGCTTTACAATAGGGTACTCCCATTTCTCCATATTTTGAGGTATATTGATGTTTTACTAATGCATTTATTTGAAATTCACAAAGTTTTGGTAATATTTTGCTTGAAGCAATCAATTAGCTTTTAAAGATTTGTTCACATAGTAAAATTCATATTTATTAGAATAGTCTACCTGCCTATTCCATCATATCTCTCATTTTTAGGTTTGATTCTATCCATAGATTTTTCTTCTGGTTATACGTCATATTGTCCTACTTCTTCATTTGTTGTTATTGTTTTTTGGATACAGAACATAATTAAATTTCTGTTGTTGAATGATACGTTTTGGGCTGGTGCTGATTTTTTTTCTAATTAATTAATTAATTTTTGGCTGTATTCGGTCTTCCTTGCTGCGTGCAGGCTTTCTCTAGTTGCGGTGAGCAGGGGCTACTCTTTGTTGTGGTGCGTGGGCTTCTCATTGTGGTGGCTTCTCTTGTTGCAGAGCACAGGCTCTAGGCATGTGGGCTTCAGTAGTTGTGTCACACAGGCTCAGTAGTTGTGGCTCAAGGGCTCTAGAGTACAGGCTCAGTAGTTGTGGCACATGGGCTTAGTTGCTCTGTGGCATGTGGGACCAGGGCTCAAACCCGTGTCCCCTGTATTGGCAGGCAGATTCTTAACCACTGCATCACCAGGGAAGTCCTTTTTTTTTTTCTTTTTGTCACACCACATTGCATGCGGGATCTTAGTTCCCTGACCAGGGATCGAACCCACTACCCCTGAAGTGGAAGTTCAGATTCTTAACCACTGGACTGCCAGGGAAGTCCCTGTTGTTGTTTTTAAAGACTATTAAATAATGTTTTTCAGGCATTCTATAATGTGCAATGAATGTGTCATATAAATAACAAGTTCTCTACTTTCTGACTAAAATAATTTTAAACAACTCCCGGCTCTTTCTGAGCTCTGGGAATGGTTTGTCTTACATATCTCTAATTATTTTCTTATAAATTCTTGCCCAGTCTCATGGGTTTTCAGCCATGCATATGCAGATTGGCATATAGGTAAAAACTAAGAGGTAACCCTATGCAAATTTCTGGAATGCTTTCTCCCTATACCTCTCTATTCTCTGGAATTGTACTCTGTAAATATTCTAGTCCATTCAGTCTCCTTGAACTCAGATCTCTGTCTCCTCAACTCAATGAGCCTATCACCTTTTCCCTCCCTGCATCACATACTGAAAACTGCCTCCCCACAGAGAGTCTGTGCAATGGTACAGCTTGGCTCCTATATGTTCCTTATCTTAGAGACTACTGTTCTGTGCTAGTCGTTGCCTGATATCTGACAATTGTTTTCATACATATTGTCAAGGTTTTTTTAGAATGTATGTCAGGAAAGTAACTTCAGACTCTGACCCTCTCATGAGCACAAGTAGAAATACTGTACCTCACTTCAGAATATTTTTTGCTTTTACCATACAATTTTTTCTAAGACTGAAATATGATAACTACATTCTTCAAACACTAAAATGGCTGATAGCTGCACAAAAAGATCCAAACTTAGTAGTTGTTTAAAACACCCTTCAAGATTTTGTCCATACTTGCCTCTCCAGTTTTCATTCTTAATACATCAATTATGTCAATTATATATAATGACATATATATATAATATTGAAAATATACTCAATTAAAAATAATATCTTACATGAAATAATTTGGGGTTTCTCTAACACATTTTTGGTGTTTTCCTCTCAATTTAACTCCATTTAATTTTCTATCATTCATCATTTTTTCCAAATTTTTTTCAGATTTTCCTTTCTTAACATCTGCACTCTCTACCAGATATAAATTTAATATATGCATAAAGCATTTCATGCTTACAACATCAAGCTTTCCATAACACTACAAGATATGGAGAGCAATCTTTGTCATTATCTCTCTATCGCCAAGTTCCTTGCACAGTATCTTGCAAATACCCATCTTATTTCTTTTATTTAACTTTACAGATGTCTTCAGTCAGATAGTAAGATCATAAAGAGAGGTCAATTCAAATCTTAAGAACTGACAGTTCTCAAAGTTGAAAATGATGGATCCTTATAGGAGGTGGATTGTGAAGACTTTCTCAATTTTTTTTTTTTTTTTTTTTGCGGTACACGGGCCTCTCACTGTAGTGGCCTCTCCCGTTGAGGAGCACAGGCTCCGGATGAGCAGGCTCAGCAGCCATGGCTCATGGGCCCAGCCGTTCCACAGCATATGGGATCCTCCCGGACCGGGGCACGAACCCGCGTCCCCTGCATTGGCAGGCGGACTCCCAACCACTGCGCCACCAGGGAAGCCCTCAATTTTTTATTGTATCAAAAATGACTACAGGGCCTCCCTGGTGGCGCAGTGGTTGAGAGTCCGCCTGCCGATGCAGGGGATACGGGTTCGTGCCCCGGTCTGGGAGGATCCCATATGCCGCGGAGCGGCTGGGCCCGTGAGCCATGGCCGCTGGGCCTGCGCATCCGGAGCCTGTGCTCCGCAACGGGAGAGGCCACAACAGTGAGAGGCCCGCATACCGCAAAAAGAAAAAAAAAAAAAAAAAAAAAAAAATGACTACATAACTTAGTGGATTAAATAGGAGCAATTTTACTATTTCTCATGATTCTGTGAGCTGCAGTCAACTAAGACACCGACTCGTCTGGAACATCCAAAATGGCTCATTCACACACTGATTGTTGGTGAAATTAGCTGGGGGCTCAGCTGAGGCTGTCAAATGAAACACCTCTCCCCTTAACCATGTTACATGCCTGGGCTTCTCAGAGCATGGTGGCTCAGTTCTAAGAGGCATGTAGTGAAAACTGGAAATTCTTAAAGTAAGGTTGGGTTTTAAAGTCTGTTAATGTTTCTTGTTATGCATTTCCTTGTCAAGACCAGTCACAAGGCCTACCCAGATTCAGGGCAGAGAAAATAACCTCCACCTCTTTTTTTTTTTTTTTTTTTTTTGCGGTACGTGGGACTCTCACTGTTGTGGCCTCTCCCATTGAGGAGCACAGGCTCCGGACGCTCAGGCTCGGTGGCCATGGCTCACGGGCCCAGCCGCTCTGTGGCATGTGGGATCTTCCCAGACCGGGGCACAAATCTGTGTCCCCTGCATCGGCAGGCAGACTCTCAACCACTGCGCCACCAGGGAAGCCCAACCTCTACCTCTTGATGTGAGGAATGGCATATATACACACAGAGAGAGGACGTGTTGGGGGCCATTGTTTGAGACTAGTTTAGTGTCCTAGAAGAAATTATATTCTTGATGTCTCTTTGATCCCTCCTTTCAATGTAATTTTCTTTTTTTGGCAGGTATGTGGATGGAATGTGGAAAGACCCAGGCCTACGGATGTTGAAACTTTGCTTCAGTCTTTATCCCTAATACGCTGTGGCTGCCTCAGCATCACTTCTTATTTATTTGAAACATTTATATCTCCTTTGTGGGAACAAGATCTGGTTAAGCTTTATATTCTCAGATGTTATTGCAGATCTCTATCTGTGAAACGATTTTTTTCTCCATTCATTCCTGTTAACCATCCTTCACTCTAATTTTACAGTTTTTAAGAGTGTTGTTTTCCATTCTTAATCACAAGGCAGAACTTTACCAAAAGATATCAAAACGAACTAACAGTAAAATAAACACACTTTGAAAGTATATTTGTTATGTTGTGGAAAAACAAGAAACATCATGATTTTTAAATTTTGAGACTTAATCCTTTCCAACATCTCCAGGAGTAAACTGTAATAGGAAAATACTACTCCTGTTTTGTTTCTAAAACCAAAATCAAAGAAATTGGGAATATTATAAACTGTAAATATATTCCACTCTAGTAACTGAAAAAAGGTGTAATATATTATGAAACAAATGACTTTTTATAACTATTAAAATAGCAGATCTCAGACATCTAACAATATTTGTCTTGAATATAGAATAATCTTTAAATATGTGGGAAAAAATCAATTACTCCATCCACAGTGTCAGGGATAATGCCTAAAGATATGCTTTTAAATATACTTGACATACCGATTTTTTTTTACTTTCTCAATATTCATCTCATATATGTATATGTGATTACAGATTTATGCCAGTTTAGATTTTGGAATATGATACCATCAAAATGAATTTTTATCCAGATAGTAGAGATTATTATGCTTCTTACATCTAACCATTCTGTAATGAAAATTATTTAGAAGTTTGTTTCCCTAAATTGATGGTTTTATCTTGAACTCTGAGAAACTATGAAAATCAGGCTCTTTAGGATACAGACACAAATTTACATCAGGTAGAATGTTTTTTAGCCAGGTTACAAAAAGGTAATCTAAATATGGCTTTAAAATTATGTAAATGTATTATCTTATATTAAAAAAATTGTGAACTAGGAAAGCTAGTAGGGCTTCTAATTCTTTGTCAATGTCATCATTAAGAAAAGTTCTTTCCATCTTTCTGTTGTACAGTCTACAGCATGTTTATTTTGCCCTTTAATTTAGCTCCCATCCTAGGCACAGTACGGCTATTATAATTCCTGGCATTCCATCTAGAGGTGTAACATAAAACAGAAAAACAGAATATCTATTTTCCATGTTTTGCTTTTTAAGAGCAAAGGTGTTTTTCTTGGTTATCCTGTAGCAGTCCTCTCCTCATTGCCCCAACTGAATCAAATTATGATTCAAAAGAACAATCCCTGTTAACAAAAATATTTGTCATTGGTTTAGGCTATTCAAATTATTCCACATCTGGAGGCAGTCACTGTTACACAGTATGCAAATTATAGTGTGTGTGTGTGTGTGTGTGTGTGTGTTTTAATCTATATCCAGGGATTTTCCAGTAATTATAATCTGAAATCATTATTAAATCTGAGATCTAATTCCACAATCCAGCTATGTTTGTCATTGAGCAGTGCCAGAGATGTTGTTAATTAATGAAATGAAAGTCTGAAATAGATTTTTATGGAACAAATTGATAGCTCATTTATCAGTAAAATCAATTTTATGAATTGAATATAATTGGTTAAATTAGTGAATTGGTGAATGTGTATGGATCAGCTAAAATATTGTAGTGACACTAGCTGTGTTTGCATGAATGAGGCATAAGAATTTAGAAGCCCTTCACTTTTTACCATTCATAATGCTATGCAAGGTGGGGTTTTTTTTCGAAATATTTCTGTGTCCAGAAACAGGAATATAGAAGACAATGGGTATCTGGTCCCTTTTATAAGATTGACTGAACTCAGCCTCTAGAATTGTCATGTTACCTTGAGTAAAACCTTTCATTAAAAGTGAGTTTAAAGACTGATGTGCTCTTGTCAGTTTGTACCAATTTGCAATCACCAATAGTTGCATTCTCTTTCCAGTGCCACATAGAGAGATATAATATCTACTGCTTAAAATTTTGGTCAGAATAAGAGTATTTACATCATGGAAATCAGCAAATGCTAAATATCAATTTTTGATTTTCGTATGGATGATGTATGTTTCTATGTATGTATATATTCATATGTTCACTGAGCTGGCTGGTGGGACTGAATGAAGTTATACAACAGATTAAATGATAGTGTGTTTATATGCCTCATTCTTAATATATGATCTATGTGCAGAAGAATTTGGTCTGAGACTTGCTTTCACACTTTCAAGTTTGTGAAAAAAAATAAATGTAGCCCATAACAACCTCTAAATATTATTCTTCTATGTGCAAAAGAAAAGCAAAACAAATAAAACAAAAATAAAGCAAAAAACTCGTAATTATGAACAACTGAACTGTCTTGAAATTTCAAAAATCATCTTCCCTAGGTGTGGATACCTAAATTAATTTGATTTCTGTTATTAAGAAGAATGTGATTTGGGTGGGCAAATCTCATTCTGTCTCAATCTCTTTCTCCCTGCCCCTCACTGTATATATTCTTGTCAGCCAGTTATTTCTGAATAATGAACACACTAGTACTCATTTATTCTCATTAGGCAGGATGCAGGTTGGTTAGGGGGTTGGCCAACCTATGCTGGGTTTGGCTGAGCTGTTCTGCTCAAGCTGAAGCTCCATCTGGGCTTGGCTCCTGATCCTTGGTTAGGCTTAGGTCTGCATCATGTTTGCTAATGCTATTGGGTTGGCCAAAAAGTTCGTTCGGGTTTTTCCTTAACATCAGAAAACCCCAAACGAACTTTTTGGCCAACCTAATATATCCCGGGCTGAAGTGGCAGCAGCTAACCTAATGGTATCATTTTTATGTGATGATAGATTTGCAAAAGGCCAAAACTTAGCAAGTAGGCATGTGAAAAGTAACCTCCCACTATTCAAAGCAAGTCACAGAGCCAAGTCCAAAATTAAAAAGCAGGAAGTATATTCCCAACATGAAGTCAAAACATAATATAACCAAGTCCAATATTTTCTAAAAAATCAAATTAGGGAAATTATACCCAAAGTTTCACAGAAATAAACCTGTACAAACCTGGCATCTATACTTAGGATTTGTAGCAAGAAAAATTTTACTGAAACTAATTAACAAAACAACAATATTAAGGAGCTGACAGCTTCAGGGCCTGAGAGAATATTTTACAAATGTGCTTACATTTTAAACACTAAAATTAAGTAAGACATTTCAAGTTATTAAGAAAACTCATAAGGGATGGATGACTTTGCCTCAGTTTGAATGACCAGGATTCTGTCCTGAGCCAGAAACAAAGTACTTTATACTTCATGGCACAGCAGGCAGCATGACCATCATCTTCCTTTCTGATCCTCTTGCCTTCAAGTTCCATGGAGGAAAGGGGGGGATGCAGATGTCCAGGCAGATGTGATACAGCTCAGAAATCTTGAGCTTAGAGAAACCCTGAGTTTATAAGGGACGTGATAGCAAATATGCTCAGCCTTTGCTCTGGAGGGAGACATTCCTTTTACTTTCTTGGACAGCAAAGAAGTTAGCTCTCTCATCTGGAGGGATGAAAGAGCTAACTTCTTATAAAAAAATCCCTAAAATATTTTAAAATTATTTGAACACCTGATTTTCTTGGGAGGTAGAACAGAGCCTTACTCTCTGGAAGATATGTATTGTTTGCCCAAATTGAATGATCATAAACCATTTATTAGTCACTCATTAAATTATCTACAAAGTTTCAAAAGCACATTAAGTAAAAAAGAAATTCAATATTTTCAATAGAAAGAAAAATTAAAGTGGTTAGTATTTAGTTTTATGCAATCATTGATTAAAAGCACAAGCTTTACAGACAGACTTCTGACTTTAAATTGCCATTTACTAGCTGTGTGAGCAAAGCCATATTACTTAACTTTTTTGGGTCTTTGTTTCTTCACTAGTAAAGTGAGAATCATCATCACAATTTTCTTCTTCTTCTTCTTCTTCTTCATCATCATCATCATCACCACAACCACCATGGCGACTATCTTACAGGATAAATGTTTAACATAGTGAAAGCACTTGGAAAAGTGCCAATTAGGTATCAAGCACTATATAAATAAACAATTATATCATCACTTTTATACACTATTAAACCTTTACAAAGTCAGAAGGGCATTTGAAATTTATTTAGTTAAACTCTTATTTTCAATGATGCAAAAGACAATAGATGACCAAGCAAGTTTTCAAGGTCACAATTTCTTAGATGTGTGTACTAGTCCTGAGACCACGACTAATACCATCATCCTCCTTCTCATCTACTCATTCTCAGGGTCATTCACCTGAAGACAACACTTCTGCTGGTCTACAGTGGATTTTTAGTGGCATGAACCTGACCTTTATCCCTAAGGTGTCTGAGCCCTCACTGCTCTGCCGTTATGAGGTTCATTTGGTGCCATAGCCTATTTGCTATTGCTGATGACAACAGGTATCAAGAAGGATCACAGGGGGCTTCCCTGGTGGCACAGAGGTTTAGAATCTGCCTGCCAATGCAGGGGACACAGGTTCGAGCCCTGGTCTGGGAAGATCCCACATGCTGAGGAGAAACTAGGCCCGTGAGCCACAACTACTGAGCCTGCGCGTCTGGAGCCTGTGGTCCGCAACGAGAGGCCGTGATAGTGAGAGGCCCGCGCATCGAGATGAAGAGTGGCCCCCGCTTGCCACAACTAGAGAAAGCCCTCACACAGAAACGAAGACCAACCACAGCCAAAAATAAAAATTAATTAATTAAAAAAAAAAGGATCACAGGGTATCCCCTGAGCCCTAGAAATATACACCTCTGCTCCCATTACGTAGCAGCAAACTCTTGATCTTCATAATAGTCAAGGTTAATTTCCCACACGTTATTAAAACTTTTTTTTTGTCTGCTGGTCTAATTCTATGTAGAGTCTCAAATAACCATGCAGCATGTAAAGCATATCTTTAGGGAATGGGGAAATGTTAGTGTCCCTAGGGTTCTATACTACAGCTGCTGTAGGGGAATCACAAATTCCCCAAGTGAGTCATTGAGAGTGATGGTAAAATTACCACCCTTTCTTCTATGCTTTTTTGATTTCTGGATCTATGTATTCTAATAACATTGTAAAATGGCCATTGGATCAAACATAATACTGAAAATTGAAGGATACTCTCTCAACAGTGAAAGGGATCATCTCTAAACTGGTGTCCAGGTCAAACCTTTAAGAGATCATTTCAATATTCTACCAGGTAAGCAGTTTACAGTTGATGCTATATGTAACTATGGATCCCTTACCTATATGTGCATTTTCACACTTTCTATAAAATGAACATCTTTCTCCAAAGGAATGTTAGGCTGGATCCTATGGTAGCAATCAATATTTCAGCTCTCCAATAGAATAGCTGGCTGAGGCACTGCAGGAAGTGAAGGCAAACCCAGACCTGTAATGCACAGTGATCTCAGTAAAGATGAATTATTGCCCTTGTTAAGATCAACTTGTCACAAAGTGTTTAGTTGTTCTCCTTGATGGGTGCTACTGCATCAAGCGTTTGATATTTGCCTCTTCTGCTGATATTTGATATTCTTCAGGAGCAGCAACTAGACAGTCTATGTAAATGAAAGTCTTTGTTGTGCTCATGCTTAGCCTTTGACTCTGCCACCATAACTGGTGAATGAATTACGTGGACAATAATCTAAGCATTTTGATGTCTCTTTGATATTTCTGTTCCATCAACATAATCAGACATCATATCTGTGTAACTTGATGCTTATCTTTCCTAGTATCTGTTACAACTTAATACTTCTGCTGTTGTTATTTCCTATTATCACTGTGAGCAAAGGAAAGATCAGTAGTGTCACCGTATCACAAGTTGTCCCGCTGTTGTGATGAATCAAGTCAACAGTAATGTACTGACTATAAACAATGTGTAGAGCTCCAGACTCCTTCTTTCAGAGAACAGAAAAATATATTCCCTATCCTTTTAAAATAGGTACGTTTTCCTTCCAGATCTTCTCTTTATCCCTGGCTTTCCTACTCCTTTGCTCAGAATAAGCCAGTCTAATTTATAACCTATGAATATCTATATTATTCCATTCTGAAATATCTTTGTTGAAGATATGGTGAAGACAAAAAAAACAATGAACCTAATGTCAAATTTTCAAGCACATATATCAGTGACCTTCTTGCCTGACTGACTTTTATTTAGCTTAGTGCAAGGCTTTAGTTGCACAGTTATGAGGCAATATAATCTAACATGTGTTCTTCTCAGGAAAAGAAAATAAGTTCCATAGTTAAATAAATGTGGTCAACCTTCTTGGAGATTCATGAGGCAAATTACCCTTAAAAAGTTTCTGTGATGTCCTATGTTACAAAGAAGTATATTCTAATACCCAGAGCTTTTTAAAAAAATTAATAATACAAACCTTACTCAAATTTTCTAAAGCATAAATTTATTGTATCAATTAGTCCATAGGATAAATTGTCTACAGAATGCCTGGATCCAAGAGCAAAATTTGTATCATCAAGGGCTATTGTTCTTTTATTTCTTTCTCTGTTTATTTCTATATGTTGGTTTCATTCTACAGAGGGAATCTCTTTGTGTAGTATGAAAAGGACTGCTGACATATGTAGGTTTGCATTCTCTCTGATTGGTAAAGGGCTTTAACTAGACCCACCTAGGCTTTGGGCTTGCCATTGAAAAGATCTCTGATGCCAGCAGTACAATGATTGGCCCAGCAAGGTTTACATGGTTGGCTTAGGAAGTAAGAAAGCCGTCTCAAAGGAAATTGAGGGATCAGGACATGCCTTCTATATATTCTATTGTATATTACTGAACTTGTTTGAACAGAGAGGACTTTTGTTAGAAATACCTAATAAAATACTTTTGCAGAGCCTACTCAGATATTGAAATTTTTGTATTTACCTATATCTGTCTATATGTGATTCTTTCCATTAACATGAAGAAATACAACATATGTTGAATTTCATATACATGCATAATGGCTTGAAGAAACATTGTCATTATATCTTTGAATAAAGAAAAACAGTGATGAATTTCTAGGCATTGGTAACACATTTTAAAGGCCTCACAATTTGCTACATAATCCACTGGTAGACTATTGGACTTTAAAGATTTTTTTAATACAAAAAACTCAGGGTTGGATAATCTAGCCAAGAACATTGAGTGAGAAGTGCCTTGATGCTCAGCTACATAATCAAACAATGTGACAATGGGAAGTAGGAAGGTCAAATGAAAAGAAGTGGTGACAAATGGGCATTGATTTCAGGTCAGTGAAGTATATCTTGACCAGTAAAGTGGTCATTCCAAGCTGTTAAGAATTTCACAGTCCACAGAAAATAGAAAGTATTCTAACACTGATATGTGAAAAAACATTGCAACATGTTTTTTTCTTAAAATATAGGAGAACTGTCCTGATTCAAAAATATCAAATTTAAAATGCAGTAGAAATATTCCATTTTTATATTTAAACTTGTCCATGTGTTTAGACTCAATATTTGTAAATGTTCCTATAATGTGAAATCAATACAATTAGAAAAAGTAAAAATAATTACGAATAACAATTGATTTGAAGGTAAAATTCAGAATTTTAGCCAGGGACTATTAAATTTAACTATTAAATTAAAATTTACTTGGGAACATATCAAAAAGATGGAAACAGTTTTTTTTTTCAAGTGTATAAATGCAGATTTCAGAAGACATTATAAAAATAACTTCAGCCCATCAACTAGTTTTTGAAACTAATCAAATTTCTAATGTTTCTATCCTCTAACTAATCCAAGGAAGAAAAAAAGAAATAATCCCTGACATTATTTGCTCCCTTATCACTCAGAATTAGCAATCAATCATGTATTGATGATTTTAACCCATTAAAAACTTTCATAATACTTTACCTTTAAATCATTCCCTTACTACTTCCCTAGTTCAGACATATTATTTGCCTAAACTACTGCATTAATTTATTACTCTTCTTCCTAATTCCAGTTTTTCCTCCTAAAATTAAGAATTTCTCTTTGAAGTCTAAACTTGATATCTTACTCCGCACCCTTCAGCAGGTCACCTTCAGTTACTATGTGAGTTTGGACTCCTTATTATCTATCATCCACAAGGAGTATATAATACAACTTCTGCTATGACTAAGCTTTATCTGTTGGAATTTAATGAAACAAACAACTCAATATCTCCTCACACATGTGACTGAACTTAGGATGAATTCTGTTGCATATGTCACAGCTCTCTGCTCAACCTGGCTTAAATAATATTTATTATTGCCAATAATAAGTATCCCCAAAATAAGATAGATTTCAGAGTTGATCAACTTATCTGAACAAAAATGTCAGCAATATCTAGGCATTTTCTATCTCTCAGCTCTGCCATTTTTGGTACTGGCTTCATCACCAGCCTAGTAGCTATTCAGGCCTCATATATACATACAGCAATATTTTTAAAAATAAAAGCTACCATAATTTTCTGTGATTTTCCTTCAGGAGCCAGATAACCACCTGTACATTTTTTCTTAAAATCCACTAGGTATGTTAGAATTGGGTAATATAATCATTTCTGAACTAGTCACATGCAAAAGGAAAGGGATTATCTCCAGAATAATCAGACTCACCACTGAAGGTCTGAGTAGGGCAGTGGAAACTGTGGGTCATGACTATATTTGGGAGATATGGCACCTGAACAAAACTGGCATTTTATTAGACAGACGGAATGAGGGAATGGATACTATTTATTTTGTCTATTGATTTGTTAGGGAGGATTTCCTAATCCTAAACATAATTTAAGACAAGTCAGACATTGTCTTCTTGAGGCAATCCCCTCTAATACCTTTCACCCTTGTGCCAGAGTGAGTGGGCAATTCTTTTTTGGAGCTCTATTAGGTTATACCTATCATTCAGTATTAGGGTTATTTGTTACTATAATTGGTTCTTCTAATAATCTCTGAGTACTAAGAGAGCAAAAATATTTCATATTCATTCTACTGTACACAATATGATAATCTGTTGAATGAATAGCTGAACACTCTGCAAATTATTCAGTCACTAAAATGTTCTAATAGAACCACTTCTTCTGAGTAACTTAGAAAAACCTTTGGGTATTTGAAAATAGTAATAGGAATTTATTTTAAAATATTTCCTTTCTTATAGTCTACTCAAAACTTATTAGGATTATAAAATAAAACATAGAAGATGGAGTTTCCCTAACTTTCTAAACTAGGTTAGGGATCTCTGATATATTGTTATTTTCAAGTCTTCCTTGAGGGAAGATATGCCAGTGGGCCTGTTTGTCATAGTTCCCTCAGCATTTAGCCAGTGTGTATTCCATAGGCACTTCATAAATATATATGATTAAGTAAATATACTAAGAATAGTTACAATTTTACTTGCTATGCAATATAACACCTTATTTACCTTTTCCTACATATATATCTTTATTCATTAGTATGTTGCAGGAAATACCACTTAGGACCTCAGAGGAGAGTTCAAATTAATACTGTACTTATTGGCAGGAGTCAAGAGTGTCCATCCCTTTAAAGCTAGATCAGCTGCTTGTAAGCCTCAACTGACATCAGTCAAAATAGAGGTCCCCATTCTCAGACACAGCAGATTTCAAGGCCTCCATCACAAAAAGGGAGCCTGTGCTATTGGAATAATATCTTTGTTTTGCCAGTCTTGGTACCTGTCACCAAGAGTCATGAAGGACCCTCTGAACACTGAATGCTTCTGGCCAGATCACCCACTCCTCTTTCCCTTCTAACATTCTTTGCTCCCCACCACTGTCTGTCTTGGGAACAAAAGGTATAATCTCATTATGTCTTTTAAACCTGTCTCTGTCATTTAGCAGAAGAACTTCAGTTCTGACAGATCAGTCCTTTTGCCTGGATTTCAGTCCCCATAGGATTCTATACACTGAGTTCCTTGTTTCCATCTTACAAACCTTATCAACTACCAAAATATTGCACTAAACCATCTATAACTCAGAGTCAGTCATCAGCCAAGTTTGTGACATTTTGCAATTCTTCGTTGAAAAATCCTTTCATCTTTTTTTCACTCTGAAACCTGGTTCTGCTTTGAGTTGACTGTTTCAATGACAAAGTGTCAGTGTTTTGTTTTTTTCCATACTTCTTGATCTACAGAAACTCAAGGTGGGTAGTTTTCTTCCTTGCTCTTCCTTGTCTCTTTCAAATTGTTCTTTCTCTCTTCACCAGAAAAAAAGTTATTCAGCTGTGTATCAGACTCTACCACAAATTGTTATTGCTTGTTTTAATTATCTGCTGATCCTTGGGTCAGTCTCCCTTCTGATATAAAAACTTTAGCTCCTGTCACACTGATGGTCTCTCCAACACAGCCACTGTCATGAATCTCAGTAATTTCAGTGTCTATTACCACAGCCTCTCAGTTTCATGAAGTTCTCTCTTCCAATTGTCAGGTCTCCAGCCCCATCTTAGACTATACTAGATGTTGGCATTATCAGTATCTCTGTCATTATCAATTAACTCAATTTCAAGCACCTCACTCTCCAGCCACCATCTCCCATTTGCCCAATTTCTTCATTAAACATACTTTCAGTCTTACTGAGAGCTGTAAAGCATTGCTTCCACTAATATCCCTCCTCCTGTTTCTAGCCTCCTTTCTTTGTTTACTGTTTTAATCCTATGTTTAATCATTACATATCATCTAATTCCTTTCTCATCTTTTGCTTTGCTGTACTAATATGGCTAAATTACAATCCTGTATAAATCAAATCTCTACCCACATAACATCTGTATCCACACAGAAAAACACAGATAGAACAAAACACACAACCATTCTGACTAAATTTATGATCACCTACCTCAAGTGGTAACATTTCTTCTTAGTTTGAAGTGTTAACACTTCTTCTATTACAGGCAATTCTGTAATATTTCTTTAGTCCTTTCTCTTCCTCCTTCTCCTAAGTGACCATTTCAGTACTTCTCCTTTTCCTTAACATACATCTTTCCTTATCCTCACTCTCAAAATATGATCTGAGAAAAAGAAGCAATCACAAGAGAAAATCCAAAACCCCTGCTACTTGCCTATTCTTATCTGTACCTTGGCCCATATTTTCTATGCTTTATGTCAAAATGAATGAACTGTCTGTCCTCTTAGCAAAGGGTAGCCCCTTCATTTTACATTATACTTCATCTTTTCTGTACTACATGGGAACATGGGAACATTTCTCCAGAAATCCCATTGTCTGATTCTTGTAATATCAATCTCTCTACAGGACCATCTCCAGCAGTATAAAGACCAGATGTTATTTTCCCAACATAAATAAGCCTTTTTTAACCCAGTATTCATGCCAGATTTTCAACCATTTGTTTTCTTCTGTTTACCATAAAACTTATTAAAGGAGTCTTCTATAATTGATCTCTATAAATCATCTCCCTATATTCTTTGTTCAGCCCACTCCTTTCAGCCTTTTGTCACCGGAATTTCATTATAACTGTTCATATCAAGGTCACCAGTGACCTCCAAATCTCGCTATATCCAAAGGCCAATTTTTCAGGACTTTTTTCATTTAAACTTTAATAACTTTTTGGTAAAGTTGATTACATTCTTACACTTGAAACACTTTGTTTAATTACTTCCCAGAATATACCTTTTCTATTTTTTTCCTACCTCTCTGAACACTCAAACCCCTTTGCTGATTCTTCTTTAATTTTCTGCTGAAATGTCTTCAGGGTTAATCCTTGGACACTTTTTTTGAATACTTATTGTTCTAAGGAAGAACAATCACTAAGGAAGTGATTTCACTGAATCTCCTCTCTTTAAATAACTAGGCTGATATTTGCCATATTTATATTCCCAAATTTGATGTCTTCATTGAATTCAAATTCATAATGTCCAAATGGCTATTCATTATCACAGTGGCAACTAAATTCAATATATGACAAACTCATCTTGTATGTCCCAAATGTGTTCCTCCTGCGAACTTTCCATCTTAGTAAACGAAACCCAGAAAGAAAATCTTAGAGTCACCAATGACTGGTCTTCTTTTTGTCTCTGTCTGTCTCTTAGTCACTATTTCATTCACTCCTCCTCTCTCCCTCTATCTCTCTTTCTTTGACACACCACACATATAACCCACCAACAAAGCCTTTTGGCTATAATTACAAAATATATCCACATATGATCATTCACTTCGTTACCTTCCTCATCCAACCACTGCCACCTCTAGATAGGATTATTGTAATATCTTTCCAACTCTTCTAACTACTCATGCCTTTGCCTTCCTTCCTTATATTTTGCACTCCATTAAACACAAAGCATATCATGCCCCCCATCTGCTCAAAATTCTTAAATATCTTTCTATTCCACTCAATAAAAGCCAGTTCTGATCACTGTTACAGCAAAACTTGCACCAAAGTTCAACAGGCAAGGATGACTTTCAAGGCTACTGCAACCGAGGAGGGAGAACATCATTTCAGTCTGAACAAAATTCTATTGAAATAAAGGGCAAGAGGATTTTTAAGCACTGTAGTGAGCTAAAGGAAAAGTATTGGAGGATGGTAAGGCACTGTGTTTGCTAATTGGATTTATCCAAAGGCAAAATAAACTTCTCATATCTGTTAAGACAGAAGATAGTTTTACAACTTGGAGCAAGACATGCAGAGAAGTTAGGCTCCTATGCTCCCACAGAAATTGTACAACAGGGTGCTATTTTTCTAGACAATTACAGTTCAAAGGGATGGGTCCCCAGGTCCTTGTGGAAGACATTCCTGGGATTTGAAAGTGGCAGGAGGCTTTCTGAAGGATTTACATCTGAAAGGTGCAGAGGTGCAGAAAAGGAATTTACAAGTTTTCTAAAGTAAATTTACTAAGAAAAAAGATATATAGATGTATCTGTATATCTATATCTCTTTCTCTATATATATACACTGGTACATGTATACATGTATATGCTCATACATATATGCATATTTACATATATTTATATCTCTCCTCTAGTTTCTCTTTGAAGAATTTCTGGCTTTGAATCTTGAATAAGACGTAGAGTGGAACAATGAGACTGTCTTAGATAAAGTTTCCCAGAGGCAAATACTGAAGTAAAGATTCATATGCGAGTGACTTACTGAGGAAGTGACTTATTAACAAAGGAAGTGAGGAGCAAGACAACGGATGTTAGAGAGCCAAGCAAGGGTGCTATTTCTGAGGAAGACCCAGTGAAGTTGAATCTTACAGAAAATCCTAGAGTATAACTTTACCATTAAGGTTGACCTATCATCAATCCTAGAGTCAAGTAAAGTCAGCTTTCACAATTCTACACTGACAGTCATTGGCTGTGGGCTGAACAAAGGCAATGTAAACTCTCATACACTTTGGGATCTCTGTACATGAGTCTGAAACAGCAATAGTGTCCCCAGAAAGTTTTCTGACAGCAGCATGCTACCATTGATCAGAAACTGAGGAACAGACACCCAGAAGTGCCCTAAAAGTAATCTGCTGGAATAGTCTGTTGGGAATGTTCGTTTGAGGAAACTCTGTCACTGTTTTTATTCAGAAGCCTTTGTATATATAGCATATTGTATCTCTATATTATAGTGAGATCCTAGGGGAACTTTTCATTAAGTAAGCTTGGCTCTGCTTTTGTATAATGACTCATCTTTGCACATTGGGGTTAATATATTTAGAGATAACATTTTATATTTTCATAAGTTCCTTTTGTCTCAACTTATAAGGTGATAAATACAAGAAGTTAAGTATGTTGGGCAATGAGTAACTTAAAGATAAAATCTTCTTACTTTAATACAAAGAAGAATGTCTATCAAATTGCAATTCTAGAGAGTTTATTTGCTCTATTTTCTCAACCAATTTAACACACAATTTTACAGTTAAGTTCCAAGTGGAAAAGCCAAATACTTTTGCTTATTTCAAAAGCGAATGAAATCAGTGACTTATCCATGATCATTCCCTTTTTCTTCTAACTTTCCAACTATATTCATTAAAAAATACTTTATAGTTCCAATAGTAAAGTGGTTTTGAGTTATCTGGTCATTTGGACCCTATCCTCTCTTCTAGACTTATATTAAATGGTAGAAGTAATTTTTCTACCATTTTGCAGTGGGATGAACTTTTCTTAAATAACATTGTACATTGACCTTTGTTTTTATTCCTAAAAATGAAACTTTGATGGCATACTTTCTAATATTTTCCCACATATAGCAGTTCTGTAGATCATAAATATAATCAACAATAACAAAAATCGCAGATATTGATTAGTAAAAATAGAAAAGAAAATCAAAGACATAGCTATAGAACATAAATAGGTAGAATAAACAAATAGAAATCTACTATTTTACTAGCTATTGAGTGAAACCAAGATGAGTTAAAAAATATTTCCCAAATTTTGATAAAGTTTATTTCACTCCAATGTCTGGCAAACTGTCCATTTTTTGCATATGATTATTTCAAATACTGAGACAGTATATCACAATTTTAATAGATTTTGTAAAAAGCAGTTTTAGGTTTACAAAAAATATGGAAAGTTACCATATACTCCCTCCCCACCCGATTCCCCCTACTATTAACATGTTGCATTAGGGTGATACATTTGCTAGAATTGGTTAACTAATATGGATACTTTATTATTAAATGAAGTCCCTTGTTTACTTTAGCATTCCCTCTTTGTGTTGTACAGTTCTAGGGGTTTGGAAAATCATAATGCCGTTTATCTGCTCTTACAATATCAGAATAGTTTCACTTCCCTAAAAATGCCCTGTATTCCATGTATTCGTCCCTTCTACTCCTCTACCTGAATCCCTGGCAGCCACTCATCATAGTTTTGCCTTTCAATGTACATATCACATTTTCATTCATAGTTTTTACAGCAGCAACACATTCTTTGTGTCTACAAATTAGTTGATCAAGGGAATTTTTTATTTTTTTAGACTTTAATATAAAGGATGATTGTGATCTAGAATAAAATATTTGCCTAGGCAGAAATTAAGACTTTTGTTTGCTTCTCCTTTCCCCTTCATGTCTGAAATTTTGGTCACAGAACATTTGTCCTGGTGAAGATTGACTTAACTTTTCAATTCCTTTGTGTAAGTATCAAGGAACATGATTTCCTGATTATGTGTTAGGAGAATGTTTAGTTTTGTCAGAATCTGCCAAGCAAGAGTTCCTGTTACTCCAGCATTTTGTGTTATCAGTGTTCCAGATGTTGTTTATTTTAATAGGTGTGTAGTGGTATCTCACTGTTGCTTTAATTTGCATTTCCTTGATGACATATGATGAGGAACATCATTTCTTATGATGATTTGCCATCTGTACATCTTCTTTGGTAAAATGTCTATTAAATACTTTGACCCATTTTTTACTCAGATTGTTTCCTTATTAAGAGTTATTTTGTATATTTTAAATAAGAGACATTTTTAACATATGTCATTTGCAAATGACAAAACAAAAACAAAACAAAACAGCTTATAAGGGAGAAAAAAAAAAAAAAAACTAATGACTAGCAGAGAATCAGTAAAGTTTTCTTGATGGTTTGGATTTATCTCTGGCAACCAAGAAAAAAAAAAGCATGTTTCGTGTACAACTGCATATGCCATGTACTTCTCCAGCATACAACTTTCATGGCACAGGTGAATACAAGAGGAGTTTCTGTGAAAAGCCTCTTAAGTTATTATAGAATAATCTTTATTAAAAAGTTAAACTCATATTTCTCATAGAAATGTAAAATAAGCACATGCCAAAAATTTTGTGTAACTCAATTAATGAGGGAACCATTAAGGTGTTACAACCAGTTCAAAGGAGAAATCAAAACACCACATATCAAGAGTGTTGAAATTAAGGTGAAAGTAGATACAAAATTGGCTTCTTCCACAATGGAGGTAGAGAGAGAAGAAGAATGGAAATTTGAGGAAATCAAAACACCACATATCAAGAGTGTTGAAATTAAGGTGAAAGTAGATACAAAATTGGCTTCTTCCACAATGGAGGTAGAGAGAGAAGAATGGAAAGTTGAGGAAAATCTGGAAGTATAGACCCTGGGTACTCAGTTTTTGTTTTATTTCTGTTTTCCTCATTTCAAAGGCTATCACAATTGTTTTTGAACTGAAGATAAAGGCAAAGTATTATTTACTATAGGAACTTTTTTTTTACAAATATAAAATATAATAAAGGACATCTAACACATGCTCTTAGAAAGCAGGACAGTGGCTTTTATAAATTAAATGTTCCTATCTCCCCAAAATTCATATGTTAAATCCCTAACTCCCAAGGTGATGGTATTTAGAGGTGGGGCTAGGTTTCAATGAGGCTATGAAGGTGGTGCCCTTATTATGGGATTAGTGCCCTTTAAATAAAAGAGGAGACAAGAGCTCTCTCTCTCTTTGCCATGTGAGAGCACAGCAGGAAGGTAGCCATCTGCAAGCCAGAAAGACAGCCTTTACCTTAACTGAGTCTGCTGCCACCTTGATCTTCCAAGCTTCCAGAACTATCAGAAATAAATTTCTTAAATTCATATTCTTCTCAACTTCATATGTAACATTCATCAAGATAGACTAGTCTTGAGCCATCAAATACACCTTAACAAATTTAAAGGAACAGAAATCATACAATGTATCCCTCAAATCACCATGGGATTAAACTAAAAATCAATAATGGAAGGATAGCTAGAAAACCCAAAAAACTTTAGAGCTTAAACAATATACCTCTAAGTAATACATGGGCCACAGAACAAGCATCAAGATAAATTTTAAAATATTTTGAATTAAATGAAAATTAAAATACAACTTATCTAAATTTGGGGGATGTAGCAAAAGCACTGCTTAGAGGTAAATTTATAGCAGTTAATGCATGTATTAGATAAAAGAGAGACCTAAAATCAGTAATCTAAGTTTTTACCTTAGGGGGCTAGAAAAGGAAAAGGAAATTAAAAGGAAGCAGAAGAAAAAATATATACAAATTAAAGCAGAAATCAATGAAATTGAAAACAAGAAACTAATAAGAGAAAATCCATGAAATCAAAAGTTGGTTCATTGAAACATTAAATAAAATTAATAACCTGTTAGCCAGGCAAATCGAGAAAAAATTTTAAAAAAAGAAGCCACAAATTACTAACAGAAAAAATGAAAGAGTGGCCATCACTGTTAATCTCATGAACATTAAAAGGATGATAGAGGAATATCATGAATCTATGCCCAGAAATTTGATAATTCAGATAACTGGGTCAATTATTTGAAAGACACTCACACAAGGAAAAAGTAATAATCTGACTAGACCTATATCTATGAAAGAAATTGAATCATCATCAATAGCCTTAAAAAGTAGAAAGCACTATTTCCAGGTGGTTTTACTGGTGAATTCCATGAAACATTTAAGGAAGAAATGATACAAATTATCTGCTATCTTTTTGAATGAAGAAGCAGAGGAAATACTTCCTGATTCATTCTATGAGTCTAAGATTGCCCTAATACCAAAACCAAACATGCTACAGGAAGGAAAATTACAGACCAATATCTCTCACAACATAAATACAAAACTCCTAAACAAAATATTGGCAAATAGAATCCAACAATGTATAAAAATATATATCATAACCAAGTGAAATATTCCAAGTATGCAAGGCTTATTTAACATTTGAAAATCAATTAATGTAATCCATCACAGCAAGAGGATGAAAATAAAAAATATATGTTTTTATCAATTAATGAAGAAAAAGCATTTCATAAACTCTATCTATTCAAGTTAAAATCTGTAAGCAAACTGAAAATAGATGGGAACTTCTTCAATTTGATAAAGAGCACCAAAAAAGAAAAAAAAAATCTCCAAATACTTAAAAAAATTATTTGAGAATCAAATCATCATGATTTTCCTAGTTTTATATTCAAAACTACTTCCATATTAATTTGGAATAAGCATACTCTGATATATGTGTCCACATTTGTACATACAGATAAGTAATTTTTTTGAATGAAATAATAAATATGGAGCATGGCCTAGATAAATAATTCATAATTTGTATCAGTGCTTGTAAATGTGATCAAAATGGATAGAATAGATTTTTTTGTTAACTAATGATTTTGGAAAGTCAGATTTACCGCAATGTGAACTTAAATACTATGCTTACCTAAAGCACTGGGTCAGTTAGGTTTTGAAGTTAGAGTATGTTAATGAGACAAATGATTTTATTCTCATATGTGTCAGTATCACCATATATTGTGAAGCATTTTATTAAAGCTACACCCACCTCTATGAGTATACAACATATGTCAAAATGGAAGCTTCCTTCATAAAATATATGTGCTTCTGGGTAAGTCAACCATAATCACTGGAAATTCAACTTCACTCTTCTTAGTAAGTGGTATCTTCATATAAAGGGTATAATGTATAAGAAATATATGTTTGTAGTCTATTTTCAACAATATTTTTAACTTTGTAGTGAATCACGAAGTAGGAAACAAATTTGGCCTGGAGATCAACATTTTAATTGAAATTACATGTATGTTTTGTAAGTTCTTTTGAAATATTTTACATTATTAATTATCTTCATTAGGGAGTATAATAAAATATGCATAGTGTGACTCCAGGTCAGCTCAACACAAAGCAAAAGCAAAAAGTTATACCTACTATTCTTCTTATCCTGAATAATGTTAATTCCTTTGTTATAATTTACAGAGTCCACTGGATAAACATTTTTTAAACCTTCTACTTCTGTGATTTCAGTGTATGAAACTGCAGTTGTGAACTGTAAGAACTATTGTTTTAGGTAAAATGTGATTCTTACTTGCTAGGAGATCCAGAGACAAACTTAAAATTTATATTTTTATTTCTGGTTTTCTTCCACGCATTTTCATGAGAACTTTTACATTTACTCATTAATATTGACACAGATTTAAAATATATATATATTTATTTATATATATTTATATAATAAATTGCTTTCTTAACTTCTATAATTTTTAGATACTTTGTAAGCTCTCTGCATTTTTTTAGTACAGTGGGGAGGGGATTTCAGGAAATTTTGTTGTAGGGTTTTTCCCCCAGTATATTCCTCTGACTTCAGATCATTTTTGTCATATAATTTTGCTTTTTTAAAGTTTTTGGTATCACAAAAGGTTTTGAATTTATTTTCTGTTCATAATTTTAAAAAATAGCAGTACAGATGACCTTTGATCAACACAAGTTTGAACTGCATGAGTCCACTTACACATGCATTTTTAAAATAAATATGTAGTTGGCCCTCCATATCTGGGCATCTCCATCCATGGATTCAACTAACTGTAGATCACAGACTTAATACACGATCCACGGTTGGTTGAATCCATAGATGTGGAACTTGTGGACATGGGAATATGGATACCATTATGGATTTTGGTATTCCCAGTGGGCCCTAGAGCCAATCCTTCTTAGATATAAAAGGGAGACTATAGTTGCTATAATTATTTAAGTGCACAAGTGGGAGGAAAATATAATAAAGTGATAAAGTTTACTGATTCTATAGGCAAAAGCTCAAATAGAAAGAATCATGTATTTGATGTGAGAAGATCAGGGCTAAAGTTTCCCCCATACTTACAACTAGCCATATGAACTCACCTGTACATATTAACTTCTCTGAGTGAGATTGTTTTATGATCTTTATTAAATAAGATGATGTTCCTCAATGTGGAATAATATTAAAGTTGCTTTAATTTTTTATAGATTTCCAGTTGAATTCTGTTATTATTTTAATTAAAATGTTAAATATTTGCAAACATATAGGTAGATTTAAATTTCATATGCTTTTACTCATATGCAACTATGAAACAAATTTAGAAATTAAATACAAAAGAATCTAAAAATTAAATTTAAATTAGCACACCAATTTAATGTAACAAATGATTTATTTTATAAATTTAAATAGCTGTTCATATTAATTAAATCAGCCAAAAATGGTTAATGAATGTAAATATTGGTTCAGTTATTGTGACCTACCCTAGAATTACAGTGATGAGAAAAAACATGCATGACTTTATTCTCAAGAATGTTCTTTTGAGTTTAGCATGACTGCACCATGATTTACAATGTAATGACACAATTCTCACAAAAGTGAATCTGTTCAAATAACTCAAACATTATGTAAATTAATGTTCAGTTGAAGTTAGTTACAGAATAAAACATTTCTGTTTTTTAAAAAAATTATTTCATGCAAATGAAAGGTACTAAATTAGTAATAATTCATGCCAGCATGACACTAAACAAAACTACAAATGGAAGCACTAAAATCACTTGCATGTATTTGGCTATAAGGATCCAGGTGACACACAATATGCTTACAGTATTTTTTAAAAGTTTATCTTGAAAACAATTTTTTAAACCAAGAATTCCCAGTACATAATGCTTTATTTATGGCTGGGTAATATTCCACTGTGTATATATACCACATCTTTGTCCATTCATCTCTCAGTGGACACTTAGGTTGCTTCCATGTCTTGGCTATTGTAAATAGTGCTGCTATGAACACTGTGTGTGTGTGGTTTTATTCTGATATATACCCAGGAGTGGGATGGAAGGATCATATGGTAGCTCTATTTTTAGGAACCTCCATACTGTTCTCCATAGTGGCTGCACCAATGTACATTCCCAGCAACAGTGTAGGAGGGTTACTTTTTCTCCACACCATCTCCAGTATTTATCATTTGTAGAATTTTTTGATGATATTCATTCTGACTGGTGTGAGGTGATACCTCACCATAGTTTTGACTTGCATTTCTCTAATAATTAGCAATGTTGTGCATCTTCTCATGTACCTTTTAGTCATTTGGATGTCTTCTTTGGAGAAAAGTCTATTTAGATCTGCTTGTTTTTTGATTGGGTTGTTTGCTTTTTTGATATTGAGCTATATTAGTTGTTCTGTATATTTTGGAGATTAATCCCTTGTCAGTTGCATCATTTGCAAATATTTTCTCCCTATTTCCTTATTTAGATAACTGGCTTTGATGCTCTATATCTAGCCTTAGAATTTCTTTGGCTTAGGTTCAGTTATAGCAATATACTACACTCCAGGGATGGTTAGATTGAAACTGAGGAATGATAACATGATTTATCCAGATTCACTTTGGTGATCTGCTTCTCTGACCAAGAATCAATCCACTACTTATATCAGCAAATTTTAGGTGCTAAGTCTCAATGTAAAATAAACTATTTTATTATTTTATACTCACATGTTAACATGTCCATCTCTAGAACTATACATCAATGATCCAATTAGTATATTCATACCTAGGAAACTACACTTTCCAATCAGTTTTGAACTTTGAGCTCTTTTGATCTAATTAATTTGATTATAACTACCAACTCATTTACCTGGAATTATGTTTGTTGTCCTAAAATTACTGGTGTAGATAAAGATTAATCTTTTGTTTTGTGTTGTAATGCTCTGAATGCGCTTTGTAATCATATATTTGCATAGAACTAAGTCTATGAATTAGGTAGGTCATGCATTACTTTATCAATATTATTTCTCTTTTTATATGTTAATTCACTTTGGCTTAAAAATTGCTTCTAAATTCATGAATGTTAATATTATGGACAGAACTTGAACACAGATCTTCAGACACTAAGTTATTTCTACTTACTAATTTAATCAATATTATATCAGTTAAGTCTTGAAGTGTACTATAGTAGATACTAAGCATATAGAGATTGATTTTTAAAAAAGAAAAAAAAAGGACCTCTAATACTAAGGCACTTTGAGCTCCTACAACAAAATAACATAGACTGAGTGGCCTATAAAAGCATATAGAGATTGATTTTAAAAAAAAGAAAAAAAAAGAACCTCTGATACTAAGGCACTTTGAGCTCCTACAACAAAATAACATAGACTGAGTGGCCTTTAAACAACAGAAATTTATTTCTCATAGATCTGGAGACTGGTAGTCAGAGGTCATGGTTCTGGTGAAGGCCCTCTTCTAGCTTGCTGACTTCTAACTTTTTGCTGTGTCCTTATACAGTGGAAGAGTTGAGGGATTTAACTCAGGCCTCTTTTATAAGGATATTAATCCCATTCATGAGGGTTCTGCCCTCATGACCTAATCACCTCCCAAAGGTCCCACCTCTTAATACTGTCACCTTAGGTATTAGGTTTTCAACCTACAAATTGTGAGGCAACACAATTATTCAGAACATGGCAGAGACTAAGTTATTGATCACTAATCTATCATCAATCACTGAACATTGATTGGAATGATGTGTCATAATAGAGAATTCACTATTATTATCACCAGTAGATATATAAAAAGAGATATGTACAACTGCCTCCCTTGAAGTATCAGAAAAAGTTAACAGAAAAACTGGTGTTTGTGTTGAACCTTAAAGGCAATTCATGGTTTTCATGACTGAGTTTAAAAAGAAAATTATTTCAGGTAGAGGTAGTACCATGTGAAGTAGAATGGTGGAAAGATATAGGCTAACATCACTGTATTCAAACAGTTGGTTCATGAAGAAACAGTGGAGATCTTTAATCAAGAGTTGACAAGATCAAATCTCTTTTGGTAAAAGATAACATGGAGTGCATTAAAGAACAGTTTGTAGAGAAGTAGGAGTTGCTGGCAAAAACAAACAAACAAAAAACAAAGAAAACAAAACAAGATAAAATGTTAAAAGGATGCTGCATTGATCTGTCAGAATTGAACCTACTGAGAAAGTGGCATGAAGTGTACAGAAGGTTGGAATATTTAATGATCATCTAGATTTTAAGAACTAAGGAGATGGATGAGTTGTGGATTAACTGTGCAGATGGCAATGCTATCAACTAATGAAACAAACCAAGGTAGTAATGATGATAATAATAATGATAAAACTATGAGTCTGAAAGGGAAAATTATAAATTGGAATTTGTGTGTATGCTAGGAACTTCTGAGATTAATCTATTCAATAATTTCAAAAGTGTATGTCTATTAAACACTTATTGTATGCTAGGTGCTGGTTTTTTATTTTTGAATAAAACAGGCAAGATGAGATATTATAGGTTAGTGGATGAAGTAGGTAGTAAGCAGATTAACAAACAAATACATAGATAGCTGGAACTTGGAGCATTTTCTATGAAGAAAATTAATAGGATGCCATGAGAGAAGAACTGAACTGATTTATTTAGATAAGGATGTCTTATCTCTGAGCAGGGAACAGCTAAAAACACAGGCACAGGCCTTGGAAGCTAGGTCTGAACTGAACATACAGATTGGAAGATCATCAACATATAGCTGGTAATTGAAAGTGGAAAATCTTCTAAGAGACAGTGTGACAAATTAGAAAAATCCATTTAGCTAATGATAAACTAAACTGATTAACTGGCCATATTTATTTGTTTCAACAATACTGTAAAGAGATTGAGGCTACATTTATAGGCTTTTAGAAGGGATTATGTCATAGTAGGGCTTATGAAAATAGATCTATATAAGGAGAAAAATAAGTATTCCCAAGCCAGCCAGTAAACTGACATCATAGACAGAATAAAATATTGAGGTTCCTTTTTCTGGTTCATTCTTTATGACATAAATCTAAAATTAAATAATGTTCGTAAGATATAGTATAATTGTAAATGGTAACAATTTACTGGGATACATAAACATGACTGTACATTCTAGGAAATAAAATTTTAATGCTAAAAATAAATTCCTTGGGAGTAGCTGATTTCTTACTAATGAGTAAAGGTAAACCCAAACTAATGCAATGATTTCATTTTCATTTTTGTTGATAACATTAAACTCATTATTAGAGAAAGAAATAGCATATTGTGAAATGAATTCTTCAAATGATATACTCAAATAAAAATATGTTTATTCATATGGATAGGAGTTGGTTCTAAAACTCTAAGTATTTTAATTATAACAGTACTTTAATCATATAAACATATAAGAGCTTGTTCTTGTTACTGAATATAATACTCATTTTATTCAAGTAATCAAATGTGTTTCTTCATCTACTTACATATTGATGTAATAGCTGAGATAATACCTTTCTTCTAAATATTCTTATATTTGATGCAAAGGAAACAAAAACAAACAAAAATCTCTTATTTAAGGTCAGTTGTAAGTGAGGCTGCCTGTCGATTAAAAAGAAAAATCAATTCAGGCTATGTCAAACCAAAAATGAATAATTTTTTTACAGACCAAGACAAACCTGAAGAAGAGATTGAAACTAGTCACTAACCACTATTTTTAAAAAGCTATGTTAAGAAATCTAATTTGATCAATTAGCAACTGTTAGAGCCAATTTGAGTTACTGCCCATGGAGAGAGTGGTTTGTTCATATTCAACTGCAGAGAATACTACTAACTGGTAATGAGATGTTATATAACCATAGAATAGGATGTGTACACTATACTACACTACAGAGCAGAATGTTTAACCTTCCTGCCAATTGTGTTGCAGAAATAAAACTATATGATGCATACATTAAAGATTTAAAACATGACTACCTATGAAATATAATCATTAATCTTTTTTTATTAGTCATTCTAATTTTCAGATATTTTAGGAAGTTTTTTGAAAGCAATGATCTCAACAGTTTCAGTACAATGAATTAAAACAATATGTGTCACATAAAATGCACTATCTGTTGGAAAATATAAAATAGTATGTTTCCGAAAATTACCTTTCCTCAGTGAAATATAGTTGTATTTTAAAGTTTTTATTTTAGTGTGTATTCAAAGTCTCTAAGAAATTAAATTCAAAATATATATTTACCTTAAAAATATGTTAGAATGGAAAAATTGTTAGTTTACCTAATTACTATTAATTAGTCAGTGTTTTAGTCTTCCTAGACTTTATAATTCTCCACCCAAGAAAAAAATTGAAAATCCAAAAGAAAGGACTTTCATGATATTAGTCCAGGGAATGTAAGGCACCATGATTAACTAAAGAGAAGAATTTGGTTGGAAGAGATCACCAGTGTCCTTTGAGTTATAGTGTTTTGTATACAGTGACATTAAGTGGGATTTAGAGATGGCTAGATAGGTTAACTATTTGGTTGGCCAATGAATTAACTCTGAAGACTTTTCAAAAATTAAGATCCTAAAACTCTACATGGGTTTCATCTGTTTTTAAGGCTATTTTTTTTTTTCATTTTCTTTCTTTCTTTTTTCATTTTTTTACCCCTCCAGAGGAAGAGGGGGACTGGATGTTGTTAAAAAAAAATGTAGTAGCTGTCCAACTAAAACATGATTTTACTTCAATACTGGCCGATACCCTTAATGGCCACTTATTTTTCCTACATTTCAAAATTGTTTTGAGTAGTCAGGGAGGGAAGTGGAGTGCATGTAATTCCTTCCTACTCCTCAGTTTCTTATATAATTCAACAGCCAGCAGTGGCTCTATTGTCTCTGGAGTCTTTGTTTGGCTAAAGATGCCACTTCCTTAGGTTCATGTTCCTTTATTATAGAAAATATTTTAATTGCTGAAAGATAGCTATCCAGTTACAGCATTTTTTATTCACTTAATCAAAAACTTAATCCAAGCCACCTGTGATTGCCCTGCTACATGTCTTTTCTACATCATTCCATATCTTACAGTTGAGGCACAGCAGGTCTTCAGTTCTTTCAGTCTTTCTCTGGCTCACAATATGTTTATTGTGTTCATAAAATCCTCTCCAGAATGACCATAATGATATGCTCTCCTGAAATAGGAGAGAAGAGAGAGGTTCACTCCCTCCCCTCTGCCTAGCTTTGGGTATCCAGAGAAGATAGAAAACATCTTTCAGTGACTTACTTCTCACCACCCCTCACCCTACCATTCCTCAATATCTCTTCCCCAGGCAAGCATTGGTTAGATTATGCAATGACCAGTCTTAGCAGCGCATAGGATCAGCTGCCTGAAATGCAAGGTGAAATAACTTTGAAATGCACCTCCCTATCCTCTCTACTACCAATCCCACTCGGACCTGAAGTCATCTTCTGTACTACAGTTAACTGAAGTGATCCACAGTTCGTTCTTTTTCCTTAATTAGCAATTAGTAGGAACGGTAAGAAAGTAGGTGTGTATAACTAGCAACCCTAAATCTCCAACACCCCTTATCATTTCTAATACAAATGCAGGGCATGTACTCTTAACACCAGATACTTAAAAAAAAAAAAAGATAGAAGAATACAGACATCTCTGTTATATTATTTATCCCCAAAGTGGAGAATATGAAAAACAGAAAGTTAATCAATATTTAAAATCATTGGGAAATAATTAGAAATCTTAATCATAATATGTTGTAAGCAAAATGTCTAGCATAAACACTGAAGTCAGAATTAAAATGACAATACATGTAGTAGCACCAATATTATTTAAAATGTTTTCTGGCTAGTTAATAAAATTAGTTAAGAGAAAGTTGTGAACCATTACAATCGAAAATAAGAAATTTAATCATTTCTAGATGCTATAACTTACCTGAAGATACAAGAAAATATATTAAAACACTAATCCAAGATAATATATTAAAACACTATCCTAAACAAAATGAGGATTAAGGAAAGTTATCAAAGCAAGAACTTTCTTATAGCTTCCCCTATATAAAGAGCTACAGCTGTAAAATGTAAGGGAAAAAAATTGCATTTGCTACTGCATTAAAAGTATAAAATATCTAGGAATAACATAATATGAAATATATTAAGGCATATAAAGTATTCAGGACAAACATTGAGAGACATTGATGTTTAGAGTATAAATTGGAGCAATTTCTTTAGGGAACAATGTGAAAATACATAGTACTTTTGAAACATACTTCTTTTTTCTCCAGAATTTCTACTTATGGTAATTTATCCTACAGACATACATATGTGCAAAAAAAGTATGACAAGTTTATCCATTACAGCACTATTTTTAATGGTAAAAGACTAAAAACAAATTAATTGCTTGTAAGTTAGGGGAAAATAAAATAATTAATGGTACTTTTTAAAAAAAGAAATAAAGCCGTTTAAAAACCAGTCATTTAGGTTACCTAATAAGGAATGACCCAAATATAGATTTTGGATGTCAAGGATTTAGAGTAGCTAGGAGTAGAGCATACTTGTAATTTTAAAAGGTGTAGAGCCACACATGCACACAAACACATGCATTCATATATATGCATAGATCCTCACTTGCATACATGCTTGTATATGCATTAGATTCTTGTGGATAGTTATCCCTGAAATGAAAATTGCCTACCCAAGAAGAGGCTGGGTGAATGTATAAGCACCACAGTGTTTTTAAAGTGGGACTCTCTGTAAAGAACTAATCACTGGTGTCCTAACATATCCATGCATGCAAAAAATTAATCTCATAACTTTTAATCTACAATGACTAGTTTTGCACCATCCTAGGGAGAAATGAGAAAATAAGTACTCCAATTACATTCTCTACTCTGTGATTCAATGAAGAAGTCTGATATAGAAGGCTAGAAGGTATGAGAGGGATATTTAAATTATATAGCATTTGATACTGTTTGATTTTTTTACACTTGAATATATTTATTCTTTTTACAATTTCTATTTTGTGATCTAAATACTGTGTTTAGTGAACAAAGAAGTAATCTCATCCAAAGAACTGCTTCTACAACCCAGAATCTTTTCACAGATGTCCCTACATGGCTTAATGACTTTTATGAAGTCCACACAACCAATTTCTTGGCCCACAGTCAACTGGGTCATGGCTATAAAGCAGTTCTGATTATAGATCTTACCTCTGTGATGAGCACTGAAATGGTGGATGTGTCCTAGAATTTCTTTTTGCACATGGATTCTGAATAATGAACAATGGACCATTTTCCTTCGCTCCTTCTTCACTTTGAAGCTGAATGTAACTAACACTTCCAATTTAAATCCTAAAGTGGAAATAATGTTGAGATAACTGACAAATGAATGACAAGTATAGTTCTTCACATTACAAAATAGTACATTAAACAAATTTCTTGTGTGAATTACTTTATTCTTTAGTCACATTTGATCTCTCTTCTTTGTCCTTGGATCTTTAAATCTTAAAGGCAGTTACAATACTTGACCTAGTAATAATGATAGTTCATGTTCTTCAGTCAAATACTGGGTCTATCCTACTGGTAAGGGCAATACTTTGATGGTTTCTTTTGGAAAACATACAGTCAAATCGGAATGCAAGAAAGCATTAAACTTTAGAATCAAAATCTACCCTGAATTTCTCCCTAGCTTGTGCTTTATTAAAACTTTCCTTGATTATAAGCATTATTACATTTGTTGTACAAGCAGACTAACACAATATTCATATCCATTCTATGCCATGATTTAAGACCATTTCTTATAAAAATGGATGCCCACTTTTCCTATCAAGTCAAAAAATTTGATCAAAAAATACATAATTGTTTAAAGGGGAAAAATGATAAAACTGTTTATGAATATCATTTAAGTTACTTATTTAAGCACATATTTAATTAGCATGTGTTAACTTAGAAAACCTGCTTTTGTACTTTACCTTTCATAAAATAGTTTTATTAAAATCATTTATATATATGATTCCTTCAGTATCATGCAAACATTTTTTGGTGTCATCCAGCAGTTTTTAGCGTGCATTATCCTCAGTATGTCTTAACATGAGATACAGCACTTGTGGAAACCATATATTATTCTGTCACTGAAAATATATTCCAAATCCATAAGTACCCATTAATAGCAGGGTTTTTATTTTTTCATTCCTCCTATATATATATATATGATCTCAAAAATGTCAACACTATTTTTTTATAAATAATCTTTATAAGATTTGTTTACAATATTACACTACAATAAATGTGTGGTCACATGCCCCAGGAACATCACTACATCTTTGTTAATTCCTTTGCCTTCTATTTTACCTATTTCACTGGTTAACCTTTTTAAACATCCAGGATTGCTTGAGCTTATTTTAGTATCTTCTAAATCCAGGATATTTTAGTCTAATGTAAATTCTGGGCAATATGAAATCCTTTATACTTAGAAAAACAAGGCACATTATTCCTCTCTGAAAGGTAATTTTTAGGAGGAAAATATATATTTGTATTATATTTTAAAATATAGTTGTTATTTATTCACTGCTCCATTGAAAAATCAAGCAAGAGTATGATGTTTCAATCATATTTTTATTAGTCACAACAATTAATAAATATCTGAGAGGAGACACAACTTTTACTACTGTTTCATTTTGTTTTGTTGTATTTAATTTTTTATATTGCCTGTATGACTTTTACTAATTGGAAATGTCAAAAACGATATAGGATTGCAGCTAAGAAGTTATGCTGTACCATATTTTAAAGTTTTCTTAAGAAGATCCAATACTGTCTCATAGCTCCCCAGTGTTTAGGGTCTAATGCTTTCTGCTTTCTGTAGTTCAGTTGATGAGAGATGAGAGATAAGAGATGATAGAGAGCGGGAGATTGAGATTAAACTACTTCTAACACTTTTTATCACTGATTAAATGATTTCCAGTCAACTATTAAGACTTGAGTTGGATTGTTAACAGAAACTTTAGATTGCAACTAAAGTTGCAGTGAGAAGCTGGATAACAGATAATCTAGCCTTGTGGAATACCTGGAAAATAACCCAATTTCAAACATATCACTTCTCAGAGGAAGAAAGGAAAAGGAAGGTGGCTTGGGAACATAGAAACAAAAAACAATACATTGCTCTTTTAAATGGCAAAGAACTAAGCAAAGGCAGCACCTCTTACTTCTTACCCAATGCACTATTCACAAATTAATTTTAGTTTAAATACATAAGCAGAGAAAGACCCTACACATGGGAAGCAATCAACCATTTATATCACAGAGTCCAGCACTGGTGCATAGTGAAACAATGAATTCTTATTTTTGAATACAAGTAATTATTTTTGCTTTACATTCCTATGCTTGATGAAAAGCAATGGCAAAGATTTTCCCCCAAATTCTAATAGTTTCTGAAATGTGGCACTTAATTTTGTATAAGGAAATAAGAAGCTTTGATAATATAATACAGTTGTCTAGACAGATAGACATATAAAAATTTTTTAGTAGAGTTTTGGATTTACCAAAAAAAAAAAAAAAAAAGCAAAAAAAGACAGTCTTATCATATTATGCATTTCTCCCTTGGGTGCCCTGAGCTCCTAAATGATTTTTTTTTAATTTGCATACATTAAGGCTCACTCTTTGTGCTGTCTATAGGTTTTGACAAATGCATACTGTCATGTATTCACAATTACTGTGTCAAAGAGAATAGTTTCACTGCCCTAAAATTCCCCTGTTCTTCACCTATTCAACTGCTTTCCCCTTCCACCAAACTTCAAGCAACCACTGATCTTTTTACTGTCATTATAGTTTTGCCTTTTCTAAAATGTCATATAATTGGATTCATACAGTATGTGGCATTTTCAGAATGAGTTCTTTCAATTAGCAACATATATTTAAAATTTATCCATGTCTTTTTGTGAATTTATAGCTTATTTTTTATCACCAAAAATTATTCCATTGTATGAGAGGAATGCAGTTTGTTTATACATTCATCTATTCAAGGACATCTAGGTTGCTTTCAGTTTTTGGCAATTAATAAAACTTTTGTGAACATGTGGGTGCAGATTTTTGTATGAACATGTTTCCAAATCCATTAGGTAAATTCCTAGTACCATGGTTCTTGGAGTATATGATAATACAACATTTACCTTTGTAAAAAAAAAAACAGTCTTCCAAAATAGCTGTACTATTTTGCATTTCTACCAGCAATAAATGAGAGTTCTTGTTTCATTTGATGCTATCCAATTTTTTAGATTTTAACTATTCTAATAAGTCTGTAGTGGCATCACACAATTTTGAGATGCCCTAATAACAAATGAGGTGAAACATGTTTTCATGTGCTTAATTGCTATTGGTGCATCTTTTTTGGTGAAGTGTCTGCTCAGATATTATGTTCAGTTTTTAACTGGTTGTTTGCTTTCTCATATTGGAGTTTCAAGAATTCTTTATATATTATACTTTGAACACAAGTGCTTTATCCTTTATGTGTTTAGCAAATATGTTCTGCCAGTTAGTAGCTTATTTTTTGTACAGCAGACGTTTTAACTTTGAGTCTAGCTTATCAAATTTTTTTCTTTCTTGGCTTGTTCTTTTGGTGTTGTACCTAAAAATCAATCACCAGAAGACATCACTTAGATTTTCTTCTATATTTTCTTCTAAAAGTTTTATACTTTTGTGTTTTTTACTTAAGTCTATGCTCCATTGTGAACTAATTTTTGCAAAAGGTATAAGGTCTTCATCTAGGTGATGTTTTGCTTATAGGTATCTAATTGATCCATAACATTTGTTGAAAAGAATATTCTTTCTCCAAAGTATTGCCTTTGCTTTTCTGTCAAAGATCAGTTGACTATATTTACGTGGGTCTATTTCTGGACTTTCACTTCTGTTCCATTGATCTATCTATTCAATTACTATTCATTCTGGATTACTGTATCTTTACTGTAAGTTTTGAAATGGGGTAGTGTGAGTCCTACAACTTTGTTCATTAGTTACAGTATTGGGTTATTTATTCTAGGTCCTGTGCTTTTCCCTAGGAACTTCAGAATAAATTTGTTGATGTCTTGACTTGAGGCTACAGAATTCTGCATCCATTTTCACATGCCTTCTTTGTTTCAGTCCTTTCCTTCTCTTCTCTTCTAAGGACATTTTCATTTGACTTAAGGTCCACTTTAACCTAAGATGATATAATCTCTAGATCTTTAAAATAATTACATCTTCAAAGACCCTTTTTCAAATAACATCACATTTCAGGGGTCAATCTTTTTTGGGAGCTACCACTCAACCCACTACAGGAAATATTCCCTCTGCTTCTGTGTTTTGCAAAACATTGTGGAGAATTGGTTTCACTTTTCCTTAAATGTTTAGTGAAATCCATTAGTGAAACCATCTTGAACTAGTGCTTTGTGTTTTGGAAAATTATTGTTTCAATACCTTTAAAAGATAAAAGCTTATTGGAACAGGAGGGAGGGGCTGGATGGGGGCGAAGCCTGCAAGGCAGAGCTGGCAGAGGTTCTGCCCTGGGGCCAGAGGAGCGAGGACACTACAGAGGAAGAATGTGCCACCAATGCAGCTGCTGCTGCTGCCACTGCTTGCTTTTCTCCAGAACTGCCATTGCTGCCACTATTTGCATGGGGACCCTGGTGACATGGGCTCAGCAGAGGGGTGGAGGGAGGGAGGGCTCAATTAAAAAAAAAGATAAAAGCCTATTTTTTTTCCTTGTGCAAATTTTAGAATTTCATGACTAAAGAGTTTGGTTAGTTTCATAAAAGAACCTGAATAGCCAAAGCAATCTTAAGAAAGAAGACCAAAGCTAAAAGTATCATGCTTCCTGACCTCAAACTATACTATAAAGCTATAGTCATCAAAATAGTATGGTAGTGGCACAAAAACATATATATATATATATATATATATATATATATATATATATATATATATATATATATATCTCAATGGAATGGAATAGAGAGCCCAAAAATAAACCAATGTTTATATAGTCAATTAATCTATGACAAAGGAGGCAAGAAAATATAGTCTTTTCAATAGTGTTGGAAAAACTGGACAGCTACAGGCAAAAAAAAAAAAAGAAAAGAAAAAAAGAAAACAGACCACTTTCTTACACCATACACAAAAATAAACTAAAAAATAAAGTCTTAAATGTAAGACCTGAAACCAGGTCTAACAGGCACATGAAAAGATTCTCAACATTGCTAATTAGCAGAGAAATGCAAGTCAAAACCACAATGAGATATCACCTCACATCTGTCGGCATTGCTATTGTCAAAAAACAATAAATAACAAGTATTGGCAAGGATGTGGAGAAAAGGAACTCTCTTGCACTGTTGGAGGGAATGTAAATTGGTACAACAACTATGGAGAATAGTATGGAGGTTCCTTAAAAAATGAAAACACTAAACCAAAAGGTATATGTGCCCCAATGTTCACAGCAGCATTATTTATAATAGTCAAGCTATGAAAGCCACCTGTGTCCATGTACAGATAAAGAAGATATATAATACATATAACATATATGTAATGAATATTAGTCATTAAAGAAACAATTAAATCTTGCCATTCATGAGAACATGGATGGACATAGAGGGTATTAAGTTCAGTGAAATAAGTCAGACAGAGGAAGAAAAATACTATATATTTTCACTTATATGTGGAATTTAAAAAACATAACAAATGAACAAATATAACAAAACAGAAACACTCACAGATACATTGAACAAACTAGTGGTTGCCAAATGGGATGTGGTAGGGGATGGATGAAATAAGTGAAGAAGATTAAGAGGTACAAATTATCAGTTATAAAATGTCACAAGGATATAATTTACATCACAGGGACTATAGTCAATAATATTGTAATAACTTTGTATGGTGCATAATCTATAAAAATACTGAGTCACTATGTTGTACACTTGAAACTATTATAATGTAAGTCAACTATACTTCAATTAGAAAGGAGATTGGTTCATTTAATCTAAGTTATCAAAAATGTGCTTATAGAATTGTTCATAGTGCTTCTTTATCACCATTTTAAAAAAATTTCCATGTAATCAATACTGATTATCTCTCTTTCATTTCAGATTTAGTTCATTATTTTCTCTGTTGAGAAACTGCTTTTTCAATTTCATTGATTTCTGCTCTGAATTTTATTTCTTTTCTTCTGGTTGTTTTAAGTTTAAATTGTTTTTCTCTCTCTAGTGTGCTAAGCTGGTAATTTAGATTAATGATTTTAGATATTTTTCATTTTCTAATATACACATGTAGTTTGCCTCTAAGTATTGCTCTTGATGCATCACGGAATTTTTTTTTTTTTTTTTTTTTTTTTGCGGTATGCAGGCTTCTCACTGTTGTGGCCTCTCCCGTTGTGGAGCACAGGCTCCAGACGCGCAGGCTCAGCGGCCATGGCTCACGGGCCCAGCCGCTCCATGGCATGTGGGATCTTCCTGGACTGGGGCATGAACCCGTGTCCCCTGCATCCGCAGGCAGACTCTCTACCACTGCACCACCAGGGAAGCCCCCATCACGGAATTTTTGATAAGATGTATTATTATTTTTAGTTAGTTCAAAATAATTTATAATTTCTCTTGAGGCTTCTTTGTCCCTTTTATTAATTTGAGGTATATTATGCAGTTCCCTCAAATTTGGGGATTTTCTTTCTCTCTTTGTACTGTTAATTCCTCATTTAATTCCATTGTAGTTTGAAAATATGCTTTGTAATATTTCAATTAAAAATGCTCATGTGTGTTTTATGGCCCATAATGTGTTCTGTCTTTGTGAATGTTTTACACAGGCTTAGAAGAATATATATTTTGCTGTTGTTAATAGAATATTGAACAAATCTTAATTTGATCAAGTTGATTATTAGTGCTGTTCAGGCCAACTATGTCCTTACTTATTTTCGGTTTGATCTATCAATTAATAAAACAGAAGTGTTGTAGTCTCCAACTGTAATATTGGACTCTCTGTTTATCATTATGGTCATACTAATTCTTCGTGTATTTTAATTCTCTGTTGTTAGACATACATACATTAAGTATTGTTACGTCTTTGTGGAGAACTGACCTCCATATCATTACATAAAGCCACTCTTCATCCCTAATAAGTTTTTTTTATTCTGAAGTCTGCTTTGCCTGAAATTGATATAGCTACTCCAGCTTTCTTTAGATTTTAGTGTCGGCATGGCATATATTTCTCCATCCCTTTAGTTGTAACCTGACTACTTATGTATAAAGTGGGCTTCTTATAGATATACATATATACAGTTGAGTCTGTTTTTCAAATCTACTGACAATCTGTTTTTAAATTGCTATATATGAAGTATTTACATTTATGTGATATGTACATAGTTGAGTTAATCCATCACAGTTGTATATGTTTTCCATTCATTGCATTTTTTGTTCTTTCTTTTTTATTTTCCCTCATTTTTCTTAACATTATAGTGTTTAGTGGGTATTGGAGTTATCTTGTAACAGAGTATTTCCAATTATTCCCTCCTATACCATATGTCATTGCTGTCATTCATTTCATTTATGTATATGTTATAATCATCCAATACACTGTTACTGTTATTAATTTACATAAACAGTTATATTTTAGATCACTTAAGAATAACAACAATGACAAAAAAAGATTTCATTTTCCCTTCCTTTATCCCTCCTTTGAATCTTTCCCTTTATGTTGATCTGAGTTTCTGGCCCACATAATTTTCCCTTTTCATGAAGGATTTTTTTTTTGTTTTAAACATTTCTCACAGGAAAGAATCTGCCAACAATGTATTTTGTGTTTTTGCTTGTCTGAGAATATGTTTATTTCTCATTCACTTTAGAAGGATATATCACTGGATACAGAATTTCAAGCTACAGGTTTTACTTTTAGCATTGAAAAGATTTCATCTTCCTCACTAATTGCTTGCATTGTGTCAAACATGAAATCTACCTTAATCCTTATCTTTTGTACTTCTATAGGTAAGGTGTTTCTTTCTCTGATTTCTTTCAAGATTGTCTCTTTGTCCTTAGTTTTCTAGAATATGGAAATGATATGCTTAGATACACATTTCTGGGGGTAATTTATCTTGCTTAGAGTTCTCTCAGCTTTCTTAATTTATAGTCTTATGTGTCATTTATTTTAGACAATTTTCAGCCATTATCACTCCAATTATTTCTTTTCATACTTCCAGGATTCGTATATGCCAGAGAAAAAACTGGAAGTCTAAAATAGACACTTGGGGCTCTAGTAAATCACAGTACACAGTAAGCTCATGTCTAAGTTCTAAATGATTTGTCTTTTCTTCATTACACTATATCAAAAGACATTAATTCTTTAGACCTAACATTAAGGTTAAGCTTCTTCAGTTAGTAACATAATGGTAGTATTTAAAAGTTCTGTTCAGTACATCAAGCACTAATATCATATTGGAACTATCTAACCCACCTACCTCAACAACAAATTTAAATTCAATATTTTAAAAAGAACCAAAAGGGAAATATATTTTGTTTGAAATCTTTATCTTAGTGTATAAGTATTTATTATGTTTTTCTTTCATGGACATTGATGAAATGATTGAAAGAAATCTTTAGAAATATATCATAGCATTGATATCATATTTTCTTCTTATATAATAAATAGCTGCAGAATGAATTAAATTCACAGTTTTACTTACTTCAAAATAACTTTATTGCAAAACCAGAAAACCAGATTGCAAAAACAATTTAACTTGAAAAACTTGTTTTCTCTGTTATCTGTCCAACGGCTATATCTAAACAAATTAAAATCGAAACTGGTTTAAATACTCATTTTTCTATTTTTCTTTATGCTTTTGATTTGAAAAGCTCTTTTATTAGTTCCCTGATTAATGACTCTAACTTAAAGAATCAATGTGTGCCACTGGAAGTATTGTTGTATAATTGGTTCATTTTTCATAGATGACCAGATCCTTGTTTTTTCCCTCCTCCCTCTCCTCTAGGAGGAAGGAAAATAAGCATTCTCTCTTTTTAAATTTATTTTTTCCAAATACTTACTTATGTATTGATATTCAAGGCACATTTATGCTCAGACAATCAAATTAATTTGATCTATTGTCAAGTCACATTAGTAGCTTCTGGACAATATCCAAAATAGGCATGAGACTGTTGCTCTTCAGATACAGAATATTTGCATTTAAAATGACCATATGTCAGTTGCATATATTAAGGAGAAATGATCAATAACTGAATTAAAATAATTACTTAAAAAGGAAAATCACAATGATGCTTCTAGTTTGGGAATTTCCATTGCTTAGACATCTGTTTATTGTACCACACCCAAATGAATAGAACTTATATGCTATGTCATTATTCTTAATATAGTATCCTCTCACCTAGACAACTGTTTTCCAAATTTTACAGGAGGTTAAACCAATTTAGTTCACTTAAGTGCACATTTCCTACCAGTTAATTTAAAAAAGAAACTGGTTTGTATTAACCCATTATCATAAAAAGTACAAAGGTTTAAAATTTTTTTAAAAATCAGAATTTTTACAGAATTCGTTCTTAAAGTGTTTGGAAAGATATGAGAAATCTCTGTACTTTCCACTCAATTTTGTTGTGACCCTAAAACTTCTCTGAACAATAAAGTCCATTAAAAAATTAATTTTCTGATTCCTAAAATAGCTAATTATTTAAAACTTATGCCAGAATAGTATTTGGAAAACATAAAAATATATTTTAAATGTCATCTGTAAATTGTAACTGTATGCAAATTGCATTGGTAAACTAGTTATGAATCCCCAAAGATAAATAATTCAAACTTAAAATCTTATACTTTATTATAAATTCACATGTATAAAAGGCCTATTTCAGGTATAATTGTGTGTGTGCATGTTTTAATTTTTTGAAAATATACTTTTAACTTCTGCAAAGTATTTATTTAATTTACAAAAAATTTATACTGTGTTTAGGGATTACTTTTATGTTCTAGATATTTATTTTGTCCATGCATGAAACCACATGAGCTTTTTAAATGCAAACAAGTTGAAAACATACACCCCACTTCATTAAATATTGTTTTATAGTAGTGTATATTACCTTTGATAATTATCTTTCTCTTAGATTAAATATATTTGAGTGTGCATAAGGGTTTTTATCTCCACAAACTTGTAAGAAACAAACACTCTTTCACAGTTTTGGAGCTCAAAATATATGCCTTATCTGCACAAGACAAAATATTAAATTCTAGGGAATTCTTGTTATAAACATGCACTTCCTAAAAGTTTGTTGAGTTGAAATACATAATTGTTATATAGATGAAAAAAGGAATATAGGTGTTCCTCCAAATCTGTGTTACCCAAGCTTCAAAGATGCTTCTCATAACAGTATTTTAGTTTAGTTCTAGCTAAATGTGAAATATTCTACATTGCCAATATGTAGGTAAATATGGGGTTGTGTTTAGCATACACTCTGAATTTCAAAATACCTTCCTCAAATTCATGTGCAGACCTCTTATCCTCCTCAAAGTGTTGCAATACTCTTTCTGGAAATCAAAAATGCACTGTAGGATAAACCAATAGTTAGATTAATAATGTAAAGATCTTCTGCAAAGCAGTGATACCAAAATTTAATTTGAAAGGGACTTGGGATTTGATATTTCAAAAATAGCGTTGAAGTCTTCATAAAATATTAGAACTATAATACCTCATAACACTAATTGTTTTGTGATAATATTATTTTTATTTTGAAAGAAAAATGGAAATTAAGACATTCACTTTAGTATGTAGTTCTCTGCAGATGGTCTCAATCTGGTCTTGTTTAAAGAATGCTTCCTGTATTACAATGGGCAGGAAATAAAAAGCAAAAGCAACAACTAAAAAACATCAATAACAAAAACAACAACACAAAAAATCTCCCCAAATCTCACTTCTGACCTATGTTGAATTTCTTCCATCATTCTTTCAGCAATTCTACAGAGTATGATAGAATATACATTGCATGTGCGACTCAATGGGTTTAGGTCTGGAAATCATGAAATTTTCCCTCATGTCACTCTTTACTTTTTCCCCTCAAAAAATAAATACCAAATGATCTAATAAGTAGTTAATCTGAATAGATCCATAGCAGTGGACAAAAATTATTCCATACAAGTTGATGTCTTCAGCGAGTTTCACTGCTGAGTTCTTTTAAACCTTTAAGTAGCAGATACTTTATCATTAGAATATGTTTGAGGACAGAAGAAAAAATGGAAAGCCATGATTTTTTTTAAACCAAGTTAATCTTGATTAGGTAGACAGATTCTTGCAACACAAAGACCAATCTCATTTACAAATTCACATATATATTAAAAAATAGAGTAACAAAAATAATTCAATGGTATATTCAAAGAATAATTCACCTACAGTTAAGGTTTATTTTAAGAATGTCAAGATAATTTAATATTAGGAATTCTACTAATATAATGCATTGCATTAATATATGGATAAGTAACTTTTTTCACAACTTCAATGAAATTCTTAAAATTTATTAAATAAAAACCCCCAATTTTTTCCTTTTCTTTCTTTTCTTATTGAAGTATAATTAATGTGTAATATTATATGTTATAGGTGTACAATATAGTGACTCACAATTTTTAAAGATTATACTCTATTATAGCTATTATAAAATATTGGCAATATTTTCTGTGTTGTACATTATATCCTTGTAGCTTATTTTATACATAATAGTTTGTAACTCTTAATCCCTTACCACTATATTGTCCATCTCCCTTTCCCTCTCCCCACTTGTAACTGCTAATTTGTTCTCTGAATCTGTGAGTCTGTTTCTTTTTTGTTATATTCACTAGTTTGTTGTATTTTTTAGATTCCACATGTAAGTGGTATTATACAGAATTTGTCTTTCTCTATCTGATTTATTTTACTTAGCACAATACACTCTAACTCCATCCATGTTGCTGCAAATGGCAAATTTCCATTCACTTTTATGGCTGAGTAGTATTCCATTGTGTGTGTGTGTGTGTGTGTATATACATATATATATATATACACACACACACACACACACAACACATCTTCTTTATTCATTCACCTGTTGATGGACACATAGGTTGTTTCCATATCTTGGTAATTGTAAATAATGCTGCTATGAACATCGGGGTGTGTGTATCTTTTCAAATTAGGGTTGCAATTTTTTTTGGGGGGGTTTATATACCCAGGAGTGGAATTGCTGGGTCATATGGCAGTTCTATTTTTAGTTTTATGAGAAATCTCCATACTGTTTTTCATAGTGGCTGTAGCAATGTTCATTCCCAACAACAGTATACTAGGGTTCCCTTTTCTACACATCCTCGCCAACATTTGTTAACTGTGTTCTTTTTCATTATAGCCATTCTGAAAGATATGAGGTGATATCTCTTCGTGGTTTTGATTTGCATTTCTCTGATGTTTAGTAATGTGAACATCTTTTCATGTGCCTGTTGGTCATCTGCGTAACCTTTGGAAAAAATGTGTATTCAGGTCTTCTGCCCATTTTTGAATTGTGTTATTTGTGGCTTTTTTTAATACTGAGTTGTATGAGGGGTTTATATATTTTGGATATTAACCTCTATTGGTCACACTGTTTGCAAATATTTTCTCCAAGTCAGTAGGTTGTCTTTTCATTTTGAAAGGTCAACAATTTTTATGCTAACTATTAGAAAGCTCTCCTTCTGCTTAGCACTACAGGAAGATTATATGTATATAATATATATGACATAATATATAATTATATTATATACATATAATATATATAATATATGTATATAATATATATAGTATATTTTATCATGTTTTGTATTGCCCAGCCCTACTACTTGGACTGCGGTTTGATACCAGACCCCAATGTAGCCATCAAAAGAAGGTTAATGACGTATGATGTGGTCTAGTGTGGGGTTCAAGCCTAGACCAGATCTCTATTCTAGATGGCAATGCATAAATCAAATCAAACTGTCTGTTTTTAAAACTACAAATGTAAGAAATATAAAGTGAAAAAAAATTTGTGAGAAGATGAAAGGTATACAGACTGCAACATGCAGAAACTATGTCCCTCTTGAAAACATGACTGTTCATAGGCATAGTGCAGAGGAAATTTCAGTAGTGATAATGGAAAACATAGAAAGAATGAATGATGTAAATTAAGCCATGGGCTTGACAGAGCCACTGGACTAAGAAAAAATCACAGTTAGAATTAATACTGAGATTCCAGAACTGCTGTCAGTCTCTTAAACCTTCTCTTATATAATGAAACATTTCAGGTTTTTTGTCATTTGTGTCAAAAGCTGCTAAAACTATTTACTATGCTCCATTTATTTACTGATTCTAAAAGTTTAACTTAATGACCTGTTCTTTGCCAGGCACAATTGTAGGCATTGGGGTTGTAGTGATGAACAGGGTTAAACATATATTTCATGGAGCCTGCATTCCAGTGCGGTAGACAGACAGTAAAAAAAGTAAATGTATAAACAAATATCATAACATATCACATAATAAATGCTATAAAAAATATGGCAGATTCTGTAAAGCAAAATTGTGAACTTTTAAAAAAATGTCCCTCCCCATATCCTTCATAGTATATGACCTTTACGCCAGGCATTGTAAGAAATGTCTCTGCTTGGAGTTAAAAATATGGTTCACTATAGAAAGATTATAAAGGAAAATAAAGAGACAATATTCAGTTGCCAACACACTGAATAGAATTTTGGGGGGAACCATTAACCTCACTTAGATTGTTGCTTTGAAGGAAGATATTTGAAATCACTTTATGACTTCTTCCTTCCATTAAAGTGCCAGGAACTGAGGTCTGGGAACATCTCCTAGACTCCTCCTACCATCTAGAGAAAATAACCTTCTCCCTGTGATTATGGAACCATGATTTCTGCCCTTATGAGCAAAATAAGTATCAGATGCATGGCAGTGAAATTAATAATAGTAATAATAATAATAACAACAATAATAAAAATACAACAACAAAAAAGGGAAACCTCTAGAGAGCCTGAGAGTTGAGGAAATTAGAGAAAGGGAAAGAGAGAGGGAGGAGTGTAAACTGGGCTAATATGGCCCACTTTTTTCTCCTCTTTGGGCTTCAGCTCAGGGGATTAGACAAATGAGGAGTAAAATTCAAACCTCTCATATAGCCACCCACACATTAAAATTCTGGAAAAAACAGCTGCCCTCTGGCTTCCACAGTGCATGCCCATAGTGCAGATATAGAGCAAACTATGGACATACTGGGGTCAGATGAAGTGGACCCCAAGGCTTGTCCCTTGAGTGCATGGATATGGAGTTGAGAGCTAGTGAATGTAGCATGGGACTCACTGCAGCAGGATAAGGTAGGTGCACCACAGTGAGAGGTAGGTTATGGAAACAACCAGGACTTAGCCACAGGAGCCAAGGTGAAGCTAAGACAGCTGGGAAGATTAATGGGCTAACCAAGTTGAGGGACAGTTTCAGACCTCAGACACAGATGCCAATTAGGCAAGGAGTGACCGGATGGACAAAAGGGTCATGAGGAAGCAGAGAAAATCAAGCCAACAGACCTGCTCTTACATCTTCTGCAGGTCTGTGTGAGGTATAGCCTTCCCCACATCATACAGGGATACCGTCTCAGAAAAAGGAACTAAGGGAAGAGAATCTCACTTGAAAAAATGAACCTTGAGGTCCCAGAGACTCTCAGTGCTAATAAAAGGACAACTTGAATATACTGGTTCAAGAATTATTTTAATTTTTGAAATGAACACAGTGTCTTTCATTCAGGAAAATTATAAATGTCTTATGACTGATAATAATGTGGGTTATTGGATAGTAATTTAAAAAATATTTTTATAGTACATACTTAAATTTAGCAGTTTTCTTCTCCATCTCTTTCTAGTTTTTAGTTTAGTTTAGTTTAGTTTTGTTTTTCCCCCCTATGAGGCTCAAATACAAAATAAGAGTTTAAGGCTTAGCCTCTTTTCTATTATCCCATTTAAATTTACTTAACACTATTGTTATTTTATGCTTCTTTGTTTATGACCTTATTTATTCAATAAATATTTATTAATATCATCTTTGCAAAGCACCATTCTGGACTCTGAATATAGGCAGTCATGGATAAACCATGGTGCCTCCTCTCACAAAGCTTATATTCTGTATACATGTTAGATTGTGCAAATAATTGATTGTGCAATTAATTATTAAAATACATTAGCGATAAGAACAATAGTTGATATTTATTAAGTTCTGACAAGACCTCTTACGCAGTCAGCTAAGCACTTACATACATGACATTTTAAAATTATTATTAAAACTAATGAAGAAGCCAAGCCAGCCCTACAGGAAGTTACTTGAAGAAATATAAGATTCCATGAAACACCACTGAGCTAAACTTATAAAATATAATTTGTCTCATTTCCACTGACAGTCAAATCTCAGGAACACTGTGAGAAACACAGGTAGTAGTGGGGAGTTTGTGCAGGAAAATAACAAAAACTTCTTTCTGGTCAAATTTATCTCTTTTGAACACCTTTGTAGGGATAATATGTAGATACGTTACCTTAAAGCTTAAAGTCAGCATTTTTTCAAAGTGAAATAGAGTAGTAGTCTGTAAGAATTTATAATTGGATTTTTCCTTTTCCAAAAGTCAGATATTTTTGAGGTATAATTTAAACACAGTAAAATATATTCCATTTAGCTATATATTTGTTTCATTTATATATATATATTTATATACATTCAGTATAAACGCACACACACACATACATTTGATGTATACACACACATACAAATACACACACATAAAAGTTCCCTTGCTCATCTGTGTTGTCAATTCCCTTCCCTCCACCCCTATTCCCTAGGATCACTAATGTGATTCCTGTGTTTTTAGTTTTGCCTTTTCCACAAGAGCATATAAATGGGATCATTCGGGTTATAGTCCCTTTGGTCTGACTTATTTCACTTAGCATTATGCATTTGAGATACCTCCATGTTGTTGCATGTAATTATTATTTTTTCTTATTCTATTGTACCAATGTATCATAATTTGTTTACCCATTCACCAGTTGATGGACATTTGGGTTGTATTCTATATTTAATGATTATGAACAAAGCTTTTATAAACATTCACGTAAGAGTCTTTGTGAGAACATGTGTTTTTATTTCTCTTGGATAAATACCTTGGATTAGGATTATTAAATGATCAGGTGGTTAATATTTAATTTTATAAGGCTATATAATTTTGAATTCCTATTAGCAATGTATAAAAGTTAAATTTGCTCCAAATTCAATAATCAATAATTGGTAGCGTAATTTTTTAAATCTTTCTAAAAGGTGTGTGTTATTCATTTTGATGATGGCTCAAAAAATTATCATATTTCACCCAACTTAAACTGGCAAAATTTTTTCTATAATTTTAGTTATATGCGATTAGGATTCAAAAAGGTACTTTGAAACTCTTAAGAACTTTTTCCATTAATGTAAGTTGAATATTATTTTAAATTTGAGAAACAATGGAATAAGTGCATGTATTTATTGTTTGCTACTCAGAAATATTATTAAGTTAACTATCTAAATTTATGCTCTTTAATGTGCCCTGTAAAAAGTTATTAAACTTGGAAGATCACAAAAGAAATAAAATTACTGAAAAAAGAACAAGAGGTACACAAAAGTGATAAATGTTTTACCACTTGTCGTACTCTTAACCTTGTTTCAACATATAGAATTGGCTTCGTAAGTAAATCTATGTCTGTATAAATTTTCAGCAAAGTTTTCCACCAATATACAAAATAAAAGTATATGATTACAGCCAGTTTGAAGAAATGTCAAAGTTCTCATACAAAGGAATGCCAGGGTACCCCATGATCTTTTAGTTCCCAACCTTTCCACCCTACACTTGATTAATGCAGCTAAGGTGAAATGCTTATGGTTACTGAAATAAATCTGGTCTATAGGATGGGGGAGGGCTTGGGAAGTCATCTCTGAGTAAATGCACTGGAATAAAAGAATTCTCCAAGAAGAGTGAACAACGTGTTATTTCTGTAAGACAAAACACCAAAAACTTCATAATAGTTAACATTTCTCTTCATTTTCCCTTTCATAATGTATCTAAACAAAATTGATTTGTGGACTGATGTTAGAATAATTTACTTAAGTGCCATGATTAAAATACTATCAAATAATTCACCATTGTCTGATTTAGCAAAATGCAATATATGAGAGATGTCCATGCACCCTGTACCCTTAAAAGGAAACTGACTTTAATAACCTTTTAAATGCCATGAACCACCCAAAATCTTGTTAGAATGAAGATTCTGATTCAGTACGCCCAGGTAAAATGTGAGTCTGCATTTCTACCCAATTCTTAGGTGGTGCCAAAGCTGCTTGTCTATGAGTCATGCTTTGAGTAGCCAAGTAATGGATCACATCTTCCCTACTCAAAGTCTTCATAATTCTCTCCTCTTTCTTGGATTATTATATTATTCCTCTGTGGTGGATGATTCCTATCAACATAGAAGCATGATGTTATTTCTCCTATCTTCATCAGGATTTCACACCCTAAACTCCACCTAAACTGTTCTTGCAAATTTGGCAGTGGCTTTCATGTCTTCAACTCAGTCTTCAATTCTCTCTCCTCACCCTATTGGATCTTTCATATGTATTTGATTTCTCCTAGAAATGCTTTTGTCACTTGGCTTGAAGCAGTCTCCTGCTTTTTCTTTCTACTTTATTGGCTCCTCCTCAGATTTCCTTGCTTATTCCTACTCAGCAACCGAACCATTGAATACTGGGAAGCTCCAGAGTTCAATCCTTTGTACTCTTCTTTATTCACACCTACCCAGTTTCATTGATTTAAATATCATCTATTTCACAAATGTATATCACCCGACAATACTCTGAACTCATGACTTAAATATTGTATAGCATCCTTAACATTTCCCCTTCTAACAGACAACTCAAAAGTAACGTGCTCAGAAATATATAAATATATATTTATATAGTGATCACCAATCCCTATTTCTCCCTTCCTCCACTGCACAAATTCTCCTTTTCCCACTTAGTAAATGGCAATTCCACTTTTCCATTTGCTCATTCTAAAACACTGAGAAATCATCCTGGAATTTCTCGTTTTTTTTTTTTTTTTCAAAGTTTCCTTTAACGTATCAACAAATTTGTACAGCTCTACTTTTACCATATATCTAGAATCTGCATATTTATCATCATGTGTCTAGTTAACATTTTGGAAATAGTTTCCATCATGTCACACATAGGAAAACACAATAAGCTAATTTTGTTCTCATTACTTGTAATTTAATTTTTATGGTCTTTTTTCAATACAAATGCCTGCATCTTTTAAACATGTGATTTATGCTGTCACTCACCTACTCAATATCCTTCACGAATTTGACTCTCCATATGATTCATAATTAGATGAGAACCTAAGTTCTCATCTTTGTCTAATAGGATGTGCATCATCCTACCCCATTGCCTATTTAATCTCACTACTTACTTCTCTTCCCCAGCTCACTCTCTGCTGTCACACCAGTAGCCCTGATGATATTCAAACATAGCAGGCACATTCCTACCTCAGGTGCTTAATCTGGAAAGCTTTCTTACACATATGTGCATGACTCCCTCAGTTTTTTTAAAAAAGTAAAATCCCACCCACTAAATTAACGTTTCCTTACTTCTATGTTTAAAATTGCAACATACCCTCCTCTTACACATCGAGACTCCATATACTGTATTCCTTTTCTGATTAAAAAAAATAAAACTTTTTGTAGTTCTTTTACCATATGACACACTACATGCAGTCTTTTTTTAAATTTTTTTTAATTGAATGTCTCTTTCCCTCTAGAATGTAACCTCTATGAGAACAAGACTTTTTATCTGCTTTGTTTACATCTCTGTCCCCAGGCTGGCACATAGTAGATATTCAATAAATAACTGCTCAATAAATAAATGAAGAGAGTAAGGGAGGATAACTGATGATTGCTTCAACTTTAAGTAAAAGTATTCCACTGTAACACTGGTTTGTAAAACATATTCATTTCTGGTAATACAATACAAATATTTAGTAATTTTTAAATAGAGGGAAATTAGCATTAAAGTCATATGAAATACTAAAAAGAAATAGTAATTATTGAAGAACCATGACAGAATATTACTCACTGTGGAAATGAAACACCATTGTGGCCTAGAATTATGTAGGAACTGAGAATCATATTTGACAGTAACCCTTTGCAAGGAATCTCTCCTCAAAGAATAACCACATCTATGCATCAAAATATGTGTGCAAAATGTGATTATTATTAAAATTATATATATATGTATATATATATATATATATATATATATATATATTTATGTTAGAGTATAGCTGATTAACAATGATGTCCCAGTTACAGGTGTACAGCAAAGTGATTCAGTTATATCCATACAAGTAGCCTTTCTTTTTCAGATTCTTTTCCCATTTAAATTACTACAAAATATTGAGCCGAGTTCCCTGTGCTATACAGTATATCCTTGTTGGTTATCTATTTCAAATATAGTAGTGTGTACCTGTCAATCCCAAAGAAAGGATACTTGTATAGGTATAACTGAATCACTATGCTTTACACCTATAACTAACACATCATTGTTAATCAACTATACTCCGATATAAAATAAAAATTTTAAAAATTTAAATAAAAAAGTATGTTATTTATGTACTATGAACACGTTAGTCATTAAAGAAAAAATAACACCTACATGGGCTGAGAGGGAAAATCTATTATGTGGCTACACAGAAAAGAAAAAAAAAACTTAAAGATATATAAAAGTATGATGTGATCCAAACTCTATTAAAATGAAATATTTGTGTAATATGTGTGTGTTCATGTGTGTTTGTGTGAGTGTACATACACCTATTGAAATATTAGTCATGTTTATTTCTGTGGGGGAGTTAGAAATGTGACAGACCAGGGTCATAAAAGACAAAACTTTTGTTCTGTATAATTATGTATTTCATGAATCTTTTATAGTTAGATTGCATTCATGAATTACTTTTACATTTCTTTTTAAAAATAGCAGAAAATGTCAACCTAGGTTCAATGTGTCAGAAACACTTAAATTTCAATAAAATTAAAGAATAATGAATGTACTTACAAAGAGAAATACGTTTCTAAGACTTGGAAAGATCAACCTTTTTCAGTGTCTGGAAACTGCTTATTTTTCACATGAATGCTTAGAAAGTTTAAGAGGAGTGTAGAACAGGCAAAAAGCTATCATTATTTTTGCTACCGGTTATAGAATCTATCAAGTTTTATTCTTATCCTTTCACAATTTCCCTACTACATATACATACATAGCTTTGTCTATTTTAGTTTATTAATCTGTCTCCATCCTTCTTCTTATCTCCATTAGTATAGATACACTCTTCCTATATAATCGACCCCTGTCTCAGTAGCAGTCACAATAAAGCAACCCTAACAGCAAATAAGGCAGAGGTGTTAATGAACTGAAAATAACACTTATATGACTTCCCAAAGAGCCAAACACTATAACCCTAACATCCCCTAAGAAAACTTACTCTGTATAGTGCAAGAACATTTTGAACTGCTATGACTTTCTTACTCTCCAACATAATGGCTTCCAGATGGCTCCCTATTAGAAAATACTGGTCACGGAGGATAAATTTGGAATTCCATTCGGAGTTTGTGAATATATGAATATATTCATACATGGTATGAATGTTTGAATATTAATATATATTGGTGGCAATTTAATATTTAAAGGTAATTATTTTACCCATTCTCAGTAATGCAAGTTCTTTTGAACTAAATGCCACCCCTTAAGACATTGTTTATGCACATAAAAAAGAAATACATGATATTTAAAATTGCATTATATCCAAAGTATTAATCTACTGTAAAAAATACAAATAAATTTCAAGAATAACTTTTTTTTTTTTTTTTTTTTTTTGCTGTGTGTGGGCCTCTCCGGTTGTGGAGCACAGGCTCTGGACACGCAGGCTCAGCGGCCATGGCTCACGGGCCCAGCAGCTCCATGGCATGTGGGATTCTCCCGGACCGGGGCACGAACCCATGTCCCCTGCATCAGCAGGTGGACTCTCAACCACTGCGTCACCAGGGAAGCCCAAGAATAACTTTTAATTGCAATATTGTTAAAAATAAAAGGATTTGTGGCACAAATTTAAAGAATTTCTATTAGCAAATTTCTTCACCCATCATATGATTCCATATGATAACTATGACTCAACATGCTAGTGGGTATATTAGAAAATAGGTATGGTAGTCAGTATAATGGATTCCCAAAGATATCAGTGTCTCAATCTCCAGAACCAAAGGGAATTGACAGCTGTGATAAATGCTGAGGACTTTGAAATGGGAAGATTAGCCTAGATTATCCAGGTGGATCCAATCTACCCACATGAATGCTAGAAAACAGAACTTTTCCTGATTGTAGTCAGAGGGAAAAATGAAAGAAGAAGAAAAGTCAACATTTCTGACTTTGAAGAAAGAAGGGGGGCGCCTAAGTCAATGATTGTGAGCAGCTTCAGACGGAAAAGGGAAAGAAACAAGATTCTTCCATGGAGCCTCTGGTAAGGAACGTAGCCCTACTGATATCTTGATTTTAGCCCAGTGTTTCCGTGTTGAACTTCCGACTTACAGAACTGTAGGATACAAAATTTGTGTTGTCTAAGTCACTAAATTTGTGGTATTCTTACAGAAACCATGAATAACTAGTACATGAGAATACAAAGATAAATAAGACAAACCCACTCTTAAGTGAGTTAAGTAGTGTAATAGTGGTATGTATTATCCTAGTATTAAAAATGAAACTGATGACAAGGAGGAGAAGGAAGAGGATAAGCAGTAGCATAGCATTCACTGAGTGGTTACTGGGATTTTTCTGAGTGTTTCACATAAATAAACCCAAAAGCAATACTTGTATGTTGTTTCCTTATAAGATATTGTCTCTTTTCTACAGACAAGAAAACGGAGGCACAAAGACTGTGTAACTTGCCAAAGATAACATACACAGGGGCTGGTAGAATTGGAATTCAAAATTAGGCACCTAACTTGTGAGGGGGTTGAAGTGCATCTTAAAATAAAAATAAAATTTTGGCAAGTAGACAAAAGGTAAAATGGAATTCCATTCAGATTTTGTGAAATCCTTTGAAAAATTCCATTTCTTGGTGATTGAAAAAAACTCCCTTTAATGAAATCAAACAAATTAAAGTAGGACGTGGCTCAAATATGCTCCAACTACCCTGACTAGTAGGGTAGTGAGAGGTGAACTATTACATAGATATGAGCACTATCTGTCCCTATTAGAGTAGACTCTAGCAAAGGGAAGAAGCAATGCATAATTAAAGTAGCTTATGTATTTAAAATTACTAATTAGGGGATTTTTCAAATTGGCTTTTAAAATGTGAGATGATAGAAACTGGTTAAGGAGGTTATTTTTTGGGGGGTTGGTTGATTGACAGAGGTTAGCAAGTGGTTGGATGCTAATGACACTGAAAGTGAAAACATGGAATTAAGATCAGATGTGCCAAAGAGTTTGCATGATTAAGCTGAGATACCTGAAACACAGAGAAGTACATATGTGAAGTAGGTAGATGATATATGTCTCCATCTATCTCAAATAAAAGTCACTATCTGGGAATCATTGGCACATATATCACATTCAAAGTTGCCTAAATCCCCTAGAGAGAGAAGGAAAGGAGATAGAAATGGTCAGGATAGAATCCTAGAGAATAGCACCAATTAGAGTGTGGAAGAGTGGAAGTCTACAGGAGTTTGGACTGTGGTTGAAAAACCTCTAAAGAGTGGGAGCAAGCCATGAAAAAGAGTAATTTCTTGAGAAAGTGGTTAGTTCAGTTAAGGGCTGATCTGATACCTAAATTTAAGTCTGAACAGCTGAACAGAGGTGATTAGGTGCCTTGGAATCACTCCACACTTGATAGAGTGATGGAAATATGAGCAAGAGTTCATGGGGGTTGCAACATGAATGGTCAGCACAGGAAATGGAAACAGCATGTACAGGTTTATATTTTAAGAAGTTTAGATATGAAGGGAATAAATGAAGTGGAAGCATTGCCATAGAGGAATGTGGGGATCAAAGGAGGTTTCATTTTGTTTGGTTTTCTTTTGAAAATTGTAAGAGTTAAGATATGTTTCTAGGCTACTGGCAAAAATACTGCAGACGTGAGAAGCTTATAGCACCAGTGAGAGGATGTCTGAAAAAGTAAAACTGTTGAGAATGTAAAATGGGAGAAGCATTTGTGGACAGGTTGACTTTGACAGGAGAGGAAACATTCCTCCCTTTAAGCAGTTAAGAAAGCATCAATAACACAGACTCAGCAAGGGTAGATTTTGGATGGGGAGAGGGAGTTCCTGTGTCAATCCCTAAAAAGAGTAGAGAGCAGGAGGGAATTTGAGAGGTGAACAGACTGCTGTGAACATGTGATGCAGTTCAAGACTGCAGTGATTGGGACAACCCATGAGAGAAAAAGACTGTCCAGTCACAGTGTGAGGGAGTTCACAGAACTTTGGTCCTTCTTAAAATTATTGGTATTGCAGTCATGCTTCTGGACATGCCACTTTTAGAAACTTGTTCTGTAGTGTTTAAAATGTCCTCTTTTAAGTGATAACTATCATGGAGGATTCAAGTAAAATGGCATTCAATTATTCCAAACTTCTGTTTAGTGAGAACAAATTGGTATGAATATATATCATTATTTTTACAATCAGCTGAGATGATCAAACTGAAAGACAACAGTGTGGTAGTTACTTGGAGAAAGAGGTAGTGTATATAAGAAGAAATGTCTCAGTGGGTTGTTTCTGTAATCCTAAGATTACCTATGAGAAGGGAAAACAGCAAAAGAGAACTATTTTCCATTCTGTTGAAGCTTAAACCAGGAAGACAATAACTAGAAGGCAGTTTGGTACTATAATTCGCAAGTTGTGAATCCATGATTTATAATGGTATATAATAATGTTGGGATCCATATTTCTATGATTTCTTCAGAAAGCACTGAAGATTTGGACTCAGTTTTGCTTGGAAATTAATAACTTTTATACCTTTTTTGTATTTCTATATACTATACATCATATCATACTATATTCTTTATAATTATAACTTGCACTAGAAAATGCTAAATACTAGTCTAACAATCACAGTTATTGTATTAGTGCACCTCACACTATATTACCTTTCTGAGAATTCTGAGGGCATGAATGTAACACCTCATCTGAACTTCTGTTTCTCTGTAACAAACATTAAAACATCTTGCTATCACCAGGTGCATAGTTCCAGTATGGAGTCAATTGATTCATCAATTGCAAGGTCATCTCTTACCGTTTTCATTATTCTCATTTCTACACTTGGAATTCAAGAGATGACGGACAATTTAGAATCAATGAACTAAATTCATTTTCTCGAAAGGAACTTTTTTTTTCTTCATAACAAAATACACTCATGCCCATGATTTTAGAATCCGTTTTCTCGACTCTACCCTTCAATGTGATGGTACTGGAAATAGAAAATTGGGAGGTAATTAGGTTTAGATGAGGTCATAAAGGTGAGGCCCTCAGGATGGGACTGATACACATGTAAGAAGAGTCTCTGGAGAGCTTGTTCTTACTCTCTTTCTGCCATGTGAAGACACAGCAAGAAGACGGCCATCTGTAAGCCACAAAGAGAGCTCTCACCAGATCCCAACAATGCTGGCACACTGATCTTGGACTAGCAGCCTCCAGAGCTGTGAGATAATAAATTTATTTTGTTCAGGCTACCTAGTTTATGAAATTTTGTCATGGCAGCCCAAGCTAAGACACCAAGCATGTTTCCTTATTGCTCCTTGGGTGTGTGGGATGTGGCAGGATCTCAGAAAAGATATCTGTGATGCACCAGCAAAGACTGGATTCAAGACCCAAGAGCTCCAATTACTGATATACACATTCTCAGTCATTTCCTAAAAGAACTACTGAACCAAAAGACACCCAATTAAATGAACCATGCGCATCCCAGTAATAACCGTCATGAACAAATATCTAATGACTAGAGAAGCCTTATGCAATGCATATCTGAGGTGATGGGCTTAGACTTGATAATGACTGTTACTTAATTTCTTACTATTCCACCAGAGTGTGAGTTCAGAATCATAATTTAAATGACATATAAACTAACAAAATTTAACTTTTTGGTACGCTTGAATTTATGGATTATGAATTGAGATTCATATCCTTTTAAATTATTTTGATTGGTTAAAATATACATTTATTAAATAAATATTATTCATTGGGTTTATCTTTCTGTAAACCATTAAATATGGCAACTGGGATATAGATAACAGATTGATTGATATGCAAGTACACTATGGATAATATTAAATCAGCTATAGAAACAATAAAATGATTAAGCAATTAACTTATCAATTTCATGCTCATATTTAGCATTTTAGTGTAATATTTCTATTATATGTAATTATAGCTTGAACCAACAAACTTAGGTTATTAAAAATTAGTTTAAAAGAGATAATCAAGTAACAAAAAATACATATTTAAATTTAACCATTAAAATAGCAGCAAAAATACATTCTTTAGTAAGCACTGAGATCAATATAGATAAAGTAAAATTTTCCAAAAGTACTGGCTAAGCTATATTTAATAATTTAGATTTAATAGAACATTCCATTTCCTGAGAATTCTCTCAATGGTGTCATGTGTGTCCATAAACACACATATATATTCACCAGTAGCATCTATACATCCATCTAGGTATACATATATTCATATACACATAATACTTTTTATTTTTTATATAAAATTCTAAAATACTGTATATAAATATGCAATAATTATGGCTATTTTCACTGAGAAACATAGATATAAAAATTAACATGCCTGTAGAAATTCACAGAACTAGAAGTCATGCCCTACTTATTTAATCAGATATCTTCTTAACTGTTTGACTTATATGAAGTCATTTAATAAACCTGTGATGCATTTTCCATATATATAAAACAAACAATATGATCTTAAATACCACTCCATTAAAATACATATTCCTAAATTGGAGGAAATGCAACTTTAAAACATATGCTTCACAACTTTCCTCTATTCATACAGTGAATACACATCTTGTGCCATGTGAGATGTTTTCATCTCCAACATAATCAATTTTATTTTAAATATGAATTTGTGAGTTCTTTCTTACAGTAAGAATGCTCCCAAAATTCTACACAGGAAAACAATGAAATGGCATTCTAATGCATGCTGACAAGAAAAGTTAAAATAGTGAACTTAATATCTCACAAGCCATTTATAAATAATGAAACAATAGCACATTCAGAGCACATTTGCGGAAGGCAAACACATCATAGTCTTAAATAATAAATAAATAAAAAGGACTTTAAAGGCTTAATTTACAATCTTTCATCCTCATCTACTGTGTATTCAGCCACACAACTCAATAGTATTGACAAATCTAATTTTCTAAAAAGCTGGAGGTTGTTTTTTGGTGCAACAGTGATAGGAAGGTTTTCCAGTGGGCTTCTAAATCCAGTGAGTCTTGTATTACATCAATGAGGCAGCAAGCACAATGAAATGCATTCTAGCCAAACAATTCCCTTTTATATCCTTAATAGTGTTTATGTACCTTAATAGGATAAATATTATTCTAGATCTTTTATTGATTTTCCAACTCATATATTAAAATGTAGACCTCAATCTCAGTCAAGTTTTGAAGTAATTAGAGGTAAGCAGAATTGTTTGAGGTAGGAGATTGAATGATGGCATTAGGAAAGTATTGGTTAGTTTTAAAAGGTATAATGAATACCATGGGTAGAAACTTCATATTAAATCTGAAATCATTAAAAGGTTGCCCAAGGCCATGCTTGTTTCACTGTTTGAAACAAAGGCCGGCACTTGTTAAATCGTCACTACAAAAAGCTATAGAAATAATACTTTAAAATATGATAGTGTTAAAAAAGTTAATATGGGAACTTAGTGTGTTAAAAGTTTGTAACAGGATCAGCTGAACCTTCAGGATTTTATAACAAAGAACTTCCTTTTGGTGATACTTGAAACCCTATATTATTGACCATTAGTTCAATCATATTACAACCTGAAAAGAAGTTATATATTATATTAGCTAGTTAGTCAAATAATAAACATATCCATTCAAAATACAATGTTAGTATTCAGGGATTCTGAAATAAGCATTCAAAAATAAGACTGAAAACATTTCTGCCATAATTTACATACAAGATTTAATCATTTAAGAAAGGAGACATAACTTATACTTTAAAATTTCTGATAACACAGAGAAAGTATTTTACTTTTCTACCCATCAAACCAGGGAAAAACACAGCAATATTTATCGAAAAAGGAGAAACAAAGATGTGCTCTACAGAACAGGTGAATCACAATGAAAGAAAGAATGGGGCTCGATCAGCACAGAAGCATAAAATTCGACAAAGATTTATCAAATGTATACTACATCTATTCTAGATTAGAAGTATGCTGCAGTAAACAAAACTGGCAGTAAGATAGAAAAAATAAATATAAAATATTTTAGAAGGAGATAAGCATTATGAAGGAAAATAAAGCATGTAAGAGAAGCACCACTTTTCAATAGCCTAATCAGGAAATGTCTCTCAGAAAAGGTAGTGGAGCAATATGAAGGAGATAAGGAGGTGAATCATGCTGATAACCATGCTGATATCCAGGAAAATAATATTCTAGGGTACAGCAACTGCAAAGGTTCTTACATTTTTTATTTAGAGATTGTCACATAATTTATGTGTAAATATATGTACAAATGAAATCTTTTAAAAGAAATTATTAATATGTACACATTTAATAATGAGGCATTCTTAAAAATGGGCTATTGTACCTGGGAATTTGGTAATAGTATTTAGCAGCATCTAAATTTATTCTGCAATATATATGTGTATAGAATCATTATGTTGTATACCTGAAACTAATATAGTGTTACATGTCAATTATATCTCAACTATAAAAGAGCTCAAAAAGAAAACTGATTGTCTCTAAATTAATAGAACATAACATAAATATGAGTCACACATAAATATAGTAACTTGACAATACAGTTATTAATTATACCAGATTATTCAAGATGGTGTTTCATGTACCAGACAATTCACATGTACCCTATTATTTCTTCCATAATAGAATAGAACACACAGGAATTCAATTGTATGCCTATTTTTCTGGATCCTTCTAATTTTTGTCATATATATATATATATATACATACATATATATATATATATATATATATATATATATATAATTTTTTTCATCACTCTATTCGAAGCTTCTCATTCCATTCTCTGCTTCTAGTAAAGCTAACAAAAAGCAAGCACTGAATAAACAGTTTTCAAATTAACAAATATATGAATGGATAGATGCATGCATGTATGAATGAATTAAGGAATGGGTTAACTGATAACTTCAGGTGGTGTGTAAATTGTCCCAGAAACAAAAGCAGTATATGTATACATAATATAGATTCTGGAAAGTTCACCATGATTGAACGCCCCGAATTATATAAGTAAATTATAAAATTAAATAATATAATCAAATTGTGTAATGATTTACCTAACAGAATTACATTTTATAAAAACAACTGTAACAGAATAAGGCAGTTTTTGTGGTTGTACTAATTACGGAAGTATATATAATTTTTCAAAGTTGTGCATTAAGTGAATAAATGCAAAACAGTCACAACTGGATTCCATACTCTGTATCCACTTTGTGTATGTCAGAAAACATGAAGTAAGGATCTCTAAAAATTCCCTCCTCCATAAAAGCAGTAAGAAAACTAGCAAGAATTATCAGAATCATCTTTTTCAGAACTCTGGAAATTAACCAAAGGCTTGTAACAACCTAGGAATGTTAATTCAAGAAAAATGACTGAATCTTTATAATAATTGTGAGATTTATTGTATTTTAACTGGCTCTAGTCCCATTCCCCGTTCTCCAACTGTATGTGAGACTTGAAAACTAACAACTTGCATTCACGGTGAAAACTGGCAGTCTTGCATGCACTGGAGGGAAAAGACTAAGGCTGGAGCTCCTTCAAAGCTCATTTCAAGAGAACTGACATTATTTTATCTATTTGTGGTTTCCTGAAAGACTCCACTGGCAAGGCTGTTTGTATTTGACTTGGCTTAGAGATCACTCTATGTGAAAAGCCTTTCCCCCAAGGGTATTTGTCAAAAATAATTACAAGCAATTGTTAAACGTCACAGCCTAAGACTGTAAATAAGAGTTGGGGCAAATAACTAACTAACAACAACAGCAACAACAAAAATCTGTAAAGAAAAATCTGGGTAATGAAGTGTTCACAGAGGCTTCATGAAGCTCTACATATTCATGGGAATCTAGAATGACACATGCACACAGAGGGCATCTTGCCCACCCAGGACTGTACACAAGCTGAGGAAAATCTGAGAAGACCCTAGTCTCTCCTCTCTAGCTAATCTTTAGGATATATATCGAGTAAGAAGTCAAGTCTAAGGCAGAGCTGTCAACTGCCAGCATGAATATTGAAGGCATGACCTACATACATACAGAATTTGTTCACAAAGTTTGGGAAACTTACTGGCTCCAGGCAGTTAAGAAACCTTTTGTGCTATCATTAGCTGACCATTAAATTAACTAAACAGAGACTACAGAAGAAACGCATGACAAAGAATACAGACTTGACAGAATTATTACAGTAAAGTCACTAAACAAAAAAACAACTAAAATAATCAGCAATAACAAAAACCTTGGGGAGGAGTTGATGTCAAGAGTAGCCACCTTACCTAATTAAAAATGTCCAGTTTTCAGCCAAAAATTACATGACATGCAAAAACAACGAGAATATGGCCCATATATAAGAAAAAATGTATTCCATAGAAACTGTCATGAGGAGATGTAGATGTTGAATCCATTAAATAAAGACTTTAAATCAGTTATTTTAAATATTTTCAAAGACGTAACAAAACGTCTATTGAACTAAAACAGAGTATCAGAATAGTGGTTCATCAAATAAAGAATATCAAGAAAGAGATAGAAATTATTTTTTTTAAATGAACCAAATATAAGTTCTGGGGTTGAAAAGTCTAATAACTACAATGAAAAATTCACTAGATTCACAGAAGATTTGAGCAGGCAGGAAAACAAGAAAAGAGTGAACTTGAAGATAGGTTAATTGAGATTATCCAAGCTGATAAATAGAAAAAAAAATACTAAGAAATCTACAAAAACAGAGCTAACAAACAAGTTCAGCAATTTTGCAGAATATAAGACCAATATACTAAAATCATTTGTATTTCAATATAGGCATTGAAATTAAAATTAAGAAAATAATTCCAATTATCATAGCACTAAAAATAATAAAATGCTCAAGAATAGTTGAACCAAATTAAGCAGTAACTTGTATTCTTTTGTATTCTTAAAACTACAAAATATCATCAAAAGAAACTGAAGAACACCTAAATAAATGAGAAGACATATCATGTTCATGACTGGAAAATTTCATATTGTTAAGATGGCAAATACTCCCCAAATTGATCTAAAAATTTTATGCAGTGAGAAATTAGAATAAAGATAAAAACATAGATCAATGAAATAGAATTGAAAGTCCAGACATAAACCCTTACATTTATTGTCAGTTGATTTTCACCAAAGGTGCCCAAGGTAAAGCAATGGGGAATGAGCAGTCTTTTCAAGAAATGGTGCTGGGACAATTGGATATCCACATACAAAAGAATAAATTGAGACCTTTACGTCACATTAAGTACCAAAATTAAGTAAAAATGAATTATATTTCTAAATGTAAAAATTAAAATTAAAAAAAACTTAGAAAAATATAGGAATACAGGTTTATAACCTTGTTTTATGCAATAGTTTCTTTGATTTGAAACCTAAAGCACAAGAAACCCAAGAAAAATCATTAAATTGAAAGGCATCAAAATTGGGAACTTTTGTACTTCAAAGGACACTATTAAGAAAGAAAAAAAGGCAAGTTGTGGAATGGGAACAGTATTTACAAATTATATATCTGGAAAGGGTCTATTTTCCAGGATATATGAAGGATATTTACAAATCAGCAATAAAAAGACAAATTACCCAGTAAAAAATGGGCAAAAGATTTAAATAGGCAATTCTCCAAAGAAGATCTACGAATGTCCAATTAGCATATATCAAAGAACAATGGCCAAACTGCTATGAAGGATTCAGTTGCAAACCTGAGAATTTAAGAGTGTGATGATATATATGCAATTAATATTGTCCATTTATTTTCTTTCCTAGAATTATCAATCTTTTAACTTTTTTTTTCGATAGCTATCTTCCAACAATAAATAAAACTCCAGGATAACAGGAATATATAGGTCTGTTTACATTTTACTTCCTGAGTATATGTTATGGTACATGTTCAAACATTTGTTAGCTAAATATGTGAACCAGAACAAGAGTCTCATCACAATCAGGATGATTTGAGGAATCACAATAACCTTCATATAATCAAAACTGTATTACAGGCAAGATGTCAGTTCCTCCCAACTTGATATATAGTTTCAGTGCAGTCCTAGTCAATACCCCAGCAAGTTATTTTGTGAATATTGACAAACTGATAATAATATTTATATGGAGAGGCAAAAGACACACAATAGTCAATGATATTGAAAGGAAAAAAAAAGGAGGACTGATGCTACCCAATGTCAAGACTTACTATAAAGCTACAGTAATCAAGACAGTGAGTATTGGTAAAAGAATAGACAAATATATCAATGAAATAAAACAGAGAGCCTAGAAATAGACCCCCATAAATATAGTCAACTGATATTTGACAAAGTAGCAAAGGCAATACAATGGAATGAAGACAGTTTTTTTCAACAAATGATGCTGGAACTACCACAAACGCACATGCAGAAAAGATGAACCTAGATGCACAACTTACCACCTTCACAAAAATTAATTTAAACTGTATCAGAGATCTAAATGTGAAATGCAAAACTATAAAGTTCCTAGGAGATAACATAGAAGAAAACTTACAAGACCTTGGCAATGGTAATTTCTTTTTACATAGTCTAATGTCCTAAATGCAGGCATCTTATGTGGTGCTGTCACCTATGAATAAAGATCCATTAAAGAAATAATTGATAAATTGGACTGCCTTAAAATGAAAAAAACTTCTGCTCTGCAAAGACAATATCAAGAGAATTAGAAGACAAAACATAGTCTAGGAGAAAATATGTGCAAAAGACACGTTTGATAAAGACCTCTAACACAACATGCAAAAAACACTTAAAACTCAACAGTATGAAAACATGCAATCTGATTAGGAAATGGACCAAACGCCTTAACAGATACTTCATCAAAGAAGATATACAGATGGCAAATAAGTATATGAAAAGATGCTCCACATCATATCACTAGGAAAATGCAAATTAATGCACAATGGGGTACCAATATATACTTATTAGAATGGACAATATCCAGAACACCAACACACCCAATGGTGGTGGTATAATGATGGATATATGTCACTATACATTTGTTCAAACTCATAGAATGACAACAAGAGTAAACTCTGAGATAAACTATGGACTTTGTGTGATTATGATGTGTCAATTAGGTTCATCCTTGGTAGAAACTGTACGATTCAGGTGAGTGATGTTGGTAATAGAGGAGGCTATGCAGGAGGTATATGAGAAACCTCTGTACCTACCTTGTAATTTTGTTTAATCCTAAAACTGTCCTAAAAATAGTCTTAAAACTGTTACATAATGTAACAATGTTTTGTTTTTAAGAAATGTAACTATAAGCTACTTTAGAAAGGTTAGCATGTATTTATTCTCTCATTAATTACCTGTGGGACCTTAGAAAATTCTAGAAACCACCTTGGGATTCATGTTTTTCACACAAAAGAGAAAATGAATTCATAGCTAAAAGATATCTTCATACCTAATAGTCTGTTCTACATCCTTCTTTAGAGCAAGCCTCTTATTTTTTTTTTTCCAAAAAGGCAGACAGCTACAGGTAGCACCTCATTTGGAGGTGCCTGGAGTTTGGAAGCTTGACTACCCTAAGTTCTCCTACAAATAGACCTTACAGAGCTTGTTTGGGATTCTAAAAGGAAAGGAGAGCATGGCTACTGGTATACCCTAAAAAATGACTAAAGAATGATCCTCCTCCATCAGGAATCATTGTCCTTTTCGACAGAGCATACTGTAGCTGTGGGAGAAACACATATGCAGTAGTGAGGAAGGGGATAGCTGCCTTGCCAGCCAAATCAGCCGAATCAACCCTGGAGATCAACTGAATGACAGATGTCACTGCCAAATCCCCTCATATCTAAGCCTCCGTCTAAAATAAGTGTTAGAGGGGCTTCCCTGGTGGCGCAGTGGTTGAGAGTCCACCTGCCGATGCAGGGGACGCGGGTTTGTGTCCCGGTCCGGGAAGATCCCACATGCTGCCGAGCGGCTGGGCCCGTGAGCCGTGGCCGCTGAGCCTGTGCATCTGGATCCTGTGTTCCGCAACGGGAAAGGCCACAGCAGTGAGAGGCCCACGTACCGCAAAAATAAAATAAAATAAAATAAAAATAAGTCTCAGAGTTGTAAACCCATCAATATAAATAAGAAAAAGTGATTTTCATCCGTTTTTTTCCATTTTTTTCTATTCTCTTAGATGACTTTATCTCTTATTTGACTAAAGCCTCACAAAGTTTGCCTTTCCTGGTGAGTGTTCCATATTCTGGATCTATCTTTTGTCATGGTTTTTACATTAAAATCATACTGCTTTACCTCCAATTCCCTATAATCAATTGAAATATTAATCATATGACTTCCTTCTTAATGTCTAGCATAACATATATAAACTTTCATGAACTATCCTCTGCACGTATCTCTATTTTCATCCTTCTCATGTTCTGTGGTGCAGAAATAGAACTCTTGAAACTCAGTTTCCCAAAACATCCACTATATATTTGCATTTCCTTTGCTCTCATTTCTCCATCTGCCTGCATGTGCTCCAATATGTCATAGTTTCTCACTTGCAGGACTAAGCTGTAAAATTTTTTTCCTTAATATTCACAGGTAGATGGGAATAAATGACTTCTCATTCCTTAAATCCAACAGTATACAATGACATATATCCTCATGTTATTATATTGTGTTAATTAATCTCCCTTTTCAAGATTATAGAGACTTAGAAGATGGTATTTTGTCATGTAAATAGTTGGCTTATTAACACTTGGAATTAATAGGTACATAGTAAATATTTATGTTTGTGAATAAATAAAATAATAAATTCAAAAGCAATTTGGTACGCTAATTTATTCTCAAACATGGTATTTATTTATTTATTTATTTATTTATTATAATGTTACAGATACTTTGTAAGATGTAAAACTTGTGCCCCAATAGAATGGAAGGTACTGAAGATAAATGACAGAAAAGATCACAGGTCCACCTCTGAAACATTAATAACTTACATAAGCATGAAAAAGCAGAAAGCCTCATCATTGTTAGAACAACTAGAAATATACATAACAGAAAATATTTTCAACACACTAACTCTAAGGTTAAAAAAAAAATCAACACTGGGAGAATTTATCGTGTAGTTGGTGGGACTGTATTTTTAAGACAACTGCTCTATTTCTCCTATGATCATTTCATATTGAATCTCAATTTTTAGATGTCAACACATGCATTTTTCAACTGAGTTGGGAAATAATAAACAGAATTAGTTTGGTTCTGTATAAGAAAGTAGTCACAGACATTTTACTGACAATCACCCATTTCACCACAAAATGTGAAGAAATTTCTATGTTCGGCATCCTGCATATAATTCTGAGTAGTTCTGAAAAGACAAGTAGTACTTAACAGAAAGTTTCTATGTTCACTGTATCTTCAAAATGCCCCTTTTTCAGGTGTCATCTGCTTTTTGATTTTTCAACTGAAATAAAACCAGTTTTTAGAGATCCTGATACATCACATGTGTACCTATTGACATTTCTTCTTCACAATACATCAGTATATTTACTTTGAAGGCCATGGAAAATACTGAAACAAGATGGGGAAATAGGAAATATTTAACTTTGATGGACAATTGCCCTCTGGACATGTGAATATCATTTCAGGTCTGGGCAATGATTATACAATGTTAGACAAATATTTACATAAACACTGTTGGATCCATTTTATTAGTTATGTTTTTTTATTTGCTTTTTTACCTATAACTTAGAGAACATCATGCATTTTTAAAATCTTCTTGTATAGCATTAGATACTAGATGGAATATTCTTTTCCCACAAATATTGTGACCACCTGCCCTCTTTTTGTCGAATTGTTGGCTTACACTTCCCTAAAAAAATGTTATTTCAAACAACTAGAGTAACTTTTTGTTCTGATGTACTTTTCTCCCTGAGGGAAAGCAATATCCAGAAGTATAAAAGAAAGTTTTGAAAACTTTTGGACCAAGGAAGCTCTGCAAGGCATGTGGATAGAGGAACTAGTGACTCTTCTTTATTCCTCACTCCCCAGTATATGTGCCTTGCATAGTCACAGAGGGACCTATTAGTAGAGACACAATCTCTACTTGGAGTTCCTACTGGTGTCTATTAGCTGGATGTTGAAAGGCTATGAAGTTATTTCTCTGTTTTACCCAAACTCTGCTTCTGTCATGTCTTCTGTTACCTTTTTTGAGAGCAACTCCATGATGTGTTTTAGCTACTAGTCATTTGTGATGTTGTTCTCTACAGTGGTAACCGAGCTGTTCATCACACTTGAGAATTTCCTTCACATGTGCCATTTATTCATGTATGTGTGGGGTATACCTCAGGACACAGTTTCATATCATATACCTTTGTACCTCAGCTTCAGAGACATAGGATTTAGTATTAGGAAATATAGCTACATATGATATAACACCATCCAAGTCAACTGAACAAGAACCAAAAGACATATTTTTATTTCTCCATCAATATAATGTAAGATTTATGATGACAGGTATTTTGTTAATTGACAGATTACCAGTGTTTAAAACAGTGCCTGTCATATAGTAAATGTTTAATAAATATGTTTAACAAATATATTTCTAAACTTCTAAACCAAAATATTTTTCTTGGTCTCATACCATTTATGGATCTTATAGTATTACACAGAAATTACATTTTGTTTATAACTGGTACTAACACTAAAATGAGCAAATACAGTAAACTCCTATATACATGCTTTCTTAATGTTGTCTAATTGTGTTCTGATTTGTAATTATATTCAAACGCATTTTACAGCAGTTGGCTAAATAATTCAAGTAGGAAAAGTTATCTGAATATCTTCCATACAGAGTTAACTTAATAAATAATCATGAGATGTTAGTAGTATTTTTTTAAATTCTCTAAACGCTATGTTTTGGCATGGCTTATTGTTGGCCTATCTAAGTATGTCATACAGCACTTCTTGGTGTAATCACTTTCATATCACACAAACAATAGTATTTATCAAGTCAACCTTTTCAATGACAAGTATCTATTGCTGAAGTTATTTTATTTATCTTTAAATATTTACTTATTTATTTATTTGGCTGCACCAGGTCTTTAGTTGTGGCATGCGGGGTCTAGTTCCCTGACCAGGGATTGAACCCAGGCCCCCTGCACTGGGAGCATGGAGCCTTAAGTGCTGGACCACCAGAGAAATCCCTGCTGAAGTTATTTTAACAGAGCTAAGAGAAAATGAATCTAATAAAATATGCTGCAAATTCCTTTGATGGGACAGATAAGTCATAAAAATGTAAATATATTTCTTATTTTTATTAAAATATAGTTTACATAATGTGAAATGCACAGACCTGACATGTGCAGTTTGATTAGCTCTGGTGAATGAAAACAACTGTGTCACCCACATCACTATTTAATCATTATATTTTTGAATGTTTGTCACTCCCTAGATATTTTTATAGTTTTTTTTTGAAGCCAGAAATTATTTTTCTTTAAAGCTTCTCAAGAATCTTTAAAATGTTCAGAGCTCCTAGAATAGCCAACTTAAGATATTATATTCAGGTGGTGACTGATGGTTTCTCCATTGCTAAAGCCTCAGAACGATCCTGGCAAAATCTATGCCTCCAAAACTTTTCTTGTATGAAAGTTGATATCTGATGTCTGTCTTGCAAGAAAGAAAGGTGTGTGATCAGAGAACAAAGCCATCAAAGCATTGCTGAGTCACAATATTATTATTGTATTGTAGGTAGAATAAGTAGAAACACATGAAGAATCTATGTGAAAACCTTTCTTGCATTATTCTTTGAAACCAGGCCCTCTTGATTATCAATTTGAAAAGCTGGGATCATGATGAATCTTACTGGTATTAAATGAAGCTCTTTTACAACTGAAATGGACAAATACCCCTCAAGAGGAAAAATATTACCTGGCATTTTTTTTTTACCAAAGTCAGATCATCAATATTTTACGTAGAAATACTCAGTAAAATGCTTTAACTAACAATTTTTCTTGGTTTGTGGTAGGTTTATGGTATAAATTGTTTAACATCTACTAGTTGTTCATGTGGATATTCAAAAATATAGCTCCTGGTACAAATATTATATATCTGAATGATACATAATATTAGAAAAGTATAGTTATGCTCATCCAAAGATTTTACTTTTGAATAGGAAATTATAGTAGTGGATGATTTAACTTGAATAAAATAGGTTCCTTAGAATGAAAAGATTTGTATATCCATTTGAGTAACTTAGAGGAATGAAAAAGACCAGCTAACAAATGTGGTCTAAAACCCTGGAAAATGATACATCCTGTTAGTTCTCTTCCTCTTTGATAAGAACAGATGAACAGAGAGGCTTTCCCTGCCCTGCAAACTTTGCTAAATCTTATGAGTGATGACACATTAGGCAATTATTAAAATTTAATGTAACGAAATTTCTCAAATTTCAAATTCTATTTTGGCATATCCTCCACTCACATGTTCAGTGATCCCATGTTTCTATTCTATTTTCACAAAACATATTTTTGGATCCTTTATTCACACTTTTGTGTAGAAGTGAGTTTAGACTATTGTGAACTATACTGGTGTTGGAAATGTAAAAGAACTTGATTTAAATTGATGGAGTTCTAGGAGCATGTTAGTCATCATCCTGTACTTGCGAAGGGCCTCTTGAGCCTCCCAGAGCTTTCATAGCACTTTTTAAATAATATCATTTAATTAAATGTTTACATAAATCAATCAAGTCAAAAGTATGTCAAAAACACAAGGGGAGATATGGGAAAGCTCTTGACAAATAATTGAAAACATGGAAACTCTCCTGAACTAGTAGATTTGTAAGTAAGTATGTGTGTGTGTGTGCCTGTAGACCTAACACATCTTGCTAAATATTAGCAGTATCACAGTAAGTGTTTCAAAATAAAACAGAGGGAAATGAATAAAATAATCTCAATGTTTTCCAAGAAATATGAGAAAATAATGGAATGTTACTGAAATAAAGGGCAACTTGAAATATATCGATATTCATAATATGAAGTAATAAAAAGTCAGAAGGGACTCTAGTAAAGAAATCACATGGTCAAATCACCAAGGGAAATAAAATTTAAAAGATGAAAGTAACATATACAAATCTGCAAATGGGAATTTAATCCCCATATGCTCTCCAAGTTCTCATGTTTGGCTGTCTGCAAGATATTTCTACTTGAATATCCTGCTGACACTTAAAACTTAACATGTCTATAGCCAAGCTCATTATTTTCTCTGTGTTCCCATCACTGTCAATATCATCATTATACTCCTGGCTCACCAGGCTACACTGAATGTGTAGATTAACTTATGGACTATTTTCATCTTAACTATATTAATTTTTCTATATCAAAGAAAAATTGATATAGACATGCTACCTGAAAATATAATTTTATTTCTTCCTTTGAAACCTGGAGGTCTTTCACTTATTTTCCTTGCTTTATTTCCTTAACTAGAACTTCCAATACAATTTTTGTCCTGTTCTTGATCTTTCAGAGAAAACATTCAGTCTTTCACCATTGAGTATGTTAGCTGAGGGTTTTTCACAGTTTACCTCTATCCGACTGAGAAAGTTCCCTTGTGTTCCTAGTTTGTTTATTGTTTTTACCATGTAAGTGTTGCACTTTGTCAAATGCTTTTTCTGCATTAAATGATCATGTGTTTTACCATTTATTTTATTAATATGGTATATTCCATAAGTTTATGTTAAACCAAACTTGCATTGCTGGCAAAAATCCTACTGGTCATAATGCATAATCCTTTTTATATGTTGCTGGTTTGTTAAAATTTGGCTGAGGATTTTGCAACTCTCCTCATAATGGATATCTGACTGAAGTTGCCTTTTCCTGTGATGTCTTTGCTTATTTTTTTTAGTAATATTGATCTCACAGAATGAGTTAGGAGTGTTCCTTCCTCCTTATTTTCTTTGAAATAATTTGTGCCATAACTTCATGTGTGTGGTAGAATTCACAAGTGAAGCCATCTGGGGCTAAGCTTTTCTTGTGGGAAGTTTTTGATTACTAACTCAATTTCTTTTCTTCTCATATGTCTATTCTGACTTTTGATATGTTCTAGGTCAGTTTTTGATAGTTTGTTTCTTTTAACAATGTGTCCATTTAATCTAGGTTATTTAAGTTTTTGGCATAGAATTGTTTATAGTATCATCTCAATCTTTTTTTTTTAATTTATGTGAGATCAGTAGTGGTAATCCTGTATCAATTTAGATTTAAGTACTTGAGTCTTCTTTCTTTATTTCTTGGTGTGTCTCACTAAAGATCTTATAATTTTTTGATAACATCAAAGAACAATCTTTGGTTTTGTTGATTTTCTCTATTGTTTTTCTACTCTTTTTGTTTACTATACTGTAATATTTATTACTTCATTCTGTTGGCTTTGAGTTTTGGTTACTCTTCTTTTTTTTAACTTCCTTAAGGTGAAAGATTAGATTATTAATTTGATATCTTTCTTTTCTTAAATTTTTATTGGAGTATAGTTGCTTTACAATGCTGTGCTAGTTTCTACTGTACAACAAAGTGAATCAGCTATATGTATACATATATCCCCTCTTTTATGGATTTCCTTCCCATTTAGGTCGCCACAGAGCACTGAGCTGAGTTCCCTGTGCTAAACAGTAGGTTCTCATTAGTTATCTATTTTACACATAGTATCAATACTGTGTATATATATATATTAACATGGACATTTACAGCTATATATTTCCCTGTAAACAGTGCTTTAGCTGCATTCTGCTAGTTTTGATATGCTGTGGTTTTACTTTCATTTATCTCACAATATTTTCTAAACCCTCTTGTTATATTTTTTTGACCCATAGGTTACTTAGGAGTATGTTGTTTAATTTTCACATATTTGTGTATTTAAGAAATGTTCTTGTTTTTGATTTCTAATTTCATTCTTTTGCTATTGGAAAGCATATTTTGTATGATTACAATCCTTTTAAGTTTATTCAGACTTGTTTTATGGTCTCACATATGGTCAATCTTGGGCAATCTCCCACGTATGCTTAAGAACAATGAATTTTTCTGCTTTTGAGTAGAGTGTTATATAGACATCTGTGAAGTCTAGGTGGTTTATAGTGTTGTTCAGGTCTTCTATTTCCTCGGTATTCTTATACCTATTCATTACATGTATTGTGGAAAATGGAATATTGAAGTCTCCAATGATTATTTTCAGATGGTCTATTTTTCATTTCATCTGTAAATTTGTTCTTCATGTATTTTGGGGATGCAATGTTAGGTACCTATTTATAATTCTATGGCTCCATGCTGGATTGGAAATATTATTATAAAATTTATTTGTTCAAGTAGCAATTTTTGTCCTATTGCCTATTTGTCTGATATTAGTATATACACTCAGGCTGTTTTTTGTTTTTGGTTTGCTCTTTGCTTGGTATATCTTTTCCTATCCTTTTACTTTCCACCTATTTGTGACTATAAAGCCTATCACTTTTAGATAGCATAGAGTAAGATAACATTTTTTTATCCACTCTGACAATTTCTTCCTTTTGAGTGGAAAGTTTAATATATTCTTATTTTATGTAATTACTGATAAGTTATGATTCATATCTGACATTGTGCTATTTTTCTATATTTTATGATTTTGTGTTCCTCTCTTCCTGCATTACTGCCCTATTTTGTATCAAATAAATATATTCTACTATTATAAGTGTTTGTCTTTATTTTAATATATATTTTTGAGTATTTTTTAGTTACCCTGGGGTTTATAATTAACATCTTAACTTAAAACAATCTAGTTCAGATCAATACTAACTTAATTTTAATAGTACTCAAAATTTTGTTCTATTAACTCTCCTTTATTTGTGTCATATTTTTTACATATTATATATTTATACATTATAAGCATCTCAATGCAGTTTAATAATTATTGTTTTCAGTTTTCTTTAAAATAGATAGGAAAATAAATAATTTACAAACTAAATACATTTATACTGCCAGTATATTTACCAATATAGTTATTTTTACTGGTGTTCTTTATTTTTTCATGTGTGTTTGAGTTTCTGTCTAGCGTCCTTTTATTTCAGCCTCAAGGGCTCCTTTCAGTATTTCTTACAGGGCAAGTCTGCTAGTGATAAATTCTTCCAGTTTTTCTTTATCTTGGAATGTCTTAATTCCCCTTTGTTTTTGAAGGACAGTTTACCAGATATTTACTGATATTTTTGTTGGTGGACAATTGTTTTCTTTTCACACTTTGAATATATTATTTCTCTGCCTTCTGGTCTCCATGACTTCTGATGAGAAATCAGTTGTTAATCTTATTGAGGATCCCTACTACATCATATTTTGCTTTTCTCTTGCTGCTTTCAAGATTCTGTTTTTGTCTATCTACAGACTAACTATGATGTATCAAGTTGTGAATTTCTTTGAGTTTATCCTCCTTGGACTTCATTAAGCTTCTTGAAAGTAGAGCATAATGTTTTTCATCAAATGGAAAAATTTCAGCCATTCTTTAAGTATTCTTTCTGTCTCTTTCTCTTTGGCCTTCTATTATATATACATATATAATATAATATCTAAATTATATATATATAAAATAGCCTCTGATATCCTGTAAGTCTCTGAGGTTTTATTCATTTTCTTCACTTTTTATTTATTTCTGTTTCTCAGACTCAGTGATCTCAATTGACCTGTCTTACAGTTTACTGATTCTTTTTCCTGCTACTTTTAGTCTGCTGTTGAATGCCTCTAGTGACTTTTTAAATGTAAGTATTGTACTTTTAAACTCTTAAACTCCTGAAGTACTTGGTTAATTTTCAGATCTGAAATGTTTGATTTTGACAATTTTGCCGATGATTTTATTGCTTTTATGGGTGGGCAACTTTTCAGAGTATAGTACTCCACCATTCTGGAAATGCTTCTTACTATTTTTATTTTGGTGCATTCTCAAATATTTAACAGCATCCCTAGACTTGATCCACTAATGTCATTAGCATTCTGTTTTCCAGTTATGGGAACTAAAAATGTCTCCAAAAATTAAAAATGTCTTTTTGGTGGAAAAACTGTTCCCAGTTGAGAAGAACTGAAGTGACTCTAAATAACTTTTCAGAAACACTTAGAGTTCTTTTATAGTACTTACCAAAATTTAAATTTGAATGATTATTTGTTAAATTATTATTCTAATATCTTGTTACCTCACTGAGTTGGAAACTTCATGATAATAGGTGGCAGGTGTGTCTGTTTAACTACTTAATGCATATAATCAAAATAAAATCCCTGAAAAGTGCACTAGCTGTATGCTATTTTTTATATCTACTTCTATATCTGAGACATACTTTTCACATTCTTATTTTAAATCGTGTTAAACATTTTTTAGCAAATGATGTTAAATCATTTTTGCATCTTTGTCCTCTGTAAATTCTGTCCAATCTGAAAATTTGCATGTAGCCAAATATGTATTCTATAGCTATAGGCTAAACAATTGCAAGTATGAAGGAGGCTCTGAAACAAGAACAAAAACAATTTTAATTTCAGGGAGTAATCAACTTTAAGTCTTATTGCAACACTCATATCATGACTTACTGGAATTCTGTAACTATCTCCAACCTATACAATTGTTCTAGTTTTTTTTTTTTTTTTTAAAAGCAATACAGGATCTTCTCTTGCTAATTGTAATCTGGAGATTTTTATTTTCACTTAGCTTTTGTAAGTTTTTGTAAGCACAGTTTTTCCCCTCATGTTTGGGAAATGCATTTGGTAAAATATCCGCTTAAATACTGATAGTTATAATTTTATGATAAAATTATACATGTGATAAAATACTCTGGGTTCTGTACTGAACTAGTTATCACCCCCACTCTTCTTCTGACTCTTCAAAGCAACAAGATCCTGCTTAGACTTTAAGAGCCAGTAATCTTTTTTTGATATTTTATTTGATAGCATAGACTATACTATCAGATAAATAAAATATTAATTTATTTATGACAAAGTCATATCAAATTATAGCCTTCAGAAGTACTAAAACAATAATTTCTGACTCCAGAGTCACACATAATATTATGGTTATCAGCATATTTCATAAATTAGAGTACAAAGAACTTGTACCATGTTCATATGTAAGGATGCTTTATTTTCCCTTTCACCACAAAAGGGTAATATTCTGTTAAAGTCTTACATAATAATAATTAGCAAAAAAGTCTTACTTAATTTTTTTACATTTTTATTATTTGTAAGTTTAAATACTTAAATATTTGAATGAAAAATGTCTATCTCTATTTAAAATATATTTAAAATATATTGTTTACTTTAAAAAAATCTCAGAAGGTTAATATTATATTGAATGGTAAGAGAGTTTTACATATGCTACAAATATTGATGCTTTGGATTTTATATTTATTTTTACTCATTTATCTTTTAAAGTTGATTAATGTCAGTTTATGATTTTATTTATGGTTTATGCATTTCATTTCATTCTTAGAAGCACCTACCCCTTACCAATATTTTTAATTGTATATAATTCCTTTAAATTATTTATGCATGTACTCTAAGATTTTCATTTTTATGACTTTATAAGTAGTACAAGATATGAGATAAAGATTTTTTCCAAGTATTTTCTTAACATATGTTTCCTATTCTATTGATTAAATTTTCCTTTTTTTCTTGGGACGTAATTCTTTCTCTGTAAAGGACAGTTTCTTTATTCTTCATGCCACTATATAAGGAATGGCAAAAACTGCACCCCTTTTTTTGACTAAGTTGCTTGTGCTATATTAATTATTCAGGGTGAACTTTAAAACTAGCTCATCTGGTTTTATAAAACTTCTTATAAAGTTAGAAATTTGATTCAAATTATATGAAATTTTAGAAAAAAAGTTATGGTGGTGGAATGCAATGGCTTTATACATCTGGCTGTGCTTGAATTCTTCCTTCATCCCTCTGTACATGTATGAAAGCAGCAACTTGAGCTCCTTCTCTGTCTCAATTTCCCTACCTTAACTTAGGGATCACATTAACATCTCTGCCTTACAGGACTGCTGAGAGTAATACATGCATTAATCAATATAAGTCAACGAGTTTAATTTCCACCACAGACCAAGCATTCAGTAAAGGTTAGCTGTTATCATTATTACAAATTATTCTCATACTAGGCTTTTTTCATTTAGTAACATAGGCTATCCATACAAACTACTTTTGTGTCCCTCAGTGGTTTGTAGTTTTCTGTCTAAAGATTTCTGAATATTGCTCATGACTTTTAGTCTAATTATTTTATTATTTAATTGAATTTATTTATTAAATCTTTTCTGCTATATTTTCTGATTTTTTTAATAGAAAAAAATTATTTTAAATTAATTGGAATACTATAGCTCCCTTACTTCCTAATTACAGCAACTGTATCTGTAAGAATATTTTTAAAAATCACATTGCCTGTAAACAATAAAATATTTTCCTGCTAATTTTTATGTTTTTCTCTATCATGTTTTCATATTAAATTTTATAGGTGTTCTGCAACAATTTAAAGTGATAATGGATGATAGACACCATTGACTAAACTCTGATGTTAATGAAAATTAATTTATATTTTATTGTATGAATGACATGGCTTTAAGAGATACTTTAAGAAAATACTTTAAGAGATACTTTAAGAAAAGTTTTTAAGAAAGTATTTTCTATTTGTATATGTAATAAGTAATCAAAATTCAGAAAATGTGTTGTTAGGTATTATTCAGAGCACTTTATTTTTGGCAATATTTATTTATTTTTCAAATTTCTACAATAATTATTTATCCAGTGAATATTTCTTATTTTTTTTGACTTATTTTGATAGTTTCCAAATTGTGATTTAAAATTAAGGGGGAAAAAGCTAAAATATATTGAGGTGATTATACAAGAGGCACTGCTCAAAGCATTTTACTCATTCTCTAACATCTAATCCTGAGGCCGGTACAATAATAATATTCTCCATTTCACTGATGAAAAAATTGAGTCCAAGTTAAAATAACCTGCTCATGAATAAATATGCTTTTATAGATTTAAATATAAAATATTCCAAGCAATGCCTAAAATTACAAATTACACAAATAATGATCTACATAAAATATGTATACACAAAATCATGTCTTTTAGCAGAAAATGAAAACTGAAATTAAATTGCAAATTAAGTTGCCTACTCTTCAGTTTTAATCAGGTGATTTTAATTTCAATTAGTGTACTTAAGCTTTTTTTCATTGGTATGAAATATTGAAATAACTCATTCAAAACTAATGTTTTGTCTACTTTTATATGGTTTGTATTATCACCTGTCATTTCCTCTATGCCAAGCATTAATAGGTATAATACGTCAATATTAGCTGAGCCACATGCTAAGCCAGAATTTTGTAAATATCTGAAGAAATCTTTATATAATATGTGCAGAAAAAAATCATGTTTATTAACTATGAAATTTTCATTGTGTATTTATTCTATTACTTATAAGACAATCAGGAAATACCTAACATTTGATGAATATCATTATGTCCATGTCCCCAAATATCTCATTATTGATAAGTCTGAATTCTGACTGTACTACTTATAATATATGAAACCATACTCTTTTGCGGGATAGAGTGCAAGTGTCATTGAACTGAAAGTCCATGGAACTTTTTCTGCTATTGATCAAGGTAGAACACTGATAGTTAGCTGGTAGATATACTTTTACACAATGGGATACAAGAAGCAAAGGGCAGTGATCCCTATGAAGAGTGAAACAAACAAGCTGAGGTCTACAATTACCTCAAGTTACTATATGGAGAGATTCTCTAGGGCAAGGACAAAGAGGGAAACCCCAAACAGATCCTGTCAGTCGCCATGAATTGAAGAGAAAAAGCTGAAGGTTCAGCTTGGCCAAGCTGCTAGAATTTTCAGGACAGATGGCAGGAAAGCAGAGTAGTGCACTAAGAGGAAAGAGATGCAGACAGATCATGTTAAGAAAAGCTACAGAAGGTTCCATTGAGGTCTTCAGCTGAGAACTGATCAGCATCAACATGTAAAGTAACTATAGGTGCTAGACAATGAACCACCAAAAAAGAACACATAGAAGATGCCCCAGTGCTCACAAAAGACTAGAAATAGTGTGTGTTCCAACCAGCAATTTGGGGAAAAACCTCATAATACATGAAATATTGGACAGAGTATTCAAAAGGTATTGTCTCCATTGTAGGGCAAAATTATCCCTAGACTAAAGGCTGCTCTGTTCTTGCCAGATTAGATAGATACAGAGATACATAGATAGATACAGAGATACATAGATACATAGATACACAGATACATAGAGCTAGACAGCCTGAAAAGTATCAAACTGTTCCAAGTAATTTAACTGCATCCAAGAACAAAGCACAGAAATATTTAAAGGATTACAAAAGTATCCAGAAACCAGTAAAGTAAATAAGAATAACTGGAAACCAGTAAAAACTCCAGGCACTCAAAGACACTGGAAAATATGACCCATAATGGGAAAAAACAATGTAAGAGAACCAGACACAGATGATGACTTATTCAATTAAAATTGCCCTGAAAAAAAAACTAAACAGAAATCGTTTTTACTTTAATGAAAATCTGACTATTATAACTACATCCCTTGCTGCAGTTTAAAGAATAAACAAATAATAAAATGACTTACTTTTCATATTGCAACCTAACATTTAGGTCCCCTTTATCCCGTGGAGAAACTTCATTCTGTACTTCTTCCAAGGGCTATGAAATTCGAAATCCACCCACTCCTGAGATTTCTTCAAGTAACCAAAGGGTGATTTTTCTCCTGCCTTTCTCTTCCTCCAAGTTTGACTATGCTGTGCAGTAAATGGACCAGATGTTCAAAATTCATTCCCTTGAATGGCTGACAAATGCCATCCTTAATCCAAGAATTTCAGAAATTTTGCAAAAATTTTGAAGATTTTAAGGTAAACAAAGGGACATGAGGAAAAATTTTGTGGCCTTCTGACACCACCAAAGTCCTTGTTCTGCTTTTCTCCACCATCTAACCTCTTTACTCCATCCCTTCTAGAATGACCTTGGTGGCTCCAAATTCTATGTCTGCTTTTCCCACATGTTCCCCTAGATGCAAACTCATACTCAGCAAAAAACTCAGCAAAATAATAATAATAAAGGAACTTTACAGTATGGATATGCTCATTTGTCTCTTATCTGCCCTCAGAGCAGTTACACATGTGCCTTATAAAAACGTAGGGTAATACCTAACAAATACCCTTAACATCACTATCTCAGTCTAGTTTTAATAGTTTGCCTTTTCAGATGATTTTACATGAATATCCCACTAAACATATGTACATTTATTCTGATTTTTCATTTAATTTTTTAAGAATGATCCCTTATTATTAAATGCATTTGGGGAGACTAATTGTATGGGCTCCAGAATACTTCATCAGGCATTTTGGAATACAACCTTAAATCATATATATTTAGAATCATGTCTCAGGAGCTGTGTGCTCAAATATTGGAGTATTTTTCTTGGGAATGTTAGAGTTATCCTCCAAGGAAAATTATCTCGTACAATCATCAACACAACTGCAATCTGTGACAAGCCAGGCACCATGATGTTCTATTATTTCATTATCTAATATTTACAATACTATTGTGGGTGGTCTGTATTATATCCATTTCTTGCATGATGGACCTGAGGCTCATAGCTATTAAGCAAAATGCTCAAGACAGAATCAGTTTCAAACCTGTCCTCCTGACATAAAATCCCACAATAATGGTGTGTTTATATTTTTTCCCCAACATGGTATGATTGATGTGTATATGTGCATTTTAAGTGTTTGTTAGTTTTATCTTCATCTTAGGGATATTCAATTTGCCTAATCAGTTACACAAACTTCAAGGACGGTTAGTATTTATTCAAATGTCCATAACTTAGATAGAAGTACTATCAGTGTAGTCTTTTTCTTGGATCATCACCAGCAGTCTTAACGAGGTCTTAACTAAACCTAATGATGTTACAGACATTGGATATCATTAGCAAAATGAGTGGCTTACTTAATTAGTAAAATGGATGTGAGATATGAGTTTCTTTGGCAAATGCAATAGGTGTTCAAAAGCTGTGAACTGACTGGAAATACTGTAGAGTTACATTGTTTATTGCACATAAAAATGGGTTTAGGTCAGTTGGTGAAAATTAATCATACAACATACTGCTACAATGTGGAACTTAATGATAGGTTAAAAAATGTAATTCTTTTAGTTTATTTCCATGTGCCGTTTTTCACACAAATTTCTGGAAAGAAACTACAGATCAATTTTTAAAGTTTTCAGCAATTTACCACAAAGAAAACTTTTCCCCATTTCCATTAATTTGTGTGGCTGATTTCATGGTTTTTTTTTTCTTTTTTAATTTATTTTTGGGTGCGATTTGGAGGCTCTCCAACAGACTGAACACATCTCAGTATGTACGATGATTCCTAAATCCTCTTCTTAAGGTTGTTCTAACAACTCAAGGACTACATATAGTTCCTTGAGTTGTATGTCATACATGTTCTATAATTACCAAGTATTTTTCTGTTGGATCACATATTATCATATGGAGATATCAAAATATTCTTATACACATATAGTAATATCTTCCATTAAAAAATAAAATATTATAAATTATTTCAAATCTCTATTCCTTCTTAAAGCTGAATATCTTACACAAGTTTTCAATGATTCATTTTTATCTTCTTTTGAAATCTTCAAAGATAAAGCATATTTTCCCCATAGCACAATTTTATTTTCTACCTGAATAATTTAGGCATATATCTTTATTTCTGGAATAAATAAAAGTCTTTTTGATTTGGTTTTGTGTACTTTTGGCTCAAAAATACTTTTAACTCAATTTGTCTTTTATAATGCTTTTCTTCCATTGAATTTCTATTATTCATGAGTAAGATACATTATTCACATCAAAATCTATTCTCCCCTCATTTCAATCAGTTTTGCATTTTTTTCTTAATTAAGGGTAAACTCCAGAAGTTTATTCTCCACATAATTAAATGTTTTCTATTATGTCTATTTAACACTTAGCATAATAACTTTTATAGCATAACACCTTTAGCATACTATTTTTCCCTCTATTATTTGGTTTCTTTCTAAACACACACACATATGTCACACATACACACACACACACACACACAAACTGGACACTGTTTATGTCCAACTCTCAGATATAAGTAAAGACTAAATTCCATGTAGATAGCATGCACTAATTTTTGTGTCCCAAACAGAGTATTCTACTCACATCACATAGTCTTCTGTCAAGCTAATAGTGAACTCAAAAAATCTATACTTCCTGGAATGCCTTGCTACCAGAATGTTTTAGATTTAGGATTTTTTGTTTGTGTGCTCATTATTTTTTGCTTTATTTATTTAGTTAGTTATTTTTTGTTTTGATTGGCATTTGTTACTGCATATTATGGAAACACCATTGCCTTAAGATATAATGTGCCCCTACAAGACCAATTCTATGTATCAATCTAGCACTTATTTGTTTTTTATTTGAACCTGCTACCTTTTATTTGAGATAGAAATTAGAATTACTTTGTAAATTGGGAATGCATTTTGATTGAAATCAAAATGACAACCGTGTTAGTTATTTGTTTCTTATAGACCCCAAACCTTTTAAACCAGGTTGGTGACCATGGGATGAAGGGGCATTAAATGTTACAATATCTTGCTTTCTCTCTGTGCAGCAGATCTCCTCTGTTTGCTGAAAAAGTTACTAATTATTTTTACTAATTATTTTATTCTTAACCTAGCTAATCTTCAGTTCAAGGGACATTTCTCAACATTCTGACAAAAGGAGTTTTGTCTCTTTTCTTTTTTTCAATAAATGAGTCATTTCTCAGAGTTATTTGGAAAGTGGGCTTCCATGCTAGTCCTCCATTTGGCTCAAGCTGGGACGAAGTGAGAGTGTGGCATGGACTTATATATACTACCAGATGTAAAGTAGATAGCTAGTGGGAAGCAGCCACATAGCACAGGGAGATAAGCTCGGTGCTTTATGACTGCCTCGAGGGGTGGGATAGAGAGGGTGGGAGGGAGATGCAAGAGGGAGGAGATATGGGGATATATGTATACATATAGCTGATTCACTTTGTTATAAAGCAGAAACTAACACACCATTGTAAAGCAGCTATACTCCAATAAGGATGTTAAAAAAATAAAAAAATAAAATTAAAACTCACCTTTCCATGGCAAAAAAAAAATTATTTTCTATTCTTTTTATCGATTGTTTATTGATTATTTTCATTGACAGTACTAAAGTTGAGCCACATTATAAAAGACTATGTTACAAGAATGCAATGTGCTAGAATTATACCTTGTTTTTCAAAAAAAAAAGGAGAATCTACTAGACTAGAAATTATTTCAAACAATACAAACAAGTAATTCAAAATTATATCTAGGACTGACCAAAGAACACACTTTTTTTAAAAATAAAACTATCAGTATCATGGATATAAAGGTTATTTGGCTTTTGAACTTCCTTTTCAAGTTAGTTGAGGAAAATCAGAAAAGATAAAACTTACAATGATAAGTTGAAGTCTGAACTAAAATATTTAAATAAAAACAAGCTGAAGCTGGAATTTCAATAGTAATAAAATCACCATTAGATAAAAATGAGACCAAAACAATCTGACCTACTTGAAAAATACTAAACACACCCTTAGCTAACCCTTTTAAAAAATTTTAAAGATAGGTTAAACAGAAATATTAGAAAATATTATAACACAAATGACAGATAAGTGATGGTTATAAAAAGGGCATTTACAAATCATGAAGAAAAACTCAAATTTATCTCAAAGAGGTAAAACATACATGAAAAGACAAGTCCCAGGACAGAATTCAAAATGAACAATATAACATAACAAAATGCCCAACATTTTCAGCAATCAGAGAAATGCAAATTAAAGTAAAAGTGGGATATCATTTTATACTTAGTAGATTGGCAAACATGAAATAGACAACATTTACTTCTGTCAGGGATCTGAATAAAATGTCTGTGTTTACGTACCATGTCAAAAGTATGAATCATTGCATAATTTTGGGAAAGCAACTCGATAACATTACATACCATGTCAGAAGTATGAATCATTACATAATTTCGGGAAAGCAATTTGATAACTTCTACTACAATTCAATGTAATTATATACACCATATATCATATATCATAAAATCAATCCCATAATGATACGATACCTACACATATATATGAGAATATTTATATTTACTGCAACCTATTTATAAAGAAAAAAATAAGTAAATTATTGTTGATAAAAAACATGATTAAACAAACAATGGAACATATAAACTGGTAGATATTATGCAGCCACTAACAATAATTAATTAGAGGATTATACCTAATTGATATGGTGAAATTTCCAAGGAGTTAAAAACTAACAATTGGATGTTACAGAGTAGATAGAAGTATTTGTTCCTACCTGTGGTTAGAGAGTCAATAATTTACAGGAGCTAGGACTTCCCTGGTGGTCCAGTGGTAAATAATCCTCTTTCCAATGCAGGGGACACGGGTTCGATCCCTGGTCAGGGAACTAAGATCACACATGCCGCGGGGCAACTAAGCCCACGTGCCTCAGCTATTGAACTTGTGTGTCTCAACGAGAGAGCTCACGTGCCACAAACTATGAAGCCCATGTACTCTGGAGCCTGCACACCACAACTAGAGAGAGAAAACCTGCACGCCACAACTAGAGAGAAGCCTGAGCACCACAATGAAGAACCCATGTGCCGCAACAAAAGATCTCACATGCCTCAACCAAGATCCTGCGTGCCACAACTAAGACCCTATGCAGCCAAAAAAAAAAAAGAAGAAGAAAAATAATTTACAGGAGCTTAGACAACAGGTGAGGATGGCTGTTCCAAGATTTGACTTCTATGAATTCATGGCTTGCTTTTCATAGTACGGTAAGACAAAGCCCAGAAATATAACGGTTATAGATAGTTCTTACAGGGAGTGGGATAAAAACTAGACCAACACATCACATAAACATCCTCAAGAAGAGGGCAGGTCAAAATAGCAATATTTTTAGTTAACTAGTTTTATGACACTACAACAAGCAGTAAGAGGAAGGTGTCACACCCCTCAACTAAAATTATGCCAAGCATAGTGAGTTTCTTCTTTGCTATTGGTCTTACAGCTCTCAAGTTTTCTAACAGGTATAAACTTCAGTATGAGCAGAGAGGGTTTAAAAGTGTTTTCTAGGCCTTTCTCACCTTCTGAGATGTCCCACAATCTGTCTGTGGAGTGTGTTTCTCTCTAAATAAATCCACTTCTTACCGATCACTTTGTCTCTCACTGAGTTCTTTCTGCAATGAGACATCAAGAACCTGATCTTCATTAAGTTCTGTAACCAGGTGTGTGATCTCAGTTGGAAGACTGTGGTTTTAGGCCGGGTTCGAGCCCGGGCACGTGGGTTCAAGTCCCAATCTGAGGTGCATGGTTTCAGCTGGGGCTCAGGCTGGAGGCAGCTGTCAGTTGGGGTGGGCCAGCTGGTCTCCTGGGGCACGGGGCACCATGTGGCCAGGGAGGAGGCAGAGGCCACAACACGCCCACGGGAAAGGCATGACAGAATGTTCCATCCGTGGAGCGCTCTGGTCCTCTCCCTAAAGCAGCCTCCATTCCTGTTCCTGAAAATTCTCTTTCCACTCACCTTGATCTCTTGAAAATTTATTTTCTTCCTGTCTTTGAGAGAAGCCAGGAGGCCCTTCTCTCATGGGGTCACGGTGGGGGGGAGGTGTGTGTGGAGATGGACAAGGCATTCCTGGCCTTCTAAGCTCTACCTGTGCTGGCCTTGTCTTCGTGGCAGCAGCTCGGGCTGGGGGCCAGGTCTCCAGGTATGTTACGAGCCATCAGGTTTTTGTGGGCTATCCCCAGGTCTAAAGACCACACCATGCAAAAGGTTTATGAGTGAATGTTGAGAGCATAACTATCTCATATTTGAGGAACTGTCTGGTCAAGGAATTTTTCATTAAACATCCAACAACTATTTATTGTGTACTTACCATGTCAGGCTTGGTTGTAGCTCTAGAGGGATTTCAGAGAGCAAGATGAGAGCAAGACACAAATCTCTGCCTACCCTCATAGAATGGAAGGAGATAAGCAATAAACAAAAGAGGGAAAAAAAGTGTTTTCTAGCTTCGGACAAATTAGTAAAGAAATGGTAGAGGACACGTCATGTTTTACTAGAAGTTCTATTTCAGATATAAAATATCTATAAAAGCTAAATAAAGTTTTCTCTTTTTAAAACTTTGTATGAAAGATGTTAATTACTAAAACTAGAAACAGAATTCTACTTTCCAGCATTTGTAAAAATGACATAGAAATGTTAAAGATAAGTAACAAACAAATCCAAAAAAAGAGAAAAAACAGGATTTTTTTTTTTTCCTCCAGTGAAACAGTAAATGAAATTTGGAATGAGGTCATTTTTAACTTATCTTTTTTGGTCAAAAGTTTTTTTTTTTTTTTTTTTTTTAACTTGTAAATCTCATTGTTGCCAAAGTTGAGGGCAAAAATTGGTGTGGTCTTTCTGGAGGAAATATTGGCAATATATTTAAATGTTTAGTATCATTAACCATCAGTTTTATTCCCAGAAATTTAGCCTAAGGCAGTAATAAAAATTATGGGCCAAGATTTACTTACAAAGATGTTCATGACTTTATAATTGATTTATAGTTCCAGAAAACCCAAAATTAATGTTAATAAAAATAAGGAAATTCAATATTGTGGTTCATCTATAAAATATTAAAAATCAATTCAAAAATATAATGGTTTGGACAAAATTTAAAAGGTAATGCTAATTACCTTATAAATTCAGAGAACTGATTTTATTTAAATTCATGTGCGCATGCACAGAATAAGTCTGGAAAAGATGTATAGAGTTATGGTTGTATTCAACAGAAGGTAGTTTTGATTGTTTTTAATATTTTAAAAATCTTTTCCCAAGAGTACATATAACTTTTGAAATTATAAAAATGTTATTTGTGAAAAATGAAGATTCAGATTTGGCATCTCAATTCAAAATTCTCAACATCAAAAGGCTATTTTGTGTGATTTTATTTTCAGTCATGTCTCTTTACTGATGTTTAAAGCGGCTGTGGCTAGCATTTCCCTACCTTTGATAAGCTTTTCCTTTAGACCATTTGAGGTACAGTGAATATTTTTTTTTAGCTTATCTCACATTAAAGTGTGAGGTATCCTTGTGGGATTTAAAAGCCACAAAACTTTATAAACATCAGAATTACTTCCACATTAAAGGACTAAACGCAGCAGGATACTACTGTAGGCTCAGGGAATGACTTAGTCACTGAATTGAAATGGAATACTCCCCCCAGGTGATTTAGAAAATGTCATAATCTTTTCAATATGATGAACTGAACAGGCTTAGGGAGATCAAGGTAAAAGCCAGTTTGGAGGCTAAAAGGTGCAATCACCACAATTTGAACTTTTAATCTGAAAGACCTTCAATTTCCTCTCCCATCGGCATCTACGGGATTGCTTAACTATAGGATTCGTCTAATTCCAGCTCAACTATTTGAAGGTACTTTAAAAGCATCTGTAAAGCATTGGGATCATTGAAGAAGCTAACAGATTTGGGCATTCAAAGTCTCTGAACGCTAGCATCACAGATTGTAACTTTTAAGTACCTTCATGCTTCAAATATAAGGATAGGCCCCCTTAAGATTATTGCCAATAAAGACATAAATGTCAAAATCTGTTAGACACTTATAGGACTGTTGTAATTGATGTTATGTGGATAAGACTGAGTAGACTGATGTATGAAATTTGTGATCTTTCGGATGACAGTGTTCAACTGCTATAACTGTGACCCAGAATCCTTTAATTGGAACCATAAACTTAGCAAGTCAAATGAAAGTGAAAAATAGCAGCCTTTCAGGGGACACAGATTAAGGATCAATGTGCAAGTCTTAGAAAAATACAGTAGGCTGCAGTGACTGACAGGGAGGTCCCATTTCAAAACATGGGTAAAAGAGCTCCCTCTGAAGCACAGAACCTGCATACAAAGACATAAAGGGATTTCACCAAATTGTCAGGAAAATGGAGTGTCAGGCACATTGTCAAACTCCGGAAAACTAGCAAAGAACATCTGTGTGGTTAAGATAAAGTTCTGCTTCAAAATTAGGAGACTGTGCCAATGACAGACAGAACATGGAAAAATGCCATTTGGACAAAAGGAAAAATGGATTCTAGGATTATAGGAAATACATGTACTAAAGAAAAATGCCAAACTATCACTCTATAGGTTCCCATGCAAATTAATTTGAATTTTTAGATATTTTTAGGGAATACAGAGAAGTAGGACATAGACTCTATTCATGCAATTCTAGTTCAGAATACATACACCATTATTTCTAGCAGTGAATCCATACAAATAAGACCTAATGTTAAAATTTTATTACTTTTCAAATACATTTTAGGTGCTACTTTAAAAGTATTCATTTTTTTAATCCTCACCACAAACCTGTATCACTGATTTCTCCATTTTAAAAATCAGCAAAAAGGCAAAGAGATATTAAGTAATTGGTGTGATGTCATGCAGATAGTAAGTGGGAGAGTCGGGAGTTAAATCCAGGCAGTGTGATTTCACTGCCCACAGGCTAATCAACACACTAGCATCCCCACTCTGAGGAGACATAATAAAGCCCGTCTTCACTCTGCCAGAATCAGTATCCAGCATCAAAATACACTGGCTGTGAGAAAAAGAAACTGAATTACTGAGAACCTGTTTGACTCTAGATTTCATACTGTCTGGTATGTGTAGATGTCATTATCTTTGATAATATCCAATTACTATATTACTTACATGGTATTTCTATGCACAATGTAGTACCTGCAGACACACACACACAGTCCTTACTTATTCTTTCCCCATGTTGTGCTAGCTCAGTGGTTCTCACACTTAAAGTGCATAAGAAATACAAGGGAGCCTTTTATATAAACACATTTTGATCTGTCTTATTCTAAGAAAATTAGATTCAGAAGGCATGAGGTAGATAAAAGAATTTGCATTTTTAACAAATTCCCAGATAATGGCAAGACTGCTGATACAGGGATCTCACTGACCAGTGTTCTAGCAGAAAACTCTCCAACATTTATCTTTCTCCAAGGACATTCAGGACATTTTTTTAGTTCTGATTCTTCATGGTTGTTAACTCACGATATCTAAAATTGCCCCCTTTACATTTCTGAAAAATCAGGCCCAAGGTTCATTCATCAGGCAATGGTATTCATGTTTGCCTGTGTTTATTTTTGGTTAAGGCAAACAATGTATGAAACAATTAGTATCCAGCATGGCCTCATGTAATTTTTTTTAAACATCTTTATTGCAGTATAATTGCTTTGCAATGTTGTATTAGTTTCTGCTGTATAACTAAGGGAATCAGCTATATGTACACATATATCCCCGTAAACCATCCCTCTTGTATCTCCCCTCCCACTCTCCCTATGCCGCCTCTCTATAGAGGTGGACACAAAGCACCGAGCTGACCTCCTTGTGCTATGAGGCTGCTTCCCACTAGCTATCTATTTTACACTTGGTAGCGTATATACATCCATGCCACTCACTCACTTTGTCCCAGCTTACACTTCCCCTCCCCATGTCCTCAAGTCCATTCTCTCCATCTCCGTCTTTATTCCTGTCTTGCTCCTAGGTTCATCAGAACTTTTTTTTTTTTTTTTAAGATTCCATATATATGTGTTAGCATACGGTATTTGTTTTCCTGTTTCTGACTTACTTCACTCTGTATGACAGACTCTAGGTCCATCCACCGAATTACAAATAAATCAATTTCGTTTCTTTTTATGGCTGAGTAATATTCTATTGTATATATGTGCCACATTTTCTTTATCTATTCATCTGTCTATGGACACTTAGGTTGATCACATCTCCTAGCTATTGTAAACAGAGCTGCAATGAACATTGTGGTACATGTCTCTTTTTGAATTATGATTTTCTCCGGTATATGCCCAGTAGTGGGATTGCTGGGCCATATGGTAGTTCTATTTTTAGTATTTTAAGGAACCTCCATACTGTTCTCCATAGTGGCTGTATCAACTGACATTCCCACTAACAGTGCAAGAGGGTTCCCTTTTCTCCACACCCTCTCCAGCATTTGTTGTTTGTAGATTTTTTGATGATGGTAATTCTGACCAGTGAGAGGTGATACCTCATTGTAGTCCTGATTTGCATTTCTCTAATGATTAGTGATGTTGAACATCCTTTCATGTGTTTGTTGGCAATCTGTATATCTTCTTTGGAGAAATGTCTCTTTAGGTCTTCTGCCCATGTTTGGATTGGGTTGTTTGTTTTTTTGATACTGAGCTGCATGTGTTGCTTGTATATTTTGGAGATTAATCCTTTGTCAGCTGCTTCATTTGCAAACATTTTCTCCCATTCTGAAGGTTCTCTTTTCGTCTTATTTATGGTTTCTTTTGCTGTGCAAAAGTTTTAAGTTTCATTAGGTCCCATTTGTTAATTTTTATTTCCATTTGTCTAGGAGGTGGGTCAAAAAGGATCTTGCTGTGATTTATGTCATCAAGGGTTCTGCCTATGTTTTCCTCTAAGAGTTTTATAGTGTCTGGCCTTACACTTAGGTCTTTAATCCATTTTGACTTTATTTTTGTGTATGGTGTTAGGAAGTGTTCTAATTTCATTCTTTTACATGTAGCTGTCCAGTTTTCCCAGCACCACTTAGCGAAGTGGCTGTCTTTTCTTCACTCTATTCTTACCTCCTCTGTCAAAGATAAGGTGACAATATGCGCGTGGGTTTATCTCTGGGCTTTCTATCCTGTTCCATTGATCTATCTTTCTGTTTTTGTGCCAGTACCATACTGCCTTGATTACTGTAACTCTGTAGTAAAGTATGAAGTCATGGAGCCTGATTGCTGAAGCTCCGTTTTTCTTTCTCAAGATTGCTTTGGCTATTTGGGGTCTTTTGTGTTTCCATATAAATTGGAAACTTTTTTGTTCTAGTTCCATGAAAAATGCCACTGGTTGTTTCACAGGGATTGCATTGAAACTGTAGATTCCTTTGGGTGCTATAGTCATTTTTACAATGTTGATTCTTCCAATCCGAGAACATGGTATATCTCTCCACCTGTTTGTATCATCTTTGATTTCTTTCATCAGTGTCTTATAGTTTTCTGCATACAGGTCTTTTGTCTCCTTAGGTAGATTTATTCCTAGGTATTTCATTATTTTTGTTGCAATCGTTAATGGGAATGTTTCATTAATTTCTCTCTCAGGTTTTCATAATTAGTGTATAGGAATGCAAGAGATTAATGTGCATTAATCTTTTTTTTTTTTTCTTTTTGCGGTATGCGGGCCTCTCACTGCCGCGGCCTCTCCCGTTGCGGAGCACAGGCTCCGGACGCGCAGGCCCAGCGGCCACGGCTCACGGGCCCAGCCGCTCCGCGGCATATGGGATCCTCCCAGACCGGGGCACGAACCCGCACCCCCTGCATTGGCAGGCGGACTCTCAACCACTGCGCCACCAGGGAGGCCCGTGCATTAATCTTATACCCTGCTACTTTACCAAATTCATTGATTAGCTCTAGTAGCTTTCTGGTAGCATCTTTAGCATTCTCTATGTATATTATCATGTTATCTACAAAGAGTGACAGTTTTACTTCTTTTCTGATTTGGATTCTTTTCATTTCTTTTTCTTCTCTGATAGCTGTGGCTAAAATTTCCAAAACTATGTTGAATAATAGTGAGAGTGGGCAACATTGTCTTCTTCCTGATCTTAGAGGAAATGGTTTCAGGTTTTCACCATTGAGGACAATGTTGGCTGTGTGTTTGTCATTTATGGCCAATACTATATTGAGGTAAGTTCCCTCTATGCCTACTTTATGGAGAGTTTTTATTTTAAATGGGTGTTGAATTTTGTCAAAAGCTTTTTCTGCATCTATTGAGATGATCATATGGTTTTTCTCCTTCAGTTTTTAATATGGTGTATCACGTTGATTGATTTGCGCATATTGAAGAATCCTTGCATTCCTGGGATAAACCCCACTTGATCATGGTGTATGATCCTTTTAATGTGCTGTTGGATTCTGTTTGCTAGTATTTTGTTGAGGATTCTTGCATTTATGTTGATCAGTGATATTGACCTGTAGTTTCCTGTCTTTGTGACATATTTGTCTGGTTTTGGTATCAGGGTGATTGTGGCCTCGTAGAATGAGTTTGGGAGTGTTTCTCCCTCTGCTATATTTTGGAAGAGTTTGAGAAGGATAGGTGTTAGCTCTTCTCTAAATGTTTGCTAGAATTCAGCTGTGAAGCCATTTGGTCCTGGGCTTTTGTTTGTTGGAAGATTTTTAATCACAGTTTCGATTTCAGTGCTTGTGATTGGTCTGTTTATATTTTCTATTTCTTCCTGGTTCAGTCTTGGAAGGTTGTGTTTTTCCAAGAATTTGTCCATTTCTTCCAGGTTTTCCACTTTATTGGCATGTAGTTGCTTTTAGTAGTCTCTCATGATCCTTTGTATTTCTGCAGTGTCAGTTGTTACTTCTTTTTCCCTTCTAGTTCTGTTGATTTGAGTTTTCTTCCTTTTTTTCTCGATGAGTCTAGCTAATGGTTTGTCAATTTTGTTTACCTTCTCAAAGAACCAGCTTTTAGTTTTATTTATGTTTGCAATTGTCTCCTCCATTTCTTTTTCATTTATTTCTGATCTGATCTTTGTGATTCCTTTCCTTCTGCTAACTTTGGGTTTTTTTTTTTTTTGTTATTCTTTCTCTCATCGCTTTAGGTGTAAGGTTAGGTTGTTTATTTTGAGATTTTTCTTGTTTCTTGAGGTAGGATTGTATTGGTATAAACTTCCCTCTTTGAATTGCTTTTGCTGCATCCCATAGGTTTTGTGCCATCATGTTTTCACTGTCATTTGTTTCTAGGTATTTTTTTTTTTTTTTTTTTTTTTTTTCTTTTTGCGGTATGCGGGCCTCTCACTGTTGTGGCCTCTCCCGTTGCGGAGCACAGGCTCCGGACGCGCAGGCCCAGCGGCCATGGCTCACGGGCCCAGCCGCTCCGCGGCATATGGGATCCTCCCAGACCGGGGCACGAACCCGTATCCCCTGCATCGGCAGGCGGACTCTCAACCACTGCGCCACCAGGGAGGCCCTGTTTCTAGGTATTTTTTGATTTCATCTTTGATTTCTTCAGTGATCTCTTGGTTTTTTGGTAGCATATTGTTTAGCTTCCATGTGTTTGTATTTTTTACAGTTTTTTTCCTGTAATTGATATCTAGTCTCATAGCATAGTGGTCGGAAATGATACTTGATATGATTTCAGTTTTCTTAAATTTACTGAGGCTTGATTTGTGACCCAAGATATAATCTATCCTGCAGAATGTTCCATAAGCACTTGAAAAGAAAGCGTATTCTCTTGTTTATGGATGGAATGTCTTATAAATATCAATTAAGCCCATCTGGTCTAATGTGTCATTTAAAGCTTGTGTTTCCTTGTTTATTTTCATTTTGGATGATCTGTCCATTGGTGAAACTGGGGTGTTGAAATCCCCAGCTGTTATACTGTCGAGTTTTTATGGTTGTTAGCATTTGCCTTATATATTGAGGTGCTTCTATGCTGGATACATAAATATTTACAATTGTTATATCTTCTTCTTGGATTGATCCCTTGATCATGATGTAGTATCCTTCTTTGTCTCTTATTATAGTCTTTATTTTAAAGTTAATTTTTTCTGATATGAGAATTGCTACTCCAGTTTTCTTTTGATTTCCATTTGCATGGTGTATCTTTTTACATCCCCTCACTTTTAGTCTATATGTGTTCCTAGGTCTGGAGTGGGTCTCTTATAGATAGGATTCATATGGGTCTTGTTTTTGTATCCATTCTGCTAGTCTATATCTTTTGGTTGGAGCATTTAATCCAGTTACATTTAAGGTAGTTATCAATATGTATGTTCCTTTTACTATTTTCTTAATTGTTTTGGGTTTGTTTTTGTAGGTCTTTTCCTTCTCTTGTGTTTCCTGCCTAGAGAAGTTCCTTTAGCATTTGTTGTAAAGCTGGTTTGGTGGTGCTGATTTCTCTTAACTTTTGCTTGCCTGTAAAGGTTTTAATTTCTCCATTGAATCTGAATGACATCCTTTCCGGGAAGAGTAATCTTGGTTGTAGGTTTTTCCCTTTCAGCACTTTAAATATGTCCTGCCACTCCCTTCTGTCTTGCAGAGTTTCTGCTGAAAGATCAGCTGTTAACCTATGGGGATTCCCTTGTATGTTATTTGTTGCTTTTCCCTTGCTGCTTTTAATATTTTTTCTTTGAATTTAATTTTTGATAGTTTTATTAATATGTGTTTTGGTGTGTTTCTCCCTGGATTTATCCAGTATGGGATTCTCTGTGCTCCCTGGACTTGATTGACTATTTATTTTCACATGTTAGGGAATTTTTCAACTATAATATCTTCCAATATTTTCCCAGACCTTTTCTTTTTCTCTTCTTCTTCTGGGTCCCCTATAATTCTAATGTTGGTGCATTTACTGTTGTCCCAGAGGTCTCTGAAACTGTCCTCAATCCTTTTCATTATTTTTTCTTTATTCTACTCTGCAGTAGTTATTTCCACTATTTTATCTTCCAGGTCATTTATCAGTTATTTTGCTTCAGTTATTCTGCTACTGATTCCTTCTAGAGAATTTTTAATTTCATTTATTGTGTTGTTCATTGTTTGTTTGATCTTTAGTTCTTCTAGGTCCTTGTTAAACGTTTCCTGCATTTTCTCCATTCTATTTCCAAGATTTTGGATTATCTTTACTATAATTACTCTGAATTATTTTTCAGGTAGACTGCCTATTACCTCTTTATTTGCTTGGTGTGGTGGGTTTTTACCTTGCTCTTTCATCTGCTGCATAATTCTCTGTCTTCTCATTTTGTCCTGGATCACAGGACCCTGGCAGTGGCGTGCTGCACAGGCTCCCAGGGCCGTGTGTGTGAATAGTGACCTGAACTTGCACACCAGAGTTTTGGTGGCTGCAGCATCAGCATTAGTGTTTCATGCCTATCTCCAGTGTCCAAGCTGAAAGCCATGGCTCGTGCCTATCTCTAGAGCTACTTTAGGCAGTGTTCTGCCTTCTGTGTGCAGATGCAGAAGGAATCCCCTCTCCTTGTGCACCCCGAAACAATGGTCTCTTGACACATAGGCAAGTCTAGACTTTTTCCCGGACTCCCTACCGGCTAGCTGTGGTACACTAGACCTCTCAGGCTGTGTTCACACCGCCAACCCCAGTCCTCTCCCTGGGATCTGAACTCCAAAGCCTGGGACTCAGCTCCCAGCCCCCACCTGCCCCGGTGAGTGAACAGATAAGCCTCTCAGGCTGGTGAGTGCTTGTCAGCACCGATCTTCTGTGAAGGAATCTGCTTTGCCCTCTGCACCTCTCTTGCTGCACTCTCCTCTGTGGCTCTGAAGCTTCCCCTCCTCCCACCACCCATCTCCACCAGTGAAGGGGCTTCCTAGTGTGTCAAAACATTTCCTCCTTCACAGCTCCCTCCGAGAGGTGCAGGTCCAGTCCCTGTTCTTTTGTCTCTATTGTTTCTTTTTTCTTTTGCCCTACCCAGGTACATGGGGATTTTCTTGCCTTTTGGGAAGTCTGAGGTCTTCTGCCATCGTTCAGTAGGTGTTCTGTAGGAGTTGTTCCACATATAGATGTAGTTTTGATGTATTTTTGAGGAGGAAGGGGATCTCCACGTTTTACTCCTCCGCCATCTTGAAGGTCCCCCCTCATGTAACTTTTAAGTGAGTTCATATCATGAGGTTATTATCAAAGTTCTTGTTATTTTTCTATTAATGCTTCACTGATTAACTCTTACCTTCTAGATGTCTACCCTATTCCTTTTATATATATTATACTCTTGGAATATTTTCCAGTGTGTTTTCCTTGTTCATTTATTTATTTCTGCCACTTTTTCTTTACTTTTGTTTACTCATCATACAATACTGGGGAAAAATAAACTATAAAGCAGCAGTCAACATGAAAAATAGGCAAAGAGGAAGGTGAAATATAATATGATCCACGACCTATCATAATAGCAAACAAAAAAAAAACCACACAACAGTCATAATCCTATATACGAAGAGACATTATGTACCTGTTGAAGTGTCAATTCAATTAAATTTTATTGGCAGAACAACAACAACAAAAAGAAAGCTTGAAAACAGGCTTATGGAGTTAGAATGAGCAAAGGAACTCAACTTGTTTCTACAAGTCTTCTGAACCCAGATTCTGGAGCAGTATACATCTGCAACCCAGAGTTCATTATAATGGGTTTATCAGATACTACATTCTTGAAAATTCAACAGTATGACAGAAAGAAAGGAACTGAAGGAGTTAGATTTTAACAGAAAAAGTGCATTAGATTTTAACAGAAAAAGTGCATTTTACAAACTAGATTTATGATAAAGAAAAACAGCTGAGCCAGATGAAGGAGGATATCATGTACTTGATAAACGCTAAACTACTTCTCAGACCCAGGCTTCCAAGACCACAGCATAATTATGACCTAGTGGCACAAATAAATTCAACTGAAAAAGCAAATAACTAAATTGGAAAGCAAAGGAAATTATGAACAAGAGATACAAAAATAACATCATTTAATTATAAAGTATACTTAAACATCATGAAAAAAAAATATATCAATAGAAAAATAAAAAGTTTGGGTCCAAAAATTGTAACTCTCTAAGGAAGAAGTAGAAATGTTCCAAATACCTAGTAATTATGTGTGTGGTATTTTACACATCTCAAATAGTGAAAGGGTAAAATATTAAAGGATAATAGCAACATTTGGCATTTACATCTTCCCAGGATTTGCAAACAGCTCTAGATTAATATTTTGAACATGCCATCATCCATTAGGTCATTGAAAGGGGTATCTTCTTAGGAAATATTTTTCTGAAGTACCCAATTCAATGGTCTCTTGTAAAAAAAATGAAAATACATGTTTTTTCTAAATCACTTGAGGTATACTGTCAATTCTCTTTACTCACAGATTTGGTCTTTAAGAATTGAAATACTCACAAAAACTGATTTGTAACCCCAAAATCAATGTTCACAACATTTTCACAGTCACCTGTGGACATGACACAGAGCTGCACAAAATGTGAGTCCCCCACAGTGCACTTTCCCAGTTGAGGTGGAGTAGGATGATGCTCTGCCTTCGCGTTGCAATTCTCATACTGTAAACAAGTCTCCTTTGTGCAGTCTATTTATTACCAATTTACACTCTGTTTTTGTGCTTTCATGAGGATTTTATTTCTGAAAAATGCCCCAAGAGCATAGTATCGAGGGTTATTGTGCTCCTAAGCACAAAAAAGCTCTGATGTGCTTTATGGGAAAAATGCATGTTAGATAAGTGTTCAGGCAAGAGTTATAGTTATAGTCTGAGTTCAATGTTAATGAATTAACAATACGCACTAAATAAGGTGTTTTTAAGCAGAAACAGACATAAAAGTATGTATTGATCAGTTGTCTAAGTGTTGTGAAGAGAGGCTCTGTAGGAACCTAACCCTGAATTTCCATGTTTGTTAATTCAGTGTCCACACAACTTGATAGAACAGAACTACCATGAATAATAAAAATTGACTATATCTCTAATTTTGTCATTTTCCTCTTTTCTTTCATTGTTTGTTTCATGTTTACAAAGTTCCTTATTTCACTTTGGAAACTGGATTTTTTCTACTCATGAAATTCACATCAAGAGCAAACAAAAATTATCAGGAGCAAAAACAATGGAATTCTAAGTACAACTGCTGACCACCTGTATATCAATAATATCTAGTGGAGGCTTAATCACAAGATTTACACTATAGGCTTAGGGACAGAATGACCACTGTACTCAGCAGGTCACTAGGATCTAGACTAGTAATCTAGCTAAATGTCCTGTACGATACCACATAAAACAGAGGACAGACTTCACCCTGAATCTTGAGAGTTAGCACTGTAAAATCACTACAAGGATTTCATCATTTTTGTTTTGCTTTATTTTTTATTGTTCAGGGAATTAAACCTAAAGAAATGCAGATTCAGCACTATCATTCCTTTTGAAATCATATTTGATACGGCAAGAATCATTGTGTTGCCCAACAGGGATTATCATTTTAATGGTAAAATTACTGTCCACATCACAGTTTTGCAAAGTGAAGCCATTGGCTGTTTTGATGGTCCCTATGGAAGTTAGTGTCAGAACTATTTTTTCCATTCAAAAACCTCATGATAAACTTGGGGCTTTGTATATTTCAGTTATTGATATGAACATCAGCTCCTTTAGGGTCTTCTGGGAATTCTATAATTTGCTGGTAGGAGCCCAAAACTCCCAGGACAGTTTAGTTCAGAATTTATAAAGATGTATTTCCAGATGCCTTCCATTTCTTGATTTACATCTCAGTCTTCACTAGGGCTTTAGAAAAGACATTAAGTAAAGGTTTTTAAATGGCTCCTGAGCATATCTCCTTTCTTCAAACAAATAAGTGAATGCATCTTAAAAGACTACTGGAAGAGCCATTTAAAACACTTCACTGTTTGACAGAAAAACCTAACAAGATACTTTGCATCTCTGGGTGTATTTTTAAAATAAGATGGTTTCTGTGAAGAATTCCATACTTAAGGGGAGTATTAGTATTCAAGGAGCATATGTTTTATCATTAATCATTAATGAGACCAAAAACACTTGCAGCAGGAAAGAATAAAGTGCTGATCTGAAGTTGAAAATCAAAATGACCATTTAAAAATGACATGAAGGCCAGAGCAAGTGAAGAAATTCAAAGGAATGTTCATAGGGCCAGTTCTTTCAGGCATTTATCATTTGCTAATGTAAGGCTCTGACCTAAATTAATCCTTTGAAATCCCATTTGCACGCCCTTCCTATCCAGTACAATTTTAATAGAAAGACGACTTGGCCACATTATCTCCCTTTCCTCCTCCTAAAACCATAGTCCTCTTCAACACTTCTATAAGTCCCAATAAGCCAAATAAATGCCCTTTAACTTTAGCAGTTTCTTTTTAGCCAAATCCCTTCCTCTGAACCTCTGGCTCATCCAGTTACATAGTTTGTAGAACTAAGCATAAATCTTCATTCACTGACGTTGTGTATTCATTTACCCTTGTAGAGAATTTAGAGCTCAATCACCAAAGCTAAGAGGAGGAACTAAGAATTTAATCTAAAAAAGCAACTATAAATATATTAAAAAATCAGCTAAGTAGGTAAGACTATGTAATTGGCTAAAAGTTTGAAATTTGAGATTAAATAAATGATGGTAATTCTAAACACTGATGCTATGCAACCACTTACATTGGAATAAGGAGGGAGAGCAGGGGAGAAAAAGAGAGATTAGGACCCAAAGAATTGATGGGGAAAAACCTATAAAAGTAAGAACAGTTCTAGCATGTGGCTCTTCAGAGGGACTAGCTGAGCTCCACGAGGGGGAAATGTCCCGGCTGCACCAGGATGTCAGACTGTGCAGATCACCACACATAATACAATGTTAAACTGCTAACTGTTAAAACTGTTCCCAGGGAAAAGTTAGGAGTTTTGCTTCAGTTATGGAGGTGGAAGACTGAGAAGGCAAGGGTGGCTGATGAGGAAATTCAGAGAAAACCCCAAAAAAGGGATTTTGAAAGCATGATGGGGTTCAGGTGCTCAGTGAGCAGTGGGGGAAGGAGAGTCAGGGTCAGGTCTTGAGAAAGTATTGCAGGTTAGGAGACAAAGTGATGAGTCATAACAAATTAAAAGAAAACAGTGGGGGTGGGGGTGGAAGGTACTATTAAAGTATAAATCAGATTTTAATTTTTATGTATAAAAATGAAAAAATAAAAACATTTATAGAATGGATTTAAAAGTGCTACTATTAATAGCATTGGTGGTACTTTTCTGTAATAGAAGAAATGAAACTCAGAATAGTAATTGAGGTCCTAGTTTATGCCAAATGCTGTGCCAAAACGTGAGCTACAATGGTGACTCAAAACAAAAATACATTCCCATCACATACTCTAGCTTATAGTCTGAGGGAGACATACTCAGACACACACATAACACATACACCACATATAATCAAACAGGAAATTTACAACTGTGACAACTGCTGAGAAAAACACATGAGGAAGATAATATGAGAGCTTATAATAACAGGTTGCCTTGAATAGTCAATAGTCTTGGAAGAGTCACTACAGCAAAAATGGTATGGCTTTATTAGGCAAAGTGGAAAAGCACCTACATTTGAAGTTGAGGGGAACAGTGGATAAGGAAAATACACAGCAGATAAGGAAAAAATAAGGATCAAATCTAGGTATCCTGAGGAATGTGTTGTTTTCACTTTATTCATAATTCAATCTGGTTGTGTCATTTATAGAAAACTGAAAAATGCTGACTTTAAGCTTTAAAGTCACTTCCATTAAGCTACTGATATACTGCTCTTCAGCCCATTTTCCCTGACCAAATTTTAGTTCCCTGAAGATCATGTGGCACAATTCATGGAATTTTTGTATTGCCACAATTGAAATATGTTTTTCCTAGTGTTTCATTAAAGTAAGGACTATTCTGAAAGTTCATGCATACATTTTTATATGACGTTAGCAGACATAATTTGCTTTTACTAGGTGAAAAAATCTTGCTCCACTCAAAAGTCAAGTATGCTGGACTTCCCTGGTGGCGCAGTGGTTGAGAGTCCACCTGCCGATGCAGGGGACATTGGTTCGTGCCCCGGTCCTGGAAGATCCCACATGCTGCGGAGCGGCTAGGCCCGTGAGCCATGGCCGCTGAGCCTGCACGTCTGGAGCCTGTGCTCTGCAACAGGAGAGGCCACAACAGTGATAGGCCTGCATACCACAAAAAAAAGAAAAAAAAAAAAAGTCAAGTATGCTACTTCTCAAAGCATGGTCAGTGACCATCTTCTCCTCAAGATGGTCAATGATCAATTGCAGATTAATTCAATTTTTCTCAGTGAGTACTCAAAAGGTGCACTCAAAAGTGTACTTTGTCGAAGCATATTCAAAAGACAATTACTGCCCACAGGTCGCTTATAGTTCAACACATGATTGACATTCTTGACAAAGAAGGGTAGGATAGAGGAACCATATGCAGTCATGCTCAATTATGTCTTATTTAAATCAGCACAAAACTGCTGTGGCATGAATCATTTAATTGTCATTTTACAGATTTGGGATCTTAACCTGGGCAAATTTAAATATTTTAACAAATACTCCATAGCTAGCAAATAGTGAATGTATCGTAAGTTCAAATGTCACAGATGATTATTTATAGAATAAGTAAATGCATATGATAATAATTTAATAAAAAAATCTAAGTATAATCTCGAGTAGTATTACGTGTTTGATGCCGTTACTTCAGGAAATTACATATAATTGAAAAAACCTTTTGAAACAGAAGGAGAAAATATTTTTGAAAATATGAAAATATTTAAAGAAGACTTTCCTCTTTGTTTTACTTCATTCAATATCTCTTCTGCTATTTTTTTTGCATATTTCTATATTGTATCAAGTAATCTATGGACTAAAAAAGGAAAAATAAAATATTCCTATAGAATCATTCTAATCAGTAGTGTAAAGTCCCCAGCTTATTTTAAATGAATCTATACATGAAGACTAGTTGTTTATTTGGTACTTTGATTCATTCATTTTGTGACAAGTAAAGCAGCTATATCTATGGGCTAGGGCAGACCCCTAACCTCAGTAAACTTACTCAGAAACCTAATAGGTTATACACATATTTAATAATTAAAATTATGGGAATAGTACTATGAACTACTATCTAGTTTTTACAGTATAATTCTGATAGCTAACAATGAATGAATATTTTTAGAAACATAGAGAAGCCTCTTGAAATCTATTTTCTCATAGCAGTCAAAATAATTTTAGCCCAAGACACCAGGGTATGTGAACTAGTGTTCAATCTATCTCCATATTATTTCTCTCTCCAGTGTACTCCCTTCTCCTCTAACTGTATTCTCTTTAGGCTGATTAATAATAATAATAGCTGTTTGCTCATAGTTGATCTCAATCCAGAATTCCTCTTGGGGTGTATCTGCAAGTGTATTTGCCCTTATTATGTTCTGGCAGAATGTGCTAGTACTTGATATTCTTCCATGACTCTGACTCCTGGGTGAAGAATAATCTTCAAGAACAGGGAAAACTTTTTTTGCAACAAAACATAGATCATGACTATGACTCCTGGGTAAATAAGAATCTTAAGGAACAGGGAAAAACAAAACAAAACAAACAAACATATACAACTATGTATAGCTCTGTGGTGACTAAGGGCCTTTATTTCAGCCTGTGAGTTGATACACCACACTAAATATTACAACTGATCGTGTGATCATTACTTGGTGAAAATCAGGAAATAAATATGGAATTCTAAGGACTATTCAGGTTTTCAGAATAATAAGACACATGATTACAGTTGAATTCAAAGAAAATAACCAGTTAAGTCTGATTCTTCTACAGGAAATGTCCATTTCTTTATATATATTTTTACTAGATTATTTAACAAAAGTATACCCTCATCCACTAAGTAAATTAGATTTTTCAGAGAATGTAAATCATGTTGAAATGTTACATTCTTGACAATGAACATGTTTAATTGAATAATAATACAAATATTTAAAACTCTTCATAGTAGAGTTTCTGTTTTTGTTTTTGTTTTAGTTTTTGGCCATGCTGCGCAGCATGGGGGATCTTATTGCCCCAACCAGGAATCGAACCTGCGCCCTCTGCAGTGGAAGTGTAGAGTCTTAACCAGTGGACGGCCATGGAAGCCCCGAGTTTCTGTTTTCAACCATTCGCTTTTCATATTTTCATTTTCTTTATACTTTATCACATGTCCTGAATTTTAATAGAAGTAAAGTGCACCAACGAGCAAGCAACACCCATGTGTCTGGCACTTTGCACATTACATTTATTTTCTCAATAATATATTGATTACAAATATTTGATAGCAATAAGAAAATTTTAAAAGTACCCTTTAAATTGACTTACCTGGTTAATTTCTTTAACAGGTAAAACATATGATATACAACATATTTAGCTAAGTGCATATACTGAAATCAATTCTATTTCCACAGATGGTACATTTTGAGGGATTATACAGTCAAATACCTCTGTTTTACTCTCAGCTCACACATCAAGGGCTCTCTGTTTGCTATTTAACTGAGGAGTCAGATCTCGGCTGAAATGTATAAAAGTATTATGTTAACTAGATTGTTTTCATAGAAGTTTATTCTAAAATAAACTTTTATATTTCCTCTCAATCTAGTTAAGGAGAAGTGGTCTATTCACTTCTTGGAGAGTCCCTAAATCTCATTTTTTCCCCCTTGAATTGAGCTGTTTCAGATTATACGTGGATTCAAAGAAAATCAGTTAAGTTCTATTTATTCTACAGGTAAATACATTTCTTTATGTGTGTGTAGTTGAACACACATATACACATCTATGTATCTTTTTTTGTTTACTAGGTTCTTTATTTCAAGCATCTTTTCTGACCACAATGGCATGGAACTAGAAATCAAAACAAAACCAAACAAAAAAAAGAAATGAGAAAAAAACAATTATGTGGAGACTAAACAATATGCTACTAAAAAAAATTAAAAAGGGTCAACCATGGAATTAAAGAGGAAATTTAAAAATACCTTGAGACAAATGACAGTGAAAACATAACTGTACAAATCTATGGAATGCAGCAAAAGCAATTCTAAGAGGGATGTTCATAGTGATACAGGCCTTCCTCAAAAAATAATAAAAATCTCAAATAAACAACCTAAGCTACCACCTAAAAGAATTAGAAAAAGAAGAACAAACAAAACCTAAAGTCAGCAGAAGGAAAGAAAAAAAAAATCAGAGAGGAAATAATAAAATAGAGATTAAAAAAAGGAATTAAAAAAATCAATAGAAAAATCAATGAAACCAAGAGTTGCTTTTTTGAAAGGGTAAACAAAATTGACAAACCTCTGGCCAGGCTCACCAAGAAGAAAAGAGAGAAAACCCAAATAAACAAAATAAGAAATGAAAATGAAAGAGGGAAATTACACCTGATACCACAGAAATACAAAGAGAATACTATAAACAATTACATGTCAACAAATTGGACAACCTAGAAGAAATAAAGTTTCCAGAAACATACAGCCCACCAAAACTGAATCAAGAAGAAATAGACAATTTGAACAGACCAATAACTAGAAGCGGAGTGGAATATATTAAAAAACCAGGGCCTCCCTGGTGGCGCAGTGGTTGAGAGTCCGCCTGCCGATGCAGGGGATACGGGTTCGTGCCCCGGTCTGGGAGGATCCCATATGCCGCGGAGCGGCTGGGCCCGTGAGCCATGGCTGCTGGGCCTGCGCATCCGGAGCCTGTGCTCCGCAACGGGAGAGGCCACAACAGTGAGAGGCCCGCATATCGCAAAAAGAAAAAAAAAAAAAAACCAAACAAACAAAGAAACAACCCCCCAAAAAAAGAAACAAAACCTCCCTGCAAACCAAAGTCCAGAAACAGATGGCTTCACTGGGAAATTATACCAAACTTACAAAGAACTTATACCAATCCTTCTCAAACTCTTCAAAAAGAGTGAAGAGGAAGGAATAATCCCAAAGTCATTCTATGAAGCCACCATCACCCTGGTACCAAAACTACACAAAGACACTACCAAAAAAGGAAATAATAGGCCAATATCTTTAATGAATATAGATGTAAAAATTCTCAAGAAAATATTAGCAAAATGAATACAACACATAAAAAAGATCATACACCATGACCAAGCTGTATTCATCCCAGGGTCACAATAACGGTTCAACATATGCAAATCAATCAATATGGTACACCGCATCAACAAAAGAAAAGACAAAAACCACATGATCATCTCAACAGATGCAGAAAAAGCATCTGACAAAACTCAACATCTATTCATGACAGAAACTCTTACCAAAGTGGATACAGAGGGAACATATCCCAACATAATAAAAGCTTTTTATGACAAACCAACAGCCAACATAATACCCAATGGTGAAAAGCTGAAAGCCTTTCTGCTAAAATCTGGAACAAGACAAGGATGCTTACTCTCACCACCTCTCTTCAACATAGTCCTGGAAGTCCTAGCCACAACAATCAGACAAGAAAAAGAAGTAAAATGTATCCACATTGGAAGGGAACAGGTAAAACTGTCATTATATGCAGATGATATGATGTTATATATGGAAAAACCCTAAAGACTCCACACAAAAAATACTAGAACTGACAAACAAATTCAGCAAGATAGCAGGATACAAGATTAACATACAGAAATTGGTTGCATTTTTTATATTAACAATGAAATATAAGAAAGGGAAAGTGGGGCCTCCCTGGTGGCGCAGTGGTTGAGAGTCCGCCTGCCGATGCAGGGGATACGGGTTCGTGCCCCGGTCTGGGAGGATCCCATATGCCGCGGAGCGGCTGGGCCCGTGGGCCATGGCCGCTGGGCCTGCGCATCCGGAGCCTGTGCTCCGCAACGGGAGAGGCCACAACAGTGAGAGGCCCGCGTACCGCAAAAAGAAAAAAAAAAAAAAACAAAAAAAGAAAAAAAAAAAAAAAAAAAAGAAAGGGAAAGTGAAAAAGAATCCCTTCTAAAATTGCATCAAAAAATACTTAGGAATAAAGCCAACTAAGGAGGTGAAAGACTAATACACTGAGAACTGTAAAACACTGATAAAGGAAATTGAAGATGATTTAAATAAACAGAAAGATATCCCATGCTCTTGGACCGGAATAATTAATAGTGTTAAAATGGCCATACAACCTAAAGCAATCTACAGATTTAATGAAATCCCTTTCAAATTACCCATGGCATTTTTCACATAGCTAGGACAAATAATCCTAAAATTTATATGGAACCATCAAATACCCAGAATTGCCAAAGCCATACTGAGGAAAAAGAACAAACCAGGAGGCATAACTCTCCCAGACATCAGACAATACTACAAAGTTACAGTAATCAAAACAGCATGGTATTGGTGCAAAAACAGACATACAGATCAATGGAACAGAATAGAGATCTCAGAAATAAACCCACACACCTATGGTCAATTAATCTTTGATAAAGGAAGCTAGAATATACAGTGGGGAAAAGATAGTCTCTTCAGCAAATGGTGTTGGTAAAGTTGGACGCTGCATGTAAATCAATGAGGTTAGAACACACCTTCACACCATACACAAAAATAAACTCAAAATGGATTAAAGACTTAAATATAAGACATAACACCATCAAACTCCTAGAAAAGAACACAGGCAAAATATTATCTGACATAAATCATACCAATGTTTTCTTAGGTCAGTCTACCAAAGCAATAGAAATAAAAGCAAAAATAAACAAATGGGACCTAGTCAAACTTGTAAGCTTTTGCACAGCAAAGAAAACCATAAACAAAATAAAAAGAAACCTACAGATGGGGAGAAAATATTTGCAAATGATGCGACCAATGAGGGCTTAATTTCCAAAATATACAAACAGCTCATACGACTCAATAACAAAGAAAAAAAAAACAATCAAAAAATGGGCAACGGGATCCAGCATTCTACACTTTCCAGAGGACCATGGGTCTGGATAAATATATTATGGTCTTCTAGCTGGCGCTCTGGAGTCACCATGCCTGGCTTCTGCTCATGGATTCACTGAGTGACTCCCTCTATGACTCTGGAAGTCTTTTAAAAACTTAACATGATAGGTAGTGTGGGAGGGAGCCACAAGAGGGAGGAGATGTGGGGATATATGTATATGTAGAGCTGATTCACTTTGTTATAAAGCAGAAATTAACACAACATTGTAAAGCAATTATACTCCAATAAAGATGTTAAAAAAAAATGCGCAGAAGACCTAAATAGACTCTTCTCCAAAGAAGACATACAAATGGTCAATAGGCTTATGAAATGATGCTCAACATTTCTCATTACTAGAGAAATGCAAATCAAAACTACAGTGAGGTACGACTTCACACTGGTCAGAATGGCCATCATTAAAAACTCTACAAATAACAAATGCTGGACAGGGTGTGGAGAAAAGGGAACCCTCCTACACTACACTGTTGGTGGGAATATAAGTTGGTGTAGCCACTATGGAGAACATTATGGAAGTTCCTCAAAAAACTAAAATAGAGTTGCCATATGATCCAGCAATCCCACTCCTGGGCATACATCTGGACAAAACTATAATTCGAAAAGATACATGCATCCCTATGTTCATGGTAGCACTACTTCGCTACCAATAGCCAAGACATGGAAACAACCTAAATGTCCATCAACAGATGAATGGATAAAGAAGACATGGTACATATATACAATGGAATATTACTCAGCCATAACAAAGAATGAAGTAATGTCTTTTGCAGCTACATGGATGAACCTAAAGATTATCATACTGAGTGAAGTAAGTCAGAAAGAGAAAGAAAAACACCATATGATATCACTTATATGTGGAATCTAAAATATGACACAAATGAACTTAACTACAAAACAGAAACAGACTCACAGACATGAAGAACAGACTTGTGGTAGCCAAAGGGAGGGCCAGGGGAGGGCTGGATTGGGAGTTTGGCACTAGCAGATGCAGACTATTATATATAGAATGTATAAACAACAATGTCCTACTGTAGCACAGGGACCTATATTCACTGTCCTGTAATAAACCACAATGGAAAAGAATATGAAAAGTATATATATGTATTTACTCTATAAAAGTGTATATATATATATATATATATATATATATATCTGAATCATTTTGGTGTACACCTGAAACTAACATAACATTGTAAAACAACTACATTAAAAAATATAAAGAAAAATAAAATTTAACAAATTTTCATAGGTTGATTCAGATTGTACACAGTGAAGATACAGTTATTGTCTAATGGGTCATATTCATTTCATCAATGATCCAATGCTCTATAAAACTCTCCTTAAAAACTCCAACAAGATTATGCATTCCCTCAGTTCTACCTTTTGTAATTTAAACAAGCTATATCATTTCATATTCTACACCACATTTTAATCCATTTTTCCTTTCAGTTTTGTTCCCCCACCCCCAACCAAGAAAACTGTGAAGTCTTTGAGCACAGAGAATATATCTCATTCTCCTTTATTTCCCTAATATACAATATAATGCAATGGAAGGTACAATGATTCTGTATTGCATGGTTAAATAAATGAATGAGTGAATGAAGTTCATCTTTATGCTTATTAGACATCTTTCACATAGGTTTTTTCAGATTAATTTATTGAGGTATTTTACTCTCTCTCTTCTGAGTGGTGAATTGCCCAGTGAGGGACCTGGAATGACTCATACAGAGTCAAATCCTGCACAAGGCTAGAGAAGTCCAGTGTCAAACATACATTCTCTTATTTGATCCTAAAAAAGCTGATTTTCAGCATGAGAATGTCTCATGAAAGTTTGATTCTGTTGCTTTGTTTCTTGCTTTATTTCCTTGTTTAATGTGCAGATAAGCAGAAGTAACCTAAACACCACTGAAATATATAGAAAAACAAATCTTTGCTGTTGAAAATGAATCTTCTAAGTTTATTGTTGGCAAAGACTAGAGAAAGGCTTTAGATAATCTATGGTATTTTTGGCTCTCTCCCATGGGAAACCAAATACTATAATTTTTACAAACAGGTTTTCTCTAAACCATGAATATACTGTTTTCAGAACTGTTTGTATCATGGTCATTTAAAACTAAAGATGATTTTTTTTAATGGAAACAGTGGTACGCTAGTGAATGTCATAAAAGATCCTAGACAAGTTGATCATGATACATTGCAGAATACACTAAAATTATAGACTCTGTCTCTTCCTTTTTCACTCTTCCTGGATACTTTCTCCCAGATGTCTATGTCTTCCTACAAATAACTTTAAATCAGATATTAGTAAACCATTTTCAACATAGCCTCTACCACTGATTATCTTAAACTTCCTTTTCACTCAGTACCATTTTCAGTCTTTCAGCAAAGTTTCATTAGGTGGTAGGTGAAAATTAATTATATTGTACCAATTCACACCAATGCTATAATCAATGTTTGCTATTGTTGGAGCTATGAGACAGACATTTCTGATTTTTTTGAAATAGAATATTTATTAAAAACAATAATCTGTAAATCATAAAAAATGTAACACAGTTTAACAAAGTTAAATAGAGTTAATCAGTAAATACTGGAATGATGATTTTTTTTTTTTTTTTTTGGAAGAGGTGGTGTAGGCTATGAATTTTGAGAGAGCCATTATTGGGAGTCTATCAAGGGATGGCTATTCTAAAGGTTTTCTTGTTGTCGTTGTTTTGAGAGTGGGTCTTTACTTTTTCTTTCCTTCCTTTCTGATTGCACAGTTTCTGAGAAGTTCTAAGTCTTTTCAGCTCTCTCTAAGGAGGCATAGCAATGGACTACAGGTAGAGTGATATAGATAAAACAGAGCTTAGGGTGATCTTACATAGTTTATATGTAAGATAGATGTTTGTATTCCAAGAATTCCTTAATGTGTTACTTTATTAAAACAATTATATTTGTAAGTCATTAACTATAAACAATGACACAATAATAATAATAAATTTTTGATTACAAACTTCCACTTAAGTTGAGAATGTCAAAGTAGCAATGCTATATTATATATTATAAACATGTATTTTGTGTTGTTTTATTGCAGTGTTAAACTGTTATGCTAAAAAAGTCTTATACTTCTATTTTTATTGTTTTTCAATTTTCCCCATTGTGATATTTTATATAGGTTAAATTTGTATGACATATATGTTTTATATATTTTGGTATAATTACATTACATATTATATAATAGAGTGTGCATTACATTCAAATAGCATTTTATATGTTTGCTATATGTATCACATATAGTGTAACTCTTTGCTATAATTTGTACTCCTCAGAGTATGTGCTCATGCTGTCACAGATATTTCACATTTTTAATTTAATATTCACAACAATCTTAAAGAATAGAGAGCTACCAGTATTTTCCTACATTTCATAGGTAGTACACTGAGGGACAGAGAGGTTGCATGCATTGGTCAAGATCTCCTAGAATACTAGAGGGAAGCTGGGCATCAAACTTGGCTACCTGTCTTCTAAGAATATGCCCTAACCACTATTCCATACCATATCATATATGCCGATATAATAGCATAGACATAATTAGTTTGAATGCAAGTAATATTTTTAAATGCATGTATAAGAGATTATTTATTATATATTTAATCTCTTGATGTAAAATTTGATGCAATCTCTTTAACAGGTAAGGAAGCTTAGAACATTGAAAAGTGGCACTTATAAAACAAACACTATATTTCTAGCATAGGCTTATATATGATGTCCAGACTTGCTCCCTTCCCTGCTATTTAAAGCAGGCCATTCTTTATGATTAGTTAATATATCCAAATGTAGTTATGTGAATTTTATTTTTCTATTAAAAATCTTAAGATATTGATTTCTCTTTCTGACCTCTACATTATTTTGGAAGAAGTAAACCCCTAATAAGTATGAGAATGACTTTGAAAATTGAGATCTTTCAATGTAACTAATTTAAAATCACTGGTAAACCCACATGTTGATTATTTTAGTCTATGCACAGAGTCAATAGCAATCTTGAGGCTAAACATCAAACTGCCTCATTCAGTATTGAGATAGTCCTGTTGATTTGCTAAAGGACAAACTAAACATGCTTTGGTTAAGACACCTTTATAGACAATAGTTTGATATTGTTTTGCTTGCTTGATTTCAATAAACATTTGATCTTTTTATTGCAAAGTTAAACTTAGCATGTGCTTTCAAAATAGTTTATATATACTAAAATTCCAATAATGCTGCAAGGTTAAGCCCTAGTACAAACCATAAATAGCAGAGTTCACATACTATAATGGCATTAGAACTCTTCCTTCTCTGAAACTTGTCATATGATCATAATTGTTTCAGAATCATAGTTTTTCAAAATTACATTTAATGTGTAATAAAACCTTAGACATTTTTACTATTCAGTTAGTATTTGCTAATTTTTAATGGAAGTTGACCTATATATCCTGATTATCTGTGAGACGGTGATTAGTGGCCAGATTGAAGATATCACATTACAGATCTATAGATGGTAAATGTTTTCTCAGAAATAAATTTCAAAACTGATCAATAGTCTCCATAATAAGGAAATGGAAATAGTTTCTGTTCTCAAATAATAATGCCTCATGATGTTTTCTTTCCATAACAGTTGCACAATGATTAAAAAAAGAAGTATTTATGTTAGAAGTCACTTTAGCATTATCCCCAAGCATTAGGGAAAACTGGCACATATACAGAATTTAATATAAGTACTGGCATGTAGTCATCCAATATGTATTTTCATTGCTATTTCTCATCTTGATGCTATTGTTGCTGTTTCTAGCATTCCTATTTACAAAAGGCAAAGAAATAATTATTAGAAACATCAAGAATAAGTATCTATTGCTAGTTATTTGAAAGCATATAGACCTTTAATTTTAATTTTCATTATGTAGGTGAGAAGACATTAAATTACTCCACTTTGCTGAAGATTTTTAAAACTTCCTGTACTTCTCTGATTCCTAAATGTTAAAAGTTTCAAATATAGAGCATACTTACTTTATTGTGTAATTTGAAACTACCTAGTGTCAGAAAATATACAGAGTATACAGTGTTAAGGCTCAATTCAATTTCCAAAGGAAAATATCTAAGTATTCTACTAATATAAGATCTTTTATGGTAAAACTTATCTTAAAATCACGTAAATGATACAATTCAGATATTCTACTTGTTTTCAAGTTCATTTCTTCAGATATTTTATGGTCCTCAAATGCAGCTACAATTTGTGTATATATGTGTGAGGTATATGTGTGGTTTCTTATATCACATAGCATAAAGGATATTATATTTAACTCCATTAAATACTCTGTTTTAATTTTTTTCAAGTGATTCAATTTTTATCCAAATTCTAGGAGTTATGTGTATAGTTACATAAAAATTTTAAAATATTTTCATATTTTGCCTACTGTTCCTAAATTTAATTTACTACTGTGTAAAAAAGCTTATGAATTATTAATGAAAAATTTTAAAGACATATTGTTATAAAGTAACACATTATTTGAATTCTAGAATACAGCCTGACCACATCGAAATGCTATAGTGTAAGCATCAATTCATGTCTCAATCTAACAAGATATATTAAAAAATGCCTCAACACAGCTCATAAACATTCTGCCCATCTGGTTTGCCCTCTGCTATCAAAAGTCACCAAAAAACAAACAAAAAAATCTCTCCTTTGGGAAGCAATCGACACAGATGCTGGGTTATCATTCATTCATTCACTTAGATATTTACTGGATGCCAGAATCGCTGTTCTGGGCACCTGAAAGGCATCACTGAACAAACAGATTGAAAAAAAAAAAATCTTGCCCGGCAGAGTTTACAGAAGCAGCATAATAAACAGTAAATTGTATAGCAAACTAGAAGGTCAAAGTAGTATTGAAGGGGAAAAAAAGGAGCAGGGATAAGTTGAAACACATACACCAATCTGTGAGGGGATAAGGACAGGTCACAATTTTAAGAAGAATGATTCAAGTGGGGCCTCTGTGAGAAGATGACATTTATGCAATGACTTGAAAGAGAAAAAGGTGCTAGCTATGTGGATACCTGGAGAAAGTTCTCTTCACGTGGAGGGAACATCCAGTTCAAGGGTTTATGGCTGGACTTACCTGAATGTTTGAGGCATATCAAGGAGATGATGTAGGTGAATCAGTGATTAAGGAGGAAATAGTAGGAGATTAATTCAGAGAGCAAACTGAGGACCTGATTATGGTCAAATGCTGTATAGCACTGTGAGGGTCTTGGCTTTGACTCAGTGAAATCGGGAGACTTTGGAGGATTTTAAGCAGAGGAAAGGCTTGATCTATCTTTGAAGGATCACACTGGCTGACATATTGAACATGGTTTGTAGGGCAATGAGAATAGAAGCAGGCTGACTAGCTTAAAAGGCTTAGCCAGGATGGTAGCATTAGAATAGCAGTAGAGGTTTGGAAGTAGTGGTAAGACTTTGAACACAATTTGATGGCTTGGAAATAGGATGTGAGAGAAAAAGAAATAAAGGAAGCCTGACTTTTTTGGTCTGATTAAATAGAAAGATGAAATGTTCATTAATTGAGATGGGGAAGAGTAAACCATCAAGATTTCTGTACTATGCCAGATTACCACCTTTTATTTACATCAAATAATATGATTATGAAAATTAATTTGATAAATAGTATTGACTCTTCTTTGAAGTCTACCAATACTTATTTTGTGGATACTGGATATTACACTTGTTATCACTTTGAAGATGTGCTATTTCCATGACCCAAATGAGTGATTAACTAATGGGTTGGTAAGATTTCTATATGATTTTTGTCTAGGTTATAGATCCACAGGGATATTACTGATCACAGGCTCAAGTAGTCTCATTGTTACTGTCTGTTTAAAATGCTTATATTACACCTTCAAGCTAGCTGGGAAAAATAAAACTTTCATTAAAATACTAATCAGTGTGCTAGAGATCTCCATAGGGAGACATTAAATGTGTGCTGTAAATTTAACAAGTATTCTCTTTGAAGCACATCATCACCTTTGTCATGATATATGTGTCTCATTTACTAATATGTAATGAAAAAGTGCTTGAAACAAAATACTTCTGGAGATTTTGTTTTGCTACTTGAAATAATCTCTTGGTTAATTTTATTAATTTCAATATTGTGAATGACAGCTGGCATCACCTCACAATCTAATATCCAATAGTTAAACATGGAACAAAAGGAATGGCAGAAAGTAGAATAAATTATAAAAATACTATTCCCACATAATCAGAACTTTTGTCTATTGCAAATTATGGAGATAAAGTATATCTTTAAAAACCTAGAAAAACTTAAATGAGAGGGGTATTCAATAAAATATAATTAATAGACAGCTGTTAATATCCATGTGAAGATGATGCCTAGAAGCCTACTGATTTCCTGCGTGAAAGATAAAGGCCCATTTAAAATGTCAAAAAAAATCTTAGAATATTCTCATATTATTTCATTTACTATTTACATGAAGCTATAAATTTTGTGAGAGAAATTTCACTAGGGGGAGATTTCTGTAAAATTTGTGTAAAGGGGAAAAATATTATATATATGTGTGTATACATATATATATATACATATACATATATATGTATATATATATGTGTATATATATATATATATACATATATATATATATATATATATATATATATATATATATATATATATATATATATATATACATACACACACACTCCTCAATGACGCTTACCCGGATTTTATACCTTCTCCATCTGTTTGCCTGGCTCAATAATTCTGAGCACAAGTATGTTTAAAGTAAGTGATACTGTTTGCCCAACAGAAATCTATAGTCATCAACCTCATTTCTATTTCTGCCTTCCACAGTTGGGCCAGAGAGTTTTGTTTAAGATTAAAAAAAAAAAAAAGAAAGAAAGAAAGAAAAAAGAAAACACTGTAATGTGACTATGTTTTTATCTGTATAGGTTTTCCCAAAAGAACCTGTAATATTATCCAAAGTATTGGGAATATTAAGGGAAGGAAGGATAAAAGATTTCTTTCTTTAGGAGGGTGCTTAATCAATTAGATAAAAGCTAATAACTAGGAATAAAAGCTTCTCTTTCAAACCACTAAAATAACTACCTACCTGAAAATAGCTATCTTTGTAATATGTTCCTCTGTGGCTTCTATCAAGAAACACTTCTTCACCTACTGAGAGTTTCATATGTATATTTGATGTTAAAAAACTATTCTAGTTCTATATATATCCTAACATTTTATAACATTTTAATTTAGATTGGCTTAATCAGTTCTTAAAATTATGATTCTCTAACTGCATGTGTAACACAAGTTATCATCAAGTCTGAATCAGTTTGTTTCTCCATATGACTTTTAAATGCAGTCTTCATAATCTATGTATTTAATATCATTTAGTAAAATTGTACCCACCCTATTTCTACCCACTTGGTACATGGGCACTAATTTATTTAGTCATTTGATATACTTTTAAGCATTTAATATATAGTAATTTCCATGCTAGTTGCTAGAGATACAGCAATGTAAATGACAGACATAATGCTTGTCCTAACAGAGCTTAAAATATGCAGGACAAAAGGATCTTATACATATAATTAAGGATAATCTCTTATTTATTTTTGAAGTTAAATACTGGGAAGACAGATGTATAACATGCCATGAAGTGTGTATAGGAAAGATAACTTATTCTGGGAAATTTCAATAAAGTTTCCCTAAGGAAATGGCATTTTAACTGAGAACTGAAATATAAAGTGATGTAGGTTGAGGCAACAGTACGTGTGAAAAAAACGTAGACGGACCTATCTAAAGAGGTAAGGTAATTTTGTTTCTTTTTAAATAATTGGAGTCAACAAGCTAGACAGAAGCTACATATTGGCATGATTCCAACTGTGTAACATTTTGGAAAAGGCAAAACTATGGAGACTAAAAAATCAGTGGTTGCCAGTGGTTGGAGGGAGGGAGAGATGAACAGAGGATTTTCAGGGCAGTGGAACTACTTTGCATGATGCTATAATGGTGGATACATGTTATTATAAACTTGTTTAAACCCTTAAAATGTACAGCAGCAATAAGGGAACCCTAATGTAAACTATGGATGCTAGGTGATAAAGATGTATCAATGTAGGTTCATCAATTGCAACAAATATACCACTCTGATGAGGATCTTAATAAGGAAGGAGGCTATGCACGTGTAGTAGCAGGGGCTATATGGGAAATCTCTGTATCTTCCACTCAATTTTGCCGTGAATCTAAAACGGTTCTGAAAAATAAAGTCTATTGAAAACAAAAACAAAACAAGTCTAGGCTAAGGGGTCATAAAAAGAAGAAGAGAGAGAACTGTTCTACTAATAGAGACATAAATTTTAATAAATATTTTAGACCTTAAGAGAAATGGGAAACCATAACATAGTTTAATTAGCATAGTGACATGTACAGGTTCTTATTCTACTCTGGGAGCAGGGTAGTGAATGGATTGGAGGTGTTGAGGAAGAGAAAATAAAGGAAGATCAGTTTCAAGAGGCTGCTATACTAGACAGAGAGAGAAATGAAAGCTGAAGACACTGGGAATTAGATTAATAGATATGTGAGGTAACCAGGAGGAAGAACACAGAATTTAGAGGAAAGGGGGTGAGGCACAAGGGATTGAGTGGAGTCAAAGATGACAGCCGAGATTCAGGCTTCTCAGCAGTGTTTATGCTGGTGGCATTGGCCAAGCTAAGGGAACACTGTAGAAGAAGCTAGCTCTGAGGAGGGAAGGGGAGAGCCCATTATATTTTAGTATTGATTATTAGGAATCCATGCACAGTGTACTAGCAAATAAAAACCACGGAGAGGATCTGAAGTTGAAAATTAAAAGGAAGGACTTCAATAAGAGCTTTGTTCTAGAGGAAGAAGCTCTGAACCAGGTATCTAGATGTATCAATGGCATCTAATGGCCTTAGGCAAGACATTTAATTACACCAAACATTACTTTTTTTATCCTGAAAACACAGAAGGTTGAAAATGCAATTTAATCTTCTTTTTGCTACTATCAAGCTAAGATTGAATCATTTCATCCATTTCAGTTTCTTAATTTCCATAACGAAAAACTGGAAATGTAATCAAACACTATTGTATATTTGAAAGTTACTGAGAGAGTATATCTTAAAAGTTCTTATCATAAGAAAAAAATAATAACTTTGTATGGTGATGAATATTAACTAGATTTATTTTGGTAATCATTTTGCAGTATATACATATATCAAATCATTACGTTGTACACATAAAACTAATATAATGTTATATGTCAATTATATCTCAATTAAAATTTGTAACAAATTAAGAATATCACTTAGGACTCATCTCCATGTCAAACCTATTTTAACATACTTGATGCTTACCCTGCTGCTTGGAAAAGGATTCTGAAATCATGTCCAAGCACAACAGAGGTCTCTTGATTCTCTCTGAGTGTGGGAGGAAAAAGTGGGGAAACATAAGTCCAGTGTGAACAATCTCTGGACAAGATTTTGTGTTTCCATCTCTATATTTTTATGATATGTTTATGAGTCTTTATATAAATTTTAGACAATTCCAAGTTCATGGAACCAAATAAAGAACTGCATACTGTATAAGAGGAAATATTTTAAAACTGAAGAGCACCAAGTACATCATTTTCTGTCACCAAGTTACAAGAGGTTACAAACACGTTGCCCCTAGCAACAAGACTACTTGTATCTAAGGAAAACCTTCTATTGCAGTGCAGTTTTATTTCTCCAGAACTCATCATGAGGGAAGATGAGACAAATTGCCCCATTTGTGAATAATGGAAGAAGAAAGATAGTCTTTTCAGCCTGTCCCAGTTTGTTGTCAATTATCTAATTCTTTTTTTTTTTTTTGATGTCAGAATCATCTGTAAAAAGACATGGAATAGAACTACAGAATCATCATTTATTGATTATATGACAGTACCTTCTTAATTTTTTTGAAATAAGCAAAACAACATATAAAACTATAACATATAACAGAAATAAGACTCACCTGAATAGCATCCTAAGAATTAACAGGCATTACTATCTGAACACCTGGATTGTAAATAAAATTGCCAGAGAGGAGTGTGTGTGTGTGTGTGTGTGTGTGTGTGTATACACACATATATGTGCTTGTGTGACAGATTTTATCACTATGCAATGATTTGTTTGCTCACTCAATCCACAATATGAAAAGCAAACCATACGTGTAATTCTGTGTAACAATATACAGCTTATTTCTATATGCAAACTATAAATATAAGACAGAGAAGCTTTGATTTCACTCTGCAGGAAGGAATAAAGTCCTTAGTCAGGTTTGTGTAAGAAATATATGTATTTTTTCCTGTTTGACTCCTAACTGTCTTTTTTTTTTTGGCTTTTTTTCTCCTTTAAGTGTACTTAGTGTTATTTTTGTGGCTCAGGTTATTTCCATCCCATGCCAGCATGTGCTGGGTTATGCTTTTCTAGGTAGGAGTGTCCAGGTATCTAATTTATACTAATAATGTTTATTTTTTTCTTATCTCTCAAATAACTTTTCATAATTTCACTTTCTAGCATTTTCGTCTTTGCCTTTGCTCATTTTACACAATTTAACCAATCTCTCTCATCTTTTCAGCTATTAGAAAACATCTATTTATTCTCTGAATACCTTTCATCCAGGTCTCTCTCATGGGCACATTTTCTTTTTCAGCTGATTAGTAGGCCTAATAACTTGGATGGACCAAAGACACATTAAAGTTAACATGTACAGAAAACAATTCATTATCATTTTCCTCAAGTTGCTTTTTCTTTCATATTCTCATTTTTTTGTGTCATAATCCTAGGTGTCATTTTTGATGGTTTGCTCTAAATCTCTGTTCACAGTATATGCAAAGCCGGGACAAATCTACTTCTGTAAAGATTTCTGGAATCCTTTTTCACCTGCACTGCCCCTATTCCGTCCCCCCCTCAACTATCTTCTTTGACGGGGGTTACTGTGACAGAATTCTAATAGAATTTATACTTTTTTGGTCTAATCTCCAATCAATCATTTTCCATATAGCAGAATCCTCTTTACACAAAGAACATAAGTCAGTCCTCATCTTAAGGTACTATTTAAAGTTTAAATTCCTCCTTACGTTTTCAACTAGTGTCCCTAATCTTTTAAATATTTCAGTTTCTAATTCTCTGGCCCATGTTTACCTCTCCAACATTATCTCTTGCCATCAGCACAACCCCCCACCTTTGCCTCTCTAGTGTATCATACATATGTACCATAACACTTTGCATCTCAGCCTGTATCACACATTACTATCTATAACAATGTACTGAAACATCTGGTTCCTCAAGTGACTCACTCTAATCTCTGGACCTTACTCCAAGCTGTTCCCTCTGCTTAGAACACTTTCCTCACCCATTTCCCTTCTTGTTTGACCAAATCTTCTTTATCCTTCCCTACCCTGCTTATATGACTCTTCCTTTAGAAAACTTCTCATCAACTTCCCCCTACCCAGTTTGTATGTATTGGTTGCACTTCATTTCCATGACAACAGTGTTGACAACTACTGCAGTATTTCCAATCTTCATTGTAACTATGCTTTTACTTGTCTTTATCTTGTACTCTCATAAGAGTTCTATCATCATTGCACACTGAATGATTTCTGAGATTCTTTTTTTTAACCATTCAGGTCATCATATACCGTATCCTATTGGGACTATTATGTTAATTGATTTCTATATTTATACCACAAATCATGATGGATTCAGATCAACAATATGTTCCACAGGTCATACAGCTGAGTATATATTTTGTGGGAACTTTCATACTGGTTAATTTTCTATTTTATGAAATATAGCCATGATAAATGATTATAATATTTGTTATTTATGGAGACAGAGACCATAAGTATATTTAGAGGATTTTGATATATAATTTTCAAACTGCTTTCTAAAAACAATATGCCGATTTGAATGATCAATTACAGCATAAGCAAATGCTATCTTTCACTGTTTCCTCAACAGGAGGGATGTTATTTTTAAAATATTGGCTAATTGGATAAAAATATAGAATGTTTAATTTTCTCAATTTACTAAAGTAAGAACATATTAACCTGTTTTCCTTAATTTGTATTTTGTTCTTTGCTGTCTATTGCCTCATTTACGTATCTATTTGCTGAATTGTAGTGTGATACTTGTTAATTTTTATAACTAATTTAAGTATTGAGGGACATAACGTTTCATCTGGGTTATGTACACTTAAAATTGCCCTGAATATCTTCTTTAGATTTGATTCTTTGGTTTGCATTTATGTGTAGACATTTAATTTTTGTGTGCTAGTGTGAGTATATGTGGGCATATTCAACAGTTTTTAAATTTTTTTATCCAGCTTTATTGAGATATAATTGACATACAGCGTTGTATAAGTTTAAGGTATACAGCATAATGATTTGATTTACATACATCATGAAGTGATTATCACAAAAATTTTTTGTGACCATCGATCAACCCACACAGACACAAAATTAAAGAAATAGGGGAAATTATTTTTCTTGTGATGAGAACTCTTAGAATTTACTCTCAACTTTCATATATAACACACAGCAGTGTTAATTATATTTATTGTGTTGTACATTACATCCCTAGTACTTATTTACCTTATAACTGGAAGTTTGTACCTTTGACTGCCTTCATCCAATTCCCCTTCCCCATGTTCCCCACCTAGGGTAACCACAAATCTTATCTTTTAAAATGAGCTTGTTTTTGAAGTATAACTGACCTATAACACTGTTAGTTTCCTGTCACACAACATACTGTAACTAGACTTACTGTGGTGATGAGTTTGAAATATACAGAAATATATTCAATCTCTTGATTGTATATATTTACTAACTTAAAAAAAATTACCCATTATCTTCTAGTTAATTTTCCAATACAAGGTGCCAAGTCAACTGAATATTCAGAAGGGATCAAAAGAAATTCTTATCCTTACCTCACACTTTAACAAATATTAATTCCATATGGATTACAGAGCTAAGCCTAAAGGATTAAAAAATAAAGTTTTAAAAAATAAATGGATTATAGTCTTATGATTTAATTATGACAATTTATTTTTAAACAGAATGGAAAATCTCTTTCTAAAAATGAGAAAATAATAAATCAGATTCTATTAAAAGTTAAAAATTGTTATCAAAATAATAACACAATAACATGGTTTATTCTCATGAACATAATTGGAAACAAATCTGATACAAAAGATATTATGTGATTCTACTTACATAATGTTCAAAAAAAAGGCAAAACTAATCCATGACTTTAGAAGGCAAGATTATGACTACCTTTTGTAAGTGTTGATTAGAAGGAATAGTATGGAGGCATTCTGGGATTGAGGTATGTCTTGTTTCTTGATCTGGTTGCTAGTCGCATGGGCAGCCTCAGATTTTGAAAATGAATCAAATATACACTTATGATTTATGATTTTTCCTGTTAAATGTTATACTTCAATATCATTTTAATAAAACTAAATACTGTTCATATATATGAGAGTACAGGAAATAAAGTATATGTGCCACTATTACTTTTAAAACATCTACATTTAAATTTATAAATATATAAAGAATAGATGCAAATAAGATATTACAACAGGATGCTTGTTTCAACTTAGACATTCAATGTATTCTGCTTTGACTATAAAACTACTGAGAGATTTGTTTTTGACAACAGTGATTATGTTTTGGGTAGTAACAAAGAGAGATTCCAGCATTTTTATTTTATATGACACATGCTTAAGATGTTTAATGAATTCCTCAAATGCTGATAATGTGTTTATAGTAATTTTTTCCTGCTTTTAAAAGAGCTAATATCAAATAACTAGAGAATTTTACATTTTGACTGACTGTTGAACTGGTATTATGACTGGTATTGCTGATTAGAATATCTACGAATCAAATGCCAGATGCATACAGATAAATAATTTTAATTTTAATTATAAAATTTGTTTTAATATTTCACACCTGCAATGAAACATTTAGACACATACATGTGTGTACACACACAGACAATATACAGCATAACCATGCTTACATGTCATCATAAGAAACCCTTTATTCCTCTTTTTAAACAAAATCAACATGGAACTGGACAAATCACTCAATTCTAGAGAAGGAAGACAAAGAAGTAAAATAAAATACAGTTGACCCTTGAAAAATGAGGGAGTTCAACCCCCGGCAGTTGAAAATCCTTGCATAACTTCACAATTGGACTTCTGCATCCAATGTTCCTTATCAGCAGATTCAACCAACCATGGGTCATGTAGTACTGTAGTATATATTGAAAAAAATAGTCGTAAAGTGGATCCCCAAAGTTCAAACACCTATTGTTCAAGGGTCAACTGTATTCCTACTGAAGCTTGGGTCCCAAGTCCCAAAATCACTTCAGCTAACTATCCTGAATTATGTCTCAGGCTCCATTTGCTTGAAGAGGTTTGACTTAAACAGTCAGCTTCTACCCCAACTCTAACCCAAATCTTTACTTTGAAACCATGCCATCCCAGGGTTGGGAAGAGTAACAAGTCAAAGAATGGAAACAGAAGTAAGAGGACATTTGCCATAGTGCCTACGAAAGGAGGGGTCTAGAGTACATGTCCAGTGACATCTTGTTAAAGTGAAGTACAGCAGCCTCCAAACCTATTTTAATTTTTCTATTAGAAAGAAAGAGTAAACCTTAAAGGGAAAATAATGATGGCTCAGTATTTCACGAAAAAACAGCTTGGGACTTTGACAGTTGAAAGTGAGAGATTCAGAACAAAGCAGATGTAATAAAGACAGATTCTATCTTCCATATGAGAAAATACACGGGCCTGTACCATACCTACAGCTCTAAAGAGAGATCACAAGAAGAGAGATAAAATAAATTTTTACATGTTGTGACTTTTACCCTTTAACCTATTTGAAAGCTTTAACCCATAAGACTGTTTTCTAGTTTGAATTTTGGGAACTTGATCAATAAAGTTTGGCTTTCCTCCACCCAGTAGCATGGAGTAAAGAAGTAGGAGAGGCTTTGGCATTCTCATTTCCCAAACATCTCATTTCTCATTTTCAATTACTTTAAAACTACTGTTGGTGGTGACTGGGGTGGGGGGAGAGCTACATTAACTATGAAATTAATTTTATAGATATAAATAATTTGATAAAGTAATGAATATAAATTATTCATTCATTTATGAGAAATGTGCTAAATACATATGCATTAAGAATAAAAACATACTTATATGTCTGATATATTTATGAAATGTAAATGATATAAAAATATTGCATGGATATAAAATACAGTATATATTGATAAGCTACAAAAGATAAGTTTAGTTTAAGATATTTAATATATCATGTAAAACATAGGATGCTCAGAAATAATTGAAGGAATAAAGACCTAAAAGGAAAAATGTATTACTTTCCCCCAAACACCTATCTTTCATGAAGATGGAAGTCTTTGTTTTAGAGCAAAACTATCAAAAAAAAATTGCCTTCATCAAATTATATTCTTCTAAATATTCTTATCTCTTCTCAGGACAGGGTAAAAAACAAAGAATAAGATTTTGAAGTCCTTTTTATGGTGACAAATCTGGGTGGGCTTCCTTTGGGACTTTTGTGAAAGGTAGGTGACCAGATGAATCTATGTAACCTTTGAGGAACACAGCATGAAGCCACCAATGGAAAAGGCAGGTAAAAGAAAAGGAAGGTGAATCAATAGATTTTTGTTGATAATAAGCATCTGTTCTAAATCCCAGTTATTTATTTATTTATTTATTTTTTGCAACATGGTATGTCCTTAGAAGTTGAACTGAGAGTCTAGAGAATGTCTGGTAACATTTCCCTTTAAAATAAGGCAACCTGAACTTAATAAATTTACCTCTTCTGGAAAAAAAAAAGGAAACTATTAGGCTGTTATCTATGATTCTCAAGTCAGTCCCATTGCAATCTGTATGCACCATTCTCTGTATCACATTAGACAAATGGAACATGTAATGTTTACAAAGTTCCTAGAAAAATGTCTAAAATATTTCCCTAGTGTTTGTGAGAGATAATAAGTCTGTAAAAGTAAATCGAGGTCCCAGAACATTGAAACTTCCTTAAATAACATAACATCTACTTTAAAATAAGTTGAAACAAATTAAACTATATTAAAAGAGGTTTATAAGGGGTCAAAATAGAAAAAAACATTAAACAAAATGAAAATATTTACAAACTCCAATATAAAGTCATGAAATATTAAAATACTCCTGTAGTTACATGATACATGAGAATGAACCTGTAAAAATATTAAAAAATAAAATTATTTTTATGTATAAGTTCAAATATTGTATAATTTTACCAAAGAGACTATTACGAAAAATATTGAACTACAAATTTATAAGCATATTTGTGTATATATATGTGTGTGTGTGTGTATATATATATATATATATATATATATATATACATAAATATACAGTTGCATTATACATGCATATATGCACACACATGTATCCAGAATGGCTTCCACATAAAGGTGTACATCATTATTTCCACTTTATTCTATTTATAGGAAGCAAGATATTATATAAAGCCAGCCCACGCTCAAGAGGAAGGAATTACATTTCCACATTTTTAAATGAGAAATATTAAAGAATTTGTGGTTATATTTTAAGGAAAGAAGGAAGGGAGGGAGGGAGGTAGGGAAAGAGAGAGAGAAACAGAGAAAGAGACAACAAGCAGCAAGCTCCAGTACAGGTGACAATGTAGGTAAATATATAAACACACAGTGTGATCCAAAAAACTACACTAGTATTTGAAAGAAATCTGATAAATCCCTGAGAGAACTGACCATGTTGTTTTTTTTATAATTCTACTCCATTTCTTAAACACCAATATGTAAAGAAATATGTATATAAGATGACTGACACAGCATTTTATGCAGAGAAGATATTGGTAACAACCATAACTCATTTATTCAGCAACTGTATGATAAAGGTTAAAAGAAATGAACCTAGGTAAGGTGTAACAAGTTCTGATGATTGTATTTTAGAATTATCATGGAAGACCTCTTTGATTAGGTGATATTTCAGCTAAGACATAAATGAAATGACAGATCAAGCCATGCAGATATCTATACAAGAATTACATCAGCTAAATGACAAGTCTAAATACCCAAAGGCTAGAACATGTTTGGTGTCTCCAAAGAGGCGTTAAGTAGAGAGGTAGAACGGGAATAGAGGAAATGACAATAAAAATGTTATGAAGTGAAATCTGAGAAGTAATGCTGTGTATGTTGGGGTGGCAGGGGGCAGGAGTCACGCATATGTAGGGACGGGATCTCAATGAGTGAAGGAAAATGAGATCCAGGTAAAATGGGAGGCCCCTTAAGAATGTGGAACAAGGGTATTATGATGTGATTAATATTTTAAAATATCACTGCTGCTGTTGTATAAAGATTTTAGGAAACCAAGAGAGAAGCAGGGAGAATGACTAGAGTACTATTGCCATATTCCAGGTGGAAAATGGTGCTGTCTTTGACTAGGAAGTGGTAAAAACTGGTTGTATTACAGATAGGTTTCTAAGTTAAGAGCAGAATTTGTCAAATTGTTGCAGGATGCAAAAGCAAGTGGGAAGTAGAGGAAAATTTAAGGGATTTTGGTCTGACAACTCAAAGAACAGAGCTGCCATTTACTGAACTGGGGAAGATAATGGGAAATTTAGTGCAAAGTCAAAATTTCTATCTTGGGCACATTAAGTATAAGATGCCTATTAGGTGCAAAGTTGAAGAGATCAGTAGACTACTAAACTACTTTGTAGTTTAGAGGAGAGTTTCAGCCTGGATTAAAAATTTGGGGAGCTGTCATAATATAACGGGTCTTAAAAACCGTGGGGCTAGATGAACCAAGAGAATGAAGGTATATAAAAGAGAAAAGGCTTTGGGGCTTAGTTCCAAACTTACAGCTAGAGAAGATGAGGAACTACCTACAAATGTTGCTGCAACAGTTAAGTAGGAAACTGAGAGATGGCGGCAGCTCAGAGGCCAAATAGGGGAAAAAAAAATGTATTGCAATAAGGAAGGAATGAAGACTTGGTCAAATATTACACATAGTTTGAGAATGATGTTGACAACTTAACACTGGCTTTTCTGGTATGATGGAAGCCAGAGTATTAGTGGAGTATGTGCAAGAGAGAAAGGAAGGAAGTGAAGAGATAATATGGTTAAATAGCTAAATAGCTTAGGGAACAGACATATTATTAGAATACAATTTAGCTCTATATTAAAGAATGAACTAGTCCTTAAGGTGTGATCTTTTGAGAAACGTTTAAGTAAAACGTTTAAGTAAAAAAAAAAAAAAGTAGACTATGGTGGATATTTTCATCCCATTTGGCTGAGTAACAGCGTGGTAGAAATTTTTTTCAAAAACACATGCATATTTATATTTGTATCTATTTGCACGCTAAGAGAGATATAATGATTGAAAGTTCATGTACCACACTTCCAGTTTTTATCAATGGGGTAGTGGTGGGAGGATCGGAAAAAATAAGAGGTAATTGACTTTGTTCAATTTACTTTCATATTTTCTGGCTGATTTTGTGGAATCTGCATGACTCTTGCAGTTTCAAGGAAAATCTAATAGAGGGTAAATGTACAGGCAAAATAGACCAGGAGATTATTGTTTATGCAATCCTTCATTCAACCCACAGATGCTTAGTAAGTCAGGCAATATGCAAGGGCTATACTTGTGAACAAGACATATGTAGTTCCTGTATTCAAAGATTCTATATTCTAGAGCAGTTGTTTTCAACCCTGGCTGCATGTTAGAATTGAACAATCCGGATGCATAGCCCATACCACAGAGTAATTGAAATGAACCCTTGAGGTTGAAGTCTGGGCAGCTATATTTTTTAAAGATCACTAAGCAATTCTATTGCACTGAGAGTTTCGTACTGCTACTCGAAGAAATGGCTAAGGCTTAGTAAATATATCTAACCTGTAAAAACAATATTTTGGAGAAAACTAGGATGCCCTCCCCACAAACACACACCACTTCACCCAGATAAGTGAACAACAAAATTTCAATGTTTTTCCGTAACACATCCTTGCTGGAATTAATCAATATATATTTTTGTGTATACTTTTTATTGTGGTAAAATACATTTACATAAAATGTACTCTTCTAACTATTTTTAGGGGTAGAATCGGTAATCAGCATGTTTTTAAAGGAAGAAGTAGTTTGTGGACTATCAACAACTACAACCATATACTACTTTCTGTGTGTGGCAATGACATCTAACAAAATGTTAGCTTCCAAAACAATTCCATTGGCCAAGTTTTTTGTTTTGTTTTGTTTTTGTTGACTATTATTTGGAGAGGGCACTATTTGTATTTTGCTCTTTGTTCACTAATAAACAAATTGCATAAAATTATACCTTTACTACAAATTATATCAGTATAAACCATGGAAGTGTAGTCCCTTTTGATTTTGATGAAATACCTTGGTAAGGAAATAAGCACTACTACTCATACACCAAGCACTCATCATCCCTCAGGTCTTATAGTTGGAAGTGTCCATAGGCTCACCTTCTTTTAACCATCCTGTCTGTTTTTTTTTTTTAAATAAGCATATTTAAACCCAGAAAGACAAGGTGAACCAGAGAGGCCTTAGCTACATAACAGAACCAAGACTGATACCTAGGTTTGTGAGTCCTGCGGTCTCTCCTCTATTAAAAAATTCCCTCTTTACACTTCTGCACATCAATGTATTAGAGAGTTTCAGCAATGCTGTTTGTTCATTTATAACCCATTCTGTTCTGTTCGTCTTTTCTCTATTTGCATTCTCTTTTACTTCTCACTTTTCTCTTCTCCAACTCTTCTTTCCTGGCTAAGCTGTGATGCTGTACTTGCTTTTCTTTATTTTCAAGGCAAGACTGCCTTTGGCTGCCGGCCAACCTTCACTTTCTTTGAAAAAGACAAGTGTTGTTTGTTATGTGCAACGTTGCTGTTTTCTGTTCTTGGAAAAGTCAAACAGAGAGTATATTCAGCCAGCATTATTTCCAGCTCATTTGAACAAAGATGTTTCTTCCTCAGATTTCCATCAGAAAGTGACTTCAAGCAAGCTCAGCCTCTGGCATTCAACCGGACTTTCAACATTGTGATTGGATCTGGCTTTTCAGCTCAATCATGTGCTAATTTAATCTGCTGACTTTTTGCCTTCCACCCTCATTTTCTAAGAACATTTAACCATGGGCGGTCATTTTATCTTCAAGAGTTTTCAGCCCCCTGTGGCATGTTCTCCTCATAGAATACATTCAAACAAAATCAAATGCATACAATCAAATAATGCTTATAGAATCTAGGGAGAGATTTACTAACAAAATAATTATTTGGAAAATACAAGTTATAATTAAGGGCAACAACCTGATAGCCATTGACTTCACATAGTAATTTAATGTAAAAACAGGAGGGTTTTTGTTTTTTAAGCTCATTGTTTTGAGTAAATAACAATGAAAGTGGTACTCATAACCTCCTGAGGAATCAGGATAAAAAGTTATAATCAAATAATAATAATAATAATACAAAACCATAGGATTTCTCTCTAAATGGCTTCTTTAATACATAAGCATTCATATAGATATACATATAGCTTTTCATTTAAGAGGGTATTAATGCATGCTTTTCCCATAGTTCCCCCACCCCCATAAATAGCTTCAAGTAGATTAGTGTTTTCTCTAAACTCTATTCACCTAAGTTTTATAACTTTACATCATCAGGTGTGTTCAGAAAATCTGAGCTATATATATATATATTTACATCTTTATTGGAGTATAATTGCTTTACAATGGTGTGTTAGTTTCTGCCTTATAACAAAGTGAATCAGTTATACATATACATATGTTCCCACATCTCTTCCTTCTTGCATCTTCCTCCCTCCCACCCTCCCTATCCCACCCCTCCAGGTGGTCACAAAGCCCCGAGCTGAGCCCCTGTGCTATGCAGCTGCTTCCCACTAGCTATCTACCTTACGTTTGGTAGTGTATATATGTCCATACCTCTCTCTCGCTGAGCTACATTTTGATCGTCTCTTAAGATTTTGTGTTTCTGCCTCCTAGCCACATGTTTAGCTCCATTGTTCTTTGAGATAGCTAAGAGTACTTCCTTATATGTTATTTTAAAACTAAATTTAAATTTCTCTTCTCAGTTTTTCTGATAACATTATTTGTTTTATTCTATATCCTTTTGCGTATAAAATTAATCATATTTTTTCTGGGTTTTCACATAATGATGTGTTGTCCAGACAGATACTTACATTTCTTCTGATCTGACTTTAAAAATTATGGTTGTATGAACTTTAATTTTTATTTATTAAAAGAGGTCAACTCTAAGTGTAAATTTGTTGGATTAAAATGCTGGATGTCTGCATAGAGAGGATTTGCTTTCTCAAAACCTAAGGCAGAAATTAATTCAGAATGTTAGTTACCTTTGAGCATAAGTGAGCTACAGTTGAATATGTAATCCCTAATTCAATTCTCACCTGGGTGTTTTGGACTCAAATCTATTTTCTAGCTGTACTCAATCAGTACATTGGAGAGGATTTGGAAACAGAATCAAAGTCAAGTGTAAATTCTTTCCGAAAAATGAACATCATATTTCCATAATTAACTTGATTGTTTACACATCATAGTTTCCAGAGCCTTTGAAATTTTGAGCCTGTATAAGAAGGTAGGTAAATGACTAGAAAAGTGGGGTATTAATGGCATTTTTATTATGTTTTTTGAAAATCACCTAAAACCCGACCCTGTTTTTTTCTATATGACTTTATTTTAGTTAAACTTTTTCACTCTAATGTACGGATTAGGTATTACGGAGTTTTAGATGTGTGTGTGTTTTCATGTGGTTGCCAAGATACCAAAACAATTTCTTAAGGGATGTGTGTCTAGATTTAAACAAATGGATAAATTCACGTCAGGCATCTGCCTGTGTGGGCTTGTTCAATATATTTAAGCATGAAAAATGTCATATTCTGTTATATTAATAAACCAAATTTGTGCTTGCTCAATTACTACCTGCTAGAATTAGTAGAATATATAACCTCATCATTGGTGGCAAGGGAGACTCTTTTCTCTTTTTGGAGAGTTAAAAAAAAAAAAAAAAGAATATAAAAAGGAAGAAAAGAAAGAAAGAAAAAAGAAATAACCAAACCAAAAGAATTGGGTAAGGAACTCTGATCTTCATTCTACTATGAAGCCAATTTTAAAACATTGCCCAAGAGTGGCTTTCCTGAAATATAATTTGGACTTTAGTCTCCCCAAAATCCCTATCACCACCCCAAAACCAATATAAAACAAACATCTTTGTTTGATTGTTTACTGTGTAAAATCAGTTTCAAGAAATTTCTCCTAACTCTTCTTTTCAATTTGCTCACCAGTGGTAAATATCTCCCAAAGAAATTAAAATGTTCTACTCTTGCCTAAATTTTTATGGTCTGCTTAAAATTGGTGGGGTTTATGCCCATGACCTTTTTTTTTTTTTGGGGGGGGGGTGGTGTACATGGACCTCTCACTGTTGTGGTCTCTCCTGTTGCGGAGCACAGGCTCCGGACACGAGGCCCAGCGGCCATGGCTCACGGGCCCAGCCGCTCCACGGCATGTGGGATCTTCCTGGACCAGAGCACGAACCCGTGTCCCCTGCATCGGCAGGCGGACTCTCAACCACTGCGCCACCAGGGAAGCCCCCCCATGACCTTTTTGACGTCCATGATAAGTTACTGAACAGTTACTATAGTTTCCAAGACCACAGCGTTTAAAGAACGCTTGCTCCCATTAGGACCCTCTGACCTTGAGGATTTTCTGTGGGAGGGAGCAAAGGATTTTGACATTCTGGCAATCTGATATCCCTCCATTCATCCAATTTTGAGACAAAGTCTCTTATATTAGGTCAACCCACCTTGACTTTGCTCAGATTCTGTAATCAAGAACTGAGACTCTACAATGTTAAGTAAACCAGCAAATGAAACACCAAGTTATTTTGTGAGAGGAAAATAAGATGGTTGTAGGAACACAGGTCATTTGCCCAAAGATAGAGTTGTTATTAATCTCCACATAGTACAAGCTACAAAGACAGTCCTCTTTTCCTATCATTTGTTGTGATGTTTCTATAGATCTAAGGAGAAGCCTTACTCTAGGAAAGAAATAGATCCTATAAAAATCTAAAACATTGGGTTATAATTCTCTTTCTTCCAGTGGTGGCAATAGGTTTTTTTATACATTCAATGTACTGAATAGAAGGTAAACTAACCCAAGATCATTACCTTGACCATTACCATTACCTTCTCCTTGAAAATGAGATGGTACTGAAGTGACAGATAAAACCTATAATTCTTAATAAATGGTCATTCACTTACTTTTTCACTTACTTTTTAAAATTATGGCCATAATTAAAAAGAAATAGAGATATGGACATCTGTATATTTTTCAAAGCTGTTAAAGTTTCATATAAAATAGAGTATTTCATCATATACTTTTAAAATGTATAAAATATAATTAGTTTCTCAGTAAATCCACCTATAGATCTTATGATAAACAATCTGGACTAGAGTCATTTTGGGGAAATAAATATAGAAGGCAATAAATTTTGATAAGCCTATGTTAACTTTTGGCAAGTTTCAAATATCATAATCACTCATTCATTGAACTTGGCCTAATTAAATTCATTTTCTATTAAAAAACAAAAACAAAAATTCAAACATACCTTCAAAAATCAGTACTTCTAAACATGATAATATTCTAAAAAATAACTCTCATTAATTCAAAAGAATATCTAAGAAAATTCCACAATGTGCTAGATACTTTGTAGGTAATTTGGGAAGATTTTTTTTCCAAGTAAGGAAAATATACGTTGTGTTCCAAAATCAATGGACCAAATATTTAGTCTCCAAGAGAGAATTTGCTGAGGTGTAGGAATTTAATTTGGATGTTTCCTTCTTTGTAAACAGGGAATCAATGATATAGACTTTCATTTATTCCACATTTAAATAGCCATAATATACAAACTGTAAAATGAATATTTAATTGAATAAGAGAGAGTAACTTTTCTATTGGGTAGATTTGTTGTATTTAAAATGAGAAAATTTGCTAAAATCTGATCCAATGACAAATAAGAAACATTACTTCACATATATTATTTTGCACCATCTTAGTAAGCAAAGATTTTAAGGTAAACATACACTGTTCTCTCAAGTCTCTTCTGAGAATTTCCTTTATTTCCCAAGATGATTTTGCTAGTTAGACTTGAAATATATTTTCTTTGGTAGAAGGGGCTTTATCACAATTTTCAATACTATACCACTGAATTAAGAATTAAGAATTCTTACAAGAATGCATCTCAGTAAATTTTTCACTTTTACAGATATGTGAATGTAATGTAAAACTTAGAAGAAAATTTTGCTTGTATTTGTGAATTTATTAAATTACTTTTTATTAGACAACTTTTATAGGGCAAAAGTTGTATTTATTTGCTTAGGTTAGGACATTAATCTATTGATAAAGCATATCATAAGTACATTAATGAAAGGCAGGATGTTTTCTTCCCCCCAAAAAAATCATCTCTGAGAAATGAAGTCATCTTTCATTTAATTCCTTACAAAGTCTCTCATAGTAACAGGCACTCTCTCAACTAGTTACTTTTATATTATTATTGAACTAGTTGATTTATAATATTATATTAGTTTCAGGTATATAACATAGCAATTCAATATTTTTGTAGATTATATTCCATTTAATGTTATTACAAAATAATGGTGATATTTCCTTATATTGTTATCCTATTTTTATAGCTTACTTACTTTATACATAGTAGCTTGCATCTCAGTCCCCTACCCCTATACTTCCCCTCCTCCCTTCCTTCTCCCCACTGGTAATCATTAGTTTTTTCTCTATATTTGTTACTTGTTTATTTTGTTATAGTCATTACATTTTTTTTTTTTAGATTCCACATAAGTGGTAACATACAATATTTGTCTTTCTTGTCTGACTTATTTCATTAAGCATAACACCCTCTAGGTCTATCCAAGTTGTTGCAAATGGAAGAATTTCATTATTTTTATGACAAATATTCCATTGTGTGAGATATATATATGTATGTACATATGTGTGTACATATATATATATATATATATATATGTATGTAAACATACACACACACACACACACCAAGCACATCTTCTTTATCCATTCATCAATTCAGCCATAATCTCAAGGGTTTTTTTAGATACATAATTTATTTTATTATTCAGAATCAGTATACTTACTTACTAATTTTTATTTATACTCTGACTCTTTCCACAAAGGATTTAGATGGTTATATAAATTTTTTTTGGAGTTTTAAAATTTTTTTTCAAGGTAACAGTAGTATTTTTTTAAATTGCACACATCTATAGACCTAATAAATAGTTTTTTTCTTTTCTTTTATATACAGCAGGTTCTTATTAGTCATCAATTTTGTACACATCAGTGTATACATGTCAATCCAAATTGCCCAATTCATCAGACCACCACCCCCCACCCCCCTGTGGCTTTCCCTGCTTGGTGTCCATATGTTTGTTCTCTACATCTGTGTCCCAATTTCTGCCCTGTAAACCAGTTCACCTGTATCATTTTTCTAGGTTCCACATATATGCATTAATATACGATATTTGTTTTTCCCTTTCTGACTTACTTCACTCTGTATGACAGTCTCTAGATCCATCCATGTCTCAACAAATGACCCAATTTTGTTCCTTTTAATGGCTGAGTAATATTCCATTGTATATATGTACCACATCTTCTTTATCTATTCATCTGTCGATGGGCATTTAGGTTGCTTCCATGACCTGGCTATTGTAAACAGTGCTGCAATGAACATTGGGGTGCATGTGTCTTTTTGAATTGTGGTTTTCTCTGGGTATATGCTCAGTAGTGGGATTGCTGGATCATATGGTAATTCTATTTTTAGTTTTTTAAGGAACCTCCATACTGTTCTCCATAGTGGCTGTATCAATTTACATTCCCTCCAACAGTGCAAGAGGGTTCCCTTTTCTCCACACCCTCTCCAGCATTTGTTGTTTGTAGATTTTCTGATGAAGCCCATTCTAACTGGTGTGAGGTGATACCTCATTGTAGTTTTGATTGGCATTTCTCTGATAATTAGTGATGTTGAGCAGCTTTTCATGTGCTTCTTGCCATCTGTATGTCTTCTTTGGAGAAATGTCTATTTAGGTCTTCTGCCCATTTTTGGATTGGGTTGTTTGTTTTTTTAATATTGAGCTGCATGAGCTGTTTATATATTTTGGAGATTAATCCTTTGTCCATTGATTCGTTTGCAAATATTTTCTCCCATTCTGGGGGTTGTCTTTTGGTCTTGTTTATGGTTTCCTTTGATGGGCAAAAGCTTTTAAGTTTCATTAGGTCCCATTTGTTTATTTTTGTTTTTATTTCCATTTCTCTAGGAGATGGATCAAAAAAGATCTTGCTGTGATTTATGTCAAAGAGTGTTCTACCTATAAACCCATGCACCTATGGTCAACTAGTCTACGACAAAGGAGGTAAGGATATACAATGGAGAAAAGACAGTCTCTTCAATAAGGGTGCTGGGAAAACTGGACAACTACATGTAAAATAATGAAATTAGAACACTCTCTTCGAGTTTTGACTTCTTTCTCTGTCTTCTCCTTCTGGGATTCCTATAATGTGAATGGTGGTACTGCTGATGTCATAGAGATCCCTTAAACTGTTCTCACATTGTTTTTTTCTTTCTTCTGTTCTGATTTGGTGGTTGGGTGATTTCCACTATTCTGTCTTCCAAGTCACTTAATGTGCTCTTCTGTAACACTAATCTGCTGTTAATTCCTTCTGGTGTAATTTTCATTTCAGTTATTGTATTCTTCAGTGCTGACTGGTTCTTTTTAATATTTTCTAACTTGTTAAAATCCTGTGTTTATCTATTCTTTTCCCTAATTCAGTATGCATTCTTATTACTAATGCTTTGAACTCTATCCAGTAAATTATTTGTTTCGTTGTTTTTTTCAGGGGTTTTCTTTTTCTCTAATTTGAAATCAATCCTTCTGTGTTCTCATCCTCCTTAACCTTCTCTCTATGAGATTAGGTGAAACAGCTACCTATTCTGGTCTTGATTGGGTTTCCTTGTGTGGGAGCATCCCTATACAGTCCACATGTACCCAGTGGCCTCGGTAGGTGACCTGGATCTGACATGAGCACAAGTCCTGTGTTCCCCCAGAGTGTGCTGGCAGCTATTGCTTTGGTAGGACATGGAGGGGCTAGAGCCAAAATCAGGTATGAGCTGGGGCTTCTCCTCTGCTCAGTGGCCAACACCACCCTATTAGGGGCAGGGTAGGATTCCAAGACGCTGGAGCAGAAGCCCTAAGGTTCTGAGCTGGCTCCATTTCCACTAAGTGTGTGCTTTCTCCGCCCATCCCCACCCAGTACTGTCACCCTCACCCCAGAGGGGAGCAGTGCGGGAACAAGAGGGGCTAGAGTGGGTACTCAGCATAGATTGGGGTATGGGATGTGTTAGTCAAGGCCCCAGTCAGAGCTTCAGACTGCTCCCAATGGGCTGCCACCTCAAGTGCCAGCAGTGGCCGCCCTCACTGGATTCAGATGCTATACCAGGTTTGAACAAGCCCTCCTGCCCACAACTGTGCATACCCCTCAGCTGAGGTAGCCTTCACACAAATGTGGAACTGTTCCTCTGCAAAAGGGGGGTCAGAGCGGGCACTTGACTCAGGCTAGAGTGCAGGAAACCTGCCAGAGTCCCAGGCAGTTTCAATCTGTTTCCTCTGCCTCATTTCTGCAGTAAACAAGTATTTGTGTGCTTTTCACAAGAGAGTTTTAGGTTTCTTATAGTCATCCTGTTCATCCCACTGGTTGTCAAACCTGGGACTTGTCTTCCAGGTTTTGGAGGGCTGGGGTGCCTGATATGTGGTTTGAACTGCTCAATCCAAAGGGAGGATCTCTGATCCCAAGTAAATCCCCTCCTTTTCTATGTCCCCTCCCAGAAGCACAGGCCCTGACCTGATTGCTTCTCTTCCCTTCCTACCTGATTCCATGTGGATCTTTCTTAGGGCCTTGGCTGTATCAGTCCTTCTGCCAGTCTCCAGTTTGTTTTCAGTGAGAACTGCATCACATGTAGATGTATGTAGATGTATTTGTGATGTGTTCATAGGGGGAGGTGAGCTCTGTGTCCTCCTACTCCACCACGCCATCTTGATTTACCCCTATCAGGTACTTTATTTTAAATAAGTTTTGTAAAAGGTGTATTAATTTGAAATTATCTTAGTCAAAGCTAAAATTGGGTGCTATAGCAGTCTTCTGATGAAATTCCATTAAATAAAGGAAAAGATGAATAGGACTATCCTGCAATCATTATTGCTCAGCATGTTATCACAATTTGAAGTATATGTTGCCACTGTAAATAAGTCTACATTTAAAAATCAATTTAAAGGGCGATAAGAGTTTAGTTCTTCTGGAGTAGCCTGCAACAGGCTTATCATAAACTATCTTCAAATTGATTTTTTTTTAAAGTCTGAATATCTCAGTTTCATAAAAAAATATAAAAAAAGAAAAAAACACAGGTGGTTGGCTCCTTCCCTCAATCAATATCTGAAAATTCCACCAAACAGAGAGATGGATATATCTGAAATGTTTAATATATTAAAGTTCCAAAAGTAATTGTTGAGAGACACAGTGGTTATATATCATGTTTGTTGTGGGGGAAAGACCACTCAGATAAAGAGGCCTGGACAATTTGGGTGAAGAAAAAAATATATATATGTTGCACCATCCCTGGCACTCATATGATTTTGGATTCTCGCATGAGATAATTTGTTTCTGATAGCATAATCAAAATTGAGCATAAGCTATTGTGTTACTTGCAATGGAAACATTTACAGTAGCCGTTTTGGAAATAAATACAAAATAAACAACTTAAACGGTTTTGCACAGCAAAGGAAACCATAAACAAAATGAAAAGACAACCTATAGACTGGGAGAAAATATTTGCAAATGATGCAACCGACAAGAGGTTAACTTCCAAAATGTACAGACAGCTCATACAACTCAGTATCAAAAAAACAACCAACACAATCAAAAATATGGGCAGAAGACCTGAATAGAAATTTATCTAAAGAAGACAAACAGAAGGCCAATAGGCACATGAAAAGATGCTCAACATCACTAATTATTAGAGAAATGCAAATCAAAACCATAATGAGGTATCACGTAACACCGGTCAGAATGTCTATAATCACATACACAGTAAATACTAGTGTGTGCATTGATTCCAGATTCTTTTGGTTTCAACAGCTATAGTCTCTCCTCTAATTCATCATAGCCCATGGTGAAATGTGTGTCCAACTGAGAGAATAATTTATTCAATACTATTTATAGATGTCCACTCTGGGCCAGATGCTGTGTTGCATTTTAGGAATATAATAAAAGAAAAAGATAGGCATATTCTTGCCCTCATTGATGTGAATGTTAGTCAACTCTAATGCTTATCCTGGATTAAAGTTTCACCCCTGGTCCTGTAACTTAGATGTTGATTTTTCCTATGGTCAAAACCCACTGTGTTCTTCAGTTCCTCTAGACTCTGGACCCAGCAGGATTTTCATTGTAATCTTTCTGCTGAACTAGTTCCTTAGCTCCATAGCTGATGTGCTGCTGGCTTTCGTACACCCTGACTTCCGTGTCTGCTTGACATCCCATATAACATTGGATTTCACAGTTTATCCTTGTTTTGAAAGGATGGCTTGTATTTCCTCCAAACTCTTTAAAAATGGCTTTATAAATATGAATTGCAGTCTACTGACTTATAAATTATCTATATGTATCAATAAATATTTATGTAATATAGAATTAATATTTTGGGTTTGTTATATTTAATATAAATTAATATATTTATAAATCAACAATTTACTTTTTGTAAATTATATATTTGTTACAAAATAAATTCAATCTCTTCTGGAGAATACATCTTAACATTTCAGTCAATTCTCTAATTTTTTTTTTTTTTTCTGTTGTATAACAAGCTCGATATGCCTGCCTCAAATTTCTCTTACTACCTATAACTGGGCCAGGTTTCCTGGCACTTGGTTCTTTTCAGGAACAAGAAAAGTTTCTGAGTCCTTTCCTGTCTATATTTGTCATTGTCTTTTTTTATTATACCTGGTGTACAACTCTCTGCTGAGTCAGGTTATGATAGATTTAAGGGAAGAAAGGTATCTTTGAGTCACTACCAGGATAGTAGGCATTGCTTCATTATGAAACGTATTATAAAATTTACCTTTCCTAATAAGATAGAAACAATTGAAATTGAGGAGTTGAGAGCATGACCTCGGGAGAGAATTCTGGTTCAATTTCAAACTGTCATTAATTATCTAGGTACGACTCAGAATTTTACCTAACTCTTAATAACTTATTTTTTTTCATTTTAAATAGGAATAATTATAACTACCACACATTATTTTCAAGGGTGAAATTAGACAGTAGGCTTAATGTTTAACATATTGAGTGACTGGAACTCAATAAAATTCAACCATTTCTCATGCTACCATCATACAGACTTTGTATCAAGTTTATGTTAAAAATGTATTAATTTCAAAATGCCAAATTTTGCAATTTGTTGTAAAATAAAGATATAAAAGTTTTAAAACACCAATTATTGGTGTATATCCTGGAAATTAAAAGTTAACTTCTCCAACTCAGTGAAATCAAGAAACATGATGGAATCTGACAATAAGATGCTTGTCATGGTTTATTACAAACACACGCACTTTAAAAGTCCCATTTTATTTTTAATTTTTGAATTTTATTTCATTTTTTTTTGTACAGCAGGTTCTTATTAGTTATCCAATTTATACATATTAGTTAAATTCTAGATGATAAAGTGGACATTATACAACTATGAAAGCACTGATTCTGAAACAAATATCAAGTACTTTCTCTTATTTTTAGAGCATTAAAAAGTGAACTGTTTAAAAAGACAAATGGTTCTGCCTTATGCTGCCCTACCTCTTCTTTCAGTTCCTTGTGGTCTCCTCTTCTAGGTGACAGTGTGAGAGTCTTAACAAATACTGGTCAGGGTGTTTTATTCAAATTCTTGGGAGATATTTTTGGACAAATACTTTCATCTGAACAATCCAACCTATACCTATTTTTAAAGAGTATCTACTAACTTAATTTCTCATGGCCACCAGTGAGATAATCTACCATGCAATGAGGCCTTTCCAACTGGAATAAGTAGTTGTTGCCCGACTGTAGATTTAAAGGTTTTCATCTATATTGGGAACCAGTGAAATAAAATCAGACAATATTGTAATTTTGTGGTTTATAAGGTGAAGATCTAGCCATTTTATTTTTATGTTGGTTAAAAAAGTTAAAAATATGGCAAAATAAAATACCATAAGTAAATGACAAACTGGAAAAATAATTTTGATTTATTTCACAAGGAGTTAATATCTATATTTATTTATATTTATAAACATTCCCAAAATAGGGAACAGACCAGTAGGATGACATAAGTTAGCAGAGATATATGAACAGGCATTTAATAGGACAAAAGAAATATCAATAAGCCATGTGAAAAATGCTCATCCTCTCTCATAATAAGACCATTGGAAGTTAAAACTATACTGAGGGTTATGGACTTCATGAGTGTGTCTCCCCAAAATTCATCTGTTGGAATCATTAACCCTAATGAGATGGTATTAGAAGGTGGGTCTCAGAGATAATTAGGGTAAGTTTAGGTCATAAAGGTGGAGCCTTCCTCATGGGATTAATGTCTTTATAAAATCAAGCATGAGACACATTTCTCTCCACTAGGTGAGGATATAGTAAGAAGTCACCCTCCTGCAAATGAGGAAGAGGGTCTCTTACCAAGAATCAAGTAGCCCAGTGCCTTGATCTTAGATACCCTGCCTCCAAAACTGTGAGAAAAAAAAAAAAATGTTTAAGGCATCCAGTCTATTGTATTCTGTTACAGCAACCAAAATCATTAAGACACTAAATTACCATTTTTCTTCCATCAGATTGGAACAAAACAAACATGTGAAAACATACCCACAGACAGGTCAATGGGATCAGGCCATGCTATGCATTTCTGATGAGAACAAAAAGTGATACAAATCTAGGAGGGAGATTTTGCAATATCTGCCAAAAAGTACATGCATTACCATGTGATCCACAAACCCAGTTACCTCTAGGTCTCTGTCCCCCAAAAATACTGGTAAATCCACAAAAGAAGGTACATTCATTGAAACCTTGTTTTGTAGACTTGACTTTAGAATCATGTAAATTTTTTAATAATTATATGAGAAATTTAAATACCAAAGTAATCCCTAAAAATTGAAATCTCATAAACAAAAACAAAACAAACACATCTGTGTAATTAGTTTGTGGCATAACCACATGGAAAGAAATTACCGTAATTGACTTTAAAATACAATAACTTAGTTGATTATCTCTTCTGGTATATACCATAAAAAGAACTACAAATATCGTATTTTCAGTAAAAATATTAGTAGTAGTAATATGGATATTGACATTCTAAATCTTTTTTATTCTTGTATTTTGGGATATGACAAATGAGTACTTATGTTGGTATACCTATTTTACAAGTTTGAGTAAAATGACCAAAGTCTTTTATTTTTACCTCCTGTATAAATCCACCTATCCAGTAACAGTAGGTGTTTAAACTGTAGAGAATTTTTTAAAATTTTTTATTGTAGTTAATTTACAATATTATGTTAGTTTCAGGTGTACAGCAAAGTGAATCAGTTATATATATACATACATACATTCATTTTTTAGATTCTTTTCCTATACAGGCCACTACAGAGTACTGAGTAGAGTTCCCTGTGCTATACAGTAGGTTCTTATTAATCTATTTTATATATAGTAGTGTGTATATGTCAATCCCAATCTCCCAATTTATCCCTCCCTCACGTTACACCCTGGTAACCATGTTTGTTTTCTACATCTGTGACTTTACTTCTCTTTTGTAAATAAGTTCATTTGTAGCCATTTTTAGATTCCACATAAAACAAATATCATATAATTGTCTTTCTGTGTCTTACTTACCTCACTCAGTATGATAATCTCTATATCCATCTTTGTTGCTGCAAATGGCATTTTTTTTTCTTTTTGATGACTAATATTCCACTGTATATATATATCACATCTTCTTTATCCATTCCTCTTGTAATGGACAGTTAGGGTTGCTTCCGTGTTCTCACTATTGTAAATCGTGCTGCAATGAACATTGGGATGCATGTATCTTTTCAAATTATGGTTTTCTCCTGGTATATGACTAGGAGATTGCTGGGTTATATGGCAGTTCTATTTTCAGTTTTTTAAGGAACCTCCATACTGTTCTCCATAGTGTCTGTACCAATTTACATTCCCACCAGCAGTGTAGGTGGGTTCCCTTTTCTCCACACCCTCTCCAACATTTATGGTTTGTAGATTTTTTGATGATGGCCATACAGACTGGTATATGATAACTCACTGTAGATTTGATTTGCATTTCTCTAATAATTAATGATGTTGAGCATCTTTTCATATGCTTTTTGGCCATCTGTATGTCTTCTTTGAAGAAATGTCTATTTAAATCTTCCACCCATTTTTTAATTGATTTTTTTGTTTTTTTGATATTGAGTACATGAGCTGTCTGTATATTTTGGAGATTAATCCCGTATTGGTTGCTTTGCTTGCAAATATTTTCTCCCATTCTGAGGGTTGCCTTTTTGTTTTGTTTATGGCTTCCTTTGCAGTGCAAGAGCTTTTCAGTTTAATTAGGTCCCATTTTTTAATTTTTGTTTTTATTTCCATTACTCTAGGAGGTGGGTCAAAAAAGATGTTGCTGTGATTTATGTCAAAGAGTGCTCTGCCTCTGTTTTCCTCTAAGAGTTTTATAGTGCCCAGCCTTATATTTAGGTCTTTAATCCATTCTGAGTTTATTTTTGTGTATGGTGTTAGGAAGTGTTCTAATTTCATTCTTTTACATGTAGCTGTCCAGTTTTCCCAGCACCATTTATTGAAGAGACTGTCTTTTCTCCATTGTATATTCTTGTTTCCTTTGTCATAGATTAGGTAGCCATAGGTGTGTGGGTTTATCTCTGGGCTCTCTGTCCTGTTCCAATGATCTATATTTATGTTTGTGTGCCAGTACCATACTGCCTTGATTACTGTAGCTCTGTAGTATAGTCTGAAGTCAAGGAGCCTGATTCCATAAGCTCCGTTTTTCATTCTGAAGATTGCTTTGCCTATTTGGGGTCTTTTGTGTTTCCATATAATCTGTAAAATTTTTTGTTATAATTCTGTGAAAAATGCCATTGGTAATTGGATAGGGATTGAAGTGAATCTGTAGATCGTTTTGGGTAGTATAGGCATTTTCACAATATTTATTCTTCCAGTCCAAGAAAATGGTATAGGTCTCCATCTGTTTCTGTCGTCTTTGATTTCTTTCATCAGTATCTTGAAGTTTCCTGAGTACAGGTCTTTTGCCTCCTTAGGTTTAGTCCTAAGTATTTATTCTTTTGGTTGCAATGATAAATGGGATTGTTTCTTTAATTCCTCTTTCTGATCTTTCACTGTTAGTGTATATAAATGCAGGAGATTTCTGTGTATTAATTTTGTATTCTGCAATTGTACCAAATTCATTGATGAGCTCTAGCAGTTTTCTGGTAGCATCTTTAGGATTTTCTATGGGTAGTATCATGTCATCTGCAAACAGTGATCGTTTTACTTCTTCTTTTCCAAGTTTGATTCCTTTTATTTCTTCTTCTTGACTGCCGTCTCTAGGACTTCCAAAACTATGCTGAATAATAGTGACAAGAGTTAACATCTCTGTCTTGTTCCTGATCTTAGAGGAAATGCTTTCAGTTTTTCACCATTGAGAATGATGTTTGCTGTGGGTTTGTCATATGTGGCCTTTATTATGTTGAAGTAGGTACCATCTATGTCCACTTTCTGGAGAGTTTTTGTCATAAATCAGTGTTGAATTTTGTCAAAAGATTTTTCTGCATCTACTGTGATGATCATATGGTTTGTATTCTTCAATCTGTTAATATGGTGAATCACATTGAGAGATTTGTATATATTGAAGAATCCTTGCATCCAGGGGATAAATCCCACTTGATCATGGAGTAATGTGTTGTTGGATTCAGTTTGCTAGTATTGTGTTGAGGATTTTTGTGTCTATGTTCATTAGTGATATTGGCCAGCAATTTTCATTTTTTTGTGATGTCTTTGTCTGGTTTTGGTATCAGGGTGATTGTGACCTCAAAGAATGAGCTTGGGAGTGTTCCTTCCTCTGAAATTTTTTGGAAGAGTTTGAGAAGGATAGGTGTTAATTCTTCTGTAAATGTTTGGTAGAACTCTCCTGTGAAGCTATCTGGTCCTAGACTTTTGTGGGTTTGAAGATTTGTTTTTTTAAAATTTTTAATTTAATTTAATTTATTTATTTTTTTATACAGCAAGTTCTTATTAGTTATCCATTTTATACATATCAGTGTTTAAAGATTTTTTGTTACATCTTTATTGGAGTATAATTGCTTTACAATGGTGTGTTAGTTTCTGCTTTATAACAAAGTGAATCAGTTATACATAAGTGTTTGAAGATTTTTAATGTTATTTTCAATTTCAGTACATGTGGTTGGCCTGTTATTATTTTCAATCTGCTTTGATTTCTTCAGTGATCCATTGGTTATTAGTAACGTATTATTTAGCCTCCATGTGTTGGTTTTTTTGTTTTGTTTTGTTTTTTCCTGTAATTGATTTCTAATCTCATAGCTTTGTGGTCAGAAATGATGCTTGATGTGATTTCAATTTTCCTAAATTTACCGAGGCTTGTAAAGCATTTCTTATTTTTCAAATTTCAGGGAACACCAACACTGTAAAGCTTGGAAATTAAGAACGCCTGTCTGGTTTTCTCAGTTTTAATAAGGAAGAAGAGCTGTCATGGATTTTGTATTACAATATATAGAGATAGCTGTCAAAACCATCTAAATTTAATTGTCTAAATGAACAACTCTTAGAACCACAATTTATTATACTGAAAGTTGAATGCCAAACCCTCTAAAGTATCAGAACTGTTAAATTAATTACACAATGAGGTCATTACATTGAGAGGGCTCTAATGTGGTGGTGGCCTAGTTAAGGAAACCAAAATTTAAGCCTGTAAATGCCTCTAGGTTATGAAACTGAAATACTAAGGACAACTAATCACAAATAACCAATGAGGTTTTAAGGCATAGCCGACCAAAATTTTCCTTTCTTTGCTTCCATATTTTCTCTGTGTTTTTCTCCTAACTACTGTGGGAGCAGTGTTCCTAACCACTTCTGATTTGTGCTGCCTCATTCCAAACAGATTTTTCACTCAAACTTTTAAAATTTTTAATATGCAGCAGTTAATCTTTTAACAGACTACATTTTTAATAAAGAAACTAATACAGTAGAGCCAATTCTATACCTGAAATAAGGCTTTCATTTTCTGAGCAAAAACATAACAGTTCTATTAGAATTGAAAATAAAATACTATATGGTATATAATACAAAATAGTCTAAATTTTAAGCAATTGACACTTCAAAACAGCTATTAAAATCTAGAAAATATTGGAAGATAAAATTTATCTTTTATTGATATTTCTCAAATAAATGTCAGTTCATTTATCTAATTTGCTTGAGGTCTTATTCAAACACATATTTATAAATTTAAAGCACACGAACCTTTCTGTATGAGGCCATCAGGTCTGTTTTAGTACAGAAAACATAGCATTTATAAGAAAGGGCTGATTTTACTTAGAACTGCCTATAGTAGATGGTACAAATGAGAAGCTCTGGATACTCGTGGAACATTTCCAGCCTTTGCTGCATGTACTTATCTAATGCATTTGGATTCATGAATTCATCTATAGATAATGGAAGCTAGATTAAGGCTATTTCTAAACAGTACAAGACGTCAGATGAAAAACTGTTTCAATGACTTAAATTTCACAAGTTCTAGAAAATTGCTTATATAACAATCAGCCATTTGAAGCAATAAAAATCCTCTAAAATCACTGGAAAATTGTTGTTTCCTACTGGCATTCTTGTATTCCAGATTTATTGTGAACATTTGGGGAGCTATTTTACATTTTACCAGTTACCATTTTTTTATAAATTTAATTCAATTTTCAAAATATTAGATAGATACTAATTAGATATTTTCTTTGATTACACTAAATACTTTGTTTCTTCTTTTTGCCTCAACCACTATTTTATTACACAGTACTCTGAATATTAATACTCCTAATATTAATGAATTGTGAATCATTTTTATTTCATCATATGCATATGTGAGAGAATGTGTCCTTGTTGCTTTGCCAATCTATATTTCTCAGTCCCTAGAACCTAACAGCAATTCTCCTATAAATAACAGGAACTCAAGTATATGTTGCATATCTGAGGGGCATACCATTATTTTTTTTGAGTAAACTGAGAGATTAATGAAAAATAAATACAACATGGTCTCCTGGGTTGGATCCTTTTTCTCTAAAGGATTTATTAGGGCAATCAACAGAACAACAGACAAAGGATTAATCTCCAAAATATACAAACAGCCCATGGAGTTCAATATCAAAAAAACAAACAACCCAATTAAAAAGTGGGTGGAAGACCTAAATAGACATTTCACCAAAGAAGACATACAGATAGCCAAGATGTTCAACATCACTAATTATTAGAGAAATGAAAATCAAAACTACAATGAGGTATCACCTCACACTAGTCAGAATGGCCATTATCAAAAAATATAGAAACAATAAATGCTGGAGAGGGTGTGGGGAAAAGGGAACCCTCCTGCACTGCTGGTGGGAATATAAACTGATATAACCACTATGGAGAACAGTATGGAGGTTCCTTAAAAATCTAAAATCAGAATTACTGTATGACCCAGAAATCTCACTACTGGGCATATACCCTGAGAAAACCATAATTCAAAAAGAGACATGTACCACAATGTTCACTGCAGCACTATTTACAACAGCCAGGACATGGAAGCAACCTAAATGTCCACAGACAGATGAATGGATAAAGAAGATGTGGCATGTATATACAATGGAATATTACTCAGCCATAAAAAGAAACGAAATTGAGTTATTTGTAGTGAGGTGGATGGACCTAAAATCTGTCATACAGAGTGAAGTAAGTCAGAAAGAGGAAAACAAATACCATATGCAAACACATACATATGGAATCTAAAAAAAAAAAAAAAATGGTACTGATGAACCTAGTGGCAGGGAAGGAATAAAGACATAGACATAGAGAATGGACTTGAGGACATGGAGGGTGGAGGGGGAAGCTGGGGCGAAGTGAGAGTAGCATCGACATATATACACTACCAAATGTGAAACAGATAGCTAGTGGGAAGCAGCAGCATAGCACAGGGAGACAGGTCGGTACTTTGTGATGACCCAGAGGGGTGGGATAGGGAGGGTGGAGGGAGGCTCAAGAGGGAGGGGATATGGGGGCATATGTATGCATATGGCTGATTCACTTTGTTGTACAACAGAAACTAACAAAGCATTGTGAAGCAATTATACTTCAATAAAGATGTATTAAAAAAACTTGAGGTTTGAGCATTTGATAATAATTAATCTATCAATGTTATTTCTTATTATTTTGGCCGGCCATTATGTCATCAACTTATCTGCAAATGTTCAGGAAAATAAAGAGTTACTTTTAAAATTCTCATAACTATTCTGTATACTTGGAGTTATTTCAAAGCACAAAGAAAACTGACCAGGGAATATTGAGTTAATTTAAAAAACTAACAGCATATCATCTGTATGTCAATCTATCTAATAAACTTAACAAAATTTTATCCTTAAATCTAATCATTGACATGGTTCAATCAATGTTATAATGTTAAAGATACACTTTTTTAAATGTTACAGAAGATTTGATTCCTGTTAGGGAAATGATTTCTAATTATCTTTAAAAAAATTAACCTGAAGTATTTAATCCTATCAGAAATGAATAAAATCTATTTGAATGGCTGTCTGACAGGAGATGATAAATATAATCCTAGAAAACATCTCTCTTACTATGGGGCACTCACTATTCTAAATACCATATATAATTAAATTATTTCTTTATCACTAATGCCCTAAGTTACTGATCCCAATTTTACAGATGAGGAAATTTTAAGGCCCAAAGCAGTAGATAGGGGATCTCCAACTTCTATAACAGGCCAATGTCTTTTAAGTTGGACCAATTATGGTCATAGAAAAAGAAGAGGGTAGGGAGCATATCTTGCTATTTGCCAATTTCTTGATCCTTTTAGTTCATATTTGAATCAGCTGAGAAAGTTCAAAAACATCTGCTCAGAATTCTTGAATTAAGTACCAAATTATAGCTAATAGAGAAATTTTGACAGTTTAATAAGCATATCATCTCATTCTTAGAATGACATAAGAAAAATGGCTATAAATCATTGTATTTATTTAAAATAACCTAATTTATTACATTCTTTTTACAAGCATTATAGTTAAAGTAATAAGTTAATACAGAATTCTGCCTTAAATTACCATGAAGAACAAACATTACATTTGGGTTAAGGAATTTCCTATCAGTATATTTTAATGCAAGTTTAAGTCCTTAGAACCAACAGAAACATATGCTCTTCCTTAAAGGTAAATTAGGTACTTTGGGTGGATACATGTCACATATTGCATTTTCAATATTTATACATATAGATTGTTTTCTTAAAAGTATCATTAGGCTAGATAACATTATTAGAAGCATATTTTGTGAGACTTAATTTATATTCTGTTGAATATTAATGAACTTTACATATATATTAAATGAAATAAATGAATATAATATTCCTAACTTCTGTAACAATACATGAATAATCACATATGACTATGCCCTCTAAGGCATAATAACAGAACCACACAAGAAGTTCTGTAAACGATCTGACCTTTAAACGTGAGGAAATGTCATCTTTGTCTCCCTACAGTCTCCCTCCTACAGTCAACATCTAGCATTATATTTGTGCATAATATTTGAGGGATATGTGAGAAAATATATTAAATCAGCATGGTTTACAATAATGAGGTAAAACTAAAATGGTTATGTAAATTGGTATATAGAAAAAACAGAAACAAAACAAAACAAAACCCCTACCCAACATGTTTTATTAATTGTTTTGTTTGGAATGGTTCAATAGTGGCTTAGCTGCTATTTATCTATGCATTTATTTACTCAACACATGGTTTATGAATATCCTGAATTAAAAATAAAACAAAAAACAAATATTCTAAATCAAAGCATGTCAAGGTTCTCTTGACCTCAAAAGAGCAAAACCTCTACTCTGATCTTTTCCTAATTTTTTCTGAATTGTATGATTTTAAAACTGATTTAACCTCTATTTTGGGGACAGTGGAGCTGGGAAGTGTAGATGAATATATACATATTTATTCATACATACACGTTCATATGAGATAGATGGGAGTTTATAGGCTAGCCTAAAAAATCAATCACCCCTCAGTAGTATTTCTGTAAAATGTATCCCACTGTCTTTTAAACTAACTTACCAGATGATTTTGTAGAAAAAAAAAAAAAACTGTTCTAAATTGGAGATAGGCTTGGAATAATTTTGTTTGTTTGTTTCAGGACAGTATCTTTGGCATAGTTCATTCTAATAAAAAAAAAAAAAACGACATTCAAGATACCCTGATTATGAAAAGATTAGGCAGAACACCAGAGCACAGATGAGTTTTAGGGCAATGAAAATACTCTGTATGATACTATTATGATGGATACATGTCATTATACATTTGTCTAAACCTATAGTATGTACAACACCAAGAGTGAACCCTAAAGTCAATTATGGAACTTTGGATGATAATACATCAATGTAGGTTCATCAGTTGTAATGAAAGTACCACTCTGGCAGGGGGTGGTGTGTGTTGACAACAGGGAAGGCTGTATGTATATGGGAAAAGGAGGTATATGGGACATCTCTGTACATTCCTCTCAATTCTGTCAACCTAAAACTCCTCTAAAAAATAGTGTCTTAAAAATGAATATAAAAAAATCTTGAATAACCAGACTTGAATCTCTATGTCTGCAGTACTTCTCTAAGAACAGTTTTTTTTATTTTTCATACTACATAGTCTGAGCTATAGTATTTACTATGTGATATGGGTAAGAGTAAAAGTAAAATCTTGACAATATCATGTGTTCTAAATTTGGTAGAGTTTTGAAAATCTATATCATACACAAAAAATTATAATAATCAGATCACCTCACTTTAGTCAGTACCACAGTTTAAACTGTTTTTAGTGAGATGGTAGATTTTTTTTTCCAAATTTCTATTAATCATAGGAGAGAAATTCATCTAATCTCTTCTGAATCTTAATTTTATGTCATCCAAATCTGAGACTTTAGTAGTTGTCACTTTTTTAAACAATTTCCTCATATGTGCCCTGTCATTACCTTCCATTACTACTGGGATTCTTAATTACTATTTGGAGTTCTTCCTAGGACATTTCCTTTCTAAACAGTACAGAATTTGCTAGTCAAAGTGCTCTTTAATTTGCAACCTCTGAGATATTCACAAAAACTGCTAATTCAAAGCAGGTGAAAATAGTCTGACACAGGTGCAGCTGGATTGAGCTGTGTAGGAGGGTAGCATAGATAATCGTTTGCTAATGTCTTAATTTACTTTAAATGGAGAAAGTGAAATCTCTATGTTTGTTTTTTCTCTTCAATTAGTTGTTGTACCAAATTTTCACGTTTTAAAACTAAACTTTGGGGCTTCCCTGGTGGCGCAGTGGTTGAGAGTCCGCCTGCCGATGAAGGGCACATGGGTTCGTGCCCCGGTCTGGGAGAATCCCACATGCCGCGGAGCGGCTGGGCCCGTGATGGCCACTGAGCCTGCGTGTCCAGAGCCTGTGCTCTGCAACGGGAGAGGCCACAACAGTGAGAGGCCCGCATACCGCAAAAAACCCCCAAAAAACCAAAAAAACTAAACTTTTCACAATTATAAAAAAAAAATACATGTTGTTTAATGTTATTAAATTCTTAGATTCTACAATAATTAATCACCGTAATGAATACAGTTTGGGGATCTTCAAAGACTCAAATCATTGTCTGCTGTACAAGTAGTAATGATGGTAAACTCTACAAAAATGTGAAAAAAAGTAGTTCCCGAGTAGAGTTATTCATTTATCACATAATTATCTGTCATTAATAGAAAATGTCAATATTATAAATGAAAGAAAAAAGTCATAATCCTCTAAGCATTCTTTTCCACCTTAATATTAAAATGTATGAAATTTTAATTCCCAGCAACGATAATACAATTTTAACTAACAGTTAAATCTGTACTGTGCATAAAATATATATAACACAATTATAAGAAGATTATTCATCATATTGGCTAGATATGTGTTTTATAAATATGAACATGGTTATATTTTATATTTTTCTTCTTGACCATTGCATGAATTCATATGACACTTTACTATTTATAAATCACTGAATTTATCTCCTCTTATATTTATTTCTATATTATTTTAGCTCTCTTACTTGTTGGAGTGGCTGTTTTTAATATCTGTGGCTTGAAGTATCTTATAAGTAGAGCATAATAAATTGGACTGACAAAATTTTTATCAGTGTGTCCAGTTTTATCTTGGTTAGCCTATACTGAGAATGTTTCCAACGAAAAAGTTATTGGGAAGGCTGAGTGGTTACCAAATTATTAAATTCTAAGGTCATATTAACCTTGGTGAATTCAGCATTGCCATGAGTTTGGTTCTACGTCCAGATGAGTTAGGATCTTAATTTCTTCTGTATCAGAGTGACTGAAAACATATTCACAAAATATTCACAAAATATTTAACACAACAATATGTAACCCACAATGTCAACATGTTAAAGTACACTTATTCCAAAGTAAATAAGGAACTGAACTGTCTATGTGCCTGTCAGACACATTTTCTCTTTTTGAGTAAGTGACATGCTGAATACAATTACCAAAATGCTTTGAGCATGGTATTAACAAAAGAAGATATAGATATTGTTAAAGGTATGGGTCTCTGGGATACTTACAAGTCATGATTTAAATAGTTCAATGTTTGATTAATGTCCTATTTGAGAAGCATATTTCTACAATGACAACAAAATTTTAACAAAAATCTTTTTAAAAAGTTGAAAGTTTTGCTTGCTATTCTAGTCACTGTACTGGGAGAAATATAGATTATAGCAACAATATTTCTTAAAGCCTTCTCCTGTCCATCTCCCAAGCGAGATCCCTAGTCAAAGACTCTTCTCATGCCCTCAGACTTTTCAGGCTCCAAAAAACTTGGAAGATCAAGAGATTATGTACTCCTTGGGCAGAGAGTTCCTTGAGAAATAGTTTTTGTTCTGTTTTCACTATTTTTTTATCATTAATTTGAGGATTCTGATGTTGCTGCTGCTGTTGACAATGATGACAATAATACTGAAACCCACCACTGTGGCTCTTGTTATCCCTCTACCTGTTTCTCTTCCACTGCACACATCCTACATACCTATGACTAAAGACTTTTTTCCCTCAGTTTCATTTCAAGAAACTTCGGGCCAGGTGGCTTTAAAAATTGACAAATTTCCATGATTAATTAGAAGCAAGTCCAGAATTCAAATTCTGACTTTCTCTAAATCTAGGGGTTTTAATCATCATAATAATAACAGGTATCCGGAATATCCACCAGAAGTTTTATTCCACTGATTTTTTTATTCTATTGATTTTATCTACTCAGCTTCTTGACTCTGCAGTCAATTGACCTGTATAGATTAGGTTATATAGTCCTAGCTATGGTGGCACCCTTTGCTGAATTCTAAGCAGTTCTGAGTTACAAGAACTCTGAGTATAAGTAGGCATCCATCTCATTGGCTTAGAATCAGGACTACATTATTGATATTTCTATTCTGAATTTATATTTGACCTATGTTTTGTTCTCCTTTCTGTATACCAGTCTTTTCAGATCCAAGGACACAAACTATAATTAGACTAGCTATATCTTTGCTACTTATGTCTGGATCTTCTTCAAAACCCTTATTTATGTACTTGTTATCAGTCACGGTACAATGAGGAGAGAGAAATCATAGAGTAATTTGAACAGGGAAAGTTTAAGATATAAATTAATTAATGTTAACAGAGAGGAATAATAAGGAATGAGAGATAACTGTACAGAATAAGATACAAGGAGTTCAAGAAAGAGCCCCCTCTTGACCCTCAAAGGATGAGTTTCAGAGCTTTTTGTAAATGGAACCAGTGTCACTCATTGGGAGAAAATATGATATGGCACCACATCAGGGGGACTTGATGACTTGTTGAAAATCTGCCACTTGGAAATTTCTATAAATCTACCACTTAAGAGTGTTGGGAAAAATCAAAAGACTTGCATTTCATATATATTTTTTTACTTCTTTATTGCCATCCATATAACTTGGTGTAAATTAACCTTCAGTTTCATTCTTACCTATAATGAGCAACCCCATCATATTCAGTCAATGAAAACAGCTAAGAGCCTTATAAATTATGAAAATTACAAGTAAAAAAATTACTGATTGAAAGCATCAGAAAGCAACTAAGGCACCAGGACTTGATAGTAAGGACCCTATCTATAGAGGTTCACCAAGACTGAATTCAGAGTAGCCTTCTCCCTGAAAAGCTATTATTTGCTATCCTTATCTTTAGTTGTAGAGCCTGATCAGAGAGTATGATCAGGAACTTGTGCTGTTTCCACTGAGCTGGTGCAACAGATAGTGAAGTTCGTGGACGCCAGAGCAACCAGGAATTAAAGGACAGAATGGCAGAAAAATGGAAGGATGGAAGTCAATCCAGGACTTCTATATACAATCCCTCAAAAGGCATTTACCAATTCCTAAGTTGGACACGCCTAGAGTAAAAGGTCGAAAACAACAAAGAAAAATGGCTACTGAGAAAAATAACAAACAAAAACGGCTACTGAGAAAAACAAAAAAAAACGATACCAAGGTCCTGGCAGTCTCAGAGTTCTAAGGAAAACACTGATATAGCTGAAGTCCTACAAAGGAAGTCAGACCCTGCAATCACTCCAGGTTTATAGTTCATAGTTCTAAAGGGTTATGCCCTAAAAGAAAGGACATGTAAGAAATAGATGAACCTTCACAACTTTAAAGCTTCAAGCATTCACAGTCATTGCTGTAGTAAGGTGATTTGTTTGTGTGCGGTCAGTAGAGAAAAAGATAAAGTCTTTTTTGGAGGATGATAATACTATCCAGAGACTTCACAACTTTTCACTTAAAGTATCCAAGATCATACCAATCATGCCATCAAATAAAACTCAATGAAAAAAAAAATAGAAAGACCAAACATAAGCCAGGTATAGAAGACTGATTAAATTATAAGAAAAATAGAAAAGATGAGTGTGGTTGAGTTACACTCTCTGATCAGCCTCTTAATCTGAATCATATGGACTTAAAAAAATAGAATTGCTAGAACTTTAAAATGCCAAATCACTTGAATTACATTAACAAATAGTTTCAATACAAGAGAAAATGATGGCCTTCTTAATAAACTCTATCAGAATAATTGTCCCATATGGAAAATAATTATGACTTCTAGTTCACACCACATACAAAATCAATTCTAAATGGATCATAAATAATCTGGAAGGTGAAACAATAAATTTTCTGCAACACTGCATAGAAGAGTGACATTTAAATAGCATACTGTTTCCTCAACATTACACAATATTTACTATGAAAGAAAAGAATGATAAATTGAACTTTATTAAAATTAAGAAATTCTTAATTCATTAAAAAACAATTTTGAAAGAATGTGTAAATGGCACTCCACAGATTAGAGTGAGATGTTTGCAATACACATAACCAATTAAAAATTCATAGAAATACATTAAAAATAAGTACAAATCAATAATGAAGAGATAAACAACTACATCTAAAATAAAAATGAGCAAATCAATTGAAGAGGCACTTTAACAAGATGTTATCCAAAAGTAAGCTTATAAAATTATGTTAGATACTTAGTTATTAGCAAAACACAGATAAAACTATAATAAAATATCATTATAAAAGAATTAGAATGGTTACAACTAAATAAAAAACAGCAATGCCAAGGGTTAGTAGGGCTATAGAGTAACAGGAACTCTCACACACTTCTAGTGAAAGTGTAAATTGTTACAAACACTTTGAACTGTTTAGCAGTATCTACCAAATCTGAACATATGTATACTTATGAATCAATTAAATTCTTAGATATATTTTAGAAATTTATGTATACACTTCACAGAAATCTGTATATGTTACCAAAGTGCAAGAATATTTAAGGAAGCACTATTCACAGCATCCCCAAACTAGAAATTACCAAAATTATCACAACAGTAAAATAGGTAAAGTAGGATGAAAAACTTCAGAATTACTACTAAAATGGAATCTTATACATTAATAAGAAGAAACTATAACTATGTACAACAACACAGATGAACCTCACAGTGTTTAGTAAAAATAAAATCCATAGAAAGAATAGTGAACACCGATTATGTTTGAGAAAATGCAGGGCCTTTTTACAGTAGTAGATATTAGTAGAGTGATTACATTTTTGGAAGGGCTAGTAACTAAGTAAAGTCATAAGGGAATATGTTGGAGGCTGGTAATATTCTAGATCTTGATATATTTGATATTTCTACAGGAATGCTTAGTTTAAAAATATGGTGATCTATATGCTTAAAATTTATTCATTTTAATTTGTGGGGTTATACTGCAATTAAAAAGCAAAGGATAAAAACAGTTTACTATGTTTAGATCTTACCTCATTTACTAAGAAGTGGCTGAACTTAAATATCAAAATGTGTGTACAGATTTCCATGATTTTGCAATAAATCTGAGATAGTTAAACTCCTTTTGTATTTTGGGCTATATTTATAATAGATTGCAAATCACTCTATTCCTAGATGACTTACTTTACTCAAAGTACTTATGTACCGTGTTATCTTATTTCACCCATCTAATGTTTTGTGTCTGAAACAAAATCCTGTCTATGGACAACATTTTGAAAGTACCAATATGAGTGTTTAATTCCCCTATGAAAATCCATTTGCTGAGGGTTAAACTGAAAAAAAGATAGCAAGGGATAATGTAGGGGAAATTGTGCTTAGTTTTTTCATATTCAGTATATTATGTTGCTAGGAAAAATATGTGTGTATGTGTGTGTTTTAATAATTGGGTTCTCCATTAATCTTATTTAAAAGATTTATATGTTCCAGGAAAGTTTTAATGGACTATGAAAATCACTGATTTCAGAGGACACAGTATAGCTAAAGTCTGAGAGAGACTGGAAGATAAAATGTCACATTAAAAACAAAAGAAAAAAATTATTAACTTTTCTATTTTCTCTACTTGGCCCTATCTTGAAATGTAAAGGAAGATCTGATAGCCTATATTGATAGCTGTGTACAGATCCACATGTTTTATCAACTGGGTTGGAGCTTTATTTATTTATTCTTTTTATTTTTATTTACCAAATATTATTTTACTGTATAACATGTGCCCATCCCTTAGGGTGACAGAAAGGTTTGACCTGCTCCCCTCCCAAATTATAAAGCCCCATTACCTACTTACAGGTGTTTGACAAGTACAATTGAAAACACAGGCTTTCCCCTAAATACTGTTTGGAGTCTAATCCAACACAAAGTAGCAAAGTCAATTGAGGCTTCAAATTTCTGTGCTATAATATATGAACATATTTTTAACTGGTATTATTACTTAACCAAAATTTGTAAAAGTCTAATTTATCATCAAAATTTATTACTTTACATTATTTTATAAAAGCCTTAAAAAAAAAAGCAGGCACAAGAATTAAGCAGTCAAAAAGAACTGAATGAAATTTGGATTGTTCTGGTGATATCGATCAGTAGTTTACTATCTATAAATATACCTTTAAAAAACATGTTTTTTTCTTATTCAGAATAAAGACACTTTCAACCTTTTAGCCTCCAAGTTAGGATCACACTTCTCAGGGACTGCTAATATTTTCAAATAATACTGGTTGGTTCTTACTGCGTTTTTACTATGTACTGGATATTTTGCATAGATTAACTCCTATGTGGAATTATCTACGGTCCAGTCATTCTGTGTGTTATAGAAAGTTGTACCAGGTGTACCATTATCCCATCAATTGACTGAAATTGTTACTAAGAAGCCTATCAGCTTGTCAAAGTTAAAAGTACCACTTATTAGCACTGATACCAGAAATGTGTGCTACATTTAACTTCCATAATTAAATTCTAAGAGTGCTAATAGTATTTGTTTCACACATGATATATCTCAATGCTTTGTTGTGATATATATCAATGTGGTTAGGGAAGAGAAACGCATGTCAAAGGAGTGATTTTTTTAGATAAGAGACCATATATTCTTCAAACACTGGAAAGGTTCCTAACCAGGAAATTGTAAACTTAAAGGATTCCAAATTTATAAATTTGTTTTTTCTTAAGCTGTGTCCAATTAACAGGCACATTATGCAATCACATTCATTTAAATTCAAATGGAAGTCCTTTAGAACATTTTATAAGTCATCCACTGTATTTATGGGTTGTGCTACAATCAACAAATTAAAGTTCAATCATTCTAAAAGTAAATTTAAAAAAATTGAGGATTTCTGTTTTTCAATTACAGACATAAGGAGCCTGGAAGCTAGCACTTCAAACTAACAATAAGCAAAAAATCAGAGAGACTGGAAAAAAAATAAATAAAAAAAGCAACTCTTCTTGGGTCAGTAAGAGAGGAGAGGATGCAGAGCAAAACACTGACCCCAATATTAGAGACAGAGTGGTGAACATGGGGAATCACGACTTACCAGAGCAGAGACTCAAGAGTGAAATTGCCACAGGAACCAATGCCAGGATAGGAAAATGAAAATGTAGTCAACAAACTGCTGAAGGCTCAGTGTGGACAACTCTGAGAGTTAAAAACTTCATGAAGAACCAGTCGGCAGTGGAGGGGGTACCCCACAATAATGGGAGATTTGCTTCCAGGAGCTTGGCCAGGTTCCCACAGTAAATATTGGAGAAAAATCCCCTCCCGCTTCCTGCAAGAAGGGAAAAGGAACCATTTTGAAATACGCCAGGGCACTCTGTTCTTAACAAGGCCTGCCCTCAGGTGAAATTAGTAACCAGAACCTAACCTGCTGCATTGTTAGAGCCTAACTGACATAGGGGAGGGAAATAACAGAATTCCAGCTCATAAGAGCCATCTTCTCCCATTTAGAGATTGAGAAAAAATCCAGAAATTCTTGTGAAGCTCACAGTCCAGAGGCATAGGCTGATACCTAATCATTGGACCATGGAACACTTCCACTCTCCCTGCACCTTACCTGCACATTACCAAAGAACTATTTATAGCAGTCCCTTTTGCCCAGTTCATCAAGTTTTGTTATCAAGAAAAAACTGCAAGCCATACCAAAAGATTAAAAATATATATAATTTAAGAGGCAGAGCAAGCATCAGAACAAGAAATGGTAGCAATGTTGAATTATCAGACTGGGAATTTAAAATAACTATGATTAATATGGTAAGGGTGTTAGTGGATAAAATAGCATGCAAAAGCAGATGGGCAATGTAGGCAGAGAGATGTAAATGCTAAGAAAGAATCAAAAAGAAATACTAGAAATCAAAAACACTGCAACAGAAATGAATAATTACTTTGATGAGCTTATTAGTACATTGGACACAGCTGAGGAAAGACTCTCTAAGCTTGAGGATATTTCAACAGAAACATTCAAACCTGAAAAGTAAAGAGAAAACAGACTGAAAAAAAATAACAGAATATCCAAGTACTATGAGACAACTACAAAATGTGTAACATTAATGTAATGGGAATATCAAAAGGAGAAAAAAAAACAGAAGAAATATTAGAAATATTAATAACTGATAAGTTCCTCAAATTAATGTTAGGCACCAAACCACAGATCTAGGAACCTCTGAGAGTACAAAGTAGAATAAATACCAAAAATCCTACACAGAGGCACATAATTTTCAAACTACAGAAAATTAAAGATAAAGAAAAAAATCTGAAATAAGCCAAAGGGGGAAAAATGCATTGCCTATAGAGGAACAAATATAAGAATTACATACTTCTACTTGAGAAACTATGCAAGGAAAAGAGAGTGGACTGAAATGTTGAAAGTACTGAAAGGAAAACAAACAAAAAAACCCCCCACCAAACCAGAATTCTGTACCCTAAGAAACTATCCTTCAAAAGTGAGGGAGAAATAGACTTTCCCAGAGAAAGAAAAATTGATGGAATTTGTTGGTAGTAGACCTGCTTTGCAAGAAATGTTAAAAGAAATACTTTAAGTAGAAAGAAAATGATATTGTTTTAAAACTTTTAATTGGTCTAACAGATAACAGTTTGTTTAAAATAATAATAGTAACAATATATTTGATTATGTATGCTTGTGCATATAGTGTGTGTATACATATATATACACACACACATGTATATGCTTACATAATGAAGTGAATTACAGCAATAAGACAAGGGATGGGGAGAAAAATTAGGATTATGTTGTTATTATAAGGTATCCCCACCACCTGTGAGGTATGGGATTGTGATTTGAAAGTAAACTTGGATTAGTTATAAATGTATGTTGCAAACTCTAGGGCAACCACAGATGAAGTAAAGAAGAAGTATAGCTGATTTTCTAAGAAAGGAAAGAAAATGGAATTGTATACAGTGCTCAATTATAATCTAAAAAAGCAGAAAAAAGAATGGAAGATAAAAATTAGGGGGGGGCTTCCCTGGTGGCACATTGGTTGAGAGTCCACCTGCCGATGCAGGGGACACGGGTTCGTGCCCCGGTCTGGGAAGATCCCACATGCTGTGGAGCGGCTAGGCCTGTGAGCCATGGCCGCTGAGCCTGCGCATCCATAGCCTGTGCTCCGCAACGGGAGAGGCCACAACAGTGAGAGGCCCGTGTACCGCAAAAAAAAAAAAAAAAAATTAGGAACAAAAAATAAGGACAACAAGTAGAACACAATAACATTACACGGCTATTTAAATGACAAAAATCCATAGCGCTGATAAAGGTGTGGAGCAACAGGACCTCTTTTTTATTCATTGCTGATGAGAATGTAAAATGATAGATATTTTGGAAGACAGTTTGACAGTCTGCAAAATTAAATATACTTTCATCATATGAGCCAGCAATCACACTTCTTGGTATTTGCCCAAAGGAGATAAAACCTTACACCCACACAAATACCTGTACACAAATATTTATAGCATATTTATTCATAATTGTCAAAACTTGGAAGCAACCACAATGTCCTTTGGGAGGTGAATGAAAACATAAACTGTGGTACATCTATACTATGGGATATTATTCAGCGGTAAGAAGAAATGAGCTATCAAGCCATGAAAAGACATGTAGGATTCTTAAATGCATATTACTAAGTGAAAGAAGCCAATCTGAAAAGTGTACATACTGTATGATCCAACTATATAACATTCTAAGAAAGGCAAAAGTACTGAGACACCAAAAAGATCTCAGCGGTCGCCAGGAGTTGGGGAGGCAGTGGGATAAACAGGCTGAGCACAGAGTCTATCTGGGGCAGTGAAACTGCTCTGTATGCACTGTATGATACTATAATGATGGAAACCCATCATTACACATTTGTTAAAGTCACAGAACGAATGGACAACGCCAAGAATGAACCCTAATGTAAACTATGGACTTTGGATGATAATGATCTGTCAGTACAGTTTCACTGATTCTAACAAATGTACCACTCTGGTGGAGAATGCTGACAATGTGTGAGGGCTGGGAGTATATAGGAAGTACTCTTAATTTTGCTGTGAACCTAAATTTGCTCTAAAAAAAAATAAAAGCTACAAATAAACAAAAAACTTGTTTCCACAATTTTTTCTTTTTCTAATTAGAAACAAATTCTATGTTAGTAAACATGACATAGATTTCTAACACTAGTTTCCCAATGCTTTACCGGTGTAACTCAAGGTATTAATTTGAACACATACAGATCATACAGATTCCTTAGTAACTAAAACAGATCAACACAGATGACATAATGAATTATCTGCCAGTTTTAGGTGGAGGGAATTTGAAAATGTCAACTATTAGATCATTTATTAATTTATTAGCTCACATTTTTTCTTTCCCTTGAGGTTCTGCTCAATATAATACTTCTGTGTAGAAATTCAAATCCATGAAAAAGTATCACTATATGAAAATGACTCTTCTCCCCAAATTAATCTAATAAATCAGTGGAATTAAAAACACTTTCAGTGGGATGTTTGATGGGTTTGACAAGCTAACTACATACTGAAAAATATCAACTAATATCTTTACACATGAAAATATGCAAGAATATCAAATGAATAATAAGGACTTGTTACATGAGGTAACATAGTAAACTGTAAAGCTGTAAAAATTCAGAGTAAGTTACTGACGCAGGTAAGAGAACATTATTGTGGGTAGAGTGAGGAGAGTACTTTCACTCTTTATACTTATATGTGTCAATATTCCTTTTTTATTATAAGAGAATGCATTTGTATATTTGTACAATTTAAAAATGTAAGAGGAATAGCAATACTTGCTAACATTTTGGAGAGCTATGTGCTATGTATGAATTGTTCCAGGTGTTTTCACAGGTCTTGATGAATTCTCACAGCAGCCTTATTGTCCCTATGTTTCAGAAGAGAAAACTGACACTAGAAAAATTAATTTGCCTAAAGTTGCTTAACATGGAAGTGTCAGAGTTGGGATTTGAATCAGGCAGACTGGCTCCACATGCTGCACTGTTAACCACCATATAATGCATAGAGTTCCCTGAGCTAAGAAGGCAGTATATCCAGTTTGTATTAGGAAGATAATTAAGACAAGTTAAAGAAAAATGTGTATGTTAAATTTTCAAAAAAAATAGGGATATATATACACATGCATGTGTAAACATATATTATATTTACACTGCATAATGTATAATATTATATATTTAACATATTCAACTTCCATGAATATAGAGGATTCAAGACAATCTATTTATAATAAAATATAAATAGTATGTATCAGTTCGCTGCTGCCTAACAAATTACCACAGACAGTAGCTTAAAGTAACGCCTATTTATCAGCTTATAATTCTCTAGGTCAGAGTCCAGCAAGGCATGACTGTGTTCTTTGTTCAGGTTATCACAAGACAGGGTTTTTATGTTGCAGCACTGAAGAGTCAGACAGGCTGTTCTCATCTGGAGGCTTGGAGAAAGATTGTGCTTGAGAGCTCATTCAGATTGTTGGCAGAATTCATTGCCCTATGGTTGTAGAACCGAGGTCTCCATTTTCTTGCTGTCAGCTGGAGCATTTGGTTCCTAGGGGCCTAGGGGCCAGGCCACCTGCCCTCTTGCCATGGGCCTCATTCTTCTTCAAAGCCAGCAATGGAAAATTTCTCATGGCTCAAATGCCATTCATGATTTAAACATATCTTACTTCCTTTTTTGACCACTTAACCCAGATTTAACGGCCTCATGTAATTATGTCAGGCTTACCTCAATATTCACCCTATCTTAGGATCAGCTGATTTAGGATCTTAATTGCATCTTCAAAATCCATTACAGTAGTGCCTAGATTAGTGTGTTGATTAATTTTCTTAATTTTAAGCTTTGGTGCCCAGTTGCTCAGTCAAACGCTAGTCTAGATGTTGCTGTGAAGGTATTTTTAAGATGTGATTAACATTTACAATCTGTAACTTTAAGTAAAGCAAATTATGCCCCATAATGTGAATGGGCCTCATTCAATCATTTCGAGCAAGGCCTTAAGAGCAAAAGACTGAAGTTTCCTGAAGAAGGAGAAATTCTGCATCAAGGTTGCAACACTGAAACCCTGCCTGAGCTTTCAGCCCTTTGGCCTGTCCTAACAAGACCACAACATTACCTCCTACATGAATTTCCAGCCGGCTGGCTTGCCCTGTAGATTTTGCACTGTTAGCTTCCTTAATTGTGTGAGCCAATTCCTTAAAGGCTCTCTGTCTCATTCTTAACTCCTGACACTTACTTTCCACACATTCTTGTTTAATCTTTTTAGTCACTGATTTTTAACAGCAAGACTGAGTAAAAAATTCATAGATATAAAGAGGATTTTTCTCTGAGATAGGGTTGCTATATTTAGGAAATAAAAATAGACAATACACAGTTAAATTTGAAAATCAGATACAGAATGGATAATGTTTTAGTATAAATATCTCCATAATACTTATACTAAATACTTAATACTTACACTAAAAAATAATCCATTATTTATCTTAAATTCGAATTTAGCTGGTGCCCTGTATTTTATCTGGCAACCCTACACTGAGGACATTTTTTAATCTTGAGATTTCAATGAATCTCCCTGTTTTGCTTTTTGTTTGCTTATTTAAAATTTGGAAAGAAATTGTTTAAATATTTAGGATGATACTTGTGTATGTAATGGTTTCAGCAGTCAGCATATAATTAAACCCACTGTGTTTTAGATTGTAAATACTTCCAAAGGGAATAATACAGAAGCTCATGCTGCTTTGAAGCCATTTAAAAAAAAAACGGATACATATTTATGTATATGGAGGTTGCAGAAAGTTGAAAGATTCTGTGAGGTATTCTGAGACTTTCAAAACAAATGGCACATATTGCTAAGTACACATTAGTTAGCAAGCACTACAATTCACTTGTGTAATAATAAGCTGTTCAAACAACAGTATTATGTACTCTTCTCCTTTCCCAAGTTCACTGAAGACACTAGCTCTGCTCTTGAACTTCCTATTAATGAAGATGGAAGCAGTGTGCGAAGGCAGGTTCACTTTTCCTGGGCTTAGGAAATGCAGATCACAATCATGATTGGGGTGTGCCACCATTTGTTCAAGAATCCTTCAGAATGAAAGTTGATCCATTTTTCAAATACAGAAAACAGCAACAACTTCAGATAAAACAGAATCAACTTCAAATGGATTACTGTCAGGATTAAGTGAGAATATATTTGTGAAAATATTTTATAAAAACTGTACATTATTGTGAATGTTATTGTGATGCAGTAATGATTCATTTGTTCTTCAGTTGAACTATAACCTCAACTCACTGATTTAAAACATGTTTCATATGAAAATTAGCACATATTTAATTTTAACTTTTGTCAAGTAATATTCTCAAAAAAGATTACTGACATTGCAGACGTTCTACAGAAATCTAGTTATTACCCTGTTACTGACCAATAGGTTTATTTAAATAGAAACATTGTAGTTGAGGTTAAATGAATAAACACAGTTCTTTTTGTAGCATGATCATTTGTATAGGCACTGTGTATTTTATTTTTTTAAATTAATAGACTTTCTTTTTAGAGTGGCTAAAGATTTACAGAAAAACTGAGCAGAAAGTGCAGAGAGTTCTAATATATTCCCTTCTCCTTGCCCCATCAAAATCCTCTAATATTAGTCTTTTACACTGATGTGTACTTTTGTTACAACTGATGAACCAATACTGATACATTATTAAAAAACCTATAGTTTATTTTAGAATCCACTATGGGTTTTGTCAAATGCATACTGTCATATATGCACAACTACAGGATCATACAGGATAATTTTACTGCCTTCAAATTTCCCTGTGCTCAACCTATTCTTTCCTCCCTTCTTCCTCCCAACCCCTGGCAACCACTGATCTTTTTACTAACTTTGTAGTAATGCCTTTTCTAGAATGTCCTGTAGTTGAAATCATATAGTATGCAGCCTTTTCAGACTGACTTCTTTCATTTAGCAATCTGCATTTAAAGTTCCTCTGTGTCTTTTCACAGCTTGAGAGATCATTTCTTTTAGCACTGAATAATATTTCATTGTACGGATGTACCATGGTTTGTTTTTCCATTCACCTATTGAAGGATATCTTGGCTGTTTCCATGTTTTGGAGATTATGAATAAACTATAATACAACATTTGTGTGCACGTTCTCACGTGTACATAAATTTTCAATTCATTTCAGCAAGTGCCTAGGACTGCAACTGCTGGATTATAGAAAAGGCTATGTTTAGCTTTGTAAGAAACTGCCAAACTGTCTTCCAGAGTGGATATTTAATTCTATTTTTCCACCAGCAATGAATGAGTTCTTATTGCTCCACCCTCACCAGCATTTGGTATTCTTAGTGTTTTGGGTTTTAGCTTAATAGGGGCATAGTCGTATCCTATTGTTGTTTTAATTTGCATTCCTAATGAAATACAATGTTGAGCATCTTTCCATATGCTTTTTTTGCTATCTGTATATCTTCTTTGGTGAGGTGTCTGTTTTGATCTTTTCCCCACTTCTTTTTTTTTTTTTTTTTTTTTTTTGCAGTACGCGGGCCTCTCACTCTTGTGGCCTCTCCCGTTGCGGAGCACAGGCTCCGGATGCACAGGCTCAGCGGCCATGGCTCACGGGCCCAGCCACTCCACAGCATGTGGGATCTTCCCGGACCGGGGCACGAACCCGTGTCCCCTGCATCGGCAGGCGGACTCTCAACCAGTGCGCCACCAGGGAAGCCCCCCCACTTCTTAATTACATGTTTAATTATATGTTTTCTTTCAGTTGAGTTTTAAGAGTTCTTTGTGTATTCTTGATACAAGTCCTTTATTAGATATGTGCTTTGTAAATATTTTGTCCCAGTCTGTGGCTTATCATTTCATTCTGTGAACACTCTTTCTCAGAGCAGAAGATTTAATTTTAATTTATCATGTTGACAAATCTGGGTCTTTTACATTTCCATATAAATTTTAGAATTAGTTTTTCGATGTTTACAAAGTAACTTGGGTTTTGCTTGGGATTGCATTGAATCTCTATATCAAACGGCAGAGATCTGGAGAGCTAACATTAATAATATTGGGTCCTATCCAAGAACATTCACTATCTTTCCATTATATAGGTCTACTCTAATTTCTTTCATCAGTTTTGTAGTTTTTCACTACAAAATACTGTGTGTATATTTCGTTAGATTTATACCTAAGTATTTCTCTTTTTTTGGTGCTAATGTAAATGGTGTTTTGTTTCACTATAAAATCTGAATTATTCTTTGCTGGCATATAAAAAAGCAATTGACTTTTGTATATTAGAATCATCCCGAAACATTGCTATAATTGCTTATTAGTTCTAGGGCTTTTGCTGTTGTTAGTTCTTCAGGATTTTATACATAGACAATCATGTCATCTTTGAACAAGGATAGTTTTATTTCATCCTTCCTAATTTGTATGCAAGAACTGAAAAGTTTACATAATCTGTGGATTGCATGATCGGGGCAACTGTTTCATACTGGTCCAGTTGAATTTATTAATTCCCTCATTTAGCAGTATCTAAAATGTGAAGCAGTGTAGTGATTGCTAGTGTTAGACTAGTAGATAAGAAATGGTAGTGAAAATTTTCAAGGAGTTTCCAACCAAGTTTGAGAGATAGAAAAGTAAACCAAAATTCCTATAATGCTATCTTGAGAGCCAAACAAGGTTTCTAGAGGTTAAATTTAAGCTGAGACTTGAGGCTGTTTATGAGTTATATTACATGAGGTGAAAAAGAAATAATATGCAAATGCTTAGATGTTATACAACATATTCCCTTTTAGTAACAATATACCTTACAGTATGACTGGAGTAGAAGAAACAAACATGGAATTGAAAGGAAGTGAGTGATGATACTGAAGGTGGAGGTAAGGAGCTGAACCTGAGGAGACTTATCTGTAGTTTACAAGTTAGAAATTCATTTTGAAAACTAGAGAAAGCCACTGAGGATTAAATAGTGAGGCATCATATATGCAACTATAAAATATTAAAGAAAACTTAAAAGATGAATTTGGATTATTCATACCAGATGAACAGAGACAAGTATAAGATGTTCTTATGACTTCAACAGAATCAATGGCAGAACTGATTGGGTCTCTACTTTGGTAAAAGGCATTGGAAAGGATTCAAAAATATTGATATAAATTATCACTATCTTCAAAGATTTTATAATCCTGATAAAGTTAATAAATTAATATTAACAATGACTTTATAAAAACAGAAACTAGATATATAGGAAACAAGATAATCCAAGGTTGGCCAGAAATATTACAGTGCGTTGGAATATAACAGGACAAAAATAAAATGGATAAACCTGAGATAAAAAGAGCCTGGGAAATAAGACTGCCCAAAACTAAACACTAAATGCTTAAGATAACGGCCCAAAGAGTTCTATGTTTATTTATTTACTTATCCATTCACTCAATATATTATTCAATGGACATTTTTTTCAAAACTACCATGAATTAGGATGCTGAATATAGAGATTCATAAGAACATATTTTCAAATAAAGGTTCAGAAACAAAGCTACAAATCAATAACCAGAAAAATATTAATGCATAATGGTACTCATATAATCAGGACAAATAAGGCAAAGATAAGGAAAACAAAAAAGAACTTGGAAGATTTGATAAACTTTCTTAAAGATAATTGTCAACTAAAGGGCCATCAAGGATAACTATTTCTTAGTAAAGGGCATAGCAAACAGAATAATGATAAGAAGAGACAGAAAATCAAGTAGAATAGACAACTTCTTTTTTTTTTTTAAAGGATTTTCACCAGTCATCTTGCTAACATCTAGGTTAGGGCGAAAGTTTACCAGACCTTGTTAAAAAATTTTGGAAACAAGTAAGTCATCTCTGGAAATATCCACATCTTTTTTTTTTAAATACCAAATAACTTGATCAGATACAAACTAAGAATCTCATAACCCAGATTTCAATTAGTTACTGTTAAGCCAGATAACAGTCCCCCCCCACACACACACGCACAAAGTACTTCCAAAGAAACTTAAAAAAAAAAAAAAGAAAAAGAAAAGAAAATGTAAAGTGACTGGCAACAGTGAGGTAGGGAGAGTTCTTTTGCTTATTAACCTAACCAATTGTAGTTGGTCTATAAGGTAAGTGTAAACATCAAAAGCAGAGGCAGGTCTGCATGGAAGGATGGGCCTGATATGGGGAAAGTCCAAGTATTCTTGCTCACCTACCACTCTAAGGGTGGGACAGACTGGACATAAAAGGATCATTCTGGTATTAAACAGTGTGAACTAAAGAGAATACTCATTATCTCTGAGATTCCAGATAAGCTGCCATGACATTTTTTTCCAAATAAAAATGTATCTTGGAAATAAGAGTATGATAGAAAACTAACATATTTTCAAAAACAAGGTTTCTTTCATGACTTTATTTTCACAACTGTTCTAAATGACTAACCTGCATTTCTTTCATGTTACACATTTTACTAAGCATTAATATCAGATAAAGGCACTAAAACATCTCTTCTTGGATTAAGGAAAAGAAGATACACATCCTTGCATAAATAAAAATACATATTTTTATAAAATTACAACTTTTTATTTATGTGTGTGAATATTAAGCTTTGCTACATGGCACAACTGTAAAATATAACATTTTCTTTTTAAAAAGTTTTATAACATTATTATTGTGGGGAAATGCTTCAAATATTTCAGAATAAATTTTAGGAATACACAATTAACATACCTGATAGTAAAACTTTCAGTCACGTTACCCTATTTTTTTATATAAACTTTTTAGATTGACATAAAATCTAAGTTTGCTACCATCAGTTCATCAATTCTTTATCATTGCTACAGGGCTCCCCAAAAATAGACTTCAAAGCCATTTTGTTCTATTCTGGAATATCAAAAGAAATCTCTATTTTACTTTACTGTATCAAAACTGAAAAAATGCCATTTTAACATCAGAGAAATAATGTTGACTATTAGTGAACTTGACACACATCGATACAACTTTCATGATTTTTTAAGTTTTGAAGCTTTATTAAAGGTTTGAAAGGTACTTTTTGTCTAATGGATAATTTTTATTAATAACAAAAGCATATAATTGTGATTTCCATTTTATATGAATATAATAAGTGATAATTCTACTGATTTAAATAACTTATTCACATATGAGAATAATGACTTTGCTTTGTATTTGTTTCTGGATTTATGGAAATCTCAAATCTCTGAAAAGAAGTTTTAATATAGAAATATTTAACAGCTCTTGTTACTCAAAGTCACTTTGAAAGCATTTGGAAAGAGCAACTGAATCTTTTTCTTCCCTATAAAAGTTACCAAATGCATTTGTGAATAAAAACATGAAATCTTATTATGAAGTGATATTTGATCCTAAACCTCATTAGGATGAAATAGAATTTATACTTGTGAAGTTACCTTGGTATTTAGGGCAAAACTGTTAAACTGGAATAATGTTAAATTTTCTACATGAATAGTCTATTTCAACAGGGTTTAAAAAAACCTGCATATTAATTTAAAGTTTACTGTTGTCCAAGAAGTTATATAACAGGATACTTGTTTATATTTATACAGCTTTACAGATTGTGAAGTCTTTATATCTTACCCTTTTATTTCAGTGTTTATAGATCAACTAAACTACTTTGCTATTTTGTAAGAATTTTTAATTTTTTTCACTATTTAACTCTTTGGGGTATACTCTTGTCTTTAAGCATATGAAAAATTTCTCTTAGTCTTAATAAAAACTGCAAGGAGTTCTATAAAGGGAGTTATATCCCCATGTTTCTACCAAAGGAATTATTAAAGCCTTTGATTGTAATAACTATCCTCTTCAGCTACTGCCTTATATACACATTGACAACTACATTCATCTGATGAATAGTTATAACATATTTTGGTCAGATATTTATGTAGAGAAGAACATGTTTTAAATATAGAGCAACATCTCACTTTCAGCTATAACCAGATGAAACCCAGTTTATAATATGTAGTCTTCCTTGCTCTGGATAGTACTCCTGATATTTGCAATTGTATAAATAATTTAGTTTAAAATAAAATATAAAGGAATGGTGAAAGATACTATTATTTTTAATAGTGAGACTTTACAGTTGTGTAGTATTATTTGTCAAATATAACAGGAGACTTACATATCCTTGATATACCAAATTAATGAGTTTAAACCATGAAAGAGAAATATTAGCATGCAATTAATAAATTTAACAAAGCTACAAAGTTAAAACTTTTTAAAAACTTTACAGGCTCTAGTGAGACTCTATGGACTGTTCCATTCCCAAAACTGTTATCCACAGTTCATGTACTGACATCCCAGCTAATAACACTGAGACTTAGCTGTTGCTAGGCCGTTGCTGAAAGTTAGCGGCCATTTTTCTTTTCCTCAAAATGAAGAGTAAATAAATTAAAATTTCTAAAGAATTTATAATGATGTCTGCCACATAGCATGTATTACATACATTTTTATTTTCAGTTACATAGAAATTAGTTCATTGTACTAATCTTTCACTTATATTATCTTCATATCTCCCTATTTGTTTTGAGAACATAAATATAAAAACAAAGATGTGTTCAAAAATGTCTACAGAATTTATTTAATTTTCAAGTATCAGAAGACATGGAATATAGTAATAAATAGTAAATTCTCATTTACTGATCTCATGAATCTACATTCTAAGTGTTGTGAGGAGGGTGAGACTGAGACAGGTTAATGAACAAACAGGTTAATTATCAAAAATGATATTGAATAAGTGTGATTTGAGTGTTTTGTCTATGGTGACCAGGAAACATTTCTGATTAGTCGACATTTTAATGGATAAATTAAAAAAAATGAGGGTAACCCATATAAATATCTGAGGAAAGAATTGTCCAGATTTCGAAAATGAGACAATAACATAAATGTGCTATGTTGGGAGAAATGTTGTTGTGTCTGAACACAACACATAATCTAGTGTGGCTGCAAGAGAATAGGGAGAGGAAAGAGAAAAGTCATAGGAAAAGATGGCAACTGGGTATCAGCAAAGGTGGATGGAGTAGGTTATTAAATTGAATATATAATTTAATGTCTCACTTTTGGCAATATCCTATCTCTAAACTATTAATTTGTCAAGGAAAAATAAGATTAATTTTCTTATGCTAAAATTAATTTTCAGAGATATCATACTCCCTACCACACTGTAAAATTGCAGAATAGAACATTAAAGTCCAGAATTTTTTTTATGTCACATTTTAGAAAAATGAATTAACCAGTGACCAGATCAGCTTTCTCAATTTACACTGTTGAGGAAGGAAAAAAAGTTTACAAATGGGAATTATTTACCTGGACTATTTTTTGGGACTTGAAACTAAAATGATGTTTTTGACATATCAGAATTCAATGACCACCTCTGAAGTAGCTACCTTACAAATTAAAAAAAAAAAATAATTCAAAGGTTCTATCAGTGTTTAGGAGTAACTATAATTTTCATTAGCTGATTTCTGTTTTCTAATTGAGTAATTTTAAATATCACTCCCAGAGTTCAAAAGTAATTTCTGTACTGGATACTGCAATATAAAACAAACAATAGTAATTGACATTTTCATGAAAGGCAAAAGCTCTCAGAGGCCAGTTTCCAAATAAAAGTGTAATAAGAAATAAAATAATTTTTTATTTTAATGTTTTCAAAACATGGATTAAAGCATAACTTTAATTATAATTTTAACTTACAAGTATCTGAAAAATAATTTTTGATATCTGAATCTGATGATTAAACCAGCCTATTTTACTTATTAATATAGGTCCATAAGGTTATATGTGCATCTCCTGCATCCACTAAAAAAACCCACTAAAACCATTGGAGACTGTTGTCCATGGTTATTTGGCAGCTACACCTGACTTAAATCCATGTGAGCCTATCAATTTATCTCAGTATTCCCACCAGTCAATTACATATAACTCTGCTGTTCAGTAATACTGCATTGTGTGTGCATGTCAGTGACAATACTCTGTGAACATGTAATAATGAGCAAAAAAGCAGAGCAAAGAGAAAAGGAAGCATCTTTTTAATAGTAGAGCAGAAAAATAAATTATTACAGAAGCTTCAATGTGTTATTGAACTGAGGCAATTTACTGAAAATATGGGGTCAGAAACTACTACCATATTTAATTTAAAAAGCATAATCATAAGTTGTTGGTGTTTTATTACAGACAGTAATGATCTAGAAACAATTAAAAACAGAAGACCAGTCCACAACTTGAAGACTGAAAACCATGACAATGTCATAACTGAAAGGATTTGAAAAATGAAGAAATAATTTGACAAACTTAGACAATTTTTGACAAGGAAGTGAACATATATCTAAGACCACCAGTTATTCTGGATATGAAACAAGCTTATATGTAGCATGAAGTGAGTGTGACTACACAAAATGTTGGCTGCAGAAATGTGTTATGATGTAAAGTAAATGAAAATACAAGGTAAAAATTCTTTTTCATCATGAAGTAGCCAAAATTTACAATGAAAACTTTGCTTCAGTAATGAAATTATGAAAGCTGTAACTGAATAATTTCAATGCTAATGAAACAGCCTTCTACTCATGCTCTGTTCCTATAAAAATGAATGAATGAATCCAAAAAAAACATTAGCATGGCTTTGGAGAAAGTATAACTGGATTGAAGGTGTGCTAAGACCAGGTTGACTGTTCCTGGTCACAGGCCACAAGATAAAGACAGCAATAATTGAAAAACTCAGCACCGGAAACATTCAGACAACTTTTGTGTGTATTATCGCACATGGCAGAAAGCATGAGAAACCAGAGCAAAAAGTTTTAGCTAGATCAATAATCATTCTGTACCAAGAGTACGAGCTCACCATAGGCTAGCCAGACTGAACTTTATGTAAAAAACGTTTTCAAAATTTACTTTTCCCCAAATATGGTCTTTGTGAAACAGCAATATGGCCAAGGAAATTTATGTGCCAAGGGGAGTCACTACAAACAAGTTCCTGGAGCTGCTGCTTGCTGCATTTAGCAGAGAGTTGGAAATTGATCTTGGGTACGTCACTCACGTAGCTGGGAATGAGTTTCTGATTTACAAAGATGTTTGAGTTAATTTTCCTAAATCTGATCTTGTAATATTTTTATTATGTAATATATTTTAGAAATTCTTCTCCAAGAGATTTAGGCAGTTATGGGGTTTCGTATCACATGCTCTCTGTTATCCAAACACAGTGATATCTGGGTGGGAAGAGGCTGTGGCTGGGTACCATGAACAGTATGAAATGACTTGTGCATTTTCAATATGGATACTTCAAATCTAAAAACTGTATTTCTCAAACTTACTTGCTGCCAGGATTCTAGATGTGTAGAAGATGGAACACACACATGAGACCGGAAAGCAGAAAATTTAAAATGTTCACAATAAATTGATTTATCTTTCTAGCATGGTTGGAGTAGTTTTATCTGGAACAAATCAGGCAGACATTATAGTGTTCAATCCCTATTTACTTATTCAACTCCTATTTCACAAGCTTTTAGCTAATGCTTGATGAGTATCAGATGTTTTTAATATTCATTCATTTAATCTTCATGACAATGTTAGAGGATAGGCACTATTACTTTTTTGTAGATGGAGGGAACTGAAGCACAGCTGATTTCCTAACAAGGCCAAGGTCACAGGGTTAATGAATGGTGAAAGCAAGATTTGGATTTAGCTAGTCCTGCTCCAGAGTCCATGCTCTAAACCACTACACTAGGCTACCTTTTCTGTTATCTTTCGTAGCCTCCCTAGAATCTCAGATATTGAGTAATGTGGTGGTGCATCAATGGAATTTCTAGAAGAATCTTTTGAAGAAATATTTAGAAGAGTATTATAGTGTATCTCATTGTTATTTATAACTAGAAAAACAAATATATATATATATATATATATATATATATATATATATATATATATATATATATATATACATTCCGAGCTATGCAGAACTTAAACTTTGCCTATTTGGGAGATTCTGAAAATTATTTAATATGACCCTTTCTTCATAAATTAGCATGCATATTATTGCCTGAAACTAAAGAATTATAAGCAATACAGTAATTGGTTACAAAGGTGCTTGCAATAAAAGACACTCAAGGATATCTAGGATTAGTGATTTCACAAGGTTGAGATTAAGTCAGTGAGGAGTCAATTAACACACAAAGGCAAGACACTAATAATTCATGACATGCAGTGGCAAAATACTTAGGTTTTTTTGTTTGTTTTTTTTGTTTTTTTGCATTACGCGGGCCTCTCACTGCTGTGGCCTCTCCCATTGCGGAGCACAGGCTCCGGACGCGCAGGCCCAGCGGCCATGGCTCATGGGCGCAGCCGCTCCGCGGCATGTGGGATCCTCCTAGACCGGGGCACGAGCCCGTGTCCCCTGCCTCGGCAAGCGGACTCTCAACCACTGCGCCACCAGGGAAGCCCCAAAATACTTAGTTTAAATATTACCTAAGGTTGCCTGAAATGAATTGCCTATTGAGAGCTAAGCTTTAAGAGATGTAGTGTTATTAGGACAGATGATCATGACAACGTTCACACAGGGCAGTAGGGTGGAGGGAGGGATGGCAGTTTCTTCTATGCTACAAAGATAGTGACCAGCTCAAGATTTAAATTCTCACCTCAAAGCCTGGTGAGAACACCAGGATTTTCTTTTTCAATAAAGTAATCATTTATCTTGTTAACGACAAGGTTCACATAGGTATAAATTCAAAAATAAAATCTAACCCTTCAGTTTGGTGAATTATGGCACTGCATTAGTTTCCTAGGGTTGCCCTAACAAAGTCCTAAAAAACGGTAGCTTAAGACAACTGAAGTTTCCTGTATCCCAGTTCTGGAGGCTAGAAGTACAAAATTAAGGTGTCAGGAGAGTCATGCTCTCTCTGACAGCTCTGGAGCAGAATCCTTCCTTGCCTCTTCTGGTTTCTATTATTTGATAGCAATCCTTGGCGTTCCTTGGCTTGTAGATGCATCATTCCAGTCACATGACTGAATTCTCCCTGTGTGTCTTCACAATGCCTTCCCTCTGTTGCATGCCTGTCTCTGTGTCCAAATTCCCCCCTTTTTATAAGGACCCCTGTCACATTAAATTAGGGCCCACCCTAATAAGCTCATTTTAACTTTATTCTCTCTGTAAAGTATACCTATTTCCAAATAAGGGAATATTCTGAGGTACTGAGAGTTAGGGCTTCAACATGTATTTTTTGAGTTACACAATTCAATCCATAATAAGTGTAGACTGAACATATAGCCTTTTCAAATATGTTAAAAATTAGGACACCTATTAAGTGAAAGTGGGATAGTGAAATTTGGAAACAGATCATTTGATAGGATTCGAGTGACAGGAACATGATTCTAAAACCTCTCCAAAAACCTCTGGCAAAATACGATAAGGCTTTCTAGCCTTTTTTCAAACAAATATAATGAATCCACATGAGGAAACAGCATTGATGAGAATGCAAATTCCCCTCATACTTCTTTCTTATCTTCTTTTATTGCCACCAGATCTACAATATACATCACACTCAAAATGTTCCAAGAGAGAAACTGCAAAGCCAAAACTTGTATAAAATGGTTTATACACCAACATAATTGCAAGATTTGGCTCATACATTCAGGCAAGGAACCTAGGAGTCATGTGTGGATATTTTTAGATTGCTAGATGGAGAAGAAAATAATAGTATATTAGGCCAAATTTATTAATGTGGAACACTTGCCAGAAATTTCTGAATCAATCTACTAGTTTGAAAAGCTAGGAGTGGTTTCAACTGCTGATTCATTTCTTGGCTTAATCTGGAAGTTATTAGTGGTTTATTTTATTGGAAGTTGATTCCATGATAAAATACAGAGGAAGATATCCAAACACTTAGAGAATTGAAATGTTGGAGTTAATGAATTATATGTGATACAACATTCACCTCCTACCTATGTCCCTGAGAGAATTCAGAGAACACTGTATTTCCCAAAGCACTGAGAAATACATTGATGAGTAGAATATCAGCCTTGCAGTTCCTTAAAACGGTTCTATTTGTTATAGAAGAAATGCTACCACTGAAGTAGATTCTCTATTTGGAATCGATTGAGTCCTGGAGTGGCAGAAACAAAGCAGTAACACAAAATTGCTAAAGCAATGTTGTCTTGGTTTCTCTAACAGCCAACTACTTGCATTTGTAATCAGAACATCAACTTCATGAATCTTTGGCCAACCAGTGGTATGAGGCTTAGGACTAAGTCTCACCAAGATCTTCTCTGATTAACTTAACTGGAGTTGGGGAGAGGGGGGAGGAGGGAGCCCTCTAATTCTGGAGACTAATTTGAATTTCCTTAAATGGCCCTGATGTAATTCCCAGCCCTCAGTCAATTAATAGATACAGAATTTCTTCAAAGAAGCTGAGGCTGGGTTTTATTTTGAAAGAATCCTGAGAGAACTCCATAAGTACATCTTCCTTCCAGTCTTCCCTGATGGACTTGCAGTCATTTATCAGAGAAAATGTTCACTGGGGAAAGCACATTTTGGAAGAATTTTGGAAATGTTCTCTGAGCTGACACTTACGTCCCTGGGAACTGAGAATTCTACCATTGTCCACAAGCCAGAAGGGGCTTATCTTGATAAATGATGCATAAAGAGCTCAGTAGGCCTGGGAAACTGTTCTATAGTATTTCCTCAGTTCCAGACTTATAACTTTTTAGACTTATTTTATTATAAAATAATTGAAGATTTACAGAAAGATGCAAAGACAGTACAGAGAGGGCCAATGTACTCTTTACCCAGTTCTCCCAATGGTGACATATTACATAATTATAACCAGGAATTTGATGCTGGCACAATATGTGTGTATAGTTCTATGACATTCATTACATACAATTAAGGGCATCCAAAATACAAAACTATTCCATTAAAAAAAAGTTCTCCCTTATGCTACCTCTGTAGTCACATCCACCTCCGTACCCCTAATGTGGAAGCACTAATGTGCTTTCCACCTCTATCATCTGTAATTTTGACACTTTGAGAATGTTATATAATTGAATTTAAACTATCGGCCCATAAACAGATCCAGTATATTTTGTGAAATAACCAGGTGCGAAACAACTTGGAGGATTCCCTTAAAAGTTCTTGAAGGGCAGTTCCCTCTCCAAGGGAACTTGGAGGAACTCTTCCTTCCTCCAGCAAACAGGAAGGAGCTTTTTCTTCCGTTTCCTTCCTTCTCTTTCTTTCTTTTTTTTTTTTTTTAACAATATATGCTTCCCTAAAATTGTTATTTAATTGAAACAAAGTACTTAATATTTTGTAACTTTTTAAACAAACAATTTAAATGTACCCAGGTTGGGGTTTGATCATTCAGATCACAGTGTTCCCCCACTGCTCTGCCACCCTACTGTCCCTGAATGTGAGCTGCTCCTTTTTACTTCCTGTTCCCCAGTCAGAGACACCACCTACGTTCTCCACCTGCCCCAACCCTCCCATTCTTCAGATCTCAGCACACAGACCTCATTTCCTCTCACGGTTTTCTGGTTTTCTCTGCTTTCTCACCTTATACAGGGCCCTTTCTGTGTCAAGGGCTGACAACAGGTTACACCGCGGTGCCGCCTTGAACCTGCGAGGTGCCTGTGGTGCGCAGCACGGACGCTGCGTGGTGCGCGCGGTCGTGAGCATGGTGGGCGTGGTGAGCGTGGTGCGCCTGCGTGGGAAAGAGCCGCGGGGTTTGTAAAGTTCCGCGAGCAGTCGTCTCAGTCCAGCCAAGTGTTCACCCCACAGGCCGGTACCCCAAGGTGACTCAGCTGTCATGTCTTTAGGTCCGTGGGGCTGGAAGAGCTGACCGCCCTCTGACTGATGGAGTAACTTGTAAACAGGTAGGGAAGAGAGAGGTGGGGGTCCAGCTTTCGGCCTGTATGTCTGGGGTGAGGGGCAGAGTTTCCTCACCTAAGTCAGAACCCTGCCGCTTAAAATATGGGAGGGGGACAGCAGCAGCAGCATCTCCTGGATATGTGTTTGAGATGCAGAATCTAAGTCAGAATCTGCAAGTGAATTTGCGTGTTGCAGTGTGAGAAGCACAGGCTAGTCATCTTTCTGGTTCATGTGCGCATTAAAGTTTGAGAAGCTCTGGCATGGGAGTCTCCCAGGATTCCAAGTAGAAGTCAGAACACCAACAACTAGCATGAATGATCGTAATAGGGTTGAGGTCAAATCCTTACTGAGTGTTCTGGAGCCACATGTGATTCACAAAACAAAAGAGATCTCTCTGATAGTGTAACATTTGAGCTGAGCACCAGAATAAGCTAAGCCGTGGCCATAACTGTATCCAGACAATAAGCGGCAAGTACAAAGGCCCTGGAGTGGAATGTGCTTGGTGTGTGTGAAAAAACAAGGAGCCTGTGTGTCTGGGGCAGAGTGAGGGAGACTGTGATAGGAGATAGTGGGGATGGATTTTGTTGACCTTGTAGATCATGGTAAGGGCTTGGGATAGTATCATGAGTGTAATGGGACGCCATTGGAGGGTTTTGAGTGGAGAAGTCACATGATCTGACTTTTAACAGGTATCTCTCTAAGTAATGTGCTAAGAATAGACTGAGGGGGAAAGACAGGGAAGGCAGGTCAGAGGCAACTGCATCCTGGAGAGAGATGAACAAGGTGGCTTGGATCAGGGTGGAAGCAATGGAGGTAAGGAGACATGCTTAGAACCTGGTCATATTTTGAAAGTAGAACTGGCAGGACTTGCTGATGATTGGTTGATAGTGTGTGGGAACAAGAGAAGAATCTTCCCCAGGGCTATTGTGTACACCTGGTTAGATCAGCCTTCCCCGAAGACTTTCATATATCCCCTTCTGAGGCTGCCACAGGCTGGGGAAGTTGTCTCTCTAACAGGAAAAGAAAAGAAAAAAAAAAGTTCAGGAAAATTATCTCACAAGATGATAGAAATTATGAGGGTAATTTTTAAAGTTTTATTATTTGGCAAAATGGAAAGTTGGCAACCCCTAAGTTTTTGTTATTGTTGTAATGAATGAGTGGATGACTTTCAGGAGCTAAGAATGTGGGCTAGATGAAAAATCATTTTTGCATGGTGTTTAAGAATCATATTTTCATTAATCATATAATTAAGCCTAAGCACAGATCCTATCCAAATCTGCATTTTAATAAGGACTTATGCATTGTGAGTGTCTAACAGGAGTTTCATAATGATGATCATTCTGTGAACAACATGGTTATCTTCCTTAACTTGGCTTTATAAGACTTGTCCTGTGAGAAGTATGCAGAAGGACCTCATCCCACAATCAGCCTTGTGCGGGAGCTGGTCTTGCACAGTCCTAAAGGGGTGTTTCAGAAATTCCCTCATCCATGAGAGGGATTTGGGCATCAGAGGGCTACTCCAGATAAAGCTGGAGAAAAAGATAATGCTTCCTTATGAAACTATTTAAAGAAACCGTTATTTTTCACTAAGAGGGAGAGCAGGGTGATTGCTTTGTGCTAAAGGGGGGCGGGGGTTGATGCCACTACCAGCTAGTTCTGATTCCATTGTGAGAATGTGTTAGCCAGGGCTAGGAGGGCTTTAGAGCAACATCACTTCCCAACAGTTTCTTGTTTCATTGTCCAAACCTTCCATCTTTTAATTTTATTGTTTTAATGACCAAACCTTGCATCTCCAGCTTAGACATTTCTTGTGAGCTTTCAGACTCATAAATCCAAATTACTATTCAACAACTCTATTCAAATTATTCAAAATCATCTTAAAACACTAAATATTTTCATGTCTTATGCCCTCAAAACTTCACAGAGCCTCTTCTTGATGTCTTCAATTCCCATGGTTGGCAGGAACAATTACCTCATTCTTTGCTCAAGCTGGGAATCCTTCTTAACTCTCTTGTTCATTTTTTACATCCAAGGTAGTAAGAAGAATTGTAGGCCTTGTCTCCTAAATGTCTCTTGAATCTCTCAGATTGTCAGCAACTTCATTGCCAATCCTTTAATCCCCCTCTAACTCAGCTATCATCTCTCGGTGGTTCTCCCATGATAGCTGGTCTTCCCAAACCACCCTGGTCTCCTGCAATCCTGTCTCCATGCTCTTAGACTTTAAGTTTGAGCAGCAAGGACTTCCTTGACCAGAGTATCCAAAAGGGCCACACAGCCCACCCCATATAACCCTATATTCTGCTATATAAGTTTCCTGTAGCTGTTGTAACAAATTACCACACACTTGGTGGCCTGAAACAACAGAAATGTATTTTCTCATCATTCTGGAGATCAGAAGCCCAAAATCAGTATCACAGGACCAAAATCACAATGTTCACAGGGTCACACTCCCTCTGCATGCTCTAGGGGAGAATCCATTCTTTGCTTCCTACATCGTCTGTCTGTCAGCATTCCTTAGCTTATGTTCACATCACTCCAGTCTCCAAGGTCAGAATCTTCAAATCTCTCTCTGCTCCGTCTTCATATTACCTATTCCTGTGTGTATGTCAAATCTTTCTCTATCTTCCTCTTTTAAGGTTACACTTAATTGCCTTTATTACCAGCTTGCTTAGATAATCCAGGATAATCTCCCCATTTCAAGATCCTTAATCACATTAATGATTTCCCTTCTCCTTTTTTGACCATAAAAGTTAACATTCAGGCATACAAAAATGGAATCAGGCAGCCACTGAGGATCTGGGATCAGACACATTCCTGCACCACCGAGGACATGAACTTTATTTGAACTGTACCAAACCTAAGGACACCACAAGCCATATTCAGGATGACATCTGTAAGCTGCAGCCTTATGGTCTCAAGGTTCCCCCCTGTAACTATGCAATCATTTCAGACTCCAACCAACTGTTGCTTAAGAAGAACCCTCACTTCTTGCCAGCTTCAATTATAATTATTGACAAACAACTTATGAAACAAACTGTGGCCTTGCAGCTTTTGCCTTTATAGCTTCCTCCATTTTGTAGTCTGGGGGAACACAATTTAAGTGCTGCTTGAATCTGTGTCTCTGGGGCAGCTGTCCTAACAAGTCCCCCAGTAAACACCTCTTCAATTTAATCAGGTCTCCGTTTCTGAAATTTTGGTGAACATAGCTGGCATAGTTGGCAGGATCTGGAGTGACCCCCCACTCAGCAGTCCAGCACATTTTCTGACGCTATGTATGGTACCTACACGAACCCATTGTGTCCAGCCTTCTCTTCAATTGCATCAGAGCTGCAGGGTGAGTGCTCCTGGATCCGAACCTCCCATTTGGTTGAGGTTCAGGTCTTTATTTGAGGATTTCTTTTACATTTTTCTATCTCAAGATTCAGGTTCAAGGTTTTTCCATCTTGTGATTCAGGTTTCAGGTTTTCTGTCTTCACCGATTGGTAAGAGATTTGGGTTTCAGGATTTCTTTCTACTTTTAGTGAGTTCTCAGAATAATGAGAAGTTCTTACAGGAAGAATTTAAAGGAAGATGCACCCTCCCCACCCCGCACCAAGGAACCTCTGCCTGCTTTATATTTAACACCTGTGGACCCTCGTCCTGTAACTATTTATCTAAATGGGTCCATTTAACCTGGGACTATTTAAATTTATATTGTGCAAGGTGGGGAGTTGTCAAAATTCCCAAATTAGTCTATCTTCATACACCACTAGAAAAAATATCAGAGTTAGACAAAATGAGTGGGAAGCATATTTTAATTGGTATCTAGAGGACTCTAAGCTTAACATTGAGAAAATTACTTCCCTCCCAACTGTAGATAAATTTATACACTGTTACAATTTTTTTAAATGTTATTTTGCTCATTTTTGTTTATTTGGTTAAACACTTGCCTTGACAGTATGTTTGCTGTTTCACCGTAATTTAATTAATAAGTCCTTTGGCATAATGTAAAACTTATGCAAAATGTAGATATAAATCTTTTGTAGTAGAGTGAGCTTAATGACAGAAGAATTAGGTGTGATGATCCAGTTCCTTCTTTCAAGAAGGGATCAGCTAGAAAGCTAGTTGACCACCATTTAAATCTAGTTTCTCTGTATAAGCAGTATGTGATGTTCTGCTTATCTCTCATGTCTCATAGCCTCAGTTTCTCCAATGTAAAATGAATATAATGATGCTTAATTCAAAAATTTGTAGGGATTAAACTAGAGATTACTTATAACTTTCTTGTCATACTGCAAACATCAGTATATGAAAACTATTCTGTTGCTCAGATCTTGTTGATTTTTATACCACAAGACATCACAAAGTAGTTCATTTCCTAGGAAAAAGAGATGAAGTAGTTCCTTCTATTCTTCTGAACTTCTTTTCACATTCTGTGATTACAGCATTTCGTATGAAATATGCATTGGGTGAAACTGAACACAAACACACACACCCGCATGCAGGCACAGTAGGGTGACATAAAACGTCCAAGTTTACAAGGTCTTATTGAAAAGAGGAGAGCATAAGAACAGAAGAGATTGCATATGACAGAATATACAGTAGCTTAGCAGTCGGATGTTGGTGGCATTATCTGAACAAGGTAAACCCAATACATTGGCAGAGTTTAATTATTGACTTAATACTGCATTTTTGTCAACATTTACATCATCTTTCCAGAAGTATGTGGACTTCCTTTTAAGTGAATGTTGACAGATACTGAGTTCTGAGAAACACCCAGTCACATTCTCTGCTGAAGGGAGGAAGGACAATTAGTGGTGTCATGATTTTGACAGTATTTCAGCCTCCATATTTCTGTCTTTCTGGAAAAACTTATCTGCATAATAAATGATACATCAAATTCTGTTTTATAATGTTTTAATTATTCCCTTGTATCATCTTATCACTTAGATTTGAAGTAACTGTATGGAAGAATTCTTATTTTTTTCCATTGTGTGGATTCAGTAAATGTTTGTACGATTTTTGATGCTTTTATTTTCAAGTGAATTTTCAATGCAGATTATATCTACCAAAAGAGAATGCCAAGTGTAAATAAATATATTTTGATTAACATCATTAAATATATTATACCTATAAACATTAAAACTAGATTGTTTAAATGTGAAATGATCACAGGATTAAATGTTTAGAATTCATTGTTCCATATTATTTAAAGTATATGACATTTCATTTAAAGTTTTTCATTTTTTTATATAGTTCCCTTAATATACAAATTAAATTTGTAAATATCAAATATGGTTCAGTTTCTATAAGAGCACTTTATTGTTCTTATTGGATATCTTTTTTATTTTAATATTTTTGATAACTTTATCAGTTTACCTACCATATGGATTATATAATTTTAATAGAATTCTACTTTGACAGAATCAAAATTAGAGAGTTTTTGAAAACCCATAACCTGTAAATTTCAGAGGGTAACTATAGAGAATAGTTGAATTATCTACCAAAACCCAAACCTTCAATGCTAAGAAAATGTCATTGGCCAGATTGTTAAATATCCAGAAAGTTTACTCAAATGGCAGTTGAGCTCTTTTACAAAAACAATAGTTTATTATGCAATCAATTTTGCTTATATATATCTGTGGATTATGTTTGTTCTTGAGTTCTATTGCTATTACAAATGAGCATTTGGTATTCATAGTTAGTACAGGAAAACATATGAAGAATGGCTGGAAGTTAATTTATTTTCATATTCTTAAAAGCACGTGCAAACAAGAAATATAACTGCTTCAGAATTGTCTATTATGCACATTATAATTTCATAGTTGTTTCTCGCATCACATCATGACTGCTGATAAAAAAAATAATAATTCTAGCATGACTCTAACAGTGACTGAACTGCCAAAAATATCACTGCCAATGAATTAAATCATGTTGTTTACAATAATTTACTGACTTTTAATCTGAAGAAAGTACATTGTGGAACTAATACTGATGCTAATTCTGAATTTTTATGCTCTCAAATGACAATGATATTATGAAAAATGAATCTCGTTTTAGTGTGCATTTTGGATACAAAGCACAAAGACATTACAAAAGACATCTTGATTGAAGTCTGTTAAAAAGTAAAGTTTTTAGAAAACCTAAATATTTCTTCTTATTTATATACGGCTTATTGAAGTCTGTTAAAAAGTAAAGTTTTTAGAAAACTTTTATTCTTCTTATTTATACCCTACACTGTCAATTTTGTGTGTAGGGGAGGAGGGTGGAACATGTAACAAGTGTTACAGAATGAAAGAAATATTTATTTTTTATGGCTATATACTGAAATATATGTCAGAATGTATAGAACACTAACAATAAAAAATGTGTGATAGAACATTAAAAATAAAATGTGAAGCTTAATTTTATAAGGTAAATATAATACTACAATTTGTAGCATTTTAGCAATAACACCATTCGCCCTTGATTATTTAGTAACTAGTTGTTAATTTACTTGATTTCATAGCTCTTTGACCCTTGCTATCAGTCCTTTTGGATACTTTTTAGCATATGGAAGGCATGGAAAGAAAGAACACCAAACTTAAATTATCTAAGATTATTATTATCATTATTATTATTTTCATTTGTGAACAGTTCTATCATTATGCTTAGTGACAAAGCTGAGTAAAATAAGATCTGGAGAAAATCTCCCAAATGAAAATTAGCATGTTCACAAATGTCAAAGGAAATCAAGATTAGAATGATCTTTACTCTAAACAGTTTTCTACTAGTAAGGTTTCATGGGTTTCTCAGTTGGAGATTTACAATTACTTTTCAAAATGGATAAATCATTTGGTTCAACTGTAAACTTTGCCCAAAACTTGAAAATGTATTAACACAGTTAAATTCAAATTCCATAACTTGTAAAGGTCCTCAAAAGGTATATGCTTTCTTAAACTCTATATTATTTTACTTGATTTGTTCAATACTCTTAAATGCAAAAATGAATGATATAACTTGATTTCTCAAATAGGTGTTCTTTGGGTATCTCTTTGTTTTTGAAATGATCTAACGCCAACATGTAAAAATTATGTAAGTTAATAAAATCATAAATATTTTAAATTTAGAACATGCATGGTATCCAATAGTGAACTTTTTTGTTAATTATGTATTCCCCATTTAAATCTGCATTACTTATTATACATGTTTAGTTTATTCAAAATGAGACTAAGAAATTCCTATTGCCCACAATATAACACAGATATCAATAGAAATTAAATGATAAAACCTGATTGTACCTAGGATTCTGTGCACATATAATCATGTTGTATATAAGTAAATAAACACTATTTTATTTTATTCCCTTCTAGACGTATGGTTTTATCTATTTTTTGGCCATTTGTAATGTTTAGAACCTACACATTCTTGTTGTATCGTGAGTCTTAGGGGGGATATGGTTGTTCTTTCACCATTTAATATGATTTTATTAGTTTTCTACTCTTGTGTTACAAATTACCAAGAACTTGGCAGGTTAAATCAGTATACTTTTATTATCTTATACTTTCTGTTGGTCATGAATGGGGCATGAGTCTTTTGATCAGGGTTAGGGTGATCTCAGTTTGTCAGCCGGCTGTCTTCTGATCTGGAGGCATCAGTGGGGAAGAATTTGCATTCAGCTTATTTCAGTTTGTTGGAGAATTCATTTCTTTGTTAATATCATAGTAATCGTTCATATAATTGTAGTGTTGTTTTCATGAAACAATTTGAAAAGTATTACCTCTTAATTTTTCAAAGAGCTGGTGGGACATGAATATTGTTTATTTCTTAAATATCTGATAGGATTTATGGCTAAGTGTCCATCCTTATTGCTGGTAGTGTTTCTTTTTCCTCAGTCTACTTGTCTAATATGCACATAGTCACTCAGGATTTCTTTTGATGAAATATTTTATGGTGTATAATTTTTCACCTACACTTTTATCTTTTTTTTCTTTTTGTTTAAAGTGGGTTTCTGTAGACAGTATATGATTTGTATTTTTTTCTATTGTTACAATCTCTGTTTTCAATGGGAGTTATTAGATTACTTACTTTTAATATAAATGTGTTGCTGTGTTTGGATTTAAAGCTTCTATCTTGCTCTTGTTTTTCTGCTGTCTAAATGTCATATAGGAGGAGTTCCAAGGAAGCGGGCTCAACCAAGCAGGTGGGGGGCTGAGAGAGAATAACGACCTAAGGGAAAGTGCCTTTATTCGGGGTCAAGGTGGAATGCACAGTAAAAGTCATGAGGGGACTTCATTGGTACGTTTAAATATCACTATGTCACAGTCAGGGGAGGGTAAGAAGGGGAGCTGGTGGCAGGGACCAGACATATCACACTGGTGCACCTGCTCACCTAGGCAGGGTGCTCACAGCCTGTTTGTGGGGATGTCGAGGCATCAGGAAAACATCAAATTTTTAAAATTTACAATGTAAATTTACAAATTGTAAATTTGTAAAATTTGTTGTGATGTGTCAACATCGTAAACAATACTAATTGCGATGGATAACACTTGTCACCTTGGTTGTGGAGATGTTAAAGGTGAGTGGGACAACTTGAAAAAGTGGACCAACTCTGACAAAAGTCACAGCTACGAAGAGTCCTATTGGGCATATGAGGAAGGTTTGAAACCTAATTCACAACTAGGCATACCACTTTGCGCGATCACCAAGAGAATTTGTCAAGTATCTCTGATTTTAAGGAAATCTGATAGAAAACTTTGGTTATGTTATAAAGGTTCTTTACCTTTTGGCCTATTTCTCATAATTTTGCCTGTACCTATTCAGAGCTAATAATGAACATACAGCAGGATGTATGGGACAAATCATTTTTTCCTGGCTAGTAAGTAGTCAAGAGCTAGTATGTCATCTTTTACTATTTGAGCTAGAGACTTATAGGCTTGTTGCATACGGAACAATATTTCATGCACTTTTTGAATGTGATGTAAAGGGCCACTGAAAAGTGTTAGTTGACAGTTATGATTTGATTTTGTGGACAAAGTCTGCTTTACTGGTGTCAATACTAGTGGCTACTGTGACTCTGGCAAGTCCTATTAAGACAGGAATAAATAGTCTTCATTTTACCTGACATCCTTTGGTTGATGGAAACAGGGAGGTGTCTGGTGGATAAAGAACTATGGAAATCCCCAGCGTAGCAACTGAACAATAGAGTATGGCTTCACTAGGGTAACCCTGCTGGGGAGTTGGCAAGGAAAAATATAAAAGGTGCTGTGCCTGTGAATTTGGGCCACAGTAGAACCTGAAGTTATAATTATTCATAGCATAATGTAACTGAGAGAATGTGGTGTTGTATTTAACCAAGGGGAAAAACTGGTTGTGTAGTGGTCATGATTGGAGGTGCAAGGCAAGAGAGAGTTGTGGAAAGCTGGAAAAGGATAGTAGGAAAAGGCATCAGGAAGTGGGTGGTCCTCTCCTCAGGGAGTGAAGGGGTTGACTAATATGAAGCAGGCACCTTGTGGGGAAAGCAATAATCTCCATTAATTTTAGTAACCTCTACCAGATTTCCATTTAGGCCTTGTAGTGTAGGGATGAAAGTTTTAGCTGAAAGCAAAAAATATACCAAGATCACAGCCTAAGCAGACAGTGAACTTAGAAACATAATAAAATCCCTAATATCAAAGGAACAAAAGCAAAAATGTCCTATGACTTTAAGGCAGTCTGTGGACATTGCTTGGGCAGAGACCTCAGCGTCCAAGTGAAATTGTCCCTAGCACAGGGGGTGAAGTCAACTGAGGCAATGTTATCTACAGTGGTGACATCCTGGGTTACGTAATGTCATCTGGTATATGGCGCTGGAGTATCCTTTCCAGGTGAGTATCCACTTGAATTGATGAGAGTTTCTGGATTGTAAGCCAATGGAAGCACCCAGACCAGTAGTAATAAGACCAACAGTCAACAGAATGGTATATGTACTTGACATGGTTTTTGGTTTTGTTTTGGTAGAAATCTAGGTTCAAATGGGTCCTGTATCAAATGAGCAGCTGACCAGCCTGCAATGAGATCTATAGTTAATAAGCCCCAGTAGATTACGTGTCCAGGATCTGGGAGGGAAGAGCTAAAATGTATAAAGTTAGGTTAAGACCTAGGAAAGATAGAGAACTCTAGGGGGTTATTTGCTATATTGGAATTTGAAAAGGAGTTGTTCAAGGAGAATAATATGTCTCCCAATTAAACTAGTTATATGGGAAGTATCGGGCACATGAAAGTTCTACTGAATATTTCTTTCAAGAGTCCAATGTCTGTGAGTGTATTTATGGTTACCAAAGGGGAAAGAGGGAGGAGGGATAAATTAGGAGTTTGGGATTAACAGACACAGACTACTATATATAGAATAGATAAACAACAAGAACCTACTGTGTAGCACAGGGAACTATATTCCATATCTTGTAATAACTTACAATGGAAAAGAATCTAAAAAAGAGCATATATATATGTATGTGTATATATATATATATATATATATATATATATATCTGAATCAGTTTGCTGTGCACCTAAAATTAACACATTGTAAATAAACTATACTTCAATTAAAAAAAATAGTCCAGCATTAGTATTTTGAAAAGAGAAAATGTACATTTTGTTTGCTACCAGTAATGTCTGTAATTCTGAAGAGAATAAGGAGTGTCCTGGCAAGGCCTTGTTTTACAACCTTAGTATATGTAGAAACGTGTGATTTTTATTTATATTTTGGGTAACTGGTGGGGGGAAGAGTCTCCCAGCGTTTTTTTGTTTTTGTTTTTACCCTGAAAGAAGCAATTTTTAGGCAGTGATTCAGTAGTTTATAATAAATGTTAAGATGAGGTCCTTGTTGGCCAAGGCATATGGCACTAAGATGACTGACTGAAGTTTGGCCAAGTATATTGTTTCTTGGGTCCCATCCTTTATCAAAGACATTCTAGCTAAGGGATCAAAAGCAGCAGTATTCCACAAAGCTTCATCACGTGTGATAGTTATTCCACTAACTCCCATTGCTGTTCTCTCAGTTAATTCTAAGCAGTCATCAGGTAGCCAAGGGGTCTAGAGGAAGGATGACCTGGGGAATCTGGTAATGTACTGAGTATGGGGGAAGGCATTCTCTCCTGAATGTGGAATATACCAGAGAGCCCAGGTTTGACTTCATCCTGTCTTAAGGAGACCTCAGTAGCAGTGCTGAGGTTGTGAAGTGCTGTTTTCATGACCCAAGGTAAAGAAGCATCTGGGTATGGAGGGTCACAGGCTAATGGTCTGTGAGAGCCTCTATTTCCAGAAGAGTCTGCTAGGAAGCCAGTCATTTGTTGCTTTAATGGTTTATAGCCCAAAGCCAAGAGGAGTGATTTCTTACATTAGAAGCCCTGGGGCAACTAATGGCCATAGGTTATCCAGGGACCCTTGTAGACATGGGAGGAAGTTACCAAAGCATCTACAGTGAAAGAGTTTCTGATGGCACTATCATCAGTGCTTGTTGATTTTAATTTGTAAGTAAAATTTGTAAATGAGGGGTATGTTGGCAACCAAAAAGGACTAAAAGATGTTGGATTCACGTGTTATTAATAGGTGTGTCAAATTAATCTCTTTGGAAGAGGATGTTATCAATGTAATGTCGTACCTGTGTTCTTGGAGAAAGGTGAATGTAGTGAAAATATTGTCTGCAAAGAATGTGTGTGATGGCAAAGCCCCTGAGGTACTCCATGGGTAGTCTGGAAAAGGTGTATCATGTCCCTTCAGAGGCAAAAGCAAACTGCAGTTGAGAGGATGTTGAAATAGGCACTGAATAGAATGTGTTAACCAAATCTATATCAGCAAATTATGTACTGGTTATTGATTGAATGGAATTGGTAATTTTAATAATACTATATATTAGGTATGCAGGCCTTGATGGATGGGAACACAGGCCTTTATGCATGGAGATGTAGTTGTAGTAATCCACCAAAAAGTTTGCTTTATTTTTCCCAGATTTAAGAATAGGCAAAATTGGGCTGCCAAATAAAGAAGCCATGGAGATAATCACCCCTTTGTTGATTAGGTTTCATATAATAAGTTTTAATCTTTAAAAGCTCTATTTTAATTTAGTTTGGACCATATTAGCTGGGTGGTCCTTGGTGTTCCATTTATCAAGTCAATTTGTAAGTGTCATACACTTTAATTTTAATTTATTATTCATTGTGTTAGAGTACTAGGACTATGAGAAATTGAGGCAAGTCTACAGTGAGGCATATCAGTTTTTCCTCTATTTGTATTTAATTAACTTTTTTTAAGATTATAGGAGGCACTGTGTCTAAATTTAGTAGAATCCCCAGGTATAATTATAATTTGAGCCCTGGTATAAATTAAATCTATGAAGTTTTGTCAACTGATGCATTTTAGCTAATGTTAAAGTTAATTGAGAACCTATGTTGTATAGGCACAAAGTCTAATCTCTGTCCTCTTTACCTTTTGTTACACAATTTTTTTAGTATATAGATTTTATATATAAATTTTGGATTTCCAATTGGATCAAATTATTAAACTTTGTTTCAATTTTGTTTTATATATACATACACACATGTCTACATATATGATGTGTTATATATTTTATTAAAATATATATAAACATTTAATTATATTATTTAATTACATTTTATTTTCTCCCCCTATATCTAGGAATTTTTTAATTGATACAGTTGACACATTCTGTTAGTTTCAGGTGTATGGCAATGATTCTATATTGTATGTATTGTGCAGTGATCACCACAGTAAGTCTAGTTAGCATCTATCACCTCATATAGTTACAAATATTTTTTCATGTGGTGACAATTTTAAGATCTACTATCTTAGCAACTTTCAAATATGCAATTCAGTATTATTAACTACAGTCACCATGCTATATCTTATATCCCCATGACATTTAAAAAAAAAAATCTTTACCGGAGTATAATTGCTTCACAATACTGTGTTAGTTTCTATTGTACAACAAAGTGAATCAGTCATATGCATACATATATGCCTATATCCCCTCCCTCTTGAGCTTTCCTCCCACCCTCCCTACCCCATCTCTCTAGATCATCACAAAGCACTGAGCTGATCTCCCTGTGCTATGCAGCTGCTTCCCACTAGCTAACTATTTTACATTCGGTAGTGTATATATGTCAATGCTACTCTCTCACTTCGCCCCAGCTTCCCCCTCCCCGACCCCGTGTCCTCAAGTCCATTGTCTATGTCTGCGTCTAAATTCCTCCCCTGTCATTAGGTTCATCAGTACCATTTTTTTTTTTTAGATTCCATATATATGCGTTAGCATACAGTATTTGTTCTTCTCTTTCTGACTTACTTCACTCTGTACGACAGACTCTAGGTCCATCCACCTCACTACAAATAACTCAATTTCATTTCTTTTTATGGCTGAGTAATATTCCATTGTGTATATGTGCCACATCTTCTTTATCCATTCGTCTGTCGATGGACATTTAGGTTGGTTCCATGTCCTGGCTGCAATAGTGCTGCAATGAGCATTGTGGTACGTCTCTTTTTAAATTATGGTTTTCTCAGGGTGCAAATATTTTCTCCTATTCTGAGGGCTGTCTTTTCATCTTGTTTATGGTTTCCTTAGCTGTGCAAAAGTGTTTAAATTTAATTAGATCCCATTTGTTTATTTTTGTTTTTATTTCCATTACTCTAGGAGGTGGGTCAAGAAAGATCTTGCTGTGGTTTATGTGAAAGAAGGTTTTTTCTATGTTTTCCTCTAAGAATTTTATAGTGTTTTGTCTTACATTTAGGTCTTTAATCCATCTTGAGTTTATTTTTGTGTATGGTGTTAGGGAGTGTTGTAATTTCATTCTTTTACATGTAGCTGTCCAGTTTTCCCAGCACCACTTATTGAAGAAGCCATCTTTTCTCCAGTCTATGTTCTTGCCTCCTTTATCAAAGATAAGGTGACCATATGTGCGTGGGTTATCTCTGGGCTTTCTATCCTGTACCATTGATCTATATTTCTGTTTTTGTGCCTGTACCATACTGTCTTGATTACTGTAGCCTTGTGGTATAGTCTGAAGTCCGGGAGCCTGATTCCTCCAGCTCCGTTTTTCTTTCTCAGTTTGCTTTGGCTATTCAGCATCTTTTGTGTTTCCATATGAATTGCAAAATTTTTTTGTTCTAGTTCTGTGAAGAATGCCATTGGTAGTTTGATAGGGATTGCATTGAATCTGTAGATTGCTTTGAGTAGTATAGTCATTTTCTCAGTGTTGATTCTTCCAATCCAAGAACATTTTTATAACTGGAACTTTGAACCTTTTGACTCCCTTCACCTATTCACCCAACACCCACCCACCACCCACCTCCTGCCTCTGGCAACCACCATTCTGTTCTCTAGAACGGTGAATTCAGTTTTTGTTTGTTTCAAGATTCCACTGTAAAAGAGATCATACAGTATTCTTCTTTCTCTGTGTGACTTATTTCACTTAGTGTAATACCCTCCAGGTCCATCCATATTGTTGCAAATGACAAGATTTTCTTCTTTTTTAATGGCTGATTAATAGTCCATTATATGTATAGGTAGATAGATAGATACAGATATCTATCTATTATAGATATCTATCTATCTATCTATGTATATATATATATATATATATATATCACATTTTCTTTATCCATTCATCCATTGATGAACACTTAGGTTGCTTCCATGTCTTGACTATTGTGAATAATGTTGCAATGAACATGGAGGTACATATATCTTTTTTGAGTTAGTGTTTTCATTTCTGTTGGATAAGTACCCAAAAGTGGAAACACTAAATGGTAGTTCTATAGGGGTTTGTTTTTAAATCAATAAGTTATCTAGGGCTAGCATTATGTTTGCTAGATATGGCATTTGCTAAATATGTTGTTTGTTTCCTTTTTCTTCTTTCTTTTTTTTTTTTTTTCCTGTTTTAGTCCTTTAGCTTCCTGAAACCTGAGTCATTAGATTCTGACTTTGTCTTATAAGAGGAAAAGAGGGAAAGTGGAAGGGCCCAGGTCAACCTCTTGGCAACATTTCCCTGGGATGACCCCTGTCTGCCAGAGAATGTTTCCCCCTTCCCACCTCCTCTTTTTATTTTCTTAAGCAAAATATTTTTATAATTATTACTTGTATCTCTTGGTGATTAAAAGTATTTTCTCTCTCTTTAGATGTTTGGCAGGGGGTGGGGCCTCTTTAGGATGATCCAGTCAACCTCTGAGGGGCTGAGGTATACATTTAGGAGAACAATAGTAGCCTCAGCTTTGTCTCTTATTTTCTTTTTTTTGTGACCATTTAATTTTAAGCAGGAGATTCTTAGCATGTCAAATGATAGCCATACCAAAGCAGATTGACTGGGAGATCTGTAATCACAACTGATCTCAAGAAAAATTATGATTTTATACATTATCAAAAAAATTGTCATTAGAGTAGGGACAATATTTTCTTGAAACTTTCTACTTCCTAACCAAACTCCTCAAATGTTGGCTTTAATCTTTGTTAAATTAGATTCAGTGAACTCACTAAAGGTTGATGTTCCCCTACTGCTAGTACATGGCCATGCAAGAGTTGTCATTGATGTCACTCCATGCTGACTGGCTCTTTGGAAGCTGAACAGCTTCTAGAATTTTGAAACTTCTGTAGTATATGTTCAGCTCAGAGCTCCCCTATACCTTTTCTCTCACAATCTACAGAGTCTTGTCCTTTTTATGCAGAGATTATTACTTAGAAAATTCAAGAAATCCTTATTTATATTTAAGGACTTCCTCCTCTCTGGTACCCTGACCTACAAATTTTCAGCAGCCTCTGCATCCCCAACTCTTATCTCCATGGCGGCCATGATATTTTTGTACTCCAGCTTCCTACATTACAGTCTTGAAGGTGCCTATAAGAGGAAAGCTGAGCAATTGTGTGTTTCATTTCATATTTTTCCCTTCCCACAGAATTTGCATTTTTGTATTGGATGTTGTCCAACATCTAAAAACATTTGCTTTATATATTTTGTTCAGTCTTCTAACTGTTTATGCGTGGAAGGTACTCTAAAGTGATTAGTCTGTTATGATCTCAAGATGACATTGATCTTTATTAATTTTAATGATAATGTTATGAGGAACTTTAACAGTTAAACAGAATCTGACACAGATATATAGACATTATGTGGGTCATTTCTATATTTTTTGCCACTATAAAACCTATTTTAAAATAAAAGTAATATGCCCCACATTGAAAGTGAGGACTAAGACCCTTTCGATCTATTCAACATTTTCTTGCATCCATATATTCTGGACAACAATTAACACAAAACAAAACAACAGCAATATTTTAAAAACCCAGGAAGTTAGCATAGAAGCCAGTATCCCACCACAGAACCCAAGAATTTAGAGCACAGTGGAACTTAGTGATAATGTTGGTAAACTCTTAATTTTATAGAAATTGAAACCTAAATTAAAAAAATACTTAAGTTCATAACAGAAAATTACTAATGGCTTTTGCTATCAGACCCAGGATTTAGATTAATGGAATTTAGGTGTAGATCCTGTTGAACTCTTCCCATTCCAAGCCCCAAATTTTAAATATTTTATATAAGTAAAAACAAGAAAAAGTAAAGAATTTAAGTAAAAAATTATAGGTTTTTTTTGATTCAAAATAGCTTTAATTGATTTGTTTTTACAGAATAAATTTTTTAAATACTCAGCTGAATAAATATTTGGTAAGCATATCTGTATTATTATCATATCTTAATTGAGAATAAAAAGGTTATTATGGCTCAAATTATCATTATATTCATAAATAATATTAATTTCAACATTTTATCACAAATTGCTTTAACTTGATTTTGGGGGGTTTTTGCCAACATTTCAAGCCATAAACATATTTAATTTTTCATGGAACATGAGGAGCATAATAAATTAGGTAAGTGACAGAATGCTCAGTTAAAATAACTTATGACTGGGAAGATGGAGAGAATTCTGTTATAGCCTCTACAACTATGTGTGTGGCTATTGGCTAATTCTTAAACCCTATTCAATCATTCCACAAATATTTATTGAAGTCTTCCTATATCCATGGCTGTGGAGCTACAGAATGATAGAAAAATGCCCTCATGAGGCTTATACTCTAACCAGAAAACTGGCAATTTGATAGTTTTTTTACACCAACTTGTACAGAATGTGTTATTATGTGTGCGTGTGTGTGTGTATTCTTCAAAATTAGCACTTAGTATGGGGAAATAAAACTATATACAGAAATATAGACCAAGGAAGACCACTTGATAAAAGGATGTTTAAGTTGCAACCTGAAAAACATTCATGAATGATCCTTAAAAAGATACTTTGTCCTAGAGAGAATAGGATATATGAAGTCCAGGAGAGGAAGAGAAGTTTGCTATTATTTTTTTTGATAAATGATTATCTAGCATATATATGCCAAGCAGTATATCAGGCTGAGGGAGTTGGTAAAGGTATATAGTATACAAAAAGGTACATTTGAGGTAACACTAATGAAGGTTGAAATGGAAACCAAGTCATCTTGATATATACCAAAGAGCTCAACTCCCTCATCTTCTTATATGTAGATCAGCCAAGACATTGGTATGAATATAAGGAGCCTTCTATGTATTGAGCCTAAGAAGAAGGTCGTCTCTCCATTCCATTCCAGATCACTCCAGATAAGTGAGCATGAAAAGGTCAGGCTCTTCTTTAAAAACTAAAGTTTAAGTTGAAGAGTAGAGAATTAGTAAGTGCTCCCTCTAAAAAACATGTCTACTTAGAGTAAACATTCCAAAATAAGAAACTTCTGTTCAATATATAAGGTGAATGTAAATCTTTTTCTGGAAATGACTTTATTTTGTGTATTCCAGGAAATCAGCATTTGAAACCTTTAAGAATAAGGAGTTTATAGACTATGGCGAGTTTACTAGGTTGATAATGCCTCAGGAATTCTCTTGAGAAAGAGCCAACTGGAATTCCTTAGAATATCCCAGTGTTTCGTTGTTTACATAACATTTATTGCCAAAGTTTACACAATGCTTTTATTCATGACAAAGCAGCCTGTGGAAATACTAATATAAAATTGTATCTGACAGTTGTAGGCTAATCAGTTGAAGAGCAGCAGTGTTGTTATACATACTAAGAACAACGCATAATTTACCTTAGGAATTTTGCAAGAAAAATATTCCATGTGATACTAAAACTTTATCATTATTATTAATAATATAAATTTTCTTGATAAGTATCTTTTCCATGAGGGTAACAGGTTATTAACTATTTTTACCACCAACAGTGTTTTCCTAGGATTGCATATATTCAATTTACCTAGAATAAAAGCTAATTTTTACAAGTACCCTTTGTATATTATTCTCTGAATAACAGAACCATCAATAAAGCGTTCTTGCCAAATGATTTCCTAGTGTTCTGAAAATTTTATAGAATTTATGATTATAGGTTTTGAAGAACTGTGCATAAATACATGATTACATATATAAAATTCAGAACTCCTCCATTTGACTTTGAAATTTTGATCGTTTATTTGAGAAATGAAAGCATAAGTACAAGAGAGAGGAGAAAACATTCTATGGCTGGTTCAGAATAGCCTTTATCCCGCTAGTCTTCAACTTAGAATCATTAACTTCTTAAAATGGCCATGTTTACTAATCACAAGTGTTCTCATCAACATTGTTCCTAATTATAATATTCTAGTTTCCAAATCCCACAGAACTTTATACTTCAGTTGTTAAAAAAAAAGAAAAAAGAAAAAAGAAAAGAAAAGAAAAGAAAAAAACATTTCCTGACTCTCTTCATTGATGTCTCCCATTGATAAATTTATGGGATCATCTTCACTGGTAACCAGTGAATAATATAACATCAAATACTTTGGCCTCTTGAATGCTAATGGAATTAACAAATACAACAAAGGATTTTATAACATTAACACCAAATAAGGGAGTCTGAAGTAAGGCATAGAACTTTTTATTTTATTTCATTTTTAATTTTAATTTTTATTTTATTTCATTTATTGAAGTATAATTGACTTACTATATTATGAAAGTTTCTAGTATACAACATATTGTTTCATTATTTTATACATTATGAAATAATCAGCACAATAAATCTAGTTACTATCTGTCAACATATAAATTTATAACAATATTATTGACTGTTATTCCCTGTGCTATAGATTACATCTTCATGACTTACATATTTTATAACTGGAAATTTTTACATGTTAATCCCCTTCACCTATTTCTCACATCACTCTACTCCCCTCCACTCTGGCCATCACCAGTTTGTTTTCTGAATCTGTGAGTCTGTTTCTGCTTTTTGTTTTACCATTTGTTTTGTTTTTTGTTTTTTGACTCTAAAAAACAAAACAAATGGAATGTGTCTTTTTCTGTCAGACGTATTTCATTTAGCATGACACCCTCAAGGTCCATCCATGTTGTTGTAAATGGCAAGACTTCATTCTTCTTTATTTCACTGTACATATATACCACATCTTCTTTATCCATTCATCCACAGATGGACACAGGTTGTTTCCATATCTTGGATATTTTAAATAATAATGCAGTGAACATAGAGGTGCATATATCTTTTAAAATCAGTGCTTTTATTTTCTTCAGATAAATAGAATTTCTGGATAATATGGTTTTATTTTTAATTTTGTGAGTAACCACCGTACTGTTTTCCACAGTGTCTCTACCAATTTACCTTCCCAAAAACTGTACACAAGAGTTCCCTTTTCTCTACATCTTTGCCAACAATTGTAATTTGTTGTCTTTTTGATAATAGCCATTCTGACAGGTATGAGTTGACATCTCATTTTGGTTTTGATTTACATTTCCCTTATGATTAACGATGTTGAAAATATTTTCATGTGCCTGTTGGCCATCTGTAGGTTTTCACTAAAAAAATGCCTACTCAAGACATCTGCTCATTTTTAGTCGTATTCTTTCTTTCTTTCTTTCTTTGGATATTGAGTTATATGTTTTCATTGTATATTTTAGATATTAACCCTTTACCAGATTTATAATTTACAAATATATTCTCCCATTAAGCAAGTTGCCTTTACCTTTTGTTGATGGTTTCCACTGATGTACAAAAATCTGTTTAGCTTGATGAGGTCCATTTTTAAATTTTTTTGTCCTTGCCTAAGGAGATAGATCCCAAAAATAATGCTAAGACCCATGTCAAAGAAAATGTTGCCTGTATTTACATCTAAGAGTTTTATGGCTTCTATTCTTAGATGTAGGTCTTTAATACTTTTTGAATTATTTTTGTTAATATGATGTAAAAATTGGTCTAGTTTTATTCTTTTATATGTAGCTGTTCAGCTTTCCAAATATCTTCAAATATATTGAAGATGCTTTCTTTTCCCCATTGTATATTCTTACCTCCTTTGTCATAGATTATTTGACCATGTAAGTGTGGTTTTATTTCTGGGCTCTTGACTCTGTTCCATTGATCTATGTGTCTGTTTTTGTGGCAATGTTACACTGTTTTGATTACTATAGCTTTGAAATATAGTTTGAAGTCAGAGAGTTTGATACCTATGGCTTTGTTCTTCTTTCTCAAGAATGCTTTGGCTACTTTGGGGCTTTTGTGGTTTCATAAAAATTAAGGATTGTTCTTGTTCTGTGAAAAAATTCCATTGGTATTTTGATAGGGATTATGCTGAGACTGTAGAATGCTTGAGTAGTATTGATTTTTAACAATAGCTGTTCTTCCTGTCCATGAGCACAATATATCTTGCCATTTATTTGTTCCATCTTCAATTTTTTCATCAGTGTCTTAATAGTTTTCAAAGTACAGGTCTTTCACCTCTTTGGCTAAATTTATTCTTAGGTATTTTATTCTTTTTGATGCAACTGTAAATGGAATTGATTTCTTAATTTTTGTTTCTGATAGTTTGTTAATAGTGTATAGAAATGCAACTGATTTATGTATATTTATTCTGTATCCTTCAACTTTATTGTAGTTATTTATTCTAAAAGCTCTCTTGGGGCTTCCCTGGTGGCGCAGTGGTTGAGAGTCCACCTGCCGATGCAGGGGACACGGGTTCGTGCCCCGGTCCGGGAAGATCCCACATGCCGTGGAGCAGCTGGGCCCGTGAGCCATGGCTGCTGAGCCTGCGCATCCGGAGCCTGTGCTCCACAATGGGAGAGGCCACAGCAGTGAGAGCCCCAAGTACCGCAAAAAAAATAATAAAAATAAAAAAATAAAATAAAATAAAAGCTCTCTTGTAGAGTCTTTAGTGGTTTCTGTATTTAAGAAGTTATTTGCAAATAATGACAGTTTTACTTCTTTCTTTCCAATTTAGTTGCTTTTTCTTTTTCTTGTATGATTGCTATTGCTAGAATTTCCAATATTATGTTGAATAAAAGTGGCAAGAGCAAGCATCCTTGTCTTCTTTCTTATCCAAGAGGAGAAGCTCTGAGCTTTTCACTGTTGAGTATGAGGTTAGCTGTAGGAATGTCATATATGACCTTTATTATGTTAAAGTATGTCCCCTCTCTACCTTTATTGAGAGTTTTTATTCTAAATGGATGTTGAATTTTGTCAAATGCTTTTTCTGTGTCTATTGAATTGATTGTGTGGTTTTTATCTTTCATTTATTAAAGTGATATATCACATTAATTGACTTGCAGATATTAAACCATCCTTGTATCTCTGGAATAAACCTTAATTGCTCATGGTGTATGATCCTTTTAATGAATTGTTGAATTTGGTTTGCTAATATTTTCTGGAGGATTTTTGCATCTATATTCATCAGGGATATTGGTCGTAATTTTCTTTTGTGTAGCATCTTTGTCTTCTTTTGATATCAGAGTAATGCTGAATTAATAGAATAAACTTGGAAGTGTTCCTTTCTCTTCAGTTATTGGAATAATTTGAGAAGGATAGGCATTAAATCATCTGTAAATGTTTAGTAGAATTTATCTGGGAAGTTGTCTAACCCTGAACTTTTTTTTGTTGGGAATTTATAGAGTACTCTTTCAATTGCATTACTAGTAATTAGTCTGGTCAGATTTTCTTTTTCAAATTATTTATTGGAATGTAGTGGATTTACAATGCTATGTTAGTTTCATGTGTACAGAAAAGTGATTCCGTTAAACTATCTATCTATCTATCTATCTATTCTTTTTTGGATTCTTTTCCATTATAGGTTATTACAAGATATTGAGTACAGTTCCCTGTGCTATACAGTAGGTCCTTGTTGGTTATCTATTTTATATATAATAATGTCTATATTTTAATCCCAAACTCCTAATTTATCCCTCCCCCTTTCCCCTTTGGATGAATTTCCAAAGTATACAAACAGCTCATAAAACTCAATATCAAAAACAAAACAAACAAATGTAGAAGAACCCAATCAAAAAATGAGTAGAAGATCTAAATAGACATTTCTCCAAAGAAGACATACAGATGGCCAAAAGGCACATGAAAAGATGTTCAGCATTGCTAATCATTGGAGAAATACAGATCAAAACTACAGTAGGGTACCACCTCATACTGGTCAGAATAGCCATCATCAATAAATCTACAAATAATAAATGTTGGAGAGGGTGTTGAGAAAAAGGAACCCTCCTACACTGTTTGGGAATGTAAATTGGTACAGCCACTATGGAGAAGAGTAGGGAGGTTCCTTAAAAAACTAAAAATAGAGCTACCATATGATCCAGCAATCCCACTCCTAGGCATATATCTGGAGAAAACCGCAATTCAAAAAGATATATGCACCCCATTGTTCACTGTAACACTATTTACAATAGCCAAGACATGGAAGCACTCTAAGTGTCCATCAACAGATAAATGTATAAAGAAGATGTATTGCTTATATGTAGAATCTAAAAAAAAAAAATGATACAAATGAGCCTATTTACAAAACAGAAATAGAGTCACAGAGGTAGAAAACAAGCTTATGGTTACCAAGGGGGAAAGAGGGGAGGAATAAATTGGGAGATTGGGATTGACATATACACACTACTATATATAAAATAGATAACTAATAAGAACCTACTGCATAGCACAGAGAACTCTACTCAGTATTCTGTAATGACCTATATGAGACTAGAACCTAAAAAAGAGTGGATATGTGGATATATGTATAGGTATATGTATAACTGATTCACTTTGCTGTACAGCAGAAACTAACACAACATTGTAAATCAACTATATTCAATAAAAATTAATAAAAATGAAGATGTGGTATATATACACAGTGGAATGTTACTTAGCCATAAAAAAGAATGAAATAATGCCATTTGCAGTAACGTGGATGGGCATAGAGATTATCATACTAGGTGAAGTAAGCCATACAAAGACAAATATCATATGATATTGCTTATATATGGAATCTAAAATAAATGATACAAATGAACTTATTTACAGAATAGAAATAGACCCACAGACATAGAAAATAAACTTATGGTTACCAAAGGTGAAAGAGGAGGAGGGATAAATTATGAGTTTGGCATTGACATATACACACTACTGTATATAAAATAGATAACCAGCAAGGACCTGCTGTATAGCACATGAAACTATAGTCTATTTTGTAATAACCTATAAGGGAAAAATTTTTGACAAAGTAGATATATATGTATGTATAACTGAATCACTTTGCTGTACACCTGAAACTGACACAACATTGTAAATCAACTATACTTTAATAAAAAAGTGAAAAAAATAAAATGCTTGGGGTTGATAATTCTCCAGAGTGGCATTGAGAAGACATGTAGTTATATCTTTGTCTTATTTTTGTTTAGATTTTTTTTTAACAAGTTGAGTTGGAAACAGTCTGTTGATTTATACTCCCCAATGATTTGGATCTATTATCATAGTTCAAAGTATGGGACAGATCTTTGCACTGTAATATTTATCCTATACAAGTAATGCTGGTTAACTGGACCTGATTTAGACTTTTTACAATTCATAGATAAGAGGAAAAATGTAAAGAAATAGTAACTAAAGAAGTAGACTTGCTATCTTGCTCTGTGAAGAGAAGCCTCCTGTAGGAGATGCTATAAGCTCAAAATCCAAGCAAGCTTGGATTTCTTCACTAGGTCACCAAAGGGAATGTGAAGCCATGTGCTGAGGCACAGCTTCAATTGCCTAGAGGTGAGGACCAATTTTTCCCCATGTAGATACAAGACATTAATATACAGTGATGATAGGATACTGTAACAACCACCCAATATTAAACTATTGATGTGGCAGTTGCTTTAGGAAATATTTAAAGGAATAAATAAGTTTTGTTTTGAGAAATGACGGCTTACACAGAGCACAAACATACCTTCCGTGTGGATATGATGAGCGAATAGAAAAAGCTGCATTTGTATTTTATCTAAAATTAATAGAACAGAATAAATGAGAATCTTAGAATTTACAAAAGACAGGAGCTGAGGTGAATTTGAGGCAGTATAGACCCCTTTGGGGTTTAATTGGAATTCGTGCTAACAATTAAGAAATGTTCATTGGAGGGGTTGATACACTGTAATGCTTTGTGTAATAGATTGACCTGGTTATTACATATAAAGTGGAATGAAACTTGGGAATTACAGTTGATCACAGGGGAGTCCATGAAGGCATTCCTCCACTGGCATGATACCTGAGGTAAAATATGTTAAGCAGGCTGAGCATAATCAAACTTGCTAATATACCTTTTGTGGTTCAGTCTCAGAGACTAGCTAGGGGACTACACGTGGAATGAAATGCATATCAGTCATCTATCACTGCATGGCAGATCACCTGTCAAATTAGCACTTGTTAAGTGGAGCACAGGATGTTGGATGGTGAGCCACGGTTCCACAGAAGACCCCAAAGGAAAGTGAAATAGAGAAGTTTATTATTCACAGTTCCTAGAAGTACCTGGCACACCACGTGGGACCCCACGGGGAGGCTAAAGCAACGTGCAGACAAAGAGAAAGAGAAAAGAACTGGGGAACATGGCTTTATTAGGGTCTGTAGATAAAGGAATTTGGAGTTCCCAGATTAAGACCAAATTGGTGAATTCAAACCAAAAGAGCAGGCTTTTCCCATGGGTGGGTAGGGGGGATCTTATCAAAGGGTTACATAAGGTGAATGCATTGGGAAGCAGAGGAGACTGTTGATTGCAAGGGCTGTTGAAGAAGTCATATCAGGGACTTATATTTGCCTGTGACTCTGGGCTGCTATCTAGGGCATATGCTTACTTGAGGTTTAAGGATCCTGCAGACCACTTGGCCAAGTAAAATGGATACAGAGGCAAAAATGCTATGGAATACCTTAGCTACTCTTGACATTGCCCCCAAAAGTTAGTGTCTTAAAACAACAAGTAAAACATTATCTTACAGTTTCGGTGGATCAAGAATTCAGGAGTAATTTACATTAGTGCATTTTACATTTGGTTGCAGTCAGCATGTCAGCAGGAGCATTGTTAATATGAAGTCTAATCTGTGGCTGAATGATGTAGTTCCAAAATAGCTCTCCTACAGGTTTGTTGGCAGAAGGCCTTGATTCCTCACCATAGGGGCTTCTGCTCATGAGATGGTACCTGACTTTCCCCAGAGCAAGTGAGCCTCAAGAGAAAACAATGAAGAGACTGTAGATGAATTTTATAACCTAGTTTCTATCTCCAAAACCACCCACTGCTATTTGCACTTCATTCTATTTGTTAGAAATAAGTTACCGAGTCCATCCCACAGTCAAGGAAAGAATTAGGTTCCAGCTATTCTAGGAAAGGGATGTCAAAGAATTAGTGAACATGTTCTTTTTTTTATGTTTTAACTTTATCGAAGACTAATTGGCAAATAAATATATTTGGGCTTCCCTGGTGGTGCAGTGGTTGAGAGTCCGCCTGCCAATGCGGGGGACACGGGTTCGTGCCCTGGTCTGGGGGGATCCCACATGCTGTGGAGCGGCTAGGCCCATGAGCCATGGCCGCTGGGCCTGCACGTCTGGAGCCTGTGCTCTGCAACGGGAGAGGCCACAACAGTGAGAGGCCTGCGTACTGCAAATAAATAAATAAATAAATAAATAAATAAATTTAAAGTGTATAACGTGATGATTAGATATACATGAACATTGTAAAACAATTACTAACATAAAGATAATTTAACACATCCTTAGCCTCACATAATTAACCTAGTGAAGATGTTTTAAAGCCATCACAGATGCAGTATATCGTCATGTAGTGCCAACAGGTTATGTTAATTTTCTTGAAAATGGGACAAAATCAGGAAATATCTGATTGTGATAACCAGCACCTGTAATATAATTAATTTCCTTATGGTAAAATATTAGCAGAAAGTCATAGACAAAGAAGTAGTTTGTTGATATGAAGAAGTTATTATAACACATGGCATTCTGAGATTGACTGGTCAGTCCAGCCAAAGTGAGAATGACATATGTTTAGGCTACTCAGGTATTGCCAAACAATGACAACAAAACCACGAAAAGCAAGAACGACAAGAACAAATATGTAGCAATAAAATCTCTACTATCTCAGAAACAAATACCGTATGCTAACACACATATATGGAATCTAAAAAAGGTACTGATGAACCTACTGGCAGGGCAGGAATAAAGACGCAGATGTAGAGAATGGACTGGAGGACACGGTGGGGAAGGGGAAGCTGGGATGAAGTGAGAGAGTAGCACTGACATATATACACCACCAAATGTAAAATGGATGGCTAGTAGGAAGCTGCTGCATAGCACAGGGAAATCAGCTCAGTGCTCTGTGACGACCTAGAGGGGTGGGATAGGGAGGGTGGGAGGGCGGCTCAAGAAGGAGGAGATATGAGGATATATGTATACTTACAGCTGATTCACTTTGTTGTACAGCAGAAACTAACACAACATTGTAAAGCAATGATACTCCAATAAAGATATTTTTAAAATCTCTATTACCTCTTATCTCACATGAAGATAAATAAGTAAGGATTATTATTACTTGCACTTTAGAGGAATTGTATTTCAAACTTGGGTGTGCTTATGATATCCATGTAACAAGTGGTATGTAAAAATACCATTTTTTTTTTTTTTTTTTTTTTTTTTTTGCGGTACGTGGGCCTCTCACTGTTGTGGCCTCTCCCGTTGCGGAGCACAGGCTTGGGACGCGCAGGCTCAGCGGCCATGGCTCACGGGCCCAGCCACTCCGCGGCATGTGGGATCCTCCCGGACCGGGGCACGAACCCGTGTCCCCTGCATCAGCAGGCGGACTCTCAACCACTGCGCCACCAGGGAAGCCCCCAAAAATACCATTTTTAAATGAGGAAGAGAGAAGCAGCAGGATGAACTGGCTGAACTTGGAAAAAAAAAAACTGTAGCATGGTTAGGTCCTTTCAGAATAGTTCTTATTCCAATCTACTTATTATGTTAGAAGAATCTGGTAGAGGATCTAATTCTGTCTGCAGATTCTAGCAGAAGTCAGTGAAGAACATTACTACTTGGGCATAGCATGACAAACTATACTTTTTAAATACATTTAAGTCCATCATCTTTCTGTAGTGGGCATGTATAGCTGGCAAATGGCTTCCCACTTAGGGACTTCCTTTTCAGGCTCTTATGCAATTAGGCATGCCATGTGAGTAGTTCTTGCCAATGCACATAGGTAGAAGTGAACATACAAAATCTGGGTCAAGGTTTATAAGAAGCAGGTACAAAATATCCAGTTTCAAAGCATTATATCTAAACCTGAAATATATCCAGTGAAGATCCTGGAATTTAGCATATATGGTACGAATGGTTGGAACCTCCCCTTGTCCGTCTCTGACCTTGCAGTGGGTGTGGCATGAATGTATTCTATCTGTGGAAATAAGTGTGTGCACAGATATTTCATGTGCTGCGTTTTCCTAAAACCCTATTCTCTCCTTTATAATATACAGTTATAGCTAGAATGCACCTGCAGAGCTAGGTACTGCATTTCCCAGTCCTGTTTGTACTTTGTTATGATCAGGTGAATAGTTTTGCTAATGAAAAGTGAGTAGAATTTTTGTGCCACTTCTGGTAAAAAGATTATTGAATAATTGGTGTACTTCCTCCATACTCTCTTTCCCTTCCAACATCTTAATAAAATTACAATAACATTGTGAGGATACAAGTGACACAAATCACTATGTGGAAGAGAGTCATCCATCAATCAGGGACATATATCTTAGACTCTTATGTGAGCAAGAAAAAAAAAAGTCTGTTGTCTTTGAGCTTTATTTATCTTTAGTTTGTTTTTTATAGAAGTTTAGTATACCTTAACTAATACAAAGTGCCATTGGGCCTTAAAACTGAAAATATTCCAACACAGCTACAGTACTGCAAGGCTAGCTAACACTGGCTGAGAGTGAACAAGACTTGAAAAGTCTCAGATAGCTCTGGGACCAGATGTTTCAATGAAAATCTTTTTCTGTTATGAAATAATAATCCAAAAACATTTTTGGAGCTTCTTTTATGCCAGTCACTTTTATAGATTCCAGGGATGCAGTTAAGGTAAACATATACAGAAAGTAGTTTGTACACTACATCACTCAAGGGAATTGCATTTGGAGTAGTGCAGTGTACTTGTCATGGAGCAATTCTCATAGATTAAGGTGGTAATTGTGACCCTAGCCTAGAATTATTGGTACTTGGAGAATTAAATACAGTAGTTAATCAAGTGGACAGTCTTCTTGCTTTCATAAAATTTACAATTAGAGTGAGAAATAGGCAATAATTTAACTATAAATAAAAGTAAACTATAAATCTCTGTAGTGTTTTGAATAAAAGTTGAGCTTAAGAACAGACTAATCTAATGATAGTCTAATGATAAAAGATGGTGATTTATATAGGGATATCAGGAAAGTCTTCATAGTGTGAGTAATATTTGAATACCACTTGACATGAGATACTACTAATCTATATATGTGGCTATTTGAGGGAAAAACATATCAGGCAGAGGGAAACACAAGTACAAAAGTTTTGATAATGGTATATGCTTAGTATATTCCATGAACAGCAAGAAAGCCAGTGTGGAGAGAAAGTAGTGAAAAAAGTGGACAGTATTAGAAAATGAGTTTGAAATGCTACACATGTGCTAGATCATGGAGGACTTTGTGGCCCTCAAGGCCTTAAGAATTTGTTTTAATTTTAATGGGAAATTAACAGTGAGAGAAGCTCTCCCATAATACAAATAAAATATTTAAAGAAATAAATACTATTCATATTTTTCCAATGCTCCCAAAAGGTAATAAAAGTTATTCTTGGACTCCAACTTCCTGGATCATCATCTTGAAAGTGTCTATAGGAGGGAAGCTGAGCAGTTGTGTGTTTCACACAATTAGCTCACTGACATTTTCTTTTGAGAAGAAATTTGTCTATGAGAATAGGAGGGAGTCCATCATCACGTAGCCGCTATTCCGACACCATCCAAGCCAGACCATCTTTATATTATATTTTGTTTATGGTTTTTTACATTGGAAACTTTAAATTCCAAAGAAAAAGATCAAGTTTGCTTTTTACTGGGAATATCATCTTATTGACTGAGAAGGGTTATGGTTAGATGTCTTGAATCATTCATCCAGTTCAGAAAATGATTCTCAAAGAAAGAAAGTCTAATCTGTCTAATGAACTGGTTTTTATGTAGTATGCTTGGCACAACAAACCCAGATACAAAAACATCCAATTGTACTCCAAGGATTTATGTTGACTTTGGCTGTCTGTTCCAACAGGTAGACTAGAAAGAGGTGTTGGAACATTTCTGTTTAGGGATAAAATTGTGAAAATGTGTATAGGCTTTTGAATTGTAAATGTAGGTTGTTGGAGGAGTGAAATGCTGTAATATGAAGGCAGAAATTTTGGCATAGGCTTTAAAGATGACAAATTGGGTCTGTGCAAAAGTGGGTTCATGAAGTGAGTTATGTAAGCAGTGGGTTCAAGACAATATTTTTCTAGGTACCCCTGAGGCTGTTTATGTTTGTCAGGATTGCCCATCTTGCCAACAGCACAGAGCAGGTTTTGCTTGGTTTGGCAGACATAAGTTTGAATAGGATACTTAATAATTGTCAGCTATTTTCCAAGCCATGAGCAAAATTTTACCAGAAAACACAACTACTGAAACTCAGTACAAGACATGTGAACATAGTTTTATGTGTTGGCATCCGTCACAATGATGACATGCCAAGGGCCTAGATACAGTAGATTATAGCTGGAAGCTACTTGTCAGATGTGGATGAACATGTTTGTGCCCCAGCAAGAGATGATTAATTTGTTCAACAAGTATTCACTGAAATGCTGCTAAAGGTCAAGCTCAGTTCTAACTGCTAGAGATTCAAAATAACCCATATTGTTCTAAATATGGTACCCCAAATATTTCTGGCTTTCACATGGCTATATCTATATCTATGTATTTATATGTCTATATCTATGTTATCTATCTATCTATCTATCTATCTATGACTACAGATGGATTCTTATTCGCCAAAAGGGAAAGAGGAGTGCTCAATAGGAACTTACCCTATCTATAATTTCAGTGTTGGCAGCTGGAACTGAATGTAGTGTAGCGTGCATCTTCATGGTACTTACAATATATTTGGTGCAATTGACTTATAAAAACATAATTAGGGAACGATTTTAGTCAATGTATGATTAAGTGCTAAAATTGGGCTAAGAAAAATTAATGCTGAAGAACCAAACCTCATGGGTGAACAATGCACCATGAAGCAAAAATCAGGTTAAGAAAATAAAGATTAGTTTACAGTGGAAGGGTGAAAAATAAACAGCAAATATTTTAACCTGCAAATAAATGTGTTCAAAAGTTCTCTAATTTTGTACTATGAAAACTTAACCCCCAAATAAAGTTACCATTGAGAGTTAAAGAGAATATCATTTATTAAATATATAGAAATGCACATAGCATACCTAAATATATAGCTTTGTTCTCCAGAAGCAGTCACTCCCCAGTAGTAACAAGCACACCTAGTATCCAGATGTTGGTCTTAATACCATTTCCTAGTAAAAAGAACCGAAGCTTCTTGGGGAAATGGCTCATTCTAGGACTTGGTCAGGAAATATACAGAATGAGCCTGGAGCATCTAGTAGTGTCCTAAAGCAAGGGAGTGCTAAGGAAAAGAATGATGGGGGTATGACAAAGGGGCACAGGAAACTGTGAGGACAAGTCAAAGAGCTCTCAGTGGTGAAAGTTGGAACATTTTGAGCCACATAAAAATACAATAATAGTATTGGATTATACCCAAAATATAAAATAAATATCCATATACCCATACTGATATAAATGACTGAATTCATACATAACTGGGGGAGGATAGATAAATCTCCAGTGCATAAGAATGCCAAATAAAGTAACCCGTAGGGAGGTAAAGCCTGACTCCCACTCCGTAAGTGTGGAACACACGTGGAGTTCCTTCCAAAGCATACTCTATGGAAATTGCGAAAAAAAGAGTAACTTTAGTGGAGAAACCTGGAAACACTACCTCAGCCAGAAAATCAAGGTAAATAAGAAGTGATAAGTAATGTTCAGTGGTATGTAACCTTGACATGTTATAATGAAAATAGCACCTCTCCTCTGTAGTGTCTCTCCCCCAAACCAGTAACCTAGGTCTAGTAAAGAAAAACACATTAGGCATATCCAAATATAAAGAAATTCTTTAATACCTGACCAGGACTTCTCAAAAATGATAAGGGCAATAAAAACAAGGAAAATCTGAGTAACTGTCACAGCCAAGAGGAACCTAAGGAAATGTGTCAATTCAATATAATGTATCCTAATGGAATTCTGAAGTAGAAAATGGATACTAGGTAAAACTAAGAAAATCTGAATAATATAAGGACCTAAGTTAATAATTTATCAGCATTTATTCATTAATTGTGATGTGCACCATACTGATGTAAGATATTACTAATAGGGGAAACGATGTGGGATATATGGGAACTCTCTGTACTGTCTTCCCTATTTTTCTGTAAGTCTATAATTAAAGTAAAAAGTTAAAAAAAATCACCTTAGTCAAACCATAGACCTGGAGACAATATTTGTAAAACATACATATGATAAAAATATGTACTTAGAATATATAATTTTTACAACTCATTAAGAAGAGGAGAATTAACTCAATTTTTGAGAAAACTTTGGGGAACTATAGAAAAATTATCTTGATTGAGGTGATAGTTACAAGACTGTATACATTTGTCAAAGCTCATTGAACTCTATAATTTTTTTGATGAATTTCATTAAAGAGTATAGCTCAATAAACCTGTTTTTAGAAAAATGGAATAAAAATTTATTTAATTATTCAAATGGCAGAAAAAATGAATTAAAAAAAAAAAAAACCTCGGGCTTCCCTGGTGGCACAGTGGTTAAGAATCTGCCTGCCAGTGCAGGGGACATGGGTTCGAGCCCTGGTCTGGGAAGATCCCACATGCCACGGAGCAACTAAGCCTGTGCACCACAACTACTGAAACCTGCGTACCTATAGCCCATGCTCTGCAACAAGAGAAGCCACTGCAATGAGAAGCCCACACACCACAACAAAGAGTAGACCCCACTCGCCGCAACTGGAGAAAGCCATCACGCAGCGACGAACACCCAATGCAGCCAAAGATAAATAAATTAATTAATTTAAAAAAGACCCAAAACTCATGGGGCAAATAGAAATACCAACATAAATATCAATAACCACATCAAATTGAAGTGGTATAAAAACACCAATTAAGAGGAAAAAATTGGGCTTCCCTGGTGGCGCAGTGGTTGAGAGTCTGCCTGCCAATGCAGGGGACACGTGTTCCTGTCCCAGTCCAGGAAGATCCCACATGCCACGGAGCGGCTGGGCCCTTGAGCCATGGCCACTGAGCCTGCGCATCCAGAGCCTGTGCTCCGCAATGGGAAAGGCCACAACAGTGAGAGGCCTGCGTACTGCAAAAAAGCAAAAATTCTCAGATTGGATAAAAAAGAAAGACTCAAATATATACTGTCTATAAATACTGTTTCAAATATAAAGACCTAAACTTTTTAAAAGTAAAATAATAGAAAAGCATACAGTATTAACTTCAATAAAAATAAAATTGGAATGTTTATATAAACATCAAAGTAGATTTTATAATAAAATATGTTAATCAGAGATAAAAGGATTATTTTCATGATAATGAATGGTTCAATTCAATAAGAAAGCATAAAAATGTTTATGTCTATGCACCTAATTACATGAAAAAATTCTCAAAATAATTTATGTTGAATAACAGAAAGGACAAAAATAGTATTTATCGCATGATTCCATTTATATAAAATGATTGAAGGCACAGAATAGTCTATAGTTACAGAAAGCCTATCAGTGTTTTCCTGGGCATGGTGGTATGAGAGTAAATTGAGAGGAAAAATGACAAAATGGCACAGCAAACTTTGCAGTGAGGGATGTATTTGTTGTCTTAATTGTGATGATGGTTTCATGGTTGCATATATATGTCAAAATGTATCCAGTTATACATTTTAATCATATATGTTGTATTGTAAACCACTTACTACTCAATAAAACTCTAAAAGTAAGAAGTAAAAATAAATTTTAAAATCAATACGCAAACATATCCTTCTTCTCAAAACATTTAAATGGGTTCCCATCATACTCAGAACATAATCTAAAAATATTGCCTTAATAAAGTTCTGAAAGGATTTTCCTTCTGCTGAAGCCTCTAATCACTTCTCTGTCCTTTCTTCCAATGCCTCATTCTCTCTAGCCTCACAAGACTTGTTTTTTTGTGAACACAGAATGTCAATTCTAATTTCATGAAATTTATCATTGCTGTGTTCTCTATCCATTATAATTTTCCTTTTATTACTCTTTTAAATTTTCTTTGATTTTCTAAATATGCCATTATATAAAAACTATTATTTATCAGTATTGATTTTTTTCTTTCCAGTGGTTAAGGATTTGCATGTTTTCTGCTCTACAGTTTTAGATAAAAACTTCCAAAAATATAATAGTTTTAATAGAATCTTAGTTCTGTTTTTTATACATATGAATCTACTCTTTCACTCTTAATGAACTATAAATGTTGATTTAATGTTATATCATTCTTACCTTTATTTGAAAATAATCTTCAGATATTTCTAGAATTAACCAAGGCAAGTGTTAATATCTATAGACAATATTTCATTATTTTACATATTAATAAATAGTCAAATACTGAATCTTTGTGTTACTTCTGTATTATATGTGTATGATGTTATTTATGTTTGGATTCTAAAATTTATTTGGGATAATTGTCAGAATTTTAAAAATAATGACTCATGTTTATTGTATTCTTTTAATCTTTTTCTTCTAAAAGCATTATTCTATTTGCACAAAAATTAGTATTCCATCCTCTTCAATTTTTTTAGAGTATTTCAGAAGAATAGATACGACCTCTTCTTTGTATGTTTGGTAGAATTCCCCTGTGAAGCTATCTAGTCCTGTACTTTGTTTGCTGGAAGTATTATTATTTCATTTTCACTACTACTGATCGGTCTGTTCAGATTGTATATTTCTTCTTGATTCTGTCTTGGAAGGTTGCATGTTGCTAGAAATTTGTCTATTTCTTCAAGGTTGTCCAATCTGTTGGTATATAACTGTTCATCATATTTCCTTATGATTTTTTGTATTTCTGTGGTATTGGTTGTTATATCTCCTTTTCCATTTCTTATTTTGTTTATTTGCATCCTCTCTCTTTTCTTGTTGATGAGCCTGGCTAAAGGTTCATCAATTTTGTTTATCTTTTCAAAGAACCAGCTTTTGATTTTATTAATCTTTATAATTTTTGTCTCTATTTTATTCACTTCCTCTCTTATCTTCATTATATCCTTCCTTCTGCTGACATTGGGATTTTTTTTTTCTTTTTCTAGTTCTTTTAAATGGATGGTTAAGTTGTTTATTTGAGATATTTCCTGTTTATTGAGGAAGACCTGTATTGCTGTGAACTTCTCTCTTAGAACTACTTTTGCTGCAACCAATAGAATTTGGAAATTTGTATTTCCATTTTCATTTGTCTTGAGGTGTTTTTTTTTATTTACTCTTTGATTTCTTCACTGACTAATTAGTTTTTTTAGTAGCATGTTCATTAGTCTCCACGTTTTTGTGATTTCCCCATTTTTTCCCCTGTAATCAACTTCTAGTTTTATACCATTATGTTCAGAAAAAAATGCTTGACATAATTTCAGTCTTCTTTGTTGATACTTTTTCTGTGGCTTAGTATAAGATTTGTTGTCAAGAATGCTCCGTGTGCACTTGAAAAGATATGTATTCCGCTGCTTTGGGATGGAATGTCCTGTAGATATCTATTAAATACAACTGGTCTATTGTGTCATTTAAGACCACTGTTCCCTTATTGATTTTCTGTCTGGAAGATCTGTCCATTGATGTAAGTTGGGTTTTAAAGTCCTCGCTAGTATTGTGTTGTTGTCAATTTCTCCTTTTATATTTGTTAATATTTGCTCTATATATTTAGGTGCTCTTGTATTGCATACATATATGTTAATGAGTATGATATCCTCTTCTTGTGTTGACCGCTTTATCATTATATAATGCCTTTCTTTTTCTTTTGTTTTAGACTTTGTTTATAAATCAATTTTGTCTTATGAGTATTGCCACCCTCACGTTTTGTGTCCATTTGCACAGAATATCTTTTTTCATCCCCTCATATTCAGTCTGTGCATTTTTAGTTCTGAAGTGCGTTTCTTGTAGGCGGCATATAGATGAATCTTGTTTTTCATCCAGTCAGCCACCCTATATCTTTTGATTGGAGTATTTAGTCCATTGACATTTAAAGTAATTATTGATAGGTACGTACTTATTGTCATTTTCCTTATTGTCATTTTATTGTTTTCCAGTTGTTTTTGTAATTCTTCTCTGTTGTTTTTCTTTCTTTTTTTCTTTTTATTATTTTTTTATGTATTTTGCCTTAGATGACCTAGATGTAGGAAGAGATTTTTCTTATTCCCAAATCATGAAAATATTTATCTATATTTTCCTCTAAAAACTGTGTCATTTAAACTTTTACATTGAGGTTTATGAGCCATCTAAATTTAATCTTTGTGTATAATGTGATATGAGGCTAAGTTTTTTTTTTTTTTTTCTCATGTGAATACCCAGTTAATCCAGCACCATTTATTGAAAATACAGTTCTTTTCCCATTAGCTTGTTGTGGAATATTTGTCAGAAATTACTGTACATGTGTGATTTTGTTTATGAAGGAGATTACTGTGTACTTTTCTTTCTTCTTGCTCTCACTTTTTTTTAATAGAATGTCTTTTTTAGGATTTAGTATTAAAGATGTGCTGATTCATACAAAGAGTTGGAAAGTGTTCTTTCTTTATTTCCTGACACAACTTATGTAAGAGTTTTGTTATTTATGTCTTAAGTATTAAATAGAATTCACCAGTGAAACAATTCTGTGCCTGGAATTTTATTTGATGGAAAGTTTTTATTTTTATTTTATTTTTAAAAATTTATTGATTTTTAAAATTTATTTTATTTTTGGCTGTGTTGGGTCTTCGTTTACTGCTCGCGGGCTTTTCTCTGGTTGTGACGAGCGAGACTACTCTTCGTTGTGGTGCGCAGGCTTCTCATTGTGGTAGCTTCTGTTGTTGCGGAGCATGGGCTCTAGGTGCGTGGGCTTCAGTAGTTTTGGCATGTGGGCTCAGTAGTTGTGGCTCGTGGGCTCTAGAGCACAGGCTCAGTAGTTGCAGTGCATGAGCTTAGCTGCTCCGCAGCACGTAGGATCTTCCCAGACCAGAGCTCAAACCCATGTCCCCTGCATTGGCAGGTGGATTCTTAACCACTGCAAAACCAGGGAAACCCAGAAAGTTTTTAAATAAAAATTCAATGTATTTAATAGATATCATGCTATGAATATTTTCTATTTCATCTTGTGTCATTTTTGCTAAATTGTATTTTTTAATGGGTATATCTTCTAATTAAAAAAAATTGTTGGCATAAAAGTGGTTCATAATAGACCTTTGTTAATGTTATGTCTATCAGACCCATGAAGGTACATCTTTACACATCTCTTGAATTCTTGATATTGGTAAATTCCATACTCTAATTTATTTGTTCTGTCTACCTAGAGGTTTACTTTGCTTTTAATCTTGTGTTTAGTGTTTCAAAGAGTCAACATTTGGCTATATTAACTTTCTCTATTGTTTGTCTCTGTCTTCCAATTTTTGGCTCACCTCCAGAACCTTACTGCTTCTGTTCACTTTGAAGTGCCATAAGATCATTCAATTTTTTGATTTTCTCAAGAATTTATAGTCATTATAGATGCCGTATCAGAATTGGAAGCCAGATATTGGCATTTTGAAATTTAAAGAATAATCTATGTCATATGTAAAAGTGTGCAGTGGAATCTACATGTCATAGCATTTTGTCTCCATCATAATCCATGAAAAAGTACCCAAGAAAACTTATATTAGTTTGTATTCTTCCAAGCATAATTCTCTTAGTGCACATGCAGTAGTGCACAAATGATAAACTAATTACAATGAATGAATTTTAACATATAATTATCAAAGAAAATATTTTTGGAATGCATTAAATAATCAGAAAAATAAAAATATTATATTTACTCTTCTCTATTTAGCTCACATATGTGAATGAATAATATTACTAGAATGAGGAATGGTTAACTATCAGTTATATTCATTAATTTGGTATATTTGGATACAAACACTAAGAAATCTTAATGACATAATTAAGTAGATTGGAATTGAAGTATCTTGTTATGGTGTTTATCCTTTTTTTCTTTTAAATCTTTCTGTTGTACAGCACAATTGTATAAAATATAAAAGATTTCTTGGTCCTATTTAAATTTTGTTTAAATCCCTAATTGTATATCTAAGTTTCAAAATATTTTATTACTGAGGCATTGATACAAAGTCACTTACTTCCTCATATTTCAAAAGGCATGTGTAAGAAGAGATATAGTAATATATTATCCAATGAATGGCTACTTATTAGACATTACCCTTTAAATTAGAGACATCTTGTATAACCTAAAATGTTGTGATAATTAAAATATTGTCATTTTAAATACTCTATTGTCAATATATTTTTGATAAAATGTCTTTATCTTATTAAATACATTCTTTATATATGTATTTTTTAAAATACATCTTTATTGGAGTATAATTGCTTCACAATACCATGTTAGTTTCTGTTGAACAACAAAGAGAATGAGCCATATGCATACACATGTCCCCATATCCCCTCCCTCTTGAGCCTCACTTCCATCCTCCCTATCCCACCACTCTAGGTCATCGCAAATCACTGAGCCATTCTCCCTGTGGTATGCTGCTGCTTCCCACCAGTCAACTATTTCACATTTGGTATATATGTTGATGCTACTCTCACTTCACCCCAGCTTCCCCCCCCATCCCCGTGTCCTCAAGTCCATTCTCTATGTCTGTGTCTTTATTCCTGCCCTGCCACTAGGTTTATCAGTACCATTTTTTTAAAGATTTCATATATATACGTTAGCATATGGTTTTGTTTTTCTCTTTGTGGCTTACTTCACACTGTATGACAGACTCTAGGTCCATCCACCTCACTACAAATAAATCAAATTTGTTTCTTTTTATGGTTGAGTAATATTCCATTGTATACAATATACAATATTCCATTGTATATATGTGCCACATCTTCTTTATCCATTCATCTGTTGATGCACATTTAGGTTGGTTCCATGTCCTGGCTATTGTAAATAGTGCTGCAGTGAAAAACATGATGCATGTCTCTTTTTGAATTATGGTTTTCTCAAGGTATATGCCCACTAGTGGGATTGCTGGGTCATATGGTTGTTCTGTTTTTAGTTTTTTAAGGAACCTCCATACTGTTTTCCATGGTGGTTGTATCAATTTACATTCCCACCAACAGTGCAGGAGGGTTCCCTTTTCACCACACCCTTTCCAGCATTTATTGTTTGTAGCCTTTTTGATAATGGCCATTCTGACTGGTGTGAGGTGATACCTCAATGTAGTTTTGATTTTGATTTGCATTTCTCTCATAATTAGTGATGTTGAGCATCTTTTCATGTGCCTCTTGACCATCTGTATGTCTTCCTTGGTAAAATGTCTATTTATGTCTTGCACCCATTTTTTTAAGTGGATTGTTTATTTTTTTGATATTGAGCTCCATGAGCTGTTTGTATATTTTGGAGATTAACCCTTTGTGTGTTGTTTCATTTGCAAATATTTTCTCCCATTCTGAGGGTTGTCTTATTCTTGTTTATGGTTTCCTATGCTGTGCAAAAGCTTGTAAGTTTAATTAAGTCCCTTTTGTTTGTTTTTGTTTTTATTTCCATTACTCTAGGAAGTGGGTCAAAAAAGATCTTGCTGTGGTTTATGTCAATGAGTTTTTTTCCTATGTTTTCCTCTAGAAGTTTTATAGAGTCTGGTCTTACATTTAAGTCTTTAATCCATTTGGAGTTTATTTTTGTATATGGTATAAGGTAGTGTTCTAATTTCATTCTTTTACATGTCCCTGTCCAGTTTTCCCAGCACCACTTATTGAAGAGGCTGTCTTATCTCTGTTGTATGTTCTTGCCTCCTTTGTCATAAATTAGGTGACCATATGTATGTGGGTTTATTATCTCTGGGCTTTCTGTCTTGTACCATTGATCTATATTTCTGTTTTTGTGCCAGTACCATACTGTCTTGATTACTGTAGCTTTGTGGTATAGTTTGAAGTTGGGGAGCCTGATTCCTCCAACTCCGTTTTTCTTTCTCAATATTGCTTTGACTATTCGGGGTCTTTTGTGTTTCCATACGAATTATTTATATTTTTAAATATTGTGGTTGTAATTAGTTTGTTTAGTTCATAAAAGCCACATGTAAAAGGCAATTTTTTTTTACCAAACGAGCACAAAATTTGCCTTATTTTCCATTAGAAAATATTTGATTTCATTATTAATTTTGAAAAATATTTTAACTTTCACCTTTATGATACACATTTTATTTCTGAATTCTAGCTCTAGTAATATATGGCCTTGAATTTGACACTTAGGTTATAATTTTTTTTCATGGGCCAGTATGTCTTGACTCTAGTATGAGGCTCAGTCTTTAGAAGTGGAAAAGGTAAAAACAGAAGTCCTTCAGATTTTATGCACTTCTTGATTAAAAGAGTCTTTGCTCATGTCAGTATTTTACTTTCAAACTTGCTTCTTTGTTTGGGTACTTAGGACAATAGGGCAACACATTACAGTAAATTTCATTTAATTGAGATATATATATATATATATATATATATATATCTTTCTTCTACATAGTGGGGTTAGGTGGTTGTGAACAGTGAGGTGTAGGGAAGGAGATAGTGCACTATCCCTCAATTACATACACGTCCTCAAGCATGTGAATTTTAGGGGGTTTTAGCTTGGGATCAATAATCTTAGAAATCCATTGCCTTAAACAATCCATGTCCTGTGCTCCTTGAAAAGTATTGTACTCTGGATCACATACCCTAATTGAAAGGCATACCTGGTCTTGATGAAATTAGCATAGCTGAGGCATCTCAGCTTGTATAAATGTGGAGGTGTTAGAAAGGCAATAAATGAGAAAGGGACAGGACTAAATTATAATTAAGGAGACATTTTTGGACATCTCACAAAAGTGCATATGTATAAAGTAACTGATATTCTTTCCTTTACAGATGTTTATTGTTCATTTCGAAAGCTTCTAAAGCTAAAGTGTGATTTTTGCCCTTTTTTCTATTCAGCTTTTTTGTCTTTCTTATTAATTTATAGGATTGCTTTATGTATTCTGGATAGAAGCCTTTTGAGAGTGATATATGTTGGAAATGTTTTACACCACATTTAGTGACTTCTCTTTTTATCACTTAAGGAAGAAGAACTCTCTTACAATATTTTACATCCATGTCAAGCCAGGGCAAATATTCTACTTTTTATCTTTTTGGCTATTAAGTTAACCCTTTGAAAAAAAGGTCACAAATAAGGCAACTGACTCTTTTATATGCAATTTTTTATATTATTATCTTCCATTCTCTTATTTGGTTCTACAGGTCTATTAGGCAGGACTTCATTTCTTCCACAGCTAAAATTGCAAAACTCTTGCCAGCCATTTAGTATACAAGAAAAGGCCATTGCATATATTCTAACATCTTATCTTTATATTAATGAAAGTATTCCCAAATATAAGACAAACGTACAAATCATTTTTGTTTTTACTGAAGTAGCATTCTTTTACCATGACAGATAAACTGCATATTAAAAATCCAGGCACACTTTTTAATAGTTCTTTGCATTTCAAATTTTCCGTGACACATGAAAAGGAATGTTTAAAATTAAGTTGAGGGCCTCCCTGGTGGCGCAGTGGTTGAGAGTCCGCCTGCCGATGCAGGGGATGCGGGTTCGTGCCCCGGTCTGGGAGGATCCCATATGCCGCGGAGCGGCTGGGCCCGTGAGCCATGGCCACTGGGCCTGCGCATCCGGAGCCTGTGCTCCGCAGCGGGAGAGGCCACAGCAGTGAGAGGCCCGCATACCGCAAAAAAAAAAAAAAAAAAAAAAAAAAAAAAAAAAAAAAAAATTAAGTTGAATTTATTGGAACGGAGTCAGTGAGTCAGAGCAAATGTTGAATTTTTCACTTAACTCTTCTCTGCACGTCCACTTAAACAATTCTCTCTTCCTCCAAATAGATTCATAATAATGACTGAAGTTTAATTCCAATAAATGAAATTGGTTTGTTGTTCAGTAAATGTACACTATAACTGCAGAACTAAAAATATATCTAGCTAATCACAACGTTTACCAGTGTCAATGATATTAAAATATTACATTATTATTATCATGAAGTTGAGAATTATTTTTAAGAAAAAGGCACATCCTCAAAACAAATGAGGAAAATTACAAATCCAGCACTAGGCTAAATTGAATGGATTCTTGATGTGACAATGTAAAAATCCCTTTCCAATTAAAATTTTAATTTTAATTTAGTTGAATTAAGATCTGTCCTCATAAAAGTGTTAGATTATTGTCACTCTTAGCAAGAAGTAGATTAGAGTTCTGTCCTTTAGATCAAACAATATGAGTAGTAGAGCTCCCTTAAAGTTATATGCCAAACATGCTTTTAGAGATATAATGCAATGCTAAAGAAGAAATGTATTCTCTCATAAGAATATAAGTATATGGTTGTATAGAACTTAAGAAGAAACTTCTTTGCCTAGAAAAACTTATAGTCACATTATTTTCACATTTGACTTCCTTCTAAATAACTCAGGGTTTTACACGTGTGTGTGTGTGTGTGTGTGCCCGTGTACGTGCTACTGAAAGAGTTATGGCATATCATTGTTAATTAAATTTAAACAGTATCAATAGTCAACATCCAAAAACAACACCTAACAGAAAAGAAAGTTTAAATGTCTTTGAGTCATTTGTCTAAGTGTTAAATTAAACCATGTGGATGGTGTTTGATATACCATCCTTCTAGTGAGCATATATAAAAATGCAAGACATATATACACTACCAAATGTAAAATAGATAGCTAGTGGGAAGCAGCCACATAGCACAGGGAGATCAGTTCGGTGCTTTGTGACCACCTAGAGGGGTGGGATAGGGAGGGTGGGAGGGAGATGCAAGAGGGAGGACATATGGGGATATATGTATATGTATAGCTGATTCACTTTGTTATACAGCAGAAACTAACACACCATTGTAAAGCAATTATACTCCAGTAAAGATGTTTAAAAAAAAATGCAAGACTGATTATTTATGTTAAATATACGAATGTATAAGGAAAGTTCTACCTGTCATCTGGGTATTCAGGCTTTAGATTTCTGGATGAATCCTGATATTCAGTTTAGTTGTGTTGATTTTTATGGACACTGCCAGTATGTCTTCCATTTGATTTCAGTTCAAAGCTATGTTTACTGTCCACCCCTTTGATCCACAATTTTCATTTGGTGCAGTACCTTGTAGCTCTCATTAGCACTTGGTTATCTGGAACGTTAATTTGTTCTGAGTTGAATAAGTGAACATTTTTTTAACGTTTTGTTTTATTCTTTAAAATAGAATTATGTGAAGAAGTGGGAATGACCAATATTACTATTTTAGTTAAATAAACACTTAAAAACTTGAAGAGTTATAGTTATTCAAATGTAGGCTTATAGAATAATTCAGTAAGAGTGGGTCTTTGAGGTCAAGTAACTATTTACTTTTAATCCTCATTTTGTAAATAATAAAAACTAAACAATGAATATCTCAAATATGCAGTTCTTCTCACTTTCATTATTTTCATCTTTGCTTCTGGAATTAATGTCTAGTTTGTTTTTAATCTAATACTTTATTTTAAAACATAACACCATATTTAGAGTTTAAAAAATAGCACATTTTGTATGAATTTTGGCTCAAATGATAATTTTTAAAATCACATATCACAATGTTGTTGGTTCTTCATAAACAAAGCAGCAGTTTATTATTATACAGGGAATTTTCCACTTTGAGCATAAAATAGTCATAGTTAGTGTGAATTTATTTTCATTACTCTGAGAAATCTGTCAAGTGGTTTATTAAGAAAAGGAGCTGAGGGCTTCCCTGGTGGTGCAGTGGTTAAGAATCCACCTGCCAATGCAGGGGACACGGGTTTGAGCCCTGCTCCAGGAAGATCCACATGCTGCAGAGCAACTAAGCCCATGTGCCACAACTACTGAGCCTGCACTCTAGAGCCTGTGAGCCACAACTACTGAGCCCATGTGCCACAACTACTGAAGCCTGCGTGCCTAGAGCCCATGCTCTGCAACAAGAGAAGCCACCACAATGAGAAGCCTGCACACCGCACGAAGAGTAGCCTCCACTCACCACAACTAGAGAAAGCCTGCGCACAGCAATGAAGACCCAATGCAGCCAAAAGTAAAATAAAGAAAGAAAAAAGAAAAGAAAAGGAACTGAGGGATCACCCCAAATGTCTACAAATGAATCATGTTTGTTGTGTTCTAGCATCACAGTCCTCTACTCCCCCTGAGATTCCAGCAGGGTTGAGAATCTCATCTGGGTACATCAGTCACAGGAATCTTCAGACATTTTATTTGTTTGGTGATGCCAATACATTTCAAAATAGACTCTCTAAACAAGAGAAAAATATTCCTGCAAAGGAATATCGTTATCAGAAGAAAAGGGCAAAAGAGCATGCCACAATGACCCTTGTCCTTACATCAGAGATGTTTTTCAGAAAAGTCTCCTCTTATCTTTTATTTCCCAGCTCTTGGCATCTTAGTGCATGCCCAACAATATCCTGAAGGATGATTGGACATATCATCAAGGGAGAAAGTTAGTACTGTTTAAGATATTTGTTACCGAATCATTAGAGGCTTTCATTGGGTGTCATCATTTAACAGATGAGAAAATTCAAGTTAGAGTGCAGTAACATGCATCACTGAACCTGGTAGCAAAAGTAAGGGCTAGAACATGTAAGCAACTTCAGTTGCAGCCTCCCCAGCAGTCTTAAATGCAAATCACTGCTCCTCTCCATTCCCCCTCCCCTTTCTTCCTTCTTCTCTCAAGATATTCTTTACGTAGTGTTAACTGGCCTCATATCAGATTCCAAAAAGTAGGATGAATATTGAGCATCTACTATGAGTCAGGTACTATACTTGACACTGGAGGTAAAACGTTGAATGGAAACAGAAAAAAAAAAAAAATTAAAAGTTCTAGACTTTATGGAGCATTCTAATAGATAGTATACAGATAATTTAAAACAAAAATCACTAAAATCTGTTAGAGGGTGATAATTGCTTTGAAGAAAATTTAATTAGGGAAGGGGAAAAGTTTGTGTTGGTCAGGGGTGAAGTCATTTGCAATTGTAAATACAGTTCTCTGGTTAGACTTGAGAAGGTGGAATTTGAACACAAACTGACAGGAAGGGAGAAGGCAAGTCATGCAGATATTTGAAAGGAGAGCAGTCTAAGCCAAAGACCAAAAACCAAAGCCTACCAACCATTTATAGCACCCTCCCTTCTGCCTACCCCTCCTCCTACCCCAGCCTATTTCGTAAATAAAGTTTCGTTGGAAAACATTTGCATCTATTGTTACATATTACCTATGGCTGCTTTTAGGAGCAGAGCTGCTACAAAGGCCATATGGCCTGCAAACCCAGAAAAAAATTAGTCTGTATTTTACAGAAAACTTTGTGGACTTTGGTTTAAGTAAAAGGAAGAGTTGAATTATTACTGTAAATCATCTATACTTCAATTTTAAAAAAGAGTTGAATTCAAAGCCCCAAGGCAGGAATATATGTGGTCCACTTGGAACACTCCCAGTGCATGGAGAAGGCAGATTTGGGCTGCAGCAGAAGGAATAAAGCAAGAGAAATAGACAATAACGTCAGAGAGGTGATAGGTGTCCACCTTACTGATTAGTATCAGAATGAGTATCGATATCCAATAAAATATATTTTCTAATTTATTTCACTATTTGCTTAAAAAAATACTTATTTCCCAACACTGTATAGGTGAATACATGTGTCCAAACATTCATTGAAAAAATGTTTCTTATGGAACTATTATATCCTCGGTAACCTAATAGGTGCTAATAATTTTTTTCTTTTTAGTTTGAATGATCTCCAAATGACTCAACCATAATTTAGTTTAGTTTTTAATCTCCCTTTTTATATATCAGGCAGCTGAATATCTGGGAGTTTAATAACTTTATGTGAGATTACACACAGAATAAGAAGCAGAGTAAGGAATGAGGCCAATGTATCATTAACTATATTTACAAGTGTTAACAAAACTATTCATATGCATTCAATTAAAATATACATACATATACACACATCTCATGCATTTCAGTCTGTGAGGCAATTAGCATTACTATATCAGCTCATTAACTCTAAATATTCAAATGAATGTTTGGCAACTTATTCACAAATCACCTGCATATCTACAATCTCATTTGATTTTTAAAAATATGATTTGGGTTATTGATTGTTATTTTTCATTTGAATTATATTCTATTTTTAAAAAAATAATTAGAAACTTCACATATTTTATTTTGAAATTCTGTCCCCTCGTCGTTCACTCAGTACTCCTTAGCAAGGTGACTATGGTTCATTCTACAGCTGATTTAAGAAAAAAATAATAATAAATAATTTCCACACCAACAACATGTAAGTTTTTTGCATGTTGAAATTATATCAATTCTTAAAAAAAGAAAAAAAATTCTTTATTTGTGTTATATGTCATAATCTCTAGAAGTTCTCAACCTGTAAGTAAGATGGTATTTATTTGGTAATCTCTTGTCGCCTTCCCTGTATAGGTAATGACTAGTGAGACCCAGAATTGATAGTTAGATAATATGACTGTCAAAACAGGGACCTCTTGAATTGAATATTTATATTACTTGGGAATCTTGGGGTTTTGTAATATTCATACTACTGGCTAGGTATGTGGAATCATTTTATTGAATATATGTGACTAATACAGCAATCATGTTGACTTACTGGGGAGATGTACCATTACCAAAAGAGAGAATTCAACTCATTTTAATTACTTGATTTATAAAATACAAAAAAGAAGAAATGAAATTTCTAAACATGATTTAACAACAAAAAGATTATATGTCTCATGCAAGTATATACACACACACATACACAACTTGAATATCTTATAAATCCATATTTTGGGGAAAAATAGTTTTCTGTAAAAATATTAAATATCACTTAAAATTTGAGAATAATTTTGATAATAAACCTGAATGGTGATAAATAATTTGAGATGTTAGGACTTCCCTGGTGGTTCAGCAGTAAAGAATCCTCCTTACAATGCAGGGGACGCAAGTTCAATCCCTGATGGGAGAACTAGGATCCCACGTGCCGCAGGGCAACTAGGCCTGCATGCCACAACTGCTGAGCTCGCACACCTCAACTAGAGGGCCTGTATGCTGCAAACTACAGAGCCCATGTTCTCTGGAACCCACACGCCACAACTACTGAGCCCACATGCCCTGGAGCCTGCACACCACAACTAGAGAAGAGAAAAAAACCCGCACATCATAACTAGAGAGAAGCCCGTGTGCTGCAACAAAAGATGCCGCAGCAAAAGATCCCACATGCCTCAATAAAGATCCCACGTGCCGCAATTAAGACCTGACGCAGACAAAAATAAAATAAAAATAAATAAATAAATAATCTTTAAAATTTTTTTTTTTTAATTTGAGAAGAGGTTTCTATATGCAATGTAAACTTCATTGTTTTTTGCTATTGGCTTCCCCTATGTTTTTATTAATGTTGTTTTAAGTAGACTGGGAAGAAATGGTACAGTATTTACTAATCAATTTTCCGATTCTGTAAGTTTTATATTTAAAAATTAGTATCTATTTTTTTCCAGAAATCTGAGCCCTACGAACAATTCCAGGCATGTCTCACGTTTCTGGAGAAGAGGGCTTGAATTTTCGTTTTATTTACCTTTTCTTTCTTCTTCCTCTTATGTTTCTGTCCATCTCATATAAACACATACACAAAGAACAATCAAGAATTGACAATTTCTGTGTCTATCCCTTCAAATTTTTTCTTTATTCCTTGAGCTTGGATTTAACACAGAACTTAATGAATGTATAAGAGTGGAATATAATTTGTTGAGTAACATAGAAATCTGTAATGGTGCAGAATTCCATGGTTCTAGATTTTCTACTAAATTAAAAAGTGTCTACTATGAAAATAGACCTACTACTAGGTTGTGGTTTTCAACTGTGTTCTCAGTAATGTGATTCAAGAGGATGATACAATATATCATGTGAATAAAAATACCTGTGGTTATATAAATATGGAACATATTGGATTTAACACACTTAAGCAGATTTTTTAAATTGGAAGACTTCTCAGAAAAACCATCTCATAAAGTGTACTGAAATGCTTTATGCATCCATACAGGCCTCATCTATTTGCAGAAAATCTCTGGAGGCAGGTGTGCAATACAGGAACATACTTTAGGGAAAAAAAAAAACCTATACTACCTATGAGAATAGAGTGTGTAGGCTGCTTGACTTAACTTTCTCACCATTACTTAAAAATCCAATTAATGCCTTAATTGTATACCACAACGATTGTCTTATTCAACCGTCCATTTATTTCAGAGATTCCTTACCATATTTCTAAATATTTTTCTATTTATTATATAAACTATGGACATTACAAAGAAGCATAATATAAATAAAATGATAATTTAAAATATTTTTAATTAAAAGTCAGCAAAATCCCAAATTTTTTCTTGAAATTGTTACATAATATATTGTATTTATGACATTTTATAGTTTACAAAACACTACCACACATACTCATTTTACATCGCAAAATAATTCTTTATAATTATATTCATTTTGCAGATGAAAAAGCTAAGACTCAGAGAGTAAAATTATTTTACTTTGACATTTTACAAACATGTTAGCATTTATAAAGAACTTGTCCCTTCTTTTCTTTCTCTGCTTCTTTCAAAGTATATAAACTGCATCAGGAATCCTTCAATTACAAATGAAAGAAAATCAAGGTAAATTATTTTAGTGAAAAGGAGATTTAGTGGCCTCAAGTAACTGAGAAGATCAGAAGTAGATATGGATTCAGACATTGATACAACAAAAATATAATGATGTATTGGCCAGGTTCTCCAGAAAAATAGAACCAACAGGGTGTGTGGAAACTCAGGAAAGAGTTGAAGTTCAAGTCCAAAGGCAGTCTGCTAGCAGAATTGCTTCTTGTGCAGGAGTTGTCAATCTTTGTTCTATTAAGGCCATCAACTGATTTGATGAGGCCCACCCACATAATGGAGGTAATCTACTTTACTCAAAGTCAGCTGATGTAAATGTTAATATCAAAATACACTTTCACAGAAACTTCCAGAATAACGCTTGACCAAATAACTGGGCACCATAGCCTAGCCAAGTTGACACATAAAATTAACCATCACAAGTGATAATCTTTGTTTTCTTCATCTCTTTACGTATCTCTCTGTCTCTTTCTCGTTCTATCTCTCTTAATCTCTTTCTGCATCTCTGTCTTACCGCCCTCTCTCTCTCTTTCTCTCTCTCCCAATGAGCACAGAAATGCCAGTCTCTCCTTACAAGTTAAAGAATATTAAGAAAATGAGTGAATTTCTTTTCTGGTTGCTTTAACATATTCTCAAAATCTTTGGACTGACTTAGTCCAACACCTTTTACAAATCATTGTGGCTATAAAGATGCAAAGTCTGATGATACTGGGTCTGAACCAGATCGCTAAGTATAAACATTGTAATCTCTTGCTAGAACAACAGAGGTACCCAACGAAAAGCCTAAATTATATCACTCCCATTTTATTAATCATGAAACTTTTAATTTAAAATAAACCATTTTATGTAAAACGTTAAGGTAGCTATTTTTAAAGTTAAACTAAAGTTTAATGAGTAATGACCTTACTAAAATATTCTCATTCAGATGGAGTATATTGAAGAGAGGGTTATAGTAATAAATTGGTGTTAAGCTTCCCCAGCTGTTCTTTCTTGCCACAATGATGAAAATCTTTCTTCAAAATGGGTGCAGACAAATAAAACATTTACAGTGAACCAAAGAGACAATATTTTATGTGTAAGAGCAAAAATTTGAATGAAAAGTGTATATTTCAATGTTTAAAGCTTGTGAATACTTTGATATTAATGGATTATTATAATTATTCAGTCTGCTTTATACTTCTTTTTGTTCAAAATACTCAATATGAAATTATTTATCACATATTTTCAATGCCCTGAAATAAATTGGAAATAAACAGACACTAAGAGAAAACTGATGTCTAGTTTGTGCCAGTAAAAGTTAATATTCAGTTAGAAAATTATCCAATCTTTTTAAGTTGAACATAGCATTTATTTCCCGATGCATGCAGACATAAACATTCAAAGATATGTTCAAATGTCTCTAAACTTGTTAGACTTTTTTTAATAATCTTTAACATTAGTTCTTAATTCCACTTGGCATCCTTCCCTTGTACATTTTAGTCACAAGCTTTTAGAATAATTTCTTTAAATGAAATGCCATATTTTCCTATTTGTCTCTTTTCTGCTTTTCAAATGCCTTTAGTCTTACTACAAAGTATGATCTGAAGACTTAGATACTATTTTTTTGCTTAGCTATTATATAAAATAATGCATGTTTTCAAGAACCCAGGCTTCACACTTCCAATATTAGGATACATGCCTATGTCATCAGCCCAATTATATGTGGTGGTGAATTGTCTCTATGTAGATAAAATTCATATATTCCTCTTAATAGATCTTAGCATTACTTATCAAACTTATAATAACATTCTTCAAATTTCAGAGATGAGCATCTCTAAGTCAAAAGCGACCAGAAAATTGTTGGAGTGTCACATCATAATTCCTGGATAATATTTTGAAAGGCCATCAATATAAATGGTGTGCATTTATTTCTGAATCTGCTTGAGCTGTTCATATATCTTTAGACCATTTCTTTGCAGTGGTATGCGTGGAGTACCATGTAATTTGACTGTGTTGTGTGATAAACATTTAGGATGATTTATAGATTTAAAATGACAATTAATTCTATAATGAGTGAACCAAGTAATGTCACAATGAATCCATAGTGACCATTTAAAATGGAATTCAAGAAAAAGAACACTTTATTTGCTGCATAAAAGCCTGTGAGGCTTTGCTATTGAATAACGTAAGCAGAATGCAGCCATATAAATCTTCTTAATTTACATCTTGGGCTTCATTATGCATATTTGATAGCACTCTGCAGAACTTTAATTTATAGACTTTTGGAATTTTACCAATCCCGAAAGCAGTGCTAAACGTGCCTGTTGGAACATTTAACTGAAGTAAGTCACTGGAGAGTTCCTCAATGAGTGTAGAATTATCAGTTATTTGCATTCCTTGTAGATTTAAAGCAATAAGGCCTATTAACAAAATAATGGCAAATGCTTTTTGAATGCAGGTATTGCTTGAACCATTTACTATCATGCACAACTCAGAGTATATATTTTCAAGTGTGCATTGAAATTGAGTTAGTTTGTTCACCTCATCTAAATAGGTAGCATGATACAGTCACATGTTGAAATGTGTGCCAATGAACCAACTTAAAAGAACCACCTGATATGATCTAGAGACCAAATCTTGAGTGTGAATTGGTCTTATCACTTAACATGTACATAATTGATTAGAGTATACAAAATAAAATTGTAGTAACTTCTATTAAAGTGTTTTCAGTAAATCAAATTATTCCAACCTTCAACAAGGTTGAATTATAACTATTTTTCATCTTTTTAAGAAGGCTCTGGTTCAGGAAGCTTAGCACTGAATGTGTGCATTACCCTTTTATAAAACACAAGTGTTAGCTGTTAGTTTTTCTCACAACACTAACTACATTATGATTCATAAATACGAGAGAAGTAGGCTGATGATGTAAAATTATAAAACTGACATTCCTTGAAAGAGAAACATTTATCTGTGATTATTTCACCTTGCCTTCATTTTTTCCTTCTAACAGCCTAAATATCTGCCTACCCATGTGTATAGTGGAATGATGAGTTTAATCTTAGACCACACATAATAGGGTAATTGATTTCTATTATGAGGCATATAATACATTTGCCATAGTAAAATAGCAATGCTAAGTAAACCCTTGAAATTAGGATGCATTAGATGTTACCATGCTCTATAGGGAATTAGCCAGAGTTCTAAGCCTTGCCAAACACATAGTCGCTTTTTAATTCCATCATGCAGAGGAATGTTTCTTTTGTTAAACAATGTAAATAATATATGTCTCTTGAGTCTGAGACACTGCCCTGTTAATATTAAGAAACATTTGATGTGGAAGTTGTGAGAACTAATATCATAATATTATTGACTTTTTAATTATAACTGAAAATTATTGTCATTTTGCTTGGGGTCCATTTTTTTTTTTTTTTTTTTTTTTTTTTTTTTTTGCGGTAGGCGGGCCTCTCACTGTTGTGGCCTCTCCCCTTGCAGAGCACAGGCTCCGGATGCGCAGGCTCAGCAGCCATGGCTCACGGGCCCAGCCGCTCCGCGGCATGTGGGATCCTCCCAGACCGGGGCACGAACCCGTGTCCCCTGCATCGGCAGGCGGACTCTCAACCACTGCGCCACCAGGGAAGCCCTGGGGTCCATTTTTAAATTCCAAAATTCCTACTTGACTCCTATGGATGGATAACTCTTCAATAATTTAATATCAACATCTCTAAAATGGACATAATCATAAATGGTACTTCCTAGGGCAAAAAGTGCCTTCACCCAGTAAACTTTTGAAAATGAGGGAATAAGATTGAGAACTTGACTCTACACTCTGAATTATCATATAATGGAAAAGAATAGAGATGGGTGAAGACCAGTGTGTAATGTGAATGACATAGCACATGTACTATATGAAATGATATTTAAGTATGTAGTTATACAATTATATGCATGTGTGAGTGATTGTGGATGGTGTTGCTCAGCAAACAAAGAATAGGAGAGTCACCTATACACATGTTGGCACAACTATCCAGACTCCACCTGGGAAAGGGTATCTATTAGGGTTAATTTGGATATCTTATCTTCCTGGTAGGCAAATCCCAATAATGTAGAATTGTATGTTAGGCTAACAAAGCCTGATATTGCTCATGTGTCATGTAGCTAAATCAATTTGCACCATTTCCATGCTCACTGAGAAAAATTCCAATTGTAATTTGGCTTCGCATAAAGCCTGTTCAAAATGAGAGAATGATGGTAAAGCTGATCTAATTTTGAGAATTATATTTCTCCTTATAAAAAATGAATTGACATCGTGGTATTGTGTACCCTTCTCTCATAAGCTTTGGTTATTATGAATTAGAATTCTTAAATTTGAGTACTTTGGGACACAGGTAATATCAAGTTTCTGTGCCTTGAAGACGGAGAGTTAAAACTATACTTGCCAAAGTCACAGAGATCAAAGCCATCTGGTGAGGATCTCTTTGGGCAACCTGCCAGTTACCCCTGGTAATGACCCTCTCATAATTATGATACAGAATATTCTATTTTCAACTGTATTCTCCAAGACATAACAATATATTACTTGTTTTATTTTGCAAATATAAGTTGCAATGCTTCTAATAAAGCCTTCTAATGAAACACACTAGTTGGGTTCAAATTTTGCTCTAATTCTTACTAGCTGAAAGATTTATGGCAAAGTACTTAGCTATTTTTTGCCTCAGTTTCTTCACTTCTGTAATGGTTAATAATGGTATATTCCTTTTAGGGTTTTAAGATGATTAAATGGCTGAATGTTTGTAAGACAAGGCCTGCTACAGACTCTTACAGGCTTTTGTTAATGTAATTAGCTATCCTTGGATCACTTTCTGTACATAAAATAGGTTAGCAAATTTTGTCAATTCTATCATTATAATGCCACTTAAAGCAGTTCTTGCTTCTGGGAATGTATCCCTACTGACTTGATTTCATTCTTTAAACTCACATGTAAACTATTTTAATATTTTCCAGAATTATCAGCCTGCCTAAAATATTTTACCATTCTGATTCCATACTGCCTCTACAGTTACCTTCTTTAAGACATTCATCTGATTATTAAACTTCTTCTCTTCATATTTAACAGTCACTGAGTATTGCTTATAGAGTGAATTCTAAACTCTGCAGCAAGACATGCTAAGCCATCCACAATCTGTTCCTAATCTCACGCTTCAGCCTCATTTCACATTATGTCCTTCAAAATCACTGAAGTCTAATTATACTCTTCTGCTGGTCCCCAAATGTGTCAACCAAGTTTTCAGGGGGGAGTAACTACTATTCTGTTGTTAAGAGCTTGAGCAGTGAAGTCAGACTTCCTTAGGCTCAGTCCCCAGTGATATCAGTTATTTGATTATGGCCTTTGGCAAATCCTTTAATCTCTTTTTATTTCAATTTCCTGGAAAAATAAGACCAAGCTCATAGAATTAAGTGAGATAATACATGGGCCTTAGCACTCATGTTTGATACTCATTATGTAATTGGTAGAAACATCTGTCATTTTTTGGTTACCTTTGTTGTTCCCTCAGCCCAAAAGGCTTCTACCATTTTCTTTAACAATCTCTTACCATTATGCAAAAACCAAATTAAATACCAGTAGTACGTCAAATATGTCCTGTTCCTCCAAATACAACATAAGGTATTTCTGTTATAGAAACCATGCATTGTGTTATTTTTACTTATGTTTAGAATTCAGAATTGTTTGTTTATGTCTTTTTCTCAGACTAGACAGTGAATTCATTGAAGGAAGAGACCATGTCTTATTAATCTGTCTCCTCCAGCCCTTTCCCTTCAAAAATTCTGCCTTAAAATATTAGACCTTCCAAAGAAAAGTACCCCTTACTCAAAACAAATTGAGGAAGGAAGACAAGTCAGGCCTCATGTCTCATATTTTGATACATTTTCTGCTTCACATTCAACCCACTGCTCTTCCTACATGGTTAGCTAGCTCTTTGACTTTGAAGAAATTGCTTCTTCCATTTAAGACTCAGTTTCTTCCTCTGCATTGCACTCATAATGAGTGTACTTATTTCAAAGGCTGTCATGAGGATTAAATAAGATGATTCATGCAGCACTGATTGTCCCCGTAGTGAGTGCTCAGCCATTCTTACGATTGTTGCTATCATTATTTTTTGACTGAATTATGGTTTGGGATGAGAAAGAAGTGAGGCTAGAAAACATAATAATTTCTTTTTTATTTATGTATTTATGTATTTATTCATTTATTTAATTTTTGGCTGCATTGGGTCTTCGCTGCTGCATGTGGGTTTTCTCTAACTGCTGAGAGCAGGGACTATTCATTGCGGTGCGCGGGCTTCTCATTGCGGTGACTTCTCGTTGCAGAGCACGGGCTCTAGGCACGTGGGCTTCAGTAGTTGTGGCTCACGGGCTCTAGAGCGCAGGCTCAGTAGTTGTGGCGCACGGGCTTAGTTGCTCCACGCCATGTGGGATCTTCCCGGACCAGGGCTCGAAACCGTGTTCCCTGCATTGGCAGGCGGATTCTTAACCACTGTGCCACCAAGGAAGCCCGAAAACGTAATAATTTCTTATTTCCATGTCTAATATAGGAAGAAAGGTGTGTGTTTTTTGACTCATCACTACAGTTGCAAAATGGACACTGGGGAAACTGAGAATTCACCATATGAATGCAAAAAATGTCAATTGCAAATGTGTTTTCCTCACGACAACTTAGAAAAAAGCAACATTCCTTGTTATTTATTCTTGGTTAAATCCTAGAAATCTTTCAGAAACTAAATACAGTACAATCAAATAAAATTAGTCCAAAAAATAAAAGCAACCCTCTAATAAAACAGCATATGTCTACTGTTAAAGTATGTAGGCAAGATGGTGTGTCATTCCCCTTGCTACCTTTATTAGCTTTGATTTGTATCATTGTTAGGTGAAATGCAGTCTTAGAAATATCTCTTGATATTTTAACATTAGGACTTTTTTATAATGATGTATAGGTAACATAGGTATCTGATCCAAGGAACAAACTTCATTAATTCCACTTATGCCACTTCTGTGATTAGTCCCTTTTCCCCCTAATATAAGCCCTATAACAAATGATATCTATGCATTTTAAGAAATAAACTACTTTGTTGATTTTTGATGCTGTTTTCTCTTTCCCTGTTACATGCTGAAGTGATTAGCAGAGGTTGTCAAAGTGAGATCTAAGATTCACATGGTGTGCTCAGTAAAAATGCAGGGATTTTGTTCCATTCCAAACCTGCTAATCCATATTTCTTGGAGTGAGGAGGCTTGAAGTCTAAATTTTATCTGGTTTCCTAGATGACGTTTTTGCACATCAAAAAGTGAGAACCAATGAATTAGATGGATGCTATTTAGAAAAATGTATTTATGGATATTTTCCAATTTCAAACTGATTTATAAGAGAACATATATACATTTTGCAAGTTTTTCCCCCTACCATTTACTATGGTCCTCACAGTTTTTAGAATTTTAGTATTAGGTTGTTTCTGAGGCCAGCTTGTGTTAACAACCAATTTGGTACTGTTTCATTCTATAAAGTATTGCTCAGCTTTATACTGAATTCACAATGCTACCTCAGCAGTTTGAACTACTCTACAAAGCAATTACAGATTTTCCTGTTTTCAGAGTGTCCTTTGAAAACTAAAGCCCTTCTCTATAATTAAAGGTTTCTGTTACAAGTACCTTTGTAAATACACTCAATTCCCTTGTAGTCTGGCCTTTTACTTTATCTGATGTCAGTATATGCAACAGGGATTACATTTTACTCATCCTTAACAACAGCAATAGATAGTTCATTCATTTACCTTTCTTTTACTCCATTTTTAATTTTCTTTTTCGTTTTTTGAGGGCTTGGAGTCTGATTTTTGTTTGTCTGTTTATTTGTTTTAAGACATAGTTCTATCACCCATTAAAATCTCCAAGTAATTTCATTAGGTCAGAGACTCATCTGATACCTGAACAAATGCTACTTGCTTGTCTACATATTCAGTAGGGTGAAATTTAATTACTTAATTATTGTTCAGTGAATAAGGTCAATGGAAGCAGTCAATCCCTTCTCAAACTCCTTGTAACACACAAACAAAACACCATACCTGTGCCCAACAGCTCTGGTGTGTTTTGTAGCTCCAGAAATTTAACTTAAAAGTAGAGCATTTTAAAATTTCATCTGATTATTGGTCAGGTGTTCTTAGGAATGGAGAATGAATTAAAGAATGAAATCCAGGTTTAAATAATTTCTATATTCCATATACTATTATTCCAATGAATTAGGTGTAGTATATATATTTCACCATATATATAATTAATAAAAATATTTATTTATTATATATATTCTTAAAAAATCAATTAAGTATATATATAATTTACTTTTTATTTACAACTAATTGAATAATTGTCAAGTTAGCATCCTAATTGGTCAGTTCTATCTGATTAATCTTATGTTGTTACATAAGAGAAAATTGAATCATATGATCTAAACTTGGAAAAAAAATATGGTTTATATTGAAGTTGAAATTCATAATTTATATTATCTGTAAGGGAAAGAGGAAACTAATATTGACATTTTGGGCTTGTTCTTTCACACTTGGAATTCAAATATCAAGACCACTGATCCTTAAACAACTAAAATAAGAAAGAAAAGCACTTCATTCAAGAAAAGAAAGATAAGGACCACAAAAATATTCAGTAAAGCAATGAGTGGGGATATAGTTTTTCTTTGGCCCACATGCTATCAGTTGATTAGAACACATAGTGTCAGCAGATCCTTCTGAAAACATAATGTTCGTGGTCTTTACTTATTAAGATCCAGAGATGGAAAAAAAACTTACTAGGACCAACTCTGAAACTTCATGAGTGTGAAAGTCAGTGCAACGAGGACACCAAATAAAGGGATACATCTTTAAGTTTGATTAGGCCCCATTTGTTTATTTTTGCTTTTATCTGTTTTGCCTTGGGAGACTGATCAAAGAAAATATTGCTATGATTTATGTCTGAGAAGGTTTTGCCTATGTTCTCTTCTAGGAGTTTTATGGTGTCATGTCTTATATTTAGGTCTTTAAAAAATTTGAGTTCATTTTTGTACATGGTATGAGGGAGTATTCTAATTTCATTGATTGACATGTAGCTGTCCACCTTTCCCAACACCACTTGCTAAAGAGACTCTCTTTTCTCCATTATATAGTCTCGCCTCCTCTGTCATAAATTAATTGACCGTAGGTGTGTGGATTTATTTATGGATGCTCTATTCTGTTCCATTAATCTGTATGTCTGTTTTTGTGCCCATACCATGCTGCTTTGATTACCATAGTTTTATAGTATTGTCTGAAGTCTGGAAGGGTTATGCCTCCACCTTCGTTCTTTTTCCTTGGGATTGCTTTGGCAATTCTGGGTTTTGTGGTTACATACAAATTTCAGCATTATTTGTTTTAGTTCAGTGAAAAATGTCACAGGTGTTTTGATAGGGATTGCATTAAATCTGAGGTTGATTTGGGTAGTATGGCCATTTAAAAAACATTAGTTCCTCCAATCCAAGAGCATGGGATATCTTTCCATTTCTTTGAATCATCTTCAGTTTCCATTATCAGTGTTTTCTAGTTTTCAGCATATAGGTCTTTCACTTCCTTGGTTAAGTTTACTTTTAATTTTGGGGGGTTTTTTGACACAATTTTAAATGGTATCTAAAAAATAATACAAATGAATCTACATACAAAAAAGAAACGGACTCACAGACATAGAAAACAAATTTATGGTTACCAAAGGTGAAAGAGAGGGGGAAGGGATAAATTAGGAGTATAGTATTAACAGATAAAAACTATTGTACGTAAAGTAGATGAGCAACAGGAATTTACTGTACAGCACAAGGAACTATATTAAATATCTTATAATAACCTATAATGTAAGATAATCTGAAAAAAATATATATAGGCAAAAAAAAGAGATATATCTTACTCCAGAGCATGTGCAGAGGACATATTAAATGAGACTAGATGAGTGGACATTAGTAGGAAATCCAACTAGAGGTGGATGCACTGACCAGCAACAAGTGGTGTATCTATTGAGTTATCCATCCTGTAACCTTTTTGGGGAGCCCATATTCCTGAATGAGTGCAGAGGAGGGTAGAGGGATGAGTGTCTAATTTTAACTGGTGGATGTTTTTCATAGCCTTCTGGTTTTCTGGCTATAATCGTGCTATTCATAGCTTTGTCTGTGAAAATACTTGTGGTGCTGACTTCAATCTGAACTTAAGACTAAATTGAAAAAAATGTAGGTTTTCTTTTTTGGTTTCATTCACTTTTTTTTCTGTGATTCATTTGTAAGACTTACTGCTAAATAACCAAGAAAGCTTTTAGCAATGCAAAGACATGCTTCCAAAATAAGATTCTCTTGTTCCATAATTGTTTTCACTCTTCCCCAAGGAAAGTTAGTTGTGATTAGAAACTAACAGTAACTAATTTGATGTAATTAGAAAGTATCAGCTTTTTGTGATTGATTCTTTTTTTTTTATGATATCACTTATAAGTGGAATCCAAGAAGTAAAACAAACTAGTGAATAAATAAAAAAGAAACAGACTCACAAATATGGAGAACAAACCAGTGGTCACCAGTGGGGAGAGGGAAGGGAGGAAAGTCAGGACAGGGGTAGGGTATTAAGAGGTGCAAACTATTATGTATAAAATGAATAAGATACAGGGATATATTGAACAACACAGGGAATCTAGCCAATATTTTATAATAACTATAAATAGAGTATAACCTTCAAAAATTGTGAATCACTGTTGTACACATGTAAATTACAGGTTATTTTACATCAGTCATGTCTTAATTAAGAATAAAATAAAATCCACAGCAACATTAGATTAAAGAGCTTCATAGGAACACATATGCTGCTACAACCCTGGTATCCATAGGAAACGGTGTCTCCTTCCTAGACCTTCCCTAGAAAGTGCTGCTGGCTGCCTTGAATATGGCAGAAGCTTTCCCCACTCTGGCAAACCCCACTGGCATTGACTCATTAACACTCATTAACATTCTAGAGTGGTTCCCAAGGCCTGATGAATGTGCTGAAGACTGGGTGTGATTTTCAGTGCTTGGCTTGCAGCTGGGAGGAACCACGTGTGCCTCTAGGCACAGGGTCTACACCAAGCGCAAATGACTCTCCCTTTACTCCCAGGGATAGACTGTGCTTTCTTTGCTCTGCACAACTTACAGGAAATTGAATGACATCCCAGATCTTATACTGTGGCATTCCAGGAAATTGGTAAACAGACCCTATGCCAGTCAACACCCCTTAACTGAGAACCATGGTGCAGAGTGTCCTGGGACGAGGCCAAACAGATACCAATTTCTTAAAAGTTTAGTTGATTGCTTATTTTTTTAAAAATTCAGGGCTTCCCTGGTGGCGCAGTGGTTGAGACTCCCCCTGCTGATGCAGGGGACATGGGTTCATGCCCCGGTCCGGGAAGATCCCACGTGCTGCAGAGTGGCTAGGCCCGTGAGCCATGGCTGCTGAGCCTGCGCGTCTGGAGCCTGTGCTCCGCAGCGGGAGAGGCCACAACAGTGAGAGGGCCATGTACCGCAAAAAAAAAAAAAAAAAAAAAAAAAAAATGCAGTCTTAGAAACATTTAAACTCCAATAATTTAGAAAATGTAACTCTTAAAATAAAGATGGTTTTTAATATATTCTACAGTATTGACAAATATAAACCATCCGAATATTTGCTAGATTTCTCTAGATTAATTTTTCTGGTAATCAAGTGTATAAAAAACAAATGGTTTGCTGTTTAAAATATTTTGTATATTATCCTTTATTTAGAAGTTTTTACATGGCTTACAGATGTAATACTGAAATGCTTGTGTTTTCAAATGACTGATTACTTCCATCTGCTCTTAACCACATTTCTCCTGTCTCTTTTACAGCTATCCAAAGGCATTCAAAGTTTTTTCTTAATCAATTTCATAAGTTTTATAGACATATCATGAAGGCAAAAGTTCAAACAATAACTTTGGCTTTGACACATGATATTTTATATTTTGCTTTTCTACTAAGGTCTTTAGGGTTGTTTACAAAATCCAAACCGTTTAACAAATATACATAAAACATGCCTTTTTACATGCATATGCATAGGGAAATTAGCAATAAATTAAGGACAGAAAAAGTTAAGATAAAATCTGAGAAGAGGTTGGAATCTCAAAATGAGGAATTATAAGCTTAGTGGAGCAATACAGTTTATGCCCAGATTGTGAGTGATGTCCAGAAAGGAAAATGAGAGAAAAAAAATCCAAGTTTTGTGTCTGCATATTAGCTTATACAAGAAAATCTGGTAAGAGAATCTGTTCAGTATCTGTTTGCACTGAAGAAAAGCATATAAATGACCCAAACATATTAGGGAGTTGTTTGAAATTACCCACTAAATACATATGTAGATTCTCTAAAAACCATCCATACCTGCTTTCATTTCCAATATTCACATATTTGGCACTTATGAGACAACAGGCTCTGGGAGACTATAAGTGATATTTTAGTCATAATTTGATAAATGCATGAATCATTTTAAAAAAATCAGAAATAGAAAAAATATTTCTTTGTATGTGTGTCATTCAGTTTAAGCTAGATTGTGCTATAGGATAAAACAGTCCCAAATTAGTCCATGAGTTAATTCACATCCACTCTCACATTCACATGTAGGTTTGTGAGTGTGTATCTATACACTCAGTCAACAGTCGCTACATCACTGCAGACCTAGGAGCCCTTTCAGAGCAACTGTCCTTCATGGTATGGCTCAGCTGCCTAGCCTGTTTTATACGTATGGCTTATCCATCTCAACCTGAGAGCTTCTTTGCCACCAAAGCAGAAGATGACATAAAGGTATTTCTGTCTATCTATAACTACATCTAAATACCTATCTATCTATCTCATCTGTCTTTGATGTATGTGTATATATGTATGTATTTATTTATGGAAAACCATAACTTTAAAGATAAGAGAGGGAGTATTGGAAATGGCATTTTTTCCTATTAAGTATTAATGAACATCATTTTCTTTACTGTCTTAAAAGAGTTCTGTCCATCACTGTTGACATGACATATCTAATGCATTCCATCAATTTAATGCATTTAGCATGATTTACACATATTTGTAGTTTATGTTTTAATGTGAAGTCTCAACAAATAATCTATTCGCTAGAACTTTGTCATTAATTTTGCACCATAAAAAACTTTCCACAGCATTCACATTGCTCTGTGACATGCTTTTTGGACAACAAAACTATATCCTGTTATAGGGGCCACTTTATCTTTAAATTACTTTTATCAACAAACATTTATTGACCACTGACTATGGCATGAACTAAAATAAATATTTCAGTAACTAGGTAGAAAGAATAATATTCTATTATATTAGAAGATATATGATGGATCAGTTAATAATATCAGGATTTTAGAAATAATTATATTCTAAAGAATGTGATTTTTTCTTTTTAGTGATTTCCCAGTAGCTAGTACTATGCCTCAAAACTCATTAATAAGTTCCAAGTTGTCAAAACATCACTTGAAAGTATAGAGATATACAATCAGATTATTAGGAATATATTATTCTTTAAAGGAAACTTCCAGGAAAAAAATTGAGTGGAATTGTTTTTGAGATACCTATATAAGGATATGGGCCCATTGACCATGGTTAACTAAATAATAAACCACTGTATATTTTGCTACTGAGAATATGTACTGTTCCTTTTTCAAGAGCATTTTTTTCCTCCTGTTTTATAGAGCATTTTGGAAACAATGAATTTATGTGATTTGTTTTACCTCTAAAGATCTTTCTCATGTATTTAATTGAACTTTTTATTTTTATAAATTTTATTATGATAAATATATATAACATAAAATTTGCCATTTTAGTGTGTACAATTCAGTGGTGTTAATTACATTCACAATGTCATGCAACCATCACTACTATGTAAAATATTTCTATCACCCCAAACAGAAGCTCTGTAACTCTTATGCAGTAAATCCCCATACCCCTTTACCCCAGCCCATGGCAATCCTGAAACAACTGCCTTTCTCTATGAATTTGCTGATTCTTGATTTTTCATATATTATTCCACTTAGCATAATATTTTCAAGGGTTATCCCCTTTGTAGGAAGTATCATACATTCCTTTTTGAAGCTAAATATTATTCCATTGTATGTATTGGGTGGGCCAAACAGTGCCTTCGGTTTTTTAGTAAAAATAAAAAACATTTTTCACTTTCACCAAGGACTTTATTGAACAACATATTCACCCTTTCATTCCACTACCTTCTGCCATTTTTTAGGCAGGTTCATAATTCCATCTTCCCAAAACTTTTTATCTTTTTTTTTTTTTTTCCCTTTTATCATTTTTATTTATTTATTTATTTATTTTTTTTTTAATTAGTTTCTGCTTTATAACAAAGTGAATCAGTCATACATATACATCTGTTCCCACATCCCTTCCCTCATGCATCTCCCTCCCTCCCACCCTCCCCATCCCACCCCTCCAGGCGATCACAAAGCACCGAGCTGATCTCCCTGTGCTCTGCAGCAGCTTCCCACTATCTATCTACCTTACGTTTGGTAGTGTATATATGTCCATGCCTCTCTTTCGCTTTGTCACAGCTTACCCTTCCCCCTCCCCATATCCTCAAGTCCATTCTCCAGTAGGTCTGTGTCTTTATTCCCGTTTTGCCCCTAGGTCCTTCATGACTTTTTTTTTTTTTTTTAAATTCCGTATATATGTGTTAGCATACGGTATTTGTCTTTCTCTTTCTGACTAACTTCACTCTGTATGACAGACTCTAGGTCTATCCACCTCATTACAAATAGCTCAGTTTCGTTTCTTTTTATGGCTGAGTAATATTCCATTGTATATATGTGCCACATCTTCTTTATCCATTCATCCGATGATGGACACTTAGGTTGTTTCCAGCTCCGGGCTATTGTGAATAGAGCTGCAATGAACATTTTGGTACATGTCTCTTTTTGAATTATGGTTTTCTCAGGGTATATGCCCAGTAGTGGGATTGCTGGGTCATATGGTAGTTCTATTTGTAGTTTTTTAAGGAACCTCCATACCGTTCTCCATAGTGGCTGTACCAATTCACATTCCCACCAGCAGTGCAAGAGTGTTCCCTTTTCTCCACACCCTCTCCAGCATTTATTGTTTCTAGATTTCTTGATGATGGCCATTCTGACTGGTGTGAGATGATATCTCATTGTAGTTTTGATTTGCATTTCTCTAATGATTAATGATGTTGAGCATTCTTTCATGTGTTTGTTGGCAGTCTGTATATCTTCTTTGGAGAAATGCCTATTTAAGTCTTCTGCCCATTTTTGGATTGGGTTGTCTGTTTTTTTGCTATTGAGCTGCATGAGCTGTTTATAAATTTTGGAGATTAATCCTTTGTCAGTTGCTTCATTTGCAAATATTTTCTCCCATTCTGAGGGTTGTCTTTTGGTCTTCTTTATGGTTTCCTTTGCTGTGCAAAAGCTTTGAAGTTTCATTAGGTCCCATTTGTTTATGTTTGTTTTTATTTCCATTTTTCTAGGAGGTGGGTCCAAAAGGATCTTGCTGTGATTTATGTCATAGAGTGTTCTACCTATGTTTTCCTGTAAGAGTTTGATAGTTTCTGGCCTTACATTTAAGTCTTTAATCCATTTTGAGCTTATTTTTGTGTATGGTGCTAGGGAATGATCTAATCTCAAACTTTTACATGTCCCTGTCCAGTTTTCCCAGCACCACTTATTGAAGAGGCTGTCCTTTCTCCACTGTACATTCCTGGCTCCTTTATCAAAGATAAGTTGGCCATATGTGCGTGGGTTTATCTCTGGGCTTTCTATCCTGATCCACTGATCTATCTTTCTGTTTTTATGCCAGTACCAGACTGTCTTAATTACTGTAGCTTTGTAGTATAGTCTGAAGTCAGGGAGCCTGATTCCTCCAGCTCCGTTTTTCGTTCTCAAGATTGCTTTAGCTATTCGGGGCCTTTTGTTTTTCCAAACAAATTTTGAAATTTTTTGTTCTAGTTCTGTGAAAAATGCCAGTGGTAGTTTGATAGGGATTGCATTGAATCTGTAGATTGCTTTGGGTAGTAGAGTCATTTTCACAATATTGATTCTTCCAATCCAGGAGCATGGTATATCTCTCCATCTATTTGTATCATCTTTAATTTCTTTCATCAGTGTCTTATAGTTTTCTGCATACAGGTCTTTTGTCTCCTTAGGTAGGTTTATTCCTAGATATTTTATTCTTTTTGTTGCGATGGTAAATGGGAGTGTTTTCTTGATTTCATTTTCAGATTTTTCATCAGTAGTGTACAGGAATGCCAGAGATTTCTGTACATTAATTTTATATCCTGCTACTTTACCAAATTCATTGATTAGCTCTAGTAGTTTTTCGGTAGCATCTTTAGGATTATCTATGTATAGTATCATGTCATCTGCAAACAGTGATAGCTTTACTTCTTCTTTTCCAATTTGGATTCCTTTTATTTCCTTTTCTTCTCTGATTGCTGTGGCTAAAACTTCCAAAACTATGTTGAATGAGAGTGGTGAGAGTGGGCAGCCTTGTCTTGTTCCTGATCTTAGTGGAAATGGTTTCAGTTTTTCACCATTGAGGACAATGTTGGCTGTGGGTTTGTCATATATGGCCTTTATTATGTTGAGGAAAGATCCCTCTATACCTACTTTCTGCAGGGTTTTTATCATAAATGGGTGTTGAATTTTGTCGAAAGCTTTCTCTGCATCTATTGAGATGATCATATGGTTTTTCTCCTTCAACTTGTTAATATGGTGTATTACATTGATCGATTTGCGTATATTGAAGAATCCTTGCATTCCTGGGATAAACCCCACTTGATCATGGTGTATGATCCTTTTAATGTGCTGTTGGATTCTGTTTGCTAGTATTTTGTTGAGGATTTTTGCATCTATGTTCATCAGTGATATTGGCCTGTAGTTTTCTTTCTTTGTGACATCCTTGCCTGGTTTTGGTATCAAGGTGATGTCGGCCTCGTAGAATGAGTTTGGGAGTGTTCCTCCCTCTGCTATATTTTGGAAGAGTTTGAGAAGGATAGGTGTTAGCTCTTCTCTAAATGTGTGATAGAATTCACCTGTGAAGCCATCTGGTCCTGGGCTTTTGTTTGATGGAAGATTTTTAATCACAGTTTCAATTTCAGTGCTTGTGATTGGTCTATTCATATTTTCTATTTCTTCCTGAGTCAGTCTTGGCAGGTTGTGCATTTCTAAGAATTTGTCCATTTCTTCCAGGTTGTCCATTTTATTGGAATAGAGTTGCTTATAGTAATCTCTCATAATCTTTTGTATTTCTGCAGTGTCAGTTGTTACTTCTCCTTTTTCATTTCTAATTCTATTGATTTGAGTCTTCTCCCTTTTTTTCTTGATGAGTCTGGCTAATGGTTTGTCAATTTTGTTTATCTTCTCAAAGAACCAGCTTTTAGTTTGGTTGATCTTTGCTATCGTTTCCTTCATTTCTTTTTCATTTATTTCTGATCTGATCTTTATGATTTCTTTCCTTCTGCTAGCTTTGGGGTATTTTTGTTCTTCTTTCTCAAATTGCTTTAGGTGCAGGGTCAGGTTGTTTACTCGAAATGCTTCCTGTTTCTTAAGGTGGGATTGTATTGCTATAAACTTCCCCCTTAGAACTGATTTTGCTGCGTCCCATAGGTTTTGGGTCGTCGTGTCTCCATTGTCATTTGTTTCTAGGTATTTTTTAATTTCCTCTTTGATTTCTTCAGTGATCACTTCGTTATTGAGTAGTGTATTGTTTAGCCTCCATGTGTTTGTATTTTTTACACATCTTTTCCTGTAATTGATGTCTAGTCTCATAGCATTGTGGTCGGAGAAGATACTTGATACAATTTCAATTTTCTTAAAATTACCGAGGCTTGATTTGTGACCCAAGATATGATCTTTCCTGGAGAATGTTCCATGAGCACTTGAGAAAAATGTGTATTCTGTTGTTTTTGGATGGAATGTCCTATAAATATCAACTAAGTCCATCTCGTTTAATGTATCATTTAAAGCTTGTGTTTCCTTATTTATTTTCATTTTGGATGATCTGTCCATTGGTGAAAGTGGGGTGTTAAAGTCCCCTACTATGAGTGTGTTACTGTTGATTTCCCCTTTTATGGCTGTTAGTATTTGCCTTATGTATTGAGGTGCTCCTATGTTGGGTGCATAAATATTTACAATTGTTCTATCTTCTTCTTGGATCGATCCCTTTATCGTTATGTAGTGTCCTTCTTTGTCTCTTCTAATAGTCTTTATTTTAAAGTCTATTTTGTCTGATATAAGAATTGCTACTCCAGCTTTCTTTTGATTTCCATTTGCATGGAATATCTTTTTCCATCCCTTTACTTTCAATCTGTATGTGTCTCTAGGTCTGAAGTGGGTCTCTTGTAGACAGCATATATATGGGTCTTGTTTTTGTATCCATTCAGCCACTCTGTGTCTTTTGGTGGGAGCATTTAGTCCATTTACATTTAAGGTAATTATTGATATGTATGTTCCTATTCCCATTTCCTTAATTGCTTTGGGTTCGTTATTGTAGGTATATTCCTTCTGTTGTGTTTCTTGCCTAGAGAAGTTCCTTTAGCATTTGTTGTAAAGCTGGTTTGGTGGTGCTGAACTCTCTCAGCTTTTGCTTGTCTGTAAAGGTTTTAATTTCTCCATCAAATCTGAATGAGATCCTTGCTGGGTAGAGTAATCTAGGTTGCATGTTTCTCTCCTTCATCACTTTAATTATGTCCTGCCACTCCCTTCTGGCTTGTAGGGTTTCTGCTGAGAGATCAGCTGTTAACCTTATGGGGATTCCCTTGTGTGTTATTTGTTGTTTTTGCCTTGCTGCTTTTAATATGATTTCTTTGTGTTTAATTTTTGACAGTTTGATTAATATGTGTCTTGGTGTATTTCTCCTTGGATTTATTCTGTATGGGACTCTCTGTGCCTCCTGGACTTGATTAACTATTTCCTTTCCCATATTGGGGAAGTTTTCAACTATAATCTCTTCAAATATTTTCTCAGTCCCTTTCTTTTTCTCTTCTTCTTCTGGAACCCCTATAATTCGAATGTTGGTGCGTTTAATGTTGTCCCAGAGGTCTCTGAGACTGTTCTCTGTTCTTTTCATTCTTTTTTCTTTATTTTGCTCTGCATCAGTTATTTCCACTATTTTATCTTCCACCTCACTTATCCGTTCTTCTGCCTCAGTTATTCTGCTATTGATCCCATCTAGAGTATTTTTCATTTCATTTATTGTGTTTTTAATCGATGCTTGATTCATCTTTAGTTCTTCTAGGTCCTTGTTAACTGTTTCTTGCATGTTGTCTATTCTATTTCCAAGATTATGGATCTTGGAAATAGAATCTTGAATCAGCTTTACTATCATTATTCTGAATTCTTTTTCAGGTAGACTGCCTATTACCTCTTCATTTGTTAGGTCTGCTAGGGGTTTATCTTGCTCCTTCACCTGCTGTGTGTTTTTCTGCCTTCTCATTTTGCTTATGTTACTGTGTTTGGGGTCTCCTTTTTGCCGGCTGCAGATTCGTAGTTCCCGTTGTTTTTGGTGTCTGACCCCAGTGGCTAAGGTTGTTTCAGTAGGTTGTGTAGGCTTCCTGGTGGGGAGGACTAATTCCTGTGCTCTGGTGGTTGAGGCTCGATCTTGTCTTTCTGGTGGACAGGTCCACGTCTGGTGGTGTGTTTTGGGGTGCCTATGGCCTTATTATGTTTTTAGGTAGCCTCTCTGCTAATGCGTGGGGTTGTGTTCCTGCCTTGCTAGTTGCTTGGCATAGGGTGACCCGCACTGTAGCTTGCTGGTCGTTGACTGAAGCTGGGTGCTGGTGTTGGGATGGAGATCTCTGGGAGATTTTCGCTGCTTGATATTATGTGGAGCTGGGAGGTCTCTTGTGGACCCGTGTCCTGAAGTTGGCTCTCCCACTTCAGAGGCACAGCACTGGCTCCTGGCTGCAGCACCAAGAGCCTTTCATCCACCCGGCTCAGAATAACAGGGAGAAAAAGTAGAAAGAAAGAATTAGTAGAAGAAAGAAAGAGAGAGGGAAAGAAAGGAAGAAGGGAAGAAAGGAAGGAAGGAAGGAAGGAAGAAAGAAAGGAGGGAGTGAGGGAGGAAGGATGGAAAGAAAGAAGGAAAGAAAGGAGGGAGGGAGGAAGGAAAGGAAGAAAGACAGGAGGGAGGGAGGAAGGAAAGAAAAAGAAAGTGGAAAGAAGAAGGGTGGGAGGGAGGAAAGAAAAAGAAAGAAGGAAAGGAAGAGCGGAGGGAGGGAGGGAGGCAGGGAGAGTAGGAAAAAAAGAAAGAGCAGGTAAAGTAAAATAGAATAAAGTATGAAATATAGTAGCGTTATTAAAATTAGAAAGTAATTATTGAAAAAAAAAAAAAAACCGGACCGATAGAACCCTGGGACATATGGTGGAAGCAAAGCTATACAGAGAGAATCTTACACAGAAGATTACACATACACATTCACAAAAAGAGAGCAGGGGGAAAAATCAAAAATCTTGCTCTCCAAGTCCACCTCCTCAATTTGGGATAATTCGTTGTAAAAAGAGGAAAAGGGCGAGAAGTCTGAAATCTTGCTCTCTAAGTCCACCTCCTTAATTTGGAATAATTCGTTGTAAAAAGAGGAAAAGGGGGGAAAGTCTTAAATCTTGTCCTCAAAGTCCACTTCCTCAATTTGGGATGATTCGCTGTCCATTCATGCACTCCACAGACGCAGGGCACATCAAATGGACCGTGGAGCTTTAATCCGCTGCCTCCGAGGCTGCACAGAGAGATTTCCCTGCCTCTGCTCTCACAGCTCCCGGGTCTCAGCCTTGCACCTGGCCCCGCCTCTGCGCGTAGGTCGCCGGAGGGCGTCCGTTCTTCGCTCAGACAGGACGGGTTTAAAGGAGCCGCTGATTCGGGGGCTCTGGCTCACTCAGGCAGAGGGGAGGGAGGGCTTTTTATCTTTTTGAACAAAGAACTGTTCCAGGTGCCTTTTACAGTCTTCCAGGGAATTGAAATTTTTTCCATTAAGAGAATTTTATAAAGACCAAAATAGATGGAAATCCGAAGGTGCAATGTATGGTGAATATGGCGGATGAATCAGAACTTCCCAGCGAAGCTGTCACAATTTTTTCCTGGTCATCAAAGAAACGTGGTCTTGTATTATCCTGATTGAAGATTATGTGTTTTCTGTTGACTAATTCTCAAAGCTTTTTGTCGAGTGTTGCTTTCAGTAGGTCTAATTGCGAGCAGTACTTGTTGGAATTAATCATTTGGTTTTCCAGAAGGAGCTCATAATAGAGGACTCCCTTCCAATCCCACCATATACACAACGTCACCTGCTTTGGATGAAGACAGGCCTTTGGTGTGGTTGGTGGTGGTTCATTTTGCTTGCCCCACAATCTCTTCTGTTCCACATTATTGTACAGTATCCACTTTTCATTTACTGTCACAATTTGTTTTAAAAATGGAACGTTTTCATTACGTTTCAGTAGAGAGTCACATGTGGAAATACAGTCAAGAAGTTTTTTTTCACTTAACTTACATGGAACCCAAACATCAAAGTGATGAACATAACTAAGCTGGTGCAAATTACTTTCAGCGCTTGATTTGGATATTTTGAGTATGTCAGCTATCTCCTGCGTGGTATAACATTGACTGTTCTCAGTCACTGTTTCAATTTGATCGCTGTCAACTTCAACTGGTCTACCCAACCGTGGAGCATCGTCCAGCGAGAAATCGCCAGCACGAAACTTTGCAAACCACTTTTGACACATTTGATCAGTCACAGCACCTTCTCCATACACTGCACAAATCTTTTTTTTTTTGAGTTTCAGTTGCATTTTTACCTTTCTTGAAATAAAGTATAATATGCCAAAAATGTTGGGGTTTTTTATTCCATCTTCAATATTAAAATAGCTACACAAAAATTCACCAGTTTTGATAAGTCTTTTTTTAAATGCACACTGATGTGACAGCTGTCAATACAATCTAACAAAATTGTTTCGAATGAAGTTAAAGACAACTAAGTGCTACTGGAGCCATCTTACAGAAAAAAAAAAAAAACGAATGAACCTTTTAGCCAACCCAATATATACTACACATTTCATTTATTCATATACCTGTGTATGGACACTTGGATCATTTCCACCTTTTGGCTATTGTAAATAATACTACAATAAACACTGTTATAAAAATATCTGAGTCCCTCTTTTTATTTCTTTTGGGTATGTACAGTTGACTCTTGAACAACATAGGTTTGAACTGTGCAGGTCCACTTATATGTGGATTTTTTTCAATAAGTACTTACTATAGTACTACGCAATCTGTGGCTGGTTGAATCCAACTGTGGGTTCGAAGGATTATAGAGTTATACCTGGATTTTTGACTGTGTGAGGTGTCAGTGCGTCGAAATCCTGAGTTATTCAAGGGTCAACTGTATTTAGAAGTGGAATTGTTGGTCATGTGGTAATTCTATGTTTAACTTTTTGAGGAACCATCCAACTGCTTTCCACAGGGGTGCACAATTTTACATTACATCAGTGATGCATAAGGATTCCATGTTTCCCACATTTTTGTTATTTGTGTTTTATTTCTAGTTAAAATATTATTTATTATTTATCATAGCCATCCTAATGAGTATGATTGTGGTATTGATTTCTGTTCCCTACTGATTGATGATGTTATGCATCTTTTCATGTGCTCATTAGCCATTTGTGTATCTCCTTTGGAGAAATATCTACTCAAGTCCTTTGCCCACTTTTTAAATTGGATTTTGTTGTTGTTGAGTTGCAGGAATTCTTTACATATTTGATATATTAAACCCTTGTCAAATATATGTTTTGTAAATACTTTCTTCATTCTGTAGGTTCACTTTTCACTCTCCTAATAATTTTCTTTGATTCACAAGTTTTTAATGTTTAAAAGTTCTAAGATCATGAACTTACACCTATGTGTTCTTCTAAAAGTTTATTATTTTAGCTCTTATAATTAGGTCTTTGATCTATTTTGAGTTAATTTTCATATATGGTATGAATTAGAGGTTTAACTTCATTCTTTTGCCTTTGAGAACCCAGTTGTCTCAGCACTATTTGTTGCAGAGACTTTTCTTGAATGGACTTGTCTCTCCTGTGTACAATCAACTGGCCATACATGTCTAAATTTATTTCTGGATCTTAGTTCAATTCCAGTGGCCTGTGTATCTATCTTTATGCCAGTATCACTCTGTTTTGATAACTATAGTTTTGTAGTTAGTGTTGAAAACAGGAAGTGTGACTCATCTGACTTTGCTCTGCTTTTTCAAGATGATTTTGATGATTTGAGGTCCTTCGAAATTCTTTCTGAATTTGAGGATTGACTTTTCTATTTCCTGAATACTTTTTAATCATTTATATTCTTAAAAATATAATTACTGGTAAACCTTCCAGAGAAACGAAATTAAGTCACATTTTCCCATATTTTAAAGAAAGGTCAGCACTGAGGTATTTGCATTTAGATCCCTATCTTTTTCACCTTACTATGGCTTTTTTTTTTCTCTCATGTTAATGTCATAGTCTTCAGATTGTCTTGTTCACTCTTTCTAAACTTCTCTTTATCCAGTGCTCTTTGCAGAGTCTGAAGTAGTTAGGTATATAGAATACAGTAGATGGTATGGCACTCTGTCAGATCATTTTCCTGGCAACTGTCTAGGAGACAATTAATAAACAATATGTTACACAGTTCTTCTTGCCCTTCCATTTTACCCTTCTGTACTGTATTTTTTTCTTTTTTAATGTTACAGGAAGTGAAGTTACAATGATTTCATGATCAATAATCAATAATAAGCTTTTACATTGATTGATATTAAATATGCCTGGTATATTGTGCAATTAAAAAAAAAAAGCCTATCTAACTAATGAGTGAAAACTAAAACAGACTAAAAACTGTAAGTCAAATGATTATATAAGATCAGGGAGAAAAGGTGATAGATAGGAGTTAAACACTGACTTATTATATAACAGATACTGAGTTATTAAATAAATGTTAATCTATTTTAATAAATTAGTATTTTATTTTAATATATTTTATATTTATTATACATTGTACATTATAATTACTAATTTTAATAAGTTGAAATAAAATAGATTATTACAATTACTTAATAATCTATTTCATTATTTAATTCCCCACAACAAATAGAATACTAGCAATGTCTCCTGGAAACCATTATCAAATACAAGTCTTAGAGTGGATTTATCTAAAATTCACAGTTACTCAGAATATATTTGCTTGCCTTCAAAGTCCTTGAGCTTTTCATTTTACCCATTGTCAGTAGAGGTTATCATAACATTTTACCATGCACTTCTTTAATAAACTGTAAAATTTGGAAAATCAGAAATCAGGACAATATGACTTAAGATGCTAGACACGTTTCAGTTACTAAGTTGTCTCTCACCTCAAAAGTTAAAACTAATATCATACAATAATAGTTTTGTACAAAAGTACTATATTTAATATTCTTTTTAATTTGTCTGTTATCTTAATAATATAAACATTAAAATAAAATGAGAAAACATCTGTCTCTTCTTAGGCGAATCTACATTTTTTAGTGAATAGGCGAATCAAGAATTCTACCTAATCACAGTCGGGAGAAAATCAACAAACTTAAAAAAAGAAAAAAAAAGACATGTTTACAGGCAATGACAATACTTTTAAACTTAATTAATTTTGGTGAAACACTATATTTAGTAGCAATTTAAGCTGGCAATATCTTCTCCTCACAATAATATATTAAATAAGTGATTCTTTCACCACAGCCTTGAAATTTTTGACCTTCAAAGGTCTTGCACAAATATAAACACATCTACTGTGATACCTAGGTTGCCCCCACCTGCTTTCTGAGGTGATAGTCTTTCTTCTACATCTGTAGTGATTACATTTTTCTGTGAAGCATGAAATATAATTACAGTGAGATTGGAGAGCATTACCTACATGTGTTATAATTGCCCATGAAATTAGCAATTTTCTGCTAAAAAATACCTACAGTGTTTAGTACTTTTTTAATTCATCTTGCCGAACTGGAAAGAGTTATGGTTTGTTGTTTACATTAAATGATTTAAAAACCTAATTTTTAGAAATCTCACTTTATTGCTCTATAGTTTTACTTTTTTACTAAAGAAAATTAACTGTAAGATGCCATGTTTGTTTCAATTTGTATTCATTAAAATCCAGTTTGAAATCCCTAGCTGAATCTTTGCTAAAATGTCATCTGTCCTAATGGATATGTATAAAATAAAGTACAGGATAAATCGGATAATTTTTTTTTTTTTCTAAGTACTCTGGGCTCTTTTGGAATTGAATGCTCTTGCACTAACTACATTATCAAAAACACAGTGTGCGTGGTATCAAATTCTTTATTTAAACGGATAAATCCAGAGGGCGAACAGCTGTTGTGGAGAACAAACACAGTGGAAAGTTTTAGGTAATAGGAATTTAGAGTTTAGTTATAAGTTGTCCTTACATTCCTCACAATGGAATATTTTACTTTATGTATTAGAAACCTAATAACAATCTGCTTTTACATGGACCCAATTAATTCCACATCCACATAAAAGAGAATGGAAGGAAATTATCTTCATTCTCACTGCCTCTACCTTAATTGCAGGCCTTTATCACTTGCCAACTGGGCCATGACAATCACATGCTAAACACTCCCTTTCTCCAGGTTATCTCCATCCTAACTATTCTCTACACTACTGTCAGTGAGGTAAAATATGTTCTTGTTCAGGTGACATTCCTCATTAAAATATGTCAATTGGGGGCTTCCCTGGTGGCGCAGTGGTTGAGAGTCTGCTTGCCGATGCAGGGGACACGGGTTCGTGTCCTGGTCCGGGAGGATCCCACATGCCGCAGAGCGGCTGGCCCCGTGAGCCATGGCCACTGAGCCTGCGTGCCCGGAGTCTGTGCTCCACAATGGGAGAGGCCACAACAGTGAGAGGCCCGCGTATCTCAAAAAAACAAAGAAAAAAAAACCAAAAAATGTGTCAATTGGAAATTTGTTCCTACCGTCCTCTTTACCATGCCAGACAGTCAGGGAGAAGACACTTTTCATAAGCAAATGAAAACTGGAAGTAGTTAGAGTTAACTAGAAAGGAAGCACCTGAGGGATTCTGAAGACTAAAGCTATATAACCTAGAGGAAGTCTGGGCTACTCAAATCAAAATAATGAATTTAAGTAATACCTACATGGTGAACCTTCCTTTCCCTGTTGAAATCTGAGATAAATATTTATGTCTTTTAGGTTGCAAATCTGATTATTCTCTCTAGAAAAATATAGGGGCACAGAAATCTAGTATTTCTGAGAGTTGTAATTTCCCCCCTAATTGAGATTCATCAGTTCACAAGTTTCTTCCTTCTTATACATAGTTTCTAATTAGCTTTTTTTTGTGTGTCCTACACTTAACTATAAGTGAACAGCATAGGTTCACTTGAAATTTAAAGAACATTTTCAATGAAAAACTGAGACCAAAACAATGAAAGTATAAAATAAATTATAGGGAACGACAATTCTAGAAAAATAAAATTCAGAATCCTTTTTAGCATCCTCAGAGTGTTAAATAAGTTAGTATATTAATGATAATACCAGAATGCTATGGGAAAAAAAGACATCTTGAGAGTGAAAATATGCTCTTCAGTAGAAATTATTATATATACTTCCTCTTGGATAATGGGGCTCAATTTATATTGTCACTGCAATTAAAGAATATTTTTTCCAATGTTCTCACGTGGACAGGTATGCCCATGAGAATAACTTTTTATTACAAAGATGTAGGTAGAGGTGTTGCTTTGAGATTTAGGAGGAAGTTGCTTTAAATAACTAACTGATGTATTAAAAAAGTATAGTATGGGGCTTCCCTGGTGGCGCAGTGGTTGAGAGTCCACCTGCCGATGCAGGGAACATGGGTTTGTGCCCCGGTTTGGGAGGATCCCACATGCCGTGGAGCGACTGGGCCCGTGAGCCATGGTCGCTGAGCCTGTGCGTCCGGAGCCTGTGCTCCACAACAGGAGAGGCCGCAACAGTGAGAGGTCCGCGTACTGCAAATAAATAAATAAACAGATAGATAAATAAATAAAAAGTATAGTGTGTTAGCATTGATTGGTGGCCCAACAAAAACAAGAAAATACCTAACTCTATTATAGGTCATGGAGTTAAAGAAAGCATGTATGTTTATTTTGTGTGGAGGTGAAGAGACGGATGGTAAAAGCAAGGTACATCACCTTTTGTCATTTTAATCCATGTACGTGTGTTTTCTAGCATGTATGTTAAATTAAAAAAAAATACAATTACAAGAATTGAACTTCTAAGTGTGATGGTGTAATCCAGTTTGCCTGTTTATGCTTGATGTCTTAGTGTAATGGATTTTAGTGTCCATTTTCACTTCAACATCTCTGTTTAGATGGATAAATTACATTCAGTCTACTTGAAATCTGCAGTCATTGGGAAACCATTAAAGGGAGCTGTAGATTTCACTTTACTTTACCGTACTTAAATTAAGCAGAAAGCTCAGTCTCTGAATCTCCAAGTTAGATCTTTTCCTTCCCTCGCAAAACGTTATTGTCATGTGAATTCACGTAAAATGAATGTTCTCTGTGTTGATATGTATGCTAGAAGATTTGAGTTCAACTACACATATGGTTATGGGAGTGGACCCAAAATAGTAGGGATGTATTGAATTTTATATAGGACCTTATGTGGTTTCTGAGATTTTTCATGTCCGTTGAAGTCCTATGCAGGATATTCTTTGTTTATGCTAAGCCAAATAAAGATGAACTGGTATTACTTTGTTATGTTTTTATCTTTTCTTTGACAATTCAAGGGAAGTCATAACTTCCTGATGTGAGATAACTAAAAGTGAAATATCTTGTATGAAACAGGCAAATACATTCTAAATTTGTTCTACATGACAGCAACATGGGGAAAGTGAGGACTGAAGCTGTTTATTACAGATATCAACCGAAAGTGCTAACAACATAAACAAAAATAATTCTACTCAATTTTGTTGTGTACTTATTTTAAAATTGTTCTGTGAAATGCCATAATACTGAGGTTGTTTTGGTGTACCGATTCCAAATAATTCTGCTAATTGATTTGTCCTTATAGTCAATAAGTATGTTGATATATTTAAATACAACCTATGAGTTTTTTGTGTGTGTTTTTTTTTTTACCTCTATTCAAGATAGGAATTGTAAAGAAAGAACAAATAGTCGAATTCCTAGTTTTGAGCTCTTAAGAAGACTTAGTAAATGCTTAGCAAAAACAATAGCCTGAAAACCAAAGTACTTTTCAAGCCCAGGCACTTGAGTAAATAAAAGACTTCTCTTTGGGATTCTTAGAATATGGCTTTGCATATAAAAGATTAGAGGACTCACAGGACACAAACTTTACCATATTGCCATAGGTGAGAAAGAAATGTGCATGAATCTAAGAAATTAAGAATTCCTAGGTTTCTTCATTGGGTAAAAATACAAAATTGGGTCCGCTAGGAAAAGTGAGAGTCTGAAGGGATAGTGGAAGTTTTGATGTAGGTAAAATATTGAGAAGGGGCCTAACACAGCATGTTTGACCCAAATCTGGCTAAGGGTAGGTTTCCTAGTTGCCTGCTTCTACAATGAAGGTTAGATAACTTTGACCTTTGCAGAGAAGCTCTGGGTCCACCATGGTACCAGAAGTTGTTGCTAAAGGAAGTATCTGTGATAATAGCCCAGGAAGAGTATTTACTGAGGCCAGTACTCCTAATCTTCTGTGAGGACAGTAGCCCAGAGTACCCACCCCTACCAAAGGGATTTCAGAATTGGTTGAGATAAGTACAATTGAAGTAGCTTTGGCAGGGGGAAAGAAGAACACAGAGTATACACCTGACACCCAAAAGGGGAGCAGAGTCACCAACATTATCTAATAAAAAAGCAGAAGAGACCATTGGGAAGGAGAAGCTGTACCTCTGGGCAGGAGAAGCTATACTTCAATAAAGGACAGGGAGAATAGATAATAGATGTGTAAAATAGCATGGGAGAAGGACAGGTGTGTCTTCTAGGAAATTAGATTATTCCAAAGAAATTGCTTATTCACCCCACCCTATCAAAAAGTGAATTTTAAACTTGAAGTGACTGAATTTCTTTTTCACAGTAAATTGATTTTTCTGCCATCAATGGGCTATTTAGTTAGGAAGGAGGATTGTTAAATGTATGCAAATTTGTTAAAACCATACTTGATCTAAGTCCTGCATTTATTCATGTATAATAATGGAGTAAAGGATGATTTGACTCCTCTTAAGAGTTTTGAAGATCTCTTTAAATTGTCAACAAATGCATTGAATTCCTGTCTCTGGTACTTAAAATATACATTGTGTTTTTTGTGATGTCTAATATTTACAAAGTGGGTTTCTTGTCAGATGTTTTCTGATATTTATTTCAATCAAGAAAATAAATGAATCCTGAGATTTCCCTTTGCCTTGTGGGTAAAAAGAACCCTCTGGGAAAGTAATACAAGCTATTTTGTCCTGTTGGGAGATGTTGTCATTTAAATAAAGATTTAAATATTATTGTCTCAAAAATATGAAAGCATATTTTTAAAAATATTATAAAAGAATAAAATAGGCAAAAAGATTACTTGGAATTGTTTCTGTGAAACGAGTACATTGTCTAGTAGACCCTTAAGGGGTGTCTTATTCTGTAGGGGTCTTTTCATTTCATAGATTTAGTCTATTTTGGAACTCTGTAGAGATAGAATTTAACTTATGGAGAAATTGGTGGCCCATGTTTTCTTATTGAGGTAATGTAAATGGTTCCTGCCATATTGAATTGTCTTTTAAACAAACTTTAATATCTTACTGGAGCTGTCATTAGTTAATTATATAAATAATATCTTTAAAATATATTCATTTTATATTTGTATGAGATAAATGATTTTACCTCTTCTTTAATTATATTTTAATGTGTTAGGATATTGTCAGGAAAAATAAATGACACTATTTTTCCTGGGAACTAGAGTGACCTAAGATCAACTTAATTGATACTCCTATGTGTCCATTTATTATGGAAAGGGTACAGAATTTGAAATCACCACCTCAACTTTCAAATACAGGCATGAGTCTGCTTAGAATTCAGTCCATACAAGGTTTCATTTTAATCTGCTGCTCACTTGAAATGAGTTGAAATAGGTCAAAGAAACTAAAACGGTTTTAATAGGATTTATTTTTCTATTATTAAGACTATTAAAGTTTTCATCAATAATTTGAGAAACAAATTTTTTTTAACTAGTAAAGTCAAATTGTAATCACTGAATTTAAATATGTATGCATGTATATTTATGTATATATATACACATATATACATGCATATATTGTATAGACTTATATGTATATATGTGTGTATGTGTATACACATGATATACACAAATATGCATATATGTATATGTGTATATATATATATATATTAGATATAATAGCCTCCAAACGAAATAGAAATTTAGTGTTATCAACTCAGTTGTTAAAACTGAGTGCACATACAGGAGGAAAGGATAGGTGTAGAACTTTGAAAAGTTATTTAACTTTAGTCTTTATATCATGCCTAATGGTATTAAATGAGTGAATTCTTTACTGTTTAGACCTGAACTGCTTCTAATATCTTGAAATCATGCTCATTATTTTCTATGATTTCATTTATACTAGAATATACTTTCACATTCCCATTTTTCCAGTGGAACTATATTCTTGTTTGAGTAAGTTCAGAAACCACCATTCTTCAATTAATTCTCCCAAATAAACTCTAAAAAGTGAATTGCTTTCTTATTTATGCCAACTCATCCTTGTACACATTTTGAATGTTTTGCTTTTCGTATACTATTGCATTTATTTTACATCTGTTACCACTGAAATATTAATTATTTCATGGCAGAAATTGTTTTATTTGTATTTATTACTGTTATTAACATATTACATAGCACATATTGAGAGGTAGTCAATGGCTACCACAAATAAATCCCAAAGATTAAGACTAATAAGAAGATAGATTTATTATTTTATTTTTTCATAGTTTTTGTTTTTGTTGTTTTTTTCTGTATTTTTTTGAGACAGTCTTTTTATCCTAGTAAAGAAAGTTTATTTATTTATTTATTTTTTCATAATGATATTTGGATCTCCATGAAAGCAGCATGAGTATTTAGGAATTATATGGACCAGAAATCAAAAACAAGCTGCTAAATCTTTTAGAGTTTCTTTACTCCTGGTTCGCAATGCTTACTACAGCTGCAGATAGTCAGGAAAGAGGTGAGGAAGTTGGAAGGATTCACTTTGGGCCATGGCCTCTGCAAAGAAGTAGACGAAGCAGTGATTTTCAAGGACCAAGACGGTTCTTAAGCCTAAAGCAAAAACATTAGTCAAATAAGCAGCAAGATTTGAGAAGTATCGGCAGACAGATGCAGACATCGTACAAGTAGGAGTAAAAGAACACTCACCTTACCAGGTGGCTTCTGGACTTGGATATCCAACCAAGACTTTCAGGGGAAAAAAACTATATGACATCAGTGATCTAAGAATAGTACTAAGTACAGTCTTCAGTGTAACTACTTATAAAGTTTTCAGCAATTATTTTATTTTTAATTTTGACTTTGTTTAATTTAGCTTGTCCCTGAGGCAGTTAGTGAGAGCTAAAGACAGCTGCTGATTCATTGAGAAACATGCAAGAGTTTAACTGTTTCCTTTAGGCAGAGTTGGCACTTGGTTTGTTGGATGGGGATAGTCCCTCTATAGCTCCAATGAATTTTGAATATTCTGTGTCATTTAAAGGGTCTTACTACTTACAGCAGCATGCTACAAATTGAAAACACAACAGCATTTAGCACAAGACACCCTTCTGTCCAGATCCTGGCTCTGTTACTCACGCTGTCTATATTAATGAGCAAGAGAATCTGAATTTGTTTCTTCACTGGCATTGTGAGCAAGGTAACATGTCCTACCTCACAGGAGTTTTGTGATTTTACATAAGATAAGGCATGCAAAGTCCACAGATATAGCAGTTTTAAAACTGGTAATTCATCTTTTCTCTAAAGTTACTCAGTCTGCCTAACGTGCTAGATTCTGTTCTGCCCACTATTATCATATAAATTTTATATCCAGTAGCAACAGAGATACCTAGCAAAATAGGCTTTTGTGGAAGATTTTGCAGCAATGACTTTTAATGAAACGCTATTGAGAAATAATAAGACAAGATACAAGAAGAAGCTTTTAAAGAGCTTGCACATTGGAACTTGGCCTCTCTTGCTACTCTGTGAATCCTGAATCCATCATTGAACCAGCCTGGGCTAGGCATGGTGAATGGTGAGAAAGAGGTGACCCAATAATTTCCGTCTTCCATGCTGACAGCCGGAAAGCAGCCAGACACATGAGTGAGGTCGCCTGGGACTGGACAACCTGCAGCCAAACTGTCAGCTGACTGCAGGAACATTGAGTTACCCAAGCTGAGTCAGGCCCAGATTAGGAGAACCACACAGCTGAGTCCAGACCAGTGCCAACCTGCAGAACTATGAGATACATAAATGATTGATCTTTTAGCCATCACAGTTTTCTGGTTTGTTACACAGGGACAGATAACTGATATATCTCTTAGCATATTTCTGAAAAATAAGTTAAATGAAGACAAAAATATGGAGAAAAAAGAAGAAGAGAAGAAGGATTATAAATGCCAGATACATTAATTTAGGGGAGCAGAGGTGATCACTGGGGGAGAAAAAAACTCTCTAAGAGCACCTTGGAAAGGCTTTTGTATTAAATACACCAAGAACATGATTTAACATTTAAGAGCATTTTATTATCATTAATTAGTGTAGATAACTTACTCCATCCATCTAAGAACTCACTGGCAAAACTGAATGTCACAGTAATAATGAAAAGAGCAGTATGCCAATTTGGTACAATATTAATGTTGAAGAGAGGGAAGTTTGAATAGGAAAGATGATCTGTAGTGGGACTGTAGTGTATACATGTTCCTGAATTAATAGTTGACATATTTCAACCTTTTCCAGGGTAGCATGGTGTTATAGAAGAATAATAGGAGATTCATATAGCTCCATAGTATGTTTTGTAAGCAATTGCTTATTTCTTCACACCAGCAAAAATATGTTTTCTGGCTTTAAGATACAGTCTCAAATTTGGTGCAATGTGCCTTGGTAAACTAAAAGAAAAACTGAGGATGACAGTTTGTAGTCAAAATGAAAAATTGCAAACCACAGAAACTATAAATTTTTAATGGTGGCTTTTCTCTTGGGAAAATTGGTCATTGTAGATGGAGCTCGATCACATTTGTAGCACTTGGCTCTTGTCTCTCACAGTCCTAGCCTCATTCTGAAAAAAAAAAACGTTATTCAAAATTTTGTTCACAAAATGTGAACATATACAATTATGTCTAAAAACTAACTTTTCAACAAACGTGATAGAATTTACACTGTTAAATTTGTATCCGCTTTTTGAATGGTTACATCAGGAGGCTATATAATTACTTTAACAATGTTGCTCTTATTTATAAGTTATTTCGAATTGTTTCTGGAGCCTCAGGTTCAAGTTCTGTATTATTTATTCATTTGCTAGAGAAATCAAGTTTCTATGTTGTGTACTCCCATGTCAGTGAACATGTGCTATCCATATTGATGGCACTAATGTTCAAAGAAACTGCAGTTATCTCTACCATACATTGAACAGGCCCTTCAGGCACTAGAATATGTGGTTTGCCTAAGGGACAGGCTTTGAGATGCTTTCAACCTGTAGTAGAAAGTGATTCTAACACTGCATATCCATGATCCTATTCATCTATGTCCATCACCCCAATCAAAAGCACTGATAGTGGTGAGAGTTTCTCTCTGACAATAAGCCATCACTTAGGTTCCACACAGTTTCTACTCGTATCCTTTGTATCTGAACTCAGATTTATCTGATTCCTTCCCCTCCATGTCCCACATTCACTGTGCTTTACCAACTGCACAAAATACAAAGAGGAGATGAAAATAAATCTCCTTGTCTCTACAATCGGAGATAAAATGGAAGGAGCATGAGTTTTGGAATCAAACAAAACAACCTTCAAACCCTATGTTAGGCACCTGCTTCATGATTTCACACCTACCTTGCTATATGGTCAGGCCACTCAAGATAGCGGTTCTCTTGCTCTCTGTCCATCCCCTGCCCGGCCAGTGCCTGCTTCACCTATACGCTACTCACTTGACTGACCTTCCTACGTACTTGCCCCAGGCCCTAGCTAGTGATAGCTGTTCTAAGGGGTGGTGAGGGGTGTGCCCCCGGCTGATTTCCCTGGTAACTAATGAGCCAAACTGATGTAATTCCCCCTATAACTGGCAAGCTCCCTTTCCCCTCAGGAGCGAAGCCTGCCAACATGTCCTGCCCACCATCCACCACACATGGTGGAGCGTTGCTCCAGGACCTTGCCTCAGACATGTAAGCTCTCCCATCCACTAAACCACTGATGTCTCTGTTACTGACTCTGGGCTCTTTCTTCAGTCTAAAAGTTGGGCAAGTGCAGGCCTTGTAGGCCTGCAGGGTGAAGCCCAACACTTGGAGTGTTGCTGTGAGCATTAGAAACTGTGTATGCAATGGACACATGGGCTTTGTGACCAAATGGCTTTATAATTTCATATTTAAGGAAACCCCTCCATTCTAAACACAAGATTATGATCAATAAAATTAGAATAGAGATAATTGAAAGAACATAGTACACTAAAAAGTATAACTATCTCTAGAAACATAACAGAAAGCTAAAGTGTTAATTAGAAGTGAAGTCACAAGTATATTGAACTCCTCACACAAAAGCAGGCAGGGGAATCTAGAAGCTTTTATCATGAGGGAAAGTTATGACTAGTAATGCTCCAACAAATTGCAGTATTAATTTATTTCACCAGGAGTAAATTTATCACTTTTTTTCCCCATTATGTTGCCTGCCTTTCTTAGTATAGTTATTTCTTTTCTTTTTTTTTTTTTTTTTTTTTTGCGGTATGCGGGCCTCTCACTGTTGTGGCCTCTCCCGTTGTGGAGCACAGGCTCCAGATGCACAGGCTCAGCGGCCATGGCTCACTGGCATAGCCGCTCCGTGGCATGTGGGATCTTCCTGGACCAGGGCACGAACCCATGTCCCCTGCATCGGCAGGCGGACTCTCAACCACTTGCACCACCTGGGAAGCCCCTAGTATTTCTTTATCATTTTATTTTTTTAATTTTATTTGTCAGAACGTCTAAACAAGGAATTTATGTGAAACAAGTGGCTGGATTTCATCCTATTATATGATTAAGGTGTGGGTTAGAGTTTCCTCAACCATAAAATGAGGCTAAGGGGGAAAAATGTCTGAGTTATGCCTGTGCTCCTTTTTTTCCCCAGACTGATTATTAAGAGAAGCAGAAAAAAACAGACTCAGTAAACTAATCATAATCTGTACCATGAATGAGCCTACTGGCTCAGTGGCCGGATTTTTGATGTCTCTGTATTTCTACAGAATGGGAGGCACTACTGCCAATAAAAGTCATGGTGTGGAGGGGCTTGGAGGAAGTAACTTGAAAACAACAAAATACAGTTAAAGAAGAAAGAACACACAAACTCCGACTCAAAATGAACCTACAAAATAAAACGATAGAAAAGGAATACTGATACTAAAGAAGACAGCCCCCCCACACACACTCACACTCACATTCATTGCACCACAAGTTTACTCCCAGTAAAATATAAATAACAATAACAGTTTGATGACATGAACATTCACATGTTCATATCTAATCTCTAAAAAAGGAACCATAGGTAAGAAACCAAAATAAACCTTAAAATATATATAATAAGGAAAAGAGCAATCTATTAAACATGGAATGGAAAACCATAGATACTGAATTTTGTAAAAATTAGCATATACAAAACGTATAGACTGGACAGTGTTCAAAAATTAGTAAATTGGGAGTAAATAATACGAAATTTACCAAGAATTCAAAACAGAGTTAGGGGGCTTCCCTGGTGGTGCAGTGGTTGAGAGTCCACCTGCCGATGCAGGGGACACAGGTTCGTGCCCATGTCCAGGAAGATCCCACATGCTGCGGAGCAGCTAGGCCCGTGAGCCATGGCCGCTGAGCCTGCACGTCCGGAGCCTGTGCTCCGCAACGGGAGAGGCCACAACAGTGAGGCCCGTGAACCGCAAAAAAAAAAAAAAAAAAAAAAATGCTTTTTCTAGTCAGTTACTCTGCTAGAAACTGGAGTCAGAAAAGAATATATAGACATGGTTCCTGCCTTGCGATTCTAGTGGTGCGACTAGTCTAGTGGATGCTGCCTGTTTTTAAATATACTGAAAAAGAATTTAAAACAAAATGTTTTCTTCTCTTCCTAGAAATGGATTTCAAAACTTTAAGTCTGTCATTTGAAATTATTAGTAGAAACAATTGAAATGAGAGATGGTATTTTAAAACCAACTTATCAATTATTTCTCAAAAATAAACTCAAAAATTTTATTTGAGCTTTTTCATCTTTACTATACAATGATTACATGTTGGGTGGTTTATAGTAATGCTGAGATAAAAATCAGCAAATGTGCATATATTATATATCTAATGGCTAAATGAAATGGTTCATATCTGTATTACACACACAAGTAGGGCTATATATGTATATTTATAGATGGGTAGATAGAGTTAGATAGGTAACTAGCTAGCTATCTTCATATCATTTTGATAAGTGATTATTCTTTGAAAGGAGAATGAACTAAGAATATTTTTGTAATAGTAATTTTGAGGTGGGTATGTGAATGAAGCTGATATTCAGATGTTCACACTGACAATAGACATGTGATGGGGTTAACATTTAGACTGCACATACAGAGTACAGTATAGCTTCAGTGTGAAATGTTCTAGTTATCAAAACACTCGAAGCCTTCATTTCTTTGCCTGTAATGTGTAGATAATAAACTAAATTTTCTCTCCTATGTAAAATCTATGTGTGAAGTACTTTGTTTTATTCAATATTGCAGCCCAGACCTAGAACATAGCCTTGCATATAAGAAATATTGAATACACATTGTTGAGTAAATAGCAATCAGTGAATCAGTCAATCAATGGATGCCTTTCACAGAGAAGTTTTGAGTTGACCTTAGGCACTTTGCATAGTACCTACCATATAAGCACCCACTAAATAAAATTTCTATTATAATTCTTACTATCATCATTAATAATATAGCTTTTCTAGGTTTATATCATAATTATCATAGAGTGTATAAAATTGGAGGTCATGCCCTTTTCCTTTATAAGATTTGAGTTGTTTTCCATTTTAAATTGGTTTGGGGTTATAGTCACAATAAAGATTAATGTAAATACAGAATTTTATTTGACAGTGTATGGAGGCACAATCGAAAAGACAATGTGAATGAATACAGGCAGAAAACAAAATAAAAGGTAAAACATGTTTATAAAAGCTAGCTTTCTTGTTTTAAACATCATTTAGTATAAAATGATGAATCTGTACACGTAAGTCTGCACAAAACATTTTCTAATGGCAAGTTAAGGAGTCTAGACTTGATATCATATAATCAGTAGTGATTCTTAAGCCGGTGGCAATATGATAAATATGTTAGAGTAACAAGAACAACAAGGTGCAAAAGTAATAAAAAAATGATTTCAGCTTTTAAAGCAATTTGACATCTTCTGTCAGAATTTTGGTATTTGGTTTTCTTTTTGCCTCAACAATTTCACTTCGAGAACTTAAACTTTGGACATCATCTGTTGAAATTTAAATTGTTAGATATAGTCAGAACATTGCTTATATTGCTGAATCATTTAAATCACCTAATAATGAGAGTTATTAAGCATATTATGGTAAGTCCATTAGGTAGACTAATTTGTAGTCATTAAAAAGAAATGAGGGAGGGTGTTTAATAAAAAAAAAGGATGGGGAATGTGGGGGAAATTACAAAGGATTGCCTTTATTGCTTCTGTAATTTCTATGAAAAATGTGTTCCTATCTATTCATAGCACAAAGTTTCATAAAAGAGAGTTTGGAGATACTAATGCACATGTAAGAAATGTATCTATACTTTTTAGATTTTCTGGTTCAAATATTCTTTGCTTTTATAATTTTTTAAAAAGTCATTTTAAAAGGAAGTATCAGGCAGCAGTATGCAGGGTGGAATCTAATAAGGCAAATATTGAACTGGATGCTGGAACAAACTGAATGTGAATGTGACAAAGATGTGGCTTTGATAAGGTTCTGAGTTCTATTGATCTACTAGTGAGTTGCTGAGTTGAGACGTAGGATGCTGTAGAAATTCAAGAAATGGTTTTATTGTTGTTTTTACTGTTTTTGTTTATGTTGTTTGGGTCAAAGATTCTTAAGTAAAGTTTAAATTTGAAATGACAGATGAATATTTAATTAAACCCTGTGTGTGGAGCAAAACATATTTTCCCATCTATATAAATTAACACATATTTATGTCTTAGGTTTTTAGAACAGACAGTTTATTTGTATGTATTCTTGGTTCAGAAAGACATAGGGCTGAATATAGAGACACATAGGATATAATATAACATTGTTGAAATAACAAAGATGAGTAATAGTAGGGTAGGGCCATATCATGTCATTAGCAATGAGGGTAATACAGTACAATGCAAACCTATTACATGAGATGGTTAGGACACCAATTTTGTTTTTATTATTCCATGAATCCCATCAGTGAAAAGAATTCAGGTTAATTGCAAAGTGGCTAATGCCTATGATATCAAAAGGCCAGTTATTTTACAGACTTAATATTATAATTTTTTTACCTTTGAGAAATCATAAAAATCAAACTACATAATATAATTAACATCATCCTCGACAATATTTCTTACAGTGGACCAAACAAGAATTTTGCTCGTATGTTTCCTACAGCACTTTTTAAAAGGGGCATATGCACCAGTGTGCAATTCAATAACATTGACTCATTTTGTGTGTGTTGCAGGGATTGTGGTGACAGAGCAAAAACAGAATATTAAAAGGTCCACTTATACATTTCCTGCTATGTGGATTGCAGTGTTAATTTTGGAGAATTGAGTGGAATAGGCTTTCTCTCATATGTCGTTTCTTAAATTATACTTTTGAATGTGGGTAGTTTTGAGATTGTACCTAGATGGAAACTATTATGCATTGCTCATTAAAAACAGACCCAAACACCTTAGCAACACTGAATAAAACATAAAACTCTGACATATTCTGAAAAGCAGAGTGAGGAAAATCTGTTAGAAAATAACCAATTTATTACCTACCTTGCTTTATTTCTTGGTAACTTGGCCATTTCAATTCCTGGTATCATGACTATTATCAGTCAGTATTTCATTAGATATTTCATATTCAGGTGATTGAAATGTAGTGTGAAAGGAATAATTATTTAAATGTTTGCACAGTGATAACAAAAATATTATATATTTTAGGGATGGTAAAAATGAAGAGACAATAAATGCAAGAGCTTTAATTATTAATATAGTCTCTAGGAATTAATAAGTTCCTTCCTATATTTTAAGTTTCATAAATACATACATTTATATATTTAAATATATTTTATTTGTTTATTTTTATGCCATTCCTCTGATGTGAACAACATTAATATTTCAGTAGAACTCCAGTCTTAATTACAGAGAGGATAATCTGAAGCCCATTATCTTAATTTCAAGAAGCAGTGTATTTAACTCTACTCCATATAGCTCTATACGATTTTCGGTAGGAGAAATTTAGTCCCCTAGGGCACATTTGATAATATGTGGCAATATTTTTGGTTTTCATAACTGGGGAAGATCATGGCATCTAGTGGGTGAAGCTAGGGGTGCTGCTAAAAATCCTGTAATACACAGGAAAGGCCCCCAGACAACAAACAGTTCTCTGGCCCAAAATATTAAAAATGTCAAAGTTGAGAAACTCTGCTCTATATTTTACTTATTTATTTTGCATATCCTCTATCTTTTCATAGACTCTAGGATCTTTAGGAAAATTATCTCTTGTATCCTCAGTTGCTAGGATAGTGCCTGACACACAACAGAGGGTCAAAAGCTAGTAGTTACAAGAATGTTAAAATTAATGAAATGGGAAGTTTTAAAATTCACGCATAGTGGATGGACCTATAGTCTGTCATACAGGGTGAAGTAAACCAGAAAAAGAAAAACAAATATTGTATATTAACACATATATGTGGAATCTAGAAAAATGGTACAGATGAACATATTTGCAGGGCAGGAATAGAGACGCAGACGTAGAGAACAGACATGTGGACGAGTTAGTGAAGGAGAGGGTGGGACGAATTGAGAGATTTGGAATGCCATGTATACACTACCATGCGTAAAATAGATAGCTAATGTGAACATGCTATAAAGCACAGGAAGCTCAGCTCGGTGTTCTGTGATGACATAGGTGGGTGGGATCAGGGTGGGGGGGTGCGAGGAATGTCCAAGAGGGAGGGGATATATGTATACATATAGCTGACTCACTTCATTGTACAGCAGAAACTAACACAACATTGTAAAGCAATTATACTCCAATTTTTAAAAAATTAATAAAAAATAAAAATAAAATTCACACATAGATATTCCTAGATAATTTTGCTTTTTCCCATAGACTGTTCTAAATATATTACAAATAAAACCAAACAAAAATTGTATTTATAAAACCTTTACAAGAATATTTTAAGAAATTAGTTTTATACTTTTTTTCAGAAGGAAAATCTTTAAAAATCATGATATTAATGACAAAATGTAAATGAGTAAAAGAGCTATATTAGCCACAGTTAAGATACTACAGTGGAAATTTTGTATTCAGTTATTCCTGAACCTAGCTCGTTTATCACTTTGATAAAGACTTGTCCAAATAACCCTCATCTCTTTCTTCTCTGAACCTCTCTATCACTTTTAACCACTGCCACCCATGTTAACCTTTAATAGTATTAGGATATATTTATGTCTTAAAGAATGGCAGCAAGTTTCATTAACACAGATACTCATTGGAAGGCTATTGCACAGAATTTCTGACAATGTACTAAAAACAAAACATCATACCAGCAACTCAGTATTAGTATGACTCCTCTTAATTTTCTATAAAGCACATATACTTTAAATTTGATCATCTCTTAGAATTACACTGAGGTTTGCAAGCTTAATGTGAGAATCCCATTTCAGCTGCATTCAGTATTTTCAATTCAGAAGTAATTGATTTTTCATCTTAACTTAGAAGCATAAAGCATGAGAGAAAATATATTTATTGCCATAAAACCAAAGAAGTGTATGGGAACATACTGAAAAGCTTGATGAAAATTAAGAGAAATTTTGAAGCATTAGCAACTGCTTTGACACTGAAAGGCATCATTTTGGAATCTATTGCTCATTTTTTCACTATGGGTATAGTTAGTTCTAAAGTTGGCTTTGTTCTTTTTGTGGTATTTCATGTACTATAACAATTAATTAACTAATTAATTAGACTGTGAGTTATTGAACAATGATTTTATTTTTAATCCTTGTCATAGCTTCTTGGCAGAGGTGATAGATTTGACAAAATAAATGAAAGAAGCTCCCCATGCAAAAGAGCTTTTATCCTAATGAGAAAAGCAAATACAGATGATAACACAGGACAGCACGTTCATTCTTAAATAATCACATGTTTATTTTCAAACTTGGTCCTACAAATGAATTCTGATCATTACTTACATTTTCTATTACTAGGGAATAAATTGAATAAAAGGCCAGTGTTTCTGAGTAGTTTTATCCTAATTCCTATGACCTATATATTTTAAATATATTTGAGATATATAGGTTGACTTTAATTCCTAGTTTTGGCCAAATACCTGATTTTAAATATTTCTTTTTGAACTTATATCTGTTTTCAATTCCAATTTTCTTTGACTTATTTCTATATCTGCTCCTACATTTGAACTGTCATGCCTTCGTTAGATTATATAATCTTAGGAAAAATTATTAAAACAGGAGAAAATGTCCTCGAGGCAAGTCAGAACAAATAGTTGAATAAGTAAGAATGAATGGAAACATACTTGGAAATATTGTATTGTAAAAGCAGTCAGTTTCTGGAAGAATATAATTAATACTATAATTAAAATTTATACGAGTAAAATAGGTATCCAAAAGCTTAGCTCAATGAGAAAGAAGTGTGAAGGACAATTTATACTCTTTAAATTAAAAATCACTGATGTTAAAGAAAACTTTTTTTATAAATGTATGAAAAGCACAGATGCAATAGGGAGATACAAAATTGACTATAGTCAGAGTAATAGAGTGAAGAAAATAAATGAGTATGTCACGAAAAGTGGAAATTAGGTCATGTCTCATGCTAAAAGTCACAGAACTGGTCAATTGTGTATCAGGAGAGAAGTAGTATATAACAGATAGGAAAGTAATAGAAAAGCATTTTTTAGTTATGTAACACCAACAGGTCATGAAAGGAAATTTTGTCGTTGCAATATAATATAAGACAATATAGATAACAGAAAGATGAAATGTATTTATTATTTTCTAACTTTGTAATTATTTCTATTCTTACTAAATATCCTGAATAAATATTAACCGGGATGTGAGATTGAAAATAGAGAATTAGAAAGAAAAATGCTTTAGATTACTATCAACGCATACCCCATTGTGATCTATTTCATTTAATTCAGTATTCTTAGTCCTTAAAATTTTGCCTCATTACCCTATGATCATCATCATCCAAACTGACCTTTTTCTTACTATGTGTGCTGGACTGTTTTTATATCAATAAGGTTATTTGGATTTATGTTTCCCAGGTTCCCATTCCAGAAAAAAAGTTATACAAAATTGAAAATGTGCAATATTTAGGAGATAAAAATAAAGCAGCAGCCATTATTCTCTGAAGGTTGCTGTTGATGAAAGGAAATGAGAGGCTGAAACAGATGTGCTAGTGGGGTCCAGTTCTTGCTCTTTCTTGCATCGCTAAGAGCTCTCCTTTCTGATTGCTTGCCCTGCTGATATAACAGTCACTCTTGGCTCAAAAGTATACTTTTTTTTTTCCAAACTCAGGAAGCCAGTACCCATCAAAAGAACACAAAGCCAGGATCAATAAAATTAAAACAGAGATAATTAAAAGAATAGAGTACACTAAACAATAATAACCATCTTAGAAAGGTAACAGAAACCTACTATGTTAACCAGGGGTGAAGTTACAGGCATGAATGAATTTTTCATACAGAACAGGCAAGAGAATCTGTAAACTATTATCTTGAGGGGAAAATGTTGACAACAGTGCTCCAACAGATGGGAGTATTGACTTATTTCACCAGAAGTAAATTTGTCTCTCTCTTTTTTGTCATTATTTTGACTGCCTTTCTTAGTACTTTTTTTATTTTTAAATTTTATTTGTAAGCACATCTAGACAGAGAATTTATGTGAAGCAACTAGCTGGATCTCATTAAACTGAGGATGGCATTGCCACAAAGAGGTAACATCCTGCCATAGGCTTGTACACCATGTCTCTATCATGCTCCTTCTCTAGAAGTTGGATGAACCTAGCCTATAGAATTTCCTGGAAACCCCAACTATATCACCTACACTGGGGTGAGTTACTGACCTTTCTTTGATCTTTCTAGCCCCCTTTTTAGATCTTTAATTTCCTTGCTCCTCCAAAATTGTGTAAAGAGGTATTCCTTATTTCTTTATACCCACAGTGCTCATGCTTCACTAACTGAACTCTGAATAACACAAGTAAGCATCATATTCTAAGTTCTATCATGTACAGCTTCTTATTCTATCATAACTACCCTTTCACCATTTTCTGTTTTAATTGAGTTGCACTATGAAAATAATTTTCTTTCTAATTAGCTAAGCCTAGTTTTGAAAAAAAATACCATCAAGCATATTTCTGCTTTCCAAATCAAGCTATTCATCTAAATCACTTGGACAACTTTCTGAAAAATACAGATACTTGGACCCTATTCCAGACCTTTAAAATCAGAATCATTTGATGTAGATCCCAGGAAACTATGTACTTTAAAAGACTCATCAGTGAGGTTAAAGTATCAGCTATGTTTACAGACTACAATGATACAGAATTATAATTAAATTTGTTATTTTAATAATAATAATATGGATTTAAATCCTGGTTCATCCACTATGTAACTTGTGAAAGTTTCTTAATCTCTCTAAACATTATTTTCCTCATATTCAAATATAATTATAATACTATCTAACAGGTTAGTAACAGAGTAGATTACAAAGTTACTGTTTAATTACTAATGATTAATTAATAGATAAGCTAATGATTATAAAAATGATTTTATTATAATAAAATTATTGAATAACAGAATCAGTCTAAAATACCATATGATCAATTCTCAACTTAAATCCTTCCAAATTATCTCACTGTTACACTCACAAAAGCAAGTCACAAATGTGACCTATATCCTGTAAAAAAAAGTATAGTTATCTTAGTAATCCTTTGCTACCTATTCAGGAAATCTTGAGGCCATCCTAGAATTTTTCTTTTCATTATAGTAAACATTTTTTCTGAATGAAACTTTTTTTTAGTGGGGAAAAGAGAAGAAAATGAACAAAATAATTAAGAAACAATATAATAGGTAGAAAGTGACCACTGTTAAAGAGAAATATAAAGGAGAGAAATATAGAAAGAGTATCAGCTTTGCTGAGGACAGAGTCAGATGTAAGAACAAAGTGGATGCCTGTTGGATATAGTCAGAAGGGCCATGAAAAATATTATAGGCAATTTTTATAACTCATATATACAGGAAGTTCATATTACCACTTTATTCCACCACAATACCAAAAGTTTTCTTGAGAAATGTATTATAAAAATACTAAAAAATAGCTAATTCATAGACTATTTTTTTAACTGACAATGACATTCACAAAAAAATCCTAATTTTTTCCCTTGTGGATTATAGATGTACGCATTTGCCAGCATTAAACTAGGATTCTAAAGAGGTATTGTTAAAATAATTACATTTTAATACTCTACAATATCTAACCACTTTCTAAAAATGAAGAAGATGCAAACAGCAAAAAAATACTATGAAACAATAAAATTTAGTCCTTGTTTTTGATAAAAGTTTTTATCAAATTAGGAATAGACAGGAATTTGCCATATTTAATAAAGGGTATCTTCAGAAAAGAAAAAAATATCAGAAAACAACATATTTAAAGGTGATACGCTAGACCTTACTCTTTGATATTGGAAATTAGATAATAATGCTTTTATAAATACTTCTATTCAACAGTTTACTGGAAGTTCTAGCCTCAGGTAAAGGAAAAAGAAAATAAGAGAAATTGAAGAAATAATACTACATCCTCAAGTACATGATTATAGAAGCAGAAAATCTAAAAAAAATCTACAAATAAATTATTAGAACATTTATTTTTTAAATTTATTTATTTTATTTATTTATTTTTGGCTGTGTTGAGTCTTTGTTGTTGCTCATGGGCTCTCTCTAGTTGCTGTTAGCGTGGGCTACTCTTCGTTGCGCTGCATGGGCTTCTCATTGCGGTGGCTTCTCTTGTTGTGGAGCACGGGCTCTAGGAGCATGGACTTCAGTAGTTGTGACCCTCAGGCTTAGTAGTTGTGGCACGTGGTCTCCAGAGTGCAGGCTCAGTAGTTGTGGTGCACGGGCTTAGTTGCTCCGCGGCATGTGGGATCTTCCCAGTCCACGGCTCAAACCCGTGTCCCCTGCATTGGCAGGCAGATTCTTAACCACTGAACTGCAAGGGAAGCCCCTAGAATGTTTATAAGTTAGTGAATTTATGAGAATGACTGAATGCAAGGTTAAAGTACAAAAATTTGCATATTATGCATGCTAAATAAACAATTAGAAAATAAAATAGGAAAATAAAACCATTTAAAGTAACATCGGAAAGCATCAGATTCATAGGAATAAATCTACCCAGAAAAACATACAGTGCCATTAAGTGATATAAAAACCTAAATAAATGTAAAGCTATACCATATTTATCTATTGATAAGTTTAACGGTATAAAGATAGCATCATCCTCAAATAAATTAAATTGTTTAATGCAATCTAAGGTTTTTTTTGTTTGTTTTAAATTCCTGTTAGGATACTGACAAACTCATTTTGAAATTTGTATGGTGATTCAAAGAGCAAAGAATAGCCAAGACAATCTTGAAGGCAAATAACAAGAGGGTGGGACTGTTTTACTCTCTTAAATATCAGTATTTAGTATAAAGCCATATTAATTAAAATACTGGGCTTTTAAAAAAAATTTATTGGAGTATAGTTGCTTTACAATGTTGCATTAGTTTCTACTGTACAGTAAAGTGAATCATATATCCTCTCTTTTTTGGATTTCCTTCCCATTTAGGTCACCACAGAGCATCGAGTAGAGTTCCCTGTGCTTTACAGTACGTTCTCATTAGTTACCTATTTTATACATAGTATCATTAGGGTTTATATGTCAATCCAAATCTCCTAATTCCTCCCACCACCACCCCCTTCCCCCTTGGTATCCATACATTTGTTCTCTATGTCTGTGTCTCTACTTCTGCTTTGCAAATAAGGTCATCTATACCATTTTTCTAGATTCCACATATATGTGTTAATATATGATATTTGTTTTTCTCTTTCTGACTTACTTCACTCTGTATGACAGACTCTAGGTCCATCCATGTCTCTACAAATGACCCAATTTCATTCCTTTCTATGGCTGAGTAATATTCCATTGTATAAATGTAGCATATCTTCTTTATCCATTCATCTGTTGATGGACACTTAGGTTGCTTCCATGTCCTGGCTATTGTAAATAGAACTGCAATGAACATTTTGGTACATGACTCTTTTTGAATTATGGTTTTCTCAGGGTATATGCCCAGTAGTGGGATTGCTGGGTTGTATGGCAGTTCTATTTTTAGTTTTCTAAGGAACCTCCATACTGTTCTCCATAGTGGCTGTATCAATTTACATTCCCACCAGTAGTGCAGGAGGGTTCCCTTTTCTCCACACCCTCTCCAGCATTTATTATTTGTAGATTTTTTGATGATGGCCATTCTGACCCGTGTAAGGTAATACTTCATTGTAGTTTTGATGTGTATTTCTCTAATAATTAGTGTTGTTGAGCATCTTTTCATGTTTGTTAGCCATCTGTATGTCTTCTTTGGAGCAATGTCTATTTAAGTCTTCTGCCCATTTTTTGATTGGGTTTTTGTGTTTTTGATATTGAGCTCCATGAGCTGTTTGTATATTTTGGAGATTAATCCTTTGTCCGTTGCTTCATTTGCAAATATTTTCTCCCATTCTGAGGGGTGTCTTTTCATCTTGTTTATGGTTTCCTTTGCTGTGAAAAAGCTTTTAAGTTTCATTAGGTCTCATTAGTTTTGTTTTTATTTCCATTACTCTCGGAGGTGGGTCAAGAAAGATCTTGCTGTGATTTATGTCAAAGAGTGTTCTTCCTATATTTTCCTCTAAGAGTTTTATAGTGTCTGGCCTTACATTTAGGTCTTTAATCCATTTTATTTTTGTGTATGGTGTTAGGGAGTGTTCTAATTTCACTCTTTTACATGTAGCTGTCCAGTTTTCCCAGCACCACTTATTCAAGAGGCTGTCTTTTCTCCATTGAATATTCTTGCCTCCTTTGTCATGGATTAGGTGTCTGTAGGTGCATGGGTTTATCTCTGGGCTTTCTATCCTGTTCCACTGAGTTATATTTCTGTTTTTGTGCCAGTACCATACTGTCTTGATTACTGTAGCTTTGTAGTATAGTCTGAAGTCAGGGAGTCTGATTCCTCCAGCTCTGTTTTTCTTTCTCTAGATTGCTTTGGCTATTCAGGTTTTTTTTGTGTGTGTGTTTCCATAAAAATTGTAAATTTTTTAATTCTAGTTCTGTGAAAAGTGCCATTGGTAATTTGACAGGGATTGCAATTAGTCTGTAGATTGCTTTGGGTAGTATAGTCATTTTCACAATATTGATTTTTTCAGTTTAAGAACATGGTATATCTCTCCATCCATTTTATGGGTAGTAAGATAGAAAAAGAGATCAATGGCAAATAATAATGTTTAGAAACAGATAAGCACATGGGTGGACAATTGATTTTTGACAACAATAATATACTAGAGTGCTGAGGAAACCTAATAAATTTCAGTAAATGTTACATATAGAAAAAAATGGTATCTGACAGTTATTCCACACCATATACAAATAAATTCCAGGTCCTATATATATATGTAAATTTGAACATATAATAGAAAAAAAATAGTCTCTTCAATACATGGTGCTGGAAAACCTGGACAGCCACCTGAAAAAAAAAGAAAAGAAAGGAAAATAGATCATCTTCTCACACAATACAGGAAAATAAACTAAAAATGGATTAAAGACTTGAATGTAAGACCTAAAACCATGAAACTCCTACAAGAGAGCATAGGCATTATGCTTTTTGCCCTGGTCAGCAGTTGGGAATTGGTTTTTGGCATGAGTCCAACTTCCCCCCAGGTTGCCAGCCTCCTGAATAAAGCAACTTTTCTTTTCTTACCACCATTTGTCTCTCCAGTATTGGCTTTCAAGCAGCGAGCAGCTAAACCTGAGTTGGGTTAGAATATTGGTGGGGATGTGGACAAAAGGAACCCTTGTGCACTTTTAGTGGGAATGTAAATTGGTATAGCCATTATGGAAAATGGTATGAAAGTCCCTCAAAAAATTAAAAATAGAGCTACCATATGAACCAGCAATTTTACTACTTTGTATATACCCAAAGGAAATGAAACTGTACCTCAAAGAGATATCTACACTCTGCATGAACTACATGTTCATTGTAGCATTATTCAAAATAGCCAAGACACAGAAACAACCTGGGACTATTGAATGGATAAAGAGAATGTGAGATACACACACACATATATGTACATACACATATATATATGTGTATATATACATATGTGTATATATATGTACATATACACTCATACATATACATACACACAAATAGAATGTTATTCAGCCTTAAAAAAGGAGATTCTACCATTTGCAACAACCTGATGAACCTGGAGGACATTATGCTGAGTACGATAAGTCAGAAAGAAAAATACTGCATGATCTCACTTACATACAGAATCTAAAAAAGTAAAATATATAGAATCAGACAGTAGAATGGAGGTTACCAGGAGCAGAGAGATTGATCAAAGTGCACAAAATTACCATTATGTAGGATGAATAATGCTAGAAATCTAACATAAAGCATGATGACTACAGTTAATAATACTATATTGAATACTGGAAATTTGCTGGAAGGGTAAATTTCAGGTGCTCTCACTTCACATACAAAAATGGTAGCTATGTGAGGAGATAGATATGTTGATTAGTTTGACTGTAGTAATTGTTTCACTATATTTATGTATGGTGAAATATATATTCATCATGTTGTACACCTAAAAGATAATTTTCATTTGTAAATTTTAGTTAAAAAAAGGAAAAAAAAGAAGAAATACAGTTTAGAAGACAGATGTTGAATGAATGAATAAAAGTCACTTCACATTTCATGGTTTGTTGTAAAGGCCTAATACATGACATCTGTTACTATCCCATATAATTTAATGGCCATGTACTTTTAATTCCTATAGACACACATAATCTGAAAGAACAGAAACAAAACAAAATAAGAAGTAGTGTTAAATTCACTAATTTTCATAAATAGTAGAAATGTGCATGATGTAGACAGTGGAAAATTAAATGAATTCCTTACAGCCCATATTTTTAACGAATTCACAGGGAAGAAATAATGATGGTAGGAAGGATTATATAGAAAATGATTTGGAATAATTTCCTGATTTATGTTAATAATTCTATCTATATCCTCTCTTAGAGGAAAATGGGGGAATTAACTAAATGCTGTCTTCCACAGAGAACAGTAATAATTTTATTCATTATTCTACATTTTAACAACATCTATGACTTTCTATCCAGAATTCTTGAACCAAGCACTTCCTGAGTGATTTTATAAATTTGTTGGCAGGTCATGCAAGAGAAGAAACAGAGATCATTGTTTATTAAGGATGAATAGCTTTTTGCAAAGTCCTGCATCTTTATCTTAGTTAATCTTCTAACTGATCTTTCTTGCAAGGTAAATTTATATTCCCCACTTTATGAGTAGACAGGCTATATTATCTGCCTGAGTTCAAACTGAAAATGTATGGTAGAGCCTGCAGTTGAACCCATGCTACAGGATTCCACATCAACAGCCCTTTCTGCTCTGCCACACAGCCATTTATATAACATGTAGAAATTAATGGTGTCAAGTGTAGGAGAAAGAGAGCAGGAGGAACTTTCAGGTAATGTAACCTCTTGTGGAACAATGAGATGGCCTTGAAAGAAAGGACAATTTTAAACTTGATTTGGAAGAAAATGATTGCTGAAAGTGGAACATTATTCTCTAGGGCATTCATCCTTCTAGATTCTGTACTCACATGTAAAATAATATTTATAGCATAATTAATAGGTATTTTCAAGCTATGGAAATTTAGCCTTACAGAAAAATGCATTGATTTGTGCTTAAGTGGTCTTTAGGAAATTCAAGTTTGTTTTTTTTAAAGATTTTTTAAAAAGTTTAACAAAAAAAGTGTTTTAAAGGCAATTTAAAGAAAGAGAAAGCAACTGTAACTGCATCAATTTGTGTTTAAAAGCAGTGTTCCTTCTTAGAGCTCAGATAATTATGTCCTTTATGTTATAGATGCAGAGAAGCATCTCAAGTTTCTCTCAAGCAAAATATATAGGTTAATATAATTCAATGATTAAAAATTTAGATGTTAAATCAAATCACATGTGAACTTAGGAAGGAGAGACTTTTTAAAAGGACTATTGCAATAAGGGAAAAGAGACTATTGCAGTATGGATATAGACAACAATGTCATGCGCAGGCAGAAAAAGTTTGTATATTATAGGGAAAGGAAGTAAGTCTAGAAAGAATGGGCATAGGGTGTGGGTGGCATGACTAGAGGACAGTTCATCATGGATTGTTTTTCCGTGTGTTCAGCAGGTTCTCAGGAGAGGACATTAAGGAGTGATTACATACTAAGGGTCGGTCAAAATTCAGGACCTGGAAAAAGGAAAAAATCTTAACTAAAGTTTAGTCAAATTAGTTAACAAGCACTTTTTTTTTTTTTTTTTTTTTTACTATTGAGCAGTGGTCGCCAGCGGTTCAGCTAATCTTTTATGAGGCAACTAATGGTTATTTGGACAATCCTTGTGTAGCCTTGTCATATGTAAATGAGGGGGATATTCATGAGTCTCATGGAGACTCATGGAGAAAGAATGGTTCTTTGCAGTAAGCTGTTTCCTGAACAGAAAAGGAGGGAATTCCTTAACCTTGGCTGATTCCAGGAGCATAGAACTCAGGCTAACAGTTTTATATTGTCAATGTCAATCATTTTTCTCCGGTGCTATTTTTCAAAAAACAAAGTCAAATCCTCTAGCCAACTTATAACATACTTGCAAACAATTAAGACATGAAAATAATATAAGCTCTGTTAAATCAATTAATCAAGGAAGCCATTAGACTGAAGTGGCTCTAATGCCCTGGCAGCCTTATGTAAGCAAACCAAAATCTAAGCCAGTAAATGTCTCCAAATTATTGTTAATGCAAGTTTGTGTGCCCAGTGCACAGTGAAGCCAAACAAACTGAAACGTAGGCATTTGGAGCAGAGAAAGGTTTATTGCAAGGCCATGCAAGGAGACTCATGCCCTGAAAGGCCTCAAGCTCCCTGAAGGGTTTCAGCAAAGCATTTTTAAAGGCCGGGGTGAGGGGTGTGGCTCTCAGGGTACCTGATCAGCTTGTACACAATTCTCTGACTGGTTGTTGGTGAGGGAGCAGGAAGGTGTCACAGGGGTTAACATTAACAGTCCTTAGGCTCAAGGAGGCCTGGGGCTATGTGCTCAAAGTCATCAAATAGTTCTTCCATTTGGTGCTGGGGGGCAGGGTTCACACCTGCAAAACAACTCAGGAAATTTGCATCAAATACTATTATCTAGATACATCAGAGAGGAGCTAAAGCAGAGGATATGGGGGAAGACCCCATAGGGTCCAGCTTGTTTACATTATGAAATCAAAATCAAAGGACAACCAATCACAAACAGCCAACTAGGCTTTAAGCTGTAGCCAGTCAATAATTTCTTTACCTTGCTTCTGCCTTTTCTCTGTAATAGTCTTTCCCCTAGCACCCTTGGGTGGAGTGTTCCTAACAAATTCCTGTTTGGCACTGCCCAATTCAAATCGATTTTTGCTCAAGTAAAATTAAAAATTTAATATACATCAGTTTATCTTTTAATAGCTCAAATTTTGAGCTTCTTTTTAGGTCCAACACAGTTAATCCTTCAACTATATGGAGCAGTCTGTGACTCAGACTATTGTTGCAAGCTTGGTGTGCTCAGATAAACTTATTCTGTGCCCTCTAGGCCATGATTTTGTGTCATGCTGTCCAAAGACTTACTTTCTGAGGGTCGGAGTGAGTGCTTTTGGCCAAATATTTTAGGTACTTGAACAAATGGCAATTTGATTAGTTTTAGAAATGTTTATAAGTCTTGCTTGTTTACAGTTTTGAGATGAGTTTTATCTCAATTAATCTGTATTACACCTATTTTACCACACTATCAAGATGTCTGCATCAAAGGATTTTTTGAGAGCAATCAATCAAATAAAATAGATTGTCTGAAAAGTTTGTGGGCTTTATTTTTGACTTATTTTCTGAATCAGTCTGCATTCAAGTTGCAGAAATATTACTTGATAGAATGTGCATTCTGAATTTTCTAGACACAGAAGGGAAATTTAGAGAAGAGTTGGGAGAATTAAAAAGAAAAGAAGAAAAGAAAACCAAACACTTCCTTCCACACTCAGAAATAATAATAACAACAATAAATAATCATTATCAGCTCTAGCATGCTTTATTTGTGCTTGGCCCTGTCCCATGTTAAATAAAAACTTCATATATCAGTTACTATCCAAACCTTCTTTGCTTTTCTAGTCTATATAATAGGACACTGGGCTGCAGGTAGCTCCCAAGCATTTTCTCTTTCAATCCAGGAACCAAAAAGAGCCTCTCATTTCCAACTTCAAAAATCCTAGGGAAGCTAGCCAGTGATATGATTTTATGTGTCCTCTCCTGGACAAGCCAACTAGTAATTAGGTTTTGGGGTAATACTGCAAAGGTGATTTGCACCTGCAAATCTGATGCATACTCCTAAATCAGACTACTCTTAAAGAGTTCCTTTGTTACATGGCTGCTTCAGCCATAACCTTCAATATAGTAAAAAAGCAAACAAACAGAAAACAGCCATTTCTGTATAAATCCCAGTGGGGTGTGTGGGAAGGGTGGTAGGAGAGAGACAAAGAAGAAGAAAGAAAAAGAGAGAAAGAGAGAAAAGGAACAAAAAAAAGTAATAACTGCACATTGCAATGCATAACTCTCACTCTATTAAAATTATGCTTTCCACTAGCACTCATTGTTTGCAGTGTAATACATTAAATGTTTATTCTGGTTCATTTTTCTCTGTATCTTTTGTTTCATTAAAAATTGATAAATGGAATAGGTATAAAATGTAAGACTTATATTGTTTATCAATTCCACAGAAAAAATGATAATCGTTATTGAAGCTCTTAAAATGTTTAAACATACAATTTTGAGTGGAGTACCTTAACATACGTTCACATGCTGAAGAAGTCTGTTGCATCCTATGGTTGCAGAAAATTATTATGGCCAAAGTTAACTGCTGAATTATTTTGGAAGATTTATTTGAAAAAGAACTACTTTTCTTTCTTTTAAAAGAGTTTGCATCACAATGTTAACTGTGATTTCAAGTTCCAAATGTGATATAAAACAAAATCTAATGAGCACCTGAAATAATGTATTTGTCATTCAGAACTCTAAAGCAAATTGTTATTTGAATATCATGCCATTTCATAATTCTAAGGTTGTGGAAAGGAAACAAGTATAGTAAAATTTTGAACTTAAAAGACAACTTAAGGTAATATATTTTATAATTTATTTGGAAAAGAAACATATCTTGAAATTTTAAAATTATTCATGATTCTACCATTTTTTCACAGCCTAGGTTTTCTGATTCCTATTCCAGTATTCTTGCCAGCACACTATTCCGTGTGTCAAATCAAACTCTAAAGCAACTTTCAACATAAAAATTTGCTAAAGATCAGTTGGTGATAACTACCAAATCATTACATAGCATTCCTCAGAATTAGAGTGTTATTGTTTCTTGCTCTTCATAACAGAAATAAATAACTCTGAAAATTGTCTAGAGAAATAAAATAAAAAACTAATGAGGAAAATGAAAAGATAAAAATAGGAAATATGTCACTTTTTATTTTATGTTTTGATATTAGGTTTAGGTCCAAGTGTTGGGATATATAAAATAAATGTTAAAACAGCTATAGAAAAAATAAAGCCAATAATCATGGAGATTTGATTGTTGCAATAATAGAGAATCTAAAACAACATAAATAAATTTCCTAAAATGTAGTAAAACATAAGTCACTTTAACATCTTAAAAAATAAGCTTAATTAAAAAAAATATATATTTCTGTACAAAGGATTGGTCAAATGATAATGCATGACTAAATTAATTTTTCCCTCCAGAAGCAAATGATAAGTACTGGGGAGAAGATGTTGAGCAAAATGGCTGAGGCAAGATGCAGAGGCTGTGTGAGGAAAGTGAGAAACCACCTACCAGTAACTGGGGGACTAAGAACAGGCAAACCTGAATGAGTAGATTGGCCTGATTCATTCCCTAAATATTTCTTACCTTCCATTTTTGACTTTTCTAGAACTCATTTAATAAACCCCTTCCCTCAGTATTACAACTATATCTGTTAAAAGTACATCCTTAATTTTTATATTCAATCCACATTCAAACTAAACAAAAACTATATCTTTGGATCATGCAGTTCATTAGTATATCATATAACCTTAGTGGGTATGTTGGCTTTTGATTTGCTGGCTTAATAGTATATACACTAAGGACCATTATATTAGTTTGCTATAAGACTAAAGTGTGGAAATTTATCTGAAGAGTGAAATGATAATATTTGGATATTCAGTTTGTCATTTACAAATCTTCTTAAATTTTTTATTTAAACCAACTGTGTTTTACAATAATAAGTTAGGATCTCAAACAAGATTTTAAAACCTTGATGGCTGATAAAAGTTAATAGTAATTATATTTTTGACACAAAACTATTCCAGAGGCAGGTTGCATTAGTTTTCTCACTTAAATTTTACCATAATTTTATTTAACAAGTAAAAGAAATGGAATTTCAGGGAGGTCATGTAACCAACCAAAATAACATAGAAAAAAGATAACTTAGAATTTAAATCAAGGATGGATGGTTTCACCATAAAAATTAGGCTCTTATCTATTAAAGTTAGATACTATATTCATCATCACTAACCAATTTTCTACTATCCTGGGAAATCAACAGAAATAGATTATGGATAACAAAATTCTATCAAAGCAGTTTTTAATTTATCCTTATAACCACCAAAGTAGTATCTTCTCATTGTATAGGTAATTTAGAAAAAATATATTAAATAACTGTAAGTACTTCCTCTGCATTACAACTTATAAAACAGTAAATAACTAACTCAATAGGAACCTAGTCTTCTGACATCTATTTAGTGTTATTACCACAGCACTAATTTAAAATTGGATTTTCCTTAGGCATGGCTTATCTGGATTTTTTTAAAAGATTATTTTTCAAAAATATCATTTTCTTCTGTGCATTATTTCCTGCTTCTTCAGAAAGCGTTCAATAGATGGGAACACTGGCCTCAATTCATTCACTTGACAGATAATAACCAATTACTTTTTATGTGCAAAGTACTTCATATAACTTTTACCATGTAGTCATAACTGTAAACCCATGAAGCAAGTAGTGTTTTATCCATTCATATTGCTGAGAGCACTGAGGCTCAGAAACGTTGTGCAAAATATCCACTACCCTTAGTTAAAAGTTATTGAGTAGATATTTAAACCATTTCTCTTGAGTTTTAAAGCATAAACACTTATATCAGACTATGTTCCAGAAAGGATTGCAAGTAGGAAGACAAACCAGTAGATTGTTGAGGCAGTTCAGGTGAAAGGAGATGGTATTCTGAAGTAGGACATTCATCATAAGTAATGAAGGGACCAAATAATACTTAGGACATAAAGGCACAAAAATTTGCAAAACAGATGTGAGGATTTAGAGACAGAAAACAGTAAAAGGTTTATTAGATGTGAAACTGAGTGGATGGTAGTGCTGACAATATATAAAGTATGAAACAAAAACAAAAGCCTATAGGGAAAACTTGGATTTCATAGTTTAAATTTGGGATTCCAGAGTCAGTGAGATGTTTCCATAATCATGGAGGTCATCTAGGAGGGAGATATAAATTTAAGAATTATTAACACATAGTTATTAGATTTTGGCATAGACTTAGTTGAGATCACCTAGAGAGATGGTAGAATGAAAACTCATTTGACTTTGGATGGCATTCTATAAAATAAAAATATAGATGGTGAGCCAAAATGTAGTACATGCAGCAAAGAAGAGTTAGTTACAAAAAAATTTACAATATGTTATAAGCAAGGGAAGTAGAGGGTCTCAGAAAGAAAGAGTGAGCAAAGGTGTCAAATGAAGCAGAAAATTAAGACCTAAAAATATCCTTGGTATTTGACATTCACTTCTTTGGTAGATATACACTGAAGATCTACTGTGTGCTATGCACTACCAACACAGAGGTGAAAAAAAAATAGACACGCCCTTTTTCATCATGGAGATTCCAGTCTAGTGGGGAAGAAAATCATAAAAGAAAAATTATTACCCTAAATCATGATGAGTACTTATTAGAAAAAGAAGAGTGAGAACAGAGAATAAGGAGTTCCCTAATTTATATTTGAAAGTTAAGACAGGCTTCTCCAAGTAAGTGACATTTAAATTGAGATCTGAAATATGGCAGCCTAAAAGTGACCCTAGGGATTATATTTTCAAGGAACCTTGGGGTAATATTCAGATTTCAGTGGGTTGAAAAATTAATTTTACATGAGAATTCCATTCAATTTAAAGAACAGTGAAAAGAGAAGAAAAGTGAAACTTGGTAAAGGTGATCTGGTATGTTAAGGATTCTTGGAGGAAGAATTTCTAGACAAGGGGACTATTTTCAACTAAAGCTATCAAAGCATATGTTGGAAGAACCCCATGGAGGTGAATGCAGCTAGAGCATAGATAGTGAGGAGGGAAGTAGAGAGAGATAAGGTCAAAGAGGCAGTGATTCAAGGATGAGTGGGAAATAAGTCAGTGCTTTATAAATCATTATAAGGACCTTAGATTTTAATTTGAGGAAATGAGAAGTCTTTGCAGGTTTTGAGCAAAGTGGAATAATCTGATTTACAGTGAGGAAGAGCATCTTGGCTGCTATTTTGGGGATAGGCTGTAGAGGGAAAGGGTAGAAGGGAGAAGACCTTTTAGGAAGCTAGGTAAAAGATGGTTAATAACTTGTACTAGAACAATAGTAGAGGAGATGGTGAGAAGTGATCATAGTCTTCATACATTTTGAAGACAGGTTCAACAAAATTTTCTGATATAGAGGATTTGAGAAAGAGAAGAATTAAAAATAATTCCAAGATTTTAGACCTGAGCAATTACAAGAATGTAGTCGCCATTAAGTGAAACGAGGGATGAAGAATTAGAATTCAGGTTTAAACATGTTAGCCTTAAGATATCTATTAAACATGATCTTTTATATATGAGACTTGAGCTTGAAAAAGAGATTTAGGCTAGAGATATAAATTTGGATGTGGTAAACAAAGAGATGCCACTTAAATGGATGGAGCAGGATGAGATCTTCTAGGGAGAATGTTTGGCTAGAAAAGAGAAGAAAACCTGGGGTGGAACCTAGGGTATCCCCAACACCTAAGAGACCACTGACAGTTAACTGAAACCAAGCAACTATTGAGGTGAGGGAAATAATAAAAATGACAATAGAAAGCCAAAAGAAAGTATATCTAGGAGGAGGAGATAACACTTTGTCAAATGCTGCTTGTAAGTCTAGTAGGATGAGGACCAAAAGTTGAGCTTTAGATTCTGCTGCACAGAAGTCACTGATGATCTTGATGGGAGAAGTTTCAGTGGGGTGATGGGGACAAAATCTTTCCTGGAGTGAATTTAAGAGAGAATGGTACAAAAGGAACTGGAGACAGCAAATTTAGAAAAATGTCAGAGTTATGAGATAGTAATCATCGGGGAGGTGGAGTCAATAATATTTTTATGTGTTTTTAAACATGAGAGAAAAAGCAGCATTTTGTCTGTTGATATCAATGATCTAAGAGAAATAATAATTGAAAAAATGCCATGTGAAAGAATTATTGGATGAATGTCTCTGAGAAAGCCAGAGGAAGGAATCCAGTGAACAAGCAGAGAATCTCATTTTAAAAGGACTATGTATACTTCATTTGGTTTACATAGTGGACATAGTTTAAATGCTGGGAAGGTGACATAAAGTATGAGGAATAAAATACTTGACGCTGATAGAAGAAAGTGAGTTCAGTAAGTACATAGACCAGGGCTTGACAAACTACATCCTGTGTGTCAAACCAGCCCACCACCTAGTTTTATAAATAAAATATTATTGGAACAAAACCAAGTCTGTTCATTTACATATTGTCTTTTGCTGCTTTCACATAATAAGGGAAGACTTGCGTAGTTGTGGTAGAGACTGTATAGACTTTAATGCCTAAATACTTACTATCTGGCTCTTTGACCCCTGGTATAGACTATTCTTTCCAGAAGATTACTTTGCTGTGAGAAAAGAAATTTGATACTAAGTAGGTATGATACAAGGTCCAGGGAATTTTTTTTTCTTTTGTTAATTGTTTTTAAAGGACAAGGTATCAAGTTTATGGGTCAAAAAAAGGAGGAAGTGAAAGGAATAAATTGAAACAATACAGAGAGAATTAATGACAAAAAGGAAAGAAAAAAACACTCTAGAGGAGTCCACAGACACCAGGTTTTTAAAGGAGAAATATCAGCAGCAGATAGACTTGTTAAAACAATAAAGGGAAGGAAACCCATGCATGCCTCAGTGAAGGTGTAGGTTTTCCCTCATGTCTTGTAAGGTCATTTCCATCATAAATATCTGGCAGATTTTTTCCATTGATTTCTTTATTGTTTTAAAGCTGAGTATTTATTAATGTGGTTCATTAGGGTAAAAAATATATTTGTTTTACCTTGTTGTGTGCATATTTGAAATGATCCTCATCTTCCAGCCTCATTTTTTGAGGAAACTAATTCAATACATAATATCTGTCAGCTTTAAATAACTTCTTTATAGGCTCAAAATAGAACTGATTAGAAATTTGAATAGAAAAATTGCTCATTTGTTAAAAGAAATTGTCCAGAAGACAGAAAAAAATGAACAAATTTCCAAAAAAGCATATTTATTTCCAAATAGAAAAACACAGAATTTTTTTGATGCAGCCAGATTGAATGACACTGCTTCCCTCCTGAGAAGCAATACCTGTTCTTTCATCTCCAGTGGAAACCTCTGACACTGGATTACCCCTCTTGGACCTCTGTCAACCTGCTGATAGATTTTTGACCCTTCGGCCATTCAACATCTCCAACTCTCATGTTCATTGAAAACAGATATCTGGCTTCCCATTGTCTTTTTGGACTCTCCTCTGACCTGCTTTCTATGTAGTGTCAGTGCTCTGACATTACTTATCACACTCTAATGTGTTGCTTCTTTCACCTTTGACCCTGACTGACATGACCTGTGTACATATACTGGCAGATCACAAAGGTCAGAGAACACCTGATTTTAAAATGATAATAATATATTTGCAGTACTTTAAGCAGAGTGGAAAATGCTGAACTGAAGGTTTGCTGCTGTTACAGTAAGAAGGGTTTGGAGTATTTAATAACATTAGAATAACAAGTTATGAGGGAGAAAGAAAGACAGAGGTTTGTGCAAACAAGAAATTGTAGAATCGTATTTGTCACCTTCTTTTCCTTTTTACTAATTATTTTCTTATGTTAGGCTATCTCTTCTTAGCTGGTCTCCTTTGTGTGCCACTCTGTTCTGATCCATGTTCTTATACTCTTCACCTGCTTCATTGTCATAGTACTTCTAGGATAGAAGACTCTTTAGTTTGATTTACTCTCTCTCATTCAACCATTATAGTGAACTCCAACTAAGGTCCCTAAATTGTGCCAGTTGGACTTTTCTTCACCAAAAGCTATATCCAAAAGATATCCAAAATTCCTATGAATATTATTTGAAAATTCTACTTTATCTAAATTGTAGGTTTTATATTCAAGTTTGAATTCTATCACTGACCATCTTAGAAAAGGTTCACTGCCTAATTATTTTGTTATCTTCTTTAAGATTTTTTTAAAGAAATATATAGAGTTATTTCAGAAGTTTACAGTAATTCTGATATAATGACATTTTTCATAGGTGCATTTTGTCTGATTCATAATGGGTTTGAATTTGTGGTTCTTATTATGACTCCTTTTAATTATTAGCCTACTTTTTAATCAGAATACTGCATGTTAAATACAGATTTATGATTTGTCTTGAAAACATGTCCAATCATCATCATAGGGCTCACATTCCTCCTCAGAAACACTAAGGTAAAGCAAGAGTGACTGCCCACTTTAGATTCTTGTGTCCTATAGAGTGCCCAGCAATGTGTATTTTTTAATCCACTCATCCAAAATTTCATTTACATTATCTCCCTGGTTCCTACACAACTTCTTTGGCTTAGCAAACATACAGTACTCTGAGTATTAAAACTTATGAAGAAAATGTTTCTGAAATAATCTCATGCCTTATTCAATGGTTAATGATAATTATATCTGAAGATTTGTGGCAAATATTTTATACATTAGAACACAGGGAAATAAGAGTAAATCATCCACTACTCATTTAATTTTCTTTCATAAACTGTTTGGAAGTAAAAATATAAGACAGAGAAATTCATAGTCATAAGTGTACATGTTGATGAATTACTACAAAGTGAGCACAACCATGAACCATCACCTAGATCTGGAAATCAAGCATTATCAATATCCTATAAGCTGCTTTTTGCCACTTTCCCAGCCACTAACTTCTTGTTTGCCTCTTTGAACTTTATATAAATTCAATCTTTTGTGCCTGGCTCCTTTCTCTCAATATCATGTTTGTGAGATTCATTATGGCATTGTGTTGTAGCTGCATTTCATTCATTTTCATGTGTATACTATCCCATTGTATAAATATACCAGAAGTTATTTTAATTATGCTATTGTTTGATATTTGGATATTTCTTATTTTTTTGGACATTACCAGTATCTCTGCTGTGAACATTCTTGAACAAGTATTGTGGTGAACATATCTGCACGTACTTATTGGGTATATACCAATAAGTATATTGGTGGATTTTCTGGGACATATGCTAGGCCTAGCGCCAACTTTAGTATCCACTGCGCCAAATTCTCTAAATCGACGTTGTCAACTGACACTCCCAAAATAATTGTATGAAAGTTCTAATTGTTCCACATCATTAATAAAATGTAGTGTGATCAATCCTTTAAATATTTAACAATTTTGTCATCTGTGTAGTGATGTGTTTTATAAGCACTAATATTTTTTTCGATAAGATGACATTTATTTATTTATTTATTTATTTTTAACATCTTTATTAGAATATATTGCTTTACAATGGTGTGATAGTTTCTGCTGTATAACAAAGTGAATCAGCCATACACATACATATATCCCCATATCTCCTCCCTCTTGTGTCTCCCTCCCACCCTCCCTACCCCGCCCCTCTAGGTGGTCACAAAGCACTGAGCTGATCTCCCTGTGCTGTACAGCTGCTTCCCACTAGCTATCTGTTTTACATTTGGTAGTGTATATATGTCCATGCCACTCTCATTTCATCCCAGCTTACCCTTTCCCCTCCCCATGTCCTCAAGTCCATTCTCTACATCTGCATCTTTATTCCTGTCCTGCCCCTAGGTTCTTCAGGACCATTTTTTTTTTTTTTTAGATTACATATATATGTGTTAGCATATGGTATTTATTTTTCTTTCTGACTTACTTTACTCTGTATGACAGACTCTACATCCATCCACCTGACTACAAATAACTCAATTTCATTTCTTTTTATGGCTGAGTAATATTCCATTGTATATATGTACCACATCTTCTTTATCTATTCATCTGTCAATGGACACTTAGGTTGCTTTCACACACACAAAAATAAACTCAAAATGTATTAAATATCTAAATGTAAGGCTAGACACTATAAAACTCTTAGAGGAAAACAAAGGAAGGACACTCTTTGACATAAATCACAGCAAGATCCTTTTTGACCCACCTCCTAGAGAAATGGAAATAAAAACAAAAATAAACAAATGGAACCTAATGAGACGTAAAAGCTTTTGCACAGCAAAGGAAAAAATAAACAAGACGAAAAGACACCCCTCAGAATGGGAGAAAATATTTGCAAATGAAGCAACTGACAAAGGATTAATCTTCAAAATTTACAAGCACTAATCTTTTTACTGGAATTATCTACACATTTTTGACTTTCCTCAAGTTTAAGAGTTCTGGTCATATGGGTTAATTCATTCTTGTAGTTCATAGATTAGAGACCATTTCTGAGTTATTTTTAAGAATATGCTAAAACATTTCTAAGAAAATGTAGAGGCTATTAGAAGTAAGAGTTAGAATTGATATTTCTAAAATATTCCCCACTTAAAAAGAAAAAAATAAGAAAAATAGCTGAAGTATTCTTGTGTTCAGTCTCAAAGCCTGAGTACTAAATGCCCAGTAAGGAAAAAACTGGTCAAAACTGGGGAATGGCTGTCAAAGAACTGAGAGTCCCAGTAATTCAGGCAAGTCATAATGAAAGACCAGAGAATCCACCTAAGGTAAGAAGAAGTGGTCAGGAAAAACAAACAAACAAACAAACATATGTAAGTAAGCAAGTGTTTATTTGAGGAAACTAAGCAAAGATGGAAACGACTAAGAAAAGAATGTTAACAAACAAAAGGCCTAGAACCTAAGACAGAATTTTGGTATCCAAGGGTCAGAGTAACCATAAAAATGACCTTTAAAACTTTGACCCTGAACTACCACTGAACCTGGTTAACCTCTAGGTGTGAAGGTGCAAATGTTGGCCAGTGTATTCATCTTATTTGAGTTGAGGGTGCTAGGGAAGGACTCTGACAACAGGTGTACTCAGGCACTAATCAAAATACAGGCATGAATAGCAATGTTGTGGATACATACCACTTTAGAAATAAGCGATGACTTAATCATCAAGGGTAGAACTTCATTTCTTCTGCAAATTTATAGAATTCTAATTTCCAGCTGGCTCATTATTGTCCTCCTTCAAGTTAATGAGTCAGTTTGAAGGTTTAAATTTGCAGAAAGCCAAAACCTTAGCAAAGTTCCATTTTAACTATATTGAGTTGCCCTTGAAAGTTTTCTAATAACATAGAAATAGTGTCTCATTCATGGGAATTATAGCAGTGAATGATTTTTAATAGGCAATAACAAAGTAAACAGTGGCAGGTAGGAAAAGGCTTTATTCTACTTTCACTAACATGTCCACTGGGGTAAATGTGAAATTCTTTTATAGCAAGATTCCTGCTTCAGATAATAGAACTAAACTGAATGTTTATGTTTCAAAAGGTTTTTACAGCATCTCGCAAGTCAGTTCTTAAAAGCCCTCTTCAAAAACTCCAGGAGAATTTTAAAGTTTAGAAGGTTTAAATCTATCTATCTATCTATCTATCTATCTATCTATCTATCTATCTATATATGTATATATACATTTTAAAATCCTTTGGATATTACCTCTGCATAAAGAATATGATGACACCTAAGTATTTTAATTGTCTAAATTTTTTTAAAAAAACCTAATGTCTACAGAAAATCATGCCATTCATGGCAAATAGTCACATTTATACACCAGTTTATAATGCTAAATGACAACTGTATAGATTAAAAATATAATTTAAAAAGTATTTGGGAATTTTGCAGTTATTTATCCCTATTTTTTTATTTCAAGTAATAAGAGCACATATATGCATTTATGTATACACACAGTAAGTATACGTGTGTGTGTATATATTTGTATTTCTCACAATATTTTCAAAAAAGATAAAAATTCTTGGTTACTTTAGATATTAAAAAGCAATGTTTTATATTTTTCTTGTGTATAGATAGGTTTTAATTTAAGCTGTGACAGAACCCCAAGATAGATGTTTACTTCTCTCCAATGTAAAAGTTGAGATAAATAGTCCAGAGCTGGTGTTTGCCCTGCAGTGTCAGGGACTCATGTTCTTTCAATGTCATTTTGCCTTTGTGTGCAGCCTCCATCCCCATGTGATTCAAAATGGCTTTCCCAGTTCCAGTTACTAAAATTACTATTGATGTTGACAAGAAGATAAAATAGAAGGAAGGCACATGCTTGCTAAGAGAGTTCTTAAAGTTAGCACTCACAGTTTCTACTACCATTCTTCCTGTCACAATGTAAACTTATGATTGTGTCCTTAAGAAGAGGCTGAAAATACAGTCTTTGTTCTGAGTGGCCATAGGTACAGGTAAGTGTGCTGTTAATATGAAAGAGGGTCATTGAGGAACATTTTGCAGTCTTTATTCACTACCTGCTGTCAACAGTGGTGATGTTGACAGATGTATCTATATATATTTTAGTATGATATTATACTAGGAGCATGTGAAAAATATATATATTATATATCACCCAAAGTAGAAAATAAGCATTGTTCTGTTGTTGAAGGTATTGAATTAGAAGACTGATGCTTCAATTGATTATATTAGAAATGTATTTGTATGAATGCACTTGGGGCAAAAGTAACACTAAGAAAAATTTTTTAAAGCACCATTAATCCTTTAAAGCCAACGTTAAAAGGGAAAAAAATTAGTGACATTTAAATGACACTCCAGAGTCTAACACTGTTTCACTGTCACTTTCAATGTTGACATAGCTTCAGATGAAGATATAACTTTTAAGAGTCATTGGGTATTATAATGAGAAAAAGACAATTAAGTAAAGCTCTGTGAAATCCTCTAAATACTCATTTAAGAATATAAGGAGAGGGCTTCCCTGGTGGCGCAGTGGTTGAGAGTCTGCCTGCTAATGCAGGGGACACGGGTTCGAGCCCTGGTTTGGGAAGATCCCACATGCCACGGAGCGACTAGGCCCGTGAGCCACAACTGCTGAGCCTGCGTGTCTGGAGCCTGTGCTCCGCAACGGGAGAGGCCGCGATAGTGAGAGGCCCACGCACCGCGATGAAGAGTGGCCCCCGCTTGCCGCAACTAGAGAAAGCCCTCGCACAGAAACGAAGACCCAACACAGCAAAAATAAATAAATTAATTAATAAACTCTTACCCCCAACATCTTCTTTAAAAAAAAAAAAAAAAAAAAAAAAAAAAAAAGAATATAAGGAGAGAAGAGACCATTATTGTTTTCTCAATAAAAATTGAGATTAAAGCCAAAAATATTTTTTCACAAAAATTTGATCCAGAAGTTACACTCACATGAATGTAAGCACAAAGATAGAGTCACCACCATACCCCTATAGCACTTTATAGTACCAAAACATCTACAGTAACTTAAATGATCAATAACAGTCAACTGATTGAATAAATTATAGTTCATCTGAAAATAGAATATTAACCATTAAAATGAAGTTGTTAATGTATATCCATTGGTATAGAAATATATTTAGGCTCTAATACTGTGTGAATGAAAAAAATACAAAACATTATATGTAATATCCAGATTTGCAATACATGTGTATAATATAATATGGATTCACATGCATTAACATGTCTAGAAAAAATAAATCAAATGTTGACAGCAGTTAGCTCTATGTAGTGGAATTTTGATAATCAAAATTTTGTATTTTTTTCAGATTATGAGACTGACATGCTGCCTGCTGTGTTAAAAAGATAGTAATATTTTCTGTTTTTCAACACATATCATGTATTATCTGAAAATCATTACAAAAAGCACAAGATATAATCAGTAGGATAACTGTAATGAAGTAGAAAATATTTGAGATATTTACTTAGGTGAAAGGCAGATTATATACTAATATGCATATGTGAACCCTCTTTAGTAAAAATAATGTAATAAACATTATGATAAATCAGTAGTATGTACAGAAAATGTTATCTGTGGCCAGTTTTGTGATTGACTCATAGGTGATTTTTATAATAAAATTAATACTATATATATATATTTGTTTGTTTGTTTGTTTGGTATGCGGGCCTCTCACTGTTGTGGCCTCTCCCGTTGCAGAGCACAGGATCCAGACACACAGGCTCAGCGGCCATGGCTTACGGGCCCAGCCGCTCCGCGGCATGTGGGATCTTCCCGGACAGGGGCACGAACCCCTGTCCCCTGCATCGGCAGGTGGACTCTCAACCACTGCACCCCCAGGGAAGCCCAATACTATATATTTTTAGATGTAGCCATATTATTAAGCATTATTTTATCATTGTCAAGATGTATGATTTTTACAGAGTTTTGGCTAGAATAAAAAAAATAAGTCCATTGCATGTTCCTTCTAGTTCTTACCATCTGTTCCTATACTTGACCATGAGAGCCTAAGAGAAGGTTGTTCCTGCCACAAAAGTATCTAACTGCTGACAGGAAAATCCTAGGTAATTGGCCTTCAGTAGTTTTGACTATACTAATAGAGGTAACACCTAGAAATACTTCTATTCAAAAAGTTCTGATGGAATTACATCAATTATTGTGAATCAACTGAGCCTGAAAAGCATGTCTGGTGGCAGGAGCCAGCATGATGCTACTTCAGCACTGGAGGCTGTGCAGGCTCATCAGCCCCTCCAGAGGGCCCATATTATCTCCCCCTTACCCCACACATGCCATTGCTAAGATGGGTCAAAACCTTCTCTTTACAGTAGTATGGTTTAGCCAGGAGCCTAGGTACAGATTCCACTAGCCACTAGAAGTTGGTTTCTGTCTATTGACTTGTTAACTATAAAATCATTTATATTTGAAAATTTTATTTTGAAGTGATACTGCATTAGTGTTTGTCAAGAGCTGGTTGTGGTGCCCTAACTAAAAAGTGAAAGGGAAAATTTTGGTTCATCCGGTCAAAACATGGGAAGTGCCTAGGCAGAACTTGTTTCAGGGACCTGTGGATTCACATCTAAAATGACCAATCTCTGTTTCTCTGTCAATCTATCTCCCTTTTACTCCAATTTTTCCCTCCCTACTTCCCCCTATTTCTGGTTGGTGCTATTTAGTTTTCTCCAACTGTTAGTAAAATTTCACCACATCCATAGGATCCTTTCAAAACCTTTCTCTCAGCTTTGATGTGTACCATATAAAATGTCTGGGGAGAATGTACTTTACATATCCACAGCCTCACACATCCCACATGTGAATTTTATCTTCCAAACACCTCCTGAACATGTCAATCTCTGTGTACTTCTAGCATGTCCACTTAGGCCAGCTGCTGTCATTCCCTTACCTGGATTTCTGCAGTAGTTTCTAAATGTTCAACCTCCTGCATGCCCCTCCCCCCATCACACAGTGCTAAATAATTCTCCAGACTTGAAGTAACTTCCCAAGATTCCCCCCCAGGACACATAACCATTCTCCAGAGTGAAGTTAGAGAAATATTTTCAAATTGAAAGTCTAATCATGTCCCATTCACATAGTCTCATATTAAAATGCATCCATGGTCTCCCAGAATCCTGACCTTGGCCTGAACTGCCCTTTGGTAAATTGCTACCCCTTCCCACTCCAATTTCTTCTTTCAGAATGCATCCCTTATCTTCCCAGTGACTTTTCTTTTTCTGTTCTTCTTAAGTGGACACGCTTGCTAAAGGATCTTCTCCCTCTGCATAGACTTTTCCTTATTATTTGAAAAATTGATTCTAATTTTCTTAGATCTTAGATAAATGTATTTGTTTCCTGTTGCTACTTAACATTGCCACAAACATAGTGGTTTAAAACAACATAGATATATTACCTTACAATTCTGCAGGGCAGAGATCCATATGAATCTCATGGGGTTAATATTAAGATGTTCCTGCTGGAGGCTTGGGAAGGATCCATTTTGTTGGCTTTTCTGGTTTCTAGACATAGCCCGGCTTCCTGGGTTCATGGCCCCCTCTGCATCTTCAAAGCCTACAGTGTAGCATCCTCAAATCTCTCTCTCTGACTCTGACACTCTTCATCTGTCATCCCATTGTCTCCTATGAATTTGATTCTTCTGCCACATTTTTTGACAACTTTTGCAGTTATATTGGGCATACCCAGATTATACAGGATAATCTCCCCATCTCAAAATTCTTAATTTAATGACATCTGCAAAGTCCTTTTTGCCATATAAGGTACCATATTGATAACTGCTGGAGATTAGGAAATGGTCATCTTTGGGAGAGCATTATTCTGTCTACTTCACTAACATCATTTCTTTCTATGGAAAGTGTCTCAGAACTCATTTTTTTTTATGAAAACACCCTAATATGTTCTATCAATCTTCATTTACTTGTATCCTTCCCAAACCTAGACTCTTGGTGAACAAATGAATTTGTCCAGTTAATGTTCCCTTAATATTTGACCTTATCAGCTTAGACACAGAGATGTAGCACTATGATTGGCTCATCTTAAGTCACATGTCCACGTATGTAGTTAGGTGCATTGAATCTGTTACCAGAAGAAGGATGAGGAGGTGGTTGGCATTCACAAACATAAGCTATTATATTGCCATTTTCTATCCTGTCTTCTAATTTTCCAGCATTAACACAACTCTCTTAGATTCAAATAAGGCCAACAGTGCTGAAAAAGTGAAACTGAAAGTTGACTTACCAATAAGTATGGACTAGAAATTTCAGGAGTTATTCTAGCTTTAGGAAAATTCTTAGAAGTTCTTCTGGGGGGGGTAATAAATATAGGAATACTAGTTGGTAGTTTTTAGACACAATTTGATCAAATATTCAAAACTGTACTGTTTCTGGGGACTGAACTTGGGAGTGTCAGTGTTGGGTACAGCCAGGTAGAATATGGAATTACAGGCAGAATGACAGATAGGTCCTAAATTCCTAGGATAAAAGGGTGTATTTTAAATCAGAGCTTCAGTGTCCCAATAATTATTGATAAAACTAAGGCAAGACCACACTCTTAAGAGAATACTAAGGAAATAGACAGGTCAGTCGATAAAGTCCCTAATTAAAGGCTGTGGCATTTCAGGAATGCTATAAATCAGAAACATACGCACACACACACAATTTTCATCAGTTCCTAAATAAATTAGTTTTTAAAAATCTATTGAAAGTGAGGTCGAAAAAGATACCCTGGTGGGTCCGTTTGCAAGGCAGAATTCTGCTGTGTGTGAGAAAAACAACAAATACTTAATACAGGTCTTCTATACTCAGAGCCAGAGGCAAATTCACCATGAAGCTAAATAAGTTTAAATATCAGATCAGAGCTCCTCACTTTTTGGATGCCTTCCAGGCACCTTGCAGGGACCTTAGCAAAGTGTCCATATGGTCATACTTTTGTATAAAATAGGCAAAATCAAGATTGTTTTTTATTGCAGTTGGTTAAAACAACACTCCAACTTAATCTTTATTATTATTATTTCTTATTTACCCTTGTGCTAGTTACATTAGAACTGCTGAGAATATTTTGGGGGAACCAGTTAACAGGAAGTTGAGTTGGGATTTCAATTCATTTGTTTTTCCTGGATATATTTGTATGGCTTATAATTGCCTTTGTCAACATTTACATCACTACCAGATGTCTGATGTAGGAATGACTTCCGGGAATACTCCTGACCAATTTTACTGATACTCCCACGTTATTACATGAAGGTTCATGGCCAGAAGTTGTATGACAATAAAAACACGTCCCTTGACAATCAGCACTGGCATGTAGGTAGTACTGGTATGTAGGTAGAGAAATAAAAACAAACTTTGTATAGTATAGAGACAGAAACTACTCTTTTTTATTGAAGTATAGTTTATTTACAATAATGTGTTAGTTTCAGGTATACAGCAAAGTAATTTAGTCCTATTTCTTTTTTTCAGATCACTTTCCAAGATATTACAAGATATTGAATATAGTTCCCTGTGCTATACAGTAAATCCTTGTTGCTTATCTATTTCATGTATAGTAGTTTTTATCTGTTAATCCCAACCTCCTAATTTATCCTTCCCCCCACTCCCTTTCCCCTTTAGTAACCATAAGTTTGTTTTCTATGTGTGTAAGTCTCTTTCTGCTTTGTATACAGATAAATTTGCATTACTTTTCAGATTCCACATATAAGTTAGATCATATAATATTTGTCTTTCTCTGTCTGACTTACTTCACTCAGTGATATAATCTCTAGGTCCATCCATGTTGCTGTAGATGACAATATTTTCATTATTTTTTATGGCTGAGTGGTATTCCAATTGTGTGTGTGTGTGTGTGTGTGTGTATTCCACATCTTCTTAAACCAATCATCTTTTGACAGGCACTTGGGTTGTTTACATGTCTTGGCTATTGTAAATAGTATTGCTATGAATATCATGGTGCATGTATCTTTTCAAATTACAGTTTTCATCTTTTCTGGATATATGCCCGAGAGTGGGATTGCTGGATCATATGGTAGCTCTATTTTTAGGTTTTTTTTTTTTTTTTTTTTAAGGAATCTCCATACTGTTTTGCATAGCGGCTGCACCAGCTTACATTCCTACCAACAAGTAGGAGGGCTCCCTTTTCTCCACACCCTCTATAGCATTTATTGTTTGTAGACTTTTGGATGATAGCCATTCTGATCCTTGTGAGGTGATACCTCATTGTGGTTTTGATTTGTGTTTCTCTGATAATTAATGATGTTGAACATCTTTTCATGTGCCTGTTGGCCTTCTGTATGTCTTCTTTATAGAAGTTTCTATTTAGGTCTTCTGCCTATTTTTTGATTGGGTTGTTTGTTTTTTTGTTATTGAGTTGTATGAGCGGTTTCTGTATTGTGGATATTAACCCCTTGTCAATCACATTGTTTGCAAATATTTTCTCCTATCCCCTAGATTGTCTTTTTGTTTTGTTGTTGCTTTATTTTGCTGTGCAAAAGCTTTTAAGTTTGATAGGTTCCATTCGCTTAATTTTGCTTTTGATTCTTTTGCATTGGGAGACTGATATAAGAAAATATTGTTATAATTTATGTCTGAGAATGTTATGTATGTTCTCTCTAGGAGTTATATAATGTCATGTCTAATATTTAGGTCTTTAAATAATTTTGAGTTTATTTTTGTACATGGTATGAGGGAGTATTCTGATTTCATTGATTTATATGTAGCTGTTCAGCATTCCCAACACCACTTGCTAAAGAGACTGTCTGTCTTTTCGTCATTGTATATTCTTCCCTCTTTGCTGTAGATTAATTGACCATAAGTGTGTGGTTTTATTTCTGGCCTCTCTATTCTGTTTCATTGATCTATATATCAGTTTTTTTGTGCCAATACCATGCTATTTTGTTTACTGTCACTTTATAGTATTATCTAAAGTCTGGAAGTGCTATGCCTCCAGGCTTTGTTCTTTTTCCTCAGAATTGCTTTGCTCACATGCCCGCAAAAGTAACACTACTTCCAGGGCCTCCCTGGTGGCGCAGTGGTTGAGAGTCCGCCTGCCGATGCAGGGGACACGGGTTCGTGCCCTGGTCTGGGAGGATCCCATATGCCGCGGAGCGGCTGGGCCCGTGAGCCGTGGCCGCTGAGCCTGCGCATCCGGAGCCTGTGCTCCGCAACGGGAGAGGCCACAACAGTGAGAGGCCCGCATACCGCAAAAAAAAAAAAAAAAAAAAAAAAAAAAGTAACACTACTTCTAGCTGTGTGGTGTTGGAGAAAACCCATTTCTCAAAATACACATTATTTACCTCATTATTCTGCCTCAAACCTATTTAACCTAAATGGTTATGTCACTTAATTTAGACCAAAAAACAAATAAATTCCAAATGGAATTGAAGTAAAATCTGTGACACTTCAAACACAAATGACTCATTTTTGAGAATAAGTGTTAACCATTTTTATCTTTAGAAGAACTGTCCCACACAAGATGTAAGTTTATCCTGAAGGTGGTGATGGTGTCACTCCTGATTATACGGACAATAGATGAGCTACCACATTATTAGTTTAACTCAGGGCCAATCAGAGCTTGGGGCCAGTTGAATCATTCAACACATACTGCACATCCAATAATAATCTCAAATTTAGACTTATCAAGTTATATATAAATGAGTTTTACATATGTAGTCACAGACTATTGGATATAAATAGGATGTTTCTCATACAACTTTAAATTTATATACCATTACTAGATTTACCACCTAAAGCCACAATGAATTAATTTTATTTAAAAATTAAATTCAATAATTATCTAGTTAAGGGAAAATTGTAGTGCATTTTGTAGTGCATTTTGTAGCATGAAACGTATTTCTAACTGCATACATTCATAAAGACATTAGAGAAACCTTAGTTTAAGATAATAATGCTCATTTCTACATAGAAAAGGACATTAGGGAAGACTAAGACACTCTCAAGCAGAACTGGCCCAGTAACAGAAAATAGAAAGAAAAATTGAGAGACTGAGAGAGAGAGAGAAAAAGAGAGAGGGAGAACCCTTCCATTTACAGATATAATTCGTGGGAAAGCATAAATGGAGAAGAAAATACAGCATAAACACAACACCTTAAGAGTGTCCTGGACAAAGGAGAATTTGAGCTCAGACTTGGATTTATGTTGTAAAGATTAAGTGTGAAATCCCAGGCATATATAGAGCCAAAATGGTCAGAAAGATTTTAGACTGCATTGATGTAATTATAATAATAATTTTAGAGAATTTGTGAAAAAAACAAGTGGAATAAGTAAGTTCAGGTGTTAAAAGACATGCTAAGGAGTTAAAATGTCTACTCTTAAAAGTTTAGAATTTAACAAATGGTTGCTTTCACCAAATCTTATATTGATATTTTATAAGTTCTAAGTTTAATTAGGGAAGAAACTGTTTTATAGTTATATTTTAAAGGTATGAATTTATAGGGTATGAGTTTTCTTAATTGTTTTCTCATCCTGTGTTTGTTTGTGCAAAAAGTTTTCTAAGTTACATGGCCTGTATTTAGAAATGTTCTTAGTATCTTCCTGTGTCTGGTTGCATAGCTTCCTATGAATTAGTAGAAGGAGGGTCTAGACAGAGAGGTTAGGGTGGAAACTACAGATGAGGTATATATTTAAGTAAGGGACCTTGTATTTTCTTATCTGAAGTTCAGCATAATCTAGATTATATGAGAATAATGCATTTTTATTGAATGTTTAATTTTATTTTATGTCGTGCTGTGTCCATAAATATGTCAATGGTGGTTACAGTTTGGGTGTTCTTTTATACCTACGTATGAAGAGGTCAGACTCTCTGAAAGCATGACATCAATTTTTGTTCATATTCAAATTACTTGGATCCACTCCAAGAATATAGATTCAGACTTTCTGGGGGCGCAACTCTGAAATCTACATTATTTTTTTCACACTGAAAGCTGCAATCCATTAGAATGAGGTCTTAATGCTAGACGTAAATTGTCATTATCCAGCAGTGGCTGAAATTATCCAAGTCGCACTATTACAATCCAAAATATAAGGTTAAAAACAAATTTCCAAATTGAAATTTAAAACAGTTTCCATCCATGAGGACATCATTTATATAGAGCACTATTTGAAAGATTGTTTTAGTAAAAAATTTTAGTGTGTTAAACAGTGATAAGAGAACAATCACACAAAAAAATCTAAAATTGGTGTATGACCCAATCAGATAATATAATTGTATTAAGTAGAATTTGAACAAATTTTTCAAATTGATTTTTTTTTAAATTAACCATCTTTTTCAAATGAGAAGCTGTTGGCCAAATTATTTTTATAAAAATGAAAGTAATATTATAAACTAAGAGACAAAAGGTGAAACTTATGGGGTAAAGAGAAATAGAGGCTAAGAAGTTTCAAAATCTAAAAACAAACAAAAAAGGAAGTTCCAAAATATGACAGTGAGAACTGACAATGGGTGCATTTTATGAATCTGTACAAGCAAACATGAAATACAGATTGTAATCCCCAGACTCCTAGGACAATTTGGTAAAACTTTACTTTTTTGCATTTATTTATTATGGTAAAAAAATAACATAAAATTTACCTTCTTAACCATTTTTAAATGCGCAGTTCAGTATTATTAGTATATTCACATTGTTGTGAAACGTCTCCAGAACTTTTTCATCACACAGAACCGAAACTCTATATCTATTAAACAACCCCCATTTCCATCCCTAACCTCGGCTGCTGGCAATCATCATTCACTCTCTGTTTCTGTGAATTTGACTACTTTAGTACTTCATGTAAGTGAAATTATACAGTATTTGTCTTTTTGTGACTGGTTTATTCCACTTAGCACAAAATGTGTTTTACGCATACAGTAGAATATTATTCAACCTTGAAAAGGAAGGAAATCCTGTCATATGCTGTCATAGTAAGTCTTTACTTTTATATTAAAATGTCAATTTCTTGACTTCATACTTGTAAATTTGCTATTTTGTACTGGCTTAAATGGTCATCTCAGTAAATACATTTTAAAAGAAAAAAACATACGAAAACCTTATCTGAAATTCAGTATCCCTAATAACCTGTATAAGTCATCCACACTGTTTGTCATATACCGCCACATATAGAACAAAGTACAGGTAGGTAGGTAGGTAGGTAGATAGATAGATAAGCAGGCAGGCTGACTCATCACTGGATCACTGGTTTGAACATATTATAGAAGGTAAAGATGATACCCTGCATTGCTTTTCAGTCACCTTCAGAAGTTAGCCGTGTTCTTGAGACATTAAATACAAATGCAGTGGATCAAATATCATTCCAACAACCTAACTTCATTACATTTGCTTGTATAGAACAGGAGGATATTGAACCTAGAAGTAGACAAAGCACCACCAATGATGATATATGTTTTAGTGGAAATGCAATTTATGCACTTGAGCACAGCCCCACTTGGTCAAAGTCATTTTGGGAAATGAACTTTAGGGTATACTACTTCAAAACTACTGTGTTTAGTTGATAGTCCATAAATTCTCTATTGGAGATTTATGGTCTACAGTGGATTCTGCTTAATTGGCATATCTCAGTGGAAATTGAAATATGCCAATTAGACAATGATTGTCTTATTTAAATACATAATTGCTCATATGAACTATCAGATACATTTGAAATTAGAAAGGATTTTTGAAATGCAAAACACTGACCAAACTGTATATGTACATAATTAAGACAAATTAGAAATGCAGATGTTGGGCATGATAAAAAACATTATCATCAAGGCATAGTCCCATTTTTTTCCAGCAGTTTAATGAGTATTATAATCCATCTGGTCAACACAAACCCAAAATATACGTAATAACCCGAGTCAAAAACTGAATTTAAATCTGTATTGATATTCTATGCTAATATTTTAGAAATTCAACAAAATATGCAGAATTTCTGCTTTTTAATACTTAAATGTTCTTTTTTTTTTTTTTTTTTTTTTTTGCGGTACGCGGGACTCTCACTGTTGTGGCCTCTCCTGCTGCAGAGCACAGGCTCCGGACGCGCAGGCTCAGAGGCCATGGCTCACGGGCCCAGCCGCTCCGCAGAATGTGGGATCTTCCCGGACCGGGGCAGGAACCCATGTCCCCTGCATCGGCAGGTGGACTCTCAACCACTGTGCAACCAGGGAAGCCCTAAAAGTTCTTAATTAAAGCATTGATTTAGGGCTAATTAATTTCTTATTCCAGGGACAAATAATCTTTTTAAATTTCAAAAGAATTTTTACATTTAGAGTGTAAGTCAATAGGATGCCCCTCTCATATAGGAATCTGTGTACTAAGATAATTAATATGGGCAACTGTATTTCATGAAAAAAAATTCCTATTTGCTAAAATGAATCTTTACAACCTGGAGAGCATAAAGAAATTAATGAAGGGTGATATATTGAGAGTTTTCCCTACTTGTTAGTAAGACATTAATAATGATTTACTAAGAATTTTGCCCTTAATTCACTCCACAACTTAAAAATTTTTGTGGATATATATATAGATATATATATATATAGATATGTATATATCTATATATATATACTCTATGAGTATACATACATATATATGTATACTCATAGAGTACTTTTAGTTATGCTAAGTGAAAGGACAAAGTCTCATTTTTTCTGCTAGTATTAGTCAAATATTTAAAATAGTGAAAAAGTGATTTTCATTACTGTGTGGTACTAAAACTCTGTATAATCAATCACTATCCTCCAACAGTCTCATTTTTTCAATCTTATTTTATATTTTATAAACACTTCAGTGAGTTTCACAGATTATTTCTTCAGAATAGATCTTAAATGTAAAGTTATTGATCACACAATATGAAAAGTTTGAGTTTTGATACAAATTTACTTACAGATTTTTTACTCAATTTATAATCCATAAAAAGTGAATAAATATTCCTGTTTTCCTAATCCCTGATAATTGCTATAGGCAAATTTCCAAAATGGCCCAGAACAACCCTGCTCCCTGGTGTTCAACTCTTGTATAACATGTACACTCTGGTGCCCAGGGAGCCTGTGGCTATGCTGGGATTGTGGCTCCATTGACTAGGTTATATTATAAGGCAAATGGTAATAGGATAGTCATTCCTGTGATCACATTCCATCAGGCAAGACTCTGTTGTAGCTGACTGGAGATGAAGAAGTCAGAGAGAAGGGATCCTGCTGGCCCAGGAAAAAACAAATAGTCATTTTGTAAACTGCCCATGGGGGTGGGAGCCACATGGCAAAGAACTTAGGGCAAACTTTGAGAGATAAAAGTGGCCCCCAACTGATAGCTAGCATGAAAACAGGTATTTCAGGCCTACATCTGCAGGAAACTAAATTCTGCCAAGAACCACATGAATTTGAAAGGCGGCCCTGTCCCACCCCCGACCCTGGGCTCCAGAAAAGAACAGAGGCCAAGCAACTCCTTGATTTCAGCTTTATGAGATCCCAAGCAGAGAACCCAGCTAATCAGTGCCTGGCGTCTTTCCATCTAGCCCAATTGCTCATGTACTTTCATTCAGGTCAGTTTTAACTGCAGAAATTCGTTGCATAAAAATATCACTGTTTTTGACCACAGTGCACTCCGTTTGTACACTTTAGTGACTATTCTTCAATCTCATCCAAACAGTACATTAACCCCTCCAGCTATATCTTGTCAGCCTTCTCCTGCCTTTACTTTTCTCCTTATTTAACTCAGACTCAAAGTTTAATCATTTAATAACACCTATAAAGGCTGTTTTCATTTTCCATTGCTGTATAATAAATTACCACAAACTTAGGAGCTTAAAATGAAACACATTTATTATCTCACCATGTCCAGGAGCCCAGGCACAGTTTATATGGCTCCTTTGCTCAGGCTGTTATGAGGCTGCAGTCGGTTTTCTGACTTCATCTGAAGCCCAGTCTCCTCTCCCCAGATCCTGAAATTATTGGCAGAATTCATTTTCTTGCATCTATAGAATTCATAGTATCTTGCTTCTTCAAGGCCAACAGGAAAATATCTTTGAATTCAGGGAAGGCCTAAGTCCTCTTTTATAGAGATAAACAGACTGAGCAAGTAGGACTTGCTTAAGTCCTACCCAGGTTAATCTACATTTAACTCAGTGTCAAACCAATTAAGGCCTTAATTATAACTGCAGAAACCCTCAATCTTTGCCACATAGTGGCATCCTAATAACAGCTGTACCAGCAGTGGGAATCTTGGGAGCTGTCTTAAAATGTTGCTTACCACAAAATTGGTAGGCAATAATATATACATATTCCTTGACCCTCTGTCCTTTCCATTTTACCTCCCTAACAAAAGAACAATCCTAAGTGAACCCAAGGTCTTCCTTCTTCACTTAAAAGCTGGGTCACAGGAACTTGGCTACATCACATTACAAATATTCAACCCAGATATCTCTTTTGGGTCATATATACAATCGCCTTTTTATAGTTCTTCCTAAACGTCTTAGTGACACTTTATATTCAACATGTATATACCTAATTCGTGTTCACTCCCTTAACACCTGATCCAACTCTAGTCCCCCCTCACATAAAGAGCATTGTAAAACACCCCAGTGCTCAAGCCAGAAATCGGGTAGTCAATCCCAAAATATCATAGTCCCTCAGTCCCACGTCCTCTCAACCATCAAGATCTAGTAATATTACCTCATTAGTATATGATAAGACTATCCATTCTCTCCAGAAACTGCTACTTTGGGCTGTTGTATGAGCAGGAGATAAAATTTTGATGTGTTAAGCATAAACATTTGGAACTGTTAATACACTAGTTAATATACCATGAACAATGCAGATGTAGGTTCCTTAAGTAGGGTGTTGCAATAATAAAAATAAATATATATAAATAAATATATAAAATAAATAAATATATATAATAAATAAATAAAAGTAAGTTATATAACATTGGCTTAACAGACAAGTTGTACTTGGACAAAGAAACTAATATAGGAAGTTTGAATTTGGGGAGAATATTATGCTATGGTAATCTTTAGTAAAAATCAAAACCCCCAAATAAACCAAATTGGTTGCCTATAATTACTTAAAATTAATTATAGATGAGGCTGCAAAAGAGAATCATAGATGTGTGTGTTTGGTCATCCCTGGCTATATTTAATAAGGTACTAGAAGAAAGTGATGAGCTCATGAAAAGACTAGATGTTCTGAAAAGAGAAATGCAAGAAAAGAATAATAGAATTTAAAGATGGAGGCTTGCATACTTGTTAAAGCTTCTGCCTCTTGATTCCAAGTAATCTGAAATAGGATTGAAAAACTTTTAAGTATGATACAAAGGTCTATTAAGATCGACTTTGCTAGCAAAGACCAAATTAAGCTTGTAGTTTTTCCACCCAAGCAATGCTATTAAATAGTGTGTGTGGCGGTGGGGGGGGGGGAATTGAGGCTAAAAAAATAAGTTAGTCATTACTGAGAATTATATGTATCTAATGAGTTTGGTGTAATAATTTGTATGTTACTGAGTGGAGGCAGATGGATCAGAAGCACTCATATATAGATTCTCTGACCTTGAGGAGGTGGAGCATAGCTCTTTACTCCTTAAGTATGGGATGCCCATAGTCACTTACTTCTGAAGAGTATGAAGGGGGATGGGGGGACAGTAAAGTTAAGGTGGAGAAACCTAACACTTCTTCAGCCATGTAATTAAGGTCAACAACAGTGATAAGTCATGTTGATTGTATGTACCCTTGATACATTGTGATGAAAGTGGCATTTAACGTTTGTGGTCTTTCTCCCTAAAACTCAAAACCACAGTTTAATCATGAGGAAAACATCAGAAAATCCCTATTAACAAGTCTACAACAATATACCAGACTGGAACTTAAAACTCAAGACCCTTAAAAGCAAGGAAAGTCTGAGAAACTGTCGCAGCTTAGAGAAGAGTTCACAGCTAAGAGAGACTACTTGAGCTCTTTCCTTGCTCTATACATACATAAAATAAGACTTCTTTCCCCCTTTCACAATACTGATGCCTATAAATGATTCTGTAGTTTTGATGAACATGTGGGGAAAAGACTACCATGTTTTTCCATTATGAAGAAACTATCTCTAACTTTGGTGATCTGGTAGATTTTTTTTCTTTCTTTTTTCTTTTTCTTTTTTTGATATCTGCTGTGTCCTTAATTCAGGGGAATCCAGTTTTTCTAAAGAATGGAGTCTCTTAAAAACATACACGTGTTGAAATACTTTTTTTAATGAGTTTTCTTTAGAAATGGAGACCCACTGAGATGTATAGGGGGACTCACACCCATGCCCTGACTAAACTGTGTTGCCCAAGAAGTATACCTAGTATATCTCTGGAATCCAGGCCTGCCAAATTATATGAGTCAATAATTTCCCATCGTTGTATAGGCTAGAATGAATTATGTTTTCAGTCATTTTCCACTGAAAGAGACCTAACTGATAGACTAATAACAAATATTGCATCTTTAATGACAGCATTTTCTGGGTGTTTAAATAAGTGTTTATTAAGGTGATTCAAAATAATAGGTATAGTTTATACCTGAGATTTAAATCCATAAGGTCATTTGCAACCATAAAACGTGTTGTTATTTTCCGCTGAGAATACTATATTAGAATGCAGAATCTAAAACAAGCTCTTTGGAAAGAATGATTATTTTCAAAATGGCAGCTTTCCCCCATTAATCTAAGCTGTTGAATGTCAGGATGAAGCAAGAAGAAAAGTGCTACAGATTGTACATTTGAAGCTGTATCATTTTAAGGGGTTTTAGAGCAATACAAATATCTGAAATTTCTTTGTGCTTTTCCACTGGTAAATCATAAGTATTTCACTTTTTTTTTTAAATTACCTTCAGATCTCTAAGTTATTTTAAATTTAACAAAAATGTATGGAAATATTTTCGTCACATCTGCAGAGGTAAGTATGCTAAAATAGATGAGGCATTGCTTAATTATTCCTTTATGTCTTAAATTAGATTAAGTTCTCAAATGAAGTGGGTAGGTGGGAGGATTAGTGTCTTTGTTTTAGCTCCAGAAGTACAAGCTAATTTGCTGCAATTCAACTGAGTATGAGATAGAAGGAGAAATTCTGTTTTTAAATAAGTTGTGAGGTCAAAATATTCTAATAATGAGATACATAGAGTTAAAGTTTACCAAAATTATTAAATCATGAATTTATTTAAGACAGTCAGGAATTAATATAGTGAGCATTGTATTATAGTATTCTCTTTAACTCAGCAAATTTCTAAATTAATCTTCATATAAGGCATAGCTTATTCTTTGACTGTCACAATATAGTTTAGCAATTAAGATGTTAGTATAAGTTAACTTTTTAACTATATTTTAATACAGTCAGACCATCTGATTAGTAATAGATGCTTTCATTTCCTGATCTATTTGTTCACTGTAAAAACTTCGGAATCATCTTTGATCCTTCTGTCTTTTTCAATCCCCATGTTCAATCCTCAACTCCCATTGACTCTATTCAAAACTTATCTAGAATACACTTACTTATATTCACATCTACTATCATCACCCTGCCACAATCCACCATCATGCAGACTCCAGCATGGTGTCTCTGCTTTCATTTTTGCCATTCATAAACCATCCATAATTTGACAGCCAAAGTAATCCTTTTAACATATAAGCAAAGTCATGATTTTTCCACTCAACCTCAGTGGCTTCCCACCTTACAATCAAAGCCAAAGTTCCTACAGTTGTGTAAAATGTCCTATGTGATGACCAACACCCTTGTTATCTCTTGGCCTTCAACTCACCCTTTATAATTCCTCTCCTGCCATTCAATCTTATAGCTGCTTCTGAAATATGCCGGTGATTTTACAGCTCAGAAATGTTCCATTTTACCTTTATATTTTTCCCTAACATATATACACACAGTTTACTCCCTGACCACATTCAAGTCATTGTGTTTATGTCATCTTATCCACAGATGAATATTCTATTTGAAACTTAACCCTCTCCCAGCTATCATCCCATTCCTTTCTGACTTATTTGTTCTCCATGGTACTTACCATATAAAATACTGTCTTACTTTTTTGTTTATTAACTTCTTCTCCTGCTAGAACGTCTTCTTCAAGATGGCTGTATTTCTTGTGTATTTTGTTTACTGTATCCCAGCATGTAGAACCTGCCATGTAATATATGCTTATTTGGTATTTTTTAATGTGTTGGTAAACATAAGTCTAACTAATGTAATGATTTTTTCAACTATAAGACTAAAACCAATTTAATATGTAATAAATTGTCCTTAGACTGTACCTTTCATATATTGCCTACGGTTTCTAATTAAACCCATATAAATAATGCAAACTAGAGTTCAGGGGATCTTCCTATTAATTGTGCTTTTAAAAGCCAGTAAAAGAAGGTAATACAATTAAAAAAAAAAGTCAGAGCTAAGTAATTATTCCAGTCAATTAATTGGTATATATCAAATGCATGAATTATCTACTAATGAAATTCTCTTCATTATGCTCATCATTAGAATTTTCTGTAATCCTAAAGGACACTAACCCAATATCCTCTTTTCTCTACATACTTTTACACAATCTCCCCATGTCATGCATAGAAGGTCACCAAGTTAATTGGCTGTTGAGTACTTAAAGTAGCTAATTCCAGTTTATAAGTTATCTGATTTTTAATTTTAAAGTTCTTTGGTCAAGGTTACAAAATTAGCATAACCTCAAATCAAGAACATGTTTCTGGGCAGGGCAATGCTTCCCTAGTCAGTAGCTCAATGAAACTATTGATGTTGATGTAATTGCATGAAAATACATTTGGATTTATTCAAATAGGAAAGTGTGATATATGCTTTTCCTTATAATTTTTATGTTAGTCTTGGAACATTTTTCAAGGTGTTGTGACTGGGGAGTGAGAAAGCAAAGGGTAGTGATAAGTAAATATAAGTTTGAAGTCTTTCAGCACTTACTTTACATTAGTAAATAAGCATATTTGGTTAGTCATTTTGGCTTGTTAAGAAATGGTCCTTTCCGTTTTTACATTCTAAATACAGTTTGTTCAGAATATATTTACTTGTTTAATTCTCATGCAAATGTGTGAAATGTAATTTGTTTTATCCTCATCGTACAGATTAGGACTCCAAAATTCCGAGTATCTTATTTTTGTTAGGGATCAGGAATCAAATAATTCTGACCTTGGTACCTGTACTCTTTCTTCTACACAGGTTACAAACTCATACTGATAATCAGGTAACAGTAAATCAGTGAATCATACAAGGTATATCAAAATAGGAAGATGAAGAAGTTGGCAATTCAGGAGTGCAGGCTAAATCCATAAGGACAGCCAAAGCTTAAATTCAGTTCATTGTTGCCTTGCTGCACACTCAGAGTCGCAGGGTCTTCTGTTTTAAGACAGATTGTAGGTTTTTAAATAGACTGCATTCATTTTTTAAATGCTGTATCATATTTCTGACTAGGTGAAGTTGGATTAAGAACTGCAGGGTTTAAGTGTTGTACTATACGATATTCTTCTCACTAAGTTAAATGTGTAGTGGACAATGTTCTTCTTTAATGCTGTCAGTTCCCAAAGAACCATTATCATCATAACTCATTAAATTCTGTCCTCTTGAGCTCCTCCAGATGAATGGTTTCCAAACTGAGTCCTACTCAACTCTAGGCTCCACAGGAGCAGCTAAAGAATCACTGTAGGTAGTGAGAGAAATGCTGAGTATTCAAGTTGGTGACTCCCTGATCCTACTACAGACAGTGTAGCTTTTCATTTATTTGTTTTGGGAAATAATGACTTAAAGTATTCTGCAGATAAAAGTTTGGAAAGTTAATGTTCAAAGCTGTGCTTCACGGCATCTTAATTCCAACTGAAATAAAAATTATTAAAGGCATTGGTGACTTTCGTTTACTAATTTAAAAATTGTCATCATGGGGCTTCCCTGGTGGCACAGTGGTTAAGAATCCGCCTGCCAATGCAGGGGACACGGGTTCAAGCCCTGGTCTGGGAGGATCCCACAGGCTGCGAAGCAACTAAGCCTGCACGCGCCAAAGTTACTGAAGCCAACGCACCTAGAGCCCTTGCTCCGCAACAAGAGAAGCCACCGCAATGAGAAGCCTGTGCACCACAACGAAGAGTAGCCCCCACTCGCCGCAACTAGAGAAAGCCCATGCAGCATCAAAGACACAACACAGCCAAAACTAAATAAATAAATAAAGTTATATAAAAAAAGTTGTCATCATGTGATTCCAAGGATTTTTTTTTTTTTTTTTTTTTTTTTTTTTTTGCGGTTCACGGGCCTCTCACGGTTGTGGCCTCTCCCGTTGCGGAGCACAGGCTCCGGACGTGCAGGCTCAGCGGCCATGGCTCACGGGCCTAGCCGCTCCGCGGCACGTGGGATCCTCCCGGACCACGGCACGAACCCGTGTCCCCTGCATCGGCAGGTGGACTCTCAACCACTGCGCCACCAGGGAAGCCATTTTAGTATATTCTTGCTGATGCTGCACATCTGTATTGTACACCCCTCTTTGTTAAAGAGGAAACTTCACCCTTATCTGAGCTTTATGAAACCTACACTCTTACCCTTTACATTTAGTCCACATCTGTTCTGAGTTAGCTTCAGTTCTGCAGGGGAGAGACAAATTTAGATAACTTGATGCAAATCCATTATTGTGTCCTACCTGACAAGAGGAAAGTCAGAACAACTCTTATCGACTGGACTTGGAAATATGGTAAATGCCATGGAAATTCAGTTTCGGATGATAGGTGTCTACTTTTGGTAGCCAGTGATCAGAGTTGAGGTTTAATTTGGACTTTCATTTTTTATCTCTAGATACAGTCTTTCTCTATTCTCTAAAAAAAAAAAAAAAAAAAAAAAAAAAAAAAATTACCCTTTAAATACTTGGCCTTTTCCAGCTGCTATAACCTATTTATGGACTGTGCTGGCTGTTATGTTGTGGAAAAACCTGAGAAGACAATATTTCTAGAATGCTGTTTGACTGGGCTGCCAGCAAGTTTAAAAGCACTGGTCCGAAAACAACAGTCCTCTTCAGGGGAGACTATAGCAGATTACCTGGCACCCTTTCCCCCATTGCTTTATTTTTTTCCCCATAACATATTCTAATCTCTGATACTTTGTATGATATATATATGTAAATTTCACTGCTTCTTCCAACACCACCACACTTGAATAAAATTCCATGGGGCAGGATATTGTTGATTTTATTCAATGCAATCTCCTCAGTACCTAGAACAGTCCTGCTATAGAGTAGGCACTGAGAAAATTTTTACAGAATGGATTAATGAATTCCTAGAACTTATTCAGGTATTCTATAGAGCTCTGGTTATATTGATGTAGTGAAGACTGGCATTGAACTTGACCTGCAACATCAACTCTTCTCATGATCTCCAGCTGGCTGGGCTGCCCTGTGGATTTTGGACTTGAGAGCCCCTTTCTCTCTGTCCTTCTCCACAAACATAGACACACACACTCTCTCTCTCTCTCTCTCTCTCACACACACACACACACACACACACTGTTAGTGCTTTTCTGGAAACCCTGGCTAATAGATCTCTGGATATTAAGATACTCTAACTGATTTTATTAACTTACAACACAGTGAGTTCTTGCTCCTGCTCCGTATGTTGTTGTACTAGTGGAGTTTCAATTATGGGAATTCAACTGAAACATCATCGAAGTCATTATTGAGAACCCCAAACCTTCCAATAGTGAAGAAAATAATTGGATTCTATTATGAAACCAGCCTCACCCCATCCCCAGAAAAATAAAAACAATAACAACAACATAGACCAGTCACTCTGGGGTATACACTGGATTCTCATTGAGATAAAGGTGGGCAATATTTATCTCAGTGATAGTTCCATGAAAAATTTGTAATTAAACCATCACCTCCATTACCTGCATGTGTGAACCCAGCAAGAGGTGCTCACATTCTAGTGACAAAACAACAAATATCAGTCAAAAAACTTCACCCTTGTGAAACCATAAACCAAGAATGACTCAATCTCTGGTGCTTTTCTTCAGCCTCAGCCACAGCATTTCAGGAATTCATGACCCAGTATAGCCTTGATTCTATGTGTTATAATCTTACCACACCCACCCCTGACCCCTTCCGAAACACGATGACCAACAATCTTCATAGCATGACTCTAGCAGATATAAGAACCACTGACCCTATGACTACTTAAGCATGCTGTTCACAGCAGAAGTCAGTTATATAGTGGGACCAGCACCCATTAATCAGTGACTGATTTAATATGTGGTGACTTTATGAGAGTCCATTACCTCATTTCTTTAACATCTGAACCTTCAAACTGGAAACAACATAAGCAAAGGAGAAATCTTGGACTTATGAAGTGAATACATATTTTTGTGTGTGCATTTTGTACAAATTCTCTCTTCAGTAGGGATCACAAAAGGAAGACCCTCGAGCCAGATGTCTTTTCATTCAAGCAGAATGTCAATAAAAAGAATATCAAGAGCTCATCACTCTTGAAAATTTGTATTTTTTAAGCCATAGCTGAAGATATCTATATTGTGTAGCGAAAATAAAACAATAAGTACATGTACAAGCCTCTGGATTAAGATGCAGAATGGGCCTGTTCATGGCCCATCATGTACATGTCTGTCACTGACTTACTTATAAGAGCTCTACATCTTTCATGACCCCATCTCTGAGATCAACATAATTTATTAAAAATGTTAAATGTGCTTCACTAAGTCTTTTTATGGTTCTGTATATAGAATAATATATCCACATCCTTCCTTAAGCATGTCCCAGACATAGTTTAAAAAATTACCATTCACTGACAGTATACTGAGTGTCCTATGACATCACAATGACATTTATAATCAATCTAATCCCACTCACAATTTCTGTTAGGACATGGTCTCTTTAATAATATCCCTATCATCTCTTTGGTTTGCCTCAGCAAATTTATCTCATTTTATCAAAGAAGTTTTCTGTCTCATAAAATGATTTAAACACCAACAGTCATCATAGGTTTTCTTAGGATATTGAAAAATATTGTTCAAAACTGTCCCTCTCTGTAGCTGCCTGTCCATTAGCCATCACTCATAGTCCAGTTGCTGCATAGAAATATCAAGTAGACCTTGGGAAAATGTCTACACTATTACCACTTTATTAGAATGAAATTGAAAACTACCAACCTCACATCTTCTCTGGCCATGACTACATTTTCCTATAGCAATTCACTGCATATACTTCTACTCTTAAAACACCACTCCAAAATAAATGTACCTTCCATCCTGCCACTTTTCTATAACAAGATTGCAACAAAACATCAATGTTCAATCAGTACCCAGGTGATACTGAGTGAGAGTAGGACACACAGGAAGAGCAATAGGACACCAGACAATATGTCAAGAGAGTTACCTATTATATGCTGATAGAAATTGAATTTTCAAAGATAAAATGTGATATCCAAATCCTGCCTGGCCTTCCATCTGACACATTCATACCACCTGCTTCTGATGAAAATTGAAAGGTTGTGTGCTAGGGCTGGTCAGATATTATCAAGTCAATCAAATCCACCACCTCCTATCTTCAGTTGCCTTGAAAATACAAACTCTTCTTAGCTTCCTTGATTCTATGCTACTCCTAACTCCCCTAGATCCTGTGCTGCCTTCCATTTTCATCTGTTAAAGCTAATATGGACATAGTAATTAACCCTGGAAGTTTGACCATAAAAAACCTACTGAGATTGAAGTATTTTTCAAGGATGCCCCACTCCTATCCTTGTTCCAGCTTGTTTGCCATCATCTATTTTTTTAAGCTAACTTTCAAATACTTGGCTGTATGACTCTGATGTTAACCTCACCTTTAGCAGTTTGGAATTGTTTACATTAGATCTCAATTGGCATCTGAATTTTAATTTGGCCTAATTGATTCTGACTTTGCTTATGGATCTATTCTAAGTTTAAAACAGTGGGATATGTCCCTGTTTTTCTGAACTTTATTTGGGGTAAAAAGAGAGGCAATATTGTAAATGATTGAGCTTTTCATGGACTATAGCAAGAATAAATATGATTCTTACACTTAGGCCTTGGGAAGATCACCTTAGAAGTGGTACTGTCACTTTAGCCATGTGTATGAGTTATAGACAAAGGATTCTATTTGTGGTGTCTCTAGGAATATGATATTTATTTTCCATATTCAGAATTGTTTTTATTAAGTTTTATATCTTACCTTCAGACCTGCCTGTCTTTTTCAGCAATTTACAAAAGTGCTTGAGGGGCAATGAGAATGTGGGAAACATGCTAGCAATGTCAGTTTTCCATGATTGCCTGGGGAGTTTTTAGAAGAGGGCTTGATGAAGATTCTGATATTGAAAGTAATCTATTAGTCCTCTAAGGCAGATGAAGAAAGGAGGATTAGAGCACTGTATTCAGTCAACTTGTGCTCTCATCTGTATTGACTAGACTTGTTGCTGAAGAGGTCGAATTAACTAGAATGTAATATCTGTACATCAGTTTATATGTTTTGCAGACACAAGCATTTATATTTGTGCCCAACAAACATTAGTGATAATTATATATCTCTCTATATAATTATCTACGTAGATAATTTTATATATATGTAACCTATATGATCAAAATATAAGGACATTATCAGTCTCTGTTTATTTCTATCTCTATGTATTTTTCCTAGGAATTCCTGAAGCAAATGACCATATATGCAAATTCATAAAGATCAGATGAAAATTAATTTGCTAATTACTCAAGCCTCTCAGGGTGTGAAAACAGCCTTATCTTCTTTTTCTGCTAAGTTTTAGAGCTGATTAAATTGAATAGTTCTCCAAGGTGGCTTTACCTAATAATTAATGCAATGATTTTTAAAGTATTTACCTCCAGGTTAATGCCTGCTCTATAAGCTTTGGGATACCTGTGTCTTATTTTGTAGATAAATGTTTAGAGCAGAAATCCAATAAGACTAATCAAACCTGAGGCATTGTTGCAGGACATTAATTTACCTGAACCTATTAATTCTTGTCTGCTTTCAAACCATATTTACTTATACAGGGGTCTGGAAACTGAGATAAAACCAGTGCAAAATGCATATAAAATGGCAAATAACATCATATAGATGGGTTTGTGTGTGTGTGTGTGTGTGTATACATATATATGTAAGTATATGTGTGTGTACAAATATTTATTAGGAATTCAAATCAAATATAATACTGATTTACCCACATATAAATGTTAAAAAATATTTTATTATGATCTCAGATATTTATAGTATTTTTTGTAATCCGTTAAATGTACATTTGCTCTAAATGTACAATGAGGATTTGAGAAATTTGTTCATTGGTAACAGTGTAAGTGCCACCTAAAAACAATGTGTGCTGCATAAGATCCAGCAATTCTCTGTAGCATCCATTTGCATACTAAATATGAAATCAGAAAGTCAGCATTTCCCAGATACATTAAGAGCAGGGATGGGCCTGCAAATGATACATATATTTTATTTACTTAACCATTAGTATACAGTCAATGTCAATTGAATCTGATTATAGTTCTTGAATTTCTTTTTGAGTATTTACGGCTCTTTGTTAGCATTGGTATTTTATATTTTTTATTCTTAGAGGTTTCCCTAAAACAAAGAACAATTTTTTAAATAGAACGTAAAATGTATTCTACATTACAATTGCCATCATCGGGTGATTTTGTAAATATAAAATATATTATAAATTTTTGTAATATTATTTCTATGTATTAAAAATTTGATTTTAATCATCATAGGAATTGTTTACTTATTACCCAGCAATTATCCCAACTATGCTAAAAGAAAGGCTACAATAATATGAAAAGAAAGGAAAGAGAATTGTCCAGAAGGTAATACAATGCTGAAATAAATTAGCACTTTTTCATTATCCTTAATTTTTCTTACTTTATTGCCAAAAATTTTACATCGGCTTTCAAAAAAGTTATAAAAGAACTCTGGAGACATTTTTTGTAGTAGTATTTAATTTTTTTTAGGCTTCATTAAACACATATGAGAATTCAGATTTTTATTTTCTTCCATAATAGCAAAGAGAAGAAAATTGACAGAGGAAGATTTATCACAGTTATTAGACAAATTATAAGATGACTGCAAAGGGACAGAGAGCTGTACCCTAACCTCTAATGATGACAGTGAAACTGATCATATAAGCACAATCTCAGAGTGTGACTCTTCATATGATATTATCTTAATTGAATTTTTATACTCAAGAATTAGTAATTAAACAATGCACTTCTAAGAAAAAAAACTTAGTAAGTTATGCAAGAGGAAGACCTTCATAGCATTTACAGAATGAATGTGGATGGTTCTATTGTGCCAAAAACATGTGACAAAATTAACTTTTATGATAACCAAAATCTACTTAATACTGTTCAGAAGAGGACAAATGCTGAAGCTGGGTATGTTTACAAAAGTGATTGGAAATAAATACACAATGTATAAGTGAAAGAAATAATTGGATAGATAATTAAAATTGGTTTTATAAATATGAAATGAAATAAAATATTTTTGGAATTATAGAGCAAAGAAGCTGGCCATTCTCTCTTCAACAAAATTATGAGCCATTAAAGTTTTAAATTACATTGCATTTTTATGCTGTAAGTGCAAGAAGAACCCAAAGTAAGGATAAGCTGGAGCATATTAGAGCTGTACTGGCTCTAATATGGAATCAGTATTTACAAGATGGCTACATTGCAGGCTTATGGATGAGAGTTGATGAGAAGTTAGTTGTATTCAAAGGATGTTGCCCATTTCAGGTATTTATACTTTCAAACCCAAGAAATTATGAAATGTAATTTATGTTTAGTACATTTAAGTTCTCATTAAAATTTCTAATAAATTTGCTTGTCATTACTGTCTTACTTCTGTAAATTATGCATAAAATGGCTTTTAAAATCTAATCTTCTTATAATATGTGTAATGAACTCTACCATACATGACTAAATAACTGTAAGTTTTAAATAACTCTGCAATTTAGGAAAAAAATGCAATTTAGGAAAAAGGACCAATAACAACAAAGTTAATATCTGGGATTTAATTTAAATTATGTTCATAGTCGCTATCACCTTATGTTGTTTAAATATTTTATGGCTTATATGAATGCATTACTTTACAGTGATAAGAGTGGATTAAAATGATAATTTGAACAACCATACAAACCAGAGTAATTCAAATAAATTTATGTTAGATGCTAGAACTAAAATTCAAAGAACTTTAATGATTAATTCATAATTAACCAGAGTACTCAGCCATCTCTATTTCATTCATTGTATTTTTACTATTCTTCCATTTTTATGTCATAATAAAATTTTTAAATAATCTTAACATTGAAAATAACTTCAGTAAAAGGAAAAAAAATACAGTTGCATGGAAAAATAATATTTTAAGAAATTGTCTTTTCAGTACTCACTGACTGACCTCATGACCTAATCAGCTCCCAAAGGTCCCACCTCCAAACATCATTACATTGGGGATTAGGTTTCAACATATGAATCTGAGGGGCTATCCCTTATGCATGTGAAGTTACAGCAAAAAGAAGACTATGATTCAAGAAGTAGGCTCTCATCAGACACCGAATCTGCTGGCCCCTTGATCTTGGACTTCCCAGCCTTCAGAATTGTAAGAAATAAGTTTCTGTTGTTTATAAGCCACCAAGTCTATAGTATTTTATTATAATAGGGCAAATAGACTAAGACAGAGTAAAATCATTTTTTTATATGGAAAAAAAATAAAAGGTATGGGAAAGGCAGAATAGGTCTCCCCAAAACTGCACATCCCAGAACCTGTGAATATGTGACTTTATATGGTAAAAAGTACTTTGCAGATATGATGAAGGTTATGGATATTGAGATATGGAGATTATCCTAGATTATCTAGGTGGATGAAGTGTAATCACAACACTGTGTTCAAAGGGAATTGTGGCTGCAGAAGAGAGACACAAAAAATGCAACATTGTTGACCTTGAAAATGGAAGAAGAGGGCCATGAGGCTAGGCTCCTCAGTAGGCTCTAGAAAATGGAAAAGACAAGGAAGTAGTTTCTCCCCTACAGCCACCAGAAAGAGACGCAGGACCTTCAACACATTGGTTTTAACCAAGTGAGTGAATTGTTTTAAGCCATTTTGTTTGTGGCAATTTGTTATGCAACAATAAAATGTGAATGCAATATGTGAAGGTGATTTTCCCCAAACATATACCTCCATGTTCTGGAGTCGAGTAAAACTGAGACTTTATTGACATGAGAGGAGACGGTGAACATCCAGGGCAAAACAATTGGAAGAAAATGATTAGGACAATATTCTCCTTCCTTAACGTAATAACACACCCAACTTTATGTCTGATTTAATGATTCCTTAAACAATACTTAGCTCTAAACTGTATTACATGTGGACCATTAATTATCTTATACAATTCTGCATGCTTTTCAGATACTTTCCCAAAAACATCTGTCCTCTTTTTTTTTTTTCTTTCTTTTTTTTTTTTTTTTTGCGGTATGCGGGCCTCTCACTGTTGTGGCCTCTCCCGTTGCGGAGCACAGGCTCCGGATGCGCAGGCCCAGCGGCCATTGTTCACGGGCCCAGCCGCTCCGGGGCATATGGGATCCTCCCAGACCGGGGCACGAACCCGTATCCCCTGCATCGGCAGGCGGACTCTCAACCACTGCGCCACCAGGGAGGCCCTGTCCTCTTTTAAATCCTTCTAAAGCATAGTCTTTCAGTGAAGTCTTTGTGAATCACATCAGGAAACAAATTAATGGCATTTTATGTTTATATCTATTTTTATAAATGTACTTTGTTTAAATAATGTAGGCATAATTCATCATTAATTAACCTTAGAACATGATATTTGCTATATTTCCTTTATATCTAGGCTATTATTCCAAATGTACAGCACTAGTTTCTTCAAGTATTTAAAGCGTGAAAAAAACCAAAACCAATGTTGAGTTTCTCTGTGGAAAAGTATATAGCCAACCCTTCAATCAGAATCAGTAATCACTTGAAGATAAATATCTGAAGAAAACTTGTTGATAACCAGATTCATGTGTAAGGGTGATTCATTATGGAAGAAGGTGAGAAAAAGAATTGTATTTGTCAATACCTTCAATTCTATGTGATAAGAAGAAAATTATTTGTTTTTCTGTTAATTGAACAAATATATTTTAAGTGCCTACAGTATTTAAAGCACAAGTGATATGCTCAGGGATGCATAATGATCTAGAGGGACCTGGTTTTGACCTGGGAGAGCTGTACTAAGAGATATTTAATTAAGTTTTATACTTGTATTAACCTCTTATAGACAGTATACATTGTATCAGGAATCTAAGATCTGAAACTTGATTTTATGGATCCAAAGCACTGTCCTTGAACAATTATTTCACTATTAAACACCAGTTCCCTCATTAGAAAACAAACAACAACGTAATTTTAACTGTACTTACCTGGCAGGAAGGAGGTAAGGTTCAGAGGTCACAGTGTTCTTCAAATATGTAGCACAAACCTGATCTAATATTCTGCACAAGTGTCTCCCTATCTTTGTGTGTTGGAAAAACTCAAACTTGCCAATTAGTGTCCCAGTTTCCTTTGAGTTACCACACATACCTTCTAAGAAGTTCTCAGTTTTTGAGAGATAGTGATGGTGGTGGAGACCATCTGGACTGAAGATGTGACTGAACCCAGTTAAGGCCTTTATATAAGCTTTTAAGATTCTAGCGGGCAGGTGCCAAGATCTAGTCATCTACATACCAGACAAGCCTGGTATGTAAGTTTCCTGGCTTCTTAACTCTGCTGCTGACCAGTCTGTAGTGATCTGCCTCGTTCTTTGGTCTTGCCTTGCCCTCCATGTACAGAGACCAGTTTCAGATTTCAGCCTGGGAAGCTGCTTTGGTTGCAAACCAACAACTGGCAAGCCAGACTGAAAAACGAAATGGATCTTGGGAAAGAGGCATTTGTAGGGGAAACTTCCAGTTAACTGTCTGCTTCTAAGTGGGCAGGGCTGGCCTGTATGTTAGATGCTTGTGGGCCACTGTGTGAGTACCAGGATGCCCAGAAAAAGCAGGCTGGTTTGATGCACTAGTTTGAAGAACTGTGCAGAGTGTGCTGTGGCAAAGAAGGGAGATGAATGCTAGGCAGCAGGCTGGCCTCTACTGTGGGTAGGTCTGGCTCTCCACCCATGCCCAACCAGAGGCTGAAGCTCAAGTTAGATAGTTACATGAAGAGCTGAGGTTAGAGAAGGACATGTGGTTGTCCACTGCTCTGTAGCTTCAGGCTTGCAGACATGGTTGGAGAGCAAGATAATGAATTGGAAACCTTAGCATGTTGTTTTGTAGAGCAACGAGTATTACAGACCTTCCTGAGTAGGTCCCCAGCAAGAGTCCTTTGGCCTGGAGTCATTCAAGCCAATAGAACAAGACCGAGTTCAGTTCAGAAGCAAAGGAAAGCTTTATTCTTCGATCAAATAATGGAGATGTGTGAGCTCCTGCTATAGATTCCACGGTCTCTTGGACAGGTGGTAGACAGGACTGCTTTACAGGGATTCCGTCAGTGGGGTTGGGGTGGAATTCTCGCGGGGCTGGTGCAGCTGTGTTGCTTAAGGCTCCAGATTGCATTGCTAGATGCAGCGTCTCTGCACATGGCCCACCACCATCTTAAATTGTGGTGTTGTGCACAGTGCTTTTGCACACACAGCCTGCCAAGCTGCAGTGTTGATGCAGCAGTTTAGTACCAGGAACTCTGGCCTGAGGCACGGGGCTCTGCATGCAGCCCTCTGTGAGCAAATGAAACTAGGCTAAGCACAAAGGAATAGTTAAAAAAGGTTAGATTTCATTTCATTACCCAAATTCTATTTTTATTTTCTGGGAATTGTTAATGGGCTTTGGCAGTGATGAACCTTCATCTGTTTTTGTTCTTGTTCTTGAGGGGCGTGGAGGGACAGTGGTCTGTCTTCTGTAACTACTTCCTCCTGAGTTTCAGCATTGTCATAGCCTGGGTGGAGGAGCAGAACTTCTCTGCAGCAGCCTTTGGATATGCTTGATTGTCACCAGGCCTCAGCCCTGACTGTTTGTATCCCTGAGCAACCATCGGGGATCTAACTCTTTGGAGACAAAGGATACCAGGCAATTGAAGATACATGGCCCAAATGTTAGCAAGAGAATAATGGTCACATGTGAATTTTTTTTTTCTAAAAATGAAGGCATCTAAGTCTTTGGCCTGTAGGCAAAAGTGTGCCCTGAGGCTCTGCTGTAGCCTGAATATCCCTGGTCATACTTTGGTGTTTTTTCACAAGAGAAGCTTCAGGCCAGAGAGAGATTCACACGAGTAGTCAAGGGGATCCATTGCCCCAGGTTGTTTCCAGAGGTTGGGGCTCAGGGACCCTCTTCACTGTGTGTGACATCCCCACAGAGTGATCCCTGCAACCTGAGGACAGAATGAGTGGTTAGGATCACCAGGTGAGGTTCGTTCCACTTATGAGTGAGCTGACCTTGCGGGCTGCCGGTTTTCCAGGTTTTTAGGTGTACCCAGTCTCCTGGCTGAAAGGGATGGAGGGCTGGTTAGTGGGTGTGGCAGCACCTGTTTACCATATTCCACGAGAGCTTTCATAGTTTCTCTACCTGGAGAGCACATTTGAGTTGTTCCATTTCGAGGGAGATAATGGCTTCTCTCTGTCTTGGGGAGTGGGTCTATCATAGATGAGTTCAGATGCATTTAAACTTAACCCCTGGGGCTAAACACACGTGGAGCAGGACAGTTGGAGTTTCCAGACGTAGCTTGGCTAAGGCCTGTTTCCAGGTCTGATTGGATCTCTCTACTTTCCCCCATTGGGGTCTCCAGGCTGAGTGCAAGGTCCATTTTATTTCCAGTGCACTAATTATCCCCTTTGTCCTTTGAGACACAAATGCTGGACCATTATCGCTTTGTAGGGATCCTGGGAGCCCAAACCTGGGGATTATTTCTTTTAGTACTATCTTAGCCACTTCAGCTGCCTACCTGAAATTGCCCAGTAATTTTGGCATGACAGTGAAATCAATCTGTCTGTATTCTCTAGGATATATTACTCTAGTCTAAACGGGACTTATCTGGGGACTTCTGGGTGGTCTGGTGTTGGAGTTGTTCATTGTGCAGATGGGGCATGTCTCAACTATCCTACTGATTATCCTTTTCATACCAGGAGTTACCATGACCTCAACTAACCAATTGTATAGGGCTTTCTTCCCATAGTGAGTTCCTTGATGAGCCTCCCTGACGTCTTGACAAGGTACAGTTTGGAGAAAGAAGTATTGCCCATGTTCATTAACTAGCCACCCATGACCTCCTACATCTCTTAGACTGGGAGTTGTCAAATTCTTCCTTTGTATAGATTGGGAAATATTTGGATGTATCTGGCCTTTGAGGTATGAGGAGTCGTCGCCAAGTTACTGGTTCTAAGGCCTCCCTTTTGGCAGTTGCATCTGCACTGTCTCCCTTTATTACTTCTGCATCCCCCTTTTGGTGACCCCTACAGTGAATCACTGCCACCTTTTTTTGGAAGGTATACTGCTTCTAAGAGCTTCAATTTGCTTAAGCCATGTTTTGCCTGTTTATTCTCCACGGTAAGTATACCTCTTTCCTTCCAAATAGCCTCATGTGCATGTAGGATGGCATACACATACCAGGAATCAGTGTAAACCTTTAAGATCTTATCTGTCCTGAGCTGTAAGGCTCAGATGAGGGCTATCAGCTCCACCTTTTGTGCAGAAGTCCCTGGGAGTAGGCTTCTGGCTTCTGTGACCAGGGTCTGGTAGGCTACTACATATCCGGGCAGACTTTTTCCTTCTCTCATAAAACTTCTCCCATCTGGGAACGATTCCTCTTCAGTGTTTAGGAGAGGCTCACTTCTAAGGTCAGTGTGACTAGATCATGTCTACAGTCTCTATACAATCATGGTCCAGGGGCCCCATTTCTGTGGGTAGCAGGGTGGTAGCATTTAGCATTTGGCAGGTTTTTATGGTAGCCATGAGTTGCCTAAAAGCATAGACTGAACTTGAATTGACCTTCCTGAGGATAGCCATTCTGTTTCCTTAGAACTTACTAAAGCCTGAACCTGGTGTAGGGTCCATATAGTGGCTGGCTGATGAGACATTAACTTTTCAGCCTCCTTTAGCAGGGTTGTAGTAGCCGCTACTGCCCGTAGGCAAGGAGGCCATCCATCCCTTAGTGGTTTGATCTAATTATTTAGATAAATAAGCACCCTCCCAAATAAGGGGTCCCAGTTTTTGACCTAATATCCCAAGGGTGATTCCCCTTCTCTCAGGAATGTAAAGCTTAAAGGGTTTAGCTAAATATGGGAGGGCCAGAGCAGGGACCTGAAGTAATTGCTTTTTCAATTCTTCACACATTGTGAATTCCATTCAAAAGGATCATCATCCTTTCCTTTTACTTTGCATGTAGAGGCCTAGCTATTAGACCAGAGCTAGGTATCCAGATGCCGCAAAACCCAGCCATCCCCAGGAAATCCCTAAGCTGTCTTCTACTTTTCAGAGGGGTGAGGCTGTAAATGGCTTCTTTCTTTTCCTAGCGTAGGCTTCTCTGACCTTCTGTGAGAATGAATCCTAGGAAGGTCACCCCAGTCTGTGATATTTGAGACTTTTTCTTGGATACTTTACATCATTTATTGGCTAGGTGGTTCAGGGTGATTACAGTATCTTGTCAGAGGCCTCCTTAGTAGGGTTGGTGATCAGAATATCATCTACATACTGGAGGGGGAGGATGTGCCTAATTCAAAGTATCTAAACCTGTAATCTAATCTGTACATGTCCTCTTAACTGTTAATTGTGTTATTGATGATTTTATCTTGCTTGAAGATTGATTCATCCTTTTTAGTTTGATAGAAATAAAGTTTATTTGTTTTTTCTGCTTAAAAAAAAAAAGATTCCCTTCTTCAGTATGTGGATCTTTCAGGTCTTTAGCTAAAATTTCTCCAAAGATAGTGGGAGAATTTTTGAACCCTTTGGGCAGGACTGTCCAACAGTATTGTTTTTGTTGTGTGTTTTGGTCCTGTCACTCAAAGGCAAAGATTTCTTGTGACTTTGAAGCTAGTGGGATACAGAAGAAGGCACCTTTTAAATATAATACTGAATTCCAGGCCCTGGTGGATGGTAGAGTGGCCAGCAGGACGTCAGGATTAGGGACTACTGGATGTACATCCTCAATGGCTTCATCAACTGCCCTGAGGTCCTGTACCATCAGGTATTCCTCATTTGGTTTCTTTATGGGGAGAATGGGAGGTGTTGCAAGCTGACTGGCATGGTCTACTAAGGCCATGGTCAATTAGGCCTCATGTAATAGGAGCAATGCCCAACAAGGCCTCCTGACAGGGAGGATACAGTTTTCTACCAGACCATGTATGTCAGGGTTTTAGATGGCCCATGATGGGACTGGTTCCTACAGGTTGTCCCACCCATCCCTGGGCCCAGACATCAGGATTTACTCTGGGGAGATCAACTTGCTCTATTCAAGGAGGTTTGTCCCCAGCCTTTAACATTATCATATTGTATCCTTTGTCTACGGGGATGCCGATCTCCAATTTATGTGATAACTTTTTCTATCAAGGGTATAGGACATTTGGGGACATAGAAAGTAATGAATGAGCATGTGTTTGTCTAATTTATATTCTAATGGCTCTGTGAATTCCTGTTCTTGGGCCTTCCCTGATACCCCCATAATTTTACAGCTCTTGTGACTTTGTCTGGTCTGGTATTCAGAACCGAGTAAATGGCACCGGTGTCGACCAAGAATTCAACAGGCTTTCCCCCTTTGTCCAATGTCAGCCAGAGTTCCTTGGGGGTCAGTTGAAGTGCCATCTTAGGAGCCCCCTGGCCCTGTCATTCTTCATCTATTTGGACTATCTGCCTTTGAGGGTGGTGGCCAGAATCTACCATTTCCTTCCCCTTTCAGGGGTGGTGAGGGCATTCTCCCTTCCAGTGACTGTCTTATTTATATATGGTGCACTGTTTGGGTCTTAGTGTCCTTGGCTTGCTATCCCTCTGTGAGGGCTGGGAGTCTCTCACCAAAGTTGACAATCTCCGTGGGTGGTGAGTCCAGATTCCCATGCTGACCTGTTGACATTGGAGGGCAACAGCCAGCAGGTGGGCTTGCCTCTGGGCTTTTTTATCCTCTGACTTTTTCTCCTCTTATATCTTGGTTATTAAACACCAAGGCAACCTCCACTAGGGGAGAGGTAGGGGTATCTTGTTCTATTTTCAGCTTCTGAAGTTTACACCTAATGTCAGGGGAACTTTGGGAAGTGAAATATGACCCCAGGATTGCATTACCTTCCAATGAATCAAGGTGTCAGTGGTAGTATAGATTAAGAGGCATTCCCTTAGGTACTCTAGGAATGGCAAAAAGTTTTCTGTTGGCTCCTGATTGGTTTCCTTTATCTTATTCCAACCGAGAGGTTTCTTTTCTGCTGCCTGAATTCCCTTTAGCATCATATTTTTATAATGGGTCAGTCTGTCTTCTACTCTCTTCTCCATTGTCTCCGTGGTGCCAGTTGGATTCATTATCTGGGACCTCTTGAGTCCCCGGTCTGAAAATAGTATGACCTGCATTGTTTCTGTTCTCTTTGCCTCCTTCCTCTTGGGCTTTTGAAAAGACTGTGACCTTTTCTTCCCCTGTTACGAGTACATTAAGGAGTCTCTGGATGTCAGCCCTCGTGGGTCATGGTTCTGAAAGATTGCCCTAATCAGATTTAGGAATCCCTCTAGATCTTCCCTCAACTCTTTACTGTGACTTTTCTAGTTATGCAGATCAGAAGTAGTAAATAGGATGTGTACCTGGATAAGCCCTCCTTCTCCATCAGGGACCTGCCTCAAAGGGAGTACTTTTCTTGGGAGGCATGTACTTGCTGGACTGTGTTCTGGAGGAGGGACTGGTATGGAGGGGATCCCTCCAGCCTGTGGCCCAAATCAGGATACATGAAGGAAAGAGGTAGGGAGGAGAGGTAGGAGGAGACTTAGGGAGGAGATCAAGAAGACCCTCTAGGGGAGGTCCAAGGACTGGTAGAAGGCTCTTAATCTCCTTTGGTATCACCTCAGTGGGGGAGAGCCCACATCCCTTTTGAAGGCCTTTGTTCTGATATAAGGCCATAAAAAACTGGACATAGGGAGTTTCATCCCATTTCTTTTGTCTCTGGCATAACAGGTCCAATTGTAAAATGGTGTAATTCAGAGACCCATTAATGGGCCAATTTTCCCCATCTCTCAGCCAGTATCAGGGCCAAGTTATATTATATAGGGAAATTAAATGTTTCAGGGTCAGGGAATGATACCTGAAAAACTTCCAGTTCTGTAGAATACACCGTAATGGGATATCTTTCAGTATGGTGGATGTTTGGTTCCCCATACCTTAGATGGTCTGTTTTGGATTTGTTTCCAACCACCAAGGGGGGTGGGTGTGGTTGGAGTGATTTGTTGGCACCCAGAGGCCACAAGGTTTGACCCAAATAAGGTTTCCAGTTTGGAAAATTTGGAACCAACACCAAGTTGTTAATGGATCCCTCAAAAGACCAAAATAGGAGGCATCCAAATGGTGTGGACTCTGATATAACTGGGAGTTCCCCTTGAATTTGTAACAGCCCATGCTCGAGATTGTCCATCCTCAGTCAGAATATCCCACAGGAGGTTAGAGGAGACTTCCTTTGGGCCAGAGCATCTTAACCATGTTAGTTCCTGACCAACTTGGTCCCTCAGGGAGTGACACAGCTGTCTGAGGCAGTGGGGGTGGGGTGGAGTCTTCTCTTTCTTGCTTTTGGGTGAAAAGGAGGAGTTTTTGGACTTCCCACTGGGTAAGAACTAAAATCATGAGGGATTCCCGTAGGGTACTCACCAGATCACTGAGGCAGCTGGTATTCTGTGCTGATACAGGGAGGAGACCCTGTGGAACCTTCGTTGATAAAGCATCGCCCGAGGTTCACCTCACAAGCAGAGGGGGGAGGAGGGGTCTCCAGTTGTGGGTGTTCCCTGTTCTTGCCAGTAGCTCTCAGGGCTTCCCAATAATGAGGTTTATGTCACTGGTCTCATATATACCTTGGGACCCTTTCACCCATGGGCATCCCCAGTGCCTTTTCCTGAGCTTGGATAGAGCATCCTCGTTCTCTTTTGTCAGGTGGTCCTTATTACCTGGGCCTTTTCTCCTCTCTTGGCTCATGGGGCTGGCCGCTTTCCTTTACCAAACCAAAAATGACTGGAGAATGCTACTGTTGACACCTGGAGGTCAGTGAGGAGAGCAAAAAGCCCTGGTGCAGCCTCCACTGCCTCGTACAGTGGTCAAGAGGACAGCATTACTGGTGAGAGAGTGAGCAAGACTGCCTTCGCTCCCTCTTGTCCACAGGTCCCCAACATCCCTGGGGGTCCAGTACCACAGGAAAGCCAGCCAGAGGCAGCAGGTAGGCACGCATGAGTTTCAGTCTCCCATCCCCAACAATGCCTCCTCAAGGGGGCACAGTCCAGATTACTCTGGGGGCTACACTGTGTGTGCACCACACCCGGGAAATCAGGTTGCTGGGCAGGGTTGCTCTGAATTTGGCTGCCACCATCCTACCCCGTCAGAGTGAACTTAAAGACCAGAGTCAGTTATCCTCACGCAAACCTCCCAAAGCCTCTAGTGTCCCGTTGGAGCCAAGGTAAGCCCAGAGCTTAGTGGATAGGTGCAGATGAAAAGGCCATGGTACATCCCATCTGGTCACCAACATTTTATTACCAACTCTTCTCAGTTGGTCTCCAACCTTTGTTTCCTTATGCCCTTCTTTTGTTTCCTTCTTCCTTGTTTGAGCCAGTAGAACCAGACTGAGTTTGGTTCAGAAGCAAAGGAAAGCTTTATTCTTTGATCAAAGAATGGAGAGGTGAGAGCTCGCAACCTAAAGTACACCCTCTTCCCAAAAGGCCCTAGGCAGGGCTGCTTTAGGGTTCTTGTTGGTGGATGGTGGGTCTGGTGCAACTGTGCTGCTTACGGCGCTCCAGATCAAAGTGCTGGGTGCAGCATCTCTGCACGAGGTGCACTGTCCCCTTCTTGAATTGAAGTGTACTATGCAGTGATTCTGTACAAGGCCTGCCAAGCTGAAGTGTCGGGGCAGCTATTTCATACTAGGAGCTCTGATCTGAAGTGCCAGGGGCAAGCTGCTGCACAGGACACCCCTATGAGCAAGTGAAACTAGACTAAGCATGAAGGAAAAGGAAAAAAAGAAAGGTTAGACTATTTTATTACCCAGTTTCCATTTTTATTTCCTGGGAATTCTCAATAGGCTTTGTGAGTGACAGGACACAGCTGCTGTAGATTAAGGTCCCAGCACTTATGACAGAGCCTGACTGAAACACTAAGAGGTGGAATCCCTGTGAAAGTGAGGAGAGCTGATAGAAGAATGTTGTGGTGATTGACAGTGAAATGGAATGCATGAAACACAGGTGCCCTTGACCCCAAATACAAAGGAAAACAAAAGTACAGCAACAACCCTAGCCAGTGGTGCAGCCCCCAATTCAGGAAACATTCATGATGAGAGAATCTTTATTGATATAGCTGCCAAGTTCCAGCACTAGGCTAGGGACAGTTTCCAAGCATGGTTAGTGCTGCTGTGGGATGGAGGGGGCAGTGGCATTTCTCTGACAGCAGGAAACAGAGAAATGAGCATTGTCATCATACATCCTGCCTGCTGGCAGTGCCTGCATGGTGCTTGGGGGTTCAAGATACTCACTCACTTTTAGATTGAATTATACTAGCCTGCAGGGAGGCTTAGCCCAGTTAGGCAGACCCTGGAAATCTATAGAGGAGATTCAACAAATTCTTAGGGAGTTGAAAATGAAACAGTCCATCTACACCACTGTCTTTGAAGGCCCTTATTGGGCCACATTCACTATAGGAATGAAAGCCAAGATATTCCAGTCAGCCCCCAGCACCTGGTATGGGATGCTGATATCCATGACCAGTCATGGGACAAGACATTTATGATGATGACATTTATTATGATGTTAGGCAATCCATTGCTGATCTGGGAGAAATTACGCATCTGTTGAATGGGCGCAGGCTGTGGGAAAGATCTGAGACAGAGTGGAAGCTCAAGAAGTCAAAAGGCTATACCAACAACTGTTAAAGTGTCCAGTAAAAGTAACCCAGAAGCAAATATGGTTTGACCTCATCACTGCCAGGACCCCAACAGCAGGTCACTCTGGCTGATCAAGTCTTGGACGAACGAAACAAAACTTGTTCTTTCATCAAGTCCCTGAGCAGCTGGTACCCAATGGAAGACACTGTTGACATCTTTCGATGTTGTAACAAGGCTGGCTGTGGCATTCCAGGCCATTCCAGGAGGCTGTCCCACCTAGTGAGACAGTGGCACAAGTCTGCTTCCCATGGTCACAGGCACATGACAGAAGAAGCGGATGTCACAATGGGGCCATTGACTTTCCTGGGAATGGCTAGTGATCATGATATGGATGGTCAAGCTCTTCTCATACCTCTCTGGATTTGGCCTTAGGCCTGGTCATGCTGGTATCCCTGACTCTGGCTGCCTTTTTCCTGAGTCTCACCAGGAGGCATCATGCTGCTTCCCACCCTGTGATGTACCTGTATCTGCTTCCCATTAAAACACAATGCTCTGTTGCCCCATGGAGAGACTTAAAACCTAAACAACTGTTCAGACCTGCCCCAGCTTGCCCCTACCATCCGTGATGGCCCACTTCTCAAGCAGAGGCCTCAGCAGTACAGTTCTGTTCAGGGCAGGTATAGGAGGCAAACTAAGATTTTTCTCTAGGTGAGGGCCATTGGAAGCCATTGGAATAAAATGGGCCCATTACGTTGATTATATAATGTTAACAAGACTTGCCTCTTCTGCAGAACAGTCTGTAAACTTTGCTGGAACATCTGTGAGGGAGAGGATGGGCAGTAAACCCACAGAAAATTCAAGGCCCAGGTACCACTATAAAGTTTTGGGGAGTCGTTTTGTGGGGAAGACATGTATTGTTGCAGAAGGGTGGTTGATAAAGTCTCAGCCTATCCAACCCCTAAGAACATGAAAGACGTTTAAGCCATTGTAGGGATTTTTGAGAATTTTGAGAACTTATTTCCAATCTGGCACAGTGTCTCCAACCCTTAAAGTGCGTATCTTGGTAAGAACTTCCCTTCATATGAAGGGATTGGGTTGAGAGTATGTTCTATCCACCCACCTCTGCCATGGTTCACACTACCACTTTCACTAAGTGACAGCCTATTTCCAGAGGAAGAACACTCTGTCTGCCAGCCCACTGTCTCTAGAAATGCAGATACTACTAGGCCCTGTAGAGTACGTAGATCCTCCAAACGCCCTGCCCCTATCCCTCTGGTGGCCCCTATGACCTACAGAGAGAAAGTGGAGGAGATTCCCGCTGATCCCTGGTGTACAAATGGGCCCAGTTTGGGGCAACCCTTCCTCAAAAACTGTAGGCACTATTCTGCCCAACACTGATACCGTCTGGATTGAAACAGGAATGAACTATAGCAGCCAGTGGGCTGAATGTTCGGCTGCCCCTTACTCATGACAGTTGGGTTGCTCTAAAGGGATTAACCCTATGGCTTACATAATGGGAAGCCAAAGAGTGGATGATCATGAATAAGCCCTTGTGGGGCTGGGATACGTGGAAAATCATTTGAGTTTGCCTGCAAGTGCCCGAGGCAGTCTTGGCTTCCCTGCCCTGGCTCGTAAGGCACAGACACCCCCTGGCGATTAGTAAGTTGATGCCCTAGACCGGGTACAAGCCCTAGCAACTGACCCCTCAGTAGATACGGCAGATTAGGTACATAGAAAGAAGGGCCCCCATAGGGTCTACGTGTGATGGCATATTGCCAAGGATGCCGGATTGCCTTTGAAATACAGTGACTTGGTTAAGGCAGTAACAGCACATGCTCTGTGTTCTGAAAAATGCCCAGGGTAACGGCCAAAGGCCACCCACTGGAGTTCCCAACTGGTGAGGGATTGTATAGTTGATTATATTGGCCCCTTTCTTCTGAGTGAGGGTACCAAATACTTGTATGCCTAGGTTTTTGTGGACACTGCATCTGTCCTAACCCAAGCTTTCCCCTGTTGCTACCCAAATCAGGCTGCCACCATCAGGAAGTCAGAGAATCTGGATACCATGTACAGGTACCCTCATCAAGCAAATAGTGATTGGGGGTCACATATCAAAGGTCATGGCGTGCAAGACTGGGCAACAGAACATGACATTGAATGGAGGTTCCATCTCACCTATGACCCACAAACAGTAGGGTTGATAGAAAAGAAGAATGGAATATTAAAGTAGCAGATTAAATTACTAACAACTAAAACCAGATTGAATGGGTGAACTAAAGTACTATCTCAGCCTTTAATACATTTGAATGATCAAACAGTAGGTCTGTTGCCCCAAATGCCAGACTAGAGACCCCTGCGGAGACACCCAACATCATAAAGGTACGGAAGTCTCAGGAAACAGCCATTGCCCGGACTCTCAGCATGGCTCAACGTTCTATGCTGCTGAGAACACCAAGCCTCATGGGTCCTGGGAAAGGCATTATCTACTGGAATTTGCAATTTGATGTCCCACCAGGATGGGTGAACTACTTTGCACCCCTGGGTGAGGGGGAACTACTCAATCTCCCCTGGGATCCCTTTGTTCTCCTGCAAGCTGGACCTGTGGAAATGCACTGTATCTGGAATGGAACATGCACCATTGAAAGAGGGGAGAAAGTGGGACTTCTTTTTTTTTTTTTGGCCTCTGAGTCCTTGTAGGATTTTTCTTTTTTTAACTCAAACAGAAAGTCATGAAAATTATAATCATCCTCATCAGTTCTCTCAGTCCCATGTAATTAATTTGTTTTTCATCTTAATCTTTTGTTAGCACTTTTATGAATTCATCAGTTTTCCATTAGGGTTCTGAAAATGCTTATTCATTCACTTCTGCAGTATAGTCAGTTACCAAAACCTGTACTTCTCAGAGTCTTTTCCATGAATTCCTTGAAGATGAAACACTTTTATAGGAACATTTTTGCAAAAGCATCAGAGTACACCCAGAACTGTCTGTAAGTGACAAAAGACTTAAAAATGACCACGGTTAAAGATTTGATGAAAGTTCATAATAATGCAATTGACAAGGAAATTTAGTTATTTCTGAGATACACCTTTTAAAGTAATAACTAGAATTATGACTTATAACATTATATGAGAACATGTAAGATTTTTAGAAATTTCATGTCTGAAACATTTATGTTAACATATTTCCATAAAATAACCCAAAGAAAGTTTAGTATTAGTTGTTTTTTTTGTTTGTTTGTTTCTTTTTTATACTGCAGGTTCTTATTAGTCATCAGTTTTATACACATCAGTGTATACATGTCAATCCCAATTGCCCAATTCAGCATACCACCATCCCCACCCCACCACGATATTCCTCCTTTGGTGTCCATACATTTGTTCTCCACATCTGTGTCTCAACTTCTGCCCTGCACACCGGTTCATCTGTACCATTTTTCTAGGTTCCACATACATGTGTTAATATATGATATTTGTTTTCCCTCTTTCTGACTTACTTCACTCTGTATGACAGTCTATAGATCCATCCACATCTCAACAAATGACTCAATTTCGTTCCTTTTTATTGCTGAGTAATATTCCATTGTATAAATGTGCTACATCTTCTTTATCCATTTGTCTGTCGATGGGCATTTAGGTTGCTTCCATGACCTGGCTATTGTAAATAGTGCTACAATGAACATTGGGGTGCATGTGTCTTTTTGAATTACGGTTTTCTCTGGGTATATGCCCAGTAGTGGGATTGCTGGATCATATAGTAATTCTATTTTTAGTTTTTTAAGGTGCCTCCATACTGTTCTCCATAGTGGCTGTATCACTTTATATTCCCACCAACAGTGCAGGAGGGTTCCCTTTTCTCCACACCCTCTCCAGCATTTGTTATTTGTAGATTTTCTGATAATGATCATTCTAACTGGTGTGAGGTGATACCTCATTGTAGTTTTGATTTGCATTTCTCTAATAATTACTGATGTTGAGCAGCTTTTCATGTGCTTCTTGGCCATCTGTATGTCTTCTTTGGAGAAATGTCTATTTAGGTCTTCTGCCCATTTTTGGATTGGGTTGTTTGTTTCTTTAATATTGAGCTTAATGAGCTGTTTATATATTTTGGAGATTAATCCTTTGTCCGTTGATTCGTTTGCAAATATTTTCTCCCATTCTGAGGGTTGTCTTTTTATCTTGTTGATGGTTTCCTTTGCTGTGCAAAAGCTTTGAAGTTTCATAAGGTCCCACTTGTTTATTTTTGTTTTTATTTCCATTTCTCTAGGAGGTGGATCAAAAAAGATCTTGCTATGATTTATGTCAAAGAGTGTTTTTTCCTGTTTTCCTCTAAGAATTTAATAGTGTCCGGTATTACATCTAGGTCTCGAATACATTTTGTGTTTATTTTTGTGTATGGTGTTAGGGAGTGTTCTAATTTCATTCTTTTACATGGAGCTGTCCAGTTTTCCCAGAACCACTAATTGAAGAGACTGTCTTTTCTTCATTGTATATCTTTGCCCTCTTTGCCATAGATTAGTTGACCATAGGTACGTGGCTTTATCTATGGGCTTTCTATCTTGTTCCATTGATCTATGTTTCTGTTTTTGTGCCAGTACCATATTGCCTTGATTACTGTAGCTTTGTAGTACAGTCTGAAGTCAGGGAGCCTGATTCCTCCAGCTCCATTTTTTTCCCTCAAGACTGCTTTGGCTATTCGGGGTCTTTTGTGTCTCCATACAAATTTTAAGATCTTTTGTTTTAGTTCTGTAAAAAATGCTATTGGTAATTTGATAAGGATTGCATTGAATCTGTAGATTGCTTTGGGTAGTATGGTCATTTTCACAATATTGACTTTTCCAGTCCAAGAATATGGTATATCTCTCCATCTGTTGGTATCATCTTTAATTTCTTTCATCAGTGTCTTATAGTTTCCTGCATATAGGTCTTTTGTCTCCCTAGGTAGGTTTATTCCTAGGTATTTTATTCTTTTTGTTGCAATGGTAAATGGGAGTGTTTACATAATTTCTCTTACAGATTTTTCATCATTAGTGTATAGGAATGCAAGAGATTTCTGTACATTAATTTTGTATCCTGCAACTTTACCAAATTCATTGATTAGCTCTAGTATTTTTCTGGTGGCATTTTTAGGTTCTCTATGTATAGTATCACATCATCTGCAAACAATGACAGTTTTACTTCTTCTTTTCCAGTTTGTATTCCTTTTATTTCTTTTTCTTCTCTGATTGCCATGGCTAGGACTTCCAAAACTATGTTGAATAATAGTGGTGAGAGTGGACATCCTTGTCTCGTTCCTGATCTTAGAGGAAATGCTTTTACTTTTTCACCATTGAGAATGATGTTTGCTGTGGGTTTGTCATATATGGCCTTTATTATATTGACGTAGGTTCCCTCTATGCCCACTTTCTGGAGAGTTTTTATCATAAATGGGTGTTGAATTTTGTCAAAAGCTTTTTCTGCATCTACTGAGATGATCGTATGGTTTTTATTCTTCAGTTTGTTAATACGGTGTATCACATTGATTGCTTTGCGTATATTGAAGAATCCTTGCATCCCTTGGATAAATCCCACTTGATCATGGTGTATGATCCTTTTACTGTGTTGTTGGATTCTGTTTGCTAGTATTTTGTTGAGGATTTTTGCATCTATATTCATCAGTGATACTGGTCTGTAATTTTTTTTGTGTGTGTGGTATCTTTGTCTGGTTTTGGTATCATGGTGATGGTGGCCTCATAAAATGAGTTTAGGAGTGTTCCTTCCTCTGCAATTTTTTGGAAGAGTTTGAGAAGGATGGATGTTAGTTCTTCTCTAAATGTTTTATAGAATTCACCTGTGAAGCCATCTGGTCCTGGACTTGTTTGTTGGAAGATTTTTAATCACAGTTTCCATTTCATTACTTGTGATTGGTCTGTTCCTGTTTTCTGTTTCTTCCTGGTTCAGTCTTGGAAGGTTATACCTTTCTAAGAAATTGTCCATTTTTTTCCAGGTTGTCCATTTTATTGGCATAGAGTTGCTTGTAGTAGTCTCTTAGGATGCATTGTATTTCTGCGGTATCTGTTGTAACTTCTCCTTTTTCATTTCTAATTTTATTGATTTGAGTCTTCTCCCTCTTTTTCTTGATGAGTCTGGCTAATGGTTTATCAATTTTGTTTATCTTCTCAAAGAACCAACTTTTAGTTTTATTGATCTTTGCTATTGTTTTCTTTGTTTCTATATCATTTATTTCTGCTCTGATCTTTATGATTTCTTTCCTTCTGCTAACTTTGGGGGTTGTTTTTCATTCTTTCTCTAATTCCTTTAGGTGTAAAGTCAGATTGTTTATTTGAGATTTTTCTTGTTTCTTGAAGTAGGTTTGTATTGCTATAAACTTCCCTCTTAGAACTGCTTTTGCTGCATCCCATAGGTTTTGGATCATCGTCTTTTCATTGTCATTTGTCTCTAGGTATTTTTTGATTTCCTCTTTGATTTCTTCAGTGATCTCTTGGGTATTTAATAACGTATTATTTAGCCTCCATATGTTTGTGTTTTTTTTACGTTTTTTCCCTGTAATTCATCTCTAATCTCATAGCATTGTGGTCAGAAAAGATGCTTGATATAATTTCAATTTTCTTAAATTTACTGAGGCTTGATTTGTGACCCAAGATGTGATCTATCCTGGAGAATGTTCCGTGTGCACTTGAGAAGAAACTGTAATCTGCTGTTTTTGGATGGAATGTCATATAAATATCAATTAAGTCTATCTGGTCTATTGTGTCATTTAAAGCTTCTGTTTCCTTATTAATTTTCATTTTGGATGATCTGTCCATTGGTGTAAGTGAGGGGCTAGAGTCCCCCACTATTATTGTGTTACTGTCGATTTCCTCTTTTATAGATGTTAGTAGTTGCCTTATGTATTGAAGTGTTCCTATCTTGTGTGCATATATATTTATAATTGTTATATCTTCTTCTTGGATTGATCACTCGATCATTATGTAGTGTCCTTCCTTTTCTCTTGTCACATTCTTTATTTTAAAGTCTATTTTATCTGATATGAATATAGCTACTCCAGCTTTCTTTTGATTTCCATTTGCGTGGAATATCTTTTTCCATCCCGTCACTTTCAGTCTGAATGTGTCCCTAGGTCTGAAGTGTGTCTCTTGTAGACAGCATATATGTGGGTATTGGTTTTGTATCCATTCAGCAAGCCTGTCTTTTGGTTGGATCACTTAATCTATTCACGTTTAAGGTAATTATCAATATGTATGTTCCTTTGACCATTTTCTTAATTGTTTTGGGTTTGTTTTTTGTAGGTCTTTTTCTTCTCTTGTGTTTCCCACTTAGAGATGTTCCTTTAGCATTTGTTTTAGAGCTGGTTTGGTTGTGCTGAATTCTCTTAGCTTTTGCTTGTCTGTAAAGCTTTTGATTTCTCCATCGAATCTGAATGAGATCCTTGCTGGGTAGAGTAATCTTGGTTGTAGGTTCTTCCCTTTCATCACTTTAAGTATATCATGCCACTCCCTTCTGGCTTGTAGAGTTTCTGCTGAGAAATCAGCTGTTAACCTTATGGGAGTTCCCTTGTGTATTATTTTTCATTTTTACCTTGCTGCTTTCAATAATTTTTCTTTGTCTTTAATTTTTGCCAATTTGATTACTGTGTGTCTCAGCGTGTTTCTCCTTGGGTTTATCCTGTATGGGACTCGCTGCACTTCCCGGACTTGGGTGGCTATTTCCTTTCCCATGTTAGGGAAGTTTTCGACTATAATCTCTTCAAATATTTTCTCGGGTCCTTTCTCTCTCTCTTCTCCTTCTGGGACCCCTGTAATGCGAGTGTTGTTGCATTTAATGTTGTCCCAGAGCTCTCTTAGGCTGTCTTCATTTCTTTTCATTCTTGTTTCTTAATTCCATTCTGCAGCAGTGAATTCCACCATTCTGTCTTCTAGGTCACTTATCCGTTCTTCTGCTTCAGTTATTCTGCTATTGATTCCTTCTAGTGTAGTTTTCATTTCAGTTATTGTATTGTTCTTCTCTGTTTGTTTGTTCTTTAATTCTTCTAGGTCTTTGTTAAACATTTCTTGCATCTTCTCGATCTTTGCCTCCATTATTTTTCCGAGGTCCTGGATCATCTTCACTATCATTATTCTGAATTCTTTTTCTGGAAGGTTGCTTATCTCCACTTCATTTAGTTGCTTTCATGGGGTTTTATCTTGTTCCTTCATCTGGTATATAGCCCTCTGCCTTTTCATCTTGTCTATCTTGCTGTGAATGTGGTTTTTGTTCCACAGGTTGCAGGATTGTAGTTCTTCTTGCTTCTGCTGTCTGCCCTCTGGTGGATGAGGCTATCTAAGAGGGTTGATGCGAGGGACTGGTGGTGGGTTGAGCTGGAAAGGGAGACTTCTGATCTCACATATGCCACCCCCAGTCTACCTACTCACCGCTGACAGTGCTGCCTCCCCTGGCCAACATGCATGTTATGCACAATCAGGTCAAGATCCTAAAGCTATAGCCACAGCAACATCTAACGATCAGGCTACATGTGTAATTCTTACAGAAGAAGTTGACCTTCCCATGTGATCCCTACTAAATACCTGTTATTTTGACCTTAGACCTTAGATTTGCACTGCTGCTCCTGTGGTGTCTGGTTATAGGATAGACACATTCTCTTTAACACTGGTACATTGATTTGTCTGCTGTTTTAGTCCCCTCCATTGTCCTGGAAGACATTATAGCACATATAGAAGCCCTTACTAAATTCATCCAACAAGGCTTAAATGATAGCCAACAAAGCCCATCCTTACTGAGCACTAAAATATCTCTAATGAGAAAAGTTGTCCTCCAAAATAGGATTTCTGCTTCACAAGAAGGCACCTGAGCCATTATCCAAACAGAATGTTATGTGTTCATAACTGATGAGTTGATGTATTATCTTTATTAAATCACTTGAGGACACAAGTGAACACCCTCTGTGATCTTGCCCTGAGCCTAGGAGACTTAATAAATCAATGGTTTGAATCATAGGGCTCCTGTTGGAAAAAACTGTTACTTATTTTGCGAATCATTATCTTAATCTGTGTTTCTCTTACATGTGCCTATATTGTTGCTATGGCATCTGCCTCCAGTGTGGCCTCCAGTGTGCCTCCAGTGTGGCCAGATAGCTGTCAAATGAGCCACCTCCATGCTAGTGAAACTCCTCATTGGCCTCTCAGGGCACACTGTGGAAGAGGCGGAACATATAACATTGGAAGATCCAGTCAGGAGGGATGAGGTGTTGAAGGAAGTTATGGAGAGGATGTGACCACAGGTTGACCCTTGAGCTGGACTGGGCAATCAGAGGCTCCTCTCCCCACTCCCCTGCCCTTGGAATGTACGTTCTGCCCACCAGTCCCACAGAGGGATTTGTTTTCAAGGATGCAGCCTTGATTCTGGTGGACAGTCGCGGAGATCTACTCATCTTGTGGCCATCCAGGACAGGCCTTTGTCAGTCAGACCCCTTGCTTAGTAACCCTGCAACCTACGAATCAGGAGTGGTTTGCCTCTTTCTCTGTCTCTCCTTGCTCTCCATGTACAGGGGTCAGTTTCAGATCATACCTGGGAAACTCCCAAGGTTTCAAACCAACAGCATATTATATGTAATGCATGTATATGTATATTATGTTCCTTAATCCAAACAATTATTACTCTAGTTTTATAGATGAGTGATATTAGGGGACAGTGCTCCATGAATAGATAGACATTTCTGCAAGCCTGGGTATTTTTGGAGCAAAGAGCATTGGCATCAAATTTATGAGAAGGAATGAAAAATATACAAGTTTTAGCAAAATGCAAGCACAAATTATTTCAGGTGAAAAGAGACTACGCTCGTTTGAGAAACAGGAAGATAGCTGATGTGGCTGAAGAATAATGATCTCTAGGAAGGTTATGAGATGAAGACAGAGTTAGGCAGACAATGCATGGCTGAGAGACATGGCAATAAGATGAAATTGTGTTGTTGGTGCCGTGAGTAGCCATGTGATGTTAAGCAAGAAGGAAATATGGTTTGATTTGTGGTATAAAGAGCTCCCTGGTTACTGTGTGTATATGGTTAGAAGGGGAGAAATATGGAAGCAGGAAAAAACAATTAGAAGACTTTTTGAAGTAGTTCAGGTTAGAAAGTTTGTAAATTGTCCTATTTATCCTGTTAAATATTTTGTAACTTTTGTGAGCAAATTTACATTTGCAAACTTTTTTAAAGTAAAATAATTCTATTTGATTTTTCTACAAGAATATTGCTGCTTCTGTCTCCTTTTTATCCCTCCAATACATTGCTGTTCTTTTATGTGATGTTCCCCAATTTAAATACAATCTATAATTTGGAATATGAAGCTTTGGTGCACTTTCCACATCCTGGTTTTTCTTTTTCTTCTCACCTAGCACTAAAACAAGATTTCATGCTTTCCACCACCCAGATTTACAACAAAACAGACTAGAACTTGAAACTTAAATGCAAAGAAAGCAACTGTATATTCTTCCTTTTTACTTCACTTGAGTTCATTTTCTTCTTAAGCATGTTTATTTGTTTTGGTCTAAATATTTTCATTGTGATAAACAAGTGTTGAAATTATCACAATTTCAAACTGCTCTAAAACTAAGGCACACATATGAGAAAGATGTTTCTTTGTCATATGATATTTGCACTGCGTTCACAATTATTTCATTATTTTGTATTTATTTTAGTATTACTTATTAAATAATTATTTTATTTATGTCTCTCTTGGTAAAACTCCTTTATAAAATGACATGGGAAAAATGTAGACTCACTTTCTATGCAGTTTATTTAAAGTCAAATACGTAAGCCAATCTATATGTATAAAAAGTTGTAATGACTTCTTACAAATGTCACATATCATCAGGAAACACTGTGAGTTTTCTAATATGGAATCAGATTGTGATATTTCCTTACGTACAAATCTTCACTGACGTCTCTTGCTCATGTGGTGGTGTCAACATCTTATGCCAATGGGGCAGGAGGGGAAGAAACTTTCCATCACTTGTCTAGTAACTGAATCTTTAAAATTATCATAAACAATTTCCAACCCTTCTCACTGTGCTCCTACTACTAATGGATTTAATTTTCAGAATATGCCATGACATATTTAATCCATGTTTTTGTGTACAAAGCATATTTTATAAAACGCTATTCTCCATTTTTCGAATGGTGAATATCTATCCAAATATGAAACCGTTACTACACATATTTGACCTGTAAAGCTTTTGATAATATTTTATTTAAAAAATTGGAGTTTTCATACAATCAGATATCTCCTAAGTGACCCATTGTAGCACTTACAACAACTATTGTAACTGATGTTTCATCTCTTTGTCTGCATCTCATGACTGAATTCCTAAAGGGCAGTTATGACTATAGTTCATTCACTTTTATATGCCCAAGTCTTAACTCTGACAAAGACTTCGTTTCAGGGAGAAAATGATTAATGATTAACTGACTAAATAAGTTGATTAAACTACGTTGATCCTGTGTAGGATTACATCTTTAATAATCTACTGTGCTTCAGAGAAGTAACCATATTTAACAAGTTAGTAAGAAAACAAATATAGAATAGAAATATTTTTGAAGAGACAATTTTACTTGATGGATGTACTTAATTTGTAACTTTATCATTTTTCCTTATTTCTTTTTATGTTTGTATGTGTATTTTCCACTTAGCAAATTAAAAAAAAAACATGAAAATCGGATATTATTTCATTCATCTTTTTGACAAATTGCTTACTTTAAAAAATTTTGTTTCTGAGATGGGATTTTGTTTTATATATGAAAGTGCAACATTTGCATTGTCTGACTAACCTCAAGTAGACAGTGAAAAATAAAGAAGCAAAGACTTTACTTTTATTCCTTTGTCATCTTTGCCTTTGCTTTCATACCCTTGCATGGATTAATCACTTTGAGGTCATTTGTGCAGTCATTACTCCTCTTGGCAAAACTTCTAACTGAAGTCAATAATGAATCAGCTGAGAAAGCAGTAGCTTTTCTAATTCTTAGTGTTTAATCAGAAGAAAAATCTGCTTTAATTTTATTTTATTTTGTCAGGGGTTAGAATCCATGCAAATATACCAATCTCTGGCCAGTTTCTGAATCAAATAACTATTAACCTGAATTAATAAAATAATTAAATTAGAGAAGAACATTAACTAGAAAAATGAATAACGTTGCTTTAGTAATAGGTTTCACAATCGAGAAAAAGCATCCTTCCTGGAGCTGGTTTAAGGCAGGAATTCTTCCTTAAGTGTCTATTATGTATTAGCCCCTGAGCTAGACACTATGATTTTTCCCTTTAAATTCCTTAACTCTCTGTCAAAGAGAAAACTAAGATTTCTGACGAGAGGTTAAGAAGTTTAAATGCAAACAGAAAAAATAAAGCATGATATTATTATATGTGAAGTTCATTTTAAAAGAATCTTACATAATTTACAACCTCATAAATAATTACGGAACATGTTGTGCCCATCAGAAATCACATTTCCAAACATTACTAATTAAATAACTTAAAATATCACATCCTCTACTATGAAGTATCTAATGGTGTAATAAATCAACCCAAAAGTTAAAATATCAACCATTAATTTACCTCACATGCTAATGGTTGGCTGTTAGGCTGGGTTCAGCTGGATGGTTTTGTTAACCTGGATCACACTTGGCTGATACCAGCTGGTCTCTTTGTGTGTCTACAGTCAGCTGCAGGATAGCAAAGCTGTGCTGTTTTAGTGCAGTTGGTTTAATAAATCTGGGTGTAGCAGGTTTAAGATTAGGATGAAGTCTCTTCATCTGGCAGGCTAGCCAGACTTGTTCACAAGGTAGTTTGGCTTGAAATCAAGAAAGAGTATGATAGTATGCAAGATATCTTAAGTTCTGCACTCAAGATCAGATTAGTATTGCTTCTGCCACATTTGATTGACCAAATTTAAGGGGTAGAGAAAGGTGTTGCAAAATCACATGTAATAAAAGGGCACGCACAGAAGGAGAAGTTAAGATTTGTGGCCATTTTCACAATCTACAAAATCCTCCTTAAAGTTTTTGATAATTTCCAAGATTTATTGTTTTCTGTCTCTTAGTTTCCATATAACTCATGACATTAGAATCCATATGATGCCTTTATAAAAATGAAAAACATAGTGATGTTATAGTATTTTGTATTAAAATATTTTGCAAAGAGATGTTATTTTCTCCTATTAGGAAATTATCTAGAGTCCATAGGCTTCATTTTATGCACTGTGTCCATCAGGGTTCACCAGAGAAATGGAAGTAGTAGGGTGTGTGTGTGTGAGAGAGAGAGAGATTCATTTCAAGGATTTGGCTCACATTATTGTGGAAGCTAGCAGGATGGAGACACAGGAAAGAGTTGCTGCTGTAGCTCAAGTCTGAAGCAGACTGCAGGTAGAATTCTCGTCTCTGGGGAGTCAGTCTTTTTCTTCTTAATGCCTTTGAACCTTCAACTGATTGAATGAGGCCCACCCACATCATGGAGGGTAATCTACTTTACTCAGAATCTACTAATTCAAATATTAATCTCATCTAAAAATACCTTCACAGCAACATCTGGACTAGCATTTGACCAAATATCTGAGTACCATGACCTACCCAAGTTGACATGTAAAATTAACCTTCACAATTATCTACTGTTCTCCACAAAATCTTTCAAATGTTAACATTTTAATTAAAAATAATATTTCTAATAAATACTTAAGTAAAGCAATAAGTGAATGTATGAAAAGAATAAGCAAATAAGAATAACTTCCAATTCTATGGAGGTAGAGTTAAGAAGCACTTCCCTTCCTCTTTTGTATATTATCCCTAAATAGCAAGTTTGGTGAGAAATGCAAACTTAATCTCCATCTTCAATGATAATGTAAACCATGATATATCAAAAAGGGCTGCCAAATGCAGTTAAGATCAAACCAGGGTGACAAAAAAATGCCTAGAGAGGACATCTGGCTTTGCAAATCTTAAGCAAAGACAGTAGAGCTCAGTTCTCCAAAGCAGGTGCCACACTAAGTAGGGGTAAAATCCAACCATCTCTTATTTGGAACCACAGAAAAAGTGGTACACAAGTTGACATCAGGATTCTCTTGGACCCTGTCACTAATTAGTAGAATGGAAGACACATCAAAAGAAGAAGAATAGACATCCCATCTTTGCCAGAAGCAATCTGTCCAAGAAACTGAGTAAAGATAAGCAGGGGCAGGGTTGGGGGAGAGGAAGAGAGAGGGAGATAGAGATTGAGATTACTTTTTAAGTAACCAGTCAACTACTAACCCCTGTTGGCTGAGGAGTAAAAGTAAACACACACACACACACACACACACACACACATACAGATCTGTTTGTTGAGGAGCTTAAATGAGAACAGGCAGGATTTTTCCAGCAAGACATTGTGTTGGTTCCTTTATTCACTTTAGACATTCTACAAGTGGCTTGGCAAGAAAAAAAAAATTACCTTAGTCACTCCAAATTAAGGTAAATAAGAATAAAAGGATGCAACACGATATCTATAAGAAGAAAAGATAGCAGACTATGATCACTCATTGAAAAATAATGCTGACCCTGAGCAGATAAAAATTATGACCCAACGTATTGCCATGAAATCAGGGAAATAAATGAATAAGCAATGTGATTTCAGCCTACCTGCTTTCACAACAGTGTGAGCCAATTTCCTGGAAGCAATCTCTAAGATAAATAGATAGATAGATAGATAGATAGATAGATAGATAGATAGGTAGATAGATAGAGTCAACTGTCCCTATTGCTATAATAAAGCATCATGTCCATGGAAAACCATAGAATTGCAAACAAATTCCAAGGCTATTTAAAATATTTCAGATCATACAAAAGCAAGAAAAAAACCCATAATAAAACTCTTTTATAAAGATACAGAAACCTGACCAGACTCAGATGTCATGAAAAATAATCCTCCGACCAAATCACATGTAATAATTTTTAAAAATCTAAATGAATTTTTAGCAATAAGAATCCAGTAAGTCATTAAAATCCAGTAAGTCATATGATCTGGATTTATACCAGGAACAAAATGACTAGGAATTATAATTGGCAAAAAGGATATAACCTTATGATTGAAATTATAGATGTTGAATTTTTTAAAATGTTTTTAAATAGGGGAATTAGGAAATAAGAGATAAAAATACTATTGTAGGCAGAAGAATAAGAATATTAAATATCAAAGGCATGATTTGTTTTACTTGCAAATAAACCTTGCTACCATGAAGATGTCAACTTTCCATAAATGATTTCTATACAATCTTAATAAAAATACCAATAGGATTAGGTTTTTTGGTATTTGTTCACTTTGAGAACTAGATACATTGATTCTAGAGTTGATATAAAAATATTGGTAAAATTGTCCATGAAAATTCTGAAAAATTGAATTAGTGAAGGGTGACTAGACCTAATATATAGTTATTTTCCAAGTAAATGAATCAAAGCCACGTGGTAGTAGCCCAAGAAGAGAGAAACCAATCAATGAAATAATAGACATTATTACATTATCTTGTATTATATATTGTTTTGTCTTGTATCATTTTATATCAATAAGTAAATGGTTCATTTTCTAGTAGCATTTGGAAAACTTAGATAGTAGCATTTTCCCACTTGGGGGGGAAAAAAAGGAAAGGTGATGTCTACCTTACTTCTTAGAGAAATAAATTCAGAAAAGATAGAAGTTTTGAACATTAAAAATAAAATCCCAGAAGGATTGGTAGAAAATATGTGAGGATTTTGATGTACTGTATTAGTGGGAACGATTTCTGAGGTCATAAGCCAAAAGAGAAACCATTAATCAATGTACATACACACATACATGGACATATATATAAATATATATGCATATTTATATACATGTATATATGTATATAAATATATATAATTTCTAGCAAAACACTAAAAACCATGTTCAAAATTTTTTCATGGCAAAACCAACAAAAAATAATTCAAAAGATTAAAAATATAGAAAAATTATATTTTCTTAAAATATAAAAATATACATTTATACTTGTACATGTTTGTTCACAGTATATATGATAAATGTAATTTAAATATATATATATATATATGTATATATATATATATATATATATATATATATATAATATGTAATTATAATTCCATCAGGTATCAGTATACAGGTACATTCTATTTCATGTTAAAGGAATCTACATGTTTAAAAATTAACTTAGATATTAAGTGACTTAATTTTTTAGATCTGTAAAATATTCTCTCATAAATATTGCCTGTTAAAATTTACCAGAGAGGGCTTCCCTGGTGGCGCAGTGGTTGAGAGTCCGCCTGCCGATGCAGGGGACACGGGTTCGTACCCCGGTCTGGGAAGAGCCCACATGCCGCGGAGCGGCTAGGCCCGTGAGCCATTGCCGCTGAGCCTGCACGTCCAGAGCCTGTGCTCCACAACAGGAGAGGCCACAACAGTGGGAGGCCTGCATACCAAAAAAAAAAAAAAAAATTTACCAGAGAAATAATTTTATCTAACACTTACAAAACCATAGGAAGCAACTTAATTGATTGTTATAAAAATATTTTTTTCCAATTTTTTATTTCACATAGGAAACAGTTTATACAAATGTTTATGTCTTTAGCTATTTTATGACTCCTTAATCATCATATGCATTTGGAAAGATTAAAAACAAATTAATTTGTCTTGATTAATGAGGTAGCATTTTTTACTTTATAAAAGTCATTTCTATTTTAATTCATCTTTGCACCAGTTTGATAATTTGGCCCTGATGTGGTGTTATGAACTATGAACAGAACCTTCTGATTAAGTGCTATCCTGTGAACCTGATTTTGTTGTAATAAACTGTAGAGGCTGATAGCTCTTCAAGTATCTAATTAAATTTTTAAATGATTGATCTACTGAAAAAACAAATTAGGAAAGATATCTTTCTAGCAACAAAGAACTACTTAAAATAATTTTTACATTGTTATCTTTGTTTTCTTTCTGTTGCTCCTCACATGAAGATTTTCTTTTAACAATAAATCCTCTTTATCATTAGCCATAACCTCTCTTTGTTTTCTCATCAACAAAATAGTATTAAAAATAAACAAATACAATGAATATACCTTGGCCTCTTTCATTCTTGACTCAATTTTGTTATGTGTTAATTGGAAATACAAATCTAAAATAGCCTCCTAAATTGAAAGATAATCTCTTTTTGATTGTTTTACTGAGAAGATAATCTGTAGAGTAAAATATATGCAGGTCTAACCCTGATCAAATATATATCTTTACAAAAGAAAAATTAATGTAATGGGAAGATTTTCAAATTGCATAGGGCTGCTCTTTGTAATATGACCTTTCAGCATACAACATACTTTTATCTGTCAGGAATATATTATTTTTGTGTTGTTAACATTGACCTAAGTCATACATTTTTGGATTAGGTTGATTAGATGTTCATACTGTGGTTTTGTGGGGCTTTTATGGAATTATAGTTAACTGGGTTCAGATTCTGTTTTATCACTGATTAGTTAAGTGACTTTGATTAAGTGATTATCTAAACAGTCACATGAGATTTCTGTCCAATATTTTCTAATTCAATATATTTATAAAGCTTTTTATATTTCTTCTTTTGCCTTAGTTTTTGTTTCAGCTATTATGTTTTACAGTATTCTTTTTTGTTACCATAGATATTTTCAGAAACAAAATGGGAAATAACAAGAAGCATAGAAAGGAAAGAATGATGTAAGAGAAACAAGAAGAGAAAAAAAGGAAAAAGAGAGGGAGGATGGAGAGGAAGTTAATTTGTTTATGTTATTTTCTGTTTAACTTCTGAACATTTGTGCTAATTTGCTAGATCCACACATCTCATCATTCACCATGGTAGGTTCTAAATTTAAAAATTACCAATGAAACCAAATAATTTCTTACAGAAAACTTCTCCTTTATATTTTGGGGGGAGAGACTAGTTTTGTAACAATGACTCAAAATACTGAGGGAATAGCAAGTTTGAGGGGACAAATTTGAGTGCATTAAAAATGTGTTGGACAGTCATATATATTGTGTATGTAAGTACGTATGTGTTTACCTTTGCAAATTATATCATAGGTGAGAGTCAAGTAGATCTAGTGTAGAGAGTGCTCCAAGTCAATTAAAAAGAGTGAAAAACTTATGGAAGAACAGACAAATTAACACAGTTCACAGAAAATGAAATTAATGTAGTTACATGTCTCTTAAACTTATGAAAAATATTCAATCTCATTCATATAAGTGTAAATGTAATTTAAATTTAAAATGAAACTCAGATCTCATTATTGGTTTAGCTTTATAAACTAAAAGATTTGAAAATATCCCAAAGTTTAACAACGTATACCATTTTGAGGCTGCTAGGATTCATACACTCTTAGACTGGATGCAAATGGGTACCTCTATAATGGAGACAAAAACAGCAATATCTAACAAAACTACATGTAAACTAAAACTTTGACTCACCAATTATCTTCTAACATTGCATCTAAATTATGAACCAGTAAACATGTAAACTGACATATGCATAAAATATTATTTTTAATTATAAATGACTAGAAAGAACTGAAATGTCCTAAAATTGTGTATTGGTTGAATAAACTATGAAATACACAATGAAAATCAAATGCAGCCCTAATAACTCTCACACTTCCAAAATGTTTCTTTGTGAATCATGATTTATGTAATTTATGTATTTATTAGTAGTTAACCCTCATTAGGAAAATAGTCACCCCAAAAGTGTATGTCACTTTTTTTTTGTGCACTATTTTTAGGTAAATTAAAGTTCATGTAAAGGAAGTCTTTAGGGGAGAACCTGGGCTTTGAGCTGAATACTAAGGGCTGATAGTATTTGGGAAAATGAGAAGTACAAAGAGGTAAATACACATAAATTAAAGGTACAAGTCATTTTTAGGGGAGAGAAAACTCAATAATTTCCAAATGATAATTTCAAAGGTTTGTGGAGTGGAGGGCAGGCACTCATATATATTCAATTCTAGAGAAGCTGTTGAAAATGAAATGACCACTAGCAAATTAAATTGTGTTGGGCACAAAGTATGTTCACTTGCCATGTTGCAAGCACTGTAAAATCGTTCACTGAATTTTCATAGCAATATTTATCCCCAAATTACATTTGCGGTGAAGGAAAATTGATGTAAAACCAAAGCCTACCCTGGTCATGACTGCTAGTGGGTTAGCATACTACTTTATTTTGCTCTTAGGACTACATTTCAAACTGTTTTATTTGTTGGGGGAAATAGTGAAATCAATAAGAATACTGTCAAAGTCTATAAATGACTTACTGTGAATGAAAAGAATGGGGTTAAAGTTCCTTTATCTGAACAGCATCAAAAGAAATACAAAACAAGTTAAACAAACCAAAAGAGCATCTATAGATCCATTATTTATAACATCAGTTTTGCAAAATAGAAAACTGATTCCAAAGTACTTTCTGTCATTCTGAATGAAATATATCTTTGTGACATGTTTTGAATTCTAATCCACATTACCATTACAAAATCTATAGAAATCATCTAGCTGGGCAGTTATGTCAGAATTTTTATTGGAAATGTAAAACAGTGAAGATAAAAAAACTTTGGATGAAGTGCCTGAGATTTTTGGCAACCAGTTGTGGTTTTCCAATTGGCAGAGTGTTTACTTGGAATTTCCTAGTTTTTCCAAAAATTGGCTAAGATAGTATACTCATAGATCAGCTCTCAGATATCCTTTCAGCCACATTCAGTGCTGAGAGTTTTAATTACTGGGTTATTTGAAGTATTTGTGCATTTAGATTATAGCAAATTGTAGATACTTGCTGTTGTGGTTAACTTTATGTGTCAATTTGACTGGGTTAAAGGATGCCCAGAGAGCTGGTAACACATTATTTCTGGGTGAAGGTGTCTCTGGAAGAGATTAAAAGAGAGAAAGTAATTATGAAAGAAGAAAAATTAACATTGACTATATTTAGACTTCACTATTAGATGTGCTTTTATTTAAATATATTATTAATATAGGAATTCTTTCAATAATGATATTTGAGAATTATGTTCCAGATTCTTTTTTAGATTCTGCAATTACAAGAAAAATGTGTTCTTACTTTAGTATAGTTTACAATGTATTAATGCAAACTTTGTATTACTGAAACTGTTGGAGATAGTTTTGATTCCTGTAGTATTAATAAATTATGTTTTTGTAAGTAAAAGGAATCATTGAGTCAATAATAATTTAAATACCACTTTTTTTAACATCTTCTTTGGAGTATAATTGCTTTACAATGTTGTATTAGTTTCTGCTGTACAACAAAGTGAATCAATTACACGTATACATCTATCCCCATATCCCTTCCCTCTTGCATCTCCCTCCCACCCTCCCTATCCCACCCCTCTAGGTGGTCACAAAGCAGGGAGCTGAGCTCCCTGTGCTATGCAGCTGCTTCCCACTAGCTATCTATTTTACATTTTAAAAACCCTTTTCTTATTTAACCAGGTATTAGGGGAAATTAAGCTTCCTGCTTCTGATGTAACATGTTTGGAGAAAAATGACTTCTGAGAAGCTGGTCTGGATAATTTGATAATTTGCAGTAATAAGGAAAATTGATAATTTGCAGTAATAAGGAAAGTACTGTCAAGGTCTCAGCATCGGTATACATGAAACTGTTGTAGTTTCAGCTCTTCCCGACTAGGTTAAAAGACAAGTACACTGCACTTTTAAAGAGGGACTTTTATGACATTTCCTGTCAGTCATATTTACTCCACGTGGAAGAATATCATGAGCTTGATAGTACTCTCCTAAGAACAGAGATTAGTTTGGATTGAGTGAGTTAGTTTCTGCCAGTTCTTTTTTTGCTCTCTATAAGCATTTATTATATTTTAGTGTATGGTGTGAATAATCTCTAATATGAAACATGCTTTCAAGGCTAATGAAAATTTTAATAAACTACTCCAAAAGTCATTTGAAACTGTTTATCTCAATGCCATTAAATAAGATGACGTCAAATGGAATGAATTGTTTTGTAACTGAAACTTAGAGAATTAGAAAGCCTGTGTATTTAGTAAGAGGTGTCAGGGGTAAAGAATAAAGGAAAAAAGACTGTCTCTCTAGGATTCATCAATAGAAACTTTGATATGATTGAAAAATAGAAGTAGCCCCTTAATTTACAGGAAGTTCAGTGTGAAAGAAGGGAAGACAAGATAGTATGGATGAGGGTGTTTCTGGCTTCTCAGTTAGAGAATTTACATGATTTGAGATGTTCATCATAAAACTTCAAAACATTTTTTTTCCTTTTTCACTTCTCAAATTTAGCAGTTGGTTCAAATATTCAATTTAAGAAATTATAATATTAGTGATTAAATTTCTTGAAATACAACAGTTTTAAATGAAGAACTTGCACATACTGTGTTACAAAACTCATGGTCAGAAAGTGACATTGCATTTCTACTTATTCAAGAAGAAATTATCTGATAATTGACAAAATGACTTTTTAGAGATTTTAATATATGCTAGATACCAAAATTATAAAACTTAAGCTTCAATTCGTTATGAATTTATTCCTTGAGCAAATAAATAGTCTGTTCAAATATAGCTACTGCCAAAATGCAATCATCTATGAATTGTTTTTAACTTAGTAAAATGTCTAAAGTAAATAATTGAAAATTGAAAAGTTTAAGACTAGTACTAAAAGCAGAACTGATTAACAACTATTTTTTTCTTAATTTAGAACCTGTGAAAGCATACATAGGAAAATTACATTGCTATATACTGAAGCTTTCAAATTAATTTTACCTGGAATGTTAGGAGCATGAAAGGACTGAGATTAAAAGACTCATTTTTCCTTTATTAAATATGTTCATAAATATAAAAATTTCATGATTCTAATTTTTAAATTCTAATTCAGTAATTAATTTTTAGATGTGTCATTTTTTAACGGAGTTTATTTAGCAACAGTTTACTCAGAAAGTAAACATGCCTAGTTAATTTTAATTATTTTTAATTATTAATTTTAATTTAATAATTTTATTATTAATTTTAATTATTTAATTAATATTATATGAAAAATAATAATTTATGTATGTTATATTGGATCTCTGAATTAGTACCTTTTTTGTTATTTCTTGCCTTTCTTTATTGAATCTCTTTTATACCTAGGAAAATTACCCCCAAGAATGTGAAATTATAAGCATTTCATGCGTTTAATACATGGTGATATAGATTTGGTGTTTACATCTTGAAATATATGAATAGGCATATAATACCTTGTTCTAAACAATAAACTCATCTTTAAGTGAAGACGTCATTGCTTTGCTGAGTTACAAGGAATTGCATGCATCAATTTATCCTGATGTACTAGAGAAGAGTTTTTATTTATTTATTTATTTATTTATTGTTTTTTGTGGTACATGGGCCTCTCACTGTTGTGGCCTCTCCCGCTGTGGAGCACAGGCTCCGGATGCGCAGGCTCAGCAGCCGTGGCTCACGGGCCAGCCGCTCCATGGAATGTGGGATCTTCCCGGACCGGGCACGAACCCATGTCCCCTGCATCGGCAGGCGGACTCTCAACCACTGTGCCACCAGGGAAGCCCTTGTTTTGTTTTTGTTGTCTCCTTCAAATACCTTTAATAGCCCCAGGTTTTTTTTTAAAGTAAACTACTTCGTCCAGTCTGCTGTTTAAAAAATAGCCTAGCAGTTCTTTATGCATTGGTTACTATATTGTTACCATGTAAATCATCTCCCTAGTCACAGTTGAGTAGATTACAGGATGGATATCAGCCAATAAGGGGAAAAAAATCTTCCTAAAGAGTATCAGTAGTTATTTGGACCAAATCATATTCTTTATGAATAAAGGAACTGACACTGGAGGATATACATACAGAAAAGACAATACACAAACATCATGGACAATACAAGGCATGATGAACAAAGTTACATATTATCAAAAGTTATGATTAATGAGCAGATATGAGGTAGTGAAATGGAATAAAAAATGAGGTTGTTTGTGGCCAGATTAGAAGAGCAAAAATAGAGAGGATCTGAGTTATCAGGGTGGAAGTCCAAGAACACCAGCTGTTCAGCCACCAGTAAGATTACCTGATTATATTATATAGCATGTTGAAAACATATGCATGCTTGGAAGAAAAGAGTTTCTATCAGAAACTTAAAACAATTGTAGAAATGTGGCTTAAAAATTCAAATTTTATGTTTTATATAGTCTCCATGGAACATCACTGATCTAGGAAACTAGACTGTATTTCTAATTAATTAAAAACATTATTTTATTAAGCACCAAGTATATTCTATATATTTGACATGTTAAATATAACAACATGAATTTTCTTTATAACCATGTTGAAAACGAAGAAAAAACAGTGGCTTTACATTTTGTTGCTCAGTTGGATTAATTTAACAGAGTGGATCTCACAATCTGATGTATACCAGAAGAACTGAGGAACTTGTTAAACAATGGCTGTGACTGGCTTATTTCACTCACTAATGTCTTCCAGGTTCATCTACGTTGTCACAAATGGCACCATTTCCTTCTTTTCATAAGGCTGAATAATATCCCATTTTCTTTACCATTTATCAGTCAGTGGATACATGGGTTGTTTTCACATCTTGACTATTGTGAATAATGTTGCATTGAACATGGGAGTGCAGATGGCTCCTCGATATTCTTTTGTATATAAACCCATTGATTCCACTTACTTGGGAATCTAAGATAGTGAAACTCATAGAAGCGGAGAATACAATACTGGTTGGTGGTGATAAGGTGTTGGGGGAAATGGGAAGTAGTTGTTTTTCCATGGGTATAAAGTTTCAGTTATACTAGATGGATAATTTCTAGAGATCTGCTATACAACATCATGCCTATAGTTACAGTATGGCATTGTGCACTTCAGAATTTAAGAGGGTAGCTCTTATGCTGTGTTCTTACCCAGAAGAAAAACAACAAAAAGCTAAGGACACAGGAAACTCTGGGAGGTGCGGATATATCTATTACCTTTATTTTGATGACGGTAACATGGATGTTGCATATTTCCAAATTCATCAAATTGTGCAACTTAAATATGTGCATTTCTTCTTATATAACAATTATACCTCAATAAAGCTGTTAAACATAAATTATTGATATGACTGTGCTCCAACACAGAGCCACTTAATCAGTCTAAAAATGTAGCTCTGTGTTTGTTTATGCTACATTGTAATTCATATACATGGGCAACCTTAATTAAAGATGATCTCATTAATCTTTCTTTAGGGTTTGACAATAATTAAACTGTTAAAATATATTTGTTGATATATATTCATGGAGATAAAAATTTTAATTTATAAAAATGGCAGATGTGAATTATAATATATTTAATTTTAGACTCAGCATTTTGAGATATTACTTAATTTTTCTGAAGCATTACTTATATTCAGAATTCTTACATTTCTTGAATCTAGAATGTCCAGTACCAAATTAATAGTTTCTGTTGTATCAATTTGTTGGAAGATAAATTGTATGTGCTCATTTTGCAGAGAAAGATAAATAGATATTATGGCACTCTTTCAGGCATTAACAATCAAATCAAATCAAATAAGCTACTTACATTTCAACTACATTATAAATCAGTAGGACATAAGATTTAAGACTCAGGTTCTGCCCTTAAAATATTTTTGGATTGGGGGAAGGTCAACAAACTAACAATTGAAATTTTTTCCTCTTCTTCCAGAGTTAACAGAAACCTCCCTATTTTTAATTTTAGTGTATACTTCTTTTCTTTAGTTAACTTCTCACCAATATTTAATACAGTTTATAAACCCCCTTAACTTGGAGAGACTTTTTCTTTTCTTGATACTCTCTTGGTTTTTTCTCTTATATCACTGTCCGTTTATATTCAATTTTCTGTTTGTTTGTTTTCATTCCTCCTCCTAAGATGTTAGAGCTTTAGAAGTTCTTCTCAATCTATGTTCTCTCCCAAGATGATTGCAAACAGTCTATACATTTAAAATATCATATATGCATGGCATACACACACATATACATTTTACATTTCCTGTTCATATCTCAAATTAAATTCATAGGAGTCAGAGCCCTAGTCTCTCTCTCACCTTTCATACACAGTCTGTTTTCAATATGACCTCTTCTATCTCTAGCACATGGCCCTTATTTGCCTGTATCATTTTCATTCCCAGGATTCTAGACAAAGTCTCCCAACCATGTACTTTGGAACACTGTGCTCCATGGGAAAAAAAAAAGTTGTGAATAAATAATTTTTAGGAAACACTGCACTGATTTAGAATATATTAACATATTGAGTCACATTAGCACTATAAAATATCAAGCACATTAGCATATTGAAGATTCCAGAGGAGGGACCTTCAAGATGGTGGAGGAGTAAGACATGGGGATCACCTTCCTGCCCACAGATACATGAAAACTACATCTACATGTGGAACAACTCCTACAGAACACCTACGGAACGCTGGCAGAAGACCTCAGACTTCCCAAAAGGCAAGAAAATCCCCATGTACCTGGGTAAGGCAAAAGAAAAAAGAAAAAAACAGAGACAAAAGAATAGGGACAGGACCTGCACCTCTGGGAGGGAGCTGTGAAGGAGGAGAAGTTTCAATACACTAGGAAGCCCCTTCAGTGGTGGGGAAGCTGGGGAGGGAAGCTTCAGAGCCACGGAGGAGAGCAGAGCAACAGGGCTGCAGAGGGCAAAACAGAGAGATTCCTGCACAGAGGATCGGTGCCGACCAGCACTCACCAGCCTGAGAGGCTTGTCTGCTCACCCACCAGGGCAGGTGGGGGCTGGGAGGTGAGGCTCAGGCTTCAGAGGTCAGATCCCAGGAAGAGGACCGGGGTTGGCTGCGTGAACACAGCCTGAAGGGGGCTAGTGTGCCACAGCTATCCAGGATTGAGTCAGGGAAAAAGTCTGGAACTGCCTAAGAGTCAAGAGACCATTGTTTCAGGGTGCATGAGGAGAGGGGATTCAGAGCACTGCCTAAACGAGCTCCAGAGATGGGCACGAACTGTGGCTATCAGCACGGACACTAGAGATGGGCATGAAACGCTAACGCTGCTGCTGCAGCCACCAAGAATCCTGTGTGAAAACACAGGTAACTATCCACACCTCCCCTCCTGGGAGCCTATGCAACCCACCACTGCTAAGGTCCCGTGATCCAGAGACAACTTCCGCAGGAGAACACATGGCGTGCCTCAGGCTGTTGCAACGTCAGATTGGCCTCTGCTGCCACAGGCTCGCCCTGCATTCTGTACCCGTCCCTCCCACCGACCTGAGTGAGCCAGAGCCAGATAATCAGCCACTCCTTTCACCCCCTCCTCTCTGAGTGAAAAAAAGAAGCCAGAGGGCGACCTACATTCAGAGGCGGGGCCAAACCCAAAGCTGAACCCCAGCAGCTATGCGAACAAAAAAGAGAAAGGGAAATTTCTCCATTCAGCCTCAGCAGCAGTGGATTAAATCTCCACAATCAACTTGATGTACCCTGCATCTGTGGAGTACCTGAATAGACAATGAATCATCCCAAAATTGAGGCAGTGGACATAGGGAGCAACTGTAGACTTGGGGTTTGCTGTATGCGACTGACTATTTTCTGATTTTTATGTTTACCTTACTATAGTTTTTAGCACTTTTTGTCACTGGTGGATTTGTTTATTGGTTTGGTTGCTCTCTTCTTTTTTTAAAATTACTTTTTTATTTTTCTATTTTAATAATTTACTTTATTTTTATAGCTATTTTATATTACTTTATTTATTTATTTATTTTCTCCCTTTTCTTCTGAGCCATGTGGCTGACAGGGTCTTCATGCTCTGGCCAGGTGTCAGGCCTGAGCCTTTGAGGTGGGAGAGCTACGTTCAGGACATTGGTCCACTAGACACCTCCTGTCCCCACATAATACCAAATGACAACAGCTCTCTCAGAGATTCCCATCTCAGCACTAAGACCAGTTCTACCCAACTGCCAGCAAGCTCCAGTGCTGGATGCCTCATGCCAAACAACTAGCAAGATGGGAACACAAACCCACCCATTAGCAGAGACACTGCCTAAAATCATAGTAAGTTCACAGACACCCCAAAACACAGCACAGGACGTGGTCCTGCCCACCACAAAGACAAGATCCAGCCTTATCCTCCAGAACACAGGCGTCAATCCCCTCCTTCAGGAAGCCTACACAACCCACTGAACCAACCTTAACCATTGGGGGAAGACACCAAAAACAATGGGAACTATGAACCTGCAGCCTGTGAAAAGGAGACCCCAAACACAGTTACTTAAGCAAAATGAGAAGACAGAGAAATACACAGCAGACGAAGGAGCAAAGTAAAAACCCACCAGACCAAACAAATGAAGAGGAAACAGGCAGTCTACCTGAAAAAGAATTCAGAGTAATGATAGTAAAGATGATCCAAAATCTTGAAAATACAATGGAGAAAATACAAGAAACATTTAACAAGGTTCTAGAAGAATGAAAGAGCAAACAAACAACAATGAACAACACAACAAATAAAATTTAAAATTCTCTAGAAGGAATCAACAGCAGAATAACTGAGGCAGAAGAACGGATAAGTGACCTGGAAGATAAAATAGTGGAAATAACTACTGCAGAGCAGAATAAAGAAAAAAAGAATGAAAAGAACTGAGGACAGTCTCAGAGACCTCTGGGACAACATTAAACGCACCAACATTTGAATTATAGGGGTCCCAGAAGAAGAAAAGAAAAAGGGACTGAGAAAATATTTGAAGAGATTATAGTTGAAAACTTCCCTAATATGGGAAAGGAAATAGTTATTCAAGTCCATGAAGTGCAGAGAGTCCCATACAGGATAAATCCAAGGAGAAACATGCCCAGGAACATATTAACCAACTATCAAAAATTAAATACAAAGAAAACATATTAAAAACACCAAGGAGACAAGAGACCTGTATGCAGAAAACTGTAAGACACTGATGAAAGAAATTAAAGATGATACAAACAGATGGAGAGATATACCACGTTATTGGATTGGAAGAATCAACATTGTGAAAATGACTATATGACCCAAAGCAATCTACAGATTCAGTGCAATCCCTATGAAACTACCAATGGCATATTACACAGAACAAGAACAAAACAATTCACAATTTGTATGGAAACACAAAAGACCCCAAATAGCCAAAGCAGTCTTGAGAAAGAAAAATGGAGCTGGAGGAATCAGGCTCCCTGACTTCAGACTATACTACAAAGCTACAGTAATCAAGACAGTATGGTACTGGCACAAAAACAGAAATATAGATCAATGGAACAGGATAGAAAGCCCAGAGATAAACCCATGCACATATGGTCAACTTATTTTTGATAAAGGAAGCAAGAATATACAATGGAGAAAAGCCTGCCTCTTCAATAACTGGTGCTGGGAAAATTGGACAGCTACATGTAAAGAAATGAAGTTAGAACACTCCCTAACACCATACACAAAAATAAACTCAAACTGGATTAAAGACCTAATTGCCAGGCCAGACACAATAAAACTCTTAGAAGAGAACATAGGCAGACACTCTATGACATGAATCACAGCAAGATCCTTTTTGACCCACTTCTAGAGAAATGGAAATAAAAACAAAAATAAACAAATGGGACCTAATGAAACGTAAAAGCTTTTGCACACCAAAGGAAACCATGAACAAGACAAAAAAAACAACCCTCAGAATGGGAGAAAATATTTGCAAATGTAGCAACTGACAAAGGATTAATCTCCAAAATTTACAAGCAGCTCATGCAGCTCAATAAATAAATAAATAAATAAATAAAATCCAATCCAAAATTGGGCAGAAGACCTAAATAGACATTTCTCCAAAGAAGATATACAGATTGCCATCAGAGAATTAAAAGGATGTTCAACATGACTAATCATTAGATAAATGCCAATCAAAACTCCAATGAGGGGCTTCCCTGGTTGCGCAGTGGTTGAGAGTCTACCTGCTGATGCAGGGGACGCGGGTTCGTGCCCCAGTCCGGGAGGATCCCACATGCCGCAGAGCGGCTGGGCACATGGGCCGTGGCCACTGGGCCTGTGCATCCGGAGCCTGTGCTCTGCAGCGGGAGAGGCCACTGCGGTGACAGGTCCGTGTACCACCAAAAAAAAACTACAACGAGGTGTCACCTCACCTCACACCGTTCAGAATGGCCATCATCAAAAAATCTACAAACAATAAATGCTGGAGAGGGTGTGGAGAAAATGGAACCCTCTTGCACTGTTGGTGGGAATGTAAATTGATACAGCCACTATGGAGAACGGTATGGAGGTTCCTTAAAAAACTAAAAGTAGAACTACCATAATGAGCCAGCAATCCCACTACTTGCATATACCGTGAGAAAATCATAATTCAAAAAGAGTCATGTAACACAATGTTCATTGCATCACTATTTACAATAGCCAGGACATGGAAACAACCTAAGTGGCCATTGATAGATGAATGGATAAAGAAGATGTGGCACATATATACAACAGAATATTACTAAGCCATAAAAGGAAACCAAATTGAGTTATTTGTAGTGAGGTGGATGGACCTAGAGACTGTCATCCAGGGTGAAGTAAGTCAGAAAGAGAAAAACAAATACCGTATGCTAGTACATATATATGGAATCTAAAAAAAAAAAAAAAAAAAAAATGTTCTGAAGAACCTAGGGGCAGTACAAGAATAAAGACGCAGATGTAGAGAGTGGAATTAAGGACATGGGGAGGGGGAAGTGTAAGCTGAGACGAAGTGAGAGAGTGACATTGACATATATACACTACTAAATATAAAATAGATAGCTATTGGGAAACAGTTGCATAGCACAGGGAGATCAGCTCGGTGCTTTGTGACCACCTAGAGGGGTGGGATAGGGAGGGTGGCAGGGAGATGCAAGAGGGAGGGAATATGGGGATATATGTGTACGTATAGCTGATGCGCTGTTTTGCAGCAGAAACTAACACAACACTGTTAAGTAATTATACTCCAATAAAGATGTTAAAAACAAATTCCAAAAAGATTTTCAGTAAATGCGGATTTATAAATTTATGTATCCCAATGTTTCATCACTGTTTTTGACCATGGAACCATTTCATTCTACATAATAATATTAATATAGTTGAAACTGTTGTCCTTGAAACACTAGGCCATGCAAAAATCTAAAGGTATTCTTGTGAATTATATTTGGCTACAGCCATCATATACAACAGGATAAGATTTAAGGATTCTGCCTTTGTTTTCCAACTGCCTCTACATACCATTCATAAATAAAAACATTTTCTTAAGTTCTATATTTACTGGTTTATTTCCTTTGGCCTAGTTCCATAGCCAAAGGAACTATGTCTCAGCCCTGAAATTTGTTTAAAAAATTAAAAACAATCAGTTCTGTATGGTTTAGACATTGACCTTTTGCAAATGAGGAAACAAGGGAAACAAAAAAAACTCATTATGATTTCAGTGCAGTGCCATGAGTTTTTTCGCGACAAATATGAGGCTCATGGAAGTCAGTGATAAATAACATTGACTTGGAAGCTTAGAAAGTCTTCTGAATTTTTGATTCTTAAAATTTGATAATTTTATGATCTCAGCTCAGTAAATTAACTTCTCTGTGTGTCAAATGCCTCATCTGCCAAAAGGGATTTTTAGTAGTATATTTCCTAGAATTGTGAAAACTGAGTCTGTCCATTAAATTTTCTTGGAACAATGCCTAGTACATAGTAAGCACTCAATAGATATTACATTATGATAATGAAGGTTAATTTAAAAAATTTACTAGATGTTTATTAATTAAATATTTATTGAAATAAGACTGGAAATTATAATTTTATTTTTATTTTAACATATACATAGTGAGCAACATCACTTGCCATGAATAAACTAAGAAATGTATTCCAGATAATTTCTTAATTACAGCTGTCATTTCTGGGCACAGAGTTAGAGTAACAGCCACCTGCTTTAAAAGTGACACTAGCCATATTAGAATTCAGTGCAAGAGACTGTAAGGCATTTACCAATCCACTTTAATTCAATGTTAAGTTTAATAAGACAAGAACTTAATACTCCACTTTCAGTAGATATGATATAATAGCACTGGATGTATGTCTTTCAACATATCTAATGCCTTCAACATAAAAACAGGTTATGTATGGAAATAATCTGTAACATAAAATATTAAAATAATAAAATATTACTCCTTCTGTCAAGAAATAATATCACTGTTAAAATAATTGCGATACTTAAGCTTTGAACATAAAGCATGCATTGGTATGCAGCTGAGGATTACAAGTTTAGCAAAAAGAAGATTTAAATCAAGATAATTCTGCTTGGAGACTTCTATTGTATCTTTTTTCTATACTGATAATCAGGTTACATGATTCATCATCATTAACAGTTTTCTTCTGAGAGAAATATTATACAATACTTTGAAACTAATCTATACATCCTGAGGATTTTGTTTGTTTGTTGTTTGCTTGTTTGCTTTATAATACTATAAATACCCAAATCAAAACACTACTGCAGATACATTGTATATAACAACCAGGTTGGTCACAGTGATACACTGGAGAGGACTACCTTGGGACTGAGTGGAGAAATCACTTTCCTTTTCCATTTGCCAATGAGTAAATGAGTGGTTGTTAAAAGGCAGGTATGATTCATAGTTCATATATGGTTTCAGGAGCTTCTAACAGCATAAGAGTGAAATCAGTTATCAACAAAATATAATAGCTCTTTTGCCGAGTGAGTGGGATAACATATAGCTTGAGAGACTTTTGCTTGTATTAAGAGGTCAGTTCTTTCCAGTTTGAAAGAAAATATGTTATTGGATTAGATGGACTAAAATAAATAAAATAGGCATAAATAGAGATCAAAGAATCAGCAGGGTTATTTATTTTCCCCCAGCCATTTGAATATTCTTGCCTTATGATAGACACATTTTAGTATTTTTGGATCTCAAACACTAGTGTAAGTTGTAAATACTTTTGTAGTTGTTTTACAGATACAGATTTGAGGACTCCACTGTCAGAGATTCCTATCAGTAGGTCTTGATTGGGGTCAAGATATCTGATGTGTTTTAAGAGCTGCATAAGAATATGATGCTAACTAGCCCAAGGTTTAGATGCAGGTAATATCACTAGTAAACAGAGGATACAGAAAATAAACCTGATAGATTCCAAAAGTATCCCCAGAAAAGAAGCCACTACAAGCAATGGAAACACTTCTCTGCTGGAAACACATGTATTATGGAGCCTTGCTACTCAAAGTGGCATCAAATAAAAAGACCAGTAACATCTGCTTACCAGGAAGCATTTTGGAAATGCCCAGTCTTAAGCCCAACACCTGTCTTACTGAACCCAAACCTGAATTTCAATAAGATCCTCAGGTAACACATTAATGTTTAAGAAATAATGAAATAAAAGGGACAGAAGAGGTACATCTGCTCTGTCATTCTACTTTTGATCTGGAAAATATGTGGTCCTATAATGTGATTTCTGCATAGAAGTAAATCCTGCCATTGTATGTGTGCCATTTGGTTTTTGCTTGTTTGTTTTATTGGCAAAATATTTTCTTCCTGAAACATTATTTAGCATTTATTAATGTGACTACATTGGAAAATAATTCACATTTATGTTCAGGTGAAGAAAAATAAAATATGCTTAACAGTAAAAGGACAGGCTATCAAAATTTGTAAGACCTCAGGGAAAAAGTAAACTCCTGCTCCCTAGATACTAATTTTTCATTTGGTAACTCAGTGCACTAAATGGTAAAAATCCATTGTTTTTAAAATCTATCAGATTTAAATTAGAAGTCATGTAGCATTAATGTGTAGATCAGAAAGGTGGTAGACTGACTTGTTGAGAAGCAAAGGCCTAGAAATAGTAATAGATTGCTCTTTTGGATTTTTTAGGCCTTTAGCTATATATTCCACTCACGGAAAAATTAACTTCCTAGAGAATTCTGTCATGTTACAAAATGCTATTAACTCCTGATAGTCATAAACACATTAAATAACAACTGTCGATGTTGCTTTGACAGCTCTAAAGAATTTGTATGCAGTTTTAATGATGGAGAACCTCACTCATCATAATTTCTGAGTGTGGAATTGATCCTTGGAAGAGAGGCTGATAATTTGATTGTTCTATAATGTGCTAGTGCATAATTTCAGAAAGAGAAATCATTTTATGAAGAAACGAATTACATGCAAATGACTCTCTTCACAAGATGTTAATAAAATTAGAAATACTTTTCAAAAATGAAGAAAAAAATAGTGTGAAGTAAAATGCCTTAAAGTGGTAGATGGTTAAAGAATACTATAGACATACTATTATCCTGGGAAAGTGCATGAAGGAATCTATGTCAGGGAAAGGAAACTTGTGCTGTTTCAGTTTTTTTTTTTACTTTATTAATAATACCTTATTGTCCTTTACTTAACCTTCTGAAACCTAAATGACAATATGAATTGTGAAAATTTCAGTTCATATTGGAATTAAACTGGTCTTTGTGGGAGACATATCACAAAAGTCTCTCCAAATAGAAAAAAAGAATTCATACTTTACTTAATAAGAGAGCAGTGAAAGAAACATACCCATCTTACAATGCATATTTATATCTTGTTAAAAAGCATTATCAAAAATAAGCCAATATCGTCTAGAATGTTAGAAATGATTTTAAACAAAAATAAGTAGGGCTTGATTTAACTGTAGTAAAATAATATTTTATCTTAATTATCATTGATTTTCCTTTTTTTCTATATGCTCTCTTTTCTTCTCTTTCTGAATTACTGAAGCCTTACTTTGAATAAAGGAATTGAGGTGGACTGTAGGTGATGAGGTTTAGTCTTCTAAACTGCGTAGTCCTATTGTTTATCTCAGGCATCAAAAAATTGTCATGTGAATATTCAAAGATGTGAAAATCAAAGCCAACCCCCCCACAAAAAAAATCCACTTAGGAATCCTTACTTTGCAATTAAAAGGTATATATTTTTGTTGAGTAATTAATTAATTAACTAATTTTATTCTTAGTCTTCTCATTACAAAACAGGATTCTTTCATATATAATATCATAATTTTGCTTTCAATAGCTTCCCATGTTTATTTCTCATCTTCTTTCACAGAATCCTATCCTTTCTTGACTTTCTATACTCTCATGCTGATTTTTTTTCTATTTAATCTCTCTTTCTAAAAAAATTTGCAAATATTTCTTAAAAATTTTAGAAAATTCCAAAATGCCTAAGTCATAGAAAATGTTCAGTAAATATATTTTAAAATTAACTAAGCTTGCTTCAATACCATTTTTCTCTGTTTCTTCCTTTCTATGCAGATTTACATGCCTGTCTCTTTCTCTCTCTTTCAGAACTAATTTCCTGGACCACACACACACACACACACAATTCCAAGTCTGGTAAATATTATTAAGAAGTTCATATTGCTATTCAACCTGTTTTAAGGACATTTGTCTTTATAAATTAGGTCAAGTGATGCTTCCCTAAGAAATGGGACTTGTAAATATGATTAGGCAAGTATCAGAAATGCCACTTGGAAAATTTCTCTCAATAAAAAGATTAAGAAGAGTGAGTGTTGACTATTAAATTTAGTAAGAGAGAAGTTATCTATGGCTTTGACCAGTAAGTTTACCAGAGAGTAGGGAGAAGCATATTTGTGATTAATTGGAATAAAGAGAAGATAAAACATGGGAATTTAAGTCTTACATTTATGTAGCTCCTATTAGGAGTTTTGCTGTGGAAGCGTTTATGAAGATTTGGGGGGATGGATGGAGAAATACATAATATCAAGGAATGAGTTTTTCTTCTGTCTATCAGTGTGTTTTAAAATGGTAGTTCCTGAAGCATGTTCATTTGATAGTAGGCGTGATACAATATAAAGGGAACAAATCCTGACACCAGTGGGCAGGAGAATTTTGTGGGTTTAAAGGATAGTGAATGTGGTTTGATTTTTTTTTTTAAGTGGAGTGGCCTCAGCTAGATATGGGGAAGAATTCATTTACTAAAATGGAATAGATTGTATATGGGTACAGTTGCAAATACAAGTATTTGATGGTGGAAAGAATCAATGGAAGAAGTGCTTTTCATTTGATGAATTTATTTGCTCAATGAAACATGATTTAATATCTCCAAGTAAGTTTGAAGAGTGTTGAAAGACTGAGGAGAAAAAACAGTAAAACAAAATCACTGCAGGAAGTTAATACTATTGAGGGAGAATTTGGAAGCAGGTGAGGAGTAGGGAGAGCCTTGGAGTTAAATCAGGTTTGGAATTTTCCAGATGACCTCACTAAGAAAGATAAAGGAAAGGGAATTAAATTTGTAAGCTGGTAAACATTTCCACTTATTGACAAAGTAATCTAAGCATGGTAAATAAAGAATTAAAAACATAACAGAAATAATAGAGAACATAAAAAGTGATGGTGTCAGTATATCACTGAGATACCTCAGTGCGTCAAAGGATTTTTGAACTGGCAGTCCTAGAATAAATAAAGTAGAATGATTCTGGGTGATAGAGTGGATGGTTTGAAATAAATAAATACTGTGAAGGGGATGTGACTTTGGTTTTAACTAGATTTTGTATTACCAATATTTTAAACACCTCACTGCCTTCCAGGTAAGTTTTAGATATAGACTAAACTCCTTATCTTTCCCTACAACTAACTTCCTGTTTTAGTCTGACACATCCCTACTTTTCCAACCCTGTTTAAATGGAAAAAGAAATTATTTTACAGGATTCTCCTATTAAATCCTACTTCTGCTTTATATCCAGCTACTCTCAGCTTTAAGCTTAAGTGTTTCTGACATGCAGAAATTAACCAGACAACCAGAGAACAGGTTAGGGGTGCTGGTTCTGTGCCTTCTCCATGCCGTTTTTTACCTTAAGTTACCATATATTACCTAAAATTCCAATTGTCTCTCTTACAAGTCTTTGTGACTTTGAGTTTCTTTCACTATCATTTAACCGTACTTGGAGTACCAAACACAGTGGGGAGAACATAACATGCTACAAATAATTTGTTTTTTTCAGAAACACATGCTTAAACTTGCTAAATGACAAAACATCTTCCTTTCTCTTGACTTGCTATGTAGAATAAGTTTGTACCCTGAGTAATCAGAAATTTCGCTGGTGAAACTAAATTTGAGAGACTTCCAGATCCTCTTATCTTCATTAAAAATACATGGTATTTTATAAGAGCTAATTATTGTTTCACATATAAAATACATTTGTTCTTAGCCCAAGGGACAAACAGATGACAGGGCTGCTTTAGAAGGTCTTATTTTAATTTAATAGAACATAAGTTAGAGATAGGTTGATTCCAAGTATATTTGAAACTACATAGAATTCTAAGTATTCTATGAAATCAAAGAAATGTCATAAGTTGGGATGCTGAGAAAATGATTCCCTCTCTCTATACACAAGCACACAAACATACATGTATATAAGGGTCAAGGAGAGTTTTACTATAAATGCACATATATTATACGTATGTCTGTGTGTAGTACCAAATATCTGTGCAACACAGATGGACATTTTAAAGATTCCTATTTTTTAAAAAAATATGTTTAGACAATATACAAATTGTTGATTTCTGTTTTCATAGGGATTTAAAAACAAGTTAATTTTCTCTATGCATATTGATGTCTTAACTGGTGTTAACACAACACATATTTTAAGAAAGTAAATCAATTATTTTTTTTCTAATTTCTGAAAATGCATCCATGCATCATGAAGACCAAATAATTAAATGACATATAAGAAACTTCCTTAAAAAATGATCCATTTTTACTCCTATGTAATGCAATATCTAGATTCATGTTGGTTTCTTTATGGAAATTTTTTTAAGTAAATGTATTTTCTAGGTATATTCTTAGCACATCTCTTGGCAGAAGAAAAAAATGATATTTAGAACTAATGGTATTTATTTTTGATAAGATAGGCTATTACTAAATATCCTGTGGTTCATATTTAAAATACAAGGTCCATGTATTCCAGGCACATATAGAATTCATGGAATATGATATGCACATTTCTCTGGTCTCCATAGATTCTAATGTATTAGAAGCCAAGAAGAATATAAGCACATGTTTTGTATATTTTCTAACTCATGTCACCTCCTTGCCATCTTAGATTTTGTGACCTTCTTTAAAATAAGAGAGATTTTTGGAGGAAGTTTCATACAATCTAAGTAGTTTCATCAGTCTTTCCCAATACACAACCAAGCTTGAATTTTTATTTGATTGCATTATTTTTATATTTTAATGGCCCTGGAAAACTGAAAGAAAAAAACATAAGACATTCAAACCACTTTTATAGGCTGCCTTAACTCACATAAAGAGTACTATTGAATTTTTCAAGACCATTTGCAAGCTGGATAGATACAATATTGTAATCTGGTTGATTTAGCTATATTAAGGAAAGTCATTTGCTCACTTATCACATAGGTAATAAATTAAGTCATGTCCACATAAAGAAATAAAACAATGCCTCACTACATTAAATGAGTGGTATAATTTGCACCCTAATTTCAAGGAGGGTAATAGGGAAGGCAATGGTAATACTCTTCCATTCCTTATCATATCATGTATGTATCTTATTTTGTTGAGAAACATTCAAGATGATATAAATAAAATAGAAAACTAATTTGTGAATAATATATTTTACTATTGAAAATTGTTCTTAAAATGCCAAGTAATATCTTAGTACAGGTAAAGAATTCAGATATTTTTGTATATTCAGGATCTTAATGTCAATAAATATTTAAATAAGGGTCTCTAATATAAAAATGTGATTCAAAAGAAATAAAATAATTCAATTGCAGAAAAAAAGTAGATATATAAAAATATAAGTGGGCAAACAAACCAGCACGTGCTAAATAACATGTGAATTAGATGGACATATTGTCTCAGGAGTCCAGAGCTGTCAATCTCCATTTCTGCTACCATTTTTCCAGCCTTTTTTTTTGCATTTAATATCTCGTGTATTTAATTGTTTACCACTCCTTTCTCCACTAAACTGTCAGATCCTCTATTTTGTTTGTTTTACATTTCATCTGGCTCACTTCTGTATCTACAGTGACTAGTCAAATGCATAGTACCTAGTATTTTTTCAATCAGTGTGTGTAGAAGACATCAATTCAGAAGTGAGAGATGAGAAAAATTTAATGAATATTAGAGGCCCATTGGTTTATGTTTTTCAAAACGAAGAGAGATGGAGCACATTTGAAGCCCATAGTAGTATCTGTGTTGGGAATGGGATGACAGGTGGGCAGACAGGTATATATATCAGTTGGCTTAAAAGTGAGATTCATGTATAGATTACCAGGAGATAAACTGGAAATGCCTTGTTAAACCAGTGTAGGTCACTGTGAATCTAGGTTATGGGGTTTGGATTATATCCAACAATAATAAATATACAAATAAGGAAAAATATATCTGACATGAATAGCACACTGTTTCCAATGAAAAATATCCTATTAAATATACATTTCCGGGGCTTCCCTGGTGGCGCAGTGGTTGAGAGTCTGCCTGCTGATGCAGGGGACACAGGTTTGTGCCCCGGTCCGGTAGGATCCCACATGCCATGGAGCGGCTGGGCCCGTGAGCTATGGCTGCTGAGCCTGTGCGTCCAGAGCCTGTGCTCCGCGCCGGGAGAGGCCATAACAGTGAGAGGCCCGCGTACCGCAATTAAAAAAAAAAAAAAAAGATATATTTCCAACAAAAATATTAAAATTTGAATTATGTTGGAAGTAAACAAATTGGTAGTACAATGATTTGTTATGGCTGAGCTTATGACTAAGCTAGTTTTTGTTTACTTCTTGTTTTACTTTTTTATTTTTTAATCTAACTCCCTGGCTAAGCATCCTATTTAGATTTGCTTATACAGCTAACTACTACTGTGAATAACTTCCAGAATGGCAAATTAGCCTGGCTAATTTAACCACCAGAATTCTAGTCTAATCCTGTTGATGTATTCCTGATAATTAGCAATCTGTGAGCAGCTGCATTGTCCGATATCCAAAATACAGCACAAGGAAAATGATCATTTGTACATTGTGGGTTTCGTGGATTAAATGAAGAGCACTTTTTTTTTTATTAATAGCTACACTTTTCATAAATTTTATGAGTTAATAGGGTTCAATTAATGTTGCCAAGTGGTGTGCTTCATGCATATGTCTCTGGGGTTTTATGAAGTTGAGAAGAATGTATAATGAATGGTTGAGCAGTTATATTGGTACCCTAGTAATTAGAGAACGAGTAATTAATGTGCATCTGTGTTAGGCTCCTGGGTACTGTCAACGACCCTGTAGTGTGAAAAAAAAAAAAAAAAAAGGAAATTATGTGCTTGGCAAGGGAATACAGCTTTTCTCTTTTTCTTAAATTTTAGATCTACATCTGTGTTTAATTAGAAGAAGAAATGAATTCCCATTAACACCATTAGGCAACACGCTATGATTGGTTAAAGCCTACATGGACTGTGAAACTGATCTAGGCAGCCAGGAGATTATAGTGGAATTTTTTTTTAATCTCAGAAGAATTGTTTTTTTTTTAATAAAATAAGGATGCTGAGTAGTCCCCACCTGGCTCTCTGTAGAATACCTTCTGCTTTTTACTTTTGGCTGCTTTCTAAAACTATGAGTGATCTAAGCAAAAAACCTTCTGAGCAAAAGCGACTTACCATACCAACCAGTGGATTTTTTTTTTTTCTAGCTATAAGGGGCGAGGTGCAGTAGCATCACCTTGTAATAGGCTCAGTATACAAAAATGTCACATATATTAATGACAGTATAAAATAGTTTACTAAAAGATAATAGTCACGGATGTTACAGATGACTAGCTGTGCTGATGTTTTAGTTTCCAGAGAGATTCAAATTAAATTGCTTTTATCTCCTGAAGCAGAATAACATTTCATATTCCACATGTTAATAAAATGTATCCTTAGGGCAAGTAGTATGCCTGTGCTTTTAAAATGAAAAGGCATGATTTAATTAGTATGTAAGAACATAGAGATTTTAAGAGAAAGATGATTCTCTTGAGTGTTCTTCTTCAGTGGCCCTCTATAATTCTGCTTTTTGAGAGACTTCTGAGTGGCTGTATTTGTGATTAAATATTGCCTTTACTTAAAGTTTTGGTAATATTCTGCCAAATATCCCACTGAGATATTAACTTGAAATGATGACATTCACTCTTATATATAATTATGCTAGAAACTTGCTATGCACTACTGACTATAAAGTTAGAATTTTGGGGAAAAAAAGTTCAGTATTGGACATCAACAAACAAATTATATAAGTAGGTTAATGGTGGATAATTTTACCCACAGGAAAGTTCAATGTTTGCATTTAGATGTTAGTTTTAAAGGAAGATACAAAGTATTTGCTACATCTTATTTAAAGCTATACTGTTTAAGGAACATATATCATAAATTTGAATAATTTCTCCAAAAATATTATTAAAGTAGAAAAATATATAATCAAGCACATAGTACAAATTATTAAGATAATTTAAAATTATAATCTCTATTTTCTTCTTGCTCTAATATTTGATGATTCACTCAAGATTTGAAAAGTATTTTTTGACTGAAATACTGGAATGAGTTGCATTTTAGATTTCTAAATTTTTTTAATATTGCATTTTATAAGCTCTGGAATCAACAAGTCCAAGACAAAACTTTGCCTGTCTGCTTACTAGGTGATATGACCTTTATTAAGCCACTTGGCTTCTATCATTTTCCTTCTTTATTTAGAAAAACTGAAAATAATGTCTATATCACAAAGGTCATTACAATGTGGAATGATGGTAAACATGCAGTGATGATGACAATGATGACGAGAACAAGGACTAGTGTTGGTAAAGACTATTACATGGCAGGTTCATCACAAGTGAAGTAGATTGAAGATGGCCTTCAACTACTTGCTACTCTTACCATTGACAAGTGAAGTTGAATTCACCTCTGCTTATATGTGTACTGACCTTTGTAAATTGTCTGACCAATGAAATACAGCGAAAGTGGAGTTCTAGGACTACTGAGGTAGGGTCATAAGAAGCCTTGAAGCTTCAATCAGGCCTCTTGGAAGGGTACTCACTCGCAACACATTCCCTTATGAAGTCCATCTGCCCTTCCCATGCCACATGGAGAAGCTGTATATAGTCATTTTGTTTGGAAAGACCAAATGAGGAGAATGCCTTGGTGGTCCAGTGGTTAGGACTCTGTGCTTTCACTGCCGAGGGCACGGGTTCAATCCCTGGTCAGAGAACTAAAGTTCCATAAGCTGCGTGGCGTGACAAAAAAAAAAAAAAACAACACCAAAAAAACAAATGAGCCTCAGATGATAGTCAGCACCAACTATTACCCCTGGGTGTGATCATTTTGCAAGTCTAGCCCCTTCAAGACTTCAGATGACTGCAGCCCCACCTGACACTTGACTTTAACAGCATAAGTGACTCCACCTGATAACCATCCAGTTGAGCCTATTCAATATATAGACCAGCAAGAGATAATAATGAATTGTCATTTTAATATTTACATAGCAACATCTAAATAAAACAACAAGAATACCATTAGGTAAGCATTTTAGTATGCTATTTTGCTTATTATGAAATTGAGTCTTAATAAAGTCCAGTAATTTTCCTCAATTTACACAATAAAGAGAAAATAATAATTTTTTTTAGCATTTACTATATGTCAAACACTGTTCAATGGATTTTGCATATTTTAACTCATTCAATCACCATAAGGTTAGTTCTTTTACCCTCATTATCTGCTTCATTTTCTAGATAAGGAAATTGGGATGCAAAAAGCTTAAGTAACTTGTCCAAGAAATAATAGAACTGGTATATTAATCTAGGCAGATTAGTGTGAGTTGCTCTCTACAACTACTGTACTGTCTCTCAAATAGTTGAGGTGGAATTTGAACCCATGTGTGATTGTTTTTAAACCCCATTAAATGCTTTGTTTATATCTTGGTTTCCCTATCTCTCATACACCTTCTAGGATCACAGTCCATGTTAGCTAATCTAGATGAACCCTGTATAGGTCTGACCCTACAACCTGAGCCACCATCTGGGTTTTGTTTTTTTACTTTTGTTTCCTCCATTAGGGCTACAAGATCCATAAGCACAAAAACTATCTCTCACTTTCTCACCTTTGAATCTCCAGTGCCTAACAAATTGCCTGGCATAGACAAGGTGTTCAATAAGGATTATTGGAATGAATGACCACAGGGAGATCTTGGCTGCCTAAGAGGTGCTGAACATATGAAGACTGAGCTATTCTTTTTTTTTTTTTTTTTTTTTGCAGTACGCGGGCCTCTCACTGCTGTGGCCTCTCCCGCTGCGGAGCACAGGCTCCGGACGCGCAGGCTCAGCAGCCATGGCCCACGGGCCCAGCCGCTCCGTGGCATGTGGGATCTTCCCGGACCAGGGCACGAACCCGCATCCCCTGCATTGGCAGGCGGACTCTCAACCACTGCGCCACCAGGGAGGCCCTGAGCTGTTCTTGAAGGGTCAATCCTGAAGCCAGATCAGCTTTTCCAGTTCCTATCCTGGCTTCCTTATATGCCTCCTTATCTACTCCCCCTGCATCCTAAACAAGAGAGTGCCAGAGAAAGCATTCCTGCATTATTATCAACCTAATAAAACAATCCATTCTCATAATATTCATATATGAAAATTTTTACTTGAGAATGATGGTAATGATCAATAACTATCAGAGGCAGTTTGAATTATTTTTTTGTGTACTGATAAAATAACAAAGCTCAAGTGCCACACAGGTGGCTTGATGAGACAAGACTTCATCAATTCAGTTTTGAGCATTATTGACACAGTCTTTCAAAAAAAATTTGGATGTATGCATTTTGTATTGAAAACAAGAGAGGTTACTTGACTATTAAATAGCAGTCATCTTTAACTTTTCTCATTCCTTTCCATCTAAGATACTTAAAGCTAAATAAATTAGGAGAAGTTAAATTAGTAAACTATCCCCTCCAAACAAAACACAGGCCATTTCTAGGCAAACATGACTTGTATGCTGGTTTTGAGTTGTTACTCAGATCTCCAGAAGTCAAGATGGTCAGTCCATTGTTTTTCTCTCTTGTGCCCATGGAAACCACAGTTTCCTCTTGCTATATTTTGTTTCATTTTAAAATTATTACACAAAGTTGAAAAAGGCCCAGACAAATTGTAGTCAAATAATTCTGTGCCCTTGCTTCATATCAAGGGATAAATAAGTTAATAATAAAATTACTATTTATATATGGCATCATAGTTCTGCAGCATTCTGAAATTTGATTTAATGAAGGTCAGCATTATAATGAAATTACAAATTTTTATGTTTTTCAACAATACTTCAAGGATGATAAATATCATCATAAGCTCTGAATCTGCTTTGCTACTGCTGGAGCTGAATTTGTAAATTCTACAGAAGTCAATTTGTCTGTGTCTGTGATAAATTAAGAGGGTAAAATATAGTGAACATTTCTAAAAGAACTTCATTGTGCCAAAAAGTTCCTTAATTTTTAATCTTCAAGGAGTTTTAAATGCCTTGCTCAGAAAGATATAGAAGCAAAAGTAATTTTTGAGGTATACCTTAACAGAAAATTCCATAATCAGATGGATATATGCTTTTGTTAATATACTATTATATTCCCATTTTAGGATAAGTTAGCTATCATATATTACATGTCTGAAAATAGTTGCTTCTCTCAGCAATGTGTTTTAATTTATTTTTAGTCACGTTTTTTTTTTAATTTCAAATAATTTTAAAGACCACAATTAGATTTTATATTCATTAAAGAGAGCACAGGTTTTAAAAGGTTGAAAAATACCAGTTTGAAAAAATAAACCACAGGGGAAATCTCATGCCAACTATCATATTTTAATTTAGTACTTGACTATGTGCCCAGAAATAATGTAGTCAAAAGATGAAAACAATAGGAAGTAACAAAATAAAAAAGCTATACATTGAATTAGTTCCTATTTTCTAAGCAGTGTCTGCCAGTGACTTAGTGAAGAAAAAAATTCCAAGTATATCTGAAGGCTTGAGACCTTGATTTTCACATAACCTACTATGATCCCCTGTGTCCAAAATTCTTTGTCATGTATTCTGTTTCTCGCAATTTAGGATTTATTCCATCTCTTCCTCTGTGTTCTACTCCATTTACCCTCAAGTTGGAGTTTCCCTGTAATATTATTCTTAAAATAGAGAAGGGAGTTTTTAAAATTATTTCTTGCATGACTTCCATATCTTGTTATTGCCCTATTGAAGCTTTGATCTATGTAGTCAATCTCAAATCATTATATACCTAGTTCAATGAAGTACTATCCAACCACTGAAGAAAAATTCTCAAAATATTATAAGTTCATTTACATTGTTAAAGCAAAAGGTAGTCCCTAAAAACAATCTTAAAATCCCCTTTTCTCTCCCATTTATTTTTCCTTTAGGTGTTCTAAAGCCTTTCTTACCAATTCCCAACTCCCAAAGTTTTAAGCCATTGATAGTACTTGGTATCTTTTTTGTTTGTTTGTTTTTAATATTTTCCTCTGTCTTTACTTCTCTACCTTTCTCTACCTCTTATAGATTTACCAGGGTACAAAGAAGCAGTCAGACAGGGTGTGAAAAGAGGTTAAAATACTGAACTACCAAATCCAAAGTCCGATTTACTGGAAAGGAAAAGAGGCCAGAATGCATGCTCTCATGCCCTTCCAAGTTGTAATGGTGGTTGTGTTTATCTCCTAGATTCAACAGCAGTGAGTCTCCTCAAACTATCCCTACAGTATATCTATGTAGGTAACTTAAAATCCGAAACATGTCATAAGACTCTAAGGACTTGAGTTGTAAAACATTCAATTATTATGAAGAGTAAAATCATATCTAAATCATTTGAAGCTACTGATATTTTCTTCCCAAAATGATCTTTTGTCCATTAAAAATGGAAAACAGTTCTGAGTGCTTTTATTTTTTTTTATTTATTTTTTTATTAGTCTCTGCTTTATAACAAAGTGAATCAGTCATACATATACATCTGTTCCCACATCCGTTCCCTCATGCATCTCCCTCCCTCCCACCCTCCCCATCCCACCCCTCCAGGTGGTCACAAAGCACCGAGCTGATCTCCCTGTGCTCTGCGGCTGCTTCCCACTATCTATCTACCTTACGTTTGGTAGTGTATATATGTCCATGCCTCTCTTTCGCTTTGTCACAACTTACCCTTCCCCCTCCCCATATCCTCAAGTCCATTCTCAAGTAGGTCTGTGTCTTTATTCCCATTTTACCCCTAGGTTCTTCATGACATTTTTGTTTAAATTCCATATATATGTGTTAGCATACGGTATTTGTCTTTCTCTTTCTGACTTACTTCACTCTGTATGACAGACTCTAGGTCTATCCACCTCATTACAGATAGCTCAGTTTCATTTCTTTTTATGGCTGAGTAATATTCCATTGTATATAGGCGCCACATCTTCTTTATCCATTCATCCGATGATGGACACTTAGGTTGTTTCCATCTCCGGACTATTGTGAATAGAGCTGCAATGAACATTTTGGTACATGTCTCTTTTTGAATTATGGTTTTCTCAGGGTATATGCCTAGTAGTGGGATTGCTGGATCATATGGTAGTTCTATTTTTAGTTTTTTAAGGAACCTCCATACTGTTCTCCATAGTGGCTGTACCACTTCACATTCCCACCAGCAGTGCAAGAGTGTTCCCTTTTCTCCACACCCTCTCCAGCATTTATTGTTTCTAGATTTCTTGATGATGGCCATTCTGACTGGTGTGAGATGATATCTCATTGTAGTTTTGATTTGCATTTCTCTAATGATTAATGATGTTGAGCATTCTTTCATGTGTTTGTTGGCAGTCTGTATATCTTCTTTGGAGAAATGCCTATTTAAGTCTTCTGCCCATTTTTGGATTGGGTTGTTTGTTTTTTTGCTATTGAGCTGCATGAGCTGTTTATAAGTTTTGGAGATTAATCCTTTGTCAGTTGCTTCATTTGCAAATATTCTCTCCCATTCTGAGGGTTGTCTTTTGGTCTTGTTTATGGTTTCCTTTGCTGTGCAAAAGCTTTGAAGTTTCATTAGGTCCCATTTGTATATCTTTGTTTTTATTTCCATTTCTCTAGGAGGTGGGTCCAAAAGGATCTTGCTCTGATTTATGTCATAGAGTGTTCTGCCTATGTTTTCCTCTAAGAGTTTGATAGTTTCTGGCCTTACATTTAGGTCTTTAATCCATTTTGAGCTTATTTTTGTGTATGGTGTTAGGGAATGATCTAATCTCATACTTTTACATGTCCCTGTCCAGTTTTCCCAGCACCACTTATTGAAGAGGCTGTCCTTTCTCCACTGTACATTCCTGCCTCCTTTATCAAAGATAAGTTGACCATATGTGCGTGGGTTTATCTCTGGGCTTTCTATCCTGTTCCATTGATCTATCTTTCTGGTTTTGTGCCAGTACCACACTGTCTTGATTACTGTAGCTTTGTAGTATAGTCTGAAGTCAGGGAGCCTGATTCCTCCAGCTCCATTTTTCATTCTCAAGATTGCTTTGGCTATTCGGGGTCTTTTGTTTCTCCAAACAAATATTGAAATTTTTTGTTCTAGTTCTGTGAAAAATGCCAGTGGTAGTTTGATAGGGATTGCACTGAATCTGTAGATAGCTTTGGGTAGTAGAGTCATTTTCACAATGTTGATTCTTCCAATCCAAGAACATGGTATATCTCTCCATCCATTTGTATCATCTTTAGTTTCTTTCATCAGTGTCTTATAATTTTCTGCATACAGGTCTTTTGTCTCCTTAGGTAGGTTTATTCCTAGATATTTTATTCTTTTTGTTGCAGTGGTAAATGTGAATGTTTTCTTGATTTCATTTTCAGATTTTTCATCATTAGAATACAGGTATGCCAGAGATTTCTGTGCATTAATTTTGTATCCTACTACTTTATCAAATTCATTGATTAGCTCTAGTAGTTTTCTGGTAGCATCTTTAGGATTCCCTATGTATAGTATCATGTCATCTGCAAACAGGGACAGCTTTACTTCTTCTTTTCCAATTTGGATTCCTTTTATTTCCTTTTCTTCTCTGATTGCTGTGGCTAAAACTTCCAAAATTATGTTGAATAAGAGTGGTGAGAGTGGGCAACCTTGTCTTGTTCCTGATCTTAGTGGAAATGCTTTCAGTTTTTCACCATTGAGGACAATGTTGGCTGTGGTTTTGTCATATATGGCCTTTATTATGTTGAGGAAATTTCCCTCTATGCCTACTTTCTGCAGGGTTTTTATCATAAATGGGTGTTGAATTTTGTCGAAAGCTCTCTCTGCATCTATTGAGATAATCATATGGTTTTTCTCCTTCAATTTGTTAATATGGTGTATCACATTGATTGATTTGCATATATTGAAGAATCCTTGCATTCCTGGAATAAACCCCACTTGGTCATGGTGTATAATCCTTTTAATGTGCTGTTGGATTCTGTTTGCTAGTATTTTGTTGGGGATTTTTGCATCTATGTTCATCAGTGATATTGGCCTGTAGTTTTCTTTCTTTGTGACATCCTTGCCTGGTTTTGGTATCAAGGTGATGGTGGCCTCATAGAATGAGTTTGGGAGTGTTCCTTCCTCTGAAATTGTTTGGAAGAGTTTGAGAAGGATGGGTGTTAGCTCTTCTCTAAATGTCTGATAGAATTCGCCTGTGAAGCCATCTGGTCCTGGGCTTTTGTTTGTTGGAAGATTTTTAATCACAGTTTCAGTTTCAGTGCTTGTGATTGGTCTATTCATATTTTCTATTTCTTCCTGAGTCATTCTTGGCAGGTTGTGCATTTCTAATAATTTGTTCATTTCTTCCAGGTTGTCCATTTTACTGAGTGCTTTTAGATAAGTTTCTCTAATGCAACCTAATTAACACCTCCCTATCAATGTATCACATATATTTAATTATATCTGTTTTTATGGAGGATTTTAAAGCAGAATATTACAAAAACATGTCTTTGCTGTAAGGTGAAAGAACATTTCATAACATATTTTTTGGCAAGTTTGATTCTGGTGTTGATATTTTCTCCATGAATTTAGTCAGATGTGAGATCTTTGCAAATGTTTCACTTACCTGTCAACCATTAAATGCTTTTCCCTAAGGGAATGAACATATTTATCATTTTTGTAATGAGTAGTAACTAAAGACAAAAGTCACTGAATCAGGGTATTCATATTATTCTTCATTAAATGGTAAAACTCTACCTGGGTAGAATTCTTGCTACAAATTATTAAGACAAAGAGGAAAAAAGAAAAAGAACTAAACATCTTTCTCTTTCCTATTGCTTTCAGATTGTTAAAGAGTGAAAATAAAATCTTACTTCTTAGTATGTTAAAATTCATAAATTTCCTAAGATAAAACTATATTGGATGTTCAATATCAAGAAATGTTCTTTATGTAGCACTTACTATGTTTTGAATATTGTGTTAAGTGTTTTATGAACATGGTGTTTCATATTTAGAGTTAGGAACTGCATCTTTATTTTAGAGAAGAAATTAGTGAATTTCAGAAAGGTTAAATTAAATTTCCATGATTACACAATTCTTAAGGGTAGAAGATGAGATAAGCATTTAAATTTCTACTTCTATTTAAATCACACATTTTCCAATGATTATATATATATATATATATATATATATATATATATATATATATATATATATATATATATAAATGATTACCATAAGATTAGTTAGTTAACACATTTACCAGGTCACTTAATTATCTTTCTTATTTTTGGTAGGTAGTGAGAACATTTAAGATCTACTCCTTTAGCAGCTTTCAAGTGTATTATATTGTTAAATATAGTCATCATGCTGTACATGATTCCATAGAACTTGTTCATCTTATAAATGGAAGTTTGTACCCTTTGACCAACCTCTCCCCTTTCCCCTTAACCCCTAGCCCCCAACAACCACCATTCTACTCTCTGTTTCTATGAGTTTGGCTTTTTGGCTCTCACATATAAGTGAGATCGTACAGTATTTGTCTTTCGCTGTTTTACTTAACATGATTCCCTCAAGGCCCATCCATATTATCACAAATGGCAGTATTTCCTTCTGTATTATGCTCAAATAATATTATATATTATTATATAATGGTATATATAATAATACAAATATCTCACATTTTCTTTATCCATTCATCCATTGATGTACACTTAGGTTGTTTCTGTGTCCTGGCTATTGTGAATAATGCTGCAACGAACATGAACATGCAGGTATCTCTACAAAGTAGTGAGTTTAATTACTTTGGATTATATACCCAGAAGTGGGAGTGCTGGGTCGTATGGCAGTTTTACTTTTAATTTCCAAACGAACCTCCATGTTATTTTCACTAGTGGCTGTACCAATTTACATTCCCACCAACAGTGCTCAAGAGTTCCCTTTTATCTACATCCTCATCAACACTTGTGATCTTTTGTCTTATTTATAATAGCCATTCTAACAGGTGTAAGATGATATCTCATTGTGGTTTTGATTTGCATTTCCCTGATAAGGAGTGATGCTTGAGCAACTTTCCATGTGCCTGTTGGCTATTGTATGCATTCCTTGAAAAAAATGTTCAAAGAGATTGAGTCAGTAATCAAAAACCTCCCCCCCAAAACAGTGTCAGGACCAGATGCCTTCACTAGGGAATTCTACCAAATATTTAAAGAAAAATTAGTGCCAGTTCTTCTCAAACTTTTCCAAAAAAACTGAAGATGAGAGACCACTTTCAAACTCATTTTATGAGGCCAGAATTACCCTGACACCCAGACAAAAGAAAAGAAAATTACAGGAAAACATCACTGATGAATATAGATGCAAACATTCTCAACAGCACATTACAAGGATTATATGCATAATCAAGTGGGCTATATCACAGACACCAGGATGGTTTAACATCAGCCAATCAATTAATGTGATACAGCACATTAACAAAATGAAGGATAAAAATCATATGATCATATCAATAGATGTGGAAAAAACATTTGACAAAATTCATATCATTTCATGGTAAAAACTCCCAACATGTTTGATATAGAAGGGACATACTTCTGCATAATAAATGCCATGTATGACAGGCTCATAGCTAACATCATATTGAGATGAAAAGCCAAATTTTTTTCCTCTAATATTAGGAATAAGACAAGAGTGCCCATTCCCATTACTCCTTTTCAACATAGTGCTGCACCTCCTAACTAAAGTAATCAGAAAAGAAAAAGAAATAAGGCACATCCAAATTGAAAAGGAAGAGGAAAACTTGTCTCTATTTGCAAATGATATGATTTATATGTAGAAAATCCTAGACTCCACCAAAAAAACTGTTAGAGCTAACTAACAAATTAGTAAAACTGCAGGGTACAATATAAATATACTAAAATTAGTTGTGCTTCTGTACACTAACAGCAAACTATGTGAAAAAGAAATAAAGAAAACAATCCCATTTACAACAGCATCAAAAAGAATAAAATACTCAGGAATAAATTCAACTAAGGAGATCAAAGATCTGTATACTGAAAACTATAAGACATTGATAAGAGAAATTGAAAAAGACACAAATAAATAAAAAGATATTCCATGTTCATGCATCAGAAGACTCAATATTATTAAAATGTCCATACTACCCAAAACCATCTACAGATTCAATGAAATCCCTATCAAAATTCTAATGGTGTTTTTCACAGAAGTAGAAAAAAAAATCTCTAAAATTTGTATAGAACTTCAAAAGACCCCAGAGATCCAAAGCAATTCTGAAGAAGAAGAACAAAACTGTAGGGATAACAGTTTCTGATTTAAGATTATATTATAAAGTTATAGTAATCAAAACAGTTTGTTACTTGCATAAAAACAGACACATAGATCAGTGGAACAGAATCAAGAGCCCAGAAATAAATCCTGCATGTAAAGTCAATTAATATTTGACAAGGCAACCATGAATACTAAATGGAGAAGGTATAGTTTCTTCAATAAATGATGTTAAGGAAACTGTATATTCATATACAAAAGAGCAGAAATCTACTCCTATCTAACGCCACTCATAAAAATTAACTTGAAATGGGTGAAAAACGTCAATGTAAGACATGAAGTTGTAAAACTCCTAGAAGAAAACATAGGGAAAAAACTCCTTAACATTGGTCTTGGCAATGATTTTCTTGGATACGACACCAAAAGTACAAGTAACAAAAACAAAAATAAACAAATAGTGCTACATCAAACTAAACAGCTTCTGCACAGCAAAAGAAACAATAAATAACATGAAAAGGCAGCCTATAGAATGGAAGAGAATACTTGCAAATCATATAGCTCTGAAGAAAGTCCTTTCTGGTAAGATGACATTTGAACAGAGATCTTGAGAAGGTCAAGAAATCAGCTAAGAAGATGGTCAAAGGAAAAATAGACCAGGCAGATAGGAAAACAAATGCCTGGTCTCTGAGGAAAGAGCATGCCTTATTTCTTTAAGGTCATAAAATGTGCCATTTTGGGTTGAGAAGGGTGAGCTAGGGCATGGTGTAGCATTTGAAGTTAGAATGATAGTTTGGAGACAGTTGGTTAGAGCCTGCTCAAATACAATAAGGTATTTGTATTTTAGTCCAAGTAAAATGAGAGTTATTAGTGGAATTTAATAAATAATTACATGATCAGACCTACAGTTTACTAGTATCACTCAGGCTGCTCTGTTGGAAAATGACTGGGAAGTGTAAAGAGGAAAGCAAGTAAACTGGGAAGAAGCCTATTGTAACAATTCATGCCTGAAATGATGGTGTCTTGGATGTTAGTACTGTTGGTGATGACAAGGTTAAAGTCTGGATTCCACAAGTAGAGCTGAAAGGTTTCTTGACTGATGAGGTAAGTAGTAAGTGAGAAATAGAGAAGTCAAAGATGACTCCAAGTCTTGTGGACTGAACAAATAAGAGAATGTAGTTGCCATTTAATGACATGGGGTAACATTATAAGAGGGAACTTTTACTTTTAGATATGTCAAGTTTGAGAAGCTTGGTAGATTTAGAAATGGAGATAGCAAATACTCTGTTTGATATCATTCAGGAGTTCACAGAAGGTGTTGAAACAGGAGATAAAGACATTGGAGTCATCAGAGTGAAAATAATGTTTAAAGCCTTAGGAATGGATACAATCATCTAGGAAGTGAATAAGAAAAGATATGCAAAACCTGAGCCCTAGGCCAGTCTATTATTTTAAAGGAGGAGGAAGATAGCACTAGCAGGAGTGAGAATGAGAGGCAGTGAGGAAAGAGAACTAAATTGGAGAGAAATCGAATGGCTCTAATTAGAGGAGAAGGAGGATGAAAGAGAGGAAGAAGAGGGGAGGGATAAGAAAGAGGACAAAGAAGAAACATCTAATGAAAGATAAGTGATTCTGATAGTTAAGGTAAGGACTGAACATTGAATTAGCAAAGCACAAAGTAAGAACTTTCTGTAGATTTTCTCAGTAAAATAAGGAGCTAAATTCTCAGCTGAAAATGTGGAAGAAGAAACTGGTGTTTATGTTTTGAGGAGAGAAGAGAGTGAAATGATCCTTTCAAAATTAGGAATGTGAATCATGCAAGGCAAAGTAGAATGAAGGGCAGTTTTCTCTCGTTGCTCTCGGCAGGACTAAACAACTCCTTCTAAGCCAATCTGCTCATGCTTTCATGAACATGCTTAGCACTTTTATTAAGGTTATTTACTTCTCTGTCTCTTCTGTTAGACTGTAGGTTCTTTAAAAAAAAATGATCATTTTTTAGATTCCTGACAATCATGTTTTTCATAGAACCATATTAAAGAATTTTCAGTGAAAAAAATGGTCCAGAGTTAAGTGGCAGCCTAAGGTCAGGCAAAGACTAAAGAAGAACCATGAACTTTAGCATCCGCAAATTATAAATACATTAAGAAGTGTCATGAAACGTTCAAGAATTTGTGCATGGATATTAGGCAGCACAGAGCTAGAGATCCTACTGCAACTGTGGTTAAAAAAATAGAAATTCACAATGATGTATGTAGAGAACAGCAGATCTTAAAGGGTCTAAGTGGGTGTTAGGATATGAACAACATAGAAGACGTTTTATAATGAATTTACTACCTTCGATAGAATTTTCATCTCATTCTTGCCTGGTTTGAAAATTATTCCAAGAGTGTAAGTGGTCCTAAAGTGGAAGCAAATAAAGTCATCTAATTAAATTGATTCATTCCAGTATAGATTGCCACATGAAACTGACCACTCTAATAATAATATTTTCATTGTTGTCTAAAACAAAGTGAGAGTATTGTAAGAAATACTGAAAAAACTTGACATAAATGATATAGACATCTAAATATAAATTTATTCAAAATAATTAAACCCAGGCTTAAGAATGGGAAATTATGAGAGAGCAGAAATTTTTCATTGATTAGATGTGCTGGATCCTGTTCAGATATTTCCATGGATTTACTTGACAGTGGTTTTTGCTTGATGCTACTGATTATCTGTCAGGATGATTGTCTGGACCTAGAGAATTCTTATAGGCTATAGATGGAGCTTTATGAGCTTCATCACCAATACATGGTAGTGACCTTGTTGTTGTGGCAGTGTCTGGTGGTCCTCTATAGCACCTGGCCCCTTTCCTTCACATCACTTATGTAAACAACTGGCCATGGCTTAGGACATGCTTCCTGCCCCTCTTGTCCTTGAAGCCAGAGACCTGAAGTGTTTACCTACTGCACATTGCAGCAAACGTTTCATCCCACACCCACCCCACAATGGGACCGCAAGACTGAAAGACAAAGAAGGGTTGTGAGTGTTGCTGGCACAAGCCTCAGAGACTGCCACTGCTATCTTGAGATCTGGTTTTCCTGGAAACTACCCAAAAAAGAAGAATGCCTGGAAGTGCCTGGATTGACACCCTGTGGAGTAAATTTTGACCAATGGGAGATGCAAGCAAGTAGATAATTAGACTCTCTTTCTGCTCTGAACAAAGTATTCAATAAAACAGTAGGTTATATTAGAAGACATCCTGTAAAAGAGAATAATCATCTGCACTTGTTATAATTTCAGATTAGTGATACAGTCTTATCTTTGCTTCTCTTCTTTCCTTTCCTCGTCAGGACTAAATTCCACTTAGATTCTATTTTTCCTGGAACCTAGTCTAAAATGAGATTTCTTTATACATGCATTTAAATCATTCTTAGGATAAGGTCTATTTCTTAAAGTCTGTATGAAGAATAAAAGCAAATTTTGTTGCAGTTTTTCTTTATTAGGTCTAAATAAATCTCATTTAATAATGAGGACTTTTCTTAAAAGTAAAGTATAGGAAACAGTTTATGGGATAAACAGATTGACTTAAAAAAAAGTAGCATTATTCTAATATGGCACTTAATTCCCAGAGTAGGAAAGAAAGAGAGAGAGAGAGAGAGAGAGAGAGAGAGAGAGGAAGGGAGGGAGGGAGGGAGGGAGGGAAGGAAGGAGGAAGGAAAGAAAATAAAGAAAGAAAGGAAAGAAGGAAGGGAGGAAGGAAGAAAACTCCTTGGTTATTTCCATGAAATCAGAGAACCACAGTAAATACATGAATTTAATTCAGAAAGTCTAATATCATTACTCCAAAATGATTCACACACTTGTTCCTTTATTTACTAATTCAATTGACATGTATTTTTGAATGACTAGTGTGTACCAGGCACCATACCAGCTGCTTGCAAAACGTTAATGACCAATAAAGAAAGGTACCTGCTCTCTTAAAGCTAACATTTTCTTGGGTAAGGTTATGCAATATACATAATTAATAAGCAAATAGATAGTATGTTACAAGATTATAGATTTTACTTGGGGAACAGTAAAGAAGAGAAAGGTGGTTCATTGCAAGCAGTAGTTGGAAGTAGTTGCAGTATTAAATAGAGTGACTGGGATAGGCCTTGCTGAGAAATTGAGATTTGAAGAGAGGCTTGAAGGAGCTAAGTCGAGTAGATGTGTGGGAGAGAAATATTCCAAATGGAGATATCAGCTCATGCAAAGGCACTGAGGTTTTTGTCTGGATATAACCAGGATGCTCAGTGACCAGACCTTACAGAGTAAAAAGAAAGTAGCGTATATAAAGCTAGTGAGGAAAGAGGCAAAATATGAGATCTTTGGGGAATGATAAGGATGTTGACTTTTCCTCCGAATGAAATAGTCATTGCAGAGTTTTGAGGAGAGAGGCAATATGATCTGCCTTATATATTAAATGTACATTCTGTTGGCTGTATTGGTAACAGGCTGTGAACATGAGATTAGAAGCAGTTAAGAAAGCTGTTTGCAGTAATCCAGGTCAAATATGGTGTTGGCATAAGCTATGGAGATTGCAGTGCAGATGTTGAAAATGTTAAAATTCTGAAAGTAGGGCTAATAGGATTTTCTAAATGGTTATATATGAAGTGTGAGAAAAAGGCAAGAGTCATAATACTCCAAGGATAATTGCAAAAATGTACTTGCTTTTCACTCAGAAGGGAAGAGTGATGGATATTTTGGGTGGGGGAGGTGAAGAGATCAAGAGTGTAGTTTCAGACATAGTGAGTTTAAGGTCTCTGTTAGGTATGCAAGTGAAGGTACTAAGTAATCTGTTGAGTTACAAGCCTGCTTTTCAGAAGAACAGTTTGGACTGGCAAGCTTATTGGAGAGATTTGAGCACGAAGTTGGCATTGAATATTGTAACACCAGATGACACCAAGAGGAAATTAGGTGTAGATAACAGGGTAAAGATTTTCTAAAGATGAACGATGAAAGGTTGGGGAAGAGAAAACATCAGAGGTGACTGAGAAGGGGTGTGAAGTGAGGGAGGAGAAAAGGCAAAAGTATATGGAATCCTAGGCCAGTAAAATAAATGTTGCAAGGAAGCTAATAATCTACCATATCAAATACTGCTGCTAAATCAATAAAGTGAGAAATTAAAATTTACAATTGAATTTACCAACATGTATGTAATAGGTGACCTTGAAAGGGGCAATTCCATCGAAGTAATGAGTATAATCATGATTAGAGAGGGTTTAAAAGAAAATGAGAGAGAAATTAAAGATAGTGAGTAGAGATAAAAATGTCCTGAAGTTTTGTTTTAAAAAGGAACAAATATATGTTTTGCTTAGCTGGTCAATGCTTGGTCTTTGAAGATTCTCCTCTGATTCCTTCAATTGTTTTAATAACTAGAAGAAAGTCACCACCTAGAAGTGAGCATGGGGAGGAGGTGTTTGGTGTTTGAGGAAAAGAGGGGGTGCAAAATTGTCATCTAGGAAGTTGAAGAGAGAATGGATTAAGAATACATACTATGCCAGCCTAGCAGCACGAAGAGTTCACTCTTCAAGTTCAGGCCATGGTATTTAATCTGAGAATATTCAGTTTGGTTGTCTATTTTTCTCTAGCCCTACTCCAGTTTAGGTTTGGAGTGCTACCAACCTAAAGACACTGAGCTAAAAAGATTTGAGATAGTGGTCTGAGAGTGGAGTGAATGAAACTGAGATAACGGTAATAAGTAATAACAAAGTCTAGGTCTTGTTCATGGCAGTGAGTAGCTGAGATGCGCAGAAGACACAGTCAATAGAAAAGAGTCATTCAAGAGACTGAGGGACCACAGTTTTGACGAAAATCACCTATGTGAATATGAAAATAGCCAAAAAGAAAGACAAAAATATATTGAAAATGGTGACAGTTACCCAAGAAATAAAACTTTTTTTTAAACATCTTTATTGGAGTATAATTGCTTTTGAGTGCTGTGTTAGTTTCTGCTGTATAACAAAGTGAATCAGCTATATGCATACGTATATCCCCACATCCCCTCCCTCTTGCATCTCCCTCCCACCCTCCTTATCGCACCCCTCTAGGTGGTTGCAAAACACCGAGCTGATCTCCCTGTGCCATGCAGCTGCTTCCCACTAGCTATCTATTTTACATTTGGTAGTGTATATATGTCAGTGCTACTCTCTTACTTCGTCCCAGCTTACTCTTCCCCTTCCCTGTGTCCTCAAGTCCATTCTCTACATCCGTGTCTTTATTCCTATCCTGCCCCTAGGTTCATCAAAACCTTTTTTTTAGAATATATATATATATATATATATATATATATATATATATGTTAGCATATGGTATTTGTTTTGCTCTTTCTGACTTACTTCACCCTGTATGACAGACTCTAAGTCCATCCACCTCACTACAAATAACTCAATTTCATTTCTTTTTATGGCTGAGTAATATTCCATTGTATATGTGTGCTATATCTTCTTTATCCATTCATCTGTTGATGGACACATAGGTTGCTTCCATGTCCTATTGTAAATAGTGCTGCAATAGTGCTGCAATGAACATTGTGGTACATGACTCTTGTTGAATTATGCTTTTCTCAGGGTATATGCCCAGTAGTGGGATTGCTGGGCCATGTGGTAGTTTTATTTTCAGTTTTTTAAGGAACCTGCATACCGTTCTTCATAGTGGCTGTATCAGTTTTATTCCCACCAACAGTGCAAGAGGGTTCCCTTTTCTCCACACTCTCTCCAGCATTTATTGTTTGTAAATTTTTTGATGATGGCTGTTCTGACTGGTGTGAGGTTATACCTCATTGTAGTTTTGATTTACATTTCTCTAATGATTAGTGATGTTGAGCATCCTTTCATATGTTTCTTGGCAATCTGTATATCTTGTTTGGAGAAATGTCTACTTAGGTCTTCTACCCGTTTTTGGATTGGGTTGGGTTTTTTTTTTTTGATATTGAGCTGCATGAGCTGCTTGTATACTTTAGAGTTCATCCTTTCTCAGTCCCTTCACTTGCAAATATTTTCTCCCATTCTGAGGGTTTTCTTTTCATCTTGTTTATGGTTTCCTTTGCTGTGAAAAGTTTTTAAGTTTCTTTAGGTCCTATTTGTTTATTTTTCTTTTATTTCCATTTTTCTAGGAGGTGGGTCAAAAAGGATGCTGCTGTGGTTTATGTCAAAGAGTGTTCTTCCTTTGTTTTCCTCTCAGAGTTTTATAGTGTCTGGCCTTACATTTAAGTCTTTAATCCATTTGGAGATTATTTTTGTGTATGGTGTTAGAAAGTGTTCTAATTTAATTCTTTTACATGTAGCTGTCCAGTTTTCCCAGCACCACTTACTGAAGAGGCTGTCTTTTTTCCATTGTATACTCTTGCTTCTTTTATCAAAGATAAGGTGACCCTATGTGCATGGGTTTATCTCTGGGCTTTCTATCCTGTTCCATTGATCTATATTTGTTTTTGTGCCAGTTCCATACTGTCTTGATTACTGTAGCTTTGTAGTATATTCTGAAGTGAGGGAGCCTGATTCCTCCAGCTCCATTTTTCTTTCTCAAGATCGTTGTGGCTATTTGGGGTCTTTTGTGCTTCCATACAAATTGCGCAGTATTTTGTTCTAGTTCTGTGAAATATGCCATTTGTAGTTTGATAGTTTGTAGTTTGCATTGAATCTGTAGATTGCTTTCAGTAGTATAGTCATTTTCACAATGTTTATCTTCCAATCCAAGAACGTGGTATATCTCTCCATCTGTTTGAAACGTCTTTAATTTCTTTCATCAGTTTCTTGTAGTTTTCTGCATACAGGTCTTCTGTCTCCTTAGGTAGGTCTATTTCTAGGTATTTTATTCTTTTTGTTTCAGTGGTAAATGGGAGTGTTTCCTTAATTTATCTTTGAGATTTTTCATCATTAGTGTATAGGAATGAAAGAGATTTCTGTGCATTAATTTTGTATCCTGCCACTCTACCAAATTGATTGATTAGCTCTAGTAGTTTTCTGGTAGTATCTTTAGGATTCCCTATGTGTAGTATTATGTCATCTGCAAAAGTGACAGTTTTACTTCTTCTTTTGTGATTTGGATTCCTTTTATTTCTTATCTTCTCTGATTTCTGTGGCTAAAACTTCCAAAACTATGTTGAATAGTAGTGGTGAGAGTGCACTGCCTTGTCTTGTTCCTGATCTTAGAGGAAATGATTTCAGTTTTTCACCATTGAGAACGATGTTGGCTGTGGATTTGTCATATATGGCCTTTATTATGTTGAGGTAGGTTCCCTCTATGCCTACTTTCTGGAGAGTTTTTATCATAAAATGAGTGTTGGATTTTGTCGAAATCTTTTTGCATCTATTGAGATTATCATATGGTTTTTTCCTTTAAGTTTTTAATATGGTGTATCACATTGATTGATTTGCATATATTGAAGAATCCTTGCATTCCTGGGATAAACCCCACTTGGTCACAGTGTATGATCCTTTTAAAGTGTTGTTGGATTCTGTTTGCTAGTATTTTGTTGAGAATTTTTGCATCATTGTTCACCAGTGATATTGGGCTATAGTTTTCTTTTTTTGTGTCATCTTGGTCTGGTTTTGGTATCACAGTGATGGTGACCTCGTAGAATGAGTTTGGTAGTGTTTCTCCCTCTGCTGTATTTTGCAAGAGTTTGAGAAGGATAAGTGTTAGCTCTTCTCTAAATGTTTGATAAAATTCACCTGTGAAGCCATCTGGTCCTGGGCTTTTGTTTTTTGGAAGACTTTTAATCACAGTTTCAACTTCAGTGCTTGTGATTGGTCTGTTTATATTTTCTATTTCTTCCTGGTTCAGTCTCGGGAGGTTGTGCTTTTCTAAGAATTTGTCCATTTCTCCCAGGTTGTGCATTTTATTGGCATAGAGTTGCTTGTAGTAATCTCTCACGATCCTTTGTATTTCTGTAGTGTCAGTTGTTACTTCTCCATATTCATTTCTAATTCTGTTGATTTGAGTCTTCTCCCTTTTTGTCTTGATGAGTCTGGCTAATGGTTTATCAATTTTGTTTATCTTCTCAAAGAACCAGCTTTTAGTTTTGTTGATCTTGGCAATTGTTTCTTTTTCATTTATTTCTGATCTGATCTTTATGATTTCTTTCCTTCTGCTAACTTTAGGGTTTTTTGTTCTTCTTTCTGTAATTGCTTTAGGTGTAAGGTCAGGTTGTTTATTTGAGATTTTTCTTCTTTCTTGAGGTAGGATTGTATTGCTGTAAACTTCCCTCTTAGAACTGCTTTTGCTGCATCCCATAGGTTTGTGTTGTCGTGTTTTCATTGTCATTTGTTTCTAGGTATTTTTTTTTAATTTCCTCTTTGATTTCTTCAATGATCTCTTGATTATTTAGTAGTGTATTATTTAGCCTCCATGTGTTTGTATTTTTTACAGTTTTTTTCCTGTAATTGATACCTAGTCTCATAATATTTTTATCAGAAAAGATACTTGATATGATATCAATTTTCTTAAATTTACCAAGGCTTGATTTGTGACCCAAGGTATGGTCTCTCCTGGAGAATGTTCCATGAGCACTTGAGAAGAAAGTGTATTCTGTTGTTTTGGGATGGAATGTCCTATAAATATCAATTAAGTCCACCTTGTTTATTATGTCATTTAAAGCTTGTTTTTCCCTATTCATCTTCATTTTGGATGATCTGTCCATTGGTGAAAGTGGGGTGTTAAAGTCCCCTACTATTATTGTGTAATGTCAATTTCTCCTATTGTGGCTGTTAGCATTTGCCTTTTGTATCAAGGTTTTCCTATGTTGGGTGCATAAATATTTGCAATTGTTATATCTTCTTCTTGGATTGTTCCCTTGATCATTATGTAGTGTCCTTCTTTGTCTCTTGTAATAATCTTTATTTTAAACTGCATTTTGTCTGATATGAGTATTACTACTCCAGCTTTCTTTAGATTTCCATTTGCATGGAATACCTTTTTCCATCCTCTCACTTTCAGTCTGTATGTGTCCCTAGATCTGAAATGGGTCTCTTGTAGATAGCATATGTATGGGTCTTAAAACTTTTTTTTTTTTTTTTTTTCTTTTTGCGGTATGCGGGCCTCTCACTCTTGTGGCCTCTCCCGTTGCGGAGCACAGGCTCCGGATGCGCAGGCCCAGCGGCCATGGCTCACGGGCCCAGCCGCTCCGCGGCATATGGGATCCTCCCAGACCGGGGCACGAACCCGTATCCCCTGCATCGGCAGGCGGACTCTCAACCACTGCGCCACCAGGGAGGCCCTTAAAACTTTTTAAAGAGAGTAGGAATGATTTAGGTGTTGGCAGATGATGGTATCAGTGAGCTAGATATAGTGGATGAGATAATCACATGGCACGTGATACAAAACTGGAGGAAAGTAGTGGAAGTGAGAGGAAGAATTGTCTAAAAGAGACAAAAGCAAGCAGCAATATGACTTCTTCCAGCTTTAGGCTCAGTGATATGAAGACTGAGGAAGAAAAAGCAACCAGCATTTGAGGGAACTGCAGAAGAAGTGCTACACTTGAGGGAACATATGATTTTTTGATTTACAATTCAGCTAAAACATGAAAAGATGGTTTGGAGAAAATATTGAGGATATAGCAGACGTTGCTTCTTATGGATGTTAAAGTTCAGAGGGCGCTGTCAATACCCTTCAGCCAAAGACCACAAGGAACACACATGTATTGAATAGTTCAGTAAAGTTGGGTTTATTGGCTTGTCAAAACCTGTTGCACCATAATGCAACATTGAGTGTTTCAGTGAGAGAAGGGTAGAAAGGATTTTTATAGGATTTGGTCTTGTGTTAGATTTTTTGGTAGAAAGTACAAAAAAGGGGAATTTTGCTCTGGACTGGATTGCTTTAAAGAAGTGCAGTAATTCTTTAATTTGGTATTTTATTAACTCCTATCTAGAAAATCAGAAGAAAAGAGGCTACATCTGATTAGGAAAGAAGCACTGGTTACTCCTATTAGCCAGGATAAGGGAATATTTAGTCAATTTGATGTTTAGTACAATGTCCTTCCTTTTGTCTGTGTTCAGACATAATTATGAAGTTGTCTGGGTTTTGGTTTTGTTTTCATCTATCCAGTCACAGTGTTTTTGTCTTATGTTGGTGTTCTGTGCTGTTTTATATTCAGTGGGAGAACACCATGACCTGATTGTGAGCTCTAGGCCATCTCTTGTCTATCAGGGGATGCATTTTCCTTTCCCAGCTAGGAGAATGGTCTTAGAAGTTGGGAGGGAGTGTGATAAGGAACAAATTAACATAGTTATATATACAGGAATTAGTGTATAAATATGAGGGTGAGTATAAGAGTCTAAGACTTTTTGTGATGACTTATGAATAGGGATGATTAAGGTGCATGATTAAGCATAGTATAATATACTAACTAATTCAAGAGAATATTCTGTAACTGTTGATTATGATAATAATAAACATAATCATGTTTTAAGAAGCTATCATCTATTTAGTGCCTGTTTTCATCAAATGTTTTACTAAGTATATTATGTTAAATTTAATAGTTTATTTAATTATAGCAAGGTAGTTTTATTTTTTAATGAGAAAATCAAGACCCAGTAGTTTAAGCCTCGAAATCACATCGTTAATCCTGACTCCAAAGCTCTTAACCACTGTTGTACTGTCAATTCTATTAATGATATAATGTTCAATAAAAATATGGACTAGAGAATTTCAATTAATCTGAGTTTTCAGCAACATACAATTAATATTTACAAGTATAAACAAAATGAAAGAAATCTTGGAAAAAAAATAACAAAATGTTTAAGATTGAGCAGTGGAACCAGGAGCAATTTATTTTTATTTCTAATGGTGCTATAATATTTTTGTGCAATTAATAATAACGTGTACCTACAATTACTTGTCAGAATAAAGGTCACTTTTTAAAAAAAAAATTAGTTTTGGCTGTGATGTGTCTTCATTGCTGTGTTTGGTCTTTTCTCTAGTTGTGGTGAGTGTGGGCTACTCTTTTTTGTTGTGCATGGGCTTCTCATTGTGGTGGCTTCTGTTATTGCAGAGCACAGGCTCTAGAGGCATGGGCTTCAATATTTGTGGCATGTGGGCTCAGTAGTTGTGGCTCAGAGTTCTGAAGCACAGGCTCAGTAGTTGTGGCTTATGGGCTTAGTTGCTCTGCGGCATGTGGGATCTTCCCAGACCAGGGATCGAACCCGTGTCCCCTGAATTGGCAGGCAGATACTTAACCACTGCGCCATCAGGGAAGTCCCTGAAATAAATGTTATTTTAAATAAAAATCTTCTGTTGAATTCCCCAAGATTCTGAGCAGTAATAATCCCTTGAGCTAACTGTATTTTATAATATGAATATAATTACATTAGAAGCTAGAATAATTTTCTCCACATTTTACTGGCTACTGTGAATCATTTCAAGTTAAATCCAGGAGATGATTTTCCAAAAGATTTATCCAAATGTCTAACTACTTATAATTAAGCAGTGAAGAGTATAATGTAATTTCTTTGCTTATCAGATAACTTAACTTACAGATGAGCATATGCACATATATTTAAATTATTGCAATATATTATTTAGTAGGGAATTTAAGTGCAGTTGCTGTGTTTTCAGTCATTCTTTTTTTTCAAGTATATGTTATTGTTTTTGTTTTTGTTTTTTTAAAATAATTGAGAGCCACAGATCTACAGAAAAATATACAAGGACAGACAAAGTATGAGTATTTCAATTAGAGACTCAATTTTGGAAATTATATATTGTATATATTAAGTACAGTTTATAGATTTCATGATAACTATATGCCTTGAAATTAATCAACTACAATTTATAGGGAACTTAGAAGAACAAAAAGTTTATGGTAAAAGTATATGATAAATAGCCTAGTTTCTCAATCAAATAAATTACAAGGGAAATTAAAACATGAAAAATAGAGGGAAATATATATATATATATATATGAAGAACCTAAAGAGACATCAACTAACAGCAATGTTTAGACTTTATTTATTTATTTTTTTTATTTTTTTTTATTTTTGCGGTATGCAGGCCTCTCACTCTTGTGGCCTCTCCCGTTGCGGAGCACAGGCTCCGGATGCGCAGGCCCAGCAGCCATGGCTCACGGGCCCAGCTGCTCCGCGGCATATGGGATCCTCCCAGACCAGGGCACGAACCTGTATCCCCTGCATCGGCAGGCAGACTCTCAACCACTGCGCCACCATGGAGGCCCTAGACTTTATTTTGACCCTGATTCAAATAAAAAAAGCTGTAAGGGCAAAAACAAGAGAACATTTGACATTTATAAGACGACTGCATGTTTGAACAAAAGATATTTTATATTAAGATATTATTACTTTTTAATTATGACAGTGTTAATGTGGTTACTTTTTTTTTTTTTTCCTGTACACGGACCTCTCACTGTTGTGGCCTCCCCCATTGTGGAGAACAGGCTCCGGATGCACAGGCTCAGCGGCCGTGGCTCATGGGCCCAGCCACTCCACGGCATGTGGGATCTTCCCTGACCGGGTCACAAACCCGTGTCCCCTGCATCGGCAGGCGGACTCTCAACCACTGTGCCACCAGGGAAGCCCCTAATGTGGTTACTTTTTTAAAGTTCTTAACTTTTAGAGATACCTAATGAAATATTTATGAATGAAATCATATGATATTGGAGGACGTAGCAGGTGGGGTATAGATGAAACTATATTAACTTGCATTGATGACTGTTAAACCTGAGTAACAGAAATTAGGAAATTAGTATACTATTATATTTTTATATTGCTTGAAATTTTCCATTCTCAAAATGAATAAAAATAAAACTAAGTCATTACATATTAAAAAATAGCAGAAACTTTGACTGCATAGAGATCACAGAGGAATTTTTTAAAGATAACTTTATAGATATTTATTTTTCTTTTATACCAACTATATGACTTATACTGGCTTTATTACTTTTATTAGTTGATTATATTTGTATCTATTTCCATATTTGGTCTAACCTTTCTCCATGTCTAATTAGTTCATAAGTGTATAATAACTCTAATCACATAATTACTCAACTGACAAACATTTGAATGTCAATATTTAAATATTCCAAAGAAAGCAAACTGAGACCAGAAATCACTTATTAAACTGCTTTCCTTAAAGAAAAAAAAAATTGTTGTGGACCATGCATCTTATGCTTCCTTTTATTAGCATAGTTATTCAGTTACCCTAGATTTTAATAAAAGCTCAATCAGACCATATATGAGGGCTGACTATTAGGATGAATGCAGAGTGGGATAGGTGGATAGATTACTTAATGGGTGGAATAGCATGGAGTAACATTTTTAAATGGTATGTTTAGTCTGGGAAGCTGAAAACTAAGGAGAGGTATTTTATTTATCCGCAAATATTTGAGGATTTCTATTTTAGAATTGAGCATAGATATGTAACTTTTGCTTTATTTTTTAAAAAAATTAATTTGTTTTATTTATTTTTTGCTGTGTTGGGTCTCTGTTGCTGCATGAGGCTTTCTCTAGTTGCGGCTAGTGGGGGCTACTCTTCGTTGAGGTGCGCAGGCTTCTCATTGCAGTAGCTTCTCTTGTTGCGGAGCACAGGCTCTAGGTGTGCGGGCTTCAGTAGTTGTGGCACGTGGGTTTAGTAGTTGTGGCTCGCGGGATTAGTAGTTGTGGCTCGCGGGCTCTAGAGCGCAGGCTCAGTAGTTGTGGCACATGGACTTAATTGCTCTGCGGCATGTGGGATCTTCCCGGACCAGGGATTGAACTCGCCTCCCCTGCATTGGCAGGTGAATTCTTAACCACTGTGCCACCAGGGAAGCCTGTACTTTTTGCTTTAGATAGCAGATGGGAGCTGCTTGTATGAGATTTATAGAACCGTAGTTGCTTGAATATAAGGAGAAATTAAATATTTAGGGATGTCTAGCAATGAATATGCTGCTTCTTAAACTAGCATGTTACACTAAATTATTGACAAAAATTACTTCTGTCAAAGATTCTATACAGGTAATTTACGTTCCTCCATTGGGAAGCCTGATAGAGACAATCTATCTAGAGGCAGAGTTTCAGTTCAACTCTGTGATCCTATATTTTAAATTACTACACAGAAAAATTATAAAGTATAAATATGTCTTTATTTACTCAGGAAATGACAATATTGTTAGATCTTGGATTTAAGTACTGTTTATTTTATAGCTTGTACTGGAAAATGAGTGACAAAAAAATCACAGTATAAATGGTAGCACATTTAAAAATTATCTTCCAAATGTCAATAAAGAACATTAATGTTTGGAACTTGAAACATAAGCTTCCACTGAAGTATAACTAGAAAGCCTCTGATTCTAAGCCATGATATACTGACACCTCACAAACCTCTAAGTTATTGCATGGAGTCCAGTTTCCATATTTATACCAGACTGTCATTAGATTGAATACTTTGCATCACACACACTTCTATTCTTTATTGTTTGCTTTCATTGTATTCATTTTTAAACAGACATTAATATATTATTCATATACCATATAATTCATCCATTTAGAGTACAATTCAGTGTTTTTTAGTATATTTATAAAGTAGTATCCTATTGCTGCAATCAATTTTAGGACATTTCATCATGTCAGAAAAAAAAACCTTTGGGCCCAGTAGCACTACAGATTCCACCATTTCCCTCACCCCTAAGTTCAAGGCAACCATTAATATACTTTCTCTCTCTATAGAGTTACTTACAGTAGGTATTTTAGATAAATGGAATCATACAAATGTGATATTTTATGACTGGCTTGTTTCACTTAGAGTAAAGTTTTAAAAGTTCACCCATGTTATAGCATGTATTATATTAATATGCCACATTGTATTAATCCATTCAACAGTTGATGGACATTTTTGCTGTTTCTATTGCTGTTATTATGAATAATGATGCTATGAACATTAACATACAGGTTTTTCTCTGGACATGTTTTCATTTCTCTTAGTTATTTACCTAGGAATACAATTTCTGGATCACATGGTAACTCTATGTTTAACACCTTGCCAAACTGTTTTCCAAAGCAAATGGTGTCTCATTGTGACTCTTATTGGCATTTTAATGAAGTGTTAATCATCTTTTCATTTGCTTGTTAGCTATTTGTCTAATTCCTTTGGCAAAATGGCAGTTCAGATCCTTTCCTATTTTTAATAGTCTTCTTTTTATTATTGAGTTATAAGAATTCTTTATATATTCTGGATATAAGTCCTTTATTGGGTTTAAAATTAGCGAATATTTTTTTTCCCATTCTGATGGTTGTCTTTCACTTTCATAATGGTATCCCTTGTAGTGCAAAAGTTGATAATTTTGATGAAGTTCAATTTATCTATTTTTTTCTTTTGACATTTGTGATTTTATATCATATTTAAGAAATCCTTGCCTAATCAAGGTTTACTCCTATCTTCTAAGTATTTTATAGTTTTAGCTCTTACATTTAGATGTATAATTCATTTTGAGGGCTTTTTTTTAATGTATTGTGTGAGGAAACAGTTTGACTTCACAACAACTGTGGCTGTACAGTCATTCAGGCATTAAGACGACTGGAAAAAACTATGCTACTTGCTTACTGGATGCTTAGCAATGGTCTATAGGAATCCCACTGTTTTCCCCAGTTAAACTTGTTAAATTCCACTCTCTGAAGTGAGAATTTCAATCTCTCCTAAAAATTCTTCCTCCTCTTCTCTACTGCAGAGGCTTGTTGTTTATTCAGAAAATAGAAGTATTTGGACAAGAACTACACTATCTATTCATTATGCAATCTATCATCTTTACTTCACATGTATCCATATACCCTGATATCCTTTCTTTACTAAGAGAAGACCTCTTCTGTTCCCCAAGCCATCTCCTGCACTTCTATAATATATCCTGTGAGTTCTACACAATGCAAGCAATGCTCCTGCTGTTAACAGCCTTTTAACTGGAAACTAAGTATGCTAAAACATCTACCATGAAAAAATATCCCTGCAATAACCCACTTCTCACTAGCTGACATCCCATTTCCTTGTTCTTCTTCACAGAAAAGACAAAGTCAAATACATTCTTCATTATTTGCTTTCTCAACTCTTTTCTTCGAAATCCTCTCTATAGCCACTTCAATCACACATATATCCCCTCCAATCTAATTAAAAACCACTTCTGTTGAGGTAACTAAGGATTTTCACTTTATCCAATCATGATAAAACATCTTAGTCATTGTATTCAGTCTTCGAGAAGCGTTACTGGCATTCTTTCTTCCTTTGGTTTTGGGAGTATCACATTTTCTTGGTTTTCTTCTATACTTTTATTCACCTGCCATTATCATCTCTCACTTGAATTATTGTGGGAGCTTCTTAACTGGTCTCCTTACTGCTACTTTTGTTCCTAATAGTCTACCCTAATTTTTCTTAAGATTTGTAAAATTCAAAATATTTTGGTGTAGATCTTGTATATTATTTTCTATAAATTAATAAAAATTTTCGTACAAAACAGATTTTAAATTTTATTTAAAAATTTTCCAACCTACCAAAAAGGGTGAAAGAATAAAACAATGAATACCATATGCCCTTTAACTAGAATTACTAATTTTTAATACTTTACCACACTCATTTCCATCATCTCTCTCTTTCTGTATAAGTGTGTGTATTTTGTTAATTTTACAAAATTTTGTAAAAATAGTACAATTGAAGTGTGTTAGCCATTAAAAAAATCACATAACAGAGGACTCTGTCAATATATAGGTCATGCTGTGGGACCTCTAGGACTATCCTTTTTTTTTTAAACTAAATCTTGTAATTGAGTGTTTTTCTCTATTCATGCTGAAGTATGCTTTTAACATGCAACCAAAGACTTCTTTTAAAAACAGTTGGTTCTTCTTTGTGTTAACTTTCTAAGTCAAATTAATGACAGTATCAGTACCTCTAATTTAGTTTTGCCACAATTTGATCACTATGAAACCAAAGTTGACATAAGAAAATAAATGGGCTCTAGATAGTATATATGTTGTATTGGTGAAAAATGTGTGTGTATATTTATATATATGTATATTCCAATGTAAATGACCAGGTCTTATAAACTTATGAAATGGCTAAAAACCCAACTTGTTTAACAAATATAATGTAACCCCTGCCAAAGGTCTGATGGCCACCACAGATTTGCTGTTTGAACCATGTATATGCTGTGCCTTTCTGAGGAGGCTAAGAATATACCATTTTTCCATTAAAAAAAAAAGAAAGAAAGAAACTCAACTGCCAAGTGATTGGTGCTTCTGTGGATTCTCACTTCTGTCACCTGGCATGGATCAACACACCCAAGAAACAAGGAGGACTGGGACCCATGAACATTCCCTTGATATCAGACCCCAAACGCACCATTGCTCAGGACTATGGAGCCTTAAAGGCCGATGAAGGCATCTTATTCAGGAGCCTTTTTATTATTGATGATAAAGGTATCCTTCGACAGATCACCATAAATGACCTTCCTGTTGGCCGTTCAGTGGATGAGATGCTGAGACTAGTTCAGGCCTTCCAGTTTACTGACAAACATGGGGAAGTGTGCCCAGCTGACTGAAAGCCTGGCAGTGATATCATCAAGCCTGATGTCCAGAAGAACAAAGAATATTTCTCTAAGCAGAAGTGAACACTGGGCCATTTTAGGGCCAGGCTGCAGTAGGTGGCAATGAGAACAAACCTCTTTTGTACTATTGTCATGCTTAAAACACAAGACCTTATATGCAGCACAGATGTGGTATGGGACAGGACAGGCCTTTCCTGCAGGGGTTGGGGAGGCCAGCCTTTCTTCCTCTGGAGGGAATGGCCTGAGCTGTCTTATGGGGCAGGAAAATTTATATGTGTAGTAGTAGGGTATCACTTTTGGTCTTTTGTAGTTTTATTAAACTTGAGCTGAGAAAAAAAAAATAAAAAATTTCAGCACAATTTACAATAGCCAGGACATGGAAGCACTTTAAGTGTCCATCGACAGATGAATGGATAAAGAAGATGTGGCACATATATACAATGGAATATTACTCAGCCATAAGAAGAAACGAAATTGGGTTATTTGCAGTGAGGTGGATGGACCTAGAGACTGTCATACAGAGTGAAGTAGTCAGAAAGAGAAAAAGAAATACCGTATGCTAACCCATATATATGGAATCAAAAAAAAAAAATGGTTCTGAGGAACCTAGGGACAGGACAGGAATAAAGATGCAGATGTACAGAATGGACTTGAGGACGTGGGGAGGGTAAGCTGGGACGAAGTGAAACAGTGGCATGGACATATATACACTACCAAATGTAAAATAGATAGCTAGTGGGAAGCAGCCACATGGCACAGGGAGATCAGCTCGGTGCTTTGTGACCACCTAGATGGGTGGGATAGGGAGGGTGGGAGAGAGACACAAGAGGGAGGCGATATGGGGATATATGTATGCATATAGATGATTCCCTTTGTTATACAGCAGAAACTAACCCACCATTGTAAAGCAATTGTACTCCAATAAAGATGTTAAGAAAAATAAAATATTTGTTAATGAAAAAAAAATTTTTTGTGCACAAAATAAATATAAAATTTATTAAAACACCCACAGTATTTTAAAGATACCAGGAGTAATACAGTTCACAAACCCAGTTGTTTGTGTAAAATATAATAAAATACAAATCAAAAAAGGATACAGATTTGCAATTTCTAGGCACCCTAAATTAAATCTACTGAAACACTGGGAGAGAATGGAGGGTAAGGAGGGTAGCTCAGGAGGCAAACCAATAAAGTGAGAGGAAAAAATATTAACAAAAAAGTAAAAAATATACAAAATAAAATTACCAGCATAAATTTACGGTACTAAGAATATCTACAGTTTAATAATACATATCCTATTGCCTTGAGACATTGCAAAAATCTACCATTCATCCATCAACCCCAGATAAACTTCATTTCAAATAGCCACAGTTACAAACTCAAGATGGAATATTCAAGTATTATTTTGTATTCAATTTTGTAAAAATATTTTACAAAATAGCAGACATAAAGCTATCTCATCAAATATTTCAGTGTGTGCTTCCCATGGACACGTTCCTACTGCTCTACACCACAAATATCATATAAATATTTTATCAATAAAATAATATGTAGTGTAATATCTACATTTCCCCAATTGCCATCCCCCCAATTTATACATATATGTTCCCCCATATCTAAACAAGAACAGTGAATTGACATATATCTTTTGTCTCTTTTACTTTAGGACATCCCTCCTACCTTTTATCGTTTTTCATGACACTAACATTTTGAGGAGTTACATGCACTACTGATAGTGACCAAAGCACTCTTTTCACTTCCCACAGTGTACAATGCTAGGCTCCTGAATAAGGCATCCAATAGAACTTTCACCTTCTTTACAGGCTACAGGCTTCATAGATCACTATAATGGCTTTTCTGAACAAGTTCAAACTTGATTAAATGAAAAGTGTCACATTTTAATCATCAGTCAAACATCAGAGGTGAATTGTAATAGTCTTACTCCATTTTTTGATGTTTGACTGCTGAGACCTTTTAAGCCTTGGCCCTCTCTTCTGCCGAACATTTGGGCAAGTTGATAAGGAAGCCTGGGCACTCCTTCCTTTAGTGTCAGTGGGAGGTTCAAACCACACAAGCCCCTTCCCACACTTGCCAATACTCATCCCAGCCCCTCCCTTCTGCCTACAAAAAAACCATCAAACTAGTTCACTTCCTTCCTACCTCAAACCATTTTTGAAACAGCTTGGTGGTCCTGCCCTGATATTCTGAAAAGCCTTATAATCTGAGTGTTAAATCTTTTCATAGCCTCTAGTGTGTATGATATTAGTCTCAATATCCATACCAAAACCAAATTTTGGGTAGGTGTCCATGCTGCTTTGGTACGGTGGCCACATCACCCCAGAAATGAAATTTCAGTTCTTTTTATGTTAGGAATGGTATTTATGAACCAAAATCTGAGTACTCAAACTATATTGTGAGAAATATATATATATTTCCAGAAGGCCCAGAAGGCCTTCTATTTCTCGTTTAGAAAGACAGTTATATTTTAGTTTTTCCTCTGTCTAGTCAGCCACCTCCACCCTGCTACTGAAATTGGTGCCTATTGTAGCAGAAAAGCAAGAAAATATTTTTAAAATAGTAATGTCTGTTCAAGTCCTTTGCCCATTTTTTTAGTCGAGTTGTTTTTGTTTGTTTGTGTTTTGCTATTGAGTTGTAGGAGTTCCTGAATTATTGGGGAAATTAACCCTTTATCATATAAATGGTTTCTCCTATTCTATAGGCTGTCTTTGCATTCTGTTTTTGTTTTTGTCTTTTTTTTTCCTGTGCTATGCAGAAACCTTTTAGTTTATTGCAGTCCCACTTATCTATTTTTACTCATTTTGCTTATAGTTTTGGCATCGTATTTATGAAATCATTGTCAAGACTAATGTTAAGAAACTTTTCCGTTTTTTTTCTTGTATAAGTTTTACAGTTTCAGGTCTTACATTTAAGTCTTTAATATATTTTTAGTCGATTTTTATGTATGGCATAAGGTAGGGGTCTTTTTTTTTTTTTTTTTTTTTTTAATCCCCGCACATGAATCTGGAAACTGATTCTGCTCAGCTCTGGACTGCCCTTTCCTTTCCTCATCAGGTCAAAGTGCCTTCTCTTTCCTCAGGTGTTTCCCACTGGTTTCACTGTAACTCTTTGTAGTCTTACATTTTTCTCTGACCTCCAGAACATCTCCATGATTGGACTAGGAGCTTGTACTGGTTTTCCAACTTGTCAGCAATAAGCATCTAAGCACTTACTTTTCATTATGTGATAAGATATTGCAAAAAATGTGATGAACTTATAGTTGTAAAGCAAAATTAGTCTGTTGGAAAAATACACAGGTGATCATTATGTTTTAGCTTTAATGAGGTACTCTGTTCTTTGAGACCCAATTGTTTTTACAGCTAAGAAACACCACAGCACATTACTTTCAGTTAATTACAAGAATTTTAGAGATGAATATACCAAAAGGAGAGTTCATAATTATCATAGAAAACTCTCCAGAGAATTTAAATAAGGTATATTTCTAGCAAAATATTTCTCTTTAAATTAAAGTTTAAAAATCAATCTTTGATGCTGAGATAAATGTCTGGCTAAGCTTTTATATAAATACTTCAAAAATATTCTTGATAGAACAAAGTTAACTATGGGCTCTTAGATCTCTGTGCCACTAGCAACAAAATGGGTAGTTAAATTCTGGCTACTCCTAAAATAACTAGTAATAAGTATAAAGGCTAAAAATTTGGAAAAAAGCAAGAAAGGAAATAATATGACATTTTTAATAATATACCACATTTTGAGATAAATTGTTTTTATGAGCATAATTATATAAAGGAAAAACTTTAAACTATATTCAAGCTCTATTTTATAAAATAAACTATGACCTTCAAAATTTACTGTATCAAAGTTTGTAGTTTGCATTTTTATTCAAATGATGGCAGCATATTTAAAATTATACAAAATATTATTCCATAAGTATCAATTAGAGTAAACAATTACAGCATATACATGTATTTAAAATTCTGGGTGGTTAGTTCACACTTCACTCAAGAACTAACTGAATTGTTGGAGAATGCTTCCCATTAAAGATATGTATAAATCAACTTTAAATCTTCTTTAAATATATGCATTTTAAAAGAATATCTCACCTTTGCAATGCCATTTTCCTTATGATATAAGCTTCTCCTTGTTTTTAAAATTTATATCATTGGCTTGCATTATCTGAGTGTTCAATTTACACTAGTGAAAGCTGTATGGGGGTATATTAGATATATCTTACATCTTAAATTTTATATTTCATTAAGTGATAAACACATGAAAAACTCCCTTACCTATGTATATATGTATGTCTGTGTATATGTGTGTGTGTGTGTGTATAAAATATGAAAGCAACTATGAAAATAAAAATGTTCACTTAACTCCATGTTAAGCTTGCACATTATCCCTTTTCTTCCCTTCATCTCTACTTATACAGTAGCTATAAAGTAGACTAGCAGAATACCGGATTTCCTCACTGTATGCCTAAAATAAATGAGGACATCTTGTGTCAGGGCTGTTTTGATCAGCACTGTGTACGCTCTCTAAACAGTTCAACCACAATAAATACACTTGTGCTAAAATATATCTAGGTAAACAAAAGTATAATGTATAATTTCTCTATAGGACTCAATCCTTGTCAGAGATTACTTCAGGTATAGCACATTAGGTAAATGGCAGTGGGTCTTATTAATTATGTTCTTTAAATGTCACTCTTCAGAAATTGAATAAGGAAGCATTATCACTACAATATCATAAAATAAGCAAATATAGTAACTACTAGATCATATAAATTTTACTCTTTTATTTTTTTAACATCTTTATTGGAGTATAATTGCTTTACAATGTTGTGTTAGTTTCTGCTGTATAACATAGTGAATCAGGTATATGTATACATATATCCCCATATCTCCTCCCTCCCACCCTCCCTATCCCACCTTTCTACGTGGTCACAAAGCACGGAACTGATCTCCCTGGGCTATGCAGCTGCTTCCCACTAGCTATCTGTTTTACATTTGGTAGTGTACATATGTCAGTGCTACTCTCTCACTTCATGCCAGCTTACCCTTCCCCTCCCCATGTCCTCAAGTCCATTCTCTACATCTGCGTCTTTATTTCTGTCCTGCCCCTAGGTTCCTCAGAACCATTTTTTTTTAATTCCATATATATATGTTAGCATACGGTATTTGTTTTTCTCTTTTTGACTTACTTAACTCTGTATGACAGACTCTTGATCCATCCAACTCACTATAAGTACCTCAATTTCGTTTCTTTTTTGGCTGAGTAATATTCCATTGTCTATATGTGCCACATCTTCTTTATTCGTTCATCTGTCGATAGACACTTAGGTTGCTTCCAGGTCCTGACTATTGTAAATAGTGCTACAATAACATTGTGCTACATGACTCTTTTTTTTTTTTTTTTTTTTTTTGGTATGCGGGCCTTTCACTGCTGTGGCCCCTTCCGTTGTGGAGCACAGGCTCCAGACACGCAGGCTCAGCGTCCATGGCTCAAGGGCCCAGCCGTTCCGTGGCATGTGGGATCCTCCCAGACCGGGGCACAAACCGTGTCCCCTGCATCGGCAGGTGGACTGTCAACCACTACACCACCAGGGAAGCCCCTTCATGACTCTTTTTGAATTATGGTTTTCTCAGGGTATATGCCCAGTAGGCGGATTGCTGGGTCATGTGGTTGTTCTATTTTTAGTTTTCCTAAGGAACCTCCATACTGTTCTCCATAGTGGCTGTATCAGTTTTCATTCCCACCAAAAGTGCAAGAGGGTTCCCTTTTCTCAAACTCTCTCCAACATTTATTGTTTGTAGACTTTTTGATGATTGCCATTCTGACCGGTGTGAGGTGATACCTCATTGTAGTTTTGATTTGCATTTCTATAATGATTAGTGATGTTGAGCAACCTTCCATGTGTTTGTTGACAATCTGTATATCTTCTTGGGAGAAATGTCCATTTAGGTCTTCTGCCCATTTTTGGATTGGGTGTTTGTTTTTTGATATTGAGCTGCATGAGCTGCTTGTATATTTTGGAGATTCATCCTTTGTCAGTTACTTTGCTTGCAAATATTATCTCCCATTATGAGGGTTGTCTTTTCATCTTGTTTATGGTTTCCTTTGCTGTGAAAAAGCTTTTAAGTTTCATTAGGTCCCACTTGTTTATTTTTGTTTTTATTTCCCTTATTCTAGGAGGTGGGTCAAAAAGATCTTGCTGTGAATTATGTCAAAGAGTGTTTTTCCTATGTTTTCCTCTAAGAGTTTTATAGTATCTGCTCTTACATTAAGGTCTTTAATCCATTTTGAGTTTGCTTTTGTGTATGGTGTTCAGAAGTGTTCTAATTTCATTCTTTTACATGTAGCTGTCCAGTTTTCCCAGCACCACTTATTGAAGAGGCTGTCTTTTCTCCATTGTATATGCTTTGCTCCATTATCAAAAATAAGGTGACCGTATGTGCATGGGTTTATCTCTGGGCTTTTTCTATCCTGTTCCATTGATCTATATTTCTGTTTTTGTGCCAGCACCATACTGTCTTGATTACTATAGCTTTGTAGTATATGCTGAAGTGAGGGAGCCTGATTCCTCCAGCTCCATTTTTCTTTCTCAAGATTGCTTTGGCTACTCGAGGTCTTTACTGTTTCCATACAAATTGTGCAATTTTTTGTTCTAGTTCTGTGAAATATGCCATTGGTAGTTTGATAGGGGTTGCATTGAATTTGTAGATTGCTTTGGGTAATGTAGTCATTTTCATAATGTTGATTCTTCCAATCCAAGAACATGGTATAGCTCTCTATCTGTTTGTATTGTCTTTAATTTCTTTCATCATTGTCTTATAGCTTTCTGCATACAGGTCTTTTACTTCCTTTGGTAGGTTTATTCCTTGGTATTTTATTCATTTTGTTGCAATGGTGAATGGGATTGTTTCCTTACTTTCTCTTTCTGATCTTTCATCATTAGTGTAAAGGAATGCAAGAGATTTCTGTGCATTAATATTGCAGCCTGCTACTTTACCAAATCCATTGATTAGCTCTAGTAGTTTTTTGGTAGTATCTTTAGCATTCTCTGTATAGTATCATGTCATCTGCAACAGTGACAGTTTTGCTTCTTCTTTTCTGATTAGGATTCCTTTTATTTCTTTTTCTTCTCTGACTGCCATGGCTAAAACTACCACAACTATGTTGAATAACAGCAGTGAGAGTGGGCAACCTTTTCTTGTTCCTGATCTTAGAAGAAATGCTTTCCGTTTTCACCACTGAGAATGATGTTGACTGTGTGTTTGTCATATATGGCCTCTATTATGTTGAGGTAGATTCCCTCCTTGCCCCCTTTCTGGAGAGTTTCTATCATAAATGTGTGTTGAATTTTGTCGAAATCTTTTTGCATTTATTGAGATTATCATATGGTTTTTATCATTCAATTTGTTATATGATGTATCACATTGACTAATTACCTACATTGAAAAATCCTTGCATTCCTGGGATAAACCCCACTTGATCATGGTCCATGATCCTTTTAATGTGCTGTTGGGTTCTGTTTGCTAGTATTTTGTTGAGAATTTTTGCATCTATGTTCATCAGTGATATTGGCTTGTAGTTTCCCTTTTTTGTGACATCTTTGTCTCGTTTTAGTATCAGGGTGATGGTGGCCTCGTAGAATGAGTTTTGAGTGTTCCTCCCTCTGCTGTGTTTTGGAAGAGTTTGAGAAGGATAGGTGTTAGCTCTTCTCTAAATGTTTGATAGAATTCACCTGTGAATCCATCTGGTCCTGGGGTTTTGTTTGTTGGAAAACTTTTAATCACAGTTTCAACTTCAGTGCTTGTGTCTGCTCTGTTTATATTTTCTATTTCTTCCTGGTTCAGTCTTGGAAAGTTGTGCTTTTCTAAGAATTTGTCCATTTCTTCGAGGTTGTGCATTTTATTGGCATATAGTTGCTTGTAGTAGTTTCTCATGATCCTTTGTATGCCTGCAGTGTCAGTAGTTACTTCTTTTTTATTTCTAATTCTGTTGATCTGAGTCTTCTCCATTTTTTTCTTGATGAGTCTGGCTAGTGGTTTATCAATTTTGTTTATCTTCTCAAAGAACAAGCTTATAGTTTTATTGATCTCTGCTATTGTTTCCTTCATTTCTTTTTCATTTATTTCTCATCTGATCTTTATGACTTCTTTCCTTCTGCTAACTTTGAATTTTTTTCTTTTTCTTTTTTGCGTTACGCGGGCCTCTCACTGTTGTGGCCTCTCCCCTTGCAGAGCACAGGCTCCGGACGCACAGTCTCAGCAGCCATGGCTCACGGGCCCAGCCTCTCCACGGCATGTGGGATCTTCCCGGACCGGGGCACGAACCTGTGTGCCCTGCATCGGCAGGCGGACTCTCAACCACTGCGCCACCAGGGAAGCCCAACTTTGGATTTTTTTGTGGTTCTTCTTTCTCTAATTGCTTTAGGTGTAAGGTTAAGTTGTTTATTTGACATTTTTCTTCTTTCTTGAGGTTGGATTGTATTGCTGTACACTTCCCTCTTAGAACTGCTTTTGCTGCATCCCATAGGTTTTGTGTTGTTGTGTTTTCATTGTCATTTGTTTCTAGGTATTTTTTGATTTCCTCTTTGCTTTCTCAGTCATCTCTTGCTTATTTAGTGACGTATTATTTAGCCTCCATATGTTTGTATTTTTTCCAGATTTTTTCATGTAATTGATATCTAGTCTCATAGCGTTGTTGTCAGAAAAGATACTTGATATGATTTCAGTTTTCTTGAATTTACTGAGGCTTGATTTGTGGCCCAAGATATGATCTATCCTGGAGAATGTTCCATGAGCACTTGAGAAGAAAGTGTATTCTGTTGTTTTTGGATGGAATGTCCTATAAATATCAATTAACTCCATCTTGTCTAATGTGTCATTTAAAGCTTGTGTTTCCTTATTTATTTTCATTTTGGTTGATCTGTTCATTGGTGAAATTCAGGTGTTAAAGTCCCCTACTATTATTGTGTAGCTGTTGATTTCCTCTTTTATGCCTATTAGCATTTACCTTATGTATTGAAGTGCTCCTATGTTGGGGGCATATATATTTACAATTGTTATATATTCTTCTTGGATTGATCCCTTGATCATTATGTAATGTCCTTCTTTGTCTCTTGTAACATTCTTTATTTTAAAGTCCATTTTGTCTGATATGAGAACTGCTACTCCAGCTTTCTTTTGATTTCCATTTGAATGGAATATCTTTTTCTATACCCTCAGTTTCAGCCTTATATATCCCTAGGTTTGAAGTGGGTCTCTTGTAGACAGCATGTGTAATACAGGTCTTGTTTTTGTATCCATTCAGCCAGGTTGTGTCTTTAGGTTGGAGCATTTAATCCATTTACATTTAAGGTAATTATTGATATTATGTTCCTATTACCATTTTCTGAATTGTTTTGGGTTTGCTTTTGTAGGTTCTTTCCTTCTCTTATGTTTCCTCCCTAGAGAAGTTCCTTTACATTTTTTGTAAAGCTGGTTTGATGGTGCTGAATTCTCTTAAATTTTGCTTGTCTGTAAAGGTTTTAATTTCCCTGTCAAGTCTGAATTAGATCCTTACTTGGTAGAGTAATCTTGGTTGTAAGTTTTTCCCTTTCATTGCTTTAAATATATCCTGCCACTTCCTTCTGGCCTGCAGAGTTTCTGCTGAAAGATCAGCTGTTAACCTTATGGGGGTTCCCTTGTATGTTATTTGTTGCTTTTCCCTTGCTGTTTTTAAGATTTTTCTTTGTATTTAATTTTTGATAGTTTGATTAATATATATCTTGGTGTGTTTCTCCTTGGATTTATCCTTTAGGGGACTCTCTGTGCTTCCTGGACTTGACTATTTCCCTTCCCATGTTAGGGAATTGATCAACTATAATCTATTCAAATATTTTCTCAGAACCTTTCTTTTACTCTTCTTCTTCTGGGACACCTGTAATTCAAATGTTATTGTATTTAATGTTGTCCCAAAGGTCTCTGAAACTGTCCTCAATTATTTTCATTCTTTTTATTTTATTCTGCTCTGTGGCAGTTATTTCCACTCTTTTATCTTTCAGGTCACCTATCCATTCTTCTGCTTCAGTTATTCTGCTATTGATTCCTTCTAAAGTTTTTTTTTTTAATTTCATTTGCTGTGTTGTACCTCATTGTTTTTTGCTCTTTAGTTCTAGGTCCTTGTTAAATGCTTCTTATATTTTTTCCGTTCTACTTCTTAGATTTTGGATTATCTTTACTATCATTATTCTGAATTCTTTTTCAGTAGACTGACTGTTTCCTCTTCATTTGTTTCATCTGATGGTTTTTTACCTTGCTCCTTCTTCCACTGCATAGTTCTCTGTCTTCTCATTGTTTAACTTACAGTGTTTTGGGTCTCCTTCTCACAGGTTGCAGGTTTGTAGTTCCCATTATTTTTGGTTTCTGACCCCAGTGAGTTACGTTGGTTCAGTGGCTTGTGTAGCCTTCCTGGTGGAGGTGACTGGTGCCTGTGTTCTGGTGGTTGGGGCTGGATCTTGTCCTTCTGTTGGCAGGTCCGCATCCGGTGGTGTGTTTTGGCATGTCTGTGAACTTAGTATGACTCTGGGCAGCATTTCTGCTAATGGCCGGGATTTTGTTCCTCTCTTGCTAGTTTTTTGACAAGGGGCTTCCCTCCCTGGAGCTTGCTGGCTGTTGGATGGAGCTGGGTCTTAATGTTTAGACGGAGATAGCTGGGAGAGTTCTCGCTGATTGATATTATGTGAGGTAGGGATGTCTCTGGTGGTCCAACGTCCTGTAGTTGGCTCTCCCATCTTGGAGGCTCAGGCCCAACATCTGGCCAGAGCACCAAGACCCTGCAAGCCCCGCGGCTCAGAAGAAAAGGAAGAAAAAGAAAGAAAGAAAGAAAAGCAGTTAGAACCCCAAACCAAATAGTAAAAGCAAATCTAAACAGACAAAATCACATGAAGAAATACACACACACACACTCATAAAAAGAAACAAATAGACAACAACAACAAAATCTAAAAGAAAAAGAAAAAAAATCGACATACAGAATCCTAGAACAAATGGTAAAAACAAACCTAAACAGACAAAATCACACAAAGAAACCTACATATACACACTCACAAAAAGAGAAAAAAGGGGAAAAATTTAAAACTTTTTAAAATTAAAAATAAATAAATAAAAGGAAGAGAGCAGCCCAACCAATAAACAAATCCACCAATGATAACAAGCACTAAAAACTCAGATAAACATAAAACCAGAAACAAATCAGATGCAGAAAGCAAACCCCAAGTCTACAGTTGCTCCCAAAATCCACTGCCTCAGTTTGGGGAACATTCATTGCCTATTCATGTATTCCACAGGTGCAGGCTTTATCAAGTTGATTGTGGGGATTTAATCTGTTGCTCCTGAGGCTTCATGGAGAAATTTCCCTTTCTCTTCTTTGTTCGCACTGCTCCTGGGGTTCAGCTCTGGTTTTAGCTCTGCCTCTGCATGTAGGCTGCCCTCAAGCATCTGTTCCCTGCCCAGACAGGAGGCGGTTAAAGCAGCAGCTGTTTTGGTTTCTCCTGCTCACTCAGGCTGTGGAGAGGGAGGAGTACGGTAGTCATAATTGGAATGTGGGGCAAGCCTGCAGTGGCAGAGGCCAGTGTGTCATTGCAACAGCCTGAGGTGCACCATGTATTCTCCTGGGGAAGTTTTCCCTGGATCATGGGACCCTGGCAGTGGCATGCTGCACAGGTTCCAGGGCGGGGAGGTGTGGGTAGTGACCTGCGCTTGCAGGTGGAAGCACAGGATTCTTGGTGGAAGCAGGGGCAGCGTTAGCAGTTCATGCCCATCTCTGGGGTCCGAGCTGGTAGCTGCGGCTCATGCCCTTCTCTGGAGCTCGTTTAGGTGGTGCTCTGAATCCCCTCTCCTTGCACACCCCAAAACAATGGTCTCTTGCCTCTTAGGCAGTTCCAAACTTCTTCCCAGACTCCCTCCCAGCTAGCTGTGGTGCACTAGCCCCCTTCAGGCTGTCTTTACGCAGTCAACCCCGGTCCTCTCCCTGGGGTCGGCCCTCCAAATTCCGAGCTCAGCTCCCAGCCCCCACCCGCCCTGGTGGGTGAGGAGACAAGCCTCTTGGGCTGGTGAGTGCTGGTCGGCACCGATCCTCTGTGCGAGAATCTCTCTGCTTTGCCCTCTGCACCCCTGTTTCTGTGCTTTCTTCCATGGCTCCAAAGCTTCCCGCCACCCACCCCTTGTTCCTGCCAGTGAAGGGGCTCCCTAGCGTGTGGAAACTTTTCCTCCTTCACAGCTCCCTCCCAGAGGTACAGGTCCCATCCCTATTCTTTTGTCTCTTTTTTCTTTTTTTTCTTTTGCCCTATCCAGGTACGTGGGGAGTTTCTTGCCTTTTGGGAAGTCTGAGGTCTTCTGCCAGCATTCAGTAGGTGTTCTGTAGGAGTTGTTCTACATGTAGATGTATTTTTGATGTATTTGTGGGGAGGAAGGTGATCTCCATGTCTTACTCCTCCGCCATCTTGAAGGTCTCCCCCTACTCACTTTTATTGTTAAGGAAAGTCATTTAAAATTTGAAATAAGACAAAGGTTAAGCAGTATGTCCTTTTAATATCATACTGGGGCACTGTTTAACAAGCCCTCTAAAGGATTATTTAATTCTGTAGAAGAATATATTTTGATTTGCTATTTACTATTCAATTAGAGCCAAAATACCATAAAATTACCTGTTATTTTGTACATTTTATATAGTAGAGTTGCAAAGATTTCCTCTCCCATAGAAGATACCATTGAAGGCTATCTGTCGGGGGGGTTTTTTTTGTTGTTTTTTGGTGTCCTTGTTGTATTTTTTTGTTGTAATAATTGCTGTGTATAATTGCAAATATGACAAAGGTTTGGACAATTCCTAGGGTTCATGAGACTCTACAGAACATATTCAAGTGTTGTAATGAAAGCAAAACATACAGGACAGCAAAAGAAGGAGAGTTCAGAAAACTTTGGAGGAGGTCCAAGAGACGTCAAGGCTAATGTTATGTTATTTGCACAAAGATATGCATAGCCTTTGGGGTGAACTTTCAAGATTTGTGCAATGAAATTTGGTTTCAGAGAACCCCAGACAGATGTTTTCAGCAGTGTATTTTATGTCTCTCTGGTCACTTAGCCAAGCCAAGTTGTGCAATCTGTTACTCCAGGAGATAGTCATCCATAAATAAACCTTTCTTATACCAGTGAGCTTCAGACTTTAAACAGTACATCACAAATTATTAGTAAAGTAGGCCTTATTTTGGCAAAGAATCAAACCAGATATCCCAGTATCTCCAGAGATAAGCATAGAGCTTCCCTCATCTAACTATAAAATAACTCTATCCTGAATAAGAACATTAAACAGGTTATAACCAACCCAGCAATCTTATTTTAACAATTCCTTAATGCCTATAAATACCAAAAAACTCAAAATGTTTTTTATAACAGCTTTTTGAAATTGTAGTTTCCTCATTGATGTGCTGATAATCTTTGGTAAGCACTTATTAATATTTTTATGTCACCTACTTAATTTTTAAATATTATATATGAAATTATATTTTATTTCATTCCAAAATGTTTTTCCTTTGCCTATCACTTCTTTTCCTTCTATTGCTGCTTTTGATTTGTTTTTTCATAGTTGCTTTGTGTCATTTGACTAAGAGAAAGAAGTTCCCAGACTGTGTGATATGATCTGTGCTCTTAGATCCTTTATGAATGAGGTTCCAAATTATTTTTATAGGATATACTTATAAGAGAGAACTCAATTTATTAAAGTTATTTGCTCGTCCTTGAGTAATTATGCTTCCATGAGATTGAAAATATTTTCCTCAGCATTATCTAGAAGCAAAATTTATAGGGATTGAGTAAAGCACAGTGACAGACTCTCCTGTGATATTTCTGTTAGTAGCTGTTACATTCATTTTCTCTCATCTTCTGTGTTAATCCTTATGCTATTCCAAATGAATGAGTTAAGAACAAGGCAACCATAATCCTTTCTTTCCACTTTAGCTCACCAGCAAAGATGCTTGCAGTGAGGACTTCTTTCTTTAATCAAAATCTCTCAAAGGAACTGGGATTTTTCTTTATTTATTTACTGCTGTTTTCCCACTGTTAAGTAGATGGGATATGGAGGTTAGGATCAATGCTTTAAACTGATATGAAATATAGTATATTTATTTGTTACATGAAGTGGGTTTGTTTTTAGACCATTAAAATATAATCTAATTTTGAATGTGTTTTTTAAGATACATTGAAAAATGCAAAATACATAAATAGACTATGACTTAGAGGTAATAAATTTTAAAATTAAACAATTTTTAAAGTGGCTCCTACATATAAGCCATTCTTTTAGAGGCTCTGGATATAGTATTGAACAAAACACATAAAACATTTGCTCTCATAAAGCTTATAGCTACATGATAGGAAACAGAAAACACATAGAGAAATAAATATTTGTTTTTCTTTCAAATAAGGTTTATGAGAAAAAATATTCCAGAGTGAAAAGGATAAAATATGTACATAGGTAGGGAAGGTACTATTTTTTATGGGCTAATAAATGAAGATATGTCTCAACAATGTGACATTTGACCAGAGACCTGAAGGAAGGGAAGGTAGAAGCCTTGGAGTTACCTCAGAGAAGAGATTCCATCTATAGGGGAGTGCAAACACCCTGAAGCCAGAGCATATTTGGCATGAGTTATGAGCAAGGAGCGGTAAGGTGGCAAGTGACTAAGGTAGAGCAAGCAAATAAAAGACTGGTAGGGGATCAGATCAGAGGAACAGCAAGGAACGAAACATGTAAAGTCTCATAGGCCAATTTGAGAGATGGAAAGTCATTGAAGAGTATAGAATAGGGGTAACCTGATCTGATTTGAATTTAAAGTAATTGCTTTGGCTAACACATGGAGAATGAAGCGAAGAGGATGAGGACAAAAGAAAGGAGACTAGTTTGGGTGTTATTATAGTCAATGAGACAAATGGTAGCTTGAACAAGAATGCTGTTGGTGTATTTGGTGGGAAGTGGTTGGAATCAGAAAATATGGAAATATGGAGCCACGAACATTTGCTGATAATTTGAGCGTAGGAAATGGAACAAGGAGACCATTATAGCAGGATAATTTTATAGTTTTGTTTTTGAGTAATCTGAAGAATTAAGCTGACATTTACTGAGATTCATGGAGAAAATTTGAGCAGGTGGAGGGTGGATCAGAAGTATGCTTGTATATACGTATTAATCAGATTTATATCTCAGTTATATATATCTTAAATTTTTTACTTCAGTTCATTATTTCAGAGAAGTGAAGAAAAAAGGAGAGAAGAAGAGTGGGAGAGAAGGAAGTAAGAGAGAGAAAGAGTCATTGCTGAAAATAGGGATTCATGAAATAATTAAAAATAGAAGGATGATTTATGTCAGTAAAAATTATCTTACATCAATATTTCTGTATAATCATGGGAAATTGGTTGATTTATTTGATTCGTAAAGAGACTTTTTTTTTACAGCACTGAATACATTTTTACAATGTTTGGAGAGGCAATATATTTAGGATCCATTTGGCTATTCTAATTTAATAACACATTGCATGGATAAAAAGAAATTTGGAAAACTCCATTTGATACTTACAGTGGTAGCCTGGCTTTGTCTCAGATTTCATTTTGTAAGCTTATCTTTGTTTTGGGTAAAACTCATTTTCAGAAGAGAAGTGGTGGTAAGGAGACAGTAATACATTTATATATTTCCCATAAACTTCTATGGATTTCTTCATTGTTATTGATGAAAATACAGCTCTGATATTTGAGGTTATGAGTTTCTGAATGTATACACCAGGAAACTAATCTCCAATGAACTATGTTTTTACGAATATCCTTTGCAGAAAACACACACATTTACATAAAGAATTCCAGCTGCTTTGCTGAATTTTCAAACATCAGCTAAGTCAAGCACCCCACTAGTCACAGGTGACAAATAATGCTCGAACATCGCTTGCTAACAGTATAATCTGGCTCATTTACTATCACCAGTTACCTGGTATTGTGCCCACAGGAGATGTTCAATAAATACTGAATGAAATGCTTCTACCTGTTGAGAAGAATAAATAAACTGGTGGGGTGTGGGACTGATAATGCCATGGCTTTTTTGTTTTCTTTTAGAAATAAGTGCAGACTTCATGAAACTTGTGAAATATAGTGCACTTCATTGTGTTTTGATAGCATGGTCTGAGTTTAGGATGAAGACTAGTGCAGGAAATCTAAAATAGGTCACTGCCCCTGAGAATGTTTCTTGGGTTTGGGAGGATGATAATTTCAATTTCTGCTCAGTTTGTTTCCAGAGTAAGCAGTGATCCCAATGATTAAACTTCTACTACTGGGGATAGTTAGAATTCAGAGTTTCAGCTAGCTGTGAATGAGTCAACAAATTGCAAGCCATTTGGCGTATTGCCCATAAGAACAGTTAGTTGTAAATGTTCTTAGATAAGGCACTGAAAATGCAATGAAATAAGGCATATTATTTTTTCAAGGATAGAACAGATTTTACATTAAAATGTGTAATCTTAAAGTGTTATCGGCCATATTTCAACACTTTATTTTGCATTATCTAATATAAGTGTTTATTTGAAAATCCAGCAAAATATTTTAATTATTTGCATTTTAATTTAAAAATGTAGATAAAGATTACAGTTACATACTATGCACTTCTTTTCCAACCTTTTTCCATTGTACCTTTAACATACATTAACTTCTCTCAGGCAGGTATTTCATAACTTTCCTTTCTCTAACATGCCACAGCACATACATACACTCCTTCTCTCTCTCTCTCTCTCTCTCTCTCTCTCTCTCTCTCTCTCTCTCTCTCACTCTGTGTGTGTGTGTGTTCCTCTCTCTCTGAGGATTATCTTGCTTCTTATTTAACTGAGAAAATAAAAGCTAATAGAAGTGAACTTTCATATTCTTCCATTATATTATGTAAAAACCTACCTACATCTGTACCCATAATCTCTGCTTTCCCTCCTCTCAGTCTTACTACTCCTTAGTGCAATAGCCAACATCCATGTCATCATGTCATCAATGTCTTTGATTTAGCAATGATCCACTCTTTCATTCATTATCAATAGTTCTTAATAAGAATAAGAACATGTTGTAATATAAAAAATCCTTCCTAGATTGCTCTCATTACCCATTCCAACACAATCTCATCATCTGTTTTTTAGAGTAAAACTGTACTAAATATCTGCCTACATGTTTTCTGTCTTGAGCACATTCCTCTCTGCTTTTGCCTTCATCACTCTTTTGAAATTTTTCTTACTGGGATCACCAGTAACATATTAGGACAACTAAGAGGCAGTTCTTGGTCTTTATTTTACTCAACTTTTCAGCAGAATTTTATATAATTGACTTTCCCTTTCATCTTTAAATACTTTACATACTGTGGTGTCTGGGACATAACAATTTCTTGCTTTTCCTTTTTTCTCACTTTTCTGTTTTGACCTGCAAATAGATATTGGAATACATTTTGGAGAGACCTTCTATAGGTGACAACTTAAACTTTAGAAAGGATGAGATTCTTTAATGATTCTGAGTATCTGAAAAGAGGGTTCTAGAAATAAGTTCAGTAATAAAATAAAATTTAAACAATTTGAGATATGGACTGAAGATTTGCATTGGATTTTAAATTAGATTATTAATTGAGAACTTGGGGAACCCTGATACAGAAGATTGGTGGTTATGGAATTTAGGGTGCTGAGGGAGAAACTTCAATCATTAGGCTGTCTGATAATTCCAAACATTAATGTGCATATGAATTACCATAGTACATAGTTAAAATAAAGATTTTGATTCCATGGGTCTGGATGTGCCTCCAGAATGAACATTTCTGAGAAGCTCCCAGGTGATGATGATGCTGTGTCTATGAGTAACAACTATGAGTAGCAAGAATCTAGATCTCTTTCAGGAAGTTTTGTCATTAAAATAAAATAGAGAGGAAGCCAGAGGGTCTTAGAACATGTAGACATATATAACTATTTTTAATGAGAAGTGGGTGGAACTTTTTTTTAAGCAATGTAGGATGACTTTTGTGGAAAATGGATGATATGAAGATACAGGACAGAAAAAGGAGTGGGGGTATATAACTCAGAGCTTGATGAGAGAACCAGTAGATTTTATATACATATATAGGAGAAGGTATATATTTACATGTAATAATAATATTTTATAATTATATAAATTATATTATTTATGTGTATTATATATTATTTAATATAATTATATATCTATATAATATAATGTACAATGTATGTTTTGTAGTATAATATATTAATTGTGTGTATTAAATATATATATTTAAAGAGATTTATTACCACAAATTAGCTTACATGGTTGTGGGGACAGGCTAGGCAAGTTTGAAATCTATAGAGCAAGCTATGAATAAGGAAGAGTAAGAGGGAAACTCTTGGGAAGGGGTTATGCTATAGTCCAGAGATAGAATTTTCTCTTTAGAAAAACTTCAGTTCTGCTCTTACATCATTTCAAATGATCAGATTAGTCTCACTCAGATTATCCAGTATAATCTACTTGGCTTAGAGTCAGCTAATTGGAAATGCTAATCACATCTACAAAATACCTGCACAGCAATACCTAGGTTTGTGTTTGAGTGCATGCCTATTGGTTCTAATATGTTTTGTGTGTGTGTGTGACATAAATGAAAGTTACCTGCTGTGCATAAAGTATGTGAAAATGGAGAAAGAAACTTAGAGGGAAATATGTGTTTTATGTATAGAATCTAATTTTTGAAATTAAAATAAATAGTTGGCAGACACTTCTCCAGTGCCATTGGAAAACAACATGCACTGATTAGAATGTTGCTGGCCAAATATTCTCCTGTTTTTAAATTTCCCAATCTTCTCTTTATCATGCTATCCAGAAAAATATATGTTGGGATTGGTGTTATCTATATTTTGCTTGATCTCATGTAAAGATATTTTAGTTTTTAAAAGTAGTTTGAACAAAATAAAATTCAGGTGGTTGAAGTAGATAATGAAGTATTAAACACTCTTCTAGTTGTTGTTGTTGTTGTTGTTTCCTTTATGGAGATGCTTAAAAATCAGTAGCCTACAATTTCAGATTTATAATGTTATTACCCTCCTAGAGGAAAAGTTTCCATTCTGAGCTGAAATTTTTCAAATGGTTAAAGATTGGTTTATAATCCCTTTATGCAGCAATATTGGTAATTATTTTGAGTGCATTTTTGATATGTCATAGTCTGCAAAACAAAACTTTCACTGGAAAATATTTATTCTTTATGGTCTTTGTTCTTTGCTAATAAATGGAAATTCTCTAATAGAATCTTTTAAAAATAAGTAATGTATTTTAAAAGACAAGTATGATCTATGTTGAGTGTCCAAATCTTTGCTTAAAATGTTAATTTAATAATTTGTTAACTAGCAAGAAGAATATCCATTTAAACATTCTACTTCACTTTGAAGATTTGTGAAGATCACTCAAATAGGTATACAAAATTACTATACCAATTAGTTGATCTAGAGTGCAGATCTATATAGTGCTTGGCTTGGTAGCTATCCTAGCAATTAAAATATTTTCCAGTATTTTCAAATTGTAACACTGTTACTGGATTATCTTTGTTTGAATACATCTGGATAATAGTCTTCTAATAGCCAGTATCAAATTATTAAAGAATGTGCTAAAATAATTATTCATCAAGCATTGTGAAGTATCAATTATTATGAAGAATATAATTAAATATATTTGAAAGAGACGTGTCTATAATATTTTAGAATATAAAGGTCTTTTGTTATTAAGTTATCTAAGATAGAAAACCAAGTACAACATATATTTTCTCTTATAGACAACCTGATTAAGACAATATAGCTGACATTTATTTATAATAAAATCATCTTTCTTTCTTAGAAATTCTAATGTATCAAGGATAATTTCAATGAACAGTTATAGCCAAATTTCTTGAACGTTTTTTAATAAGAAACCAGGAATTCAATAAAAAGCAAGCTAATACTACAGATAAAATAAATGAATGATTTTAATGTTTGTAGAGGACTGTAATCAATAGATGAAATAATATATTTCTAAAATGTTCTCTAACTTCTGGTTATAGCATATCTCTCTTGCTAATTTACTTCCTAATTAGATTTTTTCTTTCTGCATTCTTCCTCATACTTCTATCTCTGTGCCTTTCACTTCCAATTAATTCCCCCAAATGTTGCCAGTTACATTTCCAAAACTTAGATGTTATCAAAATTCACCTACCTGTAAATATTCAGTAGCAATATATGTGAAAAGATAATGGTTTAATCACCAAGGTCAAAAACAAATAGCAAAATGTCAAGTATCAAAATATTTTAAAGCTATAAAATCATCTTAGATTTATTTAATTAATCACTGTATAAAACGTGACATAAATAAGCATTTTATTCTAAAAGAGACTTAGTCAAATAGAAAAAAATATAACAAATTAACTAGATAATAATAAGTGTAAAACTTATATATTTAGCTACATTTAAATTTACTATAATTTAAAGTTATATTTATATTTACTACATTCTAGGAATAATTCTAGGTTCTTTTAAATGCATTAACTCATTTCATCTTTGCAACAACCTGTTCTAGTAAGCAGTATGACTATCACAAGTATATAGATGAGGACACAGAGACAAAGGTTTACAAATTTACTGGATTTTATCCAAAAGTAAGTGGTCTGGACAGTTTGGCTCTAGAATCTTGTTCTATTGGAATATGAATAAGGGTTTCAATTCAATGAAACCATTATATCTTATTGTTACTAGTAAGATAAATGAGCAGTAATATTCTGAAAATTCAATCAGGAAAACAAAATAAAAGAAACAGATATGGAAAACATAAATGAAAATATATATTAAGATATAAGAACATTTGATAGACCCAGATATTAGAACATCATTAATTCATGACTAAATAAGAGAAAGTGATTTCCAAATACAGGAAGACCAAATTAAATGAAGTGCTATTGTAAAAAACAAAAAACCACAAAAAACAAAAACTACAACATGCAGGGTGCAATTTTCAGAAGTGGTTAAAAAGGTGAGAGAGATTGTCCACAGAATTTCAGTTAAAACTATTAAATATAGGGGAGCATTCTTATATAATTTTTAAAAATCTAACAGAGAGAAAAAGAAATGTGGAGCCTTCCAATCCAAGAGGAAAGAACATGACATAACCAAGTTTCCATTAAAAAAAAATTACTGAGTTATAATTGTACAAAAGTCATGAAAGTTGTATGTGAAGTCGTACAAAAGTTTTGAGTTATGGAGAGTTATGGAGAATGGTTAGGAGGCCATTTAGAAGTAGAGGTAAGGAAGTCCTACAATAAGGCAGAAAAATAAGTTATAATTTTAAGATAGCTGTGTAATCCAGGACAATCTTTTTCTATCAAGTTGGCATTCCTATATAATTCCTTCAACTTTGCCAGAGGCCTAGGAAAGTTACTCAAAAGGAAGAACCTCTGAAGACAAAAGATTGTCAAACAGAGATGTTTAAAATATGCAAATACCATTGAGTTTAAGTGCTTTGAAAAGCAACACAAAAATGGGAAGAATTTTAGCTCCAGAGTCTGATTCAGCCTTTTTTAATGCTTATCCTAAGCGACATTATATCCAGAATGTCAGTCGTTGTTACATGGAAAATAAAAATCTTGTTGCCTCAATATTTGGGGAAATGCTGCCCACCCCCCCATCCCCTGAAACACAAACACATTCAGAACTGCTCATAGGCTAAAGTGTTCTGTGAACCTCCAAGTAGAAAACCTTACTATAAATGTTCCTCATAATCATCTGCCCTTCTTGATTTTTTTTCCTGAGTTAATCCAGGCCTGGTTCTTTTTGGACTGCAACAGAAAAAGAGTGTAATTGTGGGAAACAAAATAAGCCAAAAATAAAAAGAAGAAAGCTGAGCACACAGAAAAAAAGTGCTTTGGAATCTCATAATGATCTGAAAATTGAAGAATATGGGAGAAAGTATAGGCCTAAACTCCAGAGTTTGGTATCTCCCTTAAGGAAATTCGAAGCTACTGTTGTTGGTTAGAAAGATCTGTAGATATATAGGTGGAATGATTACATCACCATACCTTATCTTCCAAATCTATACAGTAAATGAAAAAAGTGGAGCAATATTTGTTGAGCCAGTACTGCCTGTCAAAAATATGCAAAGGTGCTAAGTGCTCTCTCTCAAATGAGAGAGGCAGATACATGTGTGTGTATATATTTAATATGTATATATATTTAAATCTATAATTTGACTATCTGTCTATAAAGAGGCTGAAATTCTTTTCTAATTAACACTGCCATGTATTCACATATCTCATACTTTATAGATGTCCTTATTTTTAACTTATCCTTAATTAGAAGACCATTTCAAATACATTACTATAACTTTGGAAACAATTTTAATGCACATCTTCAAATAATTCTCATTTTTATAGTTATTTTTATTTATTTGAATTTGTATTGATACCTCACATTGATTACACTTTTGAATTCCTATAAATCTAATAACATCTAACAAACAGGTGAACAGTCAGTGAATAAATTTCAACTGTTTTCAAATAATTCCTGAAGAATTTCCATAGTTCTCTGTAGTAAAATAATAGATAGTAGAGGATTAATATGTAGAACTGCTCAATGAGATACACTTTGGGTGTGCTTACCTCCTGAAAACAATTTCTAAAATTGGTTCAGAATTTTAACCAAAATGAGCCTCCATACCTCTCCTGTCACCAAACCCTCACCCCTTGCCCCTGTACACTATTCATTTTCTATTGCTTCCTAATAAATTAGCACTAACTTAGAGCCTGAAACAACACTTGTTTATTATCTTGTGTTTCTCGTATGTTAGAAGTCCAGGCACAACTGAACAGAGTTCTTTGCATCAGGTCTTACAAACTTGAAATCAAGGTGTCAACTGACCTGCCCTTTCTGGAGCCCAGGGTCCTTTTTCAAGCTCATGTAGTTATTGACAGAATTCACTCCTTGCTGCTGTAAAACTGAGGCCCTGTTTTCTTTTTGACGGTCATCCAGAGACTGATCTTAACCTCTTAACCTCTGTGCTGCTCCCCTCAGCGACTTGCCAGGTGGCCCCCTCCACGGGCCCTCTCACATTTCCAATCTCTGACTTTTCCAACCTTCTTTTTAAAAAGGCACACCTGATTAGTCCAGGTATCCTCAGGCAATCTTCCTTTTGATTAATTCAGAGTTGACTGATTAGAATCTAATCATGTGAATGATAGCCCATCTTATTTATTACACCTGGGGAATGGAGTCTCGGGCGCTGTCTTAGACCTTGCTTACCACAGTAGAAATCTTTGCTATTTTGTTTGTACCTTTATCGTTGGCATGTCTGTGCTATTATATACTACAGGTTTGAGGTAATATTAACTTCAGCAATGATAACATATTAAAATAATTGTTTTGATTACATTAAACTGTTAATTTCTTTTGCGGTGTTGATTTGTATAAACTCTCTCAAAAACATCACAAGATGAATGTATTTAAAGCAGAGCCATTACCTGAGCTTCTTTGAAGTGTCTTAATATTTCTCACAAGTGATTACTTTAAAAGTCACCAGTTTTAATCATATTGTAAGAATGCTCTTAACCTTTGCAACACTAGACGTTGATGTTTATGTCTACAATATATTCATATTCCTTTCTTAAAGGGATACTAACGACAAGCTGATATTCTTTTGTACATTCATAATATGGTCAAAACCAATAATTGTCTTTTTAAGGGTCATCGTTTTCTTTTTAAAGTCAGATGAACAAAAATATCAAAGGGTTATGACAAATGAGTCAGATTTCCTCATTACATCCTTCTCTAGGTTTCTAGAGAATTTTATATGTCAAAACAGATGGCATTTGGCAAGCAAGCACCTGAAACTTAGATGTGTTCACCAGAGGTTATCTTGGAAGTATTTCTGTGAGTGCAGAGGTGAAGTTGCTTGTTCTCAACTTTTCCACCACAACACCATGTTAGGCAGAAAATTGTACATAAAGGATACTAATGAGGTTAATAACAAGAATGTTTACAAACTTCCCACTAAGGAATATACCTAGAAAAATAAGAAAGGCACAGTGTACCTGGAATTTCAAAAGACTGAAAGGAGAATTAGCTACCATGTTTTGAATTGCAAGCAATTATTTTAAAGTAATCCATTTGTTCCTATCTGCTTTTCCTTTAAATCCATATACCTTCTGCTTTTACCCTCTAGAATTGTTATTTAACCTCATATAATTTTGCAAAATCTGCATTGCCCAAAGTGACATTTAATGAAAATGAAAATACTCATAAAAATTTTCTGTTGGCCCATGCCTAAGTCAGTCAATATAGGTCTATTCTCAAAATACAAAATACTGTATGTTGATGAGAAGAACAGTTCTGAAGAGTATATTAATTCTGACATTCAGTACTAGCACAAAAATTTTGTAAGACAAACTTAAGAGTAATGATAATTTTAATAGGTTTACAGTACTTAATTTACTTAGAATACTCCCAAGCATAATTTAAATAATCTCATATAATTATCTAGGTCCCTTTCAAATTCAGAGATTCAAATAATGGAAATTATAGTACAATTTGTAATTTCAATGATTCATGACATTTAGACACATTTTTTGGTCTCCAAACAAAAGTGCATCTGTATAAAAAACCAGAACATTTCTTTGACCGGATACTCATTAATACTACTGATGTTGAAAAGTACAGGTCAAACAGAAAATTAATCTTAATAATACTTTAATTCTAATTAATTAATAACCTCAGTGATTTGTTTAGCCATAAGGTTTATGTTTTCTTTAAGAAGGATTCTAGAAGTAACGTAAAAAAGTTAAAATCTGATATTCCAAGAATAGTTACATATATCTATGTCTTTGTATCTATATCTTATATAGCTAATTATATGTTAATTTTATTTATGATACTTTTATACTGAATTAGATGGCAATTTAAAGAAAAAATAATATTTTAGAATCATACTACTCTTTTACAAAAATTATTTGTCATATGGCATCAATATTCTTTGCAAAATTCCTAGCATGAGGGACAAGATACCAATAAGTCAAACTTACAGAATTTATTGTGAGTTTTTGAGAGAATGTTTTTGTTCCAGTTCTCAGCTAATGATATGCATTTGATACCATGAGGTTTCTACATGGCAGGCCAAGAGAGATTGTTGAACAAATCCAGTCCTTATCATGCTCTGAACACATAGCATCTGACATAGAATGCTAAGGACTATTTCTTGAATGTAAATTGCTTCTAAATGTAGAAAAGTACTGTTTTTTCCTAGATGAACAACTTTTCATTTCCAGACTTTGGCTAACTGGGCTTCTGTTATCACGTATAGTTTTTCAAATAGAGTACAAAAATCATAATTTAGATTTCTAACAAAATCTGGAAATTGGAAGAATCAAAGTTAAGGACATAAATATTGACTAATACAAAGTCCATTTTATTGGAAATGTAAGTAAATATTAGAAAAATAAATTTAAGTGAAAAGTCTGTAGAAAATTCTACTGTCATTAATAACAGATACTGTTTATGTAGCATTTACTCTTTGCCAGTCTCCAAGTATTTAACACAGATTAACTCAAGAATCCTTTGCAAGTCTAAGAAATAAACACTGTGATATACTCATTTCATAGATGAAGGAATTGAGACACAAAGAGGTAAATTAATTCAGGTAAAGGCAAAGCTAGATTTCAGTCAAACTCTACAGGCTCTTAGATATTATCATAAGAATTGCTGTTATTGTTTAGTATTATCATCATCATCATCATCATCATTATTATTTTACCTTAAGACAGCAAAAGGAATATCTCAAGTTTGTAACACGAAGAATTTTTTTTTTTCCAAATATGAGTTGCTTCTGAGTAAAGAGATCAAAGATCAAGGACAGTTTTGCAGATCTGTTGCTCTACTGTCAATCAGAGCAGGATCCAGTTTAAGCAACGTAATTTATTGTGTTACATATTTTTAAAAGTCCACTGGTACAATAAAAATAAACATATTTTTTTTTCCTTTGGAAACTTGCATAGCTCTTTGTACAACAGCTACTTAAGGAACACATCAGTCTTCAAGTCACTTAGAATATTACAAGACACTTCATAGATTTGTTCCAGCCATTTTTCACAACGTGCCTTAATATATGTACTGACCTCCAGGTCTATTAACTATTTAATATCTAGCAAATGTGCAAACATACTCTTTTGCTCCTCCTCCTCCGGTCTACGTGAGATGGAACCTGTTCTTGGGAAGGTTCTTCCAACATTTCTGTGTTTTAGAACTTTTCTATAGCATATGAGCTCATAGAGGTGTCCTTCTGTCTCTAACTTGATGGTGCCATTTTTCATATGGCATTACCATTAATTCAATTGATATTCATTGTGTCATTAACCTAGTCTGGGTGCTGGAGGTAAAGTTAAAAGAAATAAATCCATTTCTTAAAGAAACTTAAAATCTGATAGGGCAAATAAGGAAGTAAGCAGACCATTTCAGGTTAAATGAATACTCTAGTTAACTTGACATTTATATGATTCACAGGGTGATGGATCTATTAAGCTGTCAAAGGTTGATTAATAACGTAGTAAATCACCCAACTAACTCCTTTTATTCAGACTGCTACTCTGGTGTCATGATACAGTTTTCTCTGATGTACATTAATCAATCCCCTAATTAAAGCTGACCTTTTATTTAGTCTTTAATATATGATGCTAATGTACCGACTTAATAACAGCAGAGTTAGGAGAACTTACCCAGCAGATTTGGGCCAAGTATAGAGGTAAAGTGAAGTCATTTAACTTGGTATTTGTCACAAATAAGATGATATTCTGTTATTCCTCAAATTATTCAGGACCTGGATGAGGAAGAGGGATGTTAAGAGGTCCTAACACTAAAGAAAGAGAAATTAAAATGAGTTGCTTGTTTTTGTACGTGGTCATGCTGATAAATTTTTAGAGGAAAAATAAATGTGTAGATAGGATTTTAATGAGGTTTGACCCTGAAACTTGGACTTCTGTAGGACAGTGAGGCCTTTTCACCTTGGTAGAGTGTAAATAAAGATCAGGTTGACTGGGTTTTTACAATTGAATTGAGGCATAGGAAAGAGATTTTAAACCTTAGGGTACCTAGTATATTGACCTTGGCTTTATCCACAGCTGAGTGGTTGTTTTTATAGAGCAGTGGTTCCCTAGATTAGCAGCATTAGTATCACCTGGACATTCCCAATTTTGGTTTCAATTAGGGTCACCTGGGGGCACCCCATACAGACTTGTTGAGGGTAAGACCCAGGTGTCAGTAGAGTCCTAAAACTCACAGGGTGATTCCAAGGTACAGACAAGATTGGGAACCTTTAAGCAAAGATGAGGACCTCTGGCAATTTGCAAACGTTGGCAGCCTCAGCAAAATCAAAGATGCCTGTGTGTGCGGAGCAGCGTCAAGAAGCATAAATGAAGCTCAGAAGAACATGTCAGTTACAAGCTGTTGGGTTCTAAGTGCAATAGACTGGATGTTTCTGTCCTCCTCCAAATCATATGTTGAAATCCTAATCCCCAGTGTAATGGTATTTGGAGGCCGGGCCATTGGGAGGTAATTAGTTTAGGAGGGTGGAGCCCTCTTGAATGGGATTAGTACCCTTATAAAAAGGACCCCAGGGAGCTCTCTTGCTTTTTTTCCACTGTGAGGGATTTGTGGGGACATTGACAATCTGCAACCTGGAAGAGGACTCTCACCAGAACCTGACTGTGCTGACACTAATCTCAGACTTTGACCCTCCAGAATCGTAAGAAATACATTCTTGTTGTTTATAGCCAGTTTACAGTATTTTGTTGTAGTCCAATTGAGACAGTTAAATAGGGACTGCTAGGGCATATATTCAGTACAGGCAGCATAGCCAGAGGCACCTTAACTTTAAAGTACAGGCTACTGCAGTTCAGTACTCAGGTACAGTGTTTCTTAAGTAATAGTTGTGGCTTAAGCCACAATTACAAAGTAAAGATCTCCTCTCTCTCTACATATTGCTGTTTGATTTAAAATGTCAAGACAACCCCATTCAGCTTGTATTCCTACCTGTGTAGGATTACTAAGTTTAGCAAATAAACATACAATATGCCATTTACATTTGAATATTAGTTAAAGATAAATATTATTTTAGTATAGGTGAATAAGTATGTGTCCCAAATATTGCATGGGACTTATACTAAAAAACTATTTGTCTGAATTTCAAATTTAACCATGCCTCCTGTTTTTTATCTAACAACCCTATATTAGTGTGATACAATAGGCATTTTAGGCCTATGTTTGTAAAATTACATCAGCTATTCCAAATTATTTTCTGCATTAAGGGCCAAGGGGGGATTGAAGGAAATTGTTTAATACATGTAGCTTGTCTATGAAATTAGGTCCTTGAAAATATTCAAAGAATTGCTCAGTGAGCTTAAGGCAGGCAGGTTTGTAGATACTGTTTGGTCCTGAAGAAAATATATTAAGAAATTTGTGGAATTCTAAAAGTGTTTTGCCTAGCACATGACTGAGGTGTAGGTCCACGCTAGGCCTCTAGTGACAAATATAGCATTAGAAATTTTAATTCAAGAATCTGAGTGATTTTCCAGCTGAAGTGAATATGGAATGGTAAGCATAACTTACAAAATGCAAAATCATGACATTCATACAAGTATACAGTGAATGTATTTCAGACATGTAAGTTAACTCATTAATGAGGAAAACATTAAGATATTAAAACTAACTCAAAATATGAAGAACACACTCACACACATATATAAAGAACGCTGAAATAAATTTGCTAAAGATGCAAAGCTAGTTAATATCATATACATAGGGCAATAAAATTTAATATTTGGGCTCATTTTCTACAGGGCAAAAAGCAATTTTATTTCTGTAAACAAAATTTATATGCACTTATATTTACATTATTATCAATTTTTCACCACTTAACTTCTACACCTAAGAGTTGTGAAATAGAATAATCAATAGAAAGACAATAAAAGTACAAAACCCTATACAATCAGATAATCCTCAGAAGTGCACTAATCAATACCCAACAGTGACTGAAAAGATACCCAGTAATATCTTTGGTCAAGTTCTAAGTCTTTGAAAAACTCTCCTGACAATGGTAAGGCAAAAACTTTTCTGAGTAGGCATATTCCTCAGACCCTGGGACTTTGAAAATGCCCTTCTCACAGAGGTAAGGATGCTCTGTCACCAGATAGAGTCCTCATTCAACCCTCATTACCTCCAATTTTAGGCTGAAATGATTGTATCTCTCAGTGTTATAATTGTTCCTGATTCTTCTCTGCCTTCTTGCACTATAATTTTTGGTTTTGTTTTATTTTCCCCTATGTGGACTATGATATTTTCAAGCTCTTTACTCAGATTTGCAATAGATATAACTGCCTTTATTTTTCAATATTTCAACCTTATCTCTATCTTGATTTTGTTTTGTGTAGTAGTGGGAACAATCTATGAAATCTGAAGAAATTTCTGCAATTCAATGATTAAGTTACATTTTTACTGTTTTCTGCCATCAGTCAGTACTCTACTCTCCAAACCCTACATCTAAATTATATCTAATGTATTAGCATGGCTTTGGGGAAAGACATTTGTACGTGTTCAACATGCATCTCCATTGAGATATACTTTAAACCTCATTGAACATGACCATTCCTGCACACTGGAATTTCTGAGACATGACCTTTTCCAAATGGTTTCCAACCAAACAATCTATGACTTATTTATTGATGGTATCACTTTGTCAAAGCTTCAAGCTCTTTCCATGTTAGCCTGGTCTTAGTATTATATTTATGTCAGTTTTTTGACCACATAAGTAGAGTTTGGTGTCCCAGCAAACTTTTGGGAGTTCTAAGGAATTCTATAAGGCTGCCTGTAACCCATCAACCTAGGCATACCATATCTCAAAGTCTAGTCTCCTTTGCCATGGAAACAAAGAGTTTTGGGAGCTTGTGCCTACCATTGACTTACAGTGGAAGTAGTGCATAGCTTCTCTCTGTTTTAGAACCCTGACCCATCAGAACGGTCTTTCTCCACCCCCATGCCACTGCACTGTGCTCAGCTAGTGACAGAAGTAGAATATATATCCACAGCAGCACCTCAGTCTTTGTTGATTTCCCTTTAGACATTCCTTCTTATGCTAAGCAATAGTATCTTCCTCTGGTCTGGGCAAATGGGAAACATCTCCCTTTGTGATATATATTGGAGTCTTTCAAGAGCCTTCTCTTGTAAAAACAAAGTCCTGGATTTTGGAAAGCAAAAAACTTTGTCATGGGACTATATTCCTCAATGTCAATTTGAAAAGTCAGAAACTGAAAATTGCTTTTTTTCCACCTCCATATCTCTGCAATAACCATTGTAGTACATTCTAGATAGTAAGCCTTGGGTTTCCTAGCTACCTCTCCTAGGGAGAAGTACAGAGAAAAAATTACAACTGTGTGACAATATGCATGGGGGAGGTAAATTAGGAAGGTAGCCTATTTTGTTTTCTGAACATGTAATCAAGAAAGTCTAAGCCCTGTAGTGAATGCTGTGATGCACTCTCCCCCTCCCCCAGATTCCAAATTTAAGACCAAGGCATTCCTTCGCCTGGTTGCCTGGAGTGTTGCTAGCCAAAGCTTTCTCTCAGCTTAAAAAGCCACATCATCTAAGATTAGACCAGCCCCCAGGAGCAATCTGTGTTTAAGGACAAGTAGGAGAACAAAGGCCCAGCCCTTTGCCTCAATAAAGCACTTCTGAAGGACCATTCCAACTCCAGAGCTTCCTCAGCGATCTGCTGAGGTCTTTGTTACAAATGCATTTGTACTTCATCCTTTCCCTCTGATGACACTGATTCCCTCACTTCTTTCGTGTTATTCTGAAGAGCACTCCCCAATAAACCTTCTGCATGTGCATCTCTATTTTTGGGAAATATGACTAAAAACTCCCTAAATTAAAAATTATATACTTGTATGTATAATCTCCTAGCTGACAAATAATTATTTGTCATAAAAGAATGGATCAAGAGACAATAGTCCACAGTTAAAAAAACTCCTCCTCTTCCTTGCTTCCACCCAACCTTCTTTTCTTTATTCCTTCTGCCTTAATTGTTCTTGGGACACTCTAATGTGTAAGTCTGATCTGCCTTGGGGAAGAGGAGTTTGAATGGGCCCGAGAGCCCCATTTTATTTGTTTCCTCTTTTACCTTCCAAGGACAACTTTACAGAACTCCAAGGAATCCCAAGGCTTTAGGAAACATCTTTACAATATCCCCTGATTCAGCTACTTTAGGAAACAGAGATCTTGCCATCCTCCCAGGGCAATGGTTCAGATATTAAACTGTTATATCCACATATGCATGTTGTTTCAACACAGTTTTAAGCACATGTTTTTATTTTAATAAATGTTTATTAACTTAGTGAATTTATAATGTTTTCCAATCACTTTAATTTTATTTAAGTACCTCTCTAATCCTACTAGTAGTTATAAGATCAAAATAATTATAGAATATTGCTGTTAGAGCCAAAACATAATCCTGTACATTTGGTAAAATATGTAAATGTAAATATTTTAATCAAACCCCTTTGAGAAAAGGAAAAAATGAGTTGATGTTGGAATGAATTACTATTATTTGTTGGCCATCTCTCTGGAATTAAGGGGGAAAAATCCCTAGCCACCCAACAGACATATTTATGCAAAGATAAATGTGTTATACCTTGTTCTTAACTTTTCATTATTGTACAAAAAGGATTCTGGAGAGAATCTCGAATTCGAGAAGTCAGAAATGTTGACTCACTTTCTGGGGGTAGTTTGATTATTATAATAAGAAATATGAATACACTGAGATGTTGATAATCACGTTATTAAGACACTCATATCTTGTCACAGTCTTGTGGCTTCCACATTTAAACTGTGGTAGACACAATTGTTGGCTACTTAACAGCCAGATACAAACCTTTTTTGCCAACAGAAACCCAATCTGTTCACCACCATTCAGCTGAAACTGTCCTTCAGGAGAGAAGAGGACAGTGCCCTCCTTCCTAGCCCCATGGAGGGAATCTTGATGGGTTTAGGCCATACCTGTTAACCTCATTCTCATGGCCAATAATTAGTTAAGACATAGGCATGTGGTAAAATATTGGCCAAAAAGAAATGAGTGATAATTTGTTCTGGGTGGATTATGGGATATTTCTCCTCAAGCGTAAGTGCATGCGTACACACACACACACACATGTGCATGTGCAAACACAACCCTAGAATCTACTCTCTGGACATCTTGAATGAAGACATGATACTTAGAACTACTATGTCCATCTTGCAACAATAAAGGTAAAAGCCAGTGAAATTTTATATAATTTGAAAGATCTGATACCACTGAGCCACTAAAAACCGAACCCTGGCAATACTCTCCCATGGAAAAAAGACTTAAATAATGAAAACCATATTCATTTCTATAAACCCACCTTAGTTTGGTATTCTGTATCCAAAACCAAGAATATCCTAACATATATTTCACAAACATAGACATTGAGGGCAATTTGAATCTCCTCTTTATATGATACCTGGATTTCTCCTACTGACTTGAGAATTCTTAATATATCCAGCCAACTTTCTACTTTTGTGAGATTATCCCATGTTCAGCAGACATTTGTTTACATATTACATGTATGTTACAGCATTTAGTGCTGTTGCTTGTACAGCTGTAAGCCTCTGTAGCATTTTAAACAAGGGAATACATTAGTGTCCTAAGGCTGCTGTAACAAATTACCATGAGCTAGGTGGCTTAAAATGACAGAAGTATATTCCCTCACAACTCTGGAGGCTAGAAGTCTCATATCAAGTTGTCAGCAGAGCCATACTCCCTTTGAAGACTCTAGGAACATATCTTTCCTTACATCCTCCTAGTTTTTGTTGGCTGTTTGCAATCCTTGGCATTCCTTGACTTGTAACTCCATTACTCCAATTTATGCCTTTGTTTTCACAAAGGCCATCTTTTCTCTGTGTGTCTCTGTGTCTATAAGTAGCCCTCTCATTATAAGGATACAGGTCAGTGGCTCTATGGCCCACCTAATCCAGTATGACCTCCTCTAAACTTGATTGCATCTGCAAATACCTATTTCCAAATAATATCACACTCACAAGTTCTGGGTGGACAAGAATTTGGGAGGAACACTATTCAACCCAGAATAGGGAGTAATGTGACCTAATAATACCTGAGTTTCAAAAGATTGCATTTGCTGCAAAGTGTACCACCTTCCTGTTTCTCTAATACTCTGCATTTCTAACTTGATGTAGGGATGGAAATCTGATCACTAAATAAATTAAAGTTATATGTAATTAATAAGTCCTACGAGAAAGACAAAGCTCTTCCTCAGTACTCAAAAACAATTTGCATTAGATAATATATCTATCCTTTTTTTACGTTTTGTGTGTGTGTGTGTGTGTGTGTGTGTGTGTGTGTGTGGCTACTGTGTCTTTATTTTCAGATTTTACCTATTTTCTGGTTAGGTGAAGTTATCCATGTGTTTTTCAGATAGATGAGCTATTGCTGATTATATGCAATTCATGTGTTCATTATACCAGTATTCATTCAAAAAATGCTTATTTCCAGGTAGTATTATTGTCTCTGGGAATACAGCAATAAATAAAAATAACAACAGAAGTAAGAAAATAAAGTTCTTGCTTATATGGAGCTTAAATTCTAAAGGGAAAATGAGAAAGTTGGACATTAAGCAAATATCTAAAATATAGATAAATAAAATAATAGTAGGCAATGCCAACAAAGAAAGATAAAGGAGGACAATAAAGAACTAGAGGGTCTTTCATTTTGGATCAGGTGGTCAGGGAAGACATCTCTAAAGAAGTGACATTTGGCAGAAATGTTAATGATGTGAGAGCTAAAAGCCATTAATGACCCCACATTTTCCTCAGGATAAAATAAAATTTCACATTCTTGGAAAGGCCTTTTGAGATCTCTTCATTGATTAACTCCCCAGCTTCATCTCTTTCACTGGTTAACATAATTAAGATATTTTTCTAAAAAGAACTTCTTACTAGGATCAACATGTTTTCCATCAGTAAATCTCAGAATATGACTTATGCTCACAGAGTTAAAGCAATTTAACTTTAAACTTTAGAACATAGACATGTACACATAGTATTTTATTTAATTTTTTCATGTAATGAAAACTTCAAATTTCAAATTATGAGCAACTTCTAAAGCCTGATATTTAAAATGTATCTTTCATGCAAACATGTAATTCTGCTTTGCCTTTTTACATATGTAATTTATAAATTTGTATTTAGTTATTCTTAATATCCAAATTCATTTAAACTATTGAATTAGAATTAATATTTTGAAATTCTATGCCTTTTTATTTTTCTCACATCTCATAATACAGTTATAAACCATGGTTAGTATTTTAACTTTTTCAAATTCCAAGAGAGTTCAAATCCTTCTTCATTCAGTGGTAAGTGATGATATAGATAACAATGGTAAAAATCTTATATGGAGGAACTGTGAAAATCTATCCATATATTCCAACTGGAAACAGAATGTCTAAGATAGAAATTAGACAAAATAACATATCCTTCCAGACAGGGGTCTTAAAAATCAATTAAGTTGAAATGTTTCTAAAGAATAGTTAAGTCTAGTCACTTCTTAGGCACATGTTCTCAATTATTTGAGACAAAATTTAGCAAGGATAGAAGTAGTGTACTTAAGTCAAACTCTGCTGACAAAGCAAATGCAAAGTAGAAACTGTCAAATATCTTCAATAGCATCATCTTAAATTACAAAAGTACATGACTTTAATGGGGTCAACTACTAGCAGAGGGGTGGGTTTTAACAACCACTTTAGTATTAAAATTGAAACAAATAGGAGCCCTGAACACATGCCAAACAGAATATAATTAATATGAGGCTTACATGAGAGTCAATTTGCTCAATCACAGGTGCAGTAAGGATTAAAATATTGAACTACAATGTGTGTCATCATTGGGGAATAGTATATAATTACAATGTGCTAAATTATTTAATATTTCTAGTGCATGTGATCCATCCAGCACACAGAACTTGTCCTCTAATTCTAGTTTGGAAATTGGAGCACACATTTTGGAGTATATGGGTGTTGTGGGGTGGGAGGTATGGAGCTGAGAGTGTAACAAGTATTTTAATGATATCAGATGTGAAGAACTGTCTCTAGCTTGAAAAGCTCTTGGATGGAGAGGGAGGCTGTACCACAGAGCTGAGGAAGGCATATTGTGTGTCCTCTTACACACAAACGCACAAAGAAATGGGCTCAGACCCTGGCTGTGGAGGACCCAAGGATATTGAAAATTTATTGCATCGGGTATACATGTATGGAGACTTCATTCCTTAGATACGTTTCAGGTTCTTTCCTTATCGGAAAATTGTCCTTTTGTGGTGTTGGCAAGGACAAGTGGAGGCCCTTTTGACTCCTTGTGATAAGGTCTGTGCAAAGGGAAACAGTACATTGTATCCATGTTAACAGGGTACACACATAAACATCTTGATGGTGTGGCATGGTGACCCTCCTCTCTTTCCCCTCCTCTTCTTGAGAGGCCAAGGAGCCTCCCTCCAGCTCCCCAGCTCCCCTTCCTCTGCTTACTCCCTCCTGTGAGCTGGAACAGTTAGCTTTGAGGAGAGCCCTTGCGTGTTGACTCAGTCTGTCAATAATCACTACTTCAACTCCTTGGTATCTTCCCTTTTTTCCCCTTTGTTTTACTCTGGTTTAACAACAGAGCCTCAGCCAACAACTGCCTCCCTGTGTGGAACCAACTGTTTACTGAATTGGTCTGTGCAAGGCACACAGCTATTTCATTCTCTGGATGGGGTCAGACTAAAAAATGTCAAACTCCTGGGTCCAGCAACTAGCTCTGTATATGCCCACACGCTTCTAGTTTTCTCATGGCTTCCTCCCCATCTGGTGTGAGTATTCTTCACCCTCACTGTAGACATGTAAACAGTGTCCAGATTAGAAGATCCTGACTAATGGTAGAGGAAAAAGGATAGTGAAAGAAGAGGGAAAGCACAGAGGGAAGTGGGAAGACTAAGACGGGAGGCAGTGACTTCAGTGTCCTTTGGCATCTACCACATACTCAGTCACTAATGGTGTCATTTAATGGAGAAATCTTTGAAGATATTAATACAGTTGCTTATCGTGTTGACATATTGATAGCTGTATCACACAAAAGGGTCACCTCACAACTTCTGTAAAGCAACGGATGACTGAAAATTTCTAGAATATATTGGTTTGTGCCACAGCTTAAGTCACATGTTAAACAGGTTCTAAAAATCTAGTTTAAGTTAATTTCAATAACAAAGGTTATGGTGGTTTTATGCTGATTCACATATTTATATTGATTATTCAATATTCTGAGTATTATCCATGTACCTAAATGAGTGTTTAAAAAAGGAGTTTCTGACTTGGACCTAGGTCTGTTAACAAGTTCTGAAGGTGTAGATAAAGTTGAAATGGCTGGAAGTGTCTCAGTTACTGTGTATAAATTTGAAATTTCCAAAAATCTTAGAATGGCCAGGTTATGAGTGAACTAATCTTCTTTAACGATATAATCAGTTTCTTTATAACTAGTTTCCTGTTTACTCTGTAACAGATGATAATAACGTAGTCATATATTTTTCTTTATAAAATGACAAATATGAGCATCAGTATTTTTATTGATGTCAACTGAATTTATAAAAATGATTTTCTGAGGACAGAGCACATAATCAACAGATCTTAATTTATTTAGATGATGGGAAAGATATGTATAAACAAAAAAATGAAAGTAATTTGTCACTAGCTTTGGTTTTGTTTACTCTTTTTATATTGTATTTTGTGGTTCTAATTTCTGGCTTATATGGTAGATTTTAAAACTGAAAGAGACAGGAAAATAAATTGATACAGCTGTAACCAGGTATGGAAAGTCTATTATCTAGAGAGTTTTAGGATGGGCTGTTACTTGCATTTATCTGTGTCTCCATTTTTCTTTTAACCTCAAAGTTTCATATTGGTGTATGCTTAAGGGAGAGGTCAATTCTTGATTGAATACTTTTCTGAAATGGGTTGGTCTAAGGTCATCCATTTTTCAAGGATTCCTAGAGAATTTATTCTTGTCTGATATGAAGTCTTGTTCTCTTTTTTATGGTCAAGGCACCACATTTCATCTCACAGCACACTAGGCTAGCTTTCCTGGACTAATCCCTTACCCCATAGATGTTGCTTCTTGCCACCTTTATCTCAAGACTATAAACCCATCATTCCCCATATGGGCTTTCTTGGTAACAGACCACTTCATGCTCTCTACCTCTCACTTAAAGAAAAATTTCACTCTCCTGAACTTTCCCTGAGTTTCAAAACATCTGGATCAAGGGTTAATGGTAAGAGAAATGAGAACAGCAGTCAGGCAGAATTGGCAACAATTTAAACAACAGTTCAGCCATATAGCAGAGTCACCGGACCTTTAGTCCTTCCCTGAAGGACATAGATAACACTGTCTGATGCACAATCCTAAGTTGTTTTTACAGAAACCAGACTCTTGTTTCTAGTACTGACCCCTTAGAAACTAGTGCAAATTATGTCATGATTTATTATACACACACACAGATTCATATGCAATACATATCTGATTCTATTTTTTCTTTAGCCAAAATGGATGGATTATATACAATTATAAAATAAAAAGATTATTTTCTTGTAACTAGAATGACCTTTATTTCATATAATTATTTGGGATATTACATTTATATAAGCTTTATATTTTAGTTTGAAAACAGAGGGTTTTTTTGTTTCTTTTGTGGACTCTTAGAACACCTTAACATAAGTATTTGTGAAAAGAGATTTGTTTAAGCTACTATACCAGAAGTGCTCAAAAGTAGCTGCAGGGATTGAACACAGAAAACTAGACAGATACTATTCTGGAATAGCCCTTGACTACAAAGGACTAATTAGTCTGACTGATTACACTCTTATAAATAGTTTGTTTTGGACCTAACTTATGGGTTACAGATTCTTGTTAAGACATTTCAAAGAAAATTTGTTTTAAGTTTCAAGAAGTGTTTTGTTGAATTAATGATAGCCTAAGAATATTAAAAAAGTGCAGGTTTCATCTAGGGAGCCCTGAAAAGAGATACATAGAATTAACTGCAAAGCAGATGTCCCATTAATACAAACAACTCTCATTCCAGATACCCAGAGACACAAAGACAATTATTTTAGAAATATCAAATTTTGAAATTTGCACAATCTACAGTAAAGGCAAAAATGAGACACTCATTTGTGAGAGGAAACCCAGAGCTTGTGAACATTTTTATTTTTATCATTAACTGTAACAGAAAGAGTATTCAAAGCAATGGCAAATGATTCTGAACGATCTTTCCCTTTGGAAAATAAAAATGCTCATATTGCTCCTATCATTAGGCAAACAAAACCCAGAAACCTTGATTAAGCCCTTTTGCCCTCAGCTAATGTCATATCTTTTCCTTTACCTCTAAGCTTTGTAATGGTGTATCGTATTCAAATTTTTTTTTCTTAATCTTCCCATTCCCTCTTAAGTTTATTACTACTGAAGTATTTTTTTTCTAAAATTTCCAGTGATGAACTTATTGTCAAATTCAGTAGATAATTTTTCTTTTTATGTAATTGCTCCCTCTCTGAAATTTTTCATATTAATCCATTTCTTTCTCCTTGAAACTCTCTCTTCATTATGGTACAACTTTCTTCTGGTCATTCTCTTCTCTCTCTTGTTTCTGTTTTTCATTATATCCCTTATTTTACTTTCGCTTCCACAACTTATTAGTACTTCCATAAAAAGCAGTCCTTTATCAATTGTTCTCATTCTACAGTCTCCCAAAGTACATGCCTCAACTGCCACCCATATTAATCCCCAGATCCTCTTTCTCTGCTGCGATATAGACTTTTACACTCAATGCAACAGTATCCACACCCTAATTTAGGCAACTTCAGCCATTTCCCAAAGTACATAACCACCATTGTATTCACTCCAGTCCATTTTCCATCAAGTCATAAGAGAATTGTTTTGTAAATTACAAATCACTTGCTCAAAATTCTTTAGAATTTCATACTTTTCAGGGAAGGATACAAACTCCTTACGTTTGTACAAACAAAGTCCAGCCTTTTTTATCCAGTTCTGTATAATTTTCTTTACAATAAACTGTTTAATTAAATCACATGAAAACATTCCCTGGTTATATAACACTATTCAGTCTTGAATTGAGAATCTTCTCTAGGAACTGGACCTACAAAGAGAAATAGGACAAATTCTTCAGTTTGGGAGCTCTCATTCTACTAGAGTGCAGATGCTAAATAAAAAGGTAATTACAATAAAGAGTGATAAGTGTTATAATAATAGAGAGATGTACATCTACTTAGGAAAAGAACTTATTTCAGACTGGTCTGGCTTCCAAGAAGAGAAAATTCATGTCTTAAGTCTTAAGGAATTTGAAATATTTAGGTAAAAAACAAGGTAAAAATAAGGTACTTAAGGACAGGGATCATTTTTTTTAAATGTTTTAAAACTAGTATTTTTATGCTATTTTTAGCATAAACTTTTATCTCTAGCCTAGCACTTCCCCTGATCTATGACTTTCGTGTTAACTACTTTCTCAATATCTCTACTTGATGTTTAATAGTCATCTAATATTCTCATTAATGTTAAATATTTACTAATATCTAATACTAATCCCTAAAATCAGTGGTATCTAGACGTTTCTATGTCCTCCCTACAACTTCCTCTTTTCTCACTCTCCCCCTTCTCAAAAAATGGAAACTCCATTCTTCTAGCTACATAGGCCAAAACCTTTTAAATCACCTTGATTCCTTTTCTTCTCTTACATCACATCCAATCTACTTGCTCTTTTCTCCATCTGAAAAGTACTTTCCCCATCTCACTGTTTACTGCCTCACCTTCAGATATTTTGCTCAAATGTCCTTGTTGTCTTTTGAAACTTACCCTAATTATTTGATTTTAAACTGCAAACACTTTCCCAGCCATCTTTGTTCCCCAATTCCTGCTTTATTTACCTTTGCAGCACTTAACACATCATATGATATATATTTACCACTGATTTGTTTATTATACATTTTCTACCACTAACATGCACACTCTATGAGAATAGGAGTTTTTATCTATTTGGTTCACTGCAGTATAGCTAGTGCTTAGGGAGTTCCTGGCACATATTAGGTGTTTACTAAATATTTGGTAATCGAGACAATAAATATGTGAATTCATTATTGGACCATATTGCTATTTTATAAATGGCAGTGCTATTTGAAAATTTGAAAAGTTAAATGAACTGTATGAAAAATATTTTGCCACTGTACTCTAAAATAACTAAATCAAATCTACAATAGTCCCTCACTGATAAGAGTTCTTTAGGATCTTGTACTTTTTCATTGGAATAAATGATAAATGGTCTTTATCACCATATTTTTGTGCTTTTTAAATGTTTTATTTTATTTTATTTTTTTTTTAATTTTATTTATTTTTGGCTGTGTTGGGTCTTCGTTTCTGTGCGAGGGCTTTCTCTAGTTGCGGCAGGCAGGGGCCACTCTTCATCGCGGTGCGCGGGCCTCTCACTCTCGCGGCCTCTCGTTGCGGAGCACAGGCTCCAGACGCGCAGGCTCAGTCATTGTGGCTCACGGGCTTACTTGCTCCGCGGTATGTGGGATCTTCCCAGACCAGGGCTCGAACCTGTGTCCCCTGCATTGGCAGGCAGACTCTCAACCACTGCGCCACCAGGGAAGCCCTTTTTAAATGTTTTAAACAGGCCTCTCTGCTAAACGTTTTTGATATATGATCATATTTAATTCTTGCAACCAATCTATGAGATAAAGTAAATTATTTGACTCAATTAATATTAAGAGAGTTTAAAAATATGGCTGAATTGGCAGAGTAAAAATTTGAATCCAGGCACTCTTACCCATGAGTACATGTTTAAGCTACTCTCCTTTATATAGTTTGATGGATGTAAAAAAATAAGTGTAATAAATAGAACTTTATTTTTTCTTCATAAAATTAAAACATTTTGGATGCTTCCGAAGTCCCAATTCTGTTATCTTGATAACCATGTATTTTTTAAGATGTAAGTAGACCTCATATGGTATCAGGGAAAATGAAGACCAGTTTTATATAGCAAAATCCTCTATATTTTATGTATTTATACACAAAATATATTTTGTGCATATTCAGTAGAAATGTCTGTATATAAAGTCACATTCCCTTTGCTTTCTTTGTTAATTTTGTATAAGGATTTTCTCTTTATCTATTAAAAGATGCAGTTTTCTAATAAGTAAACTATCCCTTTCTTTCAATTTTCCTCAGTAATTTGTACCAGTCCTTTGCTACCACATCTGTTATGAATTAAAAATGCCTCTGGTCATGTTCAACCTCTAGTTTTTAGTTAAAGAAGTTTTAATGGATTGAATTTAAAAATTACTCTATGAAAATATTCAACATCTTTTTTACACTTTGTACTTCACCTTCAAAAAACACTTTGATAATCTCTGATGGTAAAGTCTATGCAGGTCTATTTATTTTTAACTTTGTTTCAAAGAGCTGAATTGGTAGTCTCCTCTGGCCCAAATTTAATTAAATACAGATATAATTTTCTAATTTTCCATCGAGTTGGTTTAGCAGTGTTATATTCCTCTAGGGTAGTTTGGCTTCTTTTTTGTTTTTGTTGTTTTTATTTGACAGCTTGTGTCAAAATTGATTCTGATTCCAAACAGATGGAATTTTCTCCTTTATTCAGTGTCCTTAACTACCCAAAGACCTACAATTGACAAGATGCAGCTAACTCTCCCTTCTGATGATTCTTAGACATTTCAGACATCAAAGTTCCTGCCCGAAAAAAATATTTTCAGTCACTATAACCTCTGAGTAAATGGATTTCTCTTCAAATGTGTGGGATCTTTTTTTTCTTCATTGTGAACAGCAGATTATTCTCCTTTGTACTAAATTACTGTCTGAGGAAAATGAATGTCAGAAATTTGGCCCATATAATATTCCATTTGCTTGTCAGTGTCTACCAGGTCTTTTTGGCAGAAACAAAAAGGAATAGCAAGCCACTTTGAATAAAAAGTTCTGTATTAATCAAAGGGAAACACCAACACATTAATTTTGCTTCTACACCATTAAATTATAGACATGACAAAATATGGACTTAAAGCATTGCTTTATAACAACATCTTCAGTAGAGCCAGTGCTTTACCAAAATGTTACACACCTCATGTTTGTAATTAAGCTGCCATACTTGCATTGAGTTACTCCAAATTCTTTTTCATTTATAAGCAATACAGACTTTTGAGTAACATCTATTGAGTTTTCCCAAAGAAAAAAACTAAAATGTGCAGACAGATGGTCAAGCTTATTTTTGAAGCCAGACTAAGAGTTCTGAATCTCCCAAATGTTTTGAATTTTTTCCAGCAATTTGTATTGGTATATAACACATACTCTGGTGGGAGAACAGGTTCATCATCTTGTGGACTAGCTCCATTTTTCTAATGCAAAGACAAGTATTGGGGGAGGGGGGATTTTCACTTGTTCTCACTGTTATTTCAGTTTAAGGTATCTTTTGAAGGTTTTAATCTGTTGAAAAAGGGGTTTTCTTTTCAAGGTAGATAAGAAGGATTGAACAAACCTTGAGGCAACCAGTGCAGAAAACTGTCAATAAAATGCCCTCAACTTATGCATTTAACATAAATTCTGAACATAGTTAATGAATGATTGCACACTTGAGTGGAAATAGAAAGACTTCCTGATTTGGCTCATCTTCTATTCTCTCTTTATCAGTTAGCTTTTGAGACACAAAACCACACCAAATCTTAGTAGCTTAAAACCATACACATTCAGATTACAACTCTGAGAGTCAGTAATTTGGGCTGGGCTTACCTGGGTGGTTCACATGGTCTCCATTTGGTTCACTCAGTTTTGTACAGTCCTTCACCAGTCCTATTCATCTGGGATAACCTTATCTAGAATGACTTCCCTCTTCCTCCTGGATGTTCATACAAATGGGTGGTTTGTTTAGCTAACAATTGGGTTATCAAGCAAAAATTGTAAGCACCAAGGCACACACTCTTCAAGCTTAGGGTTAGATCATGTTTGCCAGTGTCTCCATGGCCAAAGAAAGTCCTATGGCCAAATCATAGGAATATGAGCATTTCTGTAATCTGTCACTGACTCCCTGGCTTTATCAATGCACTGTAATCAGCTAGACTGTCGGTTAATTGAAACCTTGCTGTTCTCCATGAGAAATATTTATCAGTTCCTTCAGAGATAATCCTATGACTAACTCTAGTCCTCCAAATCCTATAAGTATCCTTTTCTAACCACCTTTTTTTTTGATATGCCCCATAGTTATCCTGAAGTGCAATCTAATAAAGCTAATAAAATTTAACTGGTTTGGCTAATAATATATTTCTTGTGGTCTTTGTGACCAGTGGGCTTTATTAACACCTGTTGAGCCTCTATTAAGTGTTAGACTATGTGCTAGATGATAGCATACAAACATGCATAAGGAATGGTCTCCATCGTTGAGGATTTGATAGTCTAGTTAGCAAGAATATCCTAAAATTTAAATTATTAATAACATAGATAAGATGCTTATGTGGTCCATAAATATGCGCTTTATAAGAGTTATTATTTAGCCCTTAGCCAGAGAATTTTTAATGAAGATCTGATCCCTTCCTTATGAAGAAAGAGTCCAAAACATGACATGGAATCAAGGAGCAGTTTTACTTAAAAAAAAAAAAAAAAAAAAAAAAAAAGTATTGTCTACCATTTCCTTCAGGTAGTATGATTTTACCTAAGAATCTACTGTGGGACTTTTCCAATTTTAGTGGATCCTCTCCCAAAAACATTACTAGATCCATATAGTGCAGTTTAAAGTCTCTCAGTGCAGGAAGCAATAGCCAGAAGAAGAAAATTTCATATTCCAAGACTGAAAGCTTCTACCATTTTCTATCAAGAAATGGCATTTTAAAATATGGTTGAACTGGCACTGGAGGGGGGCTCCCACGAGAGCGATGGTACATTCCCCAGTAGTTGCTGCCTTGTCCCCCTCATGCCTGAGCAAGACCCAGTCTGTCACCACCTCCTACTGGCTCCTGCTGCCACAGGCACTGGAGGAGGATCCCAGATGAGCCAGCATGCACACCACAGTGATTGCCTCCTTACACCTAATGCCTTATGCCTCACAACCTAACCTGACACCTAAAGCAACTAGAGAAAGAAGAACAAACAAAATCCAAAGTTAGTAGAAGGAAAGAAATCATTAAGACCAGAGATCAATGAAACTAAAAGCTGGTTCTTTGAGAAGATAAACAAAACTGATAAACCAGACTGATCAAGAAAAAAAGGGAGAGCACTCAAATCAATAAAATTAGAAATGAAAAAGGAGAAGTTACACAGGAATACAAAGGATCATAAAAGACTACTATGAGCAACTCTATCCAATAAAATGGACAACCTGGAAGAAATGGACAAATTCTTACAAAGATACAATCTCCCAAGATTGAACCAGGAAAATAGAAATATGAGCAGAAAATCAAAAGTACTCAAATTGAAACTGTGATTAAAACTCTTCCAACAAACAAAAGTGCAGGACCAGATGGCTTTGCAGGCAAATTCTATCAAACATTTAGAGAAGAGTTAATACCTACACTTCTGAAGCTCTCCCAAAATAATTGCATAGGAAGGAACACTCCAAAGCTCATTCTACAAGGCCATCATCACCCTGATACCAAAACTAGACAAAGATATCACAAAAAAAGAAAATTACAGGCTAATATGACTGATGAACATAGACACAAAAATCCTCAACAAAATACTAGCAAACTGAATCCAACAAAACATTAAAAGGCTCATATATCATGATCAAGTGGGATTTATCCCAGGGATGCAAGGATTTTTCAATATCCACAAATCAAACAATGCAATACACCACATCAACAAATTGAAGAATAAAAACCATATGATCATCTCAATAGATGCAGAAAAAGCTTTTGACAAAATTCAACACCCATTTATGATAAAAACTCTGCAGAAAGTGGGCAGAGAGGGAACCTGCCTCAACATAATAAAGGCAATATACAACAAACCCACAGCAAACATCATACTCAGTGGTGAAAAACTGAAAGCATTTCCTCTAAGATCAGGAACAAGAAAAGGATTTTCACTCTCACCACTATTATTCAAAACAGTTTTGGAAAGTCCTAGCCTTGGCAATCAGAGAAGAAAAAGAAATAAATGGAATCCAAATTGGGAAAGAAGAAGTAAAACTTCTACTGTTTGCAGATGGCATGCTACTATACATAGAAACCTCTGAAGATGCTGCCAGAAAATTAGTAGAGCTCATCAATGAATTTGGTAAAGTTGCAGGATACAAAATTAATGCATAGACATCTCTTTATTCCTATAATATAATTCCTCTAATTCCTATACACTAACAACGAAAGATCAGAAAGAGAAATTAAGGAAGCAATCCCATTTACTGTCACAACAAAAAGAATACAGTACCTAGGAATAAACTTACCTAAGGAGGCAAAAGACCTCTACTCAGAAAACTATAAGATACTGATGAAAGTGATAAAAGATGACAAAGATAGAGTGATATACCATGTTCTTGGATTGAAAGAATCAATATTGTGAAAATGATTTTACTACCCAAAGCAATCTACAGATTCAATGCAATCCCTATCAAATTACCAATGGTATTTTTCACAGAATTAGAACAAAAAATCTTAAAATTTGTATGGAAATACAAAAGACACTGATAGCCAAAGAAACCTTGAGAAAGAGAAATGGAGCTGGAGGAATCAAGTTCCCTGACTTCAGACTATACTACACAAAGCTATGGTCATCAAAACAGTATGGTACTGGCACAAAAACAGAAATATAGATCAGTGGAACAGGATAGAAAGTCCAGAGATAAACCCATGCACCTATGGTCACCTAATCTATGGCAAAGGAGGCAAGAATATACAATGGAGAAAAGATAGTCTCTTCAGTAAGTGGTGCTGGGAACACTGGACAGTTACATGTAAAAGAATGAAATTAGAACACTCCCTAACACCATACACAAAACTAAACTCAAAATGGATTAAAGATCTATATGTAAGGCCAGATACTATAAAACTCTTAGAGGAAAAAGTAGAACACTCTCTGACATAAATCGCAGCAAGATCTTTTTCAATTCACCTCCTAGAGTAATGAAAATTAAAAATAAGTGGGACCTAATGAAACTTAAAACCTTTTGCACAACAAAAGAAATCATAAACAAAATGAAAATTCAACCCTCAGAATGGGAGAAAATATTTGCAAATAAAGCAACCGACAAGGGATTAGTCTCAAAAATATACAAACGGCTCATGCAGCTCAATATCAAAAAAAAAAAAAAAACCAATCAAAAAATGGGTGGAAGATCTAAATAGACATTTCTCCAAAGAAGACATACAGATGGTTAAAAAGCACATGAAAAGATGCTCAACATCAGTAACTATTAGAGAAATGCAAATCAAAACTACAATGAGGTATCACCTCATGCCAGTCAGAATGACCAGCATCAAAACAATCTACAAACAATAAATCCTGGAGAAGATGTGGAGAAAAGGGTACATTCCTACACTGTTGGTGGGAATGTAAACTGGTACAGCCACAATGGAGAACAGTATGGAGGTTCCTTTAAAAAGTAAAAATAGAGCTACCATATGATCCAGCAATCCTACTCCTGGGCATATATCTGGAGAAAACCATAATTCAAACAAATACATATGCCCCAATGTTCACCGCAGCACTATTTACAATAGCCAGGACATGGAAGCAACATATGTCCATCAACATAGGAATGGGTAAAGAAGATGTGGTACATATATACAATGGAATATTAGCCATAAAAAAAGGAAGAAATAATGCCATTTGAAGTAACATGGATGGACCTAGAGATTGTCATAGTGAGTGAAGTAAGTCAGGCAGAGCAAAACAAATATTGCATGATATTGCTTATATGTGGAATTTAAAAAACGGCTACAAATAAACTTAACCACAAAACAGAAATAGAGTTACAGATGTGGAAAATAAACTTATGGTTACCAGAGGTTAAGGAGGGGGGAGGGATAAATTGGAAGATTGGGATTGACACACACACATTACTATATATAAAGTAGATAACTAATAAAGACCTACTGTATAACACTGGGAACTCTACTCAATACTCTGTAATGGCCTATATGGGAAAATAATCTACAAAAAAGTGAATATATGTATATGCATAATGGATTCACTTTGCTGTACACCTGAAACTAACACAACATTGTAAATGAACTATACTCCAATAAAAATTTAAAAAATAAATAAATAAATAATTTTAAAAATTAAACAATAAAATTTTTTTAATTAAAAAATAAAACATAGTAGATAGCCTAATGTTTTAAATCCGTCCTTATTTGCAGAATGTCTATTTTCTTGATATAATCTCTCTAAATTTAATGTTTGGGAATATTAGATAACGCTAAATGAAGATGCCATTAGACGTTAAACACACTTTAAATTCTATTTTCCATCACTAAATACATCTTTATCTACCTCTTTTTTTAAAAAAAAAATCTTCATTCATATTTTCATTCCTTTCCAGGCCCCAGAATGAGAAAAAGTATTCTTTAATCTAAAACAAAGTCTTCCTTCTCTATTTCTTCTCTCTTCTCTCTGGATTGTCTTGGGTCATGGTTCATCAATTAGCCCCTTTTATTTCTTTGTATTTTTAGTCTTGCTGTGGCTGTGGGCCCTTTCCCTTCTGTGACACGCCCCGCTGCCCCCCCCAAGAAAAACCCTCAAAAAACAGACTCTTCTAGGTATTGATAGCTTTGAGAAATCTTCCCTTGATACTTCCATTTCAAGCTATCATTCTATATTTCTTCCTCCTGTGTTTGATAAAGGCAGTTCTAGTAAGAACAAGCTTCACAAAAATCCTTCTATTACTATCTATGTTTTACATCTTTAAATGTACTACTTAAACTTGCAATGCCCTCACTTCATTAAAAATGGCTAAGACACAAAGTCTTGTTCATTTGGCCCCAGTCCTCAGAAATCACATGCTCTTCTTCATTCTTCACTGTTCTCTTTGCTGAGAAGAGAAAGCAGGAGTTGTGGATGGTGGTAAGAGTGAGAATTAGTTTATCCTAGTCTCTAGTAGGAGGGGATATCTTTTGTTATCTTCTCAGGTGACTCTAAGAGTATTCTCATTCATATGAGTGTGGTTGACTTTAAGGGACATACCACCCATTCAATCCTTACATTACAGTACTTTCAATCATTATTTTTTGTGGATTTTTCCTAAATTACTATCTTATATTAAGGAAGGATTCATACTTTACACTAATTTGTTTTTCTAGTACGTCTCACAGGGTCCTAAACCTTTAAGATGATCAGTAATTTTGGTGTCTGTTGATAAGTCAGTAATCTCAGCATGCTGGTGTGTGGAAAGTTATTTGGAACACAGTATTAAGTGGGAGACAGGCATGGAGATGGGAAAATGGGGTTTGGTAATTTTAATATGTAAGCATTTCCTTATTGTATCTTTTTAGCTTTTTTCTAGAGAGAGACAAACAGCAAATATTTTAGCTCATTCCTTCCATTTTTTCCATTTCCTTCAAAATAACTAAGCTATTTGTAGACTAGTAGTATGATACATCTATCAAATTGTTGCAGAAGCAAATCAGAGACACAAAGGAGGGAAAGATGATGAATTTGAGAAAGTATTTGTTTTTCTTGAGTTTCCCAGTTCCTTTCAAGCAACCAAGGGTGTTTACGCTTCCTATTGTTTTCAGTTCTGGCATAGTCAAAGCCAATATGATGTGAATAGAAATGGATATCTTTAATGGAAGAATCAGGTTATGACAAAAAACAAAACAAAAACAAAAGCAAGGTTGTATTCTAAATAAAATATTTTAGTACCCTTGGTTCCATACTCTGTGACATGTTCTTAAAACCCTTGGAAAGATTCAGCTGACAATCCAATTTCTATTTCAAGACAGACACAGTAAAATCCTAAGGGAGAAATTCTGTGACTTGCCTTGATTAGTTCTTTAAAATCAAAATAAACATGAAAGAAAGACCAGTTCATGTGAAGAAGAATATAAATAATTTCTATTGCAATAATAATAATATGGTGTAGAGTCAATGCAGAGGTAATACCAGATAATATTTCTTGATTAAAAAGACTTCTTTCATGTCATAAAACACTTTACATTTCAGATACTATTTGAAATTAATTATATATCCTAATCAGGAAAAACTGCAAAGTAAATATAAATTAGTTTAATTTGTTAAATGTTGAAAATAAATGCTGTAATAAGAGTTAAATTAATTGGTGCATTCAAAAAAATACAGCCCATTCAGCATAAAGTGTGAATCTATGCATGTGTGGCAGAATAGCTGGTGGGTACATCTGACCTGTTATTAGAAATAGCTGGTTTGAAAGCTAATACAAGAACTTGGTAATGCTCTTTCCTCAAAGCATAATGCAGATTTATCATGCTTTTCCTTTGGGTTAGATGAAGTGCTGACATAACAATTCATTGCAAAAATCAGTATGTTTAAAGCCAAAAGGACAAACTACTTCAGAAACACTTTGCCTCTTTAAAGGCAATTTTCAGAGCTGCCGCTACCCTAGAACTTTGTCCAAACTGTTTCTTCCTCTTAAAAAGCACTATAAATAAATCTGTTCTGTGACCTTCAATTCTCATCCTCTCCAGCATGTATAGCTTGTTATTAAAAGAGAAAAATATCTCCTTTCTTACTTAAAAACTGTATATATGTACAATTTATATCTTATCTATCTACCTTATTATACTTTCTAATCAGCTGTCTAAATTTGCTTTGCATATGACCTCTTTTTGGAAAACATTCACTTGTCTCTGTGTTCCTTGGAAAAAAGTGAGGTTATTTCAAAAGTTTACATATACACATGCACATGTGTCTGTGTGGGCACACACACATGCACGTGCATGCACACACACGCACACACACACACACAAGAGTGCTTTAAAAGTTTTCCCTCTGACGTTGTCCCATGCTCAGCCAGCATTCCATTTCCCTACACTGAAGCCACTGACTTCAACTTCTTGTTTTGCCTTTACCAGCACTTTAATTACTATCTTGAATCCCCTCAGCCCAGCATTAGATATTCTCATCAAAATCTTATCCAATAGAGGGAGATGGAGGAAGATGGCAATGTGGGAAGACACGGAGTTAGCATCTCCCCACAACTAGAGTGCCTGCCGGCCGCTGGTGGGGGACTCTGATGCCCAAGGAGATGCGAGGAACCCCAAAGTGAACCCGTATGATATAGGGGGACTGAGGGGGGAAGAGAACTGGAGGTCAGACAGGATAGGTACCCCTGAGGCTGGGGCGATCAGGAGAGGCAGGAGGGAGGGACTCTCTGGGAAGAGCAAGAGAGGAGTGGAGGACAATCGACTGGCCCACTTGGGCTGCAGAGCCTGCTGAGCTCCCAAGCCAGTAACCCCCCTCCAAGTCCCCATCCAAGCCATGTGGGTCCTTGGGGGCAATAAGAGGGAGGCTGGGGAGATCAGAAGAGGCAGGGCGGGGCCCTCTGGTAGGAGTGGGAGAGAAGTGGAGGGTGATTGCCTGGCCCACACAGGCCCGGGGAGCCTGCTGGGCTCCCTGACCAATCCTGTGCCCTCCAAAGCCCCCTCCAGGCTGCATGGGTCCTTAGGGGCATAGGAGGGAGGCCAGGAAGATCAGGAGAGGCAGGTGGGAGGAGCCATCCAGGAGGAGCAGGAGAGGAGCAGAGAGTGATTGCCCTACCCACTCAGGCTCAGGGAGCCTGCTAAGCTCCCAGGCTGATCTACCGCACTCCAAAGGTCCCTCCAGGTCCCGTGGATCCTTGGGGGCATAGGAAGGAGGCTGAGGGGAGAACAGGAGAGGCAGGTGGGAGGGACCTTCCGGGAGGAGCAGGAGAGGAGAGGAGGGCATTTGCCCCACACACTCGAACCCAGGACACCTGCTGGGCTCCCAGGTGGTACCCTTCCCTCTGAGACCAGGGGTGGGGGGCACGCCTGGGCCCCTTCTGTTCTTTGAGCCTAAGCCCCACCCCCCACAGCCCACAGGGCCTTTTGCAGCCCTGTGGGTCCTAAGCATAGGCCCCACCCACCACCCAAACCTTGCCCTTGCTTAGACCCTGCCACAGCCAAGGCCTTTCCTCCCCCACTATTTTTTCTTTTCCCTCCTCTTTTTTACTACTGTGGTACTGATGTACCTTCTGGTTGTTGATTCATCCATACTTTTATTTTTATATTCTTTCTAACATATCTGTTAGTTTCCTAGTCGAATTTTATTTTTTACTTTGTTATTATTCTTTTTTCTGTTGCCCCGCACTGCTTGCAGTATCTTGGTTCATGAGCCAGGTGTCAGGCTAAAGCTTCTGTGGTGGGAGCTCTGAGTCTGAACCGCTGGACTAACAGAGAACCTCAGACTGCAGGGAATATTCATTGGAGTGAAGTCTCATAGAGTTCCTCATATCAGCACCAAGACCCAGCTCTACCCAATAGCCTAAAAACTCCAGTGTTGGAAGCCTCAGGCCAAACAACAAGTAAGACAGGAACACGATCCAACTCATAAAAAAAAAAAAGGCAAAAAAATATGTCACAGATGAAGGAGCAAGGTAAAAACCTAAAAGACCAAATAAGTGAAGAGGAAAAGGCAATCTACCTGAAAAACAATTCAGAGTAATGATAGTAGAGATGATCCAGAATCTCAGAAATAGAATGGAGGCATGGATTGAGAAAATACAAGAAATGTTTAACAAAGACTTGGAAGAACTAAAGAACAAGCAGAGAGATGAACAACACAATAACTGAAATGAAAAATACACTAGAAGGAATCAATAACAGAATGACTGAGGCAGAAGAACAAATAAGTGAGCTGCAATACAAAATGGTGGAAATAACTTCTGAGGAGCAGAATAAAGAAAAAACAGGGCTTCCCTGGTGGCACAATGGTTGAGAGTCCGCCTGCCAATGCAGGGGACACGGGTTCGTGCCCCAGTCTGGGAATATCCCCCATGCCGTGGAGCGGCTAGGCCCGTGAGCCATGGCCACTGAGCCTGCACGTCCGGAGCCTGTGCTCCGCAACGGGAGAGGCCACAACAGTGAGAGGCCCGCATACCACAAAAAAAAAAAAAAAAAAAGAAAAGAAAAAAGAATGAAAAGAATTGAAGACAATCTCAGAGACCTCCGGGACAACACTAAACGCATCAACATTCAAATTATAGGGGTTCCACAAGAAGAAGAGAAAAAGAAAGGGACTGGGAAAATATTTGAAGAGATTATAGTGGAAAACTTCCCTAACATGGGAAAGGAAATAGCCACCCAAGTCCAGGAAGCACAGAGAGTCAAATACAGGATAAACCCTAGGAACAACACACCAAGATACATATTAATCAAACTAAGAAAAATTAAATTCAAAGAAAAAATATTAAAAGCAGCAAGGGAAAAACAAAAACTAACAAACATACAAAGGAATCCCCACAAAGTTATCAGCTGATTTTTCAGCAGAAAGCCTGCAGGCCAGAATGGGGTAGCTGGATATACTTAAAGTGATGAAAGAGAAAAAACTACAACCAAGATTATTCTACCCAGCAAGGATCTCATTCAGATTCGATGGAGAAATTAAAACCTTTACAGACAAGCAAAAGCTAAGAGAATTCAGCACCACCAAACCAGCTTTACAGCAAATGCTAAAGAAACTTCTCTAGGTGGGAAACAGAAGAGAAGAAAAAGACCCCAAAACAATCCCAAAACAATTAAGAAAATGATAATAGGAACATACATATTGATAATAACCGTGAATGTAAATGGATTAAATGTCCCAACCAAAAGACACAGATTGTCTGAATGGATACAAAAAGAAGGCCCATAACTATGCTGTCTACAAGAGACCCACTTCAGACCTAGGGATACATACAGACTGAAAGTGAAGGGATGGAAAAAGATATTTCATGCAAATGGAAATCAGAAGAAAGCTGGAGTAGCAATACTTATATCAGATAAAATAGACTATAAAATATGAAGATTGTTACAAGAGATAAGGAGGGACATTACATAATGATCAAGGGATCAATCCAAGAAGAAGATATAGCAATTATAAATATTTATGCACCCAGCATAGGAGCACCTCAATACATAAGGCAAATGATAGTAACCATGAAAGGAGAAATAAACAGTAACACAATAATAGTAGGGGACTTTAACACCCCACTTACACCAATGGACAGATCATCCAAACAGAAAATAAATAAGGAAACACAAGCTTTAAATGACACAATAGGCCAGATATATTTAATTGATATTTATAGAACATTCCATCCAAAAGTGCAGAATACACTTTCTTCTCAACATGGAATATTCTCCAGGATAGATCACATCTTGGGTCACAAATCAAGCCTCAGAAAATTGAAATCATATCAAGCATGTTTTCTGATCACAAAGCTATGAGGTTGGAAATCAATTACAAGAAAAAAAACTGTAAAAACACAAATACACGGAGGCTAAACATTGCGCTACTAAATAACCTAGAGATCACTGAAGAAATCAAAGAAGAAATTAAAAAATACATAGAAACAAATGACAATGAAAACAGGACAAATCAAAACCTATGGGATGCAGCAAAAGCAGTTCTAAGAGGAAAGTTTATAGCAATTCCATCTTTAAGAAACAAGAAAAATCTCAAAGAAACAATCTAACCCTACACTTAAAACAACTAGAGAAAGAAGAACAAAGAAAACCCAAAGTCAGTAGAAGGAAAGAAATCATAAAGATCAGAGCAGAAATAAATGAAATAGAAATGAAGAAGATAATAGCACAGATCAATAAAACTAAAAGCTGGTTCTTTGAGAAGATAAACAAAATTGATAAACCCTTAGGCAGACTCATCAAGAAAAACAGAGAGAGGACACAAATTAATAAAATTAGAAATGAAAAAGGAGAAATCACAACTGACACTGCAGAAATACAAAGGTTTATAAGAGACTACTACAAACAACTATATGCCAATAAAATGGACAACCACGAAGAAATGTATGAATTCCTGGATAGGTACAATTTTCTAAGACTGAACCAGGAAGAAAGAGAAAATATAAACAGACCTATCACAAGTAATGAAATTGAAACCAAACTTAAAAATCTTCCAACGAACAAAAGTCCAGGACCAAATGGCTTCATGGGCAAATTCTATCAAACATTTAGGGAAGGGCTAACACCAAACCTACTCAGACTCTTCCAAAAAATTGCAGATGGAGAAACACTCCCAAATTCATTCTACTAAGCCACCTTCACCCTGAAACCAAAAAAAGAAAAAGATATTACAAAAAAAAACAAAATTATAGACCAATATCACTGATGAACGTAGATGCAAAAATCCTGAGCAAAATACTAACAAACAGAATCCCATAGCACACTAAAATGATCATACACCATGACCAAGTGGGATTTATCCCAGGGATGCAAGGATTCTTCAATATATGCATATCAATCAATGTGACACACCACATTAACAAGTTAAGGAATAATAACCATATGATCATCTCAATAGATGCAGAAAAAGCTTTTGACAAAATTCAACACCAATTTATGCTAAAAACTCTCCAGAAGATAGGCATAGAGGGAACCTACCTCAACATAATAAAGGCCATGTATGGCTAACCCACAGCAAGCATCATACTCAGTGGTGAAAAACTGAAAGCCCTTCCACTACGATCAGGAACAAGACAATGATGTCCACTCTCACCACTCTTATTCAACATAGTTTTGGAAGTCCTAGCCACAGCAATCAGAGAAGAAAAAGAAAACAACTTGGAAAAAAAGAAGTAAACCTGTCATTCTTTGCCTATGACATGATACTACACATAAAAAATCCTAAAGATGCCACCAGAAAACTACTAGAACTAATCAATGAATTTGGTAAGGTTGCAGAATACAAAATTAATGCACAGAAGTTTCTGGCATTCCTATTCACCAGCAACAAAAAATCAGAGAAACTAAGGAAACACTCCTATTTACCATTGCAACAAAAAGAATAAAACACCTAGGAATAAACCTGCCTAAGCAGGTGAAAGACTTGTACTCAGAAAACTATATAACACCAATGAAAGAAATCAAAAATTACACAAACAGGGCCTCCCTGGTGGCGCAGTGGTTGAGAGTCCGCCTGCCGATGCAGGGGATACGGGTTCGTGCCCCGGTCTGGGAGGATCCCATATGCCGCGGAGCGGCTGGGCCCGTGAGCCATGGCCGCTGGGCCTGCGCATCCGGAGCCTGTGCTCCGCAACGGGAGAGGCCACAAGAGTGAGAGGCCCGCATACCGCAAAAAAAAAAAAAAAAAGAAAAAAAAAAAAAAAATTACACAAACAGATGGAGAAATATACCATGTTCTTGGATGGAAGAATCAATATTGTGGAAATGAGTATACTACCCAAATCAATCTGCAGTTTCGATGCAATCCCTATCAAACTACTAATGGTATCTTCACAGAATTAGAACAAAAAAATTGCACAATTTGTATGGAAACACAAAAGACCCTGAATAGCCAAAGCGATCCTGAGAAATAAAAACGGAGTTGGAGGAATCAGGCTTCCTGACTTCAAATGATACCACAAAGCTACAGTAATCAAGAGAATACGGTACTGGCACAAAAACAGAAATATAGATCAATGCTACAGAGTAGCATGCCCAGAGGTAAACCCACGCACCTATGGGCACCTAAACTACAACAAAGGAGGCAAGAGCATACAATGGAGAAAAGACAGCCTCTTTAATAAGTGGTGCTGGGAAAACTGGACAGCTACATGTAAAAGAATGAAATTAGAACACTACCTAACACCATACACAAAAGTAAACTCCAAATGGATTAAATACTTAAATGTAAGACCAGATACTATAAAAAACTTTTAGAGGAAAACATAGGAAAACACTCTTTGACATAAACCACAGCAAGATCTTTTTTGACCCACCTCCTAGACTAAGGGAAATAAAAACAAAAATAAACAAATGGGACTTAAACTTAAAAGCTTTTGCACAGCTAAGGAAACCATAAAGAAGACAAAAAGATAACCCTCAGAATGGGAGAAAGTATTTGCAGATGAAAACAACAGACAAGGATTAATCTCCAAAATATACAGATAGCTCATGGAGCTCAATATCAAAAAAACAAACAATCCAGTTATAAAAACCTAAATAGACATTTCACCAAGGAAGACAGACAGATGGCCAAGAGGCACTTGAAAAGATGCTCAACATCACTAGTTATTAGAGAAATGCAAATCAAAACTACAATGAGGTATCACCTCACGCTGGTCAGAATGGCCATCATCAAAAAATCTAGAAACAATAAATGCTGGAAAGGGTGTGGTGAAAAGTAGGTGAACCCTCCTGCACTGTTGGTGGGAATATAAGTTGATACAACCACTGTGGAGAACAGTATGGAGGTTCCTTAAACTAAAAATAGAGCTACCATATGATCCAGCAATCCCACTTCTGGGCATATACCTTGAGAAAACCATAATTCAAAAAGAGACATGTACCACAGTGTTCATTGCAGCTCCATTTACAATAGCCAGGATATGGAACCAACCTAAATGTCCATCGACAGATGAATGGATGAAGACGATGTAGCACATATATACAATGGAATATTGCTCAGCCATAAAAAGAAACGAAATTGATTTATTTGTAGTGAGGTGGGTGGACCTAGAGTCTGTCATACAGAGTGAAGTAAGTCAAAGAGAAAAACAAATACTGTATGCTAACACATATATATATATATGGAAGCTAAAAAAAAATTGTACTGATGAACCTAGTTGTAGTGCAGGAATAAAGAGGTAAACATAGAGAATGGACTTGAGGTCTTGACGGGGGGTGAAGCTGGGATGAAGTGAGAGTAGCATCGACATATATACACTACCAAATGTAAAATAATTAGCTGGTGGGAAGCAGAAGCATAGCACAGGGAGATCGGCTTGGTGCTTTTCAATGACCTAGAGGGGTGGGATAGGGAGGATGGGAGGGAGGCTCAAGAGGGAGGGGATATTTGGACATGTGTATGCTTATGGGTGATACACTTTGTTGTGCAACATAAACTAACACAATATTGTGAAGCAATTATATGCCAATAAAGATCTATAAAAAAATCGTATCCAATGGTTATTTTTGTAAAAATATATATCATGAGGGATATTCCTGTTTAGAAACATTTGCTAAGGTAACTACAGTCTCTTACTCTTTAAGCTGGCATTGATAAGCCTCCATTTTCCCCACATGTATGTATCTTCTGAAAGGCAATATTGCCTGGTTTTGGAGAGCTCAAGATCCTGGAGCCTAGCTGTCTGCATCAAGGCACCATTCTGATGCTTGCTTATGAGAACTTGAGCAAGCTACTCTGTAGTTTTGGGCCTCAATTTTTTCCATCTCTAAAGTTGGGATAATAATTGCATTTTCCTTGTAGAGTTTTTAAAATAATTAAATGAGTTAATATAGTTGAAACACTTAAATGGTGCCTAGAACATAGAAAATGCTATTTATGTATCTAATCCTATTTTATACACTATAAAAATTCAAATCATTCTGATTTTTTGTTCTAATTTCATTATACCTTATTTTCTCCCAAATTTTGACATTTGTGTGTACCTGACTTTTCAACCTCCTATAATTTCTCTTAACATCTAAAAACATATTTTCCATGTTTCTAAGTATGTTCTATTCCACATAAAGTCAAGTATGTTTTTAATTAATTAATTTAATTTTTATTGAAGGATATAGTTGATTTACAATGTTGTGCAAATATGGTTTTAATGTAAGGGCTTCAACTAAGGAAAACCAGACAGGCATGCAGGAAATATTATGAAAACCACACCTCTTGATTATCCAATGCTGACAGTAGATGATAAGAGGAGAGTAACTGTTTATAATGATTGCACCTGGAACTTTATTTACTTCTTTGAATACATCTTTGAAAATTTTATGTGTTAATACAAATCACATTTTAAATTATTGAAAAATACAAAAATGGTAAAATTTGTAAAAAAAATATTTTGAAAATCCAATGCATTGAGAAAGGAAGATAAAAGGATATAACACCAACAGAAAAAAAAAAAAAAGCGCCCTACTAAAAAATGACAAGAAACAAGTAAGAGAGCAATTATAGCAAAGGAGGAGAGTCATGCCTAGTCCTGTAAAATGCACATGATTAGCAAAATATAATCAACTGAGAAAAATGCAACTTTAGAAATATTCATTATACTTTTGAGTGTCATAAAGCAATGTCATTAAGAGTAAAAGGCAAGGAACAAATTAATTTATACTTCATTGGTAAATAATTTTATATGATACACTAGGAACTTACCATGGTTTATAGATTGTTTCTAAATGTATTTAATGTATATTATTTAAAATGTTTGTCTGCTTTCATTAGGCTCTGAGTTCCTTGAATATTGCATCTAGCAATTTGTTGATATGAGTGACTTAATGAAGATTTGTTCAATTGAATTGATTTTAGCCTTTTGGTTATAGTATATAAATTGCCACTTAAAAGGGCTAGATAGTGCTACCAAGTTCTTTTACCTTATGGTCTTCAAATATCTCCACTCATAAATGATACGTGTGAAATTGAACTGCTATACACTGCTCAACAGAAAAATGTTGGGGCAAACTCTGGATGGATGTAAAGATATGAATGAGTGGCATCGCCTTTGCAAATTATGTTATATATAAAATCTATTACCATCATTTAAAGAGTGACTCAGCATTATTTTCAAGATTTTCATTAATTTTGTTACCTTCTGATATTTTGGGAGGGGCTTTTTAATTCTTAAATTGTTAATGCTAAGTTTTTCATTTATCTCTGTAATTTAGTGCTATAACATATGTTAGAAAACGGATATATGAAAGAAAAATGAATATGAGGAACTCTTTGTACTCACAATACCTATTTTACATTTTTCTCTTTTTTGGAAGGTTCCCTAAAATTTAGTTGTCATAGGATTTCCTATATACTAAAATATCTAGGCACTTCTGGCCTTTGATATTCATGTAACCTAAATAGCCAAATCGATTTTAAAAATAAGTTTGAAGTTTTCCAGCAATTAGACGTTTTTCTTAAGACTCTTCATAATGGCATAAATATTAATAAATTTGTTAGAACTGGATGGTAGTAGGGCATTGTTTTTAATCTTCTTTGAAGCAACAAGAGACCCAAATCTCCCTGGATTAAAATAATATCTTTTTATTTGTTGGTGGAAAAAGACATTTTTAATGAAATGTTTGATTAGACAATCTCCATTTCTCTTTGAAGGCAATACTTACGTATGAACTCAAAAATCCCTCTTCTTTGCCCATAGTACTGCAGATTGTGCCATGGTTAGATCAAGTTCTCTTTGATTCCCACCTTAGTTGAACACATTCTTTTTCTCTAAATGCAGTGTTTTGAAGCCTAAGGAGTGTTATATTCACAGGCCTTTTATTATACATATAAGTTTAACATTTTCACAGCAGTGTTGAATGTTGGGATAAGTTTAATATGTATGATCTATATAGTTAACAGGCATCGAAGTTTTTTTTTAATGTTTTAAAGTCTATACACTATACATAAACATCATTATATAACCAATATCACTTTCTTTTGATTATTGAAACAAAAACTCCTATTACTTGACTGAATCACAGTTTTGTTGTCTTAACTTCTAGAGTCTAAGGATGCCAAATTATCCTATGTAGCAAATCTTTGTTCACAGTTAGTCTATTTTTTTTTCCATTTTTATAGGCAGTTCTCTACTTTCAAACCCCAATGGATATATGATAAAAGTAATGTTTGATGGATGTTTCATTGTGGGTGCAAGCCTTGTCATTATGTTAAATAATCTATGCACATTTTTCTTTTCCATCATTTCTTCTTTGAAATTCAAAAAATATTTCAGATATTATGATGTTTCCAAACCATCCTCAGGGATCGCTGTTCTTATTGTCAATCCTTTCTGAAAAGGGAAAAGGAAATTTGTTATAGAAAAGCTTTGCCCACCAAGTACTGTTATTTTGTCTCCTATGTAGCAGAACATTGAATCTATCATTTCTAAGACTGTTCTGAGAATTTTATAATTGTAGCACTTAGATTTAAGAGACAATTTATCATCATTCTGTTGGCAATTGCTGTAGTATTTAAGTCAAATTCAAAAGTACTTTTGTAATTTCATTTCTGAAGGTTACATTGACCTTTCATTTATGTTGAATAAATAACCTAAGTTTCTCTTTCATTTGGTAAATCTAGTCTATGTTATAAAGAAAAGTGTTTGTATTTTTATTTCTTTTAAAAATATATTAATATATTGTCGTTGAGAAAATATATTCTATTTATTACCCCTTTCAGCATGAGGTCCAACCATGAAAGAACCACTTTCTATGGTCCTTTTTTCCTTAGTATATTTTGGTAACTCTTAAAATACTTTCAAGTTTAACAGAGTTTGATTTTAATAAGCTTATGTTATCTGTACTTATCTAAGCAAATGTTTAGTTACACACATGGACACTATCTCTATGGCTTTGTACAATTTAACCTATGATGCAGAGATTTATAGAGATATTTGTTTCCAGGTGTAGTTAATATTATATTTTCATTGCTGGTTAACATTATAGACCCAGATATGCTTGCAATTGTTGATGGACTAGTTGCCTTTCAAGCAAAAAAAAAGTGATAATGTGTAAGTCCTGTTGTATATTTATTTTGTTTATGTACAGTCATGCATTATGCTTTTTTAAAATAATGATGTGCTTTATTAGCAAATTTGCATACAATGTATCCCAATGGATTTTAAAAAAAGAAAAAGCTTCCAAAACCATTTGGTTATCTACTTGTACTGTTTATCAAATTCTTCCTTTTATTTTCAAGTTTTAGCATGCTAATGAGTACCCTTCATAGTTTTAGTTACCCCCAGGTGAATATCTCCTTTCTTTGCCACTCCAGTGTTTCCTGTAAGATTAGCTATTACAAGTCCTTAAAATTAACTGATCATATGATTACACTATTCAGAGCATTAATATTCATCAATGCCTGCCATTTAAGGAATTCCATATTCTGGTACTGTCCAACTTTACAAAATTGTAATTCATTTGTTTTCTATATATTCTCTACACCAGTCCCAAAGTGATGGTATCAAAGTGTTTATTACATGTACTTGAGGAGATAAAAAGCTTACACCACAATGTAAATCAAAATACTTGATAAGGCATACTCTAGTTAAGCTTCCATTACATTTTCATGGTAAGATTTTCTTGATAAAGGAAGCACTGCAGTGCTTTACATGCTGAAACAAACTCCTTATTTCTTCATGATGGTTACAAACAATTCTTGGATCATTACTACTCCATGTATGACACTTTTAGTTATTCTGCATGTGCTCTAGATTTACACATGACTACCCGGGGCTTTTTTAACTTTCCTAGGAAAATTCTACCTATATAATTTAGCAGATGCTACTTTCTTGTATAAGAAAGATCTATCTCATTCCCTCTATGAGTGATTTACTCATCCTACAATTTCACAGTTTTCCAAGAACACTGCTAAATTCAGGAGGTATAGAAATAATTACTGTATTTCTCTGGCTGAAAAATTTCACTTGTTTATATCTCTAAGCATGAGTGAGCTTTAAATTTATGGAACCTTAAAATTACTATTAGCCAGTAGAGAAATAGTTTTCATTACTTGGGTGTGCATACAAGTAGTTCTTAGGACATGACTGGACAATTTTAATATTTTGACATAATGTTCCACATAAGGGTCCCTTGAGGGAGGAATATAAGTGTTTATTATTTTCTAATATCAAGAAAGTACCAGAAAGAATGTCTAAGGCTTAGAGAAAATCCAAGGGATAAATATGGAACACTGTTTTAAGAAATATGGTATGAACCACAATCATTACTTCACAGAAGATGACATTTTATAATAGAACATGGCCATAAATGATTTTGAAAAGTAATTAAAAGTAGATCTTTGAATGTGAAGAAATTTTAGGAAATCCATTACAATTTATTTCATGAATATTTGTCTTTAAATATATACAGAATTAGATAAACACTAACTGTATGCCAGAAACAATTTAAAGGCATTTTACATAATTTAACTAAATAAGTACTTTTACCATAACCCTGCAAGTTTTACAGGTAAGAATAATGTGCAAATGAATGGATTAATAAATGTGAGGCTCCCAGAACAATGCCTGGCCCATATCAAGTATTATATTACTATAATTATTTCCAATTCAGAGATGAGGAATCTGAAACAGTGAGGTTAGTTAACTCTTTAAGTCATGGCTAGCTCATGGAAAACCTGACATTAGAACCCAAAGATTCTAATTTTTAATGTTTATCCTTTACTGCCCTTTAGCCTTGAGTTACACCAATAGTCAATAACTTCCTGTTCAGGGGATGAATAATTCAACAAACGTGTACGATCAAACTTGTAGACAACAATGTGCTGGAATAGCTTTGATAGAGGTACATAGAACATGGTGTTAAAATTCTAAGAAGCATTACCTTCACCAGACTTTGGTAAATAGCAGTTATGGCTTCTGGTTGGAAGGATTGTCCAAGGCAAATTTTGAAACAGGAATAAAACTTAGGTAAAGACTTGGTGTTGACAATAAAGGAAGAGGTGTTTGCAACAGCCGTCATCCTGTAACATTCTCCCACATGTTTACCTCATAGAAATAGAATAATACTTTCTATTTCTTCCCTCTTAATTTTTCTCCTTAGTATGTATCACTATATATTTTACTTATTTTGTTAGCCTCTTCCACTAAAAGTGTAAATGAATATGGGCAGGTATTTTGTCTCTTCCACAGCAGTATTCCCAGTGAAAATGGAACTGCATGTGGTTCATATTGCTTGATAATTGAAATCTTATCAAGGTGTGTGTGTGTGTGTGTGTGTGTGTGTGTGTGTGTGTGTGTGTATGTATTGGGAGTGGGTGGAGATAACTTTAGGCAGGTAGGCAAAGACCATGGTAAGGTATGCTGTATTAAAGTGTTTGGACTCTATATTTTTGGTGATGAATCTTAATTAAGATGGTGATGTAGTCCACTTTTTAGATTAGAAATGTCTGTTGAAACCATTTGGAAAATAAATTGGAGAAGTATAAAGAAAGGCTTGGACACCCGTTAGGTAATTATTTCTGTAATCTAGGCCATTAAATTGTAACAGTTAATGAGAACTCTTGAATTGAGACTCTAGAATATTCCTTATAATCCCAGTTGAAACTGATTTCTCATATTGCACAGGAAAGGGAGGGTTATGTTAGAGGAGCAGATATAAGCCCTGTACTATTATCTAGCATCCTTCTCTGACAAGTTTATTTATCTCATGTTTAAGTGACTTGGTTGAACTCTTAGTAAGCAAATTACTTATAGTGATTTCAAGAGTGTGCAATAGGGATTACAGTATGTAACTGTTGACTATTAGGAATAACTATCCTGTTAAAATTGTCACATGTTTGGTAGTCACATACTTGATTTTCCAACTGACATTCCCTCTCTCATCCAACTTCCTTACAACATAATTTTCTTTTACTATGTTTTATCCCATTTCTAGAACCACCGGTTTTATCAAAGAGAACAAAGGAACTTTTTCTCCTAAAGAAGAAAATACTCTGTTTTGGGACATTTGTAGCTCTAAACTTTCCAGATTTGTTTTGTTCAATATAATTCACATATAAAGGCAATTACTCCAAAGCATCTTCAGATACTTTCTTAAGATTATTAATGACTTATAAGGTTTTTTTGTATGTAATGAGTTACAATCCAAAATTTAGTGAGGGGAAGCAGTAAACACTGTTGTTTTAGATAATGCGTTATATATTTGAGATATGACATGAAATGTTTTGTACTGCTCGACTGTGCCATCATATTTTTTCTTAGCAAATATTAACTTTTTATAATGTTTGCTTGTATGTTGCATGTAAGTATAACATTTAAATCATTTAAGAAGTTCTTAAACATTAACTATCTTTCATTTAATATGGATAATTAAATGATTTACAGCCATAGTCTATATAACATTGATACAGGGCTAAGCCAATGAACCAATGATTGAAAGTGAAGAAATACTCCTGTACATGTGTGGAAACTTGGTGTTTGATAGAAGGGGCAGTGTAAAATGAGTAGACTATTCATTCTGACTAGTCAATAAATGGTTATGGGATAATTGACAATTGAGAAAAAAAATTTTCTTTCTGTTTTTTAAAAATAATTTTACTTCATATGTATGTAATATAAATAGTATGTAGTATTTTATAACTTATGTAGACAGTGTCTTACTCAGTGGTAAGGAAACATTTCTCCAAATTGATCCCTTGTTAGCTGGGCTCCTGCAAAAGACATTGGCCTTCTGCATAGATACATAGAGACAAGCAGCTTTGGTTGACTACAAAGTTTGGCCCATAACCCTTTCCTAGCCAAGTCCCTATCATGAGGGAAGGAATGAGGGACAGAAGATCTCCCAACCATAAGCAGAGATAGCAAATAACCCCCATCAAATAGCTGCAACATCAAATACTAGACCCCAGCCCCTGTATTGTACCACAGGTGGGACTGATGTTGTATTGGCAGATTAGGGCTAAAGCCAAGAAGTAGGTTCCCTGATCATGCAGCTTCAAAACCCTTCAGTCAAAAGTTGGGGTTCCTTTTTAAGTTATCTTTAAGTGTGATGTCCGGCCCTGCCAGATAGCTGTGCAATGTCTTCAAGGATGACAGGTATTAGGTGACCTATGCATATGCTGCTGATACTGCCCCTGGGAGGTTTCCGCATTCCAGGCTGCACCAACGGACCTGGGCTCAGAACTGCTTAGCTGTTTGCTCCTATTGGCATGACACATACTATACGTAGGTAACTAAGGATTCATCACTTACCTACTAGACATTACGTTGGGAAGATATGATAATTGCATGGAAATTTTAGTAAAATCATGATGGAAAAGAATATGCTATTTTATGCAAAAAAACCCCCACAAAACAAAACAAGGTCAAATAGAGTTCTACACAAAGAAGAGTTTAGCAGTTTAGCATCTAATTTTTTTAATGTAAAAATAAATTTCCGGAAAATACTTCTTCAGCTAAAGTGGAAGTATATCTTAATCTGATATAAAGAAAAAAATTACAAATATAAATTGGTAGAATTGCTTTAAAACAAAGTAATAATTATGGGAAACTGAACCTTGTATTCATCTAGTAACATTTAATCAGGAATCCTGATTAAATACATATAAGAAAAAAAATGGATGAGTGAGAAAAAGAATGATAGGCTCAGGGACGAATCATCTAGGCTTCCCTTGTTAGTGTTCAATAACAAGCTGGAAAAGACATCATTTGGTACCAATAAATTTAGTTTAGCACGGGAACCTATCACTTGGGAAATTTCTCATCTCTTCATATATTAATTTAGGAGTACTATGTGGAAATGTCAGGATTGTAAACACTTTCCTATCAAATATCACCATATTTGTTATTTCCACCCAAATATCCAGGTACTAGGCAGGTACTATCAAGAACCAGTTGTGCACCTGTAGTCATTTTCATTTAGCAAATGGTACAAAGCTAGTGTGAAATGGAAAATGCCATCTTTACAAATGTATTCTCACTTGGGAATTTCACATGCTTTATGTGCCCTGCCCCAGCAGTGCTTATATTAATCCCATAATGCAAAAATGTCTAATTAGAACCAATTTGATAAGCAGCCAGTTATCTGCATTAAACATATGTGTTACTATTCGTTGTACAAGTAAACCTATTATTTCCAAGGGAAATCAGAGTCATTAGATCATAAAGGCTTACTGAAATAGAACTCTGCTAAGCAAACTTAGGAATTTCTATTTTAGAAGAAAACATACATATCATTTCAAAGTAAATGACACATTAATAGACAAAATTAGCACTATAAAGTGTTCAAGTATCTTGAGAAGATTAATATGAGTATTGAGTTTGAATGTGGTAAATTGCTTCAGAGGCCATCTACATATTCTATTATGAACAGGTTTTAAGCACATTAATGCTTTAAACAGGCTTAGGAAGTAACAGGTATTCTTTGAAGCAAGAAACAAGAAAATGAATATAAGAAGAGAATTGAACTCCCCAAAATTATCAGAGATTCCTTACGAACTAAACGTCCTCCTTTTTGATCTTAGTGACAAATTACTGACTCATAGCATCACAAAATATTTCATCATCTGAAACTGAGCTCCATAACCATATCTTGCTGCTTCTCAATTTCATGGGTGCACCATTCTTTCAGTATTCTGCAGGGATTTACATTCCTGATAGTAAGATTTCAATGGAATGATACAGTTTCAATAATAACTAGAGTCCTTGTCACACTATTCACACTTCCACTGATAGTTAATGGGTACTATTTCAGCATCTTAATTGCTTCATGAAATAACTCTTTTAAGCAATTTATTCTTATGAGCTTAAAATAATATTTCATTTTCAGATAATGCAATTGCTGTCCATGAGGCTTTCAGGATAAAGTTCAAACTCATTAGACAAGCTGGTACCTAAGATACTTCAGGATCACTGTCTTCATTTGTGTTGTAATTTCTTCTGTCTTTCAGGTTCTCAAGCCCTACCCATTTCAGTTGTGCTGAAATTCTTACAGATTGATCTGGGGGGTTGCTACTTCTCTGTGTTGTCCTTTCCTCTCCATTTGATTGCCTTTCATTCACCCTAAAAGATTCAACTCAGCCAAATTTTCCAATTTTTATTTTGTCAAAGAACTCAAGAGTTCATTAGATGCTATTTCCTTGTTCTGATTTTACTTTCTGCTTATCTAGTTATGACACTAATCCTGCCAGCATAATTCCTGATTTACATATTAGTCTCTACCTCTAGATTTCAAAATCTTCTAAGACCAGGTGGCTGTTTATCTAACTTTGTACACTCAATATGTAACATAGTCTTTGTTTCAATGTAGGTGTGCTGAATTTTTTAAAATGAAACTAAGTCAATATTACCAGATCAATTATACAAAAATGGCAAATGATAACATAGGGGATCAAGCCAATAGAGTACTGATCTTAATTCTCACCTCCTAATTCGAAATAAGTAATTCAGTTCACAACAATGCCAGGATTATTGATTGACTGATTATTCATTCACTCAACAAATATTAACTGAGGGCCTGCTGTGTGCCTGGCACTTTGTGTGAGGCATTATATAAATTTGTTAAACAACGATATCCAGGCTTAGCCAACACACTACTCTAGTCATGTAAATAATAATGAAAAACTAAATCATATAAATAAAAAGTTTGAATATATTGAAATTTCCTATGTGTGAACAGTGTGCTGTCAATATAGATATGATGTTCCAATAGTGTATTAGTAGTGGTAGATTCTAAGGGAAGAATGATGGAACTGGTCTCATATCTCTGCCAAGAATTTCCATTGATTTAATTGCTTTGTGTATTGTTTCACCATTTCCCTGTAGGCCTTGCTTTCTTCTGTTAGACCATACAACAGTCTTTCTAGCAAGTTATCCTTAAACTTTGCACCAGGTAGTTTTGTTCATTGGTTTCATTCCTCTTCAGGATGCAGTTCCTCATCCAGCCAAGCAGAAATTCTACATCCTTTTCTTAAAGGACCTGATATCTTCTCAAGCACTTGAATAGATGTTTTAAATTGCTCATGTTGAAAGAATAATCAGCTCACTAAAATGGAATAAACACTGGTAGGTGGTTGGTAGTGAAGGTACAGATAATCAAGAAATACATATATATAGAATAAAGATACTAAAAACTTGCGCTATTACCCTGTCCTATTTCCCAGATATTGTAGCTATTATATTATCAAAACCCGTCAAGAAAGGAAAATGTAACATTCCCATAGAAAATGTCAGAATCTTTCACTTATATGGAAAAAGAGGGATGAAAAGATTTTTAGTAGGCTAGTTAATAAAGCCAGATATTTAACACAGTATCTCATTAATTATTCCTACCTAGGTCCTTCCTAGGTTTGGTAAATTTATTATTTTTTTGAATATGAAACTAAATTATATGTTAAGCTGACCCTCTTTACCCAAATGCAAATTAAGCTTTATTCCCTCCCCCCACTATTGAAGTTATTCCAGTACTTTTCTTAAACTTTTCTACATAAACCAAATCTGAATGACTTCTGTGTCTCCAAATATAACAAGAATTTACTGATGTTACGTTAAATGTCTCATTAATAGTAACAATATCAATCCAAATTTTCAATGTGAAATGTGCCATTGCAAAGAATTAACCATGACAGCTAACAATTTGAATTTTTATTTTTGATTTACTAATTGTTATGCTAAAATATCAGTAAGTCATGCTAAAATATCAGTAAAATGTCAGTAAGCACTTTATCAAAATTTTACTTAAATTGAAACATATTACATGTTACTTAGGTATTTCTGAATTGGGACATGTAAGATAGTTCCTTCAGTAAAGTTGACTTCTTCAGAAAATATTTTCCAACTAATCTCGAAAAGAACACTTCCCACGAGTGAGGCAAAAAATTAACATTGAAAAGGTTATATTTAATGAAATTGAGGGTAGAACTGGTATTCAAAAATAAGAAAGATTAGCTTGTTTAGGCTTTTCTTTACATATTACCACTTTATACTTTTTAAATAGACTATTTTCTAATGAGTTTTAGGTTCAAAGAAAGTGGAATTTCTACTCAGTTTTAAATTGTAGATATGCATAAAGCTATTAATTTCATTATGGTTGAGAAGGAAAAACGCCAGAGTTCCAAAACCAAGTCTAGGATTAATATATTAAAACATAAATTTCATAGGTGACAAATGATCATGCTTCTAAGTTGAGAAATAAAAGAGGTGGCCTATCAAGTGTCCACTATACATATATAGTCCATTTTAATAGCAGACTATTTTTTCCCTTTCCCAAAACCTATTGATTTTTCTTATAGACAGTTTCTGTGTGCTATTAAGAAAAAAAAAAAAAAAAAGAGAAGATATTAGCTTTTGTTGCTTCTAATGCATGGGGAAAATACCAAAATACAGTTAAAGTTTATAAAGTTTTCATCAACATTTAACAATTTGCTATGGGACCTATGAAGTCCAAGGAAAATGCTTTTTTTATTATTATTAAAATGCTTCCTTGAGTATCAGATAAATCTTTTAGCAAATGCCGCTAGCATTTTCAAGTGACACAATAAAAATTACCTAATATTTATCTACCTATACTATTTATTTAAAAAGTTGAAAATTATAACCTAGTTACACTGTCACTATCTTTTTGTTTCTTAAGGTTGGAAATTCCTCACGCTTTAGAAAAATGGAATTTTACTTGTGACATATGAAGGTTGATTTCTGAGAAACAGTCATTAAAATATTTTGCATAGACATTTTATATATAATCATTAGAATATGCTGGCTTATTTTATGGTAGCAAAAATATAATAAAGAAATTAAATGATATACTCTGTAAACACCTTTAATAATATTGACAACAATATTATTACTGTCTATGATATTTATAGGACATCTATTATATAAAAGTTACTGTGTTCTTATTCTAGTTGCTGCTTCATAGAAATACATAAATTATTAGAGAACATGATATGTGATAAAAAGGAAATATATGAGGAAGTCATTGCATTACACTTTAACTATTTGGAGGAAGTAGAATTAGAGATTAATAAGAATTTCACAATTTCAATGGGCAGGGACAGCAAATGAGATAAGACAGAACACAAGAATACCTTCATGTAATGGAAAATCCTGGGCACATTCAGAACAAAAATGTGTTACTCTTGGCTGGAACAGTGTTAATCACTTACGAATGTTTTTGTCCATTCTATTTTTCCTAGAAACTTGATCCACTGTTTTTTTCCACCTAAAATCTCAATCTAGTTTTTTATCTAATCCTGATTAGGATAATAGAAATATCAACAACTACATCGACTCATCTGATGGGGCTTAAAATTTTTAGGTTTCACTCTCAAATTTGGAACTCAGTGACACACTGACAATCAGAGTTATTGTTTTCTAAGTTTCCCTTGATGCCAGTATGTTTACAGGATCTTTTACTAGGGACCACAACTTAAAGCCATGTTGTACCAACATCACTGCCTTTTTTTTTTTTTTGGACTTTTTCAGTCTTTCTCTATGTTGTGCCACCCCTACTGCTACATTTAATTTATTATTTTGCAATATATACTATATGCCCTGCAAAACACAGCACTGTTAAGAACATCAGACCTTCGACAGAGACCCATATTCCTTCTTGTCTTTTTCCTGGATGGGAAATATGTTTCTTCCACTCATAGATAAAAGGCGCCTCTGTCCTTCTGATCTCTGGATTCCCTACCACTGTAATCCATTCACCTGAATGGTCATGTGCTATTATGCAAAAGTTATTATGGTATTAAAAGTTATTATGGAGAGTAAGGGATTGTGTAAAAGTTAATATCACTATGGCTGAGTGTTTGGCTTAGTGTCCTTCACCAGGGAAATGATAAAGGAGAAGGAATTTTCTAGGGAAAATGTTTAATTTACTTTTTTTTTTGGGGGGGGTGGTACGCGGGCCTCTCACTGCTGTGGTGTCTCCCATTGCAGAGCACAGGCTCCGGATGCACAGCTTCAGCGGCCACGGCTCATGGGCCTAGCCGCACCGTAGCATGTGGGATCTTCCCGGACCAGGGCACGAACCCGTGTCCCCTGCATCGGCAGGCTGACTCTCAACCACTGCGCCACCAGGGAAGCCCTAATTTACTTTTGACTTTCTGAATATGAGTAAACTGTAAGTTAAATGATCCAAGATTCTCGACGGGCAAGGAGATATGCAGACATGTATCTCAGAATAGTGATCTGGGCCGATTAAATGATTTAATTACCTTATAGTAGTGATAGAAATCATGGCAGCACAAGAAAAAGTTGTTTGAGCTGAACATCATCATATGTATTTTGGTGTCATCAGCATAGGAGTAGAATCTAAAATCCCACCGTTGACCAATATTCTAAGGTTATAGTGATTAACTATTTCTGTACAACAAATCATCCCCAAAAGTAGTGTCTTAAGACAGCAGTCCTTTAGCACAGCATCCTTTTTTTCAGTAATCTGGTCAAGGCTCAGCTAGGCAGTTCTGAGTATGGCTGTGTTCACTCATGTGACTACAGTCAACTGTTGAATGGCTAGAGGCAGGTTGATTTTGGCTGGTCTCATGTGTGATGGTTTATCTCTGCTCTGTGTGGTTTCTCAACTTCTAGGAGGCTGGCCTGGGGTATAAGCAATGCAGACAGAAAGCAGAAGAGTGAGAGGCCTATGGAAGCCTAGATTCAGAACCTGCACAACTTCATTGCTACTCTATTTTGTTGGTTAAATCAAGTCACAAAGCCAACCCAGATTCATAAAGTGAGGAAATAGACTCCACTTATTGATGGAAGAGACAACAAAATCAAATTGCAATGGATATGGAAAAGATATTGACATTTTTACAAATAAGCTATCACAAAAGTGAAAGAGTAGAAATACATGGACGAGGAATACCAGATAATCATCTGTGCACTAAAATTGACTAGAAGAATAGGTGAAATTCAGAAATTAAGAATTCAAATGAATTGCTAATATTATCATGTATTACCATTCTAAATATTGACTCTTTTGCTTCTAATAATGTGCAAAGATAAACGGCTGCTAGATAGCAGAGCTGTTTGTAAACAATTCCAAGAAAGTGGTTTTGAGAACAGTTTTCTGTACACTTCACTTTGAGTACATTTTTTTAATATCCTGTGTATAAAGGTGTTTTTTTTTTTTTGAAGTTTCTTTAATGTGACTTGTTCTCATTGCATCTTTTCTACTTCACTTTTTCTTTTTTTTTTTTTTTTTTAGATGTTGGGGGTAGGAGTTTATTAGGTTATTTATTTATTTTTTCTGTGTTGGATCTTCGTTTCTGTCTGAGGGCTTTGTCCAGTTGTGGCAAGCGGGGGCCACTCTTCATCGCAGTGTGCGGGCCTCTCACTATCGCGGCCTCTCCTGTTGCAGAGCACAGGCTCCAGACGCGCAGGCTCAGCAGTTGTGGCTCACGGGCCCAGTTGCTCCACGGCATGTGGGATCCTCCCAGACCAGGGCTCAAACCCATGTCCCCTGCATTAGCAGGCAGACTCTCAACCACTGTGCCACCAGGGAAGCCCAAGGTTTTAAAATATATATACAGGCAGATGTTGTCACTTGAGAGGAAATATTGGGTGGGACTATTTTTATACTGGGTTGATGGCTGAGCTACAGAGGTGATTCCTTATAATACCTGGTTATATGAACATTGACAGCCAGAAAAAAAAAATGGTTGTATCTGTTTGCCTACTCAGCAGTGGAGTAAAGGTAAAGAAAAAAATTAAAATGAGAAAGCAACTCTGTAACAAGAAATGTACTTTTCCCAAATGATTTCCAAGAAATGGTTTAATTAAATACAGATGGCCACAATGTCAAAAGTGCATATTATCTATCACAAAACAGGGTTACAGAACTGAGTAACTGAATATATTATCAAGAAGTAATTCAGGGACTTCCCTGGTGGTGCAGTGGTTAAGAATCCGCCTGCCAATGGAGGGGACATGGGTTTGATCCCTGGTCCGGGAAGATCCCGCATGCTGCAGAGCAACTAAGCCCATGTACCGCAACTGCTGAGCCTGTGCTCTAGAGCCCACGAGCCAAAAATACTGAGCCTGTGTGCCACAACTACTGAAGACTGTGCATTCTAGGGCCTGTGCTCCGCAACAAGAGAAGCAACCGCAACAAAGAGTAGCCCCGCTTGCCGCAACTAAAGAAAGCCCATGTGCAGCAACAAAGACCCAACACAACCAAAAATAAATAAATAAATAAAAATTTTTAAAAAAGAAAAAAAAAATTAATTCATATCAGCCCCTGATTTTAAGCCACATGAGGGCAGAGATAGTATTTTGTTCACTGTTGTGTATCCAGTGCTTAAAAGTGTACCTTCCAAATAGTAGGCATTCAGTAAATATATGTTAAATGAATGAATACATGTAAGAATAAATGAATAGTATAGGCTAGCTCTGATTAGGGCAATTACATTTGCAAAATATTGTCCATGTGCTAAAAAAGTATATAAACTCCATTGACCCCTGTAGAATTAGTGTGTAGTATGTGAATAGCAGAGAATTCGCTTCTAAATGGCCAGTCAGAAATATGAATATTAGCAGTCTTTGATCTTACAAATATATGTAAATTTATACACTTCATCTGTTTGTTCAGCAATCATTTGTTGAAAGCTTAATTCAACAAAAAGTAGAGGATGTCCTCATATTCTCTCCTGGTCTAGAGGTTGGCGAGCTGGTCTTGAGCTCACTGGGTAGGTCATATGTAAACTGCATATGCAAATTGCAAAAAAATGCAAATAGAAACATATAATAAAATCTAGTTATAGATGAGGAAACTTAGAATCAGTGAAACTAGATTATGAATAAGTTAACTTCCAGAGAGGATGGGTAAGTTGTGTGTTATACAATTCTAGCAAGTGAATTAACATTATAGCCTTTATGGAACAAAATATCTAGGAGATCAATTTTATTTTGTGGTTTGTAGTGAAACCTTTTTAATATTCAGTGACATTTTATTGATTTTAAAGCAAATTTGGACACAGTAGTTAACATTGAGCAACTTCAATATATAGGAGAACACATTTTCACATTTTATTGAGAAGTATGCAGTTGGGCATTAGCAACAATGATGATTAATACCCAGAGTCATGTGTTATAAAGATTATGATAATATGGGCACTATATATTAAGAAGCTATAGAGAAATTATGGAGAAATATTTTATGCTAGCAATCATTTTCTTTTATCAAAGACAATGATATTGCCTTTTGTTTTACATCAAGTTTTATTAAGTACCTACATTTGAAAACTCTAAAGTTGCTTAGTCTAATAATGATGTAGTTCATGGACTTATTAGTAGAATTTTAAATTGGTGGTTATAATGGTTGTGTTTCAACATACTTTTTTTTTTTCATCTACCCACATTCTGCTCCTATAAGTATGTATATTAATAAAATGTCTTCTTGGTTAGTTGTCACATCATTATATAATGTCCATTTTTATCTCTTGTTAACTTTTTTGACCTGAAGCCTATTTTGTCAGATAGGAGTATGGCTACACCCACTTTCTTTTGGCAGCCATTTGCTTGGAGCATCATATTCCATTTCTTCACTTCAAGCCGATGTTTATCTTTAGAGCTGAGATGAGTCTCCTGGAAGCAGCCAATAGTTGGGTCTTGGTTTCGAATCCATCCAGCCACAGCATGTCTTTTTTTTTTTTTTTTTTTTTTTTTTTTTTGTGATACACGGGCCTCTCTCTGCTGTGGCCTCTCCCGTTGTGGAGCACAGGCTCCGGACGCGCAGGCTCAGCAGCCATGGCTCTCGGGCCCAGCAGCTCCGCGGCATGTGGGATCTTCCCGGACCGGGGCACGAACCCATGTGACTTGCATCGGCAAGCGGACTCTCAACCACTGCGCCACCAGGGAAGCCCACAGCATGTCTTTTGATTGTTGAATTCAATCCATTTACATTCAGGGTGATTATTGACAGATAAGGATTTGGTACGACCATTTTATCCTTTATTTTCTGGTTGCTCTATAACTCCATTGTTTTTTCTTGTGTTTCTGTCTGCTGTTTTAGCTTTGTGGCTTTCTAAAATTTTCTGTTTCCTCTTTTAAAAAAAAAAAAACTTTTGTGTCTCTGCTCTAGATTTATTTTGTGGTTACCATGAGGTTTGTATAAAATGTCTCATAGATAAAATAGTCTGATAGCTTCTAATGTTTACTTGTCTATACGAGATCCATCCTTTTCCTCTTCCCCTTTTATGTTTTTGTTATTTCAAGTTATCCCTTTTTATGTTGTGAGTTTGTTACCACATTGAAATAGCTATAGTTATTTTAACTTATTTTAACTTTAACCTTTATGCTATAATTGTTTAACAGCCTATTCTGATTTACAGTTGCAATTTTCTGATTAGTTCTGTCTAGTTATTACTTTACTCACAGATTTGTGTACTTTTGCCTTTTTGTTTCAGGTAGAAAATCTCCTTTCAACATTTCTTGCAAGGTAGATCTAGTGGCAGTGAACCCCTTCAGCCTTTGTTTGTTTAAAAAAGCCTTTATTTCTCCTTCATATCTGACAGGTAACTTTCTGGATAGAGTGTTCTTGGCTGACAGATTTTATCTTTCAATATTTTTAGTATGACTTTCCACACTCTCCATCTCTCCTGGCCTGTAGAGATTCTGCTGAGAAATCTGTGTATAGCCTAATTGGGGTTCTCTTGTAGGTTACCATTTTCCCCCCGGCTGCTTTTAAAATTCTTTTTGTCATTGACAATTTTAATATTATGTATCTTGGAGACATCTTTTTGCATTGAGATAATTAGGTGTTCTCTTAGCTTCACGGACTTGTACATTCAGCTCCTTCTCCAGGTTTGAGAGGTTCTCAGCTGTTATTTCTTTAAATAAACTCTCTGTTCCCTTCTCCCTCTCTTCTTCTGAGATGCCCATTATCCTTATGTTGCCCTTCCTAATGGAGTAGATAGTTCTTGGAGAATTACTTCACTTTTTAAAAATCTTAGTTCACTCTCCTCTTCTACCTGAATTATATCTAGATTTCTATCTTTTTAAAAAAATTTATTGGAGTATAGCTGATTTACAATGTTGTGTTAGTTTCAGGTGCGCAGCAAAGTGAATAAGTTATACATATACATATATCCCTTCTTTTTTTAGATTATTTTCCCATATAGGCCATTACAGAATACTGAGTAGAGTTCCCTGTGCTACACAGTAGGTTCTTATTAGTTATCTATTTTTATATATTGTAGTGTGTACATGTCAATGCCAATCTCCTAATTCTCATTGATTCTCTCTTCCAAGTGGTCTGCACTATTTGCAATGCTTCCTAATGCTGCTTTTTTGTTTGCTGTACTCACATGGGACTCATGAATGCAAAACACCATTGGCTATCAGACTAGGTGATTTGGGGACCCATACCTCAGGTGATAGCCTTAAAGTTAGGCCATTGTATGTGTAGTCCAAACCCTTCATTCCTCAAAGAGAAACTGGGAGTTGGGTGTTCCCTTCTCATTTTAAGTCACTGTTCAGGGAATTGGGTTTATAGGAAGAATGTGTCTCAACCTTTCTTATTTGTTTTGATGTGGGTATTTTCACAGTCACCGGATACGAAGGAGTCACTCAGCTAGTTTCTGAATTTCTCTTAGAGGGAGTTGATCCATGTGTAGCTGTATATTTGGTGTGTTATTAGGAGGAGGGAATGTCAGAAGCCTTCTGTGTCACCATCTTGATCTCAGGGGTTTTAGAAGCTCTTTTTGTTGATTGAGAGAATCTATGAAGCACACCCATGAATACTTCAGAGGAACTTGTGTGGGTGTGTGTGAGTGTCTGAACTGTACTTAGATACCTTCAATATTTAGTGACATTAAACAAACATTTATTCCTCATAGTTTATGAGAACTTAACAAAAGTTTTAAAAGTCACATGGTTGGTCTGCCACATGCTTTGAACTATGGTTTGTTGGCATTGCCCTACATTTATCTTTGCTCAAAACTGTTTCTTAATTTTAACATCATTTGATACCTGTAGAGGATGAAGATTTTTCAAATCATAAAGTCCTGATTCTTTCATGTTTAAATTCCTTCCTTTAGTGTAATTCTCTCCTCTCATATCTTATTATAAGCAATAAGAAGAAATCAGATGATATTTTCAACATCCTGGCTGGAAATTTCCTTAGCAAAATCATCCAGTTCTTTAGGTATTTTTTTTACTTTCCACATTACTGCAGTTTTATTTATTTATTTATTTAGCCAAAATCATTGGGAAGGTATGAATAGAGGTTGGAAGTATTATTCTGACAGTAGTACCTCCACATGGAAATACGAAGTTAGGGAAGTAGAGGTTAGCCCTAACATTCCCCAGCTCTCCTTTCACATCCCCTCCCCTATCTTAACATATTGGGCTTAACCAACAAACCTCTGCTTGTTAGAGATGTATCTTGTCCTTGCAGAGGAAAACAGGAGTTTATAAGCACAGGCCAGCTCCTGTTCCTACCTTTATGAGGCAGCTCCAAAAACTAGCATCCTCTGCACTTTGTGGATCCTTCTGAGCTGCTACAGTTTGACTTGGCTCTCAAAGGTCCTGAAGTGACTTTGAATATAATACCAATTTTTCCATCCCAAGAACTTGGAATGCTCCAGGATAGTATTTCACTACTATTCTGTTCCCCATAATACACTGTCAAAAATAGCTATTTAAAGGTTATATAATGAAGTAAAATCATATCACAGCTATATTATAATAATATTATGGCAGTAATATATAAATGCCCCCAACATAATCCTTTCAAATTACTAAATAACCAGTGAAATATCAGTCAAAACATACTATTTACTTGGCAATATATGTTAATAGTCCAATACTCAGATATCTAAATTGATGTCATAAGGAATTAAAATCCATAATTCACCTACACAATTGCTTATAATATTGCAGTTCCAATGGCTATTAACCAAGGGTTCCTACAGTAAGCCAAATAACTGGGACCTATGGCTGTAGTGTGAGTTGTAGCTGTGTAGTACTTCCTGTGAATGAATGTGTATATTTCATTACTAGATTATTGTGGCAGCACATGTATTTCATGCACCCAATCCAGCTTTTATTAGAAATAAAATGTTCCATATCTAACTTATATTTATTCTTTCCCAATTGGTTCTCAACATATATAATGCCAATGTACATGTCTGTGTCACACTTTTCATATATAACTGTGATGGGAATAAGTGCTTTGGGCATTGAATCATTGTTGCTTCTAGTTTTGTGAATTTGCTTTGTCTGAAGGAGTCTTGTCTTCTATTGATGCAGACAGCAAGATGAAGTAGACATTCCCTTACAGGTTATCACAATGTCAGAGAATTAGAGATCAACAAATAACCACCTTAATATTGCTCTTTTTAGGTCCTGAAAATATTTTAAACTTAGTAGAAAGAGGCAAGTCAGATTGTAAGAATTCAAAAACAGTTTATATTTATCACTTAAAACCATTTATATGTAGCAAATGAAGTTTCTATGGCTAAGCTCACTACAGATTTATGCTACTTACTTGTAAAATCTGTTTCTCTCATTTATAAAAGACTAGAAAGAATAATAATATATCAGTTTCAAAAAGCAAGATTATTCCTATATGTATGGCTTCAATAAGGATGAGATATTAACCTCACTTAGAAGTAGATTAATTCATCCAAAGAACACTTAGTAATTTTTATGAATAATTTACTCAGGCAGCTTTTAAAGTCATTCTTGACACAAGTTTGCCTCTCCTGTAATCTACAGATGAATATATCTAAGTAATTTAAGCAAACGTAACTTATTTTTATTAGTCAGAGATGGCATAAATTCATGCCATCTACTTACTTATGTGCAGGCTAATGAGTTTTATTCATTGAATAAGTAATCAATACTGCATATTCAATTTGGTTCAACCTCTCTGGTGAAAATTAAGTAGTGCTATTCAAATTATTTAGCCCTTTTCCTCTCAAAATCTCATTTTCTGTAATAGAAAAGCTGTCCATGAGCATGATTTTCACTGCTGCCTATAAGATTATCATCATGAATGTTGTGGTAAAAGCTTCAGATTGAGCCATAACTCAGAGATAATGTTTTCCTCTTATTTTGCAATTGATAACTTGTATCTTGAATTTTTTGGGGGGTAGACTTAATGACCAAAGTTTTATAGTACTATACACATTTCACTGTTATGCCCCTCTACTTTTTTAATGTATGAAATTATTAATCATTTATATCTTTCAGCAAAGTACTCAATACTAGTTAATTCAATGTTAAACTTGAAATTCATCACTTTTTCAGAGATAGCATCTTTCTCATCTTAAAATTATAATTCCTATTTAATAAGCATATTAATTACTGCTTCTGTATTTATGGAATATTTATTTTGCTTTTCCCCCAAATCAACTGAGGAAGCAATGCCTATAAAACCAACCCCCAAAGCCACATCTGTTAAAATTATAAAGTGTTAATAAATAAAAAGTTTGTTTGGTCATGCAAACTTTTTCTATATAGAAGTTAACACATATATCCACCTGCCAATAATTATGCAGCATTTGCTCAAAGTGCACTTGTTATTCATGTGCATTTTCTTTTGAAATTTCAAATAACTTTCTAGTTCATATTCTTTGCACATCAAAATTTACTGTAGGTCCAGCATATAGCCCATTGTGGAAGTTTGCAATAGAAAAAAATATATATACTTAATATTCTGGAGGTAGGTCTTCTTTTCCTGACACTGTCAGAATAGCATTGTTTTGTGCTTTTCATTCACTTCCAATAGAGATTTTTTTCTCTTGAAGTGTAGAACTGATGGTACAGGGAAGCTTAAGTCTTCATTTAAAGGCCCACAGATGCATTGAATCATTACTGTTCTAGTTTATATAAAGTAGTCTGTATTCACAGCATAAAAATATTGGTTAAACAAAATTTAGTTTAAAAATAGCCAAAACAGAAGAAGAAAAGCAATAGACATATATTTCTGAGAGATGTCTTGGATTTGGGTAGATAAGTCTTCAAATATAAAACAGGTTAATAGAATAGAGGTTAGAGTGCCTTTATAGATATAGAATACGTAACTAGGATTAATGAAAGGAAGCTACAGAGACAGTAGACCAGTAGTAATAAGAATTCTTTACTTCTGTTGCCATAAACCAGATTAGTTGCTGTGTTCTCTCAATGTCAGAAATGAAGAAACATAAGTGGCAAGGTAGCAATTAATTACAAATCTTATAGTTGTGGTTCCAGAATTGGCAGCAGTTAGAAGAGATCCTTGATCAGATTCAATTAATTTTCCAGACTCTTTGATTTTACATTGTCTATATGGCAGAGTCAGTATATTCTAATCTCTAAAGTAAAATGCCATCAAAAGACAACTGTAGTTAGAGGCACAGTGATGTGAAAGAGAAGATTCTGGATCCTCACTACCTGGATTCCAAAATGAGCTCTATCACTTACTAAGCCTCACATTAGACAAATAAACTGATACTTCTAGGTCTCAATTGTCTCACAGAAATTGAACAGGACCTATTTTTGTGAGAATCAAATGATGTTATGTTCATAAAATATTTAACACATACTAGATAGAAAATCAATGTTAATAATTTAACAACAAATTCTGAATAATATTTGCCTCATGGTATCTTCAAATATCAGTTTTAGTGTCACAATTTTCAGTTGAGCTCTTCATAAATTTAGTGGGATATTTAATAAAATCTCTCTACTCCCTTTATTGAAAAACTTATTCAAAGGCTGATGATCTTTAGTCTCTCCTCACCTTGTGTTTTTTTTTTCTAAAATTAAAATTTAAACTTTTAAATTTACATTTAGGCATAACTTTATCCCCAAATTTTGGTATGTTGAACTTTTATTTCTATTCAGTTCCACTTATTTTATAACTTCCCTTATGACTTACTTTTTAACCTATAAATTATTTACAAATATGTAGCTAAGTTTTCAAATATTTGGGTGGTTTCTAGATTTCTCATTTTTATTGACTTCAATTTTCATTGTATTTTGGTAAAAAAAAAAAAAAAAAAAAACAGAAATGCCCTGTACCATTTAATCCTGTAAAAATTCATCAAAATTTGCTTTTATGGCTCAATATATGGTATAAATTAGTTTAAAAAATTAATTTTCAAAAATGTGTATATTTGTAGTCAGTAGTAGTGCTATATTAACTATCAATACATCTAGGATAGCTGATAGTTGTTTCCTATCTCTTATGACAATTTTGTAATCTAGTTCTATCATTTTCTTATAGAAAGATACTGTATTCTCGTTATGAATTTGAAATTGTAATTAGTCCATGTAATTTACATATTTATGTTAGTTATGTGTCCCTGATAAATTACCCACTTATTACAAAGGATACAACTCAGGACCAGCCAAAAAAAAGAGGTAGGTAGAGTAAGGCATGTGGGAAGGGAGATGGAGCTTCCATGCCTATCTTGGCATGCTGTACTCCCAGCACCTTGGTGTATTCACCAACCCAGGAGCTCTCTGAACCCCTTTGGTTAGGGCTTTTTATGGAGGCCTTCCTGTGTGAGTATGAATGATTAAATTATTGTTATTAATAAAAATTATTATTAATTCCACCTTCAGCCCCTTCGCTCCATCACCAGAGGTCAGAGAGAAGTGCTGAAAATTTCAATCCTCTATCCATATAGTTGTTTCCCCTGGCAACCAATCTCCATCCTAAGGTTACCCAGAAGCCCCATGCAATGAGTCATCGCATTAGCATGCAAAAATGTACGTAACTTGACAGATTACAAGGGTTTTAGGTACCATCTGCAAGGAAACAGGGACAAAGATGAAATATACATTTCTTATGTCACAAAAGGACTTTTGAAGACAGTTACAGTGCTAGATAGGTGGCAACACCTTGCAGGACTGTGGCAGGGTTCTCCAGGAGCATCAGCGTCAGATATATGGTGCTGTTTCTCCCATAGGTGAGATTCATAGGTTCAGGAATCAAGGGATGAAAATGAGAGCAGCATCACTTACTGTTACCCCTAGTGACCCACTAGCCAAATTTTTGCTTCCTGTCCCTGAAACATTATACTCTGCTAGTCTAGTGGTCTTAGTTCCAAAAGGAAGGATGCTTCCACCTGGAGACACAACAATGATTTACTGAACTGGAAGTTAAGACTGCCGTCTAGCCTCTGTTGGGCTCCTCATGCCTAAAAATCAATGGGCAAATAGGGAAGTTATTGTGCTGGCTGGGATGATAAATTCTGACTATCAAGGGAATATTGGGCTACTACATCACAACAGAGCTAAGGAAGAACATGTCCTGAATACAGAAGATCCAAGGAGTCTCTTAGCATTACCATGCCCTGTGATTAAAATCAATGAAAAACTGCAACAACCCAAACCAGGCTAAACTACCAATGGCCCAGACCCTTCAGTAATTAAGATTTGGGTCCCCTCACCACGTAAAGAAACATGACTAGCTGAGGTGCTTGCTTAAGGCAAAGGGAATATGGAAAGACTATTGGAAAAAGGTATTATAGCTATGAATATCAGCTTTGACTGCATGATCAGTTACAGAAACAAGGAATGTAATTGTCATGAGTATTCCCTTCTTAATTTGTTATGAATATGTTCATGTGTATATATATATATATATATATATATATATGTCAAATATCTTATCGTCTTATCATGTAACATAAAATACATTGACTTTATATTATAATATACATTTAAGTTATGGGATATCAAGTAGAAGAGTCAACATCTACAAGGACTTTGCTTCCTATTCTAGGGAAGAGCTAGAGCATTTTCATTGTATGCAAGATAGTTATATCATGTCAGGTAGAAGTATAACCTTGTTATTATCCTTATTTGTAGATTAAGTATGGTTTAAGGAGATGTATGTGGGTGTCAGGTTGACAAGGGGTATATTTGTAATGGATAATTTTATGTGTCAAGTTGACCAGCCTATGCAGTGCTCAGCTCTTCGGTCAAACATTATTCTGGATGTTTCTGTGAGGGTGTTCTCAGATGAGATTAACATTTTGAAAACATCATTAAAATATATATTAAATAGACAGGATAAATAGTTGACATTGAGGATGTACTCAAGCTCTGTAGTAAGGTCTTCAAATACTTAAACAATGCAACAGCTATTTTGGAAAGAATGGTCCCAACAAATGAAGCTTTTATATCAACATTATAAGTTTGAATTATTTTGTTTGTTGGAGCGCTCCATGAAATGTCTGGCACTGAGCAGGATTTAAAAAAGATTGGCCAGTGTCATCTCTCTAAGAAAAAGAGAAAGCCATGGTTCATACTTCCCCTGGCAGCAAACTTTTAATCTCCAAAGAAATCTAGATCATTCAAATTATCCCCCAAATCTTAAGATTTAAATCAATAGAATTTGAGTAAAGCATGTGCCCGCCATAATGTGGGTGAGCCTCATCCATTCAGTTGAAGCTCTGAGTAGAACAAAAATCCAGCATCCTGAGCATTAAAGAAAATTCTCCAGCAGATTTACTTTAGTTCTTCCTGGTTTTCCAGTAAACTGCCTAGTAAGGAGACAATACATACACATGCATGTATGTAAAATTGATACTGTCTCAATCTAGGGCATGTCATGGGCATGTTGAATGCGTTAGGAACACTGACCCTCCATGCAGTTGAAAATTCACATGTAACTTTACAGCTGGCCCTCTATACCCACAGTTTTGCATCCTCAGATTCAACCAGTACTGTAGTACTGTAGTATGTATTAACTGAAAAATATCTGCCTATAAGTGGACCCACACAGTTCAAATCTGTGTTGCTCAAGGATCAACTGCATATTAGTATTTCTTATCAAAATAAGTAATTCGCCATAAACATCTTGCTCTCTTAAAACAACAAAATTTATTTTTTCTCTCTGAAGTCCATGAATTTCATGCTTCGGAAAGAAATGTAAATATCTTTGTTAACCAAAAATTTACTATATAAAAAAAACAACTTTACAATCAATTTTCAATAAGGAAAGAGATGGTGAAGTTAATTCTTTGGGCATGTTTATTAATGAAATCATACTAGTATTCCTTTTATCATAATCCTATATTTTATCTTTTCACTTATCTTTTGTAAAATTCTGCGAGAAATAATAATTGTTATTCAACCTAAGACAATGTTCTCCTAGTAGTAAAGTTTCCCATTTATGGTCTTTTCATGTGCACTCTTGCTAATTCCTTTTCAAAATATATTTTGTAGACATAATCTTTTGAAATTTCTACAGCTAATCAGTTACATGTTAATAATGTAAGTAATTATAATAAAAGCTTATGCTAATCTCTCCTAATACAGTAAAATAATCTATGGTTGGATGTCAAGGCTATTTCAGAGTGGATTAGTTCGTTAGATAAGCCAGCTGATATGTTTTTGCCATGATCCCTGAAACAGCATGGTATGCTCTGAAATCATGTTTCAGTGGATTTTGAATTCATTGAAATGAATACCAAAGGAACAGTATATAGGAAATCAGTGTAAGCTAAAGGGAAATAGCTATTTCAAGATGATTTATAATTATGGAATACAGAATTCTGCATCAGTCCTATTTGCCTTCCCATGCAGGACCACTGACTTTGCAAAGGGTTTTTTTGGTATTGGGGTGTTTTTGTTTTTATTTTTTGTTCTTTGTTTTTTGACAATACTGAGGAAAATTGAGCAATGCAGAAAAGGTTGTAAAAGCACTAGACTACAAGTTATATGCCCCTAAAATATTTGAATCTCAGTTTCTTTATACATAATATGAAAAATTATGCCTACCCAGCAGATTGTTAGAAAGTTTATTGATAAATTATATGCATATTTGCCCCATGTCTATAAACTTGGTTTATATTTAGCATGTAATTTCATACCATAGAGTGTAACTTCACAAATCCTCAAAAGAGTAAAATATGACTAGAAACAAACAACAAACTACCCCATGTTCCTTTACTACGTATCTGACTGCTCTGATTGGTCAAAGAGTAAAGGGGTCAATGAAAAATTGGCCACTTAAATTTGAGTGTTTCACCTATCAAAGGAGTTATATGTTGTCTAATATTCTAAATATTGTGACAGCTACATGTAAAATGATGAAATTAGAACACTCCCTAATACCATACACAAAAATAAACTCAATGGATTAAAGACCTAAATGTAAGGCCAGACACTATAAAAGTCTTAGAGGAAAACGTAGGCAGAACACTCTATGACATAAATCACAGCAAGATCCTTTTTGAATCACCTCTTAGAGAAATGGAAATAAAAAATAATAATAAACAAATGGGACCTAATGAAACTTAAAAGCTTTTGCACAGCAAAGGAAAACATAAACAAGATGAAAAGACAATCCTCAGAATGGAAGAAAATATTTGCAAATGAAGCAGCTGACAAAGGATTAATCTACAAAATATATAAGCAGCTCATGCAGCTCAATATCAAACAAAAAACAACCCAATCCAAAAATGGGCAGAAGACCTAAATAGAGAGTTCTTCAAAGAAGATATACATATTGCCAGCAAACACATGAAAGGATACTCAACATCACTAATCATTAGAGAAATGCAAATCAAAACTACAATGAGGTATCACCTCACACCGGTCAGAATGGCCATCATCAAAAAATCTACAAATAATAAATGCTGGAGAGGGTGTGGAGAAAAGGGAACACTCTTGCACTGCTGGTGGGAATGTGAATTGGTACAGCCGCTATGGAGAACAGTATGGAGGTTCCTTAAAAAACTAAAAATAGAACTACCATATGACCCAGCAATCCCACTACTGGGCATATACCCTGAGAAAACCATAATTCAAAAAGAGACATGTACCAAAATGTTCATTGCAGCTCTATTCACAATAGCTCGGAGATGGAAACAACCTAAGTGTCCATCATCAGATGAATGGATAAAGAAGATGTGGCATATATATACAATGGAATATTACTCAGCCATAAAAAGAAACAAAACTGAGATATTTGTAATGAGGTGGATGGACCTAGAGTCTTCATACAGAGTGAAGTAAGTCAAAGAGAAAGACAAATACCGTATGCTAACACATATATATGGAATTTAAGGAAAAAATATGTCATGAAGAACCTAGGGGTAAAACAGGAATAAAGACACAGACCTACTGAGAATGGACTTGATAATATGGGGAGGGGGAAGGGTAAGCTGTGACAAAGTGAAAGAGAGGCATGGACATATATACACTAACAAACATAAGGTAGATAGATAGTGGGAAGCAGCCGCATAGCACAGGGAGATCAGCTCTCTGCTTTGTGATCTCCTGGAGGGGTGGGATAGGGAGGGTGGGAGGGAGGGAGACACAAGAGGGAAGGGATGTGGGAACAGATGTATATGTATGACTGATTCACTTTGTTATAAAGCAGAAACTAATAAAAAAAATACATAGAGAAAAAAAAAGTACAGGCATTCAGAGACGTAATACAGATTTATCATTTAGGCGTATGCATGGAAAAGCAGATGTTGGATGTTTCCCTGCTAACTCCAAACCATGTTTCCAAGTCATTAGTTCTGTCATGTTGTTGCTTTTGTTTTTGCTTCTCATTTATTTGCCATATTATAGTAGTTCATAAAGAAATATCACATACACTGAATTTCAAACCACTTTATGTTTGGGGACAATATGTCTCCACAGTATCTCCAGAACATTAACAGAATGCCAGGCAAATAGTAAGATTTCACAATATAATTACTGAATACATAGTTGAATACCAATATGTGGTACAGAAAGGTGTTAATGCATAAATGGATAGGCAGTGTTTGAGAGGCTGTATGGGGTCTAGAACTAAATTATTTGGTCTCTGATTGTGCTTCCCATTTCCAGAGTGTTTGAATAAATGCATTGGAATCAATGTCTTTCTAGGATTACCTCAATAGTAACAAATATGGTTGCCTCAAATCCTTCTGGTAAGTGGTTACAAAGGTGTTAACAGTCATTCTTTACCCTAAGATGAGCAGTCCTCAAGAAATCAAGCATGTTTGTCATCTGTCTTCCTTCATGACTGAAGAATACCTGATATATAACACTAAACCTTGGGATAGCATTTAGAGAATCCCCCAGGAAAACATTAATTTCTGTTGTTCAGTAGTTAAAAGAATGCCTAGGCATTTTGGTAAGCAGAGCTTATTAGTGATTAATTCACACTGAGGCATGTTGTGTAAGTATTTCTTGGGGTACATGCCATGTGGAGCTTATGCATGCTAACTTTATTTTTCTAAAATTTTAATACTGTAACTGGAGATTTTATGTTAACTCAAGCACAGCACACTTGTCACTGACATGTGCAAGATTCCTCAGCATACCAACATATTCACTAATAAGGTAACACATGCCACGTAAGTAAATATTAAACATGGAATTCACTCTCATTTAATTGTCTTATGCCAAATGTTTCAAGTAAGTGGTGAATATGCAAGATTTCCATTACATAATCCCAACTTGCATTTATTAGTACATTGTTCATTTGAGGTTTTCTTAAATTCTGGACTGATTTTGAGACCTCATTCAAGTTCCTGAAATGTCCTCTTATTATCGAAGTTCAGACTGAACCAACTCTTAATTCTTTTCTCCCAGCATTACAATATACACATGGCTTTATTTAATACCTTCATTAATCCAGTAAAGTAGATTATCAACCCATTCTTTTTTTATAGTTTTGTAAATTAACTGAGAGAGCCTGCCTCTGAAATAAACATCTCACATCTTAAATCACTTTTGGAATGTGGTGGAATATACTACATTTAGAAATTCTGAGCAAATGACCTTTGCTATATACAAAAAAATCATAATATAATTTGCAAAATTTTGACCTTTTCTCTAAGGCCTCATGACAAAATATCTTAGTAAAGGCAGGCATATTAATCACAAATAATGTCTTATAAATGATCTTGAGCTTCCTAATACTTATTCTTTCTTTAAATTTTTATTCAGCTCTCCAAAAAATACACATAATATGTCTCAACATTTATATATTTATCCTGCCAGAGTACCTGAGGATTCTTTAGATTACCGGTCTTATTTTGACAGTTTCTTAAAATTTATCTTTTATGTACCCATTGGCTGTCATCAAAATTTCAGGAAATCCAAATATCAGAGCTGGCTGTGGATTTATTTAGAGTAAGAATAAAGAAAAAGTGATGTGGAGCTGAAAAATATATCAGCTCATGCTTTGTCTGAAGGACATAAGGTAAATATTAAAGAAAAAATTTGCATGGCCATATACATCTCTGAGCTCAACTGATTATTGTTGAAAGGCAGATCTGCAAGGTTTTCAGGGTACTTTTTCACTTCTTTAAGGTAGACGTAGGATCTTTATTCTATTGCGTAGGATACTTATTTTGTTCATCTTTTTGTCTTCTTCTAGAAAGTGAAAAGTCTCTCTGCACATTTCAGTATTATTTACATGGGAAATACAGATCCGTACATAGGTAAATAACTTAGATTGTTATCACAAATATACATAGCTCAAAGTATACAACCCACATTCTTCCTGTTTGCACATAATAAACACACTAAAACAAATTTTTATAACACAGAAATAGTGCATGGATTAGAATATTAAAACAGTGCAGTGAAAAATCAAACATTTGTGTGAACTTGACTTTCTTGGAAGAATCAAAAAATAGAATTTTTATTTTGAGATAGGACAATGATGGAGACATTACTATACTGTCATCCTATCCCTGAAATACATCAGGAAAAATAATCAGTAAGAAAGCAGGATTCCCTTTGATGGACTTTTAGGTAAGATGTTTAAGCTCTATGTATCATAGATTGTACATGTTCTATCTGTTCAACAGAGTTCTGATAAGCATAGCATGAAACAGTGTTTTTAAAAGTACATATTTTACTTTAGGAGTATTAAGAAGTATCAGTAAATATATCTGGATCTTACATAGAGTTCATAACCATAGTAGCTTAAAATATTAAGTTTAGTATTACTTTGGTTCAGTAGACACTGTCCCTCTTGTGTGTCATACCAGCTATTCACCGTCCCCTCAGCTCCTTGTCTCCCACACACATACTGACCTGGCTTCCTTAGGATCTCTTAGGTTAAACTTAAGGTTTAAGCCCTGATTGTCAAGCTTTATTTATTTATCTCGGAATTTTACAGGAATCATTGACATCAAAATCTCTGAGTTAATAAGTGATTTTGTGTTCGTATAGACCCAGCTGAATACACTCATATGAGGCCTTTTCAAAAAATCAGAGCTTCACCCTCCCCGCCAGCACTAACCCAGCCCTAGTCTCTTTCCCTCATCACCTACATGACTTCAGAGATGATTTTTTTTTTAATTGCCAACTATGTCTGATTCTTCTCCTGATCAAAAATAACCATTTTTCTGGGTCATTGGATAAAAAGGAGTCAACCATATCTAACGGAAAGCTTTATATCGTGACTAGACAGATTGTAAATCTCTTTGGAAGCTGAAAAACTATGCTATCTTGAGAAAAAGCAAGAAAAAAGTTTACCTTTTTTTTTAACCAGGATAGAATAATTCTTAACAGCGAAACAATGTTTTTACACTTACAGATGAGAGCAGAAATTTCAAGTTCATTGTTCGCAAATGAAGGAGAAACTTGTTGCCTTCAAAAAAATAAAGGAAGATTGGAAGGTTATTTAACTCATGAATTCAAACAACTGAAATTGACTGTCATAATAATTGAAAAAAAACCTCATAATAAACACCAAAGTCTTGGCTACAAGACCTTTGTTACAGTGAATTTTTTTCATGCATTTACCATTCTTGAAATTAGGATGACATCAACTTCAGTTTCTAAATTATTTTGTTGTATAGCAAATTGTATGGTAATAGAATGAAATTCTGACCTGTACTAGAGAATGAACTATGTCGCTGTACATAAAACTCAGCGTAACTAAGAATTGTGTTACATCTACAGCTTTTCGTATGCCAAGTCAGACTGTAAATTTGAAGAAAACAAGATAGAAAAGTTTGTTAAATAGTGTATTAAAATTTGTTGAGTTCTGGTAAGATGCTTATTGTTTGAGTAGGTTACATTTTTTCAGTTATTTTGAAAATGTGTTTCAATGATTCCAAATAACCTCTAAGAGTAATAAAGGCCAGTGAAACTGAAGAAATGATGCAGCCGCTTAGTGAAGATGCTAGCTCTTCAGTATAGGCAAGCCATTCATCAGAAAACAGAAAGGACAGAGGTTAATTAAACCTCTAGTTTAGAAAAAACAAAAGTTATTTACAGTGTTAATTTAGTCACCTAGGTTATCTCTTTAGGGATTGGTAGTAAATCCTCAGTCAGCTGCTCACAGGAGTCAAAATGATAGTGTCAGGGACAACATTTACTCATTTATTAAAGTGGAGCTAAAATAAAATACCCTCCTGCTGTAGGATTCTAACCTGTAATTCAAGAGAATCTTGTGAGCAGTAAAACAACTTCCTCCCCCATTCAGCTCTTTCCTATTTGTAAGCAAAAAGTTGATGATCAAGGTAAAATAGAATAAAAAACTAGCTTCTGCTGCCCACATTTACTGGAATAATATCAGAAAAAACTAAAAATAAAGATTTTTCCTTATAATATAAATTGAGGTTGATGAATTTCTGTATAGACTGGCATAAGCAGATTGGGACAGAACCCACAAGTTAATTTAAATCTCTGATTTCAGGCTGTTCCTCATCTTCATATTAAAACCAATGAAAACTCTTGGGAGTATAGAATTAAGACCATTTAGACCAGCCACCAGCCCTGACAAGTGTGAGGTGCTTGCTCGATCCTTTACAATAGCTGCTATCTCCGTGGTTCTGTAGTCAGCTTCCATTCTTACAAAGGACATAGTCTTATATTTAGCAAGTTCTACCTAAAAGTGTTTTTTTTTTAAATATTTGTCTACTTATATGTACCAACTTTTGATCTAAATTCTGCCCCTGAAGACAGAATAACTTGGCAACAATAATTATAATATGAAATGGAGAGCAATTTCAGAAACACATCAGGTCTCAAAATATCAGTAGAAATTTTTTTTTAGTTACCTGTGAATTGAGTCCTACATTTATGAGATTACATAAACTATATCTTTCTGCCCTAATCTAGCTGATTTTTGGATTTTGGGATTTTGGAAACAGTCTATAGCACAGTGCAAGTACATAGCAATACTTCATGAATATAGGATTTTGTGAAATTAATGGAGATGATATTGGAGAACTACAAAGCCAATTGCAATCAATTGGGTAACATTTACAAGCGTGAAGATATGATTGGTTTTCAAAGGAAAATTGTTTGAAAATCAAGAGTGAATGAAGCTGGGGGAAATGAGTTAAGATCTTGAAAGTCTGCAGAAGTAGAAATATATGATCATGCTGTGAAACTCAAATTATACTGTGATATAATCTGTATGGAAAACTGTATAAGAATTCAACATGATTCATTCTGTATTTTAAAGATTTTGCTTAAATCACATTATTGCTAATGTTCTCTTCATTTTCTTTCAGTTTTCTAGATAAATTCTGGAACTATTTTTGAAATCAAGCATGAGCACTCTCAGAAATAACATTTTTATTGACATGCACATTTATTAATTTTATAGAGTTACATAGGTATAGAATATTTTTGAATTTTTTATATCTGGAACTTTTTAGATAAAATTTTATATTAAATTCTAATATAACATTTAGGAGAAACTCTTGTTTACAAGCATGTGGCAAAACCTGAATCTTATTATCTTAATCCCCAGGAGTTCATGGCATACAGATTGAAAATAAATTAACAATATTCAATTATGTGAACATAGCATAGTTTATTTAACAGCACTTTTATTTTTGAGTATTTTAAAAATATACTATTTGCAAGGATGCAAATGAACACCTTTTTCCATCCAGTAATTCACATTTCTTTCATTATAGTTTATGCATAACTTCTAAAAATAGAAAATGATTCTAATAATGAAGATTTTAAGGCTTCTGATTATATTTGATTCTATTACCAAATTACTTTGTAGTGTATATATTGTGACCATGCCAAACAGCCTGTGTTCTCTTGCTGTTTTACTGCTGCCTGTGTTGGATGAGGGTGTCCATTATTCTCTCTGGAGAACTGCTCTAGAATAGATACCAGTTTAAATATTTTACACATTGTTTGCCACAGGATTATTACATTTTTATATACTTAATAAGGAACCAATATTTGTTATTCCCTATATTTCAATATAATCTTTCAAATATATTAGATTTGAAGTTTAAGAAGAAAAGAAAAAAATTCTGGTGACAACAATGAAGGGCTGTGTTTTACATAGTGTTCTCACTGTGTAAGAGTGAGAGTCTTACACTCTGGGAGTCTTTTGTTTCTGTGCAAGTTCCAACTGTGGCACTAGATAGCATTCTGTGCTTGGATATTTTACCTATTTCTCTGAGGCTCCCTGGCCCTAAATAGTCACCTCTTTGAACCTTTACCTGAAGCACTGAATCAGAATCGATAGCTCCTTCCTTTGCATCACCCCTAAAGAGCTTATATGCCTTTTATTGTACCCACTACACTGCCGTGCATGCATTTGCTTGTATGTGTCACTTATATTAGATTTCTATCTACTTGAAGTTTCATTTATCATAGTGTTTACAGTCCATGGCACAAGTATCTGGCTCATAATAGAAGTTCTTTTAGTGATACTGATTTGACTTGTTTTAATGACTAAATACTTAAGCTTTTCACATATTAAGTTGATGAGACCTCTGTAGTTGTATAACTTAATTAAACATCAGAAACATTGTGAAACATAAGTCACCAAAATTCCTGTACATCTGTTTTTCACTATTCCCCTGCCAGTTAGTCTCAAGAATATTAGCAAATTTACAGACACTGACTTTGAAACAAAGCAATCCTCAGAGTCTACTCTGATATCAATTCTGTTGGCACTGCACCTGACTTTCTGGTCTTTTCCTTTAGTCTATCTCATAAATATCTCTTACATATCTCTTAACAATAGTGGTATCTTATCTTGATCCTGAAGTATTTTGAAATATATCAGTAATAAAAACAAATAGTTTACTTCCTTGTGAGACATCAAAACAAATTATATCAAGAGAAATGTTTGGTTTCACATGGCATCTGATAGTAGTCTATCATGTAGTCTTTCCCAGCTTCTCACTAAAATTCCCATGAAGACAAAAAAGAAAGCTGAAAGTTTAAACATTTAAAGGTATCATATAATTACTTGGAAGATTTCACAAATAAGAAGAACAGAGTCAATCTGGGGAAAAAAATGTATCATCTATAATTTACTTCACTTAAAAGCAGCCCAGTTTACCTAAATATAGATGGATAAAAGACACTTTGCTGCCTCCAGGGGGCACTATTTCCTTTTATATAGAGAGCCATAAGTAAAGAACAAAGCAGGAAAGCTTGTGGGGTCCCCAAAGCTGGTGGATACCACCTTACTCACAGACCAAGATAAGTAAGCCAGACAAAGACAGAGGCAGGACTAGACCTAGTATATCTGAATGTGACTAATAACAGTATTAGCAGGAAGCAAAAACTTTCAAGTTTCAGAAAACGAGCATGACCTTAAGAGTAGATCCCAGCTTGGGTACAAAAGGACTGCACTTGCTGAATATCCACCAGGCCAGTAGGCATAAGAAGATCAGGAGTTTAATGAGGTCACCTAGGTAGCTTTTCAAAATACACATACTTGCACTCCACCCATATCTCTAATTTTAGAGTACAGTAATTTCCAGCTTTTTGTGCATAAGAATCAGAGGAGAAGCTATAAAAATTCAGAATTCCAGAATTTGTCTTTTTAGTAAGACTGGGGTGAGCTTCAGAGTTTTAATCACATGAAATAAAATGTGTTCCAGCCACAGGTGTAACAGTTCTGAGCCCTCATGGAGCCTACATTCTAGCAGGAGGTAAGGTGGAACTCTAGACAATAAACAAAACAAATTATGTATTGTTAAAAGATAATAAAGGCTATGGAAAAAATAACTAATAACATGGTAAAGTGGGGCCAGAAAAATCAGAGCAGTAAAAGCTGCAGTAAGAAATGTGGTGGTTATGGTAGCTGTTGAAAAGTGGCCTTTGAGCAATTTGAGTAACACAGTCAGGTATTACTAAGTATAAGTGGTCATGGAAGACCCTCTTTGTGGAGTTGGGAGAGGAGACTATTTTTTTTAACCAGGAAATTCTCATAAGCCTCTCCTCCCTCCTCTCAACATTTACCTACCTACCTCAGAACTCTGAGGATGTTATTTCATGAGAAAGTAGACCATTGAATAAGTTTACTACAAAAGATAGAGTAAAAACTCCTAACAAAAATGTTTTATATAGAGATTAAGAGAAAATTTTCAGAAAGGTTTTCAAATCAATAGTAAAATATAATGTATAAAAATATAGCATTTATAAATTTAAAAATATATTTAAGAGATTGAGAAAAAATAATTGGAGAAAAGATAACTCATCATATAAATAAGCACTTGGAGGAAAATAAAATTTTATTAACAAATCTAAAAATATCTAGAAAGCAGAATTGAAGAGTAGTGTAGAAACTAAAGTTGAGATACTTTCAAAGACGTTGAAGAAAAGGAAAATGAAGTGAAAGTATGAAATATGTGATATAAAATACACTGCTGTATAATATACTATATCTAATGTAATAGTGTGCAGCTTTTCAAATTTTACAATAATTTATTACATTTAAAAATACAAATATGTTTTAAAAACACATATAACCTAGAAAATGATGAACATGTGTGAGGTTACAAATCTCAAAAATTAATTACTTCATAGTTTTATTGATAGGTTAAAATAAACTGCTAAAGCAACTAGAATAAAATACTAATAAAGCAAAGTAAGAATAAGATACTTGGAAAATCCAAGACAATCAAGTGAAATACACTGAAGCTAATGTAAAGTATATGTTAATTTTTAAGGTAGTTTTATTAAGTTCTAGTAATAAGCAGTTAAAATCATAATGACAAACAATCTTATTAACAGTCACAACAAAACATAGTAGCTAGGAATAAACTGATTAAAAAAATTTGTGATCTAGATAGATATATACATACATATATAGATAGATAAATACATAGATACATGGATAAATTAGGTAGAGTTCTATTTTTCTATTAAGTTTATGCTTGTTCGTAAAATATATCTGTGTGTTTTGTTCTAGACGTATGTGGGCATTGATTTGCTATATCATATATACATCTGTGAATTAATAAAATGAATGCCTATTTTTTCAAGCAGGAAATTTCAAATAAGCCATATATTCCCAGAAAAAGAAGGGAACAGACCATAAACATGAAGTATTAATGAGCACCAGAAATAAACAACAAATAGTACTCAAACCAGTGTTTCAATATGATAGGTTACACTACCAGAGTTCTCCGGAAGAAAGCTAACTGAGCACAAACTCCAATTCAAGTATTCTGAGATATAAAGACGTCTGAAAGGGCAGATCCTGTTAACTTCTTTCATTCTTCTGTATGGAAGATTAATAAGGTTTTGGCAGAAAATAAATGGCAAATACAAAGGTGTAATTGAGAGTTTAATAAAGACACTCATTACGAAGGTATAAGCAAGTTTAAGAAAATTAACAAAGAAGGGTGATATCCAATATTAATGGAAAAGCATTGTGGGATATGGTTGTGATCAAGTAATTCTATTTTTAGTCAAACTGTCAGTCATCTATAAAGGCAATATAAAACATTTGTGACAAAAGGCTAAAAAAAAGCACATAAAATATAGAGAAAACCCTTGCATATATTTTATAAAACTAAAATTTATTAAAAATAAATATTCAAGGATGAAGAACCCATGACACAAACAGTACAGCTAATTTCACCCAAAGTCTAAGAAATTCAAATTAAATTCAAATTCAAATAAAAAAAGAATTGCTAAATTTACCAAGAATATTTTTTAAAGTTCTAAAATATCAGCCATGATATTGTTTGAAGAACTCTTACTACAATTACATAAAAATATTATATATTTTATATAAAGTTTTAAAAGCATTTATTTTTAAGTTTGTATTATAATATACTTGCATATTACTTTTTAGTGTATTGTACAATAGTATTTTTCCCCTTTAGTATAATTATTTGTTTCACTGTTCTTTAAATATTTTAATCATTCCCATGACCACATAATGTTATTTATATTCTTGGGTTCCTGAATGTTCTATTCTGCTTCATAAGTCTCATTGTCACCAAGATCCTTATTCACTGAAAAATAAAGACTGGATACATAGAAAAATTTTCGAGGACAAATGCCAACAGGATTATGTATTTTAATATTTTTCTCTATGGTGTTTGCATATTTAAAAAATTTTTTTCAGTGTGTGTATTTCATCCCAAACTCTTTTTAAAAATATCTACAAACTATTGGTTATACTACTTTAATAATTGTACCCAATGGTATTTGTAAAATAGTGTCTACAAAAGAAAATCTATTTAATAAATGTTCAGATATATCATTCCACTTTTTTAAAAAATCCTCTATGTGCGCTAGTATGGGAACAATATTTAAACTCTAGCTTATGAACTCCTATACTTCTGTATTGTTCTATTTTAGATTGTGCTGTAATTTTAATAAGTTATGAAAGGTCAGTTTAGTGAGATTCCAAAAACTTAATGCAAGATCATTGTCAAGTATTGGTAACAGGGCTTCTTCACCTTTGTTAAGGAACTCAGGCATTTATTGGCCAAACTTTCCAGATAAACATACAGCTTTTCATCTTATGGATCTCAGCATCAAGTTCTCTCTCTTTTCACATTAGTATAACAGTATCACCCCAGGTGCCAGACTTGTGTGCCAAGTCCATCAGTTCATTCTTGTTTATGAGTTCCTTATTCATTTGTTCAACTCATATAACTTTGATGAATTAAATCTGTGATTGAACCCTTAGAATATAACTGGAAAATCTTCTCATCTCTAAACTGATAGTGATATTACTAATTAAATTTTATGATACGTTGTAGCATCAGAAATCCTAAGGTATGTAACAAAAAACACCCCTCAGTAATGTCAAAAACAATAAAAATTACAAATCTAGTTCTGCAGAATTATGGTCCTGATTCAAGTGCTAATAAGTACATTAATTTTCACTTTTCATTTTGATCCCAAAATATAATTACTATTTCTTTAGATGTTAGTAAAAACATATTATCCTCTGAAAACTGAAAACTTCTGTACATTGGTGAAATGAGGTGGTTGGCTGTGGCCAGTTCTAACCGGACAGGACTCTACTGTTTAACGTTTGCCATGATGATTGGCATTAATAAGTTCCTTGGCTGGCAGCACTGTCAGACAAAGGAAAAATTATGTGAGATAGATGCATGAACTTCCATTCGTCCCAGAACTGAGCACTTGTATCCAGCACTTAGGAATGTAAGCAGAGCACAGGAAGGAGTCACCTCTGTATTTGACATTTTGTGGGTCCTGTAACTAGAGAGTCAGTTTTCTGTTAGCATTCTCACTTCAGACCTCCAAGTTTGTTTTTGAAAATTGCACAATATTAAGGCTGCTTTTGGATATTTGAAAACAATGTATCTCTCTAGTGCAATGAAAAATGTCACAAATTAGGCAGTGGTAAATACTGATGGATATGCTATTTCATTAAATAAAAGTTCAGGATTGTTACAGTATATATCATTTTAAAAACACATGCAAGTAGCCCAAGTAAAAGCCACAATTAGAGATAATAATTGTGCCCTGCATGTAAGCAATATAAGCACTCTCTATCCTCTTGTAATCTTTTTTTCTAGAAAACGGAAATACTCTTGCAGTCATAAATGCAGGTGGTTTGCTGTTTTGTTCAGTGACTTGCTATGTTTCTCTCTGGGAAATCATCTCTCTGGCCCCATGTTTCCCTCTTGATTTAAATTGAATCCTGAAAGCTTATAATAATGTAAAGGTAGAACTGGAAGAAAGGCTAATAATGATCTAAATAATACTATAGTCCATGTTGTAACCATTGACCATTACATTTGACCTGCAACATGATGTATGTGAGAAAATATAAAATGTGGAGGAGTTGATGGACTGGAGTTCAAAGGAGATCAAAGAACACAAGAGGGATCTACAATGATAGGAGGAACTGACCAGAAAATGGAATTAAAAAGATGAAATTGAGGGAGAACACATGATAATGAGGAGAAATATTCAAGGAACTGATAGGAGCTAAAATTATGGGAAATGTCAAGAATAGCACAGTGATCAAATCAATAATGGATGCATAAAGATTTACTTGAGATTTTGCCAAGTCAAGAGGAGGAAGATTCAGTAAGTCACTACTGAAGGTAGAGATGAGAAAACAATAAAGCTGTAAGGCAATAATTCCCCATTTAATACATTTAAATATTTTATATATTTTAATCTAGATATGCTATATTCTAGATGTAAAAAAATCAGTTTTTTTTTAAACTTCCAATAAAGTGCAGAGCTTCTTATCCTTCAAAAACTAAATTTCTGCCTCAGAGCTCTTGCCACTTTCTTTTCCTTACATAATCGCCTATCTCCTCTGTAATTTTTTTTTCTAGTTCTTATTAGGTTTTTTTTCAGCATCTTTATTGGAGTATAATTGCTTTACAACAGTGTGTTAGTTTCTGCTGTATAACAAAGTGAATCAGCTATACATATGCAATATCCCCATATCCCCACACTCTTGCATCTCCCTCCCACCCTCCTTATCTCACCCCTCTAGGTGGACACAAAGCACAGAGATGATCTCCCTGTGCCATGTGGCTATGTCCCACTAGCTATCTATTTTACATTTGGTAGTGTATATATGTCCATGCCACTATCTCACTTCATCCCAGCTTACCCTTTCCCCTCCCTGTGTCCTCAAGTCCATTCTCTATGTCTGCATCTTTATTCCGGTCCTGCCCCTAGGTTCTTCACAACTTTTTTTTTTTTTTTCAGATGCTGTATATATGTGTTAGCATATGGTATTTGTTTTTCCCTTTCTGACTTACTTCACTCTGTATGACAGACCCTAGGTCCATCCACCTCACTACAAATAACTCAATTTTGTTTCTTTTTATGGCTGAGTAATATTCCATTGTATATATGTGCCACATCTTCTTTGTCCATTCATCTGTCGATGTACACTTAGGTTACTTCCATGTCCTGGGTATTGTAAATAGAGCTGCAAAGAACATTGTGGTACATGTCTCTTTTTGAATGATGGTTTTCTCAGGGTATATGCCCAGTAGTGGGATTGCTGGGTGATATGATAGTTCTACTTTTAGAATTTTTTCTTTTTTTTTTAAATTTTATTTATTTATTTATGGCTGTGTTGGGTCTTCGTTTCTGTGAGAGGGCTTTCTCTAGTTGTGGCAAGTGGGGGCCACTCCTCATCGCTGTGCGCGGGCCTCTCGCTATCGTGGCCTCTCTTGTTCTGGAGCACAGGCTCCAGACCTGCAGGCTCAGTAATTGTGGCTCACGGGGCCAGCTGCTCCGTGGCATGTGGGGTCTTCCCAGACGAGGGAACGAACCTGTGTGTCCTGCATTGGCAGGCAGACTCTCAAACACTGTGCCACCAGGGAAGCCCCTACTTTTAGATTTTTAAGGAACCTCCATACTGTTCTCCATAGTGGCTGTATCAGTTTACATTCCCACCAGCAGTGCAAGAGGGTTCCCTTTTCTCCACACCCTCTCCGGCATCTATTGTTCATAGATTTTTTGATGATGGCCATTCTGACTGAGGTGATACCACATTGTAGTGTTGATTTGCATTTCTCTAATGATTAGTGATGTTGAGCATCCTTTCATGTGTTTGTTGGCAATCTGTATATCTTCTTCGGAGAAATGTCTATTTAGGTCTTCTGCCCATTTTTGGATTGGGTTGTTTGTATTTTTGATATTGAGCTGCATGAGCTGCTTGTATATTTTGGAGATTGATCCTTTGCCAGTTGCTTCGTTTGCAAATATTTTCTCCCATTCTGAGGGCTGTCTTTTCATCTTGTTTATGTTTTCTTTTGCTGTGCAAAAGCTTTTAAGTTTCATTAGGTCCCATTTGTTTATTTTTGTTTTTATTTCCATTTCTATAAGAGGTGGGTCAAAAAGGATCTTGCTGTGATTTATGCCACAGAGTGTTCTGCCTACATTTTCCTCTAGAGTTTTATAGTGTCTGGCCTTACATTTGGTCTTCAATCTATTTTGAGTTTATTTTTGTGTATGGTGTTAGGGAGTGCTGTAATTTCATTCTTTAACATGTAGCTGTCCAGTTTTCCCAGCACCATTATTGAAGAGGCTGTCTTTTCTCCACTGTATATTCTTGCCTCCTTTATCAAAGATAAGTTGACCATATGTGCATGGGTTTATCTCTGGGCTTTCTCTCCTGTTCCATTGATCTAAATTTCTGTTTTTCTGCCAGTACCATACTGTTTTGATTACTGTACCTTTGTAGTATGGTCTGAAGTCCAGGAGCCTGATTCCTCCAGCTCCGTTTTTCTTTCTCAAGATGGCTTTGGCTATATGGGGTCTTTTGTGTTTCCATACAAATTGTGAAATTTTTTGTTCTACTTCTGTGAAAAAATGGCACTGGTAGTTTGATAAGGATTGTGTTGAATCTATAGATTCCTTAGGGTAGTAGAGTCATTTTCAGAATGTTGGTTCTTCCAATCCAACAACATGGTATATCTCTCCATTTGTTTGTATTATCTTTAATTTCTTTTATCAGTGTGTTATAGTTTTCTGCATAGAGGTCTTTTGTCTCCTTAGATAGGTTTATTCCTAGGTATTTTATTCTTTTTTTGCAATGGTAAATGGGAGTGTTTCCTTAACTTCTCTTTCAGATTTTTCATCATTAGGGTGTAGAAATGAAAGAGATTTCTGTGCATTAATTTTGTGTCCAGCTACTTTAACAAATACATTGATTAGCTCTAGTAGTTTTCTGGTATCATCCTTAGGATTCTTTATGTACAGTATCATGTCATTTGCAAACAGTGACAGTTTTACTTTTTCTTTTCCAATTTGGATTCCTTTTATTTTTTTTTTCTTCTCTGACTGCTGTGGCTAAAACTTCTGAAAGCACATTGAATAGTAGTGGAGAGAGTGGGCAACCTTGTCTTGTTCCTGATCTTAGAGTAAATGGTTTCAGTTTTTCACCATTGAGAACAATGTTGGCTGTGGGTTTGTCATATATGACCTCTATTGTATTGAGGTAAGTTCCCTCTGTGCCTACTTTCTGGAGTTTTTTTATTTTATTTTATTATAGATGGGTGTTGAATTTTGTGAAAAGCTTTTTCTGCATCTATTGCGATTATCATATGATTTTTATCCTTCAGTTTGTTAACATAGAGTGTCATATTGATTGATTTGCATATATTAAAGAATCCTTGCATGCCTGGGATAAACCCCACTTGGTCATGGTGTATGATCCTTTTAATGTGCTGTTGGATTCTGTTTGCTAGTATTTTGTTTAGCATTTTTGCATCTATGTTCATCAGTGATACTGGCCTGTAGTTCTCTTTTTTGTGACATCTTTATCTGGTTTTGGTATCAAGGTGATGGTGGCCTCATAGAATGAGTTTGGGAGTGTTCCTCCCTGTGCTATATTTTGGAAGAGTTTCAGAATGGTAGGTGTTGGCTCTTCTCTAAATGTTTGATAGAATTTGCCTGTGAAGCCATCTGGTCCTGGGCTTTTGTTTGTTGGAAGATTTTTCATCACAGTTTCAATTTTAGTGCTTGTGATTGGTCTGTTATATTTTCTCTTTCAGCCTGGTTCAGTCTCAGAAGGTTGTGCTTTTCTAAGAATTTGTCCATTTCTTCCAGATTGTCAATTTTATTGGCATATAGTTGCTTGTAGTAATCTCTCATGACCCTTTGTATTTCTGCAGCATCAGTGTTAGTTCTCCTTTTTCATTTCTAATTCTGTTGATTTGAGTCTTCTCCCTTTTTTTCTTGATGAGTGTGGCTAAGGGTTTATCAATTTTCTTTATCATCTCAGAGAACCAACTTTTAGTTTTATTGATGTTTTCTATTGTTTCCTTTATTTCTTTTTCATTTATTTCTGATTTGATCTTTATGATTTCTTCCCTTCTACTAACTTTGGGGGTTTTTTGTTCTTTTTCTAATTGCTTTAGGTGTAAGGTTAGGTTATTTATTTGAGATGTTTCTTGTTTCTTGAAGTAGGAATGTATTGCTATAAACTTCCCTGTTAGAACCGCTTTTGCTGCCTCCCATAGGTTTTGAGTCATCTTGTTTTCATTGTTAATTTCTTCTAGGGATTTTTTGATTTCCTCTTTGATTTCTTCAGTGATCTCTTGGTTATTTAGTAGTGTATCATTTAGCCTCCATGTGTTAGTATTTTTTTTACAGATTTCTTCCTGTAATTGATATCTAGTCTCATTGTGTTGTGGTTGGAAATTATACTTGATACGATTTCAATATACTTAAATTTACCAAGGCTTGGTTTGTGACCCAAGATATGATCTATCCTGGAGAATATTCCATGAGCACTTGAGAAGAAAGTATGTTCTGTTGTTTTTGGATGGAATGTCCTATAAATATCAATTAAGTCCATCTTGTTTATTATGTCATTTAAAGCTTGTGTTTCCTTATTTATATTCATTTTGGATCATCTGTCCATTAGTGACAGTGGGGTGTTAAAGTCTCCTACTATGATTGTGTTACTGTCCATTTTCCCTTTTATGGCTGTTAATATTTGCCTTATGTATTGAGGTGCTCCTATGCTGTGTTTATAAATATTTACAATTGTTATATCTTCTTCTTGGGTTGATCTCTTGATCATTATGTAGTGTCCTTCTTTGTCTCTTTTAATAGTCTTTATTTTAAAGTCTATTTTTTTCTGATATGAGAATTGCTACTCAGCTTTCTTTTGATTTTCATTTGCATGGAGTATCTTTTTCCTTCACCTCACTTTCAGTCTGTTTGTGTCCCTATGTCTGTTTCTGCCCCTAGGTCTGTTGTGTCCCTATGCTCTTGTAGACAGCATATATACGGGTCTTGTTTTTGTATCCAGTCAGCCTGTCTGTGTTTTTTGTTTGGGTCATTTAATCCATTTACATTTAAGGTAGTTATCAATATGTATGTTCCTATTCCCATTTTCTTAATTGTTTTGGGTTTGTTATTGTAGATCCTTTCCTTGTCTTGTGTTTCCTGACTAGAGAAGTTCCTTTAGCATTTGTGGTAAAGCTGGTTTGGTGATGCTGGACTCTCTTAGCTTTTGCTTGTCTGTAAAGATTTTAATTTCTCCATCGAATCTGAATGAGATCCTTGCTGGGTAGAGTAATCTTCATTGTAGATTTTTCCCTTTCATCACTTTAAATATGTCCTGCCACCCCCTTCTTTCTTGTAGAGTTTCTGCTGAAAGATCAGCTGTTAACCTTATGGGGATTCCCTTGTATGTTATTTGTTGCTTTTCCCTTGCTGCTTTTAATATTTTGTCTTTGTATTTAATTTTTGATAGTTTGATTACTATGTGTCTTGGTGTGTTTCTCCTTGGATTTATCCTGTATGGGACTCTCTGTGCTTCCTGGACTTGATTCATCATTTCCTTTCCCATATTAGGGAAGTTTTCAACTATAATGTCTTCACTGCCACTGGCAGTGGCGGGCTGCACAGTATCCTGGGGGGAGAGGTGTGTATAGTGACCTGTGCTTGTCCACAGGCTTCTTGGTGGCTGCAGTGGCAGCCTTAGCATTTCATGTCCATCTCTGTTGTCCGAGCTGATAGCCGCGGCTCACACCCGTCTCTGTAGCTCATTTAGGCAGTACTCTGAATCCCCTCTCCTCGTGCACCCCAAAACAATGGTCTCTTGCCTCTTAGGCAGTTCCAGAATTTTTCTCAGACTCCCTCCTGGCTAGCTGTGGTGCACTAACCCCCTTCAGGCTGTGTTCACGCAGCCAACCCCAGTCCTCTCCCTGGGATCTGACCTCCGAAACCTGATGCTCAGCTCCCAACCCACACTGCCCCAGTGGGTGAACAGACTAGCCTCTAGGGCTGGTGAGTGCTGGTCGGCACCGATCCTCTGTGTGGGAATCTCTCCGCTTTGTCCTCTGCATCCCTGTTGCTGAGTTCTCCTCTGTGGCTCTGACGCTTCCCCCCCGCCCACCCTTATCTCCACCAGTGAAGGGGCTTTCTCGTGTATGGAAACTTTTCCTCCTTCACAGCTCCCTTCCATAGGTGCATGTCCTGTCTCTATTCTTTTGTTTCTGTTTTTTTCTTTTTTCTTTTGCCCTACCTAGGTACGTGGCAAGTTTCTTGCCTTTGGGAAGTCTGAGGTCTTCTGCCAGCATTCAGTAGGTGTTCTGTAGGAGTTGTTCCACATGTAGATGTATTTCTGATGTATTTGTGGGGAGGAAGGTGAGCTCCACGTCTTACTCCTCCGCCATCTTGAAGGTCCCTCCCCTTCTGTAATTTTATATCATTCAATTTTACTATAAAAAAGCTTTACATTCTAGGAGATTTTTCCTCATAAGCTCTACTGTATTCTGATTTTTACTCTCTCCTCAGCATTTTGCCATTTACGTGTGATTTTTTTATTGCTTAAACCTTGCATATGTTAAGTTTTTCCAGTGTTAATTCTATGCTCATTCAGTCTCTCAAACTATAAGTCAGAACTGTTTCCTTCTTTTCCCCAGAATCATTTGATTCTTTGTGTAGATTATTCAATAGATTATTGTTTTCCAGGTCTGTAAAACTTCCAGAAAATTTGGGCCTTTATTAAGAAGTCATATAAAGAATAATATAATCACACAAGCTACAAAATTCTACTCATTAAACAGAAATTTCTCAATCAGGGACCATTATATTATTCTATGAAATCACAAGCTAGAAATACAGGATTTTTTAATTTTCTGTCTTCTGCTCCTCTCCACTTAAGAAGGCAAGTACTTTTATGTCTATTTGGTATCCATAGTAACTAGGGCAGTGCCTGACTAATAGAAATTATTTAATAAATAATTGCTGAATAAAATAAGAAATATTACATTTTATACTAAGTCTTTCATGAGTTTCAGCATTAAATCATATAAATTTTAGTGTTTCCATTTTCCTATTTACTGATGTAAGATATGTAAATAGATGTGTACTAAGTGTACTAAGATTGGCAGTATACGTCTACCATTTTATTAAAAAATGTTTTGTAGTAGCTGATTTTATTTATACTTTCCCTTATTGCAAAACAAAACAAAATTTGCATACCATTTATTAAGAGAGGCTGTATTGTGTCATGTTTAAGTGCATGAATTAGGGGTTAAGTGGCTTGAGTTGAAAGAATTATGAGTTAGTATTGTTATTGAACCAAACTTGGGTCTGCTCACCAGTTCATAGTGGAATGAATCTCCTGATCCAGAGTTGTAGTGAAGGAAAGTACAGCATTTCCTGCAGGGCATCCAGCATGCGGCCAAGCAAGGAGAACTCTCAAAACACCCAAACTGCCCTATGGCTTTCAGGGAACAGTTTTTGTTTGTTTGTTTTTTAATTGAAGTATACTTGATTTCTAGTGCTGTGTATGGGAAGGGCTTTTAAAGACAAGGTGAGAGAGAGTGTCGCAGGGTGTGTGAACAGGTCATGGACATCCTTCTGATTGGTTTGTGGTGAGGTAACCAGTGGTCACTTGGGAGTCAACATCATCAACCTTTTGGATCCAACTGGTCTGGGGTCTATGTGACTGTGGTCAGCATGCAGTTAACTTCTCCCATCTGGTGGAGGTTTCAGTATCCATAAAATAACTCAAGGATATGGCTCAGGATATCATCTATAGTCCTTGAGGAGGAACTAAAAGTTCTTTACTTTGTTAAAACAAAGTGGCTAAACTATTATTTTTGTCTTGCTTGACTGTTTTCCTTTGTTTCTGCATTTTTTCACTTCTCTGATTAAATTTGCTCTTTGGAATGTGAGGAAGACCTACGAGGCTAAAGCTTTTCTATGAACAAGAGGCAGGGGACACAAGGGTTCTGCTCCTGGGAAAGCCTCACAGTGTGCTGCTTGGTTTCAGTAGGTATAAACGCTTAGAACAGTACCTGGCACACAGTATGTAATTGCATAAATATTAGTTATTTTGTTATCCTTATTTATATTATAAAATGCCTACTGAACATAAAAATAGTAAATTGGAAATGAGAAATAAAGCTAAAAGTAAAATAACTGATAAAATAAAATTAAATCTTATGCATATAATTTTGTCCCCCCAGGAGAATCAGGACCAAGTAATGAGAATTTTAGGGAAATATTAAAATGTAACTTTGCTTCTACCTTATCTGGACTATGTTAGTGCTCTCATTTGGTAATATAGCTTAGATGTATATTCTAATTGCACAAATTATCGAGTTATATGGCTATCCTTGTGACTTTGCTTGTTCTATGACTGTTCCCTAATCTGTAGATGGGATATAAATAACAGTACTTACCTAAAAGGAATTTAGTAATAATTAAACGAGACAAGTTATACAATGTGCAGTGCAACTTTTCTTTTTTCATTATTATTATTATTATTTTTTATCATCATCCTTATTTATGGCTTGGGACATATAAAGAAACAGACACTAAGCCAAGATAATCTAACACTTACTATGTATGTACCAATCACTGCAGTGATCATGGATAATAAAAATACATTTAATATGATCTTTATAAATTAAATTTTATGAGCTAAGTATTACTTCTTGACTTATTTTCCTCATATCTTCCTCAAAGAGCTTATTGAAAATTGATAGGTATGTAAATGAATAAACATCAAGACTGTGTGATGAATAAAATAATACAACTATGTTTGTGAAAAAAGGCAAAGAGCTATTGGCTATATTATAGTGCAGGAATGGTTTGGAATGAAGTGAAATATGTTTTGAAGATTCAACATTTTCCTCATTCTGACATGCAGCAGCTCTAATAACATGTGACCAATATGTGAATATAACTTGAAATAGTGCAGACTGACAAAGCATTTGATCTCATGGGCCATATCAAGTTAATGCTCCTTAGACGATTTTAATAGTTCTAGTAAAGATATTTTATATTTGCATAACATTTTACAAATGTTGAGTGGTTTAACAAACATATTGTGTATATTAAATATCCATAGATAGCAATTTCCTTTGCCAAAGGAAAAATAAAAACCTACAGAAACAATGTAATGTATGTGGTTAGAAATTTAAAGAGAAAATGAAGTTCAGATTAACCTGAAATACTTTGATTTAATAACTTCATGTCTGTTTGGAATTTGTTCAACTTTCTTGGATTCAATGTGTTTTATAAATGCTAACCCCACCCTGATGTGCATTAAAAGACCTTAGGAGTGGATATACCACTTCATGTGATACAGGAAATAAAAGGAAGTTCTCATAGAGGCCAGAGGTCATGAGAAGACTGTCATGGATCTCAGGGCTTCCATGTATTTTCTTCTCTGGAAAAATGTTTATTAAATGAGAAGAGTGATTTTTTTTATTTTAAGAACTATTTTGTATTGAGGTATAACTCATATAACTTTATATTAGTTTCATATGTATACCATAATGATTTGATATTTATATATATTGTAAAACAATCACCTCAATAAATCTATTTAACATCCATCAACACACATAGTTAAATTTTTTTTCCTGTGATGAGGACTTTTAATATCTACTTTCTTAGCAACTTTCAGATATACAATACAGTATTATTAACTATAATTACCATGCTGTACATTACATTCCCATGACCTATTTATTTTATGACTGTAAGTTTGTAACTTTTGACTTCCTTCAAAAAACCGTCCTTCCCTATATAACTTAGATTAGACTCACAGATGCTCCTATGACAAAGCCAGAGACAGACATTCCAACTTACCTTTCTTTGCTTCATGAATAATTAGCTGAATTGTTTGTCCCTACTGAGCAACTGTAACCAAAATGCTTGTAAGCCAAACTTTGGTTATGATTCTCTCCTTCCCAGGACCCCTGAACTTTGACCCAGCTTTAACCTGAGCTAGCATAAAACCTCTTCTTAAAATCCCCTTTGGAGAATAGACTGACCTCAGGGTAAAGCATTCATGTACTGTTCAATCCTGCCACCCTTGCTTATCCTACTCCCCCATACCCAGTATGTCTTGCCTTGGTTACTTCTTCTTAAAAAAAAAAGTCCTGTCGGCCTAACCTTTGAGATGATTTTAGGTTCTTCCTATTGTAATAGTCCCCTTTTCCTTCCATCTCCCCTATTGCAGTAGTCCCTTTCCTCCCTTTTGCAATAATGCTTTCAAATAAAGTCTCTCCTTACCTAAGTCCAGAGATGTTTTTTATTTGACAAGAGAAAAGTGAAAACTAAAATAGAGAAGCCACATGGGGACCCAAATCAATTATGACAATATTAAAGTAGGTTTTCACGACTGCTTCGTTTCTAGAAACATAAACTAAGAACCAGAAAACCTGAAGTCATTTCCTAGTGCTGTTTCTTAACATTTGACGTGACCTTGGGCAAGTCATACAATTTTTGAGACTTGAATTTCTTTCCTGATAAAGCAGGAATCACAATGCTTACCTCAAGGGATATTGCAAAAATTGAATGTGATAATGCATATGAAAGAGATTAGCAAATTGCAAAATTCCTTCCTATTGCATTTATTACCTATAAATGGCTCTTCTCCACTTGCTGTTGATCAATCGTAACAGTTCCTGTCTTATAAGGATGGTTTTAAATGTTTGCAAGATTATCACCTGTGATCATTCCTGGAGGACAGAATAAAAGGTGAATAGAAAAAAAAAAATTTAGCCAGGAATGACTCCACGTAAGCTCTGTTGATTTTTTAACTTGACCATAAGTGTTTCCTTAAAAGACCTTCAAGCAACACAGGCAGAATTATCTAAGAACAGTCAACACTAGACTAGAGAACACAATATAAAGAAAATGAAATATTCCAAGGGTTAAATAAAATTCACTTTAAAAACATGAAATTTTATATAACTATAAAATATGACATAGCATTATTTTTGTAAATAAAGAATTTTTTTAAAGTTTTAAATAAGGGAGAAGCTTCTTGTCACAGAATCACCATGAAGCTAGACTGATTTTGCTTGAAGTTTAGCAAAATACTTTCTTGGGACTATAGAGTCAATCTTGCCATAAGAAGGTCTTTTTTAATTACTAATCTTTAAGATTAAAAAATTTTTCATTTATTTTATCTGATACAGAGAGGTAGCAGTTTGAGTCTTTATTTGATTGGACCCCCAGAAATATCTTTTTAAAGTTTAATCCTCAAGATTATTCTTTTTTTTTTTCCTTGCTCATGTTGAAGGACTTCTCCCTACCTGAATATATTTCTTTTCATATTTCTTAAAATAGAAAATCATTTTAATTTATATTATTTTCCTATTTCATATATTATAAACAATAAGAAACTAATCATTTTGGAGCCAAACCCACTTATTCTAATTAATTTTATTCAAGTATTTTTTTAACTTATAAACACTTTTCTACAAGAGAATATATGCTGTTTGCATTTTAAATTTGCATGTTTTATTAGCATATTCAGGGGCTTAGCATACTAATTACTGTATTTAATAGATTTACTTCTTTACTGAATAACCTCAAGGACTTTTATAAATTTAATTTTATGTCATACATATGTTTTCAATCTTGAGTGTTAAGAAATCTCATTTAAATTATGAATCTTTATTAAACTTTAGAATATTCCCATTGTTCTCAACTCAGCCATTGATATGCTTATATTTTCTTTCAGTTCTGGTCATTAGAAATATTAGCCAAAAATATGTTTTGTTTTGTTTTTCTATATCTTTCCTCAAAATAGTCAATTTTCAAAATAAATGTGAATAAGAAAATATTTTTAAACAACAAAGCGACAATATTACTCTCTTAAAATACTTTTTGCAGAAATAATTAAATACCATGAGTAAGATGAGTTGAAACTGCAGAAAGCTAGGAATATTGTACTAAATCTTTGTTCTGTAATTTTTTAACATAAAGATCTCTGAGTTTCAGGTTCCTCATTTATAAAATGAAGTGTACAAGTCATGTATTCCATAAAATCTCTTAAAAAGCCAGCTTCCTAAGATCTACTTAAATTCATTTAGGGTGTTATGAATTAGAGCCCTTCTCTATTGAATTTTTCTCTACTAAATAAACTTGGTTTCTCAAATATGACACATCCAACATTTATTATTTCTCATGTATGAACAAGTATAAATAAAAATTATAACCTGCAGAGCATACTTTTTAGTATAGTGCATTGAATTGTGCAAACAAATAAACCCAACCTTCATCTCTATGTCCCTTCTTCAATCTTTACTTCATTATTCCACCATAATAACATCTATTATCCACACGTTCTGGTATATTTTCCTGAGTTTTTCCAACATTAGTGGAAGTGATATACATAGTTTTATAGCACATTTTTGACCCCTGAAAACAATAAAGTGTGCTTAATTACTTGTGTAATTGTGCTGAGCACCATATAGAACTTACTGCAACCACATATTTCTTTGGTTTCATTTTACAATCATAAAATAAATATACTTATTTTGAAAGAAAGATACCCCATTCAAACGTCCTGGGCGGCAGACCTTTCAAACTGAACTTTTCGTGTCACATAGAGTGAACTGCAGAAGAGCTCAGATACTACCCTTTGCTTTCCTTTGACACCAACAGTGCTTTACTCAACCTGTTTACTTTCTGAGTCTCTCTCTTTTTATAAAAAGCAGGTAAAGATCTTTGCTTTGTGTGAGTTATGGGACTACTCTCAGGATCAAAGGAAGGATTACATATGAAAGTACATTGTGAACTATAAATTACAAGATATTTTATTCAAACTAAAATTCCACGTTTTTGGGTGCCTCTTCTTAAATAGCTGTCATATAGACATGATTTACCTCTTTACCATACAAGGCTCACATAAAAACTGATGATAATTGCAATTTCTATTTTTAAAGTTGCAAGTGGAAACGTAAGTTTTCTGCATCAAAAACTCACTGTTCAGCAATCATGCTTCTATTTTCCTGTCACTTCTGTTTTTATTTGTTCTCACACAAAACTGGTACAAAGTTTTCTTAAATATAGTTCGTGAACGGCTATCTGAGAGTGACCTCAGTGCGGGTGGAAAACTTTGAATATTTTAAAATATTTAATATTTTGACATAGAAAATCATGTCCCAAGCTCCCTGGAAGCTTCCACTTCTCTTGTAGGCCAGATAAATCTGGATCTTCTTGCTCTAATGTAAAGGTTCATCTTAGAGCCACATGAGTTTGCCTCCCTAAAACACTGAAGATTAATACAAAGACCAGCATTAACTCTTGATTCAAATATACAGTTGTAAAATATTCAAATATACAGCTATAAAATACAGCTAAAATAATCACACAGAGTGAAAATTACCTTTTGTTGATGCTTATTTGGCTAAATAAGTTCTAGGTTTCCATTGAGGTAGACCAGCCCAAAATGATAGGTTTGTTTAAGGCAATGAAATCACTTAGTATGGCAAGATGCTAATGAGCTGGAACCAAGAATAGCTTCATAGGTCTCAAATCATCTCACTCTAGGGAACACATTTTCATTAACTAGGACATCACCTGAATTGTCTACTCAATATAAACTTGCCCTGTTTTGGCTTTTGCTTTACATCTAGTTTTTCCTCAGCAAAATTCTACTTCATACGTGCCCCATCTCTTCCCTTTAAAATTTTTTTTCTTCCTAAATTATTCATGCTCTCAATTTGAAAATACATCTACCATCTGCTCTTCTTCTTCCATTTCTCTTTCCTCCCACTATTCAGATCATGATAACTTACATGGTTGAGGGCAGAGCAATGTAGATGCAATGTACCCCTTAGAAGCTGAGAGAATGTGCCTTTCCCACTCAAAAGAACTTTCCTCCAGGGTAATTTCTTGTCTCAATTTACAGATGCCACTTCTAAGCTTCTATTAAACTTTACCACCTGGAGTAACAAATGTCCCCATGTGACAAAATGTCCAGCCCTTACCAAGTGGGAGTTTTACCTATTTCATGTCTAGTACATAAAAAGTTTAAAAGCATTATCCTATTCTATGATGATTATGGTGTGGTACCTCAGATTATACTGACTAGATAATTTCCTTCATTTAGGAAAGAGAGTGTATGATATACTGGTTGTATTAGTTAACTAGGGTTGCCATTAACAAAGTATCACAAATTGAATGGCTTAAACAAAAGAAATTTATTGTCTCACACATCTGAAGGCTAGAAGTATGAAATCAAGGTGGCGGTTGGGCTAATCTTTCTGAGGACCATGAAGTATCTATTCTATTCTATAGAAGTATCTATTCTATTCTATGCCTATCCTCTAGCTTCTGGTAGTTTGCTGGTGACCTTTGGCATTCCTTGACATGTGGAAGCATCACCCAATCTTTGTTTAATCTTCACATGCTCTTCTCTTTGTGTTTATCTGTCTCCAATTTTCCCTTTTTTGTAGGGACACCTGTCCTCCTGTATTAGAGGTCCAACCTACTCCAGTATGACCTCATCTTAACTGTATCTGCAGTGACCTTATTTCTAAATAAGTTCACACTCTGAAGTGCTGGTGGTTAAGACTTCAACATATGGTTGGGAGATACAGACAAAATTCAACCAATAACCCTGGTATTTAAAAAAGATTTTACCTTAATATAGCCAAGTGCATTTGTTAGATTATTTGCAGAACTGAAAAATAACTCTGAATAATATTAGCAGAAAGAGAATTTATTGAAAGGATAATGAGTACTTGAAGGAATTGTCAGTAAGTTTCAGGAAAGTATGCACAGGGCTAGAAGGCATAAGAAACTCTAGAAAACCAGAACCAGAGACAGTATCAGGCCACTTAATAGTTAAGTAAGGAACACAACTGCAGCTGCCACTGAATGCTGATATCCTGCACCTACCAGCACCATACTGGCACTCAATTTGATAGTTTATACTGCTGCCTTTTGAAACTGGATTAACTGCCTTTGATGCTGCTTCTTTAAGTTCCTGGCTTCCAATCCATATTTTTGACTTAACAAATTGATGGCCGAGTCTAGATATTGTGTCAGTACCTTGGCATTCTGAAAGGCTAGAAAAAACATTTCATCTCCTCTAGTGGGAGGTGGGCTCTTCTCCCAACAAGACACACATATTGGGAAATTCTGGAAATACATAAATGGGGTTATATGTTAGACAGCCTAGGACAGGTAAATGTCCTCAGTAAGGTGATGTTATTATTTGTTTCCTTGTGGTTTTGAGAGTATACTTAATATAAATAACAGAATATCAAAATATTATCAGTGGGGAAGGGAGTTAGAGGGGGTGAAGTATGTTGTCATTGTGGCAAATAATAGTGAAACAAACATTATAAACATTCAAAGGTAGGAGGCTTTCCTATGACCCTAAGCCAGCCATTGAAATGAGGGCTAGGATTAAATAAGCAGAGGAAGAGGCAGGGCACCTAATAAAAGACATGACAGTGAGAGAAGAATGGATGGAACATTTTTGGGGTAAAAATGATTTACAATTTTAGTTGGAGTTACACATTTGTATAAGTGAGTGATGGCATGGTATAAGGATCTCCTTTTGGCCAGGTCATTTATGGCCTTGCATGTCAGAGTAAAGAGTTCGAATGTTATTCTAAAGAGAATGAGATGTTATTTAAGAGAAGGGAGAGTCATATTTATGAAGAGTATTCTAACATACAATATTTTGCAGAGGGGAGTTTTGTATTCATGAAACCAGGTAGCAGAAGATGCAATGGTTATGAAAAATGACTGCAATCAATGTAGCATTTTGGAAATATAGCAAAATGGTCAAATATGTAAAATTTTATAAAGGGAAAGTAATAGAACTTGGTAGAGAAATGAAACACTGAAGAGATATATACATCTCTAAGGTTTTAAGTCTCTTGACCACGTGAAATGTAGTTTCTTTGGCATATACAAGAAATAAGGCAGGGAAAAAGTCCTGTGGTCAAATATTGATATCTTTTAAATGCTGTGTTTAAAAATGGTAGCAGAATATTCAAAAGAAACATATGCACATAGAAAAAAAAAGCCTAGAACTCAGAAGAAAGTATGGAGCTGAAGACACAGGTTTGGGAGACATTTATAGAGGTATAAAGACAGTACAAACAACTTTACTCTGAGGAAGAGGGATCAGAGAAACAAACAGCCTCAAAATCACTAGAGGTCATGCATCTAAAACCAAGATGTGTTAGTTTGATACTATTCATGAATTCTTATAACCTGAATTTTACAAAATGGATCATTGCTCAAGATAATGATGAATTACTATATTTTTGCCATTCTATTTAATTATATGAGTTATTTTTATGCATTACATATAAGACATGTTTATTAAGCAGTACATTACATTCCTAAACAATTCAGAATAACATTATCTAACTTCACTGTCTACATGTATGTTCATATAACTTTAATTATGAATTAAAATTAAGGATCTTACCATGGTTCAGACCTTCAATATCAATAGCCATGATATCAATTATATTAATTTTTTCTCACTAACCATCCTCAGTCTAATTCATATCTGGATAGTGTGAAATATGCAGTAATTCTCTGTATTTTTCATGGTAAAAATCAGTGTGTTTAATTATATAGCATAACCACCAAACTCACATTAGAAAAGTACAGACACAGGAAATAGAGAATTATGAATTCAGAATACATTTGCATCCCAATTTCAATTTTTCTTTGATAAAAATTATGGAAAATTACATTTGTTTATTAGTGTTCATTATTCTGAATCAAAGTAGCAAATCAGGCCAAACTAGTCTGGCCAAGTGCAAGTCTAAAACAGTCTGCGACTTTTACTTCATAATAGTAGTGGTGAGCTGAAAACAAATCTTGGCTGATATAAATTACAAATAAACCTCATACACCAAAAATCAAGTTGCTTACTTTTTGTTTTGCTTTACAAAACTTTGGATAAATAACCTCATTTCTCTGAATCTTATTTGCCTCTTTGGTAAAATGTAATGGTTTATGGAATTATTGTAAGCATAAAATAAAATATAGGTAGATATGGCTTATAAATTATAACTAGATGACAGGGTTCACCCAAACAGAAATGACTTAAAACTGAATGTTATAAAAACAGACACAAAAAGCTTTCCATTGACCTCATAGGTGGCCATAGAAATAAACTTCTGTAAAAAATTACTGATACTTGTTTTCTTTACCTCTCACCTCCATGTCATTTTCAACTTACCCTACTCTGGCTAATGTCTCCAACATTACACTGAAACTGGCCTAGATTCTAGACAATGTACTGTGTCATTCTCATTGCACAATTTAAGAAAGCCTGACATATCAAGGGAGATCTTGGGGAAATTTTAGCCCCTCTCTTTTCCTCCATCACCTCCCCCTCAAGCCACAGTAAATGAACATATATAATCTAGGTAACACTGGTCCTCTATCTACCTCCAATCACATGACTCCAACTCTTTTTTTTTTTAAAGCTCTCCTAAGTAAAATTTCTAGAGCTGTTACTGTTAAGCATCGCCTCCTTCATGAAATGCATATTTCTCTTGCTTTCTGCAACGCTACTATCTTCTGATTTCCTAGGACATGCATGTCTACTCCTTCACAGGCACTTCTGCTGAACATTCCTTTTGTCAGGCGTCTAAATACTGGAACTCTTTAGAACTTGAATGTAAGTCTTCTTCTCTTTCATCCATATTCTTTCTCTAGATGATCATATCCATTCCTTGGTTTTCTGCCAGCTATATGCTGATCATTCCCAAATTTATATAGATATTATAGAACTATTTCTTGAATTCCATAATTAATATCAACTTCTTATTTACTATTTCTCTTTGAAATTGGACATGCATATTAATTTATAATTCCCCAAATTTAACAATTTTCTCTCAAAATTTATTTCCTTCTCAGCTTTCTCATACCAGTAAATCTCAGTTCTACCAAAGTCAAAATACAAGAATCATTCTTGCCTTTTCCTTCTCATTCACTCTCAACATTTATTCATCAGTAACTTAATTTGTTTGTACTACCTAAAAAGAATCTCTACTACAGTCATTTCTTCCTAATTCCACTGCCAGCTATTTTTTCTACTCCTATTTCTTCAAGCAGTTCTACACAGAACAACCAGATGGAATTTTGAAAATATTCCTTGTTTATAATACACTGAAAGCTTTCAGTATTCTTCATGTATTTTCAAAAGCCATGGGTGATTATCCTCTGCTTACTTCTCTAGCTTTATCTAATGCCATTGTTTTGATTCAGCTACTAAAGCCTTTTTTTTATATCTTTTCAATATATTAATTTCTTTACTCCCTCAGGACTTTTGCACGTGCTGCCATTTCTGTCATGAAAGCAAGCAGCCTGCACACTCACACACCACCTTACCAAGTCTTTCTCTTTTACCCTCCCCTAGATATCTCCTTTAATTCAGGTGCCATCTTGTTGCTTTCTATAAAAGACCTTCCCCAACCATTTCAAATATATATACCTCATATTGTCTCTTATAAACTTGTGTATTTCTTGTGATACTTGCTACGAATTATAAGTATATGTCTACTTGTTTTTTTTCCAATCATTCCGTGCCTTTTTTCACTACTTTAACTGTATACCTGAAGAGAGCAAGGATCAGTATACATCTAACAGTTACTTCAGAGCCTGGCACATACTGCATTCACCTGTCAAGTCTACATAGAAAAGGGAGTAATCAAGGATTTTAAATGATGCAATCTAACTAATAATAGTTTTCTATATTTGGCAAAATATCAAGGAAGGAAATATATTGAAACCCCTAGCTAAAGAAACTCAGGCCGTTCATGTATTCACACACAATTTTATTTATTTTACTTTTTACCACATATCTTAAACATCGTTACTAGTTTATAAGTATTTTCATTGCATATAGAAACCTGTTATCTGTATATAATTATGTCTTTAATTTGTAGGTGACAGATCTAAAATTTAGAATAGGTGTACTTTTTTTTTTCAAGATAATAACCGAAATAGAAAAATAATTCCTTCTTGGTTCTTTGGAGTCAGAAAGCAGATAAAAAGAAAATCACCTCAGGTGATTACATTTCAAATAGAAGCTTCTACTCATTTGTACATTATAATTAACTTTGTCATTTTCCATTAAACACCCATTAATTTCAAAATATGATGCTTCTGCAAAAAGGTCAACACATATCGTCTCCCCCCACCACTTCACTTCTACCATCACTACAAGTCTGAGTACAAAGTTGTGTTACTTGGAAAAGCTCAGGCAAAAAACTTCTTATGGCTTCTTATATAAGAGTGATGTTACTGAAGTATTAAAAGTTGGACATGGGGCTTCCCTCGTGACACAGTAGTTGAATCTGACTGCCGATGCAGGGGACACGAGTTCGTGCCCCAGTCCGGGGCAGCTGGGCCTGTGAGCCATGGCCGCTGAGCCTGCACGTCTGGAGCCTGTGCTCCGCAACGGGAGATGCCACAACAGTGAGAGGCCCACGTACTGCAAAAAAAAAAAAAAAAGAAAGAAAAAGTTGGACATGAATCATGTACACATTAACTTGAAAAACATAGGTGTAGTTTGGCTACAATATTTTAAAAATTATTTACAGTAAAACTTCCACTAAGTTTTTCCATAAAAAGAAGAAAATATTTCAGTCAAATGAAAAGCAAAAGTGTAATTCTTTAGATATATTAATTGCTAATTGTGAGTACTGTCATACTTTAAAATCAATTCACTGGTATCACATTCCACATTACACATCATTTGGAACTGAAATGATATGCAGTGTCCACATGGCAAAAATAAAAGTCATATATTAACGTTAATTAATCTGAATAATTATCTCTGGTATAAGATGGGTCATAAGCATAATTTATGAGTTAATTTTATATAAATCAAGATGAATATTGTGTATAAAATGTTAGTAAAATGATGAAGAATAATATTGTCATGACTTCAGTGAATTTATTGTTGAACAGATGAGGAGGAGGAGGAAAATGGGAATGGTTAGTTCCTGTAGCTTCAACAAAACATGTGGAAATGAATGCTTTCATTAATTATTGGAAAAAATAATGGGGAAAATGTTGTCCCTCTCCTTGGAGAAAATTACATCAAATATACTTGTTTCTGACAGGGCCAAATAATTATTGAAGTGTCTTACATCTGTAAAATGCTATGATTATAAGAGATATTTCATCTAAATCAGAGAAGCTATCTCAATGCTTCCCTCTGGTACTTCATTTGCACTGACATTGGAAGAACCAAGATAAAAAGTCAAGTTATAATATGAATGTATGCCTTTTCTCTTTCTTAATGACCCACATTTTCCCACTTGAATTATATCTCTTTCCATCCCCAAATTATTTCATAGATATGACATCTTAATACTGCTTATTCTCTTAAATTCATCTTTGAATTCACTTTATTTTTTCCTCATCCCTATATGCAATTAACTGAGTTAACAATTAATTATATAAAATCTCATTCAATTTAATTCATAAATTAATTGAATAATTCATGTATATAATGTTTTATGTAGGGATCTAAAAATTTTTAAGGAATAGCCCTTATCTTCAAGTAATTGAATGTATAGTGATTCTACTAAAAGAATAAAGGATAAAAAGGAAGAGAATAATGAAAGTGCTACAACAGATGGAAAGAGGATTAGGAAGATTTTAGGAATGCTCCACAGAAGTGATATTTGAGGTGTGTCTGGAAGTATTAGTTATATTTCTAAGCAGGAAAGGGAACAGTTACAGTGGATAGAAGGAAACATGCATAAACTTTAGAATTGTTAGAGTTTGATCATGTACAGAAATTATAAAGGATTAAGAAATGAAACAGAAGAAAAGCATATATTAAAAAAAAAAATCCCCCAAATGGGAGCATGCATAACAGCCTTAACTTTTACTATTGTATGGCTTATCATAAGATGATTTTAATTGACCTCTTCACATTATCTTCTCTCTGCTTCCATATTGTATGGTTTACTGTAAAATAATTTTATTTGACTTTATCACATTTTCCCTCTGGTATGACATAGTACATCTTTTATATATATTAAAGCAATTATTGTTTTACTAAATTACTTTCCTATTTCTAGTCACAGAATACATAATCTAAACTGGTAATAGAAGATAAATACAAGAAAACCACTTTATTCTTGATTATTCTATACAGATGTTTGGAACACAGCAAGGATCCACCAACAGGGTTTACAGACAAGTGTAGTTCAACATTATAGATTGCCTCTAATTTAGTTCCACAGATGAATCCATACATATTTTAAACATAAGTAACCTTACCATTATATGCACTGTTAAAAAAGGACATGTTCTCGATTAACAATCACTGGGAAAATATTAAGCTCCAATGACAAAATATAAACCTCAATAGTGTTATTCAAACTATAGGAATTTTTTTCTTTTTTTTTTTTTTTTTTTTTGCTTACTACAGTGGGATTTTGAAAGATGCTGACTCACATTTCTGAATTCATTTCACTGCTGAATGTATTCTTGGTTGTCTAAAAGTGGAGATTGGGGGAGACCTACAAGATGGTGGAGGAATAAGACGTGGAGATCACCTTCCTCCCCACAAATACATCAGAAATACATCTACATGTGGAACAACTCCTACAGAACACCTACTGAATGCTGGAAGAAGACCTCAGACTTCGCAAAAGGCAAGAAACCCCCCATCTACCTGGATAGGGCAAAAGAAGAAAGAAAAAACGAGACAAAAGAATAGGGACAGGACCTCCACCTCTGGGAGGGAGCTGTGAAGGAGGAAAAGTTTCCACACACTAGGAAGCCCCTTCGTGGGCGGAGACTGTGGGTGGCGGAGGGGGGAAGCTTTGGAGCCATGGAGGAGAGCACAGCAACAGTGGTATGGAGGGCAAAGCGGGGAGATTCCCACAAAGAGGATCAGTGCCAACCAATACTCACCAGCCTGAGAGGCTTGTCTGCTCACCCACTGGGGCAGGTGGGGGCTAGGAGATGAGGCTCAGGCTTCAGAGTTCAGATCCCAGGGAGAGGACTGGAGTTGACTGCGTGAACACAGCCTGAAGGGGGCTAGTGCGCCACAGCTAGCTGGGAGGGAGTCTGGGAAAAAGTCTGGAACCATCTAAGAGGCAAGAGACCATTGTTTCGGGTGCACAAGGAGTGGGGATTCAGAGCACTGCCTAAATGAGCTCCAGAGATGGGCGTGAGCCACGGCTACCTGCTCGGACACCAGAGACAGGCATGAAATGCTGAAGCTGCTGTTGCAGCCACCAAGAAGACTGTGCACAAGCACAGATCACTATCCACACCTCCCCTCCTGGGAGCCTGTGCAGCCTGCCACTACCAGGGTCCCGTGATCCAGGGAAAACTTCCCCGGGAGGACACATAGTGCACCTCAGGCTGTTGCAACATCATGCTGGCCTCTGCCGTGGCAGGCTTGCCCCACATTCCATACCCCTCCCTCCCCCTGGCCTGAGTGAGCCATAGCCCCCAATCAGCTGCTAATTTAACCCCATGCTGTCTGAGCAAAGAACAGACGTCCTCAGGCGACCTATGTGCAGAGGCAGGGCCAAATCCAAAGTTGAACCTCAGGAGCTGTGAGAACAAAGAAAAAAAAGGGAAATTTCCACCAGCAGCCTCAGAAGCAATGAATTAAATCTCCACAGTCAACTTGATGTACACTGCATCTGTGGAATACCTGAATAGACAATGAATCATCCTAAAATTTAGGTGGTGGACTTTGGGAGCAACTGTAGATTTGGGGTTTGCTTTCTGCATCTAATTTTTTTCTGGTTTTATGTTTATCTTTGTTTAGTATTTAGAGTTTATTATCATTGGTAGATTTCTTTATAGATTTGGTTGCTCTCTTCCTTTTTTATATCTAGATATATATACTTTTTTTCCTTTTTCTCTTTTTGTTAGTGTATATGTGTATGCTTCTTTGTGTGATTTTGTCTGTATAGCTTTGCTTTTACCATTTCTCCTAGAGTTCTGTCTAACTGTTTTTGGTTTTTTTTAGTATAGTTTTTAGTGCCTGTTATCATTGGTGGATTTGTTTTTTGTTTGATGGCTCTTTTCTCTCTCTTTCTTTCCTTTATTATTACTTTTTTATATTTATATTTTTAATAATATTTTTTAAATTTTAATTATTTTATTTTATATAATGGACCTGAGGACACAGGTAGGGTGAAGGGTAAGCTGGGACAAAGTAAGTATGTGGCATGTATTATATACACTACCAAAAGTAAAATAGATAGCTAGTGGGAAGCAGCCACATAGCACAGGGAGATCAGCTTGGTGTTTTATGACCACCTAGAGGGGTGGGATAGGGAGGGTGGGAGGGAGACGCAAGAGAGAGGAGATTTGGGTATATATGTATATGTATAGCTGATTCACTTTGTTATAAACCAGAAGCTAACACACCATTGTAAAGCAATTATACTCCAATAAAGATGTTAAACAAAATTTAAAAAATTTAAGAGATCAAGTAAAGAAAAGAAAAAAAAGTGGAGGTTGCACATACATATACATTTCAAATTAAAATAAACATTGGATTTGTTCTTTGACTATCATGTCTCGATGACAGGTAACATGGTTTTAGTGAAACAATATTGCGATAGAAGATATCTATTCTTTACTGGTCACAAAGTGCTGATTAACTGATCATATACTCACCATTCATTTTTAATTAACTGACTAGTTTATTCTCCTCTGTTACCTGACTATAATTCTTATATATTCTTTATTTTTAAGTAAAGTGAGTTTGCGTGAATTATTTTTCTATCTACGCATGTATTTATTTATTTTTTGTAGCAGGTTCTTTTCTATAAAATGAAAGTTCAGCAGATGACATATATTGCCTATTCTGGCACCATGATTTTATATACTAGATGTTCATTTCAACTTCTAATACACTAAAAGTTGACCATTTCCTTATGTCTGTCCTGACTTCTCTCATTTGTTGAGTAACATTTTTACTGAGTTGCTAATGTGTTCAAAATAATGTGCCTACTAAGTACAAAGAACCGTAAAAGAAAAGTGGTTAATGGAAAGTGTTCCCTATTGTCAAAAAGAATCTGAAGAGAGAGAAGTGGTAAGGCTTTTGCTATGGGGAATAATGATATTTTAAATAAGATATGGGAGAAGAATGCCCAGCAAGCTTCAATAATTTTGTATAAAGAAATGCCTCTTTCCCGGCTTCTGCAACCTGAGCCACTAATATAGGTTTGGAAATGAAAGCTCACTGACACTCTCTAGACCAGTTACATGACCCCTTAGCATGTTCTGCATAGATTATTTTAGGTTTCTCAGCATCAATTGTATTGTTCATTGCCTTTGGAACTCCAGCCAAAACTAAAACTGAAGTACTCTTTTTAAAAAAGATCCAGTTACTTTAGGGAAAAGAAATGAAAAAACTGGAAATCTATTATGCAAATATTTTGACATTCATATCTTCTTCACATTGTCGATTTAAAGTCATATAATACAAAAAGGGACAGAGTCAGGAGTGTATGTATTGTATATATATATATATATCTTTATTTCAATTTAAATATTAAAATTCTTTGTGGTTTTTGTCAGGTCTCTGTAACTTTAATATTTAAAGCTGTGAAAACTTAATTGGTTAGTTCTCCTTAAATTTTATTAAGTATGTTTATGTTCTTGCTGAAATTAGAAATCATAAATCTGTGATGGCCCTAATTGTATAATTGCATCATTTTTCGGTGCCAAAAAGAAAGGAAAGTGAAGATTAGATTATTCAATATAAATTTTGCAAATGACAGTGATGATAGTGTTAAGGGGCATAATGGAAGGAAAAGACAATGGGATTTTGTCAGGAAAATTTTTCTTTTAATTAACTAAGGGAATTAGGTTTAGAGAAATGGAACCAATAAGATATATATATATATATATATATATATGGGACAGTACTGTAAGTACCTGTCTTAGGTGCAATAGCTCAAGAACCAGGGTTACCAATGCCCAAGGGTAGGAGAAGATGAATGTTCCAGCTCAAGCAGAGAGAGAGAATTTGCCCTTTTCCCACCTTTTTGTTCTGTTCAGGCCCTTGATGCATTGGATGACGCCCACCCATCTTAGTGAGGATGTTCTTCTTTACTCAGGTTACTGATTCAAATGCTAATCTCTTCCAGAGACACCACACTTACCCAGAAATAATGTTTACCAGCTATGCGGACACTCTTTAGTCCAGTCAGGTTAAAACATAAAATTAACTATTATAGGTAGGTAGGAAAAAAAAAAAAACCTGAAGGCAAAAAGGAACTACTAGTTAGGAGAATAAGGAGGACTTAGAAACTTGTGATTGTACCTTTCTTTTATGTAATTTCCAACTCTATATAATGAAGGAACTAAGTAAAAAAAAAAAAAAAAGATACTTAAAGCTTATTCTGTTCATTTTTTTCAAAGTAGCAGGCTTCATGGAATTTGCTACTTTAAGAATGTAAGGAGAGTTTCAAAAAGTCCTATGTTTAATAACAAATGAATGATACTTCCTTTTCATGACTGGCAAAGATAGGCTAAATAAAAGCAATCGTTAAGAGAGATTCTCTTAATCATTCTAGAGAAGTGGTCCCTGTAATAATTTTCTACTGATGCATTTATTAAGACAGTTATATCTTTTCCTTTGAAAATCTTAAATATATTGGGTTATATTAATAGATGGACTGTTAACACTGTTCATGCATTTCTGAGATGAGTCCAACTGATGACATTATGCATATATGCATTATTGGATTCATTTTTTCTAATATTTAGGTGATTACATGTTTGCAAGCTAATTTGTCTAAAATTTTTAATTCTCATATTGTCCTTACCTGATTTTGTTTATAAGATTATAATGCATTATGTAATGAATAATGTAGTGATCCTTCATTTTACCTTCTCTATAACATTTTGTAAATGGCTGCATTTATCTCATCCTTGATTTTTTAAGTAAATATTTATCTCAGTATGAGATTATAGGACATTTTCTTTTCACACAATAAAAAGAATGCACAGCATTTTTATTGTCACGTGTATTTATGTATGTCATATGTAGAAAGAAACTGTCAGAAACCATTCAAGAGATCACATTATTTAAAATAGACTTAAAGAAATGAGTTTCAAATTGCACAGAACAAAACTTTACCCTTGTCTACCAATCTTGATAAAATACTAGACTCTCTTCCAGAATAATGGATTTATATTTGAAGGCACAGAAAGTATAGAATAAGGTAAAAAGAACACAGAAAAAAATCTACTTTTTCTAGTTTGCTTAGCAATATAAATAATTTCTGCTTTCTTTATGTCTATAACTCCAGTCTAGTCCAACTCCAAGACAGAAAGTCTGTCTGTTCCAATGAATCATTTTTCCTCAAGTGTATTTTTCACAAAAGTATCTAGAATTAGCTTTGTGTGAACTAAATAACAATGAACATTAAGAGTCTTTTACCTAAAAAAGTCATAATATACTCCCTGGTAATGAAACAATCTCAACTCACATTTTACCTTTTGTTGTACTGTCTTCTGTCACATCTCTATTTTTTTAAGGTTCAATCTATTTTGAAATATATAGTTTATTTAGCAGCATAATCTGAGTTTAAAGGTGTTAATTTAAAGAACCAAAGTAAATTGAAAATCTGATTCCCTTGCCATTTCTTTTCTCTGCAAACACTGTCAAGAGAGGGAGGCGTTCTATTTTCAGCATTTATTCCTGAACTGGCTTTGATAGTCTCTGTTCCCACATGCAAAACACAATTACAGTTCTTAGAAACTACATTAACACTAATCTCACTAATTTCATTAGAGTTATTTTTATGCTTTTATTTAAATTGAGAATGCAGAATTCACCGAAAGATAATCTCCCTTGGGAAATAGCAAAAGCATGACTTGTCTTGTGGCTGTTCTTATAATCACAAGGTTCACTTTAAGAGATGTCCCAATAAAAAATGTTAGTAGGTGAGGATGACATAGTTCTCGATGTTTAAATTGTAATAATCGAAAAATACAATATTTCCCATACTTCTCTGAGAGTCACTTTTTATTGCTATATTTTATTTTGATAGATTACTCTGGACTACAAGTAAAATCATTAATTTTTTAGTAAAAAATGGAATATGCTATTGACATTCTTATTTTTTTATTGTACTTTAGGGGAAAAAACAGACTTTCCTCATAAATAAATGTACTCACTGCTCTTTGTTTATGGCTTTGAGTATAGACACAAATCAAGAACACATAGAATTTAAGCTATTTTTATTGATATGACATCACTATTAAATAATTTTATTGGGTCACAATATATGATATAATTCATGATACACAAAAGCCTAACTTATTTCTGCTCTTATTTCCAATTCTGAAAATAAGTGAACTATCCTTAAGTAAAATATCCTTCATGTGCTTTTCAATTTCCCACTTTTTTCTTTTTCTAAAGTCTTGAATTTGCTGATTCTGTAAACTTTTTCTCTACACAAAGTTATCAGTTGCTAACTATGCTTGAAGTACAAGTAACATCATATTTTATTATCTTAAATTTAGCTTGGCTTCTCCATAGGATACTTGCCGGTGATCCTAACCCCGTCAATTTCCAGGTCTATCTTTCCCTCTCTCTAACGAAGAAAACTGTTTCCATAGACATGCAAGAAATGTGCTGCGCCACCTGTCTGCAAATTTTGGAAATCCGAGTGGACTATTTGAAAGCATGGGGCTAGGTAGTGCCTCTACTTCTTCCTTTGCCAATCTGGGAGATATTCATCCAGACTCCCAACTGCTGTGGCTTCTACAGCCATTGATGGTAACTTCCATGGTACATGTTCTTTTTTCTTCATATGCTGATGAGCTTGCAGCTTCTGACACTTTGTCTCCTGGAATCCAACATCACTTGGGCGAGGGCTGCCACCTCATTTCCTCAGTCTTTTAAACTTAGACGTTTAAATCCTCTTTCTCTTCCCTGTCCAAACAATTCAACATAATGTTTTCTTTGGCTTCTTTCAAAGTGTTAAGCAGAGTTTAGGGTTTGCATTTTGAAAATTCCAACTTTCCCCTTTTATTCTGACATACACACATACACAAATTAAGCTAGAGGGGTAAATTGAGGCCAGACCATAGGAGACAACCCTTAGATGTATCCTGGAGTAGGGTTGTAAATGGTATTTGATTTCTCTTTCTTTCATGCTAATAAGTTTATATACTGAAAAGTGCCATATAATTCCTCAATGGGTTTTCCAGCTACCTTGAATGTTCAAAAATATCATCCTATTTTACTGTATTCTAAAATTGTATGTTTTATGGACTTTGTGTAATGTACTCCCTAATTTAAAAGAAAATACCTGTTTACATGATCATTCATAATCCAAAGATAAATATATGTAAATATGAATAGGTATGTGCATATATACAAGCATACACACATATACCCCTGTGTGTATATGCATATACATAATGCCTATATTTGTATTGTATTAAGTGATAGTCTGTTATAACCCTTTATTATTGATATGAGCACTAGAAATCAAGTAAAGTAATCAGGACAACCTGGAATATTATAACAGATTAAGTAATTTCCTGCTTTTTATTCTCCTTCTCCTTACTTACCCTACTTACTGTTGCAAGATTGACCCTCCTAAAAATATCACTCTATAGTCCCCACGCCTTGTACAACTACCTTTGATGGCTTTCCTTTGCTCAAGATGGATGTCTTCAACATTGTTTTAATTTTTGTCTAGAAATAGCCATGAAAAACAATGTTTATTCTGATAAAATATGTGTATGACCTCACAGTTAAGATTATCTGGGTGCTGTGTGTAATTCATGGCAAGAGTGTGTAATCAACTAATCATTTCTCCATTACAGAAGTACATGTTTACCCCACTATCTGAAAGTAGAGCATTCCTATGAAATCTTTTGTAAACCAAAATGGCATAAGGCGAAGAACCAATTACATTAGGACACATCTTGCTAATGGATGCACAAAATAAATTGAGATAAAGCACAGATGCTCACAGTCACGGTTCAAACCTATGATGGCTTCAAGTGAGAATTATTGACTTGAAGGATAAATTTCCCACTCAGATTTTCAGTAGAGGCCCTGCACAATGCAGTCCCTATTTACATCTTTCCCCATATTTTTCAACATTCTTATCCTGCAATCATCCTCATAACATACTTCTTTCTATTCATTCAATTTAGGAAACTTTGTTTATAACATTTCCACCCCCCTTCTCCTCTTACTTCTCCCAGTTCTACTTCCTTTATAGCAAATATTATCATGCATCTAACTCTATAATAATCTGGTCACTCCTTTGAAATCAAGTAGGACTTCCTATCCTGACAACACATTTTATTGTTTAATTGTATATGCCATCACAAATTCTAAATATACCATAAACATTTGAGTATGTGTTTGTGTGTGTGTATGTTATAGATACTATATATATAATATAGTATGTATATTGTATGTATTACATATCTACATATGTAATATACATGCATATCATGCATATATATATGCATATGTAGGTACACACACCTATAGCATATATATATATCTTCTGAAATCACTATATAAAATATGTATATCTGCTTACACCATCTTGTCCTTCAACATACTTAAAATTACCTCTGTCCTCATGTAGATAAATGTCTTAACTAAGATTATATTGGCTCACAAGAACTTTTGTGATTTTAAGCCCCTTCCTGTTGATTCCAGTGTTCACACATATGTCACCTCATGTTGCTACCACCTGCTGCTGATCTCATCCCACTGTGCCATACATGCCTGGACACACAAGTCAGTCACAGCTCTGCATTTCAGAGAGAGAGAAAGAATTAAATAAAACATTTAACTGGTCCTTCTATGTATTTCAAACTTCAATAAATTTTGAATAATTTGAAGTACAGTACTTAATGCAAAATAACTTAAATTTTAGTAATATTCAACCTGTTCTTTGATATTCTTCAACTACCCTAATATCAGGAATTTTGTATTGCCCACTTCCTTTATAGGGTCCAGCCTCCTATAGTATTGCCTGTCCCTTTATTTCTTGTCTCTTTTTCTCTTCTATCTCCTCTTTCTTGTATTTCTCTCTCTTTTTTTTTTTTTTTTTTTTGCGGTATGCGGGCCTCTCACTGTTGTGACCTCTCCCGTTGCGGAGCACAGGCTCCAGAAGTGCAGGCCCAGCGGCCGTGGCGGCCCAGTGGCCGTGGCTCATGGGCCCAGCCGCTCCATGGCATGCGGGACACTCCCGGACTGGGGCACGAACCCGTGTCCCCTGCATTGGCAGGCGGACTCTCAACCACTGAGCCACCAGGGAAGCCCATTGTATTTCTCTTTATTCTGTAGAGTTTCTCGACCGTCCTTTTATTTTTCCTTATAAGACCTGCTATGAACTGAATTGTGTGTTTCCTCCCACCCCCAACCCTGCCAAATTTGTATGTTGAAGCTGTAACCCCCAATGCAACTATATTCAGAAATAAGGCTGTTAGGAGATAATCAAGATTAAATGAGGTCATAAGGTTGAGGTTCTAATCCAATAGGATTGGTGGCCTTATGAGAAGAGAGAGAGCTATCTCTCTCCACTTGCAGGCACTGAGGAAAGGCCATGTGAGGACACAGTGAGAAGATGGCCATCTGCAAACCAGCTTGCAAGAGAGTTCTCACCAAGAACTAAATTGGCCAGCACTTTGATCTTGGACTTCTCAGCCTGCAGAACTATGAGAAGTAAATTTCTGTTGTTTAAGCCACACAGTCTATGGTATTTTGTTATGACAGCCTCAGTAGACTAAGACAACACCCGTTTTGAAGTCTCTAAAGTTCCATCTTCATAAAACTTTTTATGTTCTTTCTTTCTTTTTTTAAAACTTATTTCAACTTTACTGTATTTTTATAGGGATTGAGACATTCCAAAACCCCTGTGTCAAACTTACCTAAACCTCATCAGAATTCCCAACAGTAACCATTAGTCTCGTTTTAAAGCAAAATACATATTACATCAATGAGATTTTTAATGTTATTTCTTAAACAAAAGTTATATTCTCTTTAATAGACCTCACAACAGACAGTAAAAAAAAAAAAAAAGTTATTTTTGTACCTTGCTTCAATTAAATTCAATCTATGTGATGAGATCTGGCATTTTTGTTTGAATCTGTGATGCTTATTATCATGACAATATGATGCCCTGAACATCCTGAGAATGGATGAGATTGATAATAGTAGTAATAACCGCATTCTGAAGCCCATTGTCAAAATTATAAATTTAAACAGACAAAATTGATAAATTTAGTTTATTCTCTGTTTACTTTGTATTAGATGCTTTTATCTGTAATTTTACTATATCCATATATTTAAATTTACCATCAAATAAAGGTCTTTGCTAGCAAAACCAGTTAAAGCAGAGTATTTCCAGTCAACATGGCATTTTAAGTTACTGTTTTTAATATAGCTCTAAGTAAGTCTTAACTGGAAATTTCTTTCTCTTCTTCTTCCTCCTCCTCTTTCTCTTCTTCATCCTCTTCTTTTTCATATGCAGGTCAATTTGTTGGCCAAGAATAAAACTCATATTCATTCCCCTTAAGTTACCAGTCCTGATGATTTTGGAAATATTTTTCTAGACAATCTAGTCTAAGACAAGTTATATTTACAAACAAAGCCCAGAAGAAAGATAAGTTACACATGTCATCCTAAATACATCTGATAATATTGTTTAGTGATACCAATGTTGCTTTGAGATATTGTGTTTCTCCGTAAAACACCAATTTTTATTTCACTGTAGGCAATTCAGCTCTGTTTACTCTGATGGATTGAAAATACTTTTTCTTTCATGGTGAAATTATTAAAGCTATCCTTATTACTAACAGATTATAGAACATGAAAAATTTAAGCTCTTTCTTTCATAAAAATAGTAGTGGAGTAGCAGCCATCTCACTTTTAACTTGAATTAAAAACAAATCTACATCACCAATAGCTTTTGAGTGTTTACTTATACAATTCTCTAAGAATTATTTTGATTGAATCTCAGTTAAGTAAATTGTGGGTCAGAAACAACAACATATACTTCAAGTGGTAATATAATAACTGGTCAAACCTTTGTCTCAATAAACATATTATGTTTTTCTCATGGCTGAATAACTTTATATATATATATATATATATATATATATATATATATATACAGCCACATCTTCTTCATCTATTTATCTGCTGTTCGCAACAACATGGATGGACCTTGAGCACATTATGCTAAGTGAGACAAGTCAGACAGAGGAAAACAAGCACCATATGGTATCACACATTTGTGGAATTTAAAAAAAAACCAAACTTGTAAAAACAGAGTGTAAAATGGTGGTTACCAGGGGAGGGGGAAGGCGGGGATAGGATGAATGTTGTTTAAAGGTACAAACTTGCAATGAGTAGTAAATAAACCCTAGAGATTTAATGCACAGTATAGTGAATATAGATGAGAATATTGTACTATAATCATCAAACTTGCTATGAGACTAGAATTTAATTTTTCCAACCACTAAAAAGAAATGATAATACATGATACAAGTGCTAATTATCACTACAATGGTAATCATATTACAATGTATAAATGTATCAAATCAACATGTTGTAAACCTTAAATGTGTACAATGTTATATGTCAAATATATTTCAATTAAAAATACTAAATGGGGCTTCCCTGGTGGCGCAGTGGTTGAGAGCCCTCCTGCTGGTGCAGGGGACACGGGTTCATGCCCGGGTCCGGGAAGATCCCACATGCCGCGGAGCGGCTGGGCCCGTGAGCCATAGCCGCTGAGCCTGCACGTCCGGAGCCTGTGCTCTGCAACGGGAGAGGCCACAACAGTGAGAGGCCCGCGTACCGCAAAAAAAAAAAAAAAAAAAACTAAATGTTTGTGATTTCTAATATTTGAGAGTTAAAAAACTATTGATCATGAAGAAAATGTAAAGACTTTGAATTCAACTGGCTATAGGTTTAACTTTTGTATAGTCTTCTTCATAATTCTGGCAACTTGGGTAAGATAATTAACCTGTCTACATTAACTTGTCTGAACTTATAATATGATGATAACTATACCTACTCCATAGAAGTGTTCTGAGAATTAAATTAAAATATCAGTAAATTGGATGTTTCTTTCCACAATATTTCTTTGAGGAATTCAAGAAAGAATAGCCATTATAGTAACCATTATTATGATCTTTAATAATCATTGCTACAAATGCAAATAAAAATGCTAATTTAAAATACTAAATACAGGAAGTATAGTCCCAGTATTTCTTTTATGTTCAACCTCTGTTGGTTCTTGGTAGATTAAAAGATGAAGTTGACTCTCCTTTGCTTAGAATACAGACTTTTCACTACCTGGCCACATTGCACCTTTGAAACTAGGAAGCCCTTCATAATCTTACCCTACTTTCAATTATCTTACATTCTCAAACAATAAATGTCTCAAAAGTTCCTGGACTGTCTCAGGTATGCAATTCTCTTTTGTCTGTAAGTCCTCTTCTCAAAATGCTGTTTAATCTCTAAGCACATTCTTGAAGACACCTCTCCACTACTCCCAGTTTTTTAATCACTTCTCTGCCAATTCACTACAAATATTGCTTTGATACCTGTATAACAGCTTATGACATGATGAATTATGAGCTTTCTGTTTATATATCTGCATCTAGATCATGAGTTTCCTGAGCATCATTATCATTTACTAATTATTGTTATATCTCCAATGACTAGCAACAAGTTAAATTAATAATATGCATTCATAGATCACTCTCTTGACTTTTATGAAATGGAAGTGTATAATGAAATAATAATTTTTAGCTTATCACTGATAATTAAAAATATACTGTTGATAAAACACCAGTGACTACCTTAGATCATGTACCTAGATAGTACATTGGGTCCTGAAGGTGGTTGGTATGGGGTGTCAGTGGTGAAATATATTATAGAATACTTCTAGAGATACTTATAGGGACTTGCCCTGATAAACAGTATTCCAAGAAATATAACCAATGCTTACTTTACCACAAAGAAGTAAAATAACTTTGAAAAGTACAGTTTAATTTTAGAGTTTTTCAAGATATTTTCATACTATCTAGTCAAGATGTACTTAAAAGGGTACAGAACAGACTAAACTCATAAAAACAGAAAATCATGGCCTTCTTCAAATTTTACCATAAAAGAGTTTTCATATATACTATAATTTCATAAAGGTAAAGCCAGTCACTATGAACAACACCTATATTTTATAATGTGAAAGAAATGTACATTTTATAATTAATTGTGTTTTTCTGCCACTTGATTTGAAAAGAAAACTTACAACTTGTATTTCAAAAGAAAAATGTGTAACTTAGGGAATAACATAAATTTGAATTTCATAAAATTACTGTGTCCTTTAGACCAAACAGAGATGTCTATTTGATTAAAGCCTATTCTCTGTCATTTCTGTGGTTCAATTTCATCATACCATCAAAAAAGCACCCATTCAACCTTGTGGAAACTATCTTCATTTTTTTTCAGTTACGATTTTATTAAAAAATAGTATAAACATGAATAATCTTGGTTTATCACTCAACTCATAACTGTTTGAGGAAGAGTATGTGCAGACATCTTTACACGTGATACAAATGCGTTAAAGACAAAGCTACAGTACCTAAATTATGGAATACACAATATAATGTGCCTATGCTGAATACTTTCCATTGGCTCATCCACAACATTCTCCACTCTTCTGCCATCCTGCCGTGTGTGCCAAGAGGCTGACCTTTATGGGCTGCTGCAAAAGCTTTCCTTGCTTCTGACAGCTGTTGGATTTGGCCAATGGGAGGCAGCATGATGAGCTTGTGACATTTGTTTCTCCAGCTCCATCACTGGTATTTTTTTCTAAACAGATTTTTTTTTTATTGAAGTATAGTTGATATACAGTGTTGTGTTAATTTCTGCTGTACAACAAAGTAATTCAGTTATACATACATATACATTCTTTTTTATATTCTTTTCCATTATGGTTTATCACAGGATATTGGATATAGTTCCCTGTGCTATACAGTAGAGCCTGTTGTTTGTCCGTTCTATATATAATAGTTTGCATCTGCTAACCCCAAACTCCCAGTCCTTCCCTCCCAACTCCTGCTTGGCAACCACAAGTCTGTTCTCTATGTCTGTGAGTCTGTTTCTGTTTTGTAGATAGGTTCATTTGTGTCATATTTTAGATTCCACATATAAGTGATATCATATGGTATTTGTCTTTCTCTTTCTGACTTACTTCACTTAGCATGATAATCTGTAAGTCCATCCGCTAAACAGATTGACTTGAATGACATGATTGTTCTGACTTCCAGTTGTACTCATCTTTCTTTACATTAGCTAATTCAAAAGTGTCAAAACTAATTACTTTCTCACATATATACATGAGACATATATATATATATGAACAAAATACATAAACTCATAAAAGCTTTCTTCTCTTAAATCCTTTAATAAGACACATTTTTATAATCAACTGATATGTCTTCATCTCAAGGTTAGAGTATATAAATGTGTATATATTAGAATATAATTTTGTCATTTTACATATTGTAGAAAAGATGTTTACAAGTAAATTAGCACTTATGCTATCATGATATATCAAGGATATAAAAAATGTTTATTCTGTGCACATCCCTTTTAACAACCAAGCATTAGCTTATTCTTATATCTTTTTAAAAATTTTTATTGGAGTATAGTTGATTTACAATGTTGTGTTAGTTTCTGCTGTACAGCAAAGTGAATCAGTTATACATATACATATATCTACTCTTTTTTATGTTCTTTTCCCATATAGGCCATTACAGAGTATTAAGTAGACTTCCCTGTGCTGAAAAGTAGGTCCTTGATGGTTATCTATTTTACATATAGTAGTGTGTATATGTCACTCCCAATCTCCTAATTTATTCCCCCCTTTCCCCACTGGTAACCATAAGTTTGTTTTCTATATCTGTGACTATATTTATGTATCTTTATATAAATGCATCATAGACAAAATGAGTATACTCACATTTTCCCTTCAAATTCATAATTACATTTTGTATTATTGTGTTATTCTTTAAAGCAATGACATTAAGCTGATCTCTCTCCATTTTTTAGCACCACATACTTTAAAATACTTACTCAGCTTGATTAGTCCAAATGTCATTATTTATAACAATAAATTTTTTTTTTTTTTTTTTTTGCAGTACGCGGGCCTCTCACTGTTGTGGCCTCTCCCGTTGTGGAGCACAGGCTCCGGATGCGCAGGCTCAGCGGCCATGGCTCACGGGCCCAGCCGCTCCGCGGCATATGGGATCCTCCCGGACCGGGGCACGAACCCGTGTCCCCTGCATCGGCAGGCGGACTCTCAACCACTGCGCCACCAGGGAGGCCCGATAACAATAAATTTTTTATATTGTATTTACATTTTAATTACATTACCCTATTTGGTTATTAAAAACCTTCCTAATATGTCATTGTTATTGATATTTGTGATTATCATTGCCTCTTTTTTTAACTTTTCTCAATTTAATTCATCTTGGACTCTATAAAATTACATGTCTAACACACATTTCATCATATAATGCCCAGAATCATACAACTCTATTCTCTGTCAACTCCAATTTGCATACATCTTCCAAATATACATGGCCCTCAGTTATCTGGCTGGCCTCCAACTTTACTTAGTCCCATTTTCTGTTATGCTATACCCACTTCTCTCTTATGAGAATAATATATTGATCATCACTCCTATTCCCTTGCCTGTTGTTCCCCACTTCCAAAATTAAATCTTAATTCACTACCAAATTTCAAGTCCCACCTCATAACCTCTAAATTATTGAGGCAGCTTCAATTTAACTGTTAAGCAATCAATATTTACACATATTTTCAAAGAGAGTTTGAAACAACTTAGAGTAATAATAAGATAATTTATTTGTATGGGATAAATATAACAAAACTAAATGAAAAATGTCAATAATCCCTATAAGAGGAAGGAGAAAGCATTTTGTTGACGCCTAGGATAGAGGTTATCACAATGAGCATCCATTTAAATGTAACTATATAGTGATATTTAATGTCTATTAATATATCTTGCAAGATAATTTAGTCTTTTCACTGCTTTGTAAGCTCATAAAAGGCAGGGAATTAGAGCACTTTCTGTATTTCTTATACTAATATGATGTAGAGTCTATAATATATGCTCAATCAATATTAATTGACAGGCTAATTGATAGGGCCATTGAATTTGCTTCATGGTGTGTGGCTACAGCTTTTATTACTGCTAATCCATAGATCTGTTGATCTTCTGACACTTAGTTTTTGCCTTTCATTAAAATGTATCAGCTGTGTTTTCAACACACCATGCTCAGGATGATCTTCAAATTGCCGGATCTGCTCTATGTAATATTTTAAGCTGTGTAAATCAATAGCTTACTGTTGTACCCAAGACCAAACTCTGTATCTCCCATGGTCGCTAAATGATCCAAACACACATATGTACAAGGGCCAGGAAACAATGGAAATTTAAAAACAGAGTAAGATAAAAGATTAAAGGAGGAAATTTTCCTTGTATTTCATTGGGTGGGAGGCTATTTGCAACGAGTAATTTTTATTTTATTTTTCCTATTTCTGTAGTACCAGAATGCATTAGCCACATCCGGCACCTCTGTCTTTGTCCATTTTTAGGTTAGTGAATACAGCAGAGCAGTCGGTGCCAAAGTTTGATAAAATTCACATTCTGAAAATGAAAATTTAGAGTTATACTTTGATTTTTATTCCACGTATGGCTCCTAAACTGTTCTTGCCTGTAGCAGAACGGGCTCCATGGCCACAGATGGTGTAAAACCAAGAAGCTCTAGCAGATTGGCAAGCCTCATCCATCTTTGAATTCCAAGGTTTTTATTTGTCTATTAAATAAATATTTTTCTTAGTTATAACAGCAGCATATGCTCAAGATATTTTGAAAATTCTTAAAAATAAAGAATTCTTGTTAAAATCTAACAATAGTATCTTTAAGTAAAAAGTTTAGATTACATTTTGCTTAACATGAACAAAAGATAATAAAAGTAAATATTTTATATAAAAATTACTTATGAGAAAGATGAGTTCCAAATAGTTTCCAGTAACTTTAAATTTGGAAGATTAAAATAAAGCTTCTGAAGGAGGTGTAATTATTTTTTATGTTATATGACATTAATTGGAATACATTTATGTTCCCATAAAGTACTATATCATAAAAGTAATATAACACCATCACCCTTTAATAAAGAAAAAAACAATAAATACCAGTAAATAAGAATATGAAGAAATCTAAGTTAGAGTTAATATATTTAAATATTGCTAACTTCAGAGTGTTTCCTACAAAAATAGCAAACCATATTCTGAAAAAATATAGATGATATAGTGAATGCCATTAGAAAATTATGATAGCTTTTTACCAACTATAAACCCAAGAATATCACTCATGATTTCAGAACACCAGTTGTTATTCTTCTCTTTCTTGAATTACCTAACCTAATCTGTATGTAAGTTTGTAAATATATTTTATTTTCAGAAAGCTTATACTTTACAATCACCTAATTAATGACCATCATATCACATTTCAATCCAGTTTATACCCCATGAGATTATATATATCCTTGTATATATACATAGTGTTCTGTGTATATATGTGCTCATATTTGTATTCTCTAGTGTCTAATGACCTTTTTATTTTTATTGTAAAATTTTAAGATTCTTAGTCATGAATTCATGTACTTTCATTTGAAGAAAAAATTCATACTAGCTTCATGTTTCCAGATTTGTTTTATCACCCACCTGTCCATTTCCAATTTTGTTGCTGCTATTATTTTTGTTGATAATGATAACGATAATGTTGATTCCTATGTCTTATTTCATGCCTTTGTTTTTACAATTTGCTAGAGAAAATATTTGAGTAATTGTATTCAGAGAGAATGGTGAGTTATAAATATTATACACGTATATGCCTAAAAAGTTTTATTGCTCTCAAACATGAGTATTAGAATGACTGCATATAAAAATCTAAGAACAATCTAATTTTCATTCAAAATATTGTAAATCAATCTTACTGCAGACTAGAGGTCATGTGCCTTTTGAATTTTGATTACATGCTTAATTGTAATATTACTGTATTATTACCTTTTCTTCTCCAACCTCCATATGTAGAACTCCAGATTTATGTCACTCTTGCTTAACATAAATTATTTTCATTTCTTTCTCTCTAGTGACTTTGTTTTCTTTTTAAAAAATCCCTTAAGATAGATTATTGGATTTTCTTGATATTTGTTATCTCTCAGCTTCCACTGTGAATTCAAGTTCACTAATCCAATTTTCACTACTTCCTAGTATGTGGGAATACAGAAGGGATATAAATATTAAAAACCAGACAGAGAAGTGAGACACATTACTTCTGCTCACATTCTTAGCAGACATCATAGAAAATGACCTCTATGAATGTAGTTTTTAGCCAGCAGCCATATACCCTGCTAAAACTCAATTACTACAAAGAACATTTGAACAGATAGCTTTGATAACCTTTAATAATCTTTTACATGTTGTAATTCTTGGAAGTTCATCCATATGGATATATTTTAACTCAGATATCAACTGAAACTCACCTATGCCTTAGGGGGCAGTTTAGTGCAAAGGACTTGGGATCTGAAATACCTGTATTTGAACTAACTGTAGCCATTAATAGCTGTCTTAAACAGGGGCAATTTACTTATCTTCTCTTTACCTCTGTTTTATCATGTATGAAAAAGGAGATAAAATCACAGATTTTATAATAGACTTAACAGATTAATAATAGATTTATCATGATTAATAAATGGTTAATATACATAAAAGTCTTAAAAACCCTTACCAGAATATATGATCTGTTTTGTATAGGACATATGTGTGCCCATGTAAATGTATGTATGTGTGTGTATAACTACATACATGATTGGATTGAACCTTATTACCACCCCTAAAATGTCTGTGAGTTTTCATAGAGACAATTTTATTTCTAGTGTTCTTCATTTTTTTGCAATCCGTACTCCACCTTGAAATTTTAGAGCAGTGCCTTTTAATCTGCATTAAAATTGTCAAAAATTTGATTATCCTTTAGGTCCCTCATCTTTCAATTTCAGATATTTATTGAATACCTAACAATGTCCATCCACACTTGGTGATAGCTCCAACAAAGTCAGAGTTCAAATACAGGTATTTCGGATCCCAAGTCCTTTGCACTAAACTGCCCCAACTAAGTCATAGTTGTTACCATGACTTAAGACAGAGAAGGTCCTTGCCTTCATGGTTTACATTATAGTTGACAAGAGAATAATCAGCAAATCAACAAATTAGTTAATTGTGGTTTATGATAAAAGTCTTAAATTAAAATAATAAAGTCCTGCAATAAAGAATTATGTGAGATAATTAATTAGGGATACTCTGAACAAGTCAACTTAAACTGAGATTTCGATTCTAAGGATGAGTCAGCCATGGGAAAAGTCTGGAGAAGAACATACCACATAGAACTAACTAAAAATTCAAAAGTTGGGCTTCCCTGGTGGCGCAGTGGTTGAGAGTCTGCCTGCCGATGCAGGGGACACGGGTTCGTGCCCCGGTCCGGGAAGATCCCACATGCCGTGGAGCGGCTGGGCCCGTGAGCCATGGCCACTGAGCCTGTGCATCCAGAGCCTGTGCTCCACAATGGGAGAGGCCACAACAGTGAGAGGCCCGCGTACCGCAAAAAAAAAAAAAAAAAAAAAAAAAAATTCGAAAGTTGCTATTACTATTTTTTTAATGGCCTTCACACCATGCCCCTCTGTGGGAATCAAACTTTAATAGAGGTTTTTTGAAGATGACGGTGTTATAGAAAACCAGAGCAAATTAAAATTGAATATACCATCCTCCTTTCAAAATATTCTTTTCCCCTCATCCTGATGTTTGATATTTTTTCTCCTCTTCTCTCTTTTATCTTTTCCCTGTAAATTCTGATTCCTAATTGTACAAATATATTTTGCATATGAGTCTTGCCTTTGCATTTAGTGTAACTTTCTCATCTCAGGTTACTTTGTTCAGGTTATACTTTGTATATGAGTTTGGAATATAAGAGCTAAAATATGTCAACAGAATAATTTATTCTCAGCAAGCCATCTTTTCCAACATACAGGCTTTGATATTACAATAAAAACACCACATAGAAAAATATATTTTCTCAAGTTCATGGGTGTTTCTTAATAAAAATATCTCTTGTTAACTCTAAAGGTTGAATGATGATAAAATTGACAGGTCTTCAGAGATTTCTTTAATAGCTACAGTACCTCAAACAGTAGAGTTGTTTATTCATTTTCATGGCAGAGTGGAGTTCCAAAATGTCTCTCTGGTGTTGATTTTAATGCAGCCTGTGTGACTTTGAAGAATCAACTGAAGCTATCTTATTTTCCTAAACAATTAAGATTCCAAAAGAATAAAATTAACAAAAACTCCTGTATTCAAACAGGAAAAAAAGCAGAATATTACAAGCAGTTACCTTTTAAAAGACAGTATCTATAAATCTGAATTCAATTTCAAACAAATCTAAATTCAATCTCCCTTCTAGTATTATCTCATCATATACATGTTATCATTAAGGGACAGTGTATTAAGAAGGAAAGAAAGACAAATTAACATGTTTTGAGCTGCTGCTTTACGTGAGGCACTGTGATAGGTGTTTGAGTGAATGCGCAGAGAGAGAGCTCTCTCCTCCGAGAGGAAGCTCTAAGTTAGCTACCACTTGTACGTCATAAATAAGAAAACCGAAGCTGGGACTTCCCTGCTGGCACAGTGGCCAATTCAGGGGATACGGGTTCAAGCCCTGGTCCAGGAAGATCCCACATGCCGCGGAGCAACTAAGCCCGTGCACCACAACTACTGAGTCTGCGCTCTAGAGCCCACGTGCCACAACTACTGAAGCCTGTGTTCCTAGAGCCCATGCTCCGCAACAAGAGAAACCACCGCAATAAGAAGCCCGCGCGCCACAAGGAAGAGTAGCCCCCACTTGCCACAACTAGAGAAAGCCCGCACAGAGCAATGAAGACCCAACACAGCCAATAAATAAATAAATAAATAAAATTAAAATTAAAAAAAAAGAAAACGGAAGCTTAGAAGCATAGCAGTTGTTTTCATTAATTTTAAAATATTTAATAAGAACCTTTTATTTTCTAGGTATTGTGGTAGGCACTTGGTATTAAGGACAGACACAATGTCTGCTCTTATGGAGTTTATGGAGGGAGTAATAAGACATTAATAATTAATGATATTACTTAATTATAAACATTGGTATGTAGTATAAAAGAGTGAATGGTGCTATCTAAGCCTGAAAATGTATATGGGTTATGAAACCTCCTCTAAAAAATCAAAAATTGTATTGAGAAATAAAAGACTTACAGGAACGAATTATTTAATGGAGGATGATGGATATGTTGTAGTCGCAGATAGTAGTGTGTGACAAGTGCCTGCAATGGAATAAAAACATAGTTCAGTTAAAGTTCTGAAAGAGATATTGTGGTGTTAGAGTCCAAAAAATGAGTGGAGAAAAGTTAAAAAAGTAATACTGCATAAGTAAATCATGTAGGCTGCTTAGGCAATTTTTTAAAGTATTTTATTTTTCCCTATTAAAAGGGAAATCAATTAGAGGACTTTAAGCATGAAAAGGTCAGATTAACATGGAAAATATTATCTCTGCAATTCAGGGAGTGGTTTCGGAGGAGAATAAAATTGAAATTGGAATGCCAGTTTTGAAGGAGGTCCAAGCAAAAATTGATAGTATCCTGGAATATGAAAGCAGCTAGGAAAGTAAATACATACGAGAAATATGCAAGAGGAAAAAAAAAAACAGTTTGGGAATGAAAAGGTGAAAAATCTGAGAAGCCATTTATTAGATATGACTTAACATGTGTTATGAATTTTGGATTATGCCATATTTGGCATCAAAGTCTCCAATGAATGAGGTACCTAGAGTTTTGGTAGAAAGCACCATTGAACAAATAGAGAGGGAAGCGTAGTTGAATAATTTAAGTTTCAAATGATTAGAGAATTTAAAAGAACAGGAGGTGTTTAGTGGTTTACAGACCACAGCGGGAAGCAAAAAAAACCATCATTGTGACACAAGGTTTTGCAGATTTAGTGCCCAATTAATTGATCATGTATTGAAGGTCTCTCATTCTCCAGTCCACAGAAGCTCATGCCAAGTTCTGACCTATTCTAAGAGACTGGCATTTATTTTTCAGTGAACCACAGACTATGTTCATTTGCACACCCATTTTAGGAAATGTACACCAGTAAGCATACTACGTGCCAACAATGATGTGAGTCACTGGAACACAATAATGAAAACAAAGGTTGTATCACCCTACACGTTCAAAGAGTATATAATTATTTTTATTATATCTTGAAATGTGAATAAAAATTCCCTGGATAACATTTAAAATACAGAATCTTGAGTCCTTTGTTCACTGATTAAATGTGCCAGGCAGTGTAAAAAAAAAAAAAAACTGCATTGCAACAAGAGCTTGAGTTGATTTTGATGCCACTGGCCCAGAGAAATCCTGAATTAGTGGATGATTCTCTCCAATAGTACAAGGGAAAAAAAAATAGCAGAAAATTTATTTTTCTCATTCTATTTTGACCACGATGTATGCATGTTTTTTTTTTTCTCCTTTTAGAACTATTAAGTCCATGGTGTTAAAGAGAGCAACAAATGTTAATAGTCTCTGCACCAGCCACTCAAGGTCTCCCAGATTTTGTAGGAGCCATGTGAGCAACACTCATCCTTTGTATAGAGCTGCTGGGAATAGCTTAAACTAATCAGCGATTGGGTTAGTGGTGAGAAAATGTCCTAGGTGGGACCAGTAAGTGAGAATTGAGGACATTTTGTTTGTTTGTTTGTTTAAGTAAAGGAGATCTTCCTCCGGATGGAGTATGGAGAGATGTTAATTTCTGAGTCCTGGAATCTGTAGGTATTGGGTATCCATAATGCTAGCCAGGATGAGTCTGAAACTTGTACTGAGAGAAAGGCAAAACCAAGAGAATTTTACTTGGTACCCTTAACTCTGTTGTCAGTTGTGTGATCATGTAAATCCCCTACTTTTTTTCAGACAGTTGGCTATTGTAGTTGATAATAGACAGTAGTAATTTAGAGTTTTGGACTCTTTGTGTTAGATTTTTATTATCTTGTGATTCTTCATAAATCATAAGAATTAGGAATTGTTCCTAACTCATAAAATACACCAAAGAATTGCTTAAATTATTTTTACCTTTTCTTATCCTTCCTTTCATGCTTACTGAACTAACTCCTTTTTTACAATAATAGCCTACATTAGAATGGTAACAAAAATTAGTTTTTTTTAATCAAACAATTCTACTCTGTAATAGACGATTGTGATTTTTTAATAACCAGTAGAAATCTATTGTCCTATATAAATATTTTTTCTTATCAGTATGAAACATAATTTATCTGTCAGTGTAATAGTCATTTTGAAATGATTTTCTTTCTCCATAAATAGCTGTCTTATATTTTCACCATTTGAATTAAAAGTTATTTTCAAATGTAGCTTGACTCTTCTCCTGAAAATTAATTTTCAATAAATTATAACAGTTTTCTCATTTATTGATTGTATTAATGTTTTTGGCTTTTGAAAATGGCATTATTATTAAATATGCTAGGACAAAATATTTCAATAAAAAGGACACTTTTTTCAGAAAGCATAAATGAATGGATTTTTAATATCAACAGTAGATATGAATATTATGTTATTATAATACTTATAAAGAAATTTCTCTCAATCTTGGTATTGATCAAACTGAGAGGACAGTTATAAGTTTTAAAATAAGAAACAGTGTATATTTCCAAACATCATTGAGACCATAAGTTATTTAATTTTTAAACTTCCATTCTTTATATCCACACCTATAGAATTCTTCTCATTTTTATTCTTTCATTTCCCCATAATTTTACCATCTTTTTGCTGTTATATCTCTAAGTATGGAGTTAATAAGGGTTCTATTATTTGCCTATGAAAAGTATCTACATACTCTTTATCTTGTCTTTCTCAAACGAATCATCTGAATAATCAACAAGAATTCCTTTTAGTCATAAAATTGAACATGGTTTTATATTTAATAAATGATAGCATATCTTTCATAATTGGACACCTTTGTTACTCTGATATTGTATTTCCTTAAACTATATGCATCAGCAATATCAAATTGTGAATGGTTTAAGAAATAACTCACAACTCTGTTTCTTCTCTCTTGGCTTTGCATACACTATCTTCTCTGCCACCACTGAATTTTATCCAAAACATAAGCTTTGCCTAAAGCCTACTTATAAATTAAACTCAAATTTATTTACCATTTCTTTTAAGAGGTATTCTTTAATTGTCTCTCAACAAAAAAAATGGCTTGGATTTTCCTTTTATCTGCAAAATTCTGTGGGACAACCATAGTATTTCACATATATTACATGTTGATAGACAAATCAAATTATATCTCTATTAAGTAAATTAAAAGTATCATGGAGTTGTTCCTATCATTCCCTATCCATTCCCCACTGCTTACCAGTATATAGAAAGCGTTTTTGTTTGGTAGAGGTGGGGGAATACCTCTATGATGTTGCTTAGTTAAAGGATAAAGTTGTGAGAAATTAGGCCTTAGAGGTGTAGCAGCGCCTCTAGAATAACTGAGGAATTTGAGGAAAATGTGTGTCCTCAGGAAGATTTTAAGCATAAGCACAGTGTAGTGGGTTGAATGGTGCCCACCCCCCCACCAAAGACCTGTCCATGTCCAACCCCTGGAGCCAGTGATTGTGACCTTATTTAGAGAAAGGGTCTTTGCAGTTGTAATTAAGTTAATGATATAAAAATGAGGTCATCCTGGATTATACAGGCTAAATTCAGTGACAAGTATCCTTATAAATGACACACAGAAGAGAAACACAGAGAGAGATTGAAGAAAGCAGTGTGAAGATGGAGGCACATATTAAAGTTATGAAGCCACAAGTCAAGGGACACCAGAAGCTGGAAGAGGCAAAGAAAGATTCTCCCTTAGAGCTTTCTTAGGAAGCATGACCTTGCCAACATCTTGATTTCAGATTTCGAGCCTCCAGAACTGGGAGATAATCAATCTCTGTAGTTTTAGGCCACCAATTTTGTGGTCATTTGTTATAGCAGACCTAGGAAACCAATAGAAGCAATATGATTAGATTTTATTTTCTAAAGATCATAATAGCAGATTCTAAATGAGTAACAATATTACCAGTGCACAAGATGGTCTTAACATTTCTCTGTTTGACTAATCTTTAGATAGGATTCCTCCTGACTCTAGGTCCCTGAACTTCCTTTTCTCTAACTTATTTTAGAAAACTTGTAATTATCGATTCTTTCTTTGCCTTACAGATATTAGACACTTACAGATGTTAACTCTGGGAATTCAGACCAGAAATCCTGTCCAGGCTTGGAAAGAAAAAAATTCCAATCAAACTCTAGAACTTTAGTGAAGTATGAGTTCTGATATCATTCTGCCTTTAGCAAAACTCATCATTCAATAATAGACCAGGCCAGAGCTAGAAATGAGGGATTCAGAGCAAGGTGTGGGTACCTGGAGACCACAGAAGGAAACCAGTGAATATAATTACAGGACCCTAGGCTCTATCTTCTGTCTTGTGGTAGATGGCAAAAGTTCAGAGACTGAGGAAGAAGAGGATGTGGCTTGAAATTTGAATTGTGTTCATAGAAACTTTCATACCTATTTTCTATCTTACGTGGTGTCCACTGTAAGTTGATCTCAGCTCAAGTGAAGCTGTATCTTCATTAATGGCCAAGAAGGCAGCTGAGAATCTTTCATGTCAGGTAGGCTTACCTCCTTCAACTTAAAAACCTGGGAAGCCATCACTCTCAAATCTTTATTCTGCTTTTTTTCGTGTGTGTGGCATTTACTGTACTGTAAAACCGATTCTGAATAGAGAATTGATTTCCCTTTATTATGGAATTTGGGATAAGTGTTTTGAGAGAAAGCAAAATGAAAATTTTTTTTTCATGAGCAAAGATGTAATGAGAAGACAAATTTAACAGGATCATAGTTTTAAAAATATTAACCCAGTGTGGGTTTTTCATTCATTTGTTTACTTTTAGAAAAGAAGAAATACATTAATTCATAAGGATTCAGTTAGCTAAGAATTGTTTTTGTAGCCTCAGGCAAGACATAAGAGAAATTCAGTAAGGAAACTAAGTTGGTGATTATGGAAACAGTCAGTGAAGGGACCATAGTTTGAGGGGATCATCTAATGACTAAACTACCTGCCCTAAGACTAAATAAAGGCGTCCCAGATTGGATGAGGGGAAGCACTGAGAGTTTCTTATAAAAAAATTTCCCTTGTCTGTTGATTAGCATGGTATATAATCTTTTCTAAGCACACCCATAATGCACTATTATTCTCAGTTTTAGTTTTTTAATGTTGAGCAGAAATTCAAAGAAACTTTCCCTATCAAACTAAGGATAGAATTGTTTAAGTTTTATGATATTTCTTCTTCTGTTAGTTGTCCAGAAACTTGATACTCGAAGTGTGTGATCCGTGAACCAGCAGTGTCACCGACATCTGGAAGCTTAATAGAAAAATAGAATCTCAGGTCCTTCCCCAAACCTCCTGAGTTAGAATCTGCATATTAACATAAAACCCCTGGGTGATTTGTATGAACATTAAATTTTAAGAAGCACTATGCTAGAGGTCTTTCCCAGATTTTATTCCTTAAATTCTCTAATTCAAAAGTTTGAAGCAATTTTTTTGGAAGTAAAATCTAAATTCCCTTTAATTCTCTCTGAGTAGTGCATAACATATAAGCATTTTAAAAATTGTACTACATCATATGTGTATATTCCTAATATCTCAAAATAATCACAGTTTCTTACTTGGAACATAATAGCCCACCAGATAATGACTTAAACCTTTAAGTTGCCTGTCTCAATTTTCACCTCCCTCCAAAAACAGGCTTTCATCTTTCTAATTAATAAGTTGAACAAAACCAGTAAAGCCTTGAAGGAGATCACTAACACTGGAAATTGAGCATCTGTCTTCCACCTGATAGGTTCTAGGCTGTGATAGGTGAGCTGAGCCATATTGCTATTCAGAAACCGAACCCTACAAATGCGAATGCTTTTATTTCAATCTTGCTTGTCAACCACAGATTCTTTTTTTTATTTATCAAACTCAGTATCAGTCTTACATAATATGTTGCAAATTATTAACTGCACCATTACTGATTAAAATTTACTACTTTGATCTGCACAGGTTATATATCATTAGTCTTGATGAGCAGGTTTGAACATGGTCTCATATGGGTCTACCCTGAGAAATTTCTAATTGCATAATTATTTATATGGGTATCATGCCATGAGAGTACCAAAATTACCCCAAGGGCTCAGGCACAACCCTCTACCCGAATACCACAAATACACATACACACACACACATTACAATTCAGTATAAAAACCAAATTATATCTTTAACTGATGCACACGATACACACTATGTAAGCATGTTCTAAAGAGTTGGGACTAAATTTATGACATTTTTATATTTAAACAGTAAGTCATTTCCATTTTAAATGTACAGACAAAATAGCAAAAGGAAAAACTGAGGAACAGGGAAATATTTCAAATTTCCACATTTTCTTTTATTAATAAAAATAAGATTGATAATAAAAATTATTGAGTACTATGTTTTCAATTTTAAATGGAAATTTAAATATTTCTATATTAACCTTGGAGTATAATCCTTTTATTTGTATGATTTTTTTAAGTCTTCTACAATTGTCCACCATCTTGATATTCAAAATATGATAAATCTTTTTCATTATCTAAATTAATGCACATAAGAATGTTATTTTGCCATATCAGGCTATCTTTAAAATATATTCAGAATTCAATTTGCTCTACCCTTACTGTAATAACCATAGTCCAAGTAATTGTAACTTCTTAACTAAACCACCTTCATAAACCTGTACAGGTCTCCTGCTAAAATGCCCAATCCTCTAGAGTCCAAAAGCTCCTCAGTGCCTTGAGGCACTCTCCTCAGTTTGTCATTTAAACTGCATTAGGCTAAAACACTGCTCTAAAGATTTTAAAGACTTCCCATCACGTTTAGAGTAAAATTCAAATTATTTACCATGGATTGGGGTGCATAAAATTTAATAATGGCTATTCCACAATTTTTGCCATATTTTTGTTTGTTCAGTCCAAATCTACCATATTCAATTCCTTGTCTAGTCCAAAGTTGGCCCAAACCTTGGGTGTTTCCACTTGCTGCTTTTTCTGGCTCAAATTTACTTCTAGGCCTTTTTCCTACATTTAATTCTAGTTTCTATTCAATGTTATCTCTTCAGAAAGCCCTTAACCAACTACTCTAAAATGACTTCCACCAATCCTAATCCCTTTACATACTTTGCTTTATTTTTCTTGAGAGCACCATGGGCTAACTACAGTTGCATCACATATTTGTTTACATATATGGTAATTTTCTGTCTATCTCTCTAGAATGTAACTCCATGAGGGCAGGGATTTGCCTCCTTTGTCCATTGCTATATCTTTCAGTTGCTAAAAGCACTGCTATATAAGCATGTATGTATGTATTTTTTTATTTAACTCTTATTTTAAGAGACTGTAGGGTAGCATCTATTAGTTCTGCCATATACAAGTTGTATGATTCTGGACAATGTTTATTAAATGCCCAAAAAGTCATTTTATGTGAACCATTCAGCTGAATTTATCATCAAAAGAAGGATTAAAATATCCTCTTCCTAAACTTGATTATCATAATTAAATGAGAAGGATTATAATATCCATCTGCTAAACTTTATTATAAGGATTAAATGAGATGGAATAGTGCTTTTCCTATTTCCTGGAAAATAGTTGGATCTCCATTAATGACTTTCCTTTCATTTTCCTTTCTGGTTGACTAGAAACCTTGTCAGCATCAGAGTCAGAGGTCACATTTTTCTTTTCTCTTTTTCTTTTCCGTTTTTCTCCCACAACACTTATCTCAGGCAATGAGTTGATATTTAATGATCTTGAGTTACTGGAAAAAGTTTCAAACTTTACTGGGACTGAAACACACAGAGTAAATGGCATTGCTGCTAATTACAAGTCATAAATTAGCACTTTGAAAGTCTGTTTTCTTATCTCAAGGCACATGTTTTGATGCTTCTTTCCAAGTGACTGCGTCTTAGGTGTTCAATGAAAAAAGACCTGAAATTAGTGCAGATTCCCTTGAAACCAAATCATCAGGGTATATTTATCAAAGAATTCACTTTGCACGTATTTCAGGTTTATTCACATATTTGGCTCAATCATTTGGTAAGCCTGAAACTTTAATGGAATCCTAAAGTAATTATAGCACAAAATCAAGTCTCAGATAATGAACAAGGTGTCACGTGTACTCTAGGGCTATGACTATTTCATTTTCCAGTTAAAAAGTCTGTAACAGCTCCATTAATGATCACATTGTATCTCTGACTGACTCTCTGAAAACTTTTATTTTAATTTTTTTAACATCTTTATTGGAGTATAATTGCTTTACAATGGTGTGTTAGTTTCTGCTTTATAACAAAGTGAATCAGTTATACATATACATATGTTCCCATATCTCTTCCCTCTTGCATCTCCCTCTCAATATTATGCAGCTCAATATTATAAAAACAAACAACCCAATCAAAAAATGGGAAGAAGACTTAAATAGACATTTCTCTAAAGAAGACATACAGATGGCCAAGAGGCACATGAAAAGCTGCTCAACATCATTAATGATTAGAACAATGCAAATCAAAACTACAAAGAGGTATCTTGTCAAACTGGTTGGAATGGGCATGGTCAGAAAATCTACAAACAACAAATGCTAGAGAGGGTGTGGAGAAAAGGGAACCCTCTTGCACTGCTGGTGGGAATGTAAATTGATACAGCCACTATGGAGAACAGCATGGAGTTTCCTTAAAAAAACTAAAAATCGAATTACCATATGACCCAGCAATTCCACTACTTGGCATATTCCCAGAGAAAACCATGATTCAAAAAGACACATGCACCCCAATGTTCATTGTAGCACTATTTACAGTAGCCAGATCATGGAAGCTATCTAAATGCCTATCGACAGAAAAATGGGTAAAGAAGATGTAGTACATATATACAATGGAATATTAGTCAACCATAAAATGGAACGAAATTGGGTCATTTGTAGAGATGTGGATGGACCTAGAGACTGTCACACAGAGTGAAGTGAGTCAGAAAGAGAAAAACAAATATCATATATTAATGCATATATGTGGAATCTAGAAAAATGGTACAGATGAACTGGTTTGCAAGGCAGAAATAGAGACACAGATGTAGAGAACAAAGGTATGGACACCAAGGGGGGAAAGCAGGGGGTGGGTGGTGGGTGGGATGAATTGGGAGATTGGGCTTGACATATATACACTGATATGTATAAAATAGATAACTAATAAGAACCTGCTGTACAAAATAATAAATATGATTCAAAAAAAGAATCTATAAAGTTATTTTTTTTGTCGTGTACTGATTATAGTCTAAAAAGAAAATAGGAAAGAGGGGGGAATGCAAAAATTCAGTTTTGTTATTATTTCTCCCATCATTTCAGTTGCTGAGTTCAATTACCAGAAGAAATGAATCCATTTAAGTTTGTAAAATAATGAAACATGGTTTCCTATCAGTCGATACAATTGACTGTTAGAAAGCTATTAAAATACAAGAATATATAGAAAACCCTATATGTGCTTGCTACTAGTTGTTTTATAAATATGTACTGGACACTCTTCTAAATTAAGACTTGAAAAATTTACCCATTGTTAAACATTAGTGTTTCCTTTAAACACATGGGCATATCTGTGTTCATATTCCACATCGTTTTGATACTCAATTTTTCTTCTTTCTACATTCCCAGAGAGCACATATGCTATTCTGTCTCATTCTTTTTTGTTGGAGCTTTTAGCACAAGAGCAAACTTGCCACAGAGACAAGGCAAGAGGGGGTGAATGGTGAATGATTCTAACATTTCATCAAGTTCTCAATGTGGATCCATGTACCAAAATCTTTACTGTTATAGGGATGCTAGCATCTTTTTTTTTCATTTAATATATATTTATAACATTTTTATTGGAGTGTAATTGCTTTATAATGGTGTGTTACTTTCTGCTTTATAACAAAGTGAATCAGCTATACATATACATATATCCCCATATCTCCTTTTATTTCATATATCTATCTAAAATAAATTCAATATATTTTGGAAAATATATACATCTGAGAAATTGGAGTATTTCTTTAAATGACTGGGTATGCAGTTTCTAATAAGTAATAGCAACTGCACAGTACACCTGTTCAAAGAATAACTGAAGGTATAAATGAATGCTTGAAAGAAATATCACCATGTGTTTCTTATTGCTGTTGTAACAAATTGCCACAAACTGAATGGCTTAAAATGATACAAATTTATTATCTTGCATTTATGAAGATCAGAATTCCTAAATGAGTCACATTGAGTTAAAATCAAGATATTGACACATCTGCATTCTTCCTAGAGTTTCTATGGGAGAGTTTGTTTCCTTGTCTTTTCCAGAATCAAGAGGCTGCCTGTAGTCCTTGATGCATTGTTCAATTCCCTTATCTTCAATGCTACCAATGTCAGTATTTCTCACGCTGACATTCCTCTGGTTCTCTTTTCTCTTTTAATGTAATCACCCTTGTGTCACATTTGCCCCACTGGGATAATATAGGATAATTTATTTATTTTAAAGTCAGTTGATTAGCAACCTTAATTCCAACTGCAGCTTTAATTTCCTCCTTTGCCATGTAAACTAACATATTCACAAGTTCCCGGAATTAGGACATGGAAATCTTTGGGAGGGTTATTATTTTGCCTACTATACTATGATACTATGTAATTAACTTAAAAGAGAGACAGACCTGGTAAGGAAGAGTTTTGGAGATAATGATAAGAATTTTAGACTGTATGTTAAATGGAAACAAATTAAAGAATTTAAGCAAGAGAAACATTAGCAATTCAATATGTCCTTTTAAAAGATCGCTTGTATGCAGTGTACACAGTTAATAGGAGTTAAGAGTGGATTTTCTCATGAATTTCATGAAAAATATGAGAAAAAGAAAATTTAACAGAGCACAGATCCTAAGGTATTTAAATCAAATTTTGGACTCCCACTTAACTAGCTGAGTAGCTTTGGAAAATTCTGTCTCTGTTCCCTTATACGTAAATTGAGGATGACAGTGGTACCAAACTGCTAGTTTTTGTTTTCTTTTCTAATAAAACCAAGATAATGCATGCAAAGAGCCTAAGGTGTTAGTACATGAATTCCTTAATAAATGTTAGTTTTACTAATAATTGTTTAGGAGGTAAAACTTACCAAATGACTGAATGTGGATTTAAGACAAATATTAATAATCACTCCCAAATTTCTGAAAAATCAAGGCTTCTTTTTAATGGTAAAAACTAGAGTTGGAGCATATGTGATTAATGTACTACATGGATTTCCTTTTTTTATTTGATGAACACAAGATGCTTGAGAGAACTCCATCTACAAATGTTGAGGAAAAGTTGCATGTAACTATTGCTCAGACACAGGTTTGGAATTGAGAGGAGAATCAACATATGTTTGCTTATGCCAATTCTGTCTTTCTTCATATAGAAGATGCTATATTTGTAATATGCACCATTATTTTTGTACCACACAGAAAGAAACAATAAATTAAAATTTCCAGTAGAAATATGACATGCAGTTAATCTAAAAGTGAATTACCTTTTTGATGTTAAATATTAAAGAAATTTACAGCTCAGAGTCAGTATAATAGAGTTGACTATTTTTGACAACTTGTGGGGAGATTAAATCATCTAGGTGAGCAGTCAGAGTGAAAAATGAAGGTTTTGGGGAAATATGACATGTAAGAGCAGAGGTAGAGGCATGAGAGATGGAGAAATAGAAATTATAGGTATGGTCAGTTTCTCTTTGAACTTAGCTGTCAGTGGAAGGGAGCTGGAAGAGAACATGGTGTCTGATGAATCTTATTTTCCTTTCTTTTTTTAAATGTGGGAGCAATCAGCCCATGTTTGAATATTGAATATTGATTAAAAGGAATAGGAAGGCTTTTTCACAATGGGTTTGCCACCAGAACACAGGTGTCATGAAAACCACTGCTCAATCAATGCAAAATGATAAAGGAAATAATTCATATCAACATCATTATCATTGGACATGTAGACTCAGGCAAGTCTACCACTACTGACCACCTGATCTACGAATGTGGTGGAATCAGCAAAAAAACCATCAAAAAAATTGAGAAGGAGCCTGCTGATATGGGAAAGAACTCCTTCAAGTATGCCTGGGTCTTGGATAACTGAAAGCTGAAACTGAGCTTGGTATCACTACTGATAGATATCTCCCTGTGGAAATTCAAGACCAACAAGTATTGTGTGACCATCATTGATGCCCCAGGACACAGAGACTTTATCAAAAACATGATTACAGGTGGGCTTCCCTGGTGGCGCAGTGGTTGAGAGTCCGCCTGCCGATGCAGGGGACACGGGTTCGTGCCCCGGTCTGGGAAAATCCCACATGCCACGGAGCGGCTGGGCCTGTGAGCCATGGCCACTGAGCCTGTGCGTCCGGAGTCTGTGCTCTGCAATGGGAGAGGCCACAACAGTGAGAGGCCCGCGTACCACAAAAACAAACAAACAAACAAACAAAAAAAAAACATGATTACAGGTACATCTCAGGCTGACTGTGCAGTGTCCTGATTGTTGCTGCTGGTGATGCTGAATTTGAAGCAGATATCTCTAAGAATGGGCAGATCTGTGAGCATGCCCCTCTGGCTTACATACTGGGTGTGAAACAACTAATTGTTGGTGTTAACAAGATGGATCCACTGAGCCACCCTACAGCCAGAAGAGATACAAGGAAATCTTTAAGAAGTCAACACTTACATTAAGAAAATTGGCTACAACCCCAACAGAGCAGTATTTGTGCCAATTTCTAGTTGAAATGGTGACAACAAGCTGGAACCAAGTGCTAACATGCCCTGGTTCAAGGGATTAAAAAGCTACCCATTAAGGTGGCAGTGCCTGTGGAACCATGCTACTTGAAGCTCTGGATTGCATCCTGCCACCAACTCATCCAATTGACAAGCCCTTGTGTCTGCCCTTCTAGGACATCTATAAAATTGTTGGTGTAGGTACTGTCCATGTGGGCTGAGTGGAGACTGGTGTTCTCAAATCCAGCATGGTGATCACCTTTGCTCCAGTCATTGTTACGACTGAAGTAAACTCTATTGAAATGCACCATGAACCTTTGAGTGAAACTCTTCCTGGGGACAACATGGCCTTCAATACCAAGAACATGTCTGTCAAAGATGTCCATTGTGGCAGTGTGCCTTGTGACACCAAAAATGACCCACCAATGGAAGCAGTGGGCTTCATAGCCCAGGTGATTATCTTGAACAATTCCAGCCAGAGCAGTGCTGAATATGCAGCTGTGCTGTATTGTCACACAGCTTAAATTGCTTGCAAGTTTGCTGAGCTGAATGAGAAGATTGATTGTTGTTCTGGGAAAAAGCTGGAAGATGCTTCCAGATTCTTGAAATGTGGTGATTCCACCACCATTGATACGGTTCTTGGCAAGCCCATGTGTGTTGAGAGCTTCTGTGACAATCCTCGTCTGGGGCACTTTTGTGTTGGTGACATGAGACATGGTTGCTATGGGTGTCATCAAAACAGTGGACAAGAAGACAGCTAGAGCTGGTAAGGTCACCAAGTCTGCCCAAAAAGCTCAGAAGGTTAAATGAATATTATCCCCAATCCCTGCCACCCATGTCTTAATCAGTGGTAGAAGAACAGTCTCAGAAGTGTTTGTCTCAGTTGGCCATTTAAGTTTAATAGTAAAAGACTGGTTAATGATAAAACACATCGTAAAACCTTCAGAAGGAAAGGAGAATGTCTTGTGGGCCATTTACATGTGTGTGCATGTGTGTGACTATTTTAAGTTACTAGTTTTTAAAATCAGTACTTTCTAATGGAAACAACTTGACCAAAAATCTGTCACAGAACTTTGAGACCCATTAAAACAAATTTTAATGAAGAACCTGTGTCTTCTTTTGGTCACCATTGTAACTTCCTATAGTCCTACTTAGGTGAAAGACTTTAATAGGAGTTTCCCAAAACTTATTTATGGTGTACCATCAGCTGTAACTTCAGAATTTGGTAATTCTGAGTTAACATTTTTTTCTGCATAGAGATTTCGATTTTTTTCACCTTGTGAAAGTGGGAGGAATCACCTGTTTAAGTACATAGTGAAGAACTATGGGAAGAGTCTGTTGGTGCAACGTTTCATAGGTTAGGACAGATAAGCAAAGAGTAACTTTGTTTATATGTAAGATGACTTATAAGAAGGCCAAATTCTGTAATATTAAAGTTTGAGTGATATATTTAAGCTTCTGTATAATTACATCAATATTGAGTAAACTTGTTGGTATAATGTCAAATTTTAGTTTGCGGTTCTTGGAATGTGCATTCTCGCATTTACAAATATTAAAGTAGTAGAGCTAAAGTGTGAGGCTTCAATAGTATTGAGCACTGCCCTGCTAGAGTTAATTGTATCCAGCTTCTAGGAAAAAGAAAAGATACTGGAAGTTGAAAAATAAAAAGGACTAGGAGACAGGAAAAAGTGAATTATATAAAAGAATGGGGAAGAATAATTGACATTCTGTAGAAGGCAAGTTACATGGAGAGAAGAGGATAGGCTTCAGGACACATGCAGAGTAGTTTTCCCCTCATTGGTAGAGGCAATTCTGCCACTATAATGGGAGGGAAGTATAGAATACCTTCAGAGATTCTGGAGAGAGATGTGGCAGGAAGGTGGAGGTGTTCCATTGGGCGGCTTGAAATCAGTCAGTGAAAGATGAGGAAAGGTCATCCACTGAGAGTAGTGGGGCAGAGATAAGGTTGAGGGATCCCATGAGAGAAAGTGTATGAAAACCATTGTAGCAAAGAGTGAATGAATGAATTCAATAAGAGAAATGTACTAAAATGGACAAGTGAAACTGGAAATTTTGTTGAATGTAGTGATAAAAGACATTTACCTCATAGGGTTATTGTGAAGATTAACTGTTTGGCCTGGCATATAGTAAATGCAGCTATTATTAATATTCTCATGTAATAAATTCCAGATTATAAAATATGCTTGAGTGGAATTAAACTACTTTAATGCAAAAGAATGGCTGAATTGATTTTGGAAAAAAATAGCAATGATTTTAGGGAATTTTCCTAAGAAGGAAGATGATTCTGGATAATAGAATTCAAGCGAGGCAAAGAGAAAAGCAAAGGCAAGAGTATATGACTCACTCTGTCCATGATGATGGACATGCAAATACCTAGGTTAGCAACAGGCATCTGGTTGAAAAGGCAAACTGTAAACCATGTGCTAAAACCATAACAAACCATGGACTCTCCACAGGAGGCTAATAGGTGGCAATGCCGAAGTTGCACGTACAATTTAATTACAGGAGCTTCAGAGGAGCAGGGTTTATTAAGTTGGAGTAATAACAGACATTAGGTAGAAGCATGGGTACTGTGACAGTTTAGCAATGGCCATTTGGATTGCAGTGCCCATGAGAAAGAGGGAAGGGGCTGGGGGTTAAATGGAACACTTCATGTCTAACCATGGATAGCTTCACATCATGTTTATTCCTTTCGGCAACAAACATGTTTAAGCAATATGCTGATCTATGAAGTAGTCCTAGGAATAATGTGAAGGACAGAAATGGCAAGTCTCTATCGTCAGTCATTTGCCATGGTAGTGAGAAAAAGAAGCTAGAAAAAATGGCCACATCAGCCACGAAGGGGACACGCTGTATTTTTTGAGGCCACATAAAGGAAGATCGTGAGACTCTTCGAGACTTAAGAGCACAGTAGATGTCAGCCAAGCATAGACCTCAGGAATAATGTCTTGGGAAAAGGAACCCATGTGCAATGGTCCTGAACAGAACAGAATGCAGCACGCTTATAAAATTAAAAGACATTTTGGCCAGAGTGTTGAGAGGGAGAGGAATGAGTGTTGAAAGATGAGACTGGTGATTTAGGCAGGGGTGAAAAGACAAAGTATTGCAGATTTAGTTAAGAACTTTGACTTCTTTGAAACTAAAACCAACAAGAAGTGTATTCTATTACACATGGAAGATATATGATGATATTTCCAGTAAAAAAATGTGTATCACACTTGCTGCATTGTGGAGAGTACCCTGGGTGCAGGTGACACAAACACACTATGGAAGTATATAGTCAGAGAAGTGGTGGAGAGCAAGAGAGGAGGATGAAGTGTGTGTGTGTCTGTGTGAATATACATATGAGTTTACACATGGGAATTATCTCTCTTTTTCTGTCTCTGTCTCTCCTTTTGTTCTTCTCTTCACACATACAATATAAGCAACAAGATGGTGATGAATTGGAAGTGGGAGAATAGGCTAAAATTGAAACAAATTAAATATTGCAGATATTACCATAACTGGAAGTGCAAAAATATTTATATTTATCCATGGTAAGAATAAAATTGAAATCAAGAATCAATGTGTAACTATTTTTGAAAATATAAAGGGCAGCTCTACACAGTTGGATATTAAAATCTAAGGAAAATTCCACCACAAGTATGTGAAAAATTTGGCAGTTCATATAAAAGAGCTAAAATTAAAGAAGCTGTAAGGTATATTTTATAGAGACACTCTTCAGTCTCCACTGAAAAAGCAAACAATATAACTGTCAAATGTGGCCTTTAGAGAACAGGGCTTTGTTAAAACACAGTTGCTCTTCTGCATCTCTCTTTACTGGAACGTTTTAATACATTTCTCTAATACCTTCTAGTTTGCTGAAATATATATTTACTAAAATGCCCATAGAGATAACTTTCTTCTTCTCACTTCAGTCCAGCCTCCATCATCATGAGGTACTTCACTTCCAAAATGCATTATGACACTTGTGTCATATCCCCTCAGCCACATTTCTCATGCTTGACACAGTCTGTTCTCCAAGATTATTGTGACCACAGCTCTAAATTTCATCAGGTGTAATTTTTAAACAATTTTTTTTCAGTTTGATCTCACTCTGCACAGCAAATTTTATTCTGAACCTTTCATCCAAATATGTAAAACAGGTTTTCACTAGATTGGTAGACAAATATGATTTAAATTCTTTTTAACAAGAGTTCCCAAAGAATATCTTTCATTATTTATGTGTTCCATTCAGATTATAAACTGATACTGAGAATCAAGGATTTAGTTGACACAAACATTTTCATAAAATGTCAGCAATATAAAATTCCTGTCCTCACCTACTTCAGTGTTTTTCTATAAATTGATCAGTCAGAATTCAAGTAAAAGTAATTTATTTTCAAAGTTTGAGATTGTATTAATCATACTTTATCTTTTTTGTCGCATTTCTTGCCAACATTCCCAAATATTTCAGGCAGTGAGAAAGTATTTTCATTAACTGAGTATAAGAATCAATAGGCTCCATCTTTTAAACTACACCACATTTATGACTACTGACAGTCAGAAGGGAAAAGAGTGGCAGATTACACTGCTATCAATAATGCCAGTTTAGAACTCTATAAAAGCAAAAAATAAATAAAATAGTCGATGAAAAATGTGTGCTCCCAAGAGGGAGTTTTAAAAGTTTAGAAATGATCTTTGTGATGCTCATTGAGGAGTTTGATCTTTCTGACATTACAGTAGAGGCTCTTGAAAATAAATGTACAACATAGATCTATGTGTAAAAGACCTAATCCATTTATAGACTGAAATAGTCCATTTACATTTTGTTTAAAAGGTATGAAGGGGTAATTGAAACAAGTTACAATTGACAAGAGAATGGATTTATGTAGTAGTTCAGATAGCTGTAGGAACAGGTTTTTATCATGGTTGACCAAGTGTGAACTACTACTTTCTTTTTACAAGTACTCTGATTTGAATTCTCATTAAGCTGTGTAAAACATCAGACTTTCAACATAGTATGTATTCTAGAAATAAAGGCTATTAAGTTTTCAGCAGCCGTGGAAAGCCTGTAATTTATATCTTAGATGATGAGTCTTCAGATGGCTTTAAAACTGATTACATTTACATTTTTTGATTTAATCATTTCTGTTAGCACTACAAAATGATAGCACATTGTTATACAAAGGAAAGCTAATCTTTCTGACTTATGGAAAATAAAAATACTCCTAGAAAGTTTCCCTGGTTTATGCTCCGTTCTCTGTTTCTGCAAATACCTGATAGTTTATCCTATTTATTTTGAAACTAGCATAATGTTTTTACTCTTTAATTCAGTGCAATGACCATGAGCTTGAGTTCAGCCCTACTCTCATTATAAAATGCTACTTTGATCTAGTATTCAAAACTAGATGGAACTGAAGGCTGTGAGAGTAATTTATCATTTTGTGAGTATGGTAACAAACTAATGGGCTCTGATTATGAGATGTTGATTGTGTAGCGCCAAAATAACATAAATATATACTAAATTATTACTAAAAGAATAGCTGGTATATATATTTTATGTATTTTCTAAGAGAGAAAATTCTACATATAAACTTTTCATTGCCTTTTGTTGCTTGAGATGAGGGCATAGTATGATGATTTTCAAACTGAGATTGCATAGCTAAGACATTGTAAACAAGACCTATTGTGATTTTAAAATATGTTCATAGTAGTGGTAAATATTTGTCATCTTCAGAAAATTGGCATAATTATGTTAATACTGTGGGTGCGTCAACATGGTATTCTGAGTTTTCACTCAACTGATGACTATTTTAATATTAAAAAATATTTGATCCATCCTCACTCTATTCTGAGGTGAGATGAAATGCAATCTTCTTTTTATGTGTTATCACCAACATACTTGATCATTGTTCTCCTAGGATCATTTCATTATGTTGGCCCCTCTGTGGCCAATGTGTAAGAGGTGAAAGTGTTCAAATTTTATGTGAACTAGGTTAATAATTTTTGCTTAAAATGCTCCTAAGACTTCCTATTATAATTTGAAAAAAAATTGTATTTTTAATATTTTTTTACCATCTGCTTTAAGGCATATGAGCTGCCCCCAAGCAGAAAATGTAAGTTGCTTATAACCACACAGCTAATAAATGGCATACTTGGTTTCTACATTTTATTAGCTAAATCTACCACATTTCATGTACATAACTCTGCCTCTCCAGGTCATTTGGAGATTAAAATTTACCAAAGTATGGGCCTATACAATCTCTTATAATGAATTATAGATTAACCTATCACTAAGTACAAATTTATCCATTTCAAACTAAATATACTCAGTTGAGGAGATATGGAGTAAGTGGGGGATCAGAGTTAGTGCCTCTGTTTCTCTTCCTTTAAGAACACATTTGGACTGGGAGTAAGATGCCTCCCAAATCAAATGAACTGTGTCATGGATTTCACCTGGACAATTTTTTATAAACATAATATTTCATGTTTATAAACATTTTAAAACTTATTTATAAACCAAAACAGCTCAAGGAAAATGTTAGTCTCAGCAGAATCATTTTTTTGTAAAGTAACCTGAATTTTTTGTGGTTTGTATTCTCATTTTGCTAATTTGTAAGCATAATAGAAGTAGTAACCTCATTTTGTAAAAAAAAAAAAAAAAAAAAAAAAAATGGAACTATAATTTTATACTCTCTGCTAAGCATAAATATAGTAAAAGAAGTATCATATGGCTCATCATTATAAAAGTATTTCCACTTGCTTTGTAAATCTCTTCAATTTTATGGAGCATAGAAAGAAAACTAATTGCTAAGTGAGGTCATAGCATTCATTTTCTGAAGGACTAAACATTCATAAGCTCAGTATAAATTTTTTTAGGAGAAAACTAAGCTATATTTGTAAACGAAGACTATTATGATATAATTATTATTTATTTCTCCAGCTTTTTATGAAATGTATGTTTACTGGGCAACTATCAAACAAATTTCATTATGGTCCTTTTTAGCCAAATAAGATGAATTTATTAAGAATACAATAATGAGCCTTTTTAGTAATAGTCCAATGTAAAATAGTTTTCACATGAATGAAGACTTTCACATGGCCAGAATTAAAGTCTTTATAAAACTGATATAAAATGATTTAGTTATGCAAGCATTATATTTTGTCTTAACTTTTTGTTAAATCAGCAATTAGTTTGAATCTTACAAATTATATTTCTTTTGTAAGATTATTCTTTATTTGCTAATTTCATCAGTATGACAGATGTGCTATATAAAGAAGGAAATAACACCATAGACAGTTTTGGACTTAAGGCAGTTTCCATTGCTTACAAACTATTATTAATGTGATTCTGGGTCTAGGTATGGTCATAATAAACATAAATCAAAATATTTTAGGAAAGTTGCAATATAACTTTTAAATATTTGGCAAATAAACTATTGTTAACTTCAGGATTTGGTGGTGGTGGTGGTTGTATGTGTGTGTGTATGTGTATTGAACAAAATTGGCAATATACTTTTTCTTTATAATTTAATGAGTGACTATGTTAAAAGAATTTGAAATTATTGATTGTGTGTTTTTAGAAAATGTGACATGTGTCACTTATCATGTAGAACAGAAAAAATATAGTCATTGACCTTTCATCATTTTATTTTTTATTTTGTATATTTCAAAAGGCTTTCATGGTCTTTGTATTATTTTTGAAGATAAATATGTACATCGTTATTACATCAGTAACATACATTATCAACATGAAAGAAAGTAAAAACCACATACACAGTAATATTAGGTTAACACGAGATTTTAGATTAACTAGTAGTATATAAGGAAAATCAAATTTTTCTGTGTACTTTGTAAAAAAATGACACTTAGATATAATAATAATTCTCTTTTTGTTTTTCAGTCCATGCAATTGGTAAAAATGTCCTATAGGAAAGATAAACAGCACTAAGAGAAGCTAATAGGAAAATTTATGATTGGAACACTCCATATGATCTTAATAAGCCTGATTCAGACTTTCAACATTATGTCTTCTCACTATTTTGAATAGTCAGTGCCGTGTTGCTTGCCTTCATGATCTCAGCAGGAACTGATTTTCTAATCTGACACACTAATTGGATTAAAGTGACAAAGTATTTATATATACATTGTCTCAAAAGTATCTCTACAGTAGTAAGAATTTCTACATCATCACTGTAGAGCAACTAGAAAAATGTATGGGTAGAAGGACTATACATTTATACCACTTATAATCACTCAAATTATGTCCATTTAGGTTCATACTTTGAACTCCAGGAGGCACCAAAAATTGTTTTTTGACACTAAAATTATATTTCAATGCAGTTTATAAACCTACTGTATATTAATTAGAATAGTGCTTAGTGAGACAGAAATAATAAATTATTTATATTCAAGACTTACTCCTCATAGAACCCTGAAAACACCCTTAGGTGGTCCATAGGATCCTGAAAAAATGCCCTTCTGCCAAATAATACAGATTTAAAGTAGTTCATCACTTTTTCTTACACTACATGTTTGAGTACTTCTCTCTATACAGTTATCAGTTTATGAGAAAAATTTAAAAATCACTTTTATATCTGATAAATTACTGTTATTCTGATTTAGTGATTAAAAGATGGAATTGAGTATGTGATTCATTAGTTGATAATCATATGGGATATTTTATCCTTTAAAACATGGATAAAATACTTAATAAAGTTAGAGTACTACAATGGGAATATAATGAATGACAAATGTTCAGTGCATAACAGAAAAAAAATTAAGTAGTTTTAAATATAATTTCTATTTTCCAAGGACCTAAAAATGTAATTTAATAATTTAGTACATAATTTAAGCCCTGAAATTAGAACATTCAAAGATACAAAATAAAATCTTAATATTGTCTTAACCAGTTCCTATCCCCCTAGGAAGATTTAATTATTTGTTATTTGTTACTTTTTATTCATCTATTACATGTAAACCAGTGTATTTTCTAGAAGTACATGTTAAATATGTTTGTACTGGAACAAAATATTGAGTATTAATAAGTGTGGCAAATTACAGTTTAATATTTTCCCTTGTTTTGTAAAACATTTTTCTATTTTATTTTAACACAAAATATAAGATTTCAGTGCAAAGACTATTTGGATACATGAAAAATAAATTTAGTTTAGTTTATGTAATTGATCTTATTACTTAAGACTTATTTTGAAAACAATACATCTGAATTAATTAAAATTAGTTAATTATAATGTTTATAAATGTATACTTTTTTGGAAAATAAATATGACAATATATTATATATCAAGAACTCATACTATTTATAATTCTAATTCAGTAACTATTTTTATGAATTTATCTTAGGGGAATTTTATCAAATACTTCTGTTTGAAAACTTAATCAAAACATTATTTTTACTCCACATTATGTACATTTATAGAGCCAGAACAATGTTCTAACTTGCTTGTACCACCAAAGCTTCATTAAAATAATTGGATAATTTGATATGCAATATCATATTTAATTTTCAATTCCTTTGACACACTTTAATGTTTGATACCCATAGTATCTATTCTCTGAATTTTGGATATTCTACTAGTTTCACAGATATTTAGGATGTATTATATGTGTTATAATACCTGGAATCATATATAGTATATTTAGTACTTAAAAATTAAATATTTAAATATATATATATATATTTTTTAATTTTATTTATTTATTTTTGGCTGTGTTGGGTCTTCGTTTCTGTGCGAGGGCTTTCTCTAGTTGTGGCAAGTGGGGGCCACTCTTCATCGTGGTGCGTGGGCCTCTTACTATCGTGGCCTCTCTTGTTGCGGAGCACAGGCTGCAGATGCGCAGGCTCAGTAATTGTGGTTCACGGGCCCAGTTGCTCCACGGCATGTGGGATCTTCCCAGACCAGGGCTCAAACCCGTGTCCCCTGCATTGGCAGGCCTATTCTCAACCACTGCACCACCAGGGAAGCCCTATAAATATATTTTAAAAATTAAAGGTCTTTAATTACTGACATATTCTATATTTCATTATTCTTATGCTTGAATTTTAAAGAAAAATGCATCTGCATGCACAACTATAAACATATATTTGTTATGCTTGCCGTATTATTTGTAACATGTATTGTAGTATGATATTTAGCATGAGTAATTTAGAATATGAGAAATATTAAAATTTAAGTATTCCCAGATCATCATAAAATCTTAATATGAACAGTATTTTTATAATATCTTCCAACTTAAATTTGACTATGACTGTATGGTTTTATAATATAGTTAGAATCAACACAAACTAATGAAATTGGCATCCTGTATCTCTCAAGTTAAAAAACAAAGAGAAATTTCAAAGTTTAAGAAGAAAGAATGGAATATTATTATTTATTTTTATAAATTTATTTATTTATTTTTGGCTGCATTGGGTCTTTGTTGCTGCATGCGAGCTTTCTCTAGTTGTGGTGAGTGGTCGCTACTCTTCATTGCAGTGCGTGGGCTTCTCATTGCGGTGGCTTCTCTTGTTGCAGAGCATGGGCTGTAGGCGAACGGGCTTCAGTAGTTGTGGCACTTGGGCTCAGTAGTTGCTGTACACGGGCTTAATTGCTCTGCGCCATGTGAGATCTTCCTGGACCAGGGCTCGAACCTGTGTCCCCTACACTGTCAGGCGGATTCTTAACCACTGCACCACCAGGGAAGTCCTGGAATATTATTATTTAAGCTAAAGCTTGATATTGTTTATTTATAAATAGAGAACTAAATCATCATCACCAGAATCTTAATGAATCTTAATGTTCTCTCCATAAACACTTTCATATAATCAAGTTTATTTTGTAAATGAAGATTAGCTAATATATTTACAACATGCTGTGAGAACCCATTTTTTAAGCTTTATTGAATTATAACTGATATACAAAAAAATTGCATACATTTCATGCACATTGTGATGAGTTTGGATATATGCATACACCCATTATACCATCACCACAATCAAAATACTAAACATATTCATCACCTCCAAAAATTTCCTCGTGTGGTTTGCTTGTTTTTTGTTTTTTATCATAAGAACACTTAACATGAGGTCTAACCTCTTAACATACTTTGATGTGCACAATACAGTATTGTTGACTATTGGCACTATGTTGTACAGCAGATCTCTAGAATTCATTCATCTTGTATAACAGAAACTTTGTACCCTCTGAGCAACTTCCCACTCCCTCCTCATCTCAGCCCCTGGCAACCTCCCTTCTACTCTGCTTCTATGAGTTTGACTATTTGAGATATCTTGTATAAGGGGAATTGTGCAGTGTTTGTCCTGTGACCCGCTTATTTGACTTGCTGTGACCTCTAGGCTCATCTAGGTTGTCACAAATGACAGAATTTCCTTTTTTTTTTAAGGCTGGATAATATCCTGTTGTATGTACATACCACATTTTCTTTATCCATTCATTTGGCAGTAGATATTTGGGTTGTTTCCACATCTCAACTATCGTGAATGATGCTATAACAAAAGTGGGGCTGTATATCTCTGAGATCCTGATTTTGAAAACAAAGTGGAGCAACTGATAGCCTTTAGGAAAAGAACTAAATTTGCTAAAAAATTTTAAAATGATTTCTGAGCCATATTTATTTGACGAAGCTTTTATTGTGATTCTTTTTAGGAAAAACATGTTTATAGTTTCCAATAATGTTGGTTCCTCATGTTTAGAATTTTCAGGATAATTCTAGTGTGTTAATACAAAAACTAATTTTTCTGATTACTTAATGTTTCATATCCGTGATTACCTGATATTCTTATTTCTTAGAGTAAATGTGTGATAACATAAAGCACTTTCATTTTATAGAAGCTCTGTGTTCCATGCTGAATATTCAGGGAAATTTTGATTATATAATATATAATTTACTATTGTGAGCTTATATCACTTTTTTTTCAGAAAGTTAAAAAGTGAGGAAAATACAAATGATTGAAGGATTCATAGATTAAGTAGGCCAAGCATAAATAGGGAATAGTGGGAACTGTGACATTCTGGGAAGTTCATGCTTGTTTCATCTAAAAGGAAGAATCACTACTGAGTTCCACTTAATTGTCACATGGAAATGTGGTACCATCATTGACAATTATTCTAATTATGTTCTAGAGAAATAGGACATTTAAATTTTTATTTCAAAGTTTCCATTTTTTAAATATTAGCTATTCACCTTTTAAAATATATAAGCCTACATGATAGAAACCAAATAAAATGCACCTCAGGTCAGGATGCAACATAAAAGGAAATTTGTAATTACAGTGATTAAACAACTGTAGGAAGTAGAAAGAGAAGTGTTATCACGGCAATTATAATAAAAGATTTCAGTGAATTCTAAGTGGGGTGAATATTTAGAAACAATATAGGACATAATAATTTCAAAGAATGAAGCAGGAATAAAGAACAAATTGATAGCATGGAAAAAAGAAGCAGTGATATGGAGAATCTACTTGAAAACAATACCTCAGAATGCAGAGAAAAAGGACAAAATTTTGGAGGAAAAGACAGAGACTGTGTAATAGGTAGGACTGGCCAGACATAGCTCACATATGGAAAATTAGTGTGTAAAAATATTTTAATAGATATGCTGCTAAATATAATACAGAAAAAGGAAGACTTATTTTCTGTATCTATACATACATTAATAGATATAGATTTTCATATAATTTTAAAGCATGGAAAAGAAAAGAAAAATCCTTCTAGAATCTAGGCATAAAATTGTTTTTTGCTATCAGGGAAAAACAATAAAAACAAATAAACTCAGTCCACAACCAATCAAATTGTTAAAAGATAATGGAATAAGATGTGCAAAGTTTCATGGATAAAAGTCATCATAAACATACAAAGTTGATCACACACCCACACTTGCAGCACATGGACACTTACTCCTTCACAGTCTCAGGGACCCTTGTGTTCTGCTGTGAGTCCTGTACTCCCAAGTCAGGCCTCCTTCCATCTCATTTTTGAGACCATCCTAATGAGGTGTCTCTTAATGCCTGGCTACTATTCAGGGAAGCCTGAAAACAAAAACCCCTGGGTGGAAGAAAGCTTTGGCTTTCTGTTGTGATGAGGATGCAGCCAGGAATAGTTACAGCAGCAGCAGCAAATGTAAACTAATTTTTATTGTAGTATCTTTAATTAAATATTACTTTAAATAGTGTAAATATATAGCCCAAAGCTCCATATACTTGTTGAAAGGCTTTCTACTGTCTTTTCTTTTTCAGTTAACTCCTATTCTACAGTGCCCTGAATATTCAGAAACAAATACAAAGATAATGCTCTAAAAATAGAAATATAATAAAATTTCAATAATCAAACCTTTATTATTTGGGCTAGTTATTATGGCTTAGGAGAATCATTTTTTCCAGTTTATGATGTTATATTTCTTTCTCTCTCATCTATTTAACTTCTGAAGTAGATCTTAATAATCTGAGAGAATATATATATACATATATAACCATATGTAATAACCATTTGCATGTATTAATATGAATTTGTATTGTTCTTTTAAACAAATAAATACTTGCAAGTAAAAAAATGGAATTATAGTCAACAAATAAGAATCTAACTAAAAGCCTTTATTTGTGTGCATATGTATGCTTTGAAATGTTTAGGTGAAATAAAATACTATGTATATACACTGTAATTTTGAAAGTCAACCTGCTTTAAGCTGTTTCTAATATAACTTTTATGTTCACTATTTTACTTTAAAATGTAAATATCAAACTTCAAATTTGTGGTGACTAATAGATGAATTCAATTACATGTCTTTGAGTGAAAAGAAATATTCATCATGCATTCCAAGATACAAAGTCATAACAGTACAGAAATGTGAGGATATTATTAGACAAAGTTTTAAACTTTAGGAAGGGTAGTCTCAAGGAAGATAGCTGCTAAATGTTGAGGAATTACAGGTTGCTCACTGCATTAATTCCCTACAGCAGCCATAAAATATTACCTCAAACTAAGTAGCTTAAACAAACACAAATTTATTCTCTCACTGTTTTGGAGACTAGAAGTCTGAAGTTAAAATGTTAGTAGTACTATGCTCCCTATGAAGGCTTCAGGAGAGAATCTTTCCTCGCCTGTTCCTAGCTGGTGGCCCCCTGGAATCTTAGATATTCCATGACTCATAGCTATATCACTTCTATCGCTGCTTCCATCTTCACAGGGCCTTCTTCTCAGTGTGCCCTCCCTTTTTCCTATAAGGACATCAGTCATTGGATTTAGTCATTGGATTTAGAAGTCATCTAATCCAGTATCACCTCACCTTAACATGATTAAATCTGCAAAGACTCTATTTTCAAATAAAGTCACATTCACAGGTACCAGGAATTAGGACTTAAACATATCTTTTGGGGAGACACAATTCAACCTACTACACTGACTAATATCTAGAGTTCTAAAAGAAAGCAAACTTAGAATTGCCTTGTGCCCCAGTATCAGCGGCTTAGGGCTGCATCAGTGAGGAAAAAAAGTCTTCTGCAATTATTCAGAAGCCAGATTTAAGAAGGAAAGGAAGTTGAATTTTCTCCTTGCTACATCAGAACTTTTAAAAATCCAAAGGAGGTTTTGTCTCTCCAAAACTCAGTTCAGCCCAGGTAATGGGAGATGCAAGAGGCAAGAGATATGGGGATATATGTATAACTGATTCACTTTGTTATAAAGCAGAAACTAACACACCATTGTAAAGCAATTATACTTCAAAAAAGATGTTAAAATAAAATAAAATAAAATAAAATAAAAATAAAAGTGAGCTTTTGTGGAATGGGCTGGCATATTTCAGACTGGATTAGAAATAAACCAATCAGCTGTGGCAAAGGCAGAAGGAGGGCTCAAAGGAATGCTGTCAGGAAATGTAATTTTTTTTAAACTATTTCTAGTAAGATATATATAAAATATTTTTCAAATCAATCAGAAAATAATTACTTTATATTCAGGAGAATAGGTAACTGGAGGAGAATATCCTGCCTCGGTTAAGCAGAATGATCCTTTGTGGATACCTGTTTGACACCAGAAATTTCATTATTTGACTAATGACTAAATGCTGTCCTTTCAACTTAAGAACTGATAGCACTATCATAGAAGAAACGGGATAATCGATGATGTGGAAACACACACACTCTGATAGTTGGCAAACACTAATCTTGAGGATGTTTCTTCTTCCAAAATAAATATTTCATTTAAAAGATATGGATACATTATATAAAATATGTCAAGTAGGGCTTCCCTGGTGGCGCAGTGGTTGAGAGTCCACCTGCCGATGCAGGGGACACGGGTTCATGCCCCAGTCCGGGAAGATCCCACATGCCGCAGAGCAGCTGGGCCCGTGAGCCATGGCCACTGAGCCTGCACGTCTGGAGCCTGTGCTCCGCAATGGGAGAGGCCACAACAGTGAGAGGCCCGCATACCACCAAAAAAAAAAAAAAAAAAGTCAAGTAGAAGATCACTGCTCTAAAAATTCAGGAAAAAAGGGTACAATACAAAGTTGGCAGATGTGGAGTTTAATGCATAATCACATGACTTTTAGAATCAGAGAAACTGCCATTTATATCTTGGCTTTAGCATTCAACAAATGTATAACTTTGGACAAGAAATTACTTCGTCATTATAAGCCTCACTTTTGTCATGTATACAACTTGAATAATAATACAAATGTTATGGTGGTAGGAAAATAATGTGTGTACATGTGTGTGTGTTTACATTTGCTAAGCCTAAAGCTTAGCAAAATGAAGGTTCAGCAGTTATTTTTACATTAATATTATTATATCCATGAGAAACATTTTCTAAAGGAAAGAGGAAGATTTTAATTTTGTCTCACATAGAAAATGCAGGACATGCAAGCTATGATGAAAATGAAGTGGATATATATGCAAGGAATGCAGACAAAATAAAAATTCAGACCTCAGATTAAATGTACAGCACAGATAGTCGGAGCACAATTGTCAGTGCCAAAAGAAAAATTCATTACATGAAGGTGAAAAATAAATAATGCAGAGGAAGAGGTCACAGAGATAAAAATAATGCTAGGCATGAAGATAGCTGTAAGAAATCTCCATATTCCCATTTTACAAAGAAGAAAATTAAATTTAGAAATATTGTGTGACTTTCCCAAGGTCACCAACAATTGATAGCTGAAGAAGCAGTTTCATAACCAAATACAATTGCAATATACTATGTCAAACTCTACTACCTCATTGAGTATTTAGTATTTCTGAACAGTAACCATTAAACATTAAAATTTAATTAAACATTATATTTGAGATTAAAGCATTTCATGTATTAAACAGCATTTATTTCAAAATACTTACACAGTATTTCAATTCTTTATTTTATTAGTGTCTAAGTCAGTTTCACTATTATCTCCTTAGCTATAGCATTAAAGGAAGTGCTACAAACCATTCTTATCAGTTCATTTTCATAAATTTTTTGTTTCTTGATATATTTATATATGACTTTATGGTATCAGCTAGGACAACAAAATATTATTAAAGTATGGTCATTTTGAAATTAGATTAGACCTTTGATCATGCATTTAAAAGTCTTCACATACACAAATGTCTCTTTCCTATGCTTTTCTCCATTTAGAAGACAGGAATATAGTTGGGAAATGGTCTAAAGCTAATATAGGATACTGCTAGTTCATATGCATACAGTAATCTTTTGGCATCTAAGATTACTATGGGGAAAATTATACTTTATTGATTAGAAAGCTATTAGTAATAATTGATGAAGTATTGCTCACTTATTGAAAAGTAATTGAAAATATAAATGTGAAATTTCTGATGAAATGAATAATGTTTTACATACTGTATTTTTAAACTAAAATTAATCTCTCAGTTCTAAGCAGAGTTTTCCAGAGATCATTCTTTCTGTCTTCTTACATAAAAAACGTTTACACAAATGTCTTTGGACTTGGGTGCTTTTGCATGGTAAACCACTAAAGAAAGTGATTTGGCAGAAATTTAGCCGCTTGTTTCCCCAAAGGAAAAGGAATATTCATTAATTTATCATTCAACACATGCATTGGATTTTTTTTTCATATTTGGCAAGCACTATTCTAAGAACTGAATTATAGGGAGAATTACAGCAGACAAGATATCTCTCTACTTTTTTATTGAACAATAAACCAATAAATAGATAACATAATTTAAGTTACTGGAAGTGCAGTAAGAAAATAAATAATGTAATATGTTATACAGTAAGTATCTGGGGCCTATGATTCTCTAGCTTGGTCTGAAACGGCACTTTTTAAGGCAGTCTATGATCTAAAGCCTAAATGATGAGGTAAAGTCAGTTATGTGACCAATTAGAGCCAGTGTTCTTGAGCCCAGGAAAGGCCTTGAAGAAGGCAGGAGCTTGGTCAGAGTGACGTGGACAGTGTCATGAGTAAGGGGAGAGCTATGGGACCTTGGTTCACAAAGGCCACAGGAGCCAGACTGCACAGGCCTTTAGGGACCTGATAAAAATTTAGATTTATATTTTAAGTATGCAGGGAAGATAGTGGAAGATGTTAAGATAGAGGATAACATGATGTGCTTTACTATTTTTAATAAAGTTACTTTTAGGATGGTTTTCAGTACTTCAGCTGAGAGACAATGGTTTGGACTAAGGAATTATTTATGAAGATGGAGAGAAGTGGTTGGCCTCAGAATATATTTTGGCAAGACAGACAATTAGACTTGCTAGAGTCTAGATGTCAAGAGAAAAACAAAGTGGATTCAAGGATGGTTCCCTGGGTTTATGTTGTGCATCTAGGAGCATAGGAGTTGCGAGTGGCTTTACTGAGTTGGGGAGAATGGGGAAAGAAGTGGTTTACTGGGGATGAGGTGTGAGAAGGTATCTAGAAATCTGTTTCTGCCATTTAAATGTCTTGCTATCTATTAGATGTTTAAGTCCACTTAGGCCAATTCTTTGTAAGTATGAAAATGATGAATCACAACTAAAGAAACAGAAGTTTCAACCTCTAATTAATAGCAAAGACTATTTGATTATTACAGCTCTAAGTCCCAGTAATTGACTATTTAACAGCAGTCAAATTAGCCTCAACAAAATTAGTCTATTTAACAGCAGTTCATTAATTATGACATCCCTATGTACTGTACATTTTAAATACTATTGTAATATTCCTAAAGCATTAAAATAATTCATAAAACATTAATCTGCCCTATGTGAAACCTTAAAAATATTGATATGAAACCTTAAAATATCGATATTTTTATACATATGTGACCTCCTTTGTTTTAAATAAATCAGTAAGAACACCAAGCTGCCAGTCACATAAAACATATTATATTATATATAATTAAGAACCAGATAAGTGTTATTTTATACTAATTTATATTTTTCCAGAAACTTTTATTCCTTAAAATCCCTAAGAGGGTTTCCCTGGTAGCGCAGTGGTTGGGAGTCCGCCTGCCGATGCAGGGGACATGGGTTCGTGCCCCGGTCCGGGAGGATCCCACATGCCGTGGAGTGGCTGGGCCCGTGAGACATGGCTGCTGAGCCTGCGAGTCTGGAGACTGTGCTCCGCAGCGGGAGAGGCCACAGCAGTGAGAGGCCTGCGTACCACACACACACACACAAAATTAATTTAAAAAAAAATCCCTAAGAAATAAAGGCTAGTATTATTCTCATTCTTAAAGTGATACAGATCTGTGGTGTTGACAAGTGGTGTTTTGTAGCCTGGTAAATAAAGAGCCAAGACTTCCTGATTTCAGCAGGGTGTAGGCCTGTCTAGGCAGCTAGCCTTCCCATGGATCCTCTTCTCTACATAAACACGTGTTCTTTAAATTTAATACTTCAATTTTCTAAGAATGTTTAGGCTGTGCTCAAAAGGAGTCTAAATAAATCATCTTAGATGAGTTATTCAACTACACAAACAACTCTAACACCTTATATTTTTAATATCAAAACTATTTGATATCTAATTTTTTAAAATATCAAAATAATTAATATCAAATAGTTTATATAAATTAATTGATATTTATTTTTCATTTATTGCATGTTGGCTCAGTTTTATTTCATGTTTTCTTTATCACGGGGCTCAAGCTAAAAAAGGAGCTGCCTTTATTTGGGATATTTTGAGCTGGGAAAGAAAGGAAAAACAATGGTAGAACCAAGCAATGACTTAAATTTCTCAAGAATGACATAACTTGCTTCCATGTATATATCCTTGGCCAAAGCATATAATGTGGAAACATAAGACTTCACTGGGGCATGTAGCATAATTCTACTTCAGGAAACGGTAAGGAAACTTGAGAAGAAAATATAATCAGCCAGTATCTATGATCCAATTATCTTCCTTAAGTTTGAAAAGATACTTATCCTCTCCTAAGGGTGAAAACCCAGCAGTCTAATCCAATAACAAGATCAGTCCCAAAGTCCAGAATTGTATGATAGTATCTATTTCTATCTAGTTATGCCTGGCTGCTTTTGATATTGAGACCTATGAACAATAGCAAGAAGCAATCCAAACAACGAACATACAACAAAAAAGTACAACAACAAGAAAACAAATTATCTGCTTTCTGCTCCTTAATAAAACATGAAATACACAATGATGGAACAGGGACAAGACAAATGCAATAAACATTCCCATTAAAAAGGGAAAGAATGGAAAGCTTAGATCAGTAATCAGTCAATCACAATTCTGAAATTTCTCTGGGCAAATATGAGTCTCAACTCTGGAGCTTTGCCAGGCCCCAGTTTTGCTTCCTGGGAAATGTCACCTAGCCCGTTCTTTGCCATGACTTTTGGCTGTGCTATCCAATAAGTCTTTCATTTCCTATTATACTCCTTGGCCATATATAAATAATTAAGTGGGGAATATTTCAGTATTCCAAAGGGCTTCCTACTTGAGCGGGGTTGGAAACCAAAAATTACATTGAATTTCAGACAATTGCAATCTCTTTTAATCCAGGTCGATAGTTCTTTTGACCATACACCTCTCTCAAAACCTTCATAACCTGTAAAAAATATCTATTTGTTTTCAATAAATTTGACATGCCTATAGAAATAACCATACTGTTATTAAATTTAGCTTAATTACATCTATAGTGAGTTTAATCAGACTTTGTTTGAGAGCCAGCATTTATTGTGTTTTCTTTGAGCCATTTAATCCAATAAAGACACAGACATAGAGGATGGACTTGAGGACATGGGGAGGGGGAAGGGAAAGCTGGGACGAAATGAGCGAGTGGCATGGACATATATATACTACCAAATGTAAAATAGATAGCTAGTGGGAAGCAGCCACATAGCACAGGGAGACCAGCTCGGTGCTTTGTGACCACCTAGAGGTGTGGGATAGGGAGGGTGGGAGGGAGACACAAGAGGGAGGAGATATGGGGATATATGTATACATATAGCTGATTCACTTTGTTATACAGCAGAAACTAACACACCATTGTAAAGCAATTATAGTCCAATAAAGATGTAAAAAAAAAAGTATTTAAATGCCATCTTAATCAGAAGTTTTTTCTGGGTGTTTTGGGCCACATCCTTGATTTTGTTTTTGGCCATGATGATGCACTTGAATTATCCTTGCCACTTAGGGGCTTTCGGTTTTTGGTTAACAATGATAATAATTTCATCTTCAAGTTCTCCAAGTCTTGGAATTTCTGGACTTTATTTTTTTACATTTCTTCTTGCATCTGGCCTATTATTTTCTAAATTCATTGGTTTCTTTAAGTATTTTGTCTAGGAGAGCCAAGAGCAACAATGTCAACTACTAACATTGTTTTCCCTTACTTCCACCTAAAACCGCAAGTTTATTAGATACACGTTTTTTCTTTATATGTTATCACAGGCACCATTTACCAAGTGTGCTGCCACTGCACAGCAGCATGGAATGCCATCTCTAACATCCAATTACAATGCCTCTAACATGAGATACTGCCTCTTCCCAGGTCAAAGTCACATATCATAGATTTTCTCACATTGGAAGCACCCTACTTCTAATTACTCATTTCCCTATCAGTCATCAGTCAACATGTGATAGTTTTTTTAAAATCTTTGTGGCCTAACACAAAAAATGTTTATTTCTGTCTTATTTTGCATGTTCATTGATGATTTCTTTGAATCTGCTCCACATGTCCTTCAGTATAGGACCCTACTGGAAGAATATGCTATCTGAGACATGCCTAAACTTTTTGCAGAGGGAAATAAATGCCAAATCAAATGTAAATATCACCCCAGTACTTTATTAAACAGCAGGTGTTTTTGTAAATATATATATACATATATAATGTATTTTGCATTATAATGTGTGATATTTGTAATCTGAATCAAATTTGAATTACATTTTTAATTCCTTTTTAATTCATAACAATTGGTTTTAATTTTAAAATAGAAAACATAATATTTCAAATCCATCTACAATGTGAAAGAGTCCAGGCTAGCCTACGAGATGATGAGAACCAAGTCTCCACTGTCCCAGCCAAAATCCAGCAAATACAAAACATGTGAATGAGGCCATCCAGTGCAAGCTAGTCTCTAGCTAACCTGCCTATGGTAGGGAGCCCATGAGTGAACCTAGCTGGAATCAGCTGAGCTTGACCAAGAGGAGAAACACCACACAGATCATGAACTAAAATAACATTTAAGCCAATACGTTTGAGGATCTTTTGTCATGCAGCAAACTTACCTGGCACTATGTTGTAAGATATTTTAATAGAAATCAGTCAATTAATAGTTTCCATGTAATTTTCAAAAATATGTAAGAGTCTCTTCTTGCTGCCTTGCTGTGGAGTAGCATAGGCAACATCCAGATGGATTAATGTATCTTTCTTTGTCTTGACAAAGAAAGATAGAGTACAATATACTGAATCAATATACAAGTGTTCTTAAGTAATTTTGTTTGATGGTTCATCTGGGTTATAAGTAATTTTTCCCTTAATAATTAAAGGAGTATTTTAAAATATTATTTCCAAATATTTTAGTATAAAATGGAGATTAAAGTTCCCCCTCTGTCATTTTAGGAAATGAAAGAGGAAAATATAGTTTCACATGAAGTTATCCACGGTTATAAAACACAGAGATAAAGAAAGGAGAGAGAGAAGGGAAAGAGAAGGAGTCGTTATATCACACAAGAAGGCACTGATGCTTTGCATATCAATATGCCTTTCAAAGCTTCATCAATTTAACATTAATTAACCTAGTTTTTTTTAAATTTTACCTTTAATTATCTTAACATTCTCTACCATATGCAAAACAGAGAAATTAAAACACAGGTGACCAGTTGAAAAGAAACATATAATCAGCAAGAAATGGCTATGTTTTGGCAAGATTGCATTTTGAAATATATTCTAATATGCTTGAGTCCTATAATAGACAAGAAGGATTGAAGTTAGCTTGTGCTTTAAATTACCTTAAGGTTATCTAGGACATTCTTTCAAGGCAACCTAATAGGACACCGAGTGTTTTGTTAGATCTGCAATAAGCAGTTTTATTTTACATCAAACAGAGGTGAATTTAACAGTTTGACCTAATTTCTTATGAACAGAGCTCTTTGTGTAAAAGACGAGAAGATTTTGCTCCAGTATACTCAAGGACATTAGGAAAATAGCTCTCTGTTATGGTTTTCCTTTCAGGTTTAAGAATTGAACTAGCCTAAATGACCTGTTCTTCATAAAATGCCCTTTTAATTTGCTGATTTTGCTCCCAAGACATACAAGTCTGCTGATGTACTGATCACTAAGTTCTGTTGGGATAATTATTTCAGAATAATTTCCCTGAGTTGCAAGGCAGGTCAAAAGGGAAAAATACTTTAGTGCCTAAAGGAAGGGCACTGATAAATGTTTTCAAATTAATGATGTAGGCAGAATTTAAAAGGCAAGATAACTCCAAATAGTTGCTATGTTAAAATCATTGCTTACTTCTAAATAAATACTTTATTCTGAGCCCCTGAAGGAAATGATCTCAAAAGCATTTAGGATAAAATGTTTTATAAACCAACTTATGTGTAAAAATTGGTGCCAGAGAAAAGTACTTCATCAGTGTGAGAAATCAGAGTTTGGGTTGGATGTGTTCAAGCAACATATTTTAATAATATTTCTCCTTCCCAGTCAAATGTAATGTAGTTCATAGATATAAGTATTTTATCACAATAGTAAGTAAGATTTAAAGGAGGCTGAATTTCACCATTCTGTCTAGTTTTGTCTGAAGATAGATTGAGAGATTTGGTTATTAAAACCCATCACATTCAGAATTTCTATGTCTTACCAAAAAAAAGACACAAGAGTTAACTGTCAGATCTGTCCCATCTTAATGGAATAAGATGCAATATTTAAATTATTTCTGAAAATAAATAAATACACTTTTGCACACATATGTCATATGATCTTATGCAAATAATCTAGCAATTGACCCACTGAATTCAAGTTAAAAGAAAGAGTCTGGACTACTCCATGCCTCTTGTTTTACTACAGTTATTTAGTCTTAACGATACCAAAAAGATAAGAACATATCTCATATTCATAGAGATTAAATAAATACTGGAATATGTATAGAAATGGCCTATATTTAATGAATAATAGTTTTCAGATACCTCTCTAGCCTTCCAAAAAGTCACATGTGCTAATAGTCTTGTTCAGATTAAATGATTCATTCAATAATTTGAATTCTTTTTTAAAAGTTCATATATGCTGTCCCCAAACTTTTCATATCAGTAGGGTTTGGCAATTTACTTTTTCTGTAAAAGGCCAGATGGTAAATATGTCCCGTTTCATGGGGCATACAGTTTCCATAGCAAGTTGGCTGTTGTAGCCCAAAAATATGCACAGAAAATATATTAAAACAACAAAAAAAGGAAATGTGTGTAACTGTTCCAATAAAACTTTATTTACAAAAACAAGCAGCTTGGCCCAGTTTTGCCAGTCCTTGTTAATGAACATGAATATTAGAGACATTAGTTGGATGGTGAATTTTTTCTGTTTTCAAAGAAACCTGGATAGTTCAGCAAATTAAACCCTTTCTTTGAGTTCTATCACTTATTAGCGTATCAAAAGTTCTGAGATTAGTTTTAAGGAATCTCTTGAAATTTCTTTAGCACAGAATTTTGTAATGTTATCAATTACTTAACCCTTTTAAAAATTGGACTTTTCAGCTATTACTGAAATATACAAATGAGGTCAATAACTCATGTTATCAAATCAGCAATCATTGATTTTACAACTTTAATTGTAATTTTAAAACTATATTAACTAGAATTCTTATAGAAATCCATCTCAAAACACCTGGGGCAAAAGAAAGGAGAAATTTCTTGAATTATATAATTAAAAATTTTCTTCCTGACTATATGTTTGTACCAAAATGAAGGAAGAGCTCTGATTAGCAGAACCTAAGACATACATTTTTCCCTGGTGTGGATCAAGGGTGGTGACATCACAGGGACTTCAAGGATTGAGTTTCCCCATGGCAAAGACATATTTCTCCAAGAGTAAGGGGGTTAACTAAAGTTATAGTTACTTCATTCCATTCTAAACTAATTTTATATCATCCCAGCAATTTTTCAATAATAATTAATACCCATCATGTGCTATAATAACTAAGATTAAACTTCTTTACAAAGGAGTTATATGAAAACCAAAACTTTTTATAAATTTTTTTTAGGTCCTAAATATAATTGAGTTATTCTGTGCTTTCCAAATATACCTGTTAATTCTCCCACAGGTTTGTGTTAACAGACCCCAGTTTGTGTTAACAGACACTTTATTTGCTCCTTCCTTTAATAGAAAACCTATAGTTTTTCATTGTAAAAGTAAAATAAATACACTGTATAGACTGAGTCATAAGTAGCAATATTAGGTGAACTAAATGGCTAGGAAATAATTATTTAAAAGGTGGGTTGAGGAGAATTAATTTTATCAAATGGCTTTCAGATATTATTATACAATTTGGTTTAGTTTACATTGGTAATTGAAAACATTCCTAATAATTTTATTATTGTCTTCCTAAAATTAATTTGGTTGTGAATTATCCTTTAAATTATCATTTTTAACAATAAATTAATGGGGTATTTGCCAGTTAATTTTAGAGGATATGGGCATAAGCAAATACTTTCCAATAATGGACACATATAATACAGTGAAGAGGTCGACTGAGAGTTATTAAATAATCAAGAAATTATTAATAAACAATTGATAGTAATGCAAAGTCTGAAAACATGGGAAATATTAACTTTAAACAAATTTTGATGTGCTTTTAAAGTTTAATCAGTTTAATTATGCAAACCAGTCCTTATTTTTATAGCTTCTTCCACATAATTTTTAGAACCAATACCTCACCTATGATAACTTTCAATTTCCTGTTAGTTTTTAATAGAGCAAAAGTTAAAGGTAGTTGTTATGCAGAAAAATAATTAAAACTTATAATTTAAATAGACTAAAAAAGACTTCTCAGAGCAAGATGATGTTATACATAATTACATAAACTAAATTAAATAGCATATAGCCCCTGAATTTGTAGCAGACACAAATTACTACAAAGAGAAACTATGAATTTCAATGCATGCTATCCTTCAAAATCTCCTAGGTAAAGTTTACAGGCTAAAAAAAGTTGTTAATGTGATTAAATATGCCAGAATGTTCAGTAATGAGGCCAGAGATCAAAACTAATCATATGAATTATGAACAGGAAAGAACCTGGAGAGCTATGATGATATTGGATATAAAAAATTAAAACTAAAATTACATGAACTGTGGTTTCAAGAATCAAGAAAAATAAGATGAGAAAAATTTTTATAAACATATGTAGTCTATCTCCAGCTCTTGATATATTTAATTCTTTCTTATTTATTTTATTCATTTAACTAACTCATTGTTATTGGGCACTATTATATGTACCTAAAATAACTAAAACACTTAATGAGCCAAATCTTGTAGATAGAAGCTTGAACCAGAAGTTCAAGAAACTCAAGTGACTTAATTTTATTTTGGGTGTGATAATGCTATAGTGGTTATTTTTTGTGAAATCCTTATCTTTTAGAGATACATATTGGAAAATTTAAGGAGTAAATTATATGATTTCTTGATGCTTGCTCCAAAATGATATGGGGTAGGTGAGGGTTGGGTGGGGGTAGAGGTGAAGCACGATTGACCATGAGTTGTTAATTGTTGAAGCTGGGTTAGGAGTATGGGGATTATTACACCATATGCTTATGCACATGTTTAAAATTGTCTATAATAAAAAGTTAAATGAAATAAAACCTACAAAGTGAAAGAAAAAAAAAGAGAAATATTATCATCTCCATGTATAATTGATTTCCATACTGGTCATGACTGGAAGTTCCTAATTTGCTCATCAGACTTAGGTTGATTTTCATTTCCTTTTTTTAATTACATTTTGCAATTTCATAACATTTTCATAAATTTTTCAAATTCAAAAATTAAACTTTTATCTTCAGAAGTTATTAAAGTCTCATATTTTTAATGAAAAGAAAGAAAAAGAAACTCAAGTGAGCTGTTTTTTAACTCAACCCATTTTTTTCCTAGAAAAAAAAATGTGTAAAAATTGTATTAGCTTTCTTACTATATCTTTCCTATGCTAACTAATGTTTTTTAGGAACTCCTCCAAGCCCATCTCAAGTCTTCAAGCACCTTGTAAGTAAATCTCACATTTTCCCTCATTAATCAGGGAATTTTTCCTGAGTTTGCTTCTCCTTTTTCTTCTTAAATGATTTTTCGAGTATCTTTTATATCAATTACTTGTAGCTAGATTACTTTATATTAATAACTCCTATAAATTGCATAATTGTAAAGGAAGTGATGGTATTTGCCGGAGCTCTCTGAATGCTATACAATCACAATTTATAAAATACTGAGCTCTCTATGATTTTCATCTGAAGACATCATTGGAAAGAGAAGCTGACTGAATAGACAATGCTTGTTTGCCAAACCCCAAACATCTGATTTAATATGGAATGTCTTCTCTAAATAATATTAGTAGAGGGGAATGTAGGCCACTGCCAGGAATTGTAATACAATGATAGTATTTACTGAGAAAATACTCTGTCCTACTTTTCACACACACACAATTACATTTAATGCCCCAAATAACTAAGCAAACTGATTTTATTATGTTTATTTTCCACATGTGAAATGTGAGGCTAAGAAAGTTTGAGAAACTTGACTTACAGAAAGGTGAAGAGATGACCCTTGGAAGCCTGTTCATACATTTAACTATTACAAACTAAAGAAGCATAAAAATATTGGTGATAAATTTAACTCTTGTATTCACTGTAATATTTACCTCCTAATTATATACATTACATAAATTACTATCAAAGGTTTCTTCTAATGGTTGTGTTTATCCTCAGATGCACTGAATTAGGTCAATCTTATTTTCCTCTATACAGCCCTCTGCTATTTTAAAGAGTGAATAGATGACTTAACTTAAAATTTATTATATATGATCCACATTCAGGAACCTACTTCTCAAACAACTATGAAATTACTTGCTTCTTAAATTTTCCATATTCTCTTCCCTATACCCTGAACCTAGTACCTCCCCAGATGTTTTTCTGTTAGTTAGTTTCATCATTTCCCTCCTATTTAAATTTTTCAACTTTTATTACACATATATGTATGTCCAAATGATACATGATTTAGTTTTGATTGAACATTCCATAATATATTACATTCTTTCTTCTCTACTTCCTTTTTGGCAACTCAGTTTTAAGTTACTAGAATTCATATTGTTGTGTAACTACCCCTAACTTTATGCCATTGTGTGAATATACCACAGATTATGTGTACAATTTTCCTATCAATGGGCATTTGAATTTTCTTCAGGTTATTATTTCTATAATAATAATAATTATTATTATAACTACTATTTCTATTGTAACTATTACTAACAGAACAATGGTATAAATATCATTTTCCTTTTCTTTTGGTTCAAATATGCTAAAATTTATCTTGATTATTCCAAGAAGTGCAATTGTTGAGTAGTAGGGAATGTGACTGGTCAACTTAAAAGAAAGTAATGCTAATTCATTTTCTAAAGCATTCTATACTTCCCACCCCTTCAAAATGAATAAATAGCCCTATTGATCCATACCTTCTCCAACATTGGTGTTATCAGAGTTCTTAATTGCTTCCAATAGAATGCGTAAAAAATGTGATTTTAAAAGAAATTTCGATGCACATGTCCCTTATCACTAATGGGGTTTAGCTTCTCTTCAAATCTTTATAGCAACTGGTGGCTCCTCTTCTGTGAACTAACTTTTTAGGATTTTTGTCTATTTTTCATTTGTATTATTTATTTTTTGTATTATTGATTTATAAGGATTTGTGATTCTTAATATCAATTACTGACATGTTCTGTCAGTTTGAATATATAAAATGTAAATATCAATATGAAATAAAGTATATAAGAGGAATATGGAATTTGTGTGTGTGTGTGTGTGTGTGTGTGACAGTTGGGAGGCTAAGGCTAAATAGATCATTCTGTTTGTGTCACTGTGCAGAGTCTTTCTCCGCAACTGTTAGTACTGAATGCAAATATCTAAACATTTAGGTAAACATGTGTTCTTATGGTGAGATTTAAATTTTATCCTCAATCTAAAATTACTTACTGCTAGTAGTAAAATAAAAAATATTTGCTCGCTACTCTTTTGTTCAACATACTTCAAAATTAGACGAATTTTAATATCATATTACCATAAGCCACTACCTTCCTATGTTTTTATCAACTGCCATTTGGAAACAATGTTGCCTTCATTTCTATGAGACATCAAGTAGGTTTACTGGGTAATGTCCTAGCCATGCATATCACTTCAATTTTGCATGGGTTAGCAAAGAGCATTTTTCCTAAACTTTAGAATATAGCTACATCATATTCATATTTTTTGTCTGGTTAATATAATATGAATTGTTCACCTTTCAAAATGTTTTATGAGTCTCTAAGCCTTTGACCTTTTTATTACATTTTTATTATCACACCATCTAGCAAAATTATATTTCCGTTGCCCTGCTGTCGATGATCTTCCTCACTCTGGTCATAAATCTTGCCCTGTTGAATTCTTCCTGTTACTGCTAACCTAGCATTGGAATTGATTCATAGATATTCATTTTCTCCTGAGCACTTATCAATACTTTTCAGATTCTCAGTCCTTTAATGAAATAAGATTTCCTTAAAATTCTATTTCCTTTGGTGTCAAAATGATGATCAATTATCTGGTTCACTTTTCCCCTTCAATTTCTGAACTTAAGGATTTTAATATTTCTCTTCCTGATATTTCAATCAAAGACTGAAATCATTCCATTTTAGAGTAATCCATTTTGGATATTGAAAAAGCGTAACTTGTCCGATTTTCTATGAAGAAGGATTATTTTTGCATTTGAGCAAATTTGTCTCTTGCTTTACCTCATCCGCTTAATACCTTGCCTTGCTGCAATTGCTAGTCACTTCTGCCCCCCACCCAATATTCTGCCTACAGAAATGCTGAAATTCTGTTTTGTTTTGTTTTCTTTTCTCAGGTTCCTTAGTTTTACCACAATCATTATTGTTTCATTAGGGAAAAAACATTTTGGAATATTCAATTTACATGTTATACACTCTATTTTCTTTAGTTTTATAGAAACAGTATGTATAATATTTGGGAGAAGGAGGCATTGTTTTGCCTAGTTACAACAATCTGCAACTTTCAGTGGACATTTACCTCTTTATGGCTCAATGATTTTAGTTAAAATTGGTGTAAAACTATTTGATGGCTCTATATTTCATAATCCTTGAAAGTCTGGGCTCAACCCACCTTTCCAACATTCCCACCCCAGACATTTTCTTATACACTCTAGGATTTTCTCCTCCATGATTCTGGTTAGTTTATTTGTGCATTCCTAGAATTACCTGAGCTGTTCTTAAGATTTATAAGTATTTGTTATGAAACTTGATGCGCATATTTTTGTTAACTCAGCTGAATCTTTTGTTCCGTTTTGAAGATCTTGCCAATTATGCTGTGCAGTCCTACACTTGTCTCTTCTCTCTTTCTGATGGTATGGTTAGAGTCAGAAGTGTGAAATACACACGTGTGCCATACGTGTGAAATACAAACATATCATAATCCAGGTTTTCTTTTTAGTGGATTGAAAGGAGGGAAACCTAGTCCTACCAGGAGCAAACAGTGTTACCTCCACTGTTCATTCTTTTCTTAATACTTTTAGGACTGTGCGAGTTGGCTGTTGAATGGAAGAGGGCTGCCTGAATATTAAATATAAAATGTAAACCTATCATTCATTTCCTCTAGTTGCATTTCCTCATGACATACAAGACAACTGAGAAATACATTTGACTTAGGAGGGCATTTTCAAAGGAGTATGAGGAAGATTTAGTGAGGCAAAATTTGGTGAAGGTCAAATTCTACATAACGTTGTGCAAATTGTATCCCAATTTGTTTTGATGGATTGCACTTGACAATTAATTAGAACATTATGAATAAACATTGAAAGGTAGATTTCATTAAAGAAAATATGGTTCAGCCCTAAAAGCTCTATGGCTTTAGCATAATAACATTGATTATGATAGTTTCCAGAAACTTAACTCACAAAATATCTCACAAAAGTTCAATGTAAACACATTTTATTTTAACTTCTATATGATAGCTTTTAGATTAAGTTTCAACTGAATATATATGTATATATATATCCATATATCTATATCTATCTATCTATATATATGAATGGATATGTATATTCATATGTGTATGATTTCAACCCAGATTCTCAATTCTTTGGTTTCCTTACCTCCTATAGTATTTTCCCTTATTCTCCTTCCACATTCCACTCCCATAGTTATCTTAATTTTACTATCACTAATAACTACACCATCTCTAAAGATTTAACTTTAATCACTGCACCACTAGGCCACTACTCTTAAGTACTTTTACTCTAGAATCCCTCAATCCAATATTTTTTAAATCTTTTCAAGACTTCCAATCTATTAACATTACTACTTTTATAAAACAAACAAATAATATCAACAAATAGCATGATGAGTTCTCTCATTTAAAATCTATAAATGCACAAACTGCAAATGAGTACTGAGGAGCAAGGGGTTAAAACTGTAGGCATGTATTGTGTTGCTTCCTTGGGAAGGTGGGGAGACTCCTTTGAGGCAAGGGAAGAAAAGAGAACATGAATCTAGGCTAATATCCTTGTCAACTGCACTTCCAGGAAAGTAAATTGAGGGTATTTATTAGAAGGAAGGACATATCTATAGGATGTTCCCTGCCTAAAGTATATCTTATACTAAATAAACCTGAGACATGGCTCACTGGATAAAGTTATGTAAGCTATGCAGTTGTCTATAATATAAAACAGATATGTTCCATTACGTAAATTCTGCCTGCTATGTGAGGTGACATGCAGACCTCATTAAAGACTTCATTTATTATTCTGGGCCAGAGAGTGCATGTCTGGTACAGGAATATAGGACCAACATAGCTGTCCTCAACATCCTAGATCTCTCACTAATTCTTCAGCCCCTCTTAAATGCCTAATTACTTGAAATTATTAGCAAACCTTGATCTCTGATTCATGTAATTCTGGTTATGTGTCCTCTGATTTGGCTCATACACTTAATGTTTTACAGGAATCTTCCTTCACGTTAGTGAGTATGTTTACTTCTGTACTTTCCAAAACAACCATTTTGTGTCCTCTCTTCCCTCTTTAAACGTCTAGCCCACCAAAGGAAGCTGAAGGCTTTACACTAGTTTCAGAACAGGAATGTAATCAAGTGAGAATTCCATAATCCTCCATATTCAAATTTACCAACTCACCTGCAGCAGCAATTAAACCTTCTCCTTTCCCTCTTCCTAAAATGAAGAACAGATTTCTGCATGTGTCTAAGCCTAACTCCTAATAATATATTGTGCCCTAGATTCAATATATTCTAATCACTTTAGCATTTTGCTCTGACAAGTTTTCTCTCTTTTCTACACCATCAAATTCAATCTTTCTACTTGTTCATTTTCATTACCTAACAACGTGGTCTATTATTTTCTTAAGGTGTTCTTACATTTTCTATATGACCTCTTCATTTGCTACTAACCAGGTTTCTGCTCTTGTTCCAGACGACCCACTGAAAGAGTTGTCCCAACCAGCTCCCTCTAATCCCCTACCCCGAAGTCTCCCCTTAATTCGGAGCAACCAGACCTCTAACCACATCACTCCACATCAATCCCTGAAATCTGTGTTGCAAACTATCCTCTATGCTCTTGCTGCTTTCCTGTTTAATAGCTTCTCATTGAAGTAATCTTTCACATGTCTTTGAAAAACTTGTTTCATTTGACTTCTGTGACAATACAGTCTGTTTTCTGTCTAGACCAGGCTGTCTCTTTTTTATTTCTTTTACTGAATATATTTTCTCTTTAATCTTATAATTTTGAGTACCCCAAGCCTTGTGCCTGTGCCTCCTCCTTTTCTGTGCTTTCTTCTCCAGATCCTTTCATTCAGTGCTGTCAACAAAATTCACATCATACATACGAAGATGATTTTGCTCCTAAGCTCTACACCTATATTTCAATTGCTGATTTATTTCCACTGGAATATCTGTTAAGATATTATACACTTAACTTGTCCAAGATCAAATTATTGTACTTGATTCCCAACTGGTTCCTCTCTCTTCCCAGTAATCCTTACCAGTACTAATCAACTGCTCAAGCTAGCATCTTTAATCTCTCTCTTTCTCTTATCAAGCCCTTTACTCTTGTAGTTCTCTCTGCTTTGAAATCTAACCACCTCCAACAACCCTAATTTCTTAACTCATATGTTAACTCTGTTGAATGTTTCTCCTGTTACCTCTATTTACTGTAAGCCTCCTTTCTCAAGTTACAATTTCTTAAATGATCTCATTTTGTTTTCTTTAGATAATTATCATTGTTGAAATTATCTTGTGTTTATTACCATGTTTATTTTCTCTCTCTCCTTACTAGAACATGTGAAGCATCAGAGAAGGACCTTGTCTGTTTTGTTCAGGGATATTATATAGCACATATCTAGCTATGAAAATCACTTAGGAATGAATTGATACATTTCCAGAAAATCTAAGTTTGACTCACAGATCCACCAATTGGTAGGTTCATGACCTTTTAAGGTTACTTAAGCACTGTGAACTTGTTTCCTTATCTGTCAAAATAAAGGTATTAATACAGCTTTGCTGCTTACTTACAGAATGCACGATATAGTACCAAGCACAGTGTCTTATATCTAGGATTAACACACATATTTTCATTTCCTTCCCATTCTTCTTAGGCAAAGTGTACATAATGTAAATCACCTAGTTGAAATATGGATAAGGGTAATTCAAATTATTAGCTTATATGTAGAGATCTTATAACATACTAGGCACTGTTCTAAGTGCTTTTTGCATATTAACAAATATATTTTTCATATAATAACCCTACAATATAAGTCCTATTGTTATCCTCATTTTATAGACTAGGAAAATTGTGAGGTTTGATATTATTGAAGTTGACTTATCTATTAAGGGATAGGTTTCCATTTGAGCAGTCTAACTCTACAGAAGATAGAGCTTACCTTCAGGATATATTCTTTCCACTTAGAAATGAAAACTGTTCATGCATCTTCATGCTCAGTGTGTATGTGTATGTGTGTTTGCAAATGTGTGTTTGTTTGTAAGAGAGAGATGATAAATAAGATTGAAAATTACCAAATTTGTGTTTCATAAATTTTAAACACATGATTTAGTATTTCTCTTTTGCTCCTTTAAATTTTCCAGAAAAAAAAAAAAGGTCATTGTTCTGTGACCCCTCTTATTTGCAAAGGAAATAGAGAAGTGGTGGAAATAATAAAATTTCCAGTACTGTCAATCAGGAATCACCTGACCAGGTCTTGATATTAGATGCTGTATTCTTATTTAAATGTTCATGTCATTAAACTACACTTCTTTATTTTATTGCATGAGATGAAATTAAGTGGTGCCAAAACTTAGTCACAACATCCAATTATGTGAGGCATTCTTTCTTTAAAACGTTATTCAACTGTTTTAGACTGTGCTTTTTTGGTGAAAATTAAACCTTTTTAAAATACCAACTTTTTTTTTTCTTATTGAAACAAAATAATACCTAAGTTGCCTAAGCAGTTTTATAGACATAAGTAGATGTGCAAAGGGCTTCCTGGGGGTGGAACTGTATGATCCCCATTACAATCAGTGGGGATCATGGACTTTAATGGGAATCATGTAGCGAGAGGCTCATGCAACACTTCACAAAATTTGAATTAGGGCTGTTTGATTTTTTTAAAAAAAGGAACCATATTGTACTTTCAAAAATATACTGGGATTTTTTGTACTTTTATGTATTCATTTCCTGGATTTACATCTTTAGACAATTTTTAAATGAAGGAAAATACAAAACAATTAATTATGTCCCTTTTTTATAAGTGTATGTCTTTATAATCAATAAAGATAACAGTGTTGTAAAATCAATTCCTATTGCAACTGATTAGATATCTTTGTAAAAAATAGCACAATAGTATACTTTCTTCCCTGAAAGCAGCCACCTGATACAATAAAATAAACAAAAAGTTAATATAACTACTTAATGAAACAAAAGGTACAACACTTCATGAGAGGAAGCTAAATCAGAATATATATACATATGTGTATGCACACACCCAGCTCTGTGCTAATTGTTTTAATTGCCATAGCAACTTTGTGAGAAGGGTGTTTTTTAATACATTTTTGCAGTGAAAGAAACTGAGGAATTTACACAACTAGTTTCATATTACACCACGTCTTCAGTTGTGCTCTCCAGAAACAGGCTCTGGGATGAAGATTCCTGTGCCAGGGTTTCTAAGTTGTTACAGGGAGAATCAATCAGAAAATGTGCAGAAGAAACAGGACAGGAAAGGGAGAGCACCGAGTAAGGGTGAGATCTCAGGCAAAGTCCCACAGAAAGACATTTCAGCTTGATTCCTCCATTCTCTCTAGTCATTAATTTGGGACCCTGGGGGCTACAAATTCCCAGTAATGTCTGGGTCTCTCTGGATATGGGCAAAGCAGGCTCAAGTTGCTTAAGAGCTGCAGTCCGACTGTTAGAACAAGAAAGCATACTGAAGTGTGTGCTCGATGGGGAGAGGAAGAAACAGAAAATGGTAATAGGGATCTAGGAAGCTCTGATCAGAATACCAATACTGTAAGCCAGGCATAGCCAATAAGCAGCAGATCCAGGTTCTTAACCCAGGAATTCCATTCCCAGAGCCCAAAGCCTGATTTAAAAAATTAGAAGTGCTAAACTAGCCTTTTAATAATACAGACAGATGTTGTGTTCAGGTAAAAGAAAAATCTGTGGGACTTTTTCCACACTTCAGAATGGCTGAGGAGGTAGTTGTAATTAACATACATGCCAGTGCTCCATCTTTGCAACAAGTCCACATTATTTTATGTAAATGTATTTCTGGTTGCTGGTCAAAGGGCACAAACTTTCAGTTATTAAATAAACAAATTCTGGTACCTAATGTACAGCATAGTGATTATAGTTAATACTGTATTGTGTACTTGAAATTTGCTAAGAAAGTGGATCTTAAGTGTTCTTACCACACAAAACAAGGTAATTATGTGAGGTGATAGATATATTAGTAACTTATTAAATGATAATGGTAATCATTTCATAATGTATATGTCTATTAAGTCATCACATTTTTACACCTTAAAAAATCACATGTACAATCTAAGTATATATACAATCTTTTTGTCAATCATATTTCAATAAAGCTGGAAAAATAAATAATAACAAACAAAAAAGTAAATATATTTTTTGGAATCTTTATATTTCCTTTAGTTACATGATTATTCTTGTGCTAATGACACTTTTTAAATTACTAAAATCTCACAATACATCTTTATATCAGGTGGACCTACTTATTCTCATTTGCTCTCAATAACATTGGCTATTCTTGGTTTTGTGAAATTGTGTACAAAAATTAGAATTGACCTTTTCAATTCTATACACATACATATTAAAAATTTTTCCATGAGATTTTTATTGGGATAACTTTGAATCTAAGGATCTGCTTGGAAATAATGAACATCATGATGGTATTTAATTTCCCAAACCATTAGTATATTGTATTACTACATTTATTTAGTTAATTCCCTATAATTTTTCTATTAATTATTCATTCTTTATATTTTCCTCTGGACAATATTCCCAATAATTAATTATTTTTCTATCTGTATCTCTCCATTGCAGTCATTTTTTGAGTTCTTAATTTTGCTTATTATATATTTCAGGATTAGAATTTCACTTGATTCTCTTTTATCACGTTTCTCTTTTATAGCACCCATTTCTTTATAGCATCTGTTTCTCTATCTTGCCTTTTAACTCTTTGACCATAGCAAGCAGTTATACTACAGTTGATTTAAAGAATTCCAATAACTGGACCCCTGGTTTTCTGTTTCTGTGGTCAGTTTCTTCCCTTACTTTTCATTCATGCTATGTTATCTTCTTATATGCCTGGAATTTTTTATTGTGTGCTAGATACTGGTTTTGTACAATTCTTTGTAGTAAATAATTTGATGGCTAGGGTAAGTTTCTCTTCGTCCAGAAAGAATTCTATGTTTGTTTATGGATTTTCCTTACCTCGAGGGTGAAGCACTTCAGGATTCCCACCAGGGTGTCAGGTTCTACTGAGCTCCCTCTGCAAATGCTTACCTCTCTGCGCTGTTGTTTGTCCCTGGAACCTTGGCCAATGATTTTTGATATAATTTTATTTCTTACACATCTTCAAACAAAATATTAGTATTTATTAATTTTCTGTAGTGATCTTTAATGGTAAATTTTAGGTAAAATTGAAAAAGAAAATGTAGTATTTTGAATGAGAAAAAATGGTGTTGGATCAACGAGCTGTATATTGACAAAAAAAATTTTAAGGATATTATTAAAAAATTAAAAATGATGTTATTTCCTACCTGTCTTCAACATCTATTTCAAATGGAGCATAGATTTATATTCAGTTATAAAAATTTAAACCTGAAATATTTTAGAAGAATACAAGAGTAATACAAAGCTAAAATCCCCCACTAAAAAATCTAATATTTATAAATTTCACTAGATACAAATTAAAATCTTTCATATGATTAAAATATAAAGCTAAAAATGACTGGATAAAATATTTGCAAGACATATTAAGAAATACAACATTACCAGCACCCACTCAATCATTACACATACCTTTGTCTCCAAAGAAACTGTGATTCTAATTTCTAATACCATAGGTTAGTTTTGCCTGTTTCTTTTGATATATACATACTTAGATTATATACACAATATATACACAATATATGTTGCTTTTTCATCTAGCTTCTTTGGCTCAACATGTGCAACTCATTCAGGCTGTATGTAACTGCTGTTTTTCTTTTTTAATTACCATTTCTGTCTAGGGTGATATTTGATTGAATTTGCTAATAAAATGCAGTGTTTCACTGATAAATATAAACTAACTGTTGTTATAATGAACACAGCCATTATAAAAATCTCTGGGTTTAGAGTTCTGGGAATAGAAAATACATATGAAATATTTTCTTCCTCCCAAAGATATTTTGCTAAACTAATGGATGAGAAATTTTAACAAATTAATTTTCAAACAATGCTGAGAATTTCACCTATCTCTATGATGGAGTAAAATAGAATAGAATTAAAACATAAGAAACAACAGTATTCAGAAATTGGACAACAGGTAATACAGGCCAGTAAATACTAAGAGAAGGGAAACAAATGAGATGGGCCATATAATAGGCTGGTAAGAGTTTCCAGGCTGTAGTACAGGGAAGCAGGAGCACAAAAAAAGACCAGAAATTCCACTGAGATGAGAACACTGAATTCAGAGCTCATGTAAACCCAGATGTGTAAGATGGCATGTAAAGATGGTACCAGAGGGGAGAGAAAGGCAGAGAGAGCTCTGGAGATCCATGGAGAGCTCCTCTCCAGTCTTTAGCAGAATACTGAACAGCTCATGCATGAAAAGAAACAATGAAGTCAGGGAAAGAACCCCTGAAGAGGAGCAGGTAGAAAAATCCTCAGAGCTCATGGAGGGCTGCAAATAGATCAGGTACCCAGTGGTCAGAGTGGAAAGACCTCCTAACACAAGAACAGTCAAGTAAAGCCTGCAGAAGGGTATCACCTCAGGAATAGCCATAGATTTTGGCTGAACTGCAAGCAAGCTTCTTAAGGATCAAAGCCTTTACTAGTAACATAACTAAATTCCACAAAAAAGCTAAAAAATACTTAAAAGAATACAGGTATTCAACATTTAATAATGTAAGCTATATGATGTCTGTCATCCAATAGAAAAAACTAACAGACATGCAAAGAAGTAAGAATATTCAAACCATAATAAGGAAATCAATCAGTTAATAGAACAAATTGAGGAATGGTACAGATTACAGAGTTAGTGACCAAAGACATTAAAAGAGCTGTTAAAAGTACATTACATTTATTCAGGAAGGTAGAGGAAAATGTTAGCTTGTTAATGAGAGAAATGCAAGATCACAAAATACCCATCTTCTGAACTGAAAATATATATTTGAAATAAAAAATACACTACAATAAACATATGAAAAGATATTTCACAACATGTGTTGTCAAGGAAATGCCAATTAAAACAATGAGATACCACAGTATATCTATGAGAATGGCCAAAATCTAAAACACTGGAGAAGCAGGAACTCTCGTTCATTGCTGGTAAAGATGCAAAATGGTACAGCCACCTCGGAAGACAGTTTGGCAGTTTCTTACAAAACTAAACGTACTCTTAATATTCAATCCAGCAATTGTACTACTTAATATTTACCCAAAAGAGTTGAAAACTTATGTCCACACAAAAACCTGAACACAGATGTTTATAGCAGCTTTCTTCATGATTTCCAAAGCTTGGAAGCAATCAAGATGTCCTTCAAGAGGGGAAGGGATAAATAAACTGTGCTATATCCAGACAATGAAATATTATTTATTACTAAAAGGAAACCAAACAAAGAATCTTTTATTGCTCTTCTGATGTAATTTCTAATTATCTCTCATTACTTCTGTGGCTATATTTTTTTGTTCAAATGGGAACTTTATAGATTTATAATTCTCGTTTCTTAAATAAAGTTGATATAAGTATGTTAAAATGCTAAGTAGTATTTTTTAAGGTTCTGAATAATCTAACTCAGTGTGATCTAGTCACATTTGGGATTTTTTTCAGTTCCTCATATTTAACCAATGATTGCTCCCATCAAACCTTCCCACTTTCTCTTTTCTCTCACCAGGATAATGGCAACTTTCTCTTCAGACATCAGCTCAAATATCAGTTACAGAAAGAATCTTTGTGTAAATTTACACCCTCTATTTAAATTATATTTTCTTTATTTTCCCTCTGAATCTAGTTAATTTTTTCCTTCATGTCACTTATCTCAGACAATAAATTGTAGAATGTTTGTTCAGTCATTTCACTCCTCAGGCTTTAAGTTCTATAAAGGCAGGCATTATTTTCCATTCATTCACTACTATATACCTAGTGCCTAGAACTGTGTGTGGAATATAATAGGGACTTAGTAAATATCTGTCGAATGAGTGAATAATTAAACCACTCAGGCAATAGTATGGTACTTTTTAAATTATGTCCTTGAAGTTCACCTTCCCCTTCCCTTGGGCACCTTAATTGTCTTGCATTGCTCATTAAGGGAAAAAACTTAGTGTGGCCAGTTTGACTATTTTTAGTCCTGTCCTTGTCCATGAGTTTATATATTGAATCAGTACTGTTACCTTTATAGAATTAAAGTGTCTTTGGCTGCTGCTCTGATTTCTAGCACCTTGACTGAACTACCTATGAACTCATCTTTTCCTTGGCCTCTTCCATTGCTCCTGACAATGAAGGTCTCTTTTAATACCTACTCTAGGGTTTTGACTTGATTCCTTAACCAGAATGGGAAAAGAATAGTATGAACATACATACAAACACACAGATAGACTAAATATAGACTCTGTACATCCAAGGAGATTAAGTACAAAAACTCTACAGGCTTACTTTCAATATAAGATACAGATTTATCTCTTCTTTCTCCATATCTCTCTCATTTTTCATTTTTCTGTAGAAAAGGAAAGTCATTTCATTACTGTATTTCTGGACATAGAACAGTCTTCTCAGAGGTATCTTCTCAGATCATAAGGCTATGATTAATGAACGGTTATACTCACGACCCAATTCCCACTTCCATAAGTGGATAACTGAGCCTAAGATACTATGCCATTTGTCTCTGCACTCTTAACTACAGTTGAATGGACCCCAAATTGATGTCTGATGTCAAGGCAACCACCTGTAGGCAAGCCAAAGACACATGTGGTGACTGATAGAAGGAGTACCCTGTACAATGCTGGCCATATTGAATAGTGAATAACAACTTTAAATTGATTTTCTCATTTTGGGAAGATTAACATTGAACGAAGCAATTTTTTCCCAGTGAGAGCTGATATAGAAATAACGTTTGATTTTTTTTATTCACATGAATAAAATATTCCTCAAACATTTTCTTTATAAAAGTCATTAAACTTTAAATTCTACATGTTAACTGTAAGTGATTCTGATTTAGTTGCTCTTGGGTTCTAGGAATCTGCTTATTTGGGAAGTTACAGATAACACCAGCAGTGGCAGCATGGTTGTAGCTACACACCATGGGCTTGCACACTAGGAGCTGGAGCATTGATCGGGATCATGTTAACAGCAGTAGCAGGGAGAGAGATAAGGATGAGGAAGAAAAGGAGGATGCCATGGTGGGGAAACAGTTCCAATATAATGTCAGCAGGAATGACTTCTTTGCCTCCTTCCTGAGGCTCACTGTGATCATAGACACCTGCCACCATCTGGCCTCCTGCCCAGAATGATGAGAAAATGCTGTGAAAGAATATCAGAAATATATGCATGATCTCTATGGTACCATCAGCCAAATATTTCTACAGTAAAAAAAAAAAAAAAAAAAAAAAAAGATTGGTCCTGCTTTGAGAAAGTTAATGACTTCACTTCTTGCATACAAAAATTGCAAACAGACCATAATATCAAATACACAATCTTTTAAAATATCAAGTTTGAGCCTAAAACAACTGTAATAGAAAATTTTAAACGTTATTGTTTGCTGTTACTTAAATACAATCCGAGAAAAGGATGAGATAAAGTGGCATTCATGAAGACAGCAAAAGCTTACACTACTTTAACTGGTGAGTCCTGATAAATGTGTCAAAAATTGGACAATATGGAATGACTTCATGCCATTAGCTTTGGAAGTGCTTTGACAGGTTGGATAGTCAATCAGGAAATCTCAATTTTGGTTTTCCTCAATATGAGCTGAAATTTATGGTTACCCTTTCAGATTTTCTGTGTTCTTGGTTGTATCAATGTGTGAGAGAGGAGACCAGATCCTAACACACATTAAATAGATTTAAACATTATTTATGAAAACCAAACTATAGAAAATTAATGTCTCATAATTTTAGCTGAATTTGAATTTCAGTATAATAAAGGTTCTGAATTGAACCTCAGTATAAAAATATCCACAAGCAGATAAACTGATAATAATTTCCATAATGAAGCTCCACACAGCTTCACAAACAGCTTGAGTCCAGAATTCTACTCCTGTCTCTTATGGGTGTGATGAAATTTCTTTAGATTCTTGAAAAATATGAACAATTTATGTTTTAAAAAATACCATGTACTATTGCAAGAAAGGAATTAAATAATCTGTCAAAAATAAAAATAACCCAGATTCAGAAAGAAAGGGAGTCTTTTGTTCCAAACTTGGTATCTCTAGAAACTTTATGAATCATTCTTGGGAGGCTGTTCATGGTCTTAGCAATGCAACTCTCCATTTAGCAGCTCCCACTTGCTGAAGAGGATGTATTCTATTAATAATTTACAGCTATACAGGATTTAGTGTGTTTTAAAGAATCAGATTATCACAATCTACCGGCCTTCTTTGAAGATGAAAACTATGAATAGTTATGACTATACTTGAGAAACTTTCTTATGTGACTACGGAAGTTGCTAAACAAAGAAGATAATATCACAGTAGATCTCTAGACAAAGGATTGGTCATAATTTTAAGGCAAGCCATGGCAGAAGTTTAAGATGGATCAACCTGTCTGCACTAGAGAGAAGCAGCCAGAACAAAATAGGCAAGTTAATACCAAGAAGAACAGGGAAAGATGAGGTTGGCAGCAGAATCATAAGAATACAAGAAAACTACTAAATCAAAAAGGGAAATTTAGAAAAGTACTCATGCTATTGTTCCAATAAAACAGGAGCTGCAAAATCAGGCCAGTGGGGTTATCAAGAGTGAAGCTGCAGGAAACAGAGATGAATTAAGTGTCAGGCAAAGACAGTGATTTTGAAAAACAAAAGAAGAGACATTCCCAAAGAGAAAATGATGATGATAGTAGCAGATGATGTAGATTAGATTAAAACAAATCAAAGATCCTGCTACAGAGTGGCAAGAAGTACAAGGAAGGAATATACGAAGGAAGGACAGGGCTTTACTGAAAATCAAATTGAAGATAACTCACCCTGTTTGTAGTCTGCACTTACCTAAGGAAAAAAACAAAAGACAATGATGGTGGTAGCTATTCATCACAGTTAGGAAGGAACAGATTAATATCTAGACTATATCAAGTATATATAAAGTGTATAAAAAAGAGGTAGAACTAGAATTTTCTTCAGGAAAAACTGGATTTGTCATAGAAAATCACACACAGTGGGATATAGGGGTGTGGACCCCAGGGTGAGAATGAGCACTTTGAAAATAGCTCTTACAAGGAAAAATGGTAGTTATATGCATTTAAAAATTTTCGTTTGGAAAATGTATAATAATTTAGAGACAGAGCAGAACTGATGATGGAGAAGTTCTTTGTTTCTTTAGCAGAAATGCTTATACTAAATAGATTAGGCAGTGGAGGTGTCCGGGTGAAATCTGAAAAAAATTCTTAAAGCTTGAAAATTCTTCTTTGATATTCAAATGATGAAAGGGCCTTTTTTAGAAATGTCCAGAAATGTGTCCTGTTTGTTGTCTGAATAACTTATGGTCCCTGTAAAGGGAGAAGAATATAAAAAGCAATCTACAAATGAGCAACTATTTGCATTCTGCTTTTAGCAAAAATTAAGAAAAATACCTTAAACATGTTTTCAGTAACATCTGCTCTAATTTTAATTTCTTCATAAACTGTTATTTATTTGTTTTTTATTTGACAGAATCTTCATAACAAGAATTGTGTTGCAGGTCCATTCACAGTTTTACAATTTTTAATCTGTCATGGTCATAACCTAGCATTCTCTCATATTTTGCACAATACTACGTTTTGGAATTTTCCTCTTAATTTCTCACAGTTATCATAACAATCCAAAAATAATTCTTAATAAAGTAAAAAAGCCTATTTTTCTGCAGATCAATGCAAGATCTATTATTTCAATATACTAAGTATATAAATAATTATGGGACAAAATGTTATCTGATGTTGGGGGCTTGTATGTTATTACACCTTTAAAATTTTTTTAAATATGATTTTATTTTTTATTGAAGTATAGTTGTCTTAAAATATATTAGCTCCAGCTGTACAATATAGTGATTCCATATTTTAAAGATTATACTCCATTTAAAGTTATTTTAAAATATTGGCTATATTCCCTGTGCTGTACAATACATCCTTGTCGCCTATTTATTTTATAAAAAGTACCTTGTACCTCTTAATCCCTAACGGTGTCCTTAATCCCTAACTCTTAATCCCCTCTTCTGTCTCTCCAATGGTAACCAAATCTGTGAGCCTGTTTCTCTTTTAATACATCATTTTTGTTTTATTTTTTTAGATTCTACATATAAAGTGTTAAAAGACAGTGTTTGTCTTTCTCTGTCTAACTTATCAATAGTTAACTAAGAACAATCCCCTCCAGGTCCATCCATGTTGTTTCAAATAGCAAAATTTCTTGTTGCCTTTAGAACACTCTGTCTTTAAATTTTGCCATTTTAGTTATGATATGTCTTGATGTGTGTCTCTTTAGGTTCATCTTGCTTGAGGCTCTCTGCTCCTGTACTTGGATATCTGTTTCTTTCTTAAGTTTTGGGAAGTTTTCAGCCATAATTTCATCAAATACATTTTTGGCCCCTTTCTCTCTCTCTGCTTCTGGGACCCCTATAACGTGAATGTTAGTACACTTGATGTTGTCTAAGAGGCCCCTTAAACTGTCATTTTTAAAATTTGTTTTTCTTTTGCTGTTCTGAATGGGTGATCATTATTCTATCTTTCAGATCAGGTATGTGTTCTTTTGTATCACCTAGTCTGCTGTTAATTGCTTCTAGTGTGCTTTTCACTTGTATTCTTAAGCTCTGACTGTCTGATTCTTTTTCATGTTTTATATTTCTTTGCTAAAATTCTCATTGTGTTAATTTATTCTTTTTGCAAGTTCAGTTTGCATTTTTATTACTAATATGTTGAATTCTTTATCTGGGATATTATTTCAGTTTGATTAGTTGTTTTTTTCAGAGTTTTTTGTTTTCTTGTTTTTCCTTTTGAAACAAATTCCTCTGTCTTCTCATTTTGTTTAACTTTCTCTGTCTCTATGAAATAAGGTGAAATGCATCCTGGTCTTAAAGGAGTGTCCTTGTGTGGGAGCATGCCTATGCAGTCTGTGTGTGCCCAGTGGGTTTGTTGGGAGAGCTGGATCTGAAGTGAGCATGGGTAACATCTTCCCCCAGGGTGTGGTGGCTGCATCAACATGGTGGGAGGTGGGTCTGGAGATGGAGGAGCTAGAGCCAGAGCTCTAGCAGAATAGGGGGACATGTATCACGTACACTTTTTAAAAAATATACATGATAAAAGCTGAAAAGTACTAGTAGTTTGTAATATATGTCATTTTCAGAAACCCTTTCAAGGAAAAATTACAAAACATAAAAGACTTACTTTTGAGTTTGCTATTCAATTTGAACTGCTCTCAAAGAATAGAAATTTACTTTGGATTATATTTATAATGGCATCTTTTGTTCCCAAAGAAATAATGTAAATAGGAAAATCAATTATACTATTTTCCCAATTGAAAGATTTGTAATATTGTATTAGTAAAGGTTCTCCATAGAAACAAAACCAGTAGTGTGTGTGTGTGTTTGTGTAAACATAGGTACAGAGATTTATTATAAGGATTTAAGACCCATAATTATAGAGTCTCAAGATCTTTAGGGTGAACTGGCAAGTCAGGACAGCCAATGGTTTGGTTCCAGACAAAGCTCAAAGGGCCAGAGAACCAAGAGAGACAATGTTGCTGTTCTAGTCTAAAGGCTAGAAGTGGTGAGACTTGGGAAGAATTGATGTTTCAGCTCAGGTCCAAAGACAATTAAAAAAAGCCAATGTTACAGCTCAAAGGCCATGGAGCAAGAAGAATTCTCTCTTACTTAGGGGATAGTCAGTGGATGGTCAGTTTTTTGTTCTATTCAGGCTTTTAACTGACTGCATGAGGCCCACCCCCATTAAGAAAGGTAATCATCTTTAGTCAGTCTACAGATTTAAATGTTAATTTCATCCAAAAACACCCTCACAAAAAAATCCAGAATTATGTTTGACCAAATATCTGAAACCTCATGGTCCAGTCAGTTACTATATAAAACTAACCATCATAAATAATGTAAGATAACTATACTAGTATTTCTATGTGGTATAGAAAACACGTGAGCAGGAGAGGTTATAAAAATGCAGTCTTTAAGGATAGCGGTTATTTAATATAAATATTCATGTACATGAATCACTGATGTAAGATTAATTATTTATTAATTAATTTTGAGAAGCCACAAATCTACAATATTATGGAATTGATAGTGTTATGTTGATTCATAGGAACATTATTATTTTGTCTTATCAAAACCACCTAGATCCCCACTTACACCAATGGACAAGAGTTTCGGAAGTACTTGCCACAGCAATCAGAGAAGAAAAGGAAATAAAAGGAAACCAAACTGGAAAGCAAACTGTTTGCAGATGACATGCTACTATACATAGAAAATCCTAAAGGTGCCACCAGAAAACTACCAGAGCTCATCAATGAATTTGGTAAAGTTGCAGGATACAAAATTAATAATCAGAAATTGGTTGCATTTCTATATGCTAACAACAAAAGATCAGAATGAGAAATTAGGGAAACAACCCCATTTATCATCACATCAAAAATAATCAAATACCTAGGAATAAACCTACCTAAGGAGGCAAAAGACCTGTACTCTGAAAACTATAAGACCCTGATGAAAGAAATTGAAGATGACACCAACAGATGGAAAGATACACTGAGTTCTTGGATTGGAAAAATCAACATTGTTAAAATGATCATACTACCCAAGGCAATCTACAGATTCAATGTGATCCCTATCAAAATACCAATGGCATTTTTCACAGAACTAGAACAAATAATTTTAAAATTTGTATGAAAACACAAAACTCCCCAAAGAGACAAAACAATCTTGAGTAATAAGAACAGACTAGAGGAATCACACTCCTTGACTTCAGACTATATTACAAAACTACAGTAATCAAAACAGTGTGGTATTGGCACAAAAACACACACATAGATCAATGGAACAGAATAGAGAGCCCAGAAATAAACCCACACACTTATGGTCAATTAACCTACAACAAAGGAGGCAAGAACTATACTTTCAGAATACAGGAGATAACTCAGACTTACCCAGATAATACAGATTCTCTTCAGTGAGTGAACTAGAAAACACTTGTTCTTCAGAATTAGCAGGGAATACTTAATTGACTGTCTTAATCTTGGCTCTAGGTAGAAGGCAAGAAGTATAAATTCAACAAAAAAGAACAAAATTTCCTTCTGACCATTCCTAAATAAAGGACACTTTTTCATGAGCTTAAGCTGTATTTAATGATATCTTTGCAGTTAAAATAAGAACAATAATAAAAAATATCAACAACCATAAAAACAATAATAAAAATGTCAACAACCAAGGAACCTAGAGATTTGACTTAAAGTTTAATGTGAAGCCTTAGTGCCTGGCAGAAACAGAAAGCAAATCTCTCTGGAGGAAAACAGTTTAAAATTGGTCCTCAAAAATCTGCCACATGTAATATTAGAAATAATATGAGCAAATAATTTTAAAATATTACTAAACACAAACAGAAACATTGATGGTTTAAAATTATTTGAAATATAACCTCTATATTGTATCTACATATTGAAATTATTAAATAAAAATATAAATGACACATTTCACATGTTCTAAGGAATAAAAGGAGATGAATGAAGTATAACAAAGGTAAAAGAAATTAACAAATAAAGCAATGTTGGAAAATAATCAGTTGGAACTTGAAATAAGATACATGACAATAAAAATTAGAACCTCAATGAACAGTGAGGAAAGACTTAGTAAATTGGAGGACAGAGCTGAAGATATTATCCTAAATTCAACAAAGAATATCAAAGAACTAGAAAATATAGAAGTAACATTAGGAAAAATGGAGAAGAGTGTAAAGCCCAACTTTGGCCTAATTAGAGTTCCAGGAAAAATAGTTTGAAGAATAAAGAAAATGTAATCATTCACAAAATAATAACAAATACATTTCCAGAATTAATCAGTGATACCTATTAAAAGATTCAGATAGTCCCAACTTTTCCAAATAGTAAGGTACAACACATACACACACACACGAACACATACTCACACAACACTAATCTGGGTTACGAAGAGATCTATTTGAAATTATCTACTCATAGTTCAGTTCAAACAGTGTTCCTTAGGCATATCTCTGTAAACCTCGATGTCAGAGCAGTTCTCACTGCTTTAAATTTCATATCATCATATAGCACTTTCGTAATGCTTGCTGCAATTGTATATGCATGCTTATATTATTTGTCTGTTGTTTATTTCTTTTTCTAAACTTTTAGCTACATGAGAACAGACACTGGTTTTATCATCCTCATCATTTTATTCCCAGTGCTTAGCACAGAGCCTGATACATAGTAATCAAAAACGTATGATTAATTAAAAATTGATAAGATTATTTGAAAAATGAGTATTTAATAACTGAAATATTTTAATACTTTTATTACTGCTGTATTTGACATGAAATATGTCCCTACTATGAAACAATCACATGCCCCTGTCATTTAATGCTCTTGAATTAAGTATTATTATCCACATCTCATGTATGAGGAAACTCAGAGTTTAAGAACCTTCCAGAACATTAAATAGCCCATATGTGAAAGAAAGATGGCATTTGAGCACAGACTCTCCTATTATTTCTGTCAGTTATTTATTGCCACAATGTGAAAGAAACAACAACAAGAACAAAACTCATGGTTATACAAATATTGGAGTGGCCAAAAAGTTCCTTCAGCTTTTAAGTAAAAATAAAAGACACATTTTTCATTTTCACGAAGAACTTTATTGAAGAACTTATTCACCTCTTTGTTCCACTGCCTTCTGCCATTTTTCAGGCAACTTCATAATTCCATCTTCCCAAAACTTTTAGTCTTTTTGAGCAAAGAACTGTTCCAGGTGCATTTTACAGTCTTCTAGGGAATTGAAATTTTTTCCACTAAGAGAATTTTGTAAAGACCTAAATAAATGGAAATCAAAGGTGCAATGTTTGGTGGATATGGCAGATGAATCAGAACTTCCCAGCCAAGCTGTAACAGTTTTTGCCTGGTCATCAAAGAAACATGCGGCCTTGCATCATCCTGATGGAAGATTATGTGTTTTCTGTTGACTAATTCCGGACACTTTTTATGGAGTGCTGCTTTCAGTTGGTCTAATTGGGAGCAGTACTTGTTGTAATTAATTGTTTTGTTTTCCAGAAGGAGCTCGTAATAGAGAACTTCCTTCCAATCTCACCATATACACAACATCACCTTCTTTGGATAAAGACCAGCCTTTGGTGTGGTTGGTGGTGGTTCATTTTGCTTGCCCCACAATCTCTTCCGTTCCATATTATTGTACAGTATCCATGTTTCATCACCTGCCACAATTTGTTTTAAAAACGGAACGTTTTTGTTATGTTTAAGTAGAAAATCTCATGAGAAGATACAGTCAAGAAGGGTTTTTTTGCTAACTTATGTGGAACCCAAACATCAAAGCGATGAACATAATCAAGCTGGTGCAAATGATTTTCAGTGTTTGATTTGGATATTTTGAGTATGTAGGCTATCTACCACATAGTATAATATTGATTGTTCTCAATTAAGATCACTGTCAACTTCAATTGGTCTACTCAACAGTGGAGAATTATCCAGCGAGAAATCTCCAGCACGAAACTTCACAAACCATTTTTGACATGTTCAATCAGTCAAAGCACCCATCTCCATACACTGCACAAATCTTCTTTTGCGTTTCAGTTGTTTTTACCTTTCTTGGAATAAGTAAGTATAGTATGCCAAAAATGTTGCTTTTTTTTCATCTTCAATATTAAAATGGCTACACAAATATTCACCAATTTTGATGTTTTTTTTTAAATGCACGCTGATATGACAGCTGTCACAATACAATCTAAAAAAATTGTTTTGAATGAAGTTAAAACAACTAAGCGCTACTAGAGCCATCTTATGGAAAAAACCAAATGAACCTTTTGGCCAACCCAATATAAGAATTTATTTAGCTCTTGTTACCATGGATGGACTGAAAGTCAGCTGATCCAGGATTGGGACATCTGTGGATTGTGCTGATCATAGATAAATTTGCTTATGCTTTAGGCTAGGAGTGGGCTACTCTTTGGGGGCACCTGGGCATAAGGGCTCTGCTCTATTTATTATCCTCTTTTGAGAACAGTGGACTAGTCTAGGTATGTCTTTTTATGATCGTGGCAGAAGCACAAAGCAGCTGAAGGGTAGCAGAATATGCCACCACGAAATATGCTTCTTTGGCATAAAGATTATTTCAAGAAACAGCAGACATAGGAGAAGCTTTGAAAACAGAGTAGAAATTACTCTTTTCTAAGAGACATTTACATTTACAAGGAAAATCTCCATTTGTGAGGGTGTCTCCACCTCTGTACTAGGAAGAGGAGGATGAGCAAATCTCTAGAAACTCTTATCAAAGAAGATGGTACCAACTTAAATCTGCATAGCAAATATATCCTTGTTTACTGTGTTTATCCTGTAACCTCCTGAAACCTCTCCCCCCCCCCAACATCCTCTTATAATCTTTACCTGGAGATGGAATTAAGGTGGAGGCTTGGGCCATTTGGGGGAGTTACTCAGTTTTCCTGGGTATTTTCCATACAAACAGGAGGTATACAAGTTATTAGACTTCTATTTGTTTTTCTCCTGTTAATCTCTCTTTTATTACAGGAGAGTCTTATCCAAGAACCTAAAAGGGTAGGGGGAAAATTATTATTCCTCTACAATTGTTTTCCAAAGACATTTAAAGTTTGTATTCCAAATTAGGGAATGCTTTCCCCCTTTACTAAGTTTAGTTTTATTTATTTACCATATAATTTCAAGTTTATAATAATTTACATTCAGAGAAATCTAGATTCTCTAAATATAGATATAGAACATGTCTACTTCCCTGTTTCCTCCCTCTTATAAATTAAGAGGTGAAACCCCAAATTTGAATAGAATAATGGTCAAAATATGAATGCACAGTTTGATTAAAAGAAATACCAATAGCCTTAAATGTATAAAAGATGCTCAACCTTGCTCCTAATAAAATAAATAAAAAATCAGCATATACTGAGATACCATTTCTCGCCTATCAGATTGATTAAAATTTTAAACATACTCTGTTGGTGAAGTTTGGAGAAATTGAAACTCTCATATCTTGCTTATGAAGAGAGAGAATGATACAAACTCTGGAAAGAGGAATTTGGCAATATCCATTTATCTACCTATTTATCTACCTGCCTACCTTCCTACTTATATACATTACTAAGCATAAATAATATGGAATATATTACAAAAAAATAGAAAATAATATATGTAAATTGTATTAACTGTAACATACATCTTGGTGATTCATGACTTTGAGCAAATATAAACCCCTAGACACTTTATGAATTTTTAAGGAACTTTAAGAGTCATAGGCTATTCAGGTTCTGACATTATGTTCTTATCTAAATTAAATATTAGTTAATTATTAACCACATTATTAATTACATTCTCTTTCAATAAGTATATACTTTTGGAAAGACATATAACTCATAATGACAGATGAATGAAGAATATAACCAAATGAAACAAAAAACTAATTATAAAAACTGTTTCAATTAAAATAATCTTTGAAAAATAACATATATAAAGGAAAAGGAGGGTAAAATGTCATATTTTATTCTTATTGATGCAATATCAACTGGCTTCATGGTATCTCTGTATTACATGATTTTTGGTTACTGTTTGGATTATATAATAGTAATTAATAAATCTTCAGTTGTCTTTAATATTTTTTGTTTTAGCTCTCTAAAAATCATCAAAATATTAAAAAGCAAAATTATATATATATGTGTGTGTCTATATGTGTATGTATACATGTGTGTACAGTACCTATAAACTTATAATAACTTAAAAACAGACATAGTTAACTGAGAAAGTAATACTAAGTCAGAAAATAATCAGTAAGATTGAGATCATATTGTGGTGTTTCTATGTTATTATTGTAAGAATATTGAGGTATTGAGTTCTATTAGTTTGAAATGGATGTCCTAACAAATACCACAGACTGGGTGGTGAATAGAAAAAAAAAAAATTTCTCACAGTTCTAGAGGCTAGTAGTCAAGGTGTTTGGTTTCTCCTGAGCCCTCTTTCCTTGACTTACAGATGGCTGACTTCTTGCTGTGTCCTCACATGGTTGGTCTCTGTTATTTGTGTCCTGATATCCTTTTTCTGATAAGGACACCAATCCTATTGGATTAGGGCCCACCCAAATGACCTCATTTTACCTTAATTATCTCTTTAAAGGCCCCATCTCCAAATACAGTCACATTCTGAGGTACTGGGGGTTAGAACTTCTTCATATGAATTTGGGGGGAACACAGTTCAGTCCATGATGTAAATAAGTGTTTTTCTCAAAAACACAATTTCTAGAATTCGTCTGCTTTCTCACAAAGGTTAATAAAATTGTGTTTATCAAAGGAACTGTGCTTGTTTATTAAATTAAAATTTACTCAAATACTTGAAACAAATGGACTTTAGAAAAAAGTTAAAGCTGTTAGATAAAATGAAGAAACATAGCTGATTTCCTTATTAGCATATACTTAAATTTATTCCTGTTTTGTCTTTTAAAAGAAATAAGTTTTCAATGAATGCATATAAAAAGTATAATCTAAATCAAGGGTCCCCAACCCCCAGGCTGTGGACGAGTACGGGTCCTCAGCCTGTTAGGAACCAGGCTGCACAGCAGGAAGTGAATCATCAGTCACCTCCGATCCATGGAAAAATTGTCTTCCATGAAACCGGTCCCCAGTGCCAAAAAGGTTGGAGACTGCTGGTCTAAATGAATGATATTGAAATTATAAATAACTTGATTTAAGCAGAGAGCACTATATTTTCATATAAAATTACATATCAGTACAATGCCATTAGGCACATTTATTTCTCTTACATTTTGAAAAATATTTTACTTTATATATTACAATATCATTAGATGTATTTATTTCTCCTATTTACTTTAAATGGTTCTAAGACTATAAAATAAATTTAGATAACATAACTTCTGGTGTTTTTCTTTCCTTTCTGTGGATTCAAGTTACCATCTGACATCATTTCAACAATTTTTCCTTAGGAATTTCTTGTATGTAGGTCTGCTTGCAAATTCTCTCACTGTTGGTTTGTCTAGAAATGTCTTTATTTCACTTAATTTTTGAAGAATAGTTACAATGTATGAAGAATTTTTGTTTGACAGATTTTGTCTCTCAACATTTGAATATGTCATTCCATTGTTTTCTGGCTTCTGTTATTTCTGATGAAAGTTCAACCATTATTTGATTCATTGTTTAGTGTATGTGATGTATCATTTTTCTCTTGCAGCATTCAATCTTTTCTCTTTAGCTTTGGCTTTATGCAGTGTTGTTATAATGTGTCTCCATGTGATTTCCTTTGGTTTGATTTTATTTGGAGTTGAGTGGACTTCTTGGAGGTATAAGTTAATGTTTTTTTTCTCAAATTTGAGAAATGTATAGCCATTATTTATGCAGATCTTTTCTCATGAATATTTATGCTTATTGTTGTCACCTGGATATATCTAACATTCTTTCTGGTCCTTATTATCTACTTAAATTGTGAAATTGGCTACATTTCTCTTTTAAAATAAACTTTTTAAACTATGGATAACCATAAATGATTTTCTCTATGTAAGCAAATCTTTTCAATCATACTTCCACTATTATGATAAACTTTTTTTCTTTGCTTTAAAAATGAAATAAGGATAAAACTTACATTTAAAAAAATGAGACATTGGATTCCTAAACATAGTTCTTAATATTTACCCCAGGATTCAAATAGTTAGGCTTGGGCTTCCCTGGTGGCGCAGTGGTTGAGGGTCCGCCTGCTGATGCCCGGGACGGGGGTTCGTGTCCTGGTCTGGGAAGATCCCATGTGCCGCAGAGCAGCTGGGCCCGTGAGCCATAACTGCTGAGCCTGTGCTCCGCAGCAGGAGAAGCCACAGCAGTGAGAGGCCCACGTACCGCAAAAAAAAAAAAAAAAAAAAAAAAATTAGGCTTACCATCTCTTTCCATTCTCTCTGTTCGAAACAAATAAAGACATATTTTGCCTAGAGTAAAAATGAAAGTGAAACTTTTGCTGTAGAATGACTATTATTGTCTAGGATGAGTCATGTAGTTTAAACAGCAAATTCATCCTTTTGGCTGTAGGCGTAAATAAACAAGATAATCACACACTATTAAAAAGCAGTAAATTTTTTCTGTGTTCAAGTTGAAGGGCAGTTTATTGTAAAACAGATGAAAAGGGAGTTAGAATTATATCGTGGGAAAAAAATCCATGATTTATAAAGTAAAGACATCAATGTAATGACTGATTTAGGTTAATAAATGTGGCTCAAACTTAAATACAAATATTGTGTTTATATTTGCCATGGGACTTGATATCATGAAGATATCATAAATTCTGTCATTGGATCACAAATTTTCTGAGCAATTTACTAAGAAATCAGTTAGTTCTCTGTGTAGTTCATTTTTAGATATGTAAACAAATGATTAGTGAATATTCCAGTGTTAAAGACAGAACATAATTATAATTTTCATATTATAATCATTTTATGTATTTATTTAATGTCCATAAAAATCTATTTCATATTTATTATTATTATACCTTCATGATACAAATACTGAGTCACAGAGAAATTAAGTGACTTAAAGAGAAGGTGTCAAGCTAGGATTTAAACTCAGCTTGTTTCCAGACCCTACACTCTCAGGCCTCTCTGCTTTAGTATACAAGAATTTTGAAAATTAATTGTAATATGAGCATGAAGATGTCTTCATAACAACATTAACTCTTGTTAATGCTAATAATGTGTATGATTTTTCATTTTTAATATCAACTTATATGTATTCACCAATTATATTTAATTGGTTAATGTAGTTGATAATTCTGTTTTAAAATTGTGAAATGGGAGGAGGACATTCAGGAATCATACATTCAAGCTCACTTTTCACTATTGAATTATTTAAATTTATTCATATGCAAATGTATTGATTGTGCTAGTCACTGGAGATATAACAATAATGAGGATTAAAAAAAGGTTGCCTTTATGGATCTTAAATTCTGATGGCAAAATCAGAATAAAACATGTAAACCTACATGTTTCTTCTACAAAGAAAAAATCTACAGATTTTAATAGAGTCTTTGCAGGATGATTAAAGGGTGATATGAAAGACCACACAGGGGTAGGATGCTAATTTCAAAAGAGTAATTTACCTGTGAAATTTCAGCATGCAGATAAAGACCCCCCCATCCCCTAGGTTAAGTGTGGCAATAAGCATAGAAGGACATATACCAGTTAGAAGAAACAAATGAAAAGCCCACAGTTGAGAATTAGTTGCATATGGTTAAGAAACTGGGAGACCAGAATACCTGCAGAATGGTGCGACTTGGAAACTATGATACAAGGTGAGATTGTAGTCAGAAAGACTCATGGATATGTATTAGAAGAAACCAGTATGTAGTTGCTGGAAAAGTCTGCCGTATTCACAATAATGGCTTCCTCTCATATTCCTGATTTTGGACCTGGTGTCCCAGAACCAACTGATTGGTTCACCTTGAACATTCATATTTACCTTTCTAGGAATTTAAGATGAAAAATACAGCACACAACATCTGAGCATCACAGAGAGCTGAGCCATATCATCAATGGCATCCATTCCATGAGCCTCTTCAGCTGAGAACCCTGGAACAGGTGGAAGTATGATTTTTGGATTTTAGGCATTAAAAGGAATGTAGGAGGAAGTAATATGATAATTAATTTCCCTCCCAAAGCCCTCACACTGAAAATATCAAGATAGTTTCCAGTTATATTTTTAAATGAGATTATAATAATCCATAAGGCATCTGAGAATGGGTATATTCTCCCCCTTAAGATTCTTTTATGGTAACTTCCAGACATATGGAACAGATGTCTTCTAGATATGATATATTTATGTAAATTAATAGCATTACTTTTACTCTTCTTAAAATTTAACTATAATTTTTAGAGTGCTTATTATTCAGGTATTAGCTATTTTGCCATACAAATTATATTTATCACCACTTTTCATCTATTATTACCTTATAACTCATCTCATTTCTTTTACATTATTCTTGGATCACATCACATTTTTAAAAATCATTAGCTACACTCCTTAAACTTATTTCATAGAGTAAGAAGAAATTAATTTTCTACCTTAAGCTGACAACTTTTGTAAAGAACATTTTGTTTCTAAATATCTAGAGATAAAGCAAAGTTAGCTTTGGAGTTGGAATAGTTACACAGCAGGCAAGTTCCCAGGTTTTATGCAATGCTTTATACAAGAAAATTTAAATAAAAGGAGGTAAGACCACTGGACTTGGGATAAATCCATTGCCTTCAGGTTTTCATACTCAGGATATATATTTTATTTGTTAATGATTCCAATCCTAAAGATTAGCACAAATGAACAGTCCTGGATAAGGATGATTGATTTTATGTTTGGTATTCTAATTATTATTTCCTTGCCTAGGCATTCAAACTCAATTAAAATATGCTCTTACAAAAAAATAACCAGAGCCCTGTGCATGCAATTATTTATATTAATCTTAAAATAAGAATTCCCAGTACATCAAATGGACAGTGACTTTATATGTATAGAAAAACTACCATAAAAGTTAACGGTGCCTCATGAAATAATAATAGTACTTATTGAACTATAAGCAGAGAATTACACACATTTATATAGTCATTTAAAGCTTTGCTTATATCGTTTTATTATGGCTGGAGAGAAAACTAAATGTTTTTCTTTTAATTTTTAAACAATGGCAAGTTTTACAGCCTTTCATAATTTAAGTGCACAAATTATTTGACCACATTAATAGTGCAGAAACTATAAGATATACAGTAGCATTTACAGTTAGAACTTCAGTCAAGAAATATTTCTTAAACTAGATATTATACTAGGCATGTGATATATAAAGAAAAATTTTAAAATAAGTAATCTTTTTCCCTCAAGGAGTTTATTATACAACAGAAAGTGTGTGTGTGTGGGGGGGATGTATATCATACATAAAGCATATGTATATGATGATATACTTGTTTGATTCAACTCTGCTTAATTTTAAGCACTATTTTCATAAATAGAAATATATATATATGTATACACACAATTATATATGCAAATATGGCATCAAGTTTTATTTTCTGAATCAGATAATTTAAGTACATTTCTTCATAGAAAAATTATAAGAAGGAAAATCTCTTTGAGCTGAAAATAGGGATTGATACTAATCATATTTAGCATATTTTTGTAGAATTTCTTCTAGACATAATACATATTGAATACATGCAGGATGCAGGATTGTATAGTCTTCTTTAGGTGGGGCATAATGAAATATTTCTAACCATTCTGACATGCATAAATATTGTTCAAAGCAAGCCTCATAGTCATATCTGATTTGAGGGGAGTAAAGGAGTGTAATTGTACAATTGCAGAGAAAGAAGCCATAATTATTTAATTGAAACTCTGATGTATATAACATATACACAAGAAACATAAATATAGGTAAGAAGGAAAAAATGATCATTACTCATCTAAAAAATTATTTGATTTACTAAGCACAAAGCATAGGAAGATGAAAACCACTGGAAAATTCTGAGATTTAGTAAGGTGGTCAGTTGCACCAATAAATGTGAGAGAAGAAATATTTTTCTTAAATTTTAATAGCACATAGCAAGTATAATTTTTTTTAAATTCCCACTTACATTTTTAAAACATAAAATCTAGAAATATAAGCTTCTTTAGAAATGTATAGAACTTACATAAATAAAATTATAAAATTCTATTTTAAGACCTAGGATAAAATTGGTTTATTTTCAATTTTGTAAAGAATTTTAATGTCTCTAAATGTATCTATATATGTAATGTAATCACAATACAAATATTAGAACAATATTTTTTAGAGATGGAAAAATGCTCTAAAAGGTGTAATGAATATAGCTAGGAAATTTTATCTAGAGAAAAATTGAATAATTGTAAAGAATTGGTCTTGTGTACTATCCAAAATACATGGCTTGGGCTTTAGTGTTCTGAGTAGACACAGGAACTAAACCATAAAACTAGAGCAGAGTTCTGGACATTTCCTACCATGCTAAGTTTTAGTCCTCTAATTTTTGGATCACAAGAAAATCTAGAGGTCCTGAGAGAGGAAAAGGGAACATATCAGGACTTGAAGTAGTGACCAACCAGTATAGAAGTATTGAAATTCAACATTTACACAAGTGGTTTAGATGTACAAGACAATAGCTATATAACAGCCCTGACTGTGGTTTTGGTGCCATATCTAAAATGCACAGGAGGAATTTGCTAAAACGTATAGAAACTCATCAAATTATTTTAAGGTTCATGATAAATTTGGCTTCTTATAATCAGATGGATTATGAAATAACCAACTTCCTAATCAAACCTCCCCATCATTATAGTAATAATCATGAATTCAAAGGGATCAAAGAATTACCTTGTTCATCAGCCACATACATTCAATCTATCATTTTAAATCTCTCTGTTGTACTCTCAGATTATATTTTTAATCTATGTTTTTAATCTAATTCACTTTCTCTTCACCTCCCCAATCAGCAAAATTCCAATCAGCCACCCATGAAAGCAACTTTTCCCTGCTTATCTTCTGCTGGTTTCATACTCCCTTCTCCATTTAACACAGAATGACTTTATTTTTAAAATTTTAAATCATATTTCCTTACAAAAAATCCAGTAGATTTTCCTTTCTCATACTTAAAAGAAAAGTCTAAATTCCATACCATAGAGATAAGGATCTTTATGATCTGGTCCCTGTTGAGCTTTCCCCTTCATCTCATGCTACTTTCTTATCATAATCTGGTCACACTGGTCTCTATAGTCCACCTTTGCATAGTTTGTTCATTCTGCATGGAAAACATTCCAGCAAAGTGTAGCAAAGTGATTTTGTCTCATCTTCATAGCTGTACTTAAATGTTACGCTCCCCAGGAGGCTGTCTCTGAACATTGCATGAAGGAGGGGCATACCTTTCATAATATTTGTGTATTTCCCCAATGGCATTCATCTCAATATGTACTTAACTTTTTTTTTAGGGGATCATTAATGTTTTAATGACTCTAAATTTTTCAATTGAGTTATAGTTGACATGCAATAAACCATGTGTATTTAAAGTGCACAATTTGATAAATGTTTGACATACGTACATGCCAGTGAAACCATTACCACAGTCAAGACAGCAAACATGCACATCTCCCTCAAGAGTTCCACCATACCCCCTTGCAATCCCTCCCTCCTGCATCTGCCACCTCCAGGCAACTATGACCTGCTATCTGTGACTCCATCAGTTTGTGTTTTATAGAATTTTGTGCAACTGGAATTTTATAGTATATATATATATATATATTTTTTTTTTCCAGTATGGCTCAGCAACAAACAGCCAGAGCTAGGGATTCACACAGCAACATGGATGAGTCCCAAAATAAATATAGTGCTTACTTTATACGTTCATGTCTTTTGTATTTATTTGTCTGTGTCCCAAACTGGAATACTAACTGTTGACTGGTAATAATATGTTTAGATTCAAATAAGTGAACAAGATAGGGAATAACTTGGTCAAAGATTGTTTACAGAAGGAAATGTCACCTATTCTGCTTGCTACCTTTTATGCTTAAAATTATGAAAGATTATAAAATGAGACCATAACTATGAACTTATTCATCAGTAATGTACCTGGGTAAAAAAATATGATCAGAAAGTGAAATATTTGAGATTCCAGTATACTAAATGAGTTTGTATGTTTCCAGTATGAATACTAGATGGTAGACTGCTAAGCATTGCCATGTTTTATAATGAATATAAGTAGATACCTATATTTTCATATATATATATGCTCCAATTCAAGTTGAGAAACATGTGTAAACAGTTATGAGAAAAATAATTTCACATGACTGGTTTTGGATTCAACTCTAACTTTGATGACCATTATATACTGGACCAAAAAATAAAATGGTTATTTGATGGAATTGGAATGACCTAAATCACACAGAATCTGGAAGAGTTCAGTCCTTGAAATAAGTGAAATGCAGAGGGTGAAGTCCACATTTATGTGGCTTGGCCCCTAACACCACTCTCCAGTTGATTAGCAAGAGCTCTCTGGGAAATCTTCATTGTCACTGGCTTAAGGTGTCAGAGGGATTCATAGCTGTCCCTGGGGAGAGAAACCTGGAAAGGAAGGTGTCATATAATGTGAATACAAAAGCTCTGAGTATAAACCCCCTCACATCCTTGGCTGGATGTGCATGTGCACAAGATACTCCGGTGAGCCCAGGGTAGAACAGCTGAGGTCCCACTCCCTGTGCTTTGATCTGGGACTCTTCCAGGCAATAAACTGAGGCAGACACTGGGCTCCCCTTGCTTATTTTCGCTCTCTCAGTGATCACTGCCTTGTGCTGCTTGTTACCTTGTTTCTAAAAACAATTTTTCCATATTTTTTTCCTGGATTTTTAGTTATTTCAGGCAAGAATTGTTACTTCATTGTGGCTGGAAGTGGCAGTCCTCCACATTATGCCTTTAACATTGCATAAGAAAGAGTTTTAGGAAGTTTTTGAGTAAATTTCATAATATTCTCCACCTATGTTATAGGTTATTTTAAAACTACATTCAACATATTCTACACATACCAGGAGAGTTTATATCATGTAAGCAAAGAAGATGCATACGTTTACAAGATCAAAAGTAAAGTGATTCTTTTCTTTTATTTCAAAGTTTTGTTAAAATATGAACTTTTTACTTTTTGGAAACTAGTTTGGGATCATTTCCTAAGTAACACTTTTATATTCTTTTTACTGGAGCCAAACAAATCAATAAGTGGTTGTTGTGTAGCATGAAAATTTATCTCTAATTCCCTTCCAAATGACCTTGTTGAGGTTACGGACAAGAATTTACAGAGTACAAGAATATATGAAACTGGGACCATTGAATGGAAGAAAACTGTTGACTGTCAGGTTAAATTACAAAAATATATACATAATAACCTGCCAAAAATGAGTCCAGTGATATTCTTGATGCCTAGGGGATACCTAAATTTTAACATTTTCTCAGCCCTCAAAGTGAAATAGATTAGAAGGGAAAAAGTCAGAAAAAAGATTATAACATATTCATCTGCCACTGGAAATAGATGGAATGAATAGTGCCTCCCCGGGTAGAGTGGAAGGTTCCCCTTTTACCTTTGTTTCTGAGCTGTTTGGAAAGTCCTGACTACCCAGCCAGGGATGCCTTTTGTTCTTACAGCGTCTTGAAGTGAAAGCTCTGGAAGGATCCCTTAGTTTCTATGGATTATCACAGAATTGAACGCCAAACATCAGAGATACTGGGGATGTGTTTAAGATACACGTTTCAGCTTCTAAGGAATCAGTGATCTCACTTGCTCTAAGTAAAGAGTATATCAAAGGCTTCACTATCACCTTCCAGGGATCAGCAATTCACACGAGTCGTGGGCCTTGTCTCTCTCTGAAACATGCAGGAATCGTTCAAAAATTAGTGAAAATAGACTGCATTGCCTCTGAGTTCCCTCTTCTGACAAACAACATTTATTGGCTCTCCAGACCAGTGTTCTAATTTTCTTTTGTTTTCCCTCCTTCTGGGAGGTTGTTTCACATCTTTCTTCCAATATTTCTACTAAGTATTAGTTACTGCCATCATACTTTTAACTTCCTTTTTTTTTTTGGTAAATAATTATTACAGCATTTTTTTATTTTATTAGGGATACTCAAAAGGCTAAAAATATTACTGGTGATCTTTTAAGTTTGATTACTCCAGCTTTATCTAAGCTGTTTCCTTCAATTTACATTTGTTTCTTTTGTTTTTCTTTTGTTTCTGCATTTAATTTTAGATAATTTTCTTAAGATATTTTCCTTAGATTATTTTTTTCTTAAATGTGTGGTGATCCTTATGGGTCACTTTGTGTTTGTGATAGAAAACTAAGAATCTGGTTGAAAAAGACCATTCCCCATCAATCCAACATACACACACTCCATTAGAATATCTTTGTGAATTTTCTTTTGGGTTAATCACATTTCAGAGAGCAGACTATTCCAATATCATATATGGATTGTAAACCACCTCGTTACCAATTTTGTGGTTAGCACATGGGGAAAATAAGTAGTGGTCTATACATTCTGTAAACATTCCTTTAATGTCCAGTCTGGGTCCTTCATTGTGCCTGATGTCCAGAAATATTTAAATATTTTTAAATCTCCAGACTTCTCCCAAGGGGTAGAGGAACATTGGGGTTCAACACAGGGTTGTAGAATTAACCTGGTAGATACATTGGTCTTTTTCTTAAAAGACTGCCACATAATCCTATCATGCTTATTCCACCATCACATCTCCCCACTCATATCTTCTTCAATCTTCTGACATATTTATGATATAAATTGGTTTTCTTTTTTGTTTGTTTGTTTTGTTTAGATTAGAGATTTTTGTTCAGGTAAGCCCAGTTTCCATTCACCTAACATCAAACCAGATCTCAAGATATATACTGCTGTTCTTTCCTTTGTTATGTCTTTGTGGGAAATACCTTTAAAAACTCCATTGTGGTCATTTTGGCGATTTGCAGATATAGTGGAACTTAATGTTCAATTCACTGATTTTAATCAGAAGTTTTACTTTTCTTAAGTACTTTTGATTTTCATGTTACACTAAGTAAAAATAATTCAAATTTGGTAAAAAAATAAGAAGTGTAACACTTTATAGCTATAGCATAACTACTACACATATGCATATAAAGGAATACATTATGAAAATGACTCTCAGACACACTATAAGCTCATCCAGCTATAAGAAGTCCGCCAAATGGAAGGTTAAATATAAAATTTCTTTCTTGTTATTCTTTTCATAGCATATTTTTAGCACAGTGGGTCAATTTGTAGTAGTATCTTACCAGCATAGATTTAAAAATAAAAAGAACAATGTGCTGAAATAGAAAATGGAGGTTCCCTATTTATTTTCCAACAATATACAGTAGAAAACTTATTTTAAATGTGTTGTTATATTTTCACTGTTATTATTCTGAGACAATCATTACAAAGAGCCAAAGGATACATATATATTTCTGGAAGTCTACATTTTCTTTGTAAAGAATTGCCCGATTTTGTGCTTACCATTTACTAGACACAGGCACTATATCCTGACTCTAGAAGAGAGAACTAATTTATTATTAATAGAGCTTTATGCAAACAAGCATTCATGACATCAGTTTGCCCTTTTTAAGTGTACCTCTGGGCACCATGTGAATCGTTTACGAGGTAGTCACACGAATGAAAAGATTGCAAATTTACAAAGTATACCATGGCATACACACACACACACACACACATTATGTGAATTTCTTTTCATGAGAAGCAGTTCCTCATTTGTATAAGAATAAGTATTGCCCTATTAATTAGGAAAGGTTTTCCTAGTTAGATAGATTTTAGCCTAATAGCAGGGAGATAATTATATTGAGACATCATGATTGGTTATAGATTGTATTAATGATAAAATACTATAAGAGGCTTAATCTTTAAAAACAAGAAAAATGCTAGCAAAATATCAGAGTATCAGACCAGTCATGGATATAATGGAAAAAATCTGGAAGTATTAAATCAGGCAAACCATTCTTACCAAATTTAGAACATTAAAAAATACATCAGTGACTACTATCTTGCCTCACCACACAATGTTTATTACACCTGACATAGGAATGCACCCTGTGAAGGAACAGCCACATGTTAATTGTTATAAAAGTTGACTAAATATTAAGAACATATTTTATTTTAGAATTTTGTTTCTTTTTAATTCTATTCATGAACTTCAGATGTTATATATACAGAGCAAGGCATGTAACAGAATGAATCACACTGCTAGACTTCAGAACTCTGCTCAGCTAAGTCAACATCATATATTGTTCAAAATGTAATCTGGCAAAATACAATAATGGCAGTAGTAGATAACAGTAATTTAATACTCATTTCTGTCTGCTCTAAATGTGAGATATATTTGCTATACATGAAAACAATAGTTGTTTAGATTGACTAAATATATAATTAAGTCAATCTACATATCCTATCTCCCTCAGAAACTCTTTTTAAAATGTAATTTATCATTGCCAGTAAAAATAAATTTTTCTCATTAGCTGTTTGCTGTCGAGAGAATATTACAATAATTATTTTTCTAGTTCTTTAGCAGGAGAATAATTTTAATGGAGACATCACAATAAAATGTCTCATGAAAAAATAGAGTGCATTGAAAAAACTAAACAACATTAATAATTCTTAAAATGAGCAAACAATGGCAGAACTATCTTCTAAATGATCCAATGTGAAGAACACTTTTTATGTCTAAGTATTTTCAGACAACCACATGATACTGTTTATGCTCTAAGTATTCATTGATTTAGAATGTACTTAATTTAATGGAAACAATATGAATTTACTTTGAAAAAAATGATTAATCACAGCTACCTCTACATATAAAAATAGCAAAACGAATATCTGTAAGATTATTCAGAATATAGACAAAATTTTACAAGTATATAGCTTAAAAGCATTTATAGTAATTCAATGGTCCCCTCATTGTCCACTGCCCATAAAAGATGTCCCTTTCTTAGCCAATAAAAAATTCAAATTTTTTAGAAAGCTTAATTGGCAATTAAAGTTTATACTGGGATATTAAAATATGTAATTAATCAATATCACTAGATAATTTAATTAAGCCTGTAATTAATACTTTTATATTTATTAGAAATATAATTCTATAAAAGAAAAAAATCATAGCAAATAAAACTATCTTCATGCATTAACATATAGTAAAAAATATAAGGGCATTTTTAAAAATTAATTAATTTATTTATTTTTGGCTGTGTTGGGTCTTCGTTTCTGTGTGAGGGCTTTCTCTAGCTGTGGCGAGCAGGGGCCACTCTTCATCACGGCGCGCGGGCCTCTCACTATCGCGGCCTCTCTTGTTGCAGAGCACAAGCTCCAGACGCGCAGGCTCGGTAGTTGTGGCTCACGGACCCAGTTGCTCCACTGCATGTGGGATCCTCCCAGACCAGGGCTCGAACCCGTGTCCTCTGCATTGGCAGGCAGACTCTCAACCACTGTGCCACCAGGGAAGCCCAAGGACATTTTTAAGAGAAGTTTATTTTGCATCAACTTTAAGTGAGAGAGATTTGTTTGATTTCTAAGTAACATTTCTATTCAATTCAGCTTTTTAAATTTACACATTTTAAATATCTAAATTATGCATTAGGGCTTCATTGTTAAGATTGATCAAAAAAATCTGAGCAGGGGTCTTCCCTGGTGGTGCAGTGGTTGAGAGTCCGCCTGCCAATGCAGGGGACACGGGTTCGTGCCCCAGTCCGGGAAGATCCCACATGCCACGGAGCGGCTGGGCCCGTGAGCCATGGCTGCTGAGCCTGTGCATCCGGAGCCTGTGCTCCGCAAGGGGAGAGGCCACAACAGTGAGAGGCCCACGTACCCAAAAAAAAAAAAAAAAAAAAAAAATCTGAGCAGGTCTATGATTTAGAAATGGTATTTAAATGTAAGTCATTTAAGTTTAATTCCTTAAGTTCTTAGAACTTCTGAGTGATCTATAAAAAGAACCTGTCATTGTGTTGTCAAAATGAGTGATTATGACTTTTCATTGTCAAGAACAAATGATTACAATTGTTTTAAACATTACTTTAACATTTTATAAGTACACACACATTACATTTTTGCAATTGTGTTGGCTAGGATAAGTCAGGTTTCTGGTTATTGTGAAATATAACTGTAAAAAATATAAAATTTTATACTTTAAAATTTTTATTATTCATCTACTTATAGAAACATAAATGATGCATTTATTTCTATCATAATTAAATGTGACTATCTACAAATATTATTTCACTCAAACCTTAGTAAAAGGGTCATTTTGATGGCTTAACAAACAGTACCTAAAACATGAAAGGGAGATTTCTTTGGTAATCAACAGGAATGTATTACTTAATAGATCTGCCAACTTTAGGCCCGCCAATATGTCATGCTGTTACTCACATACCTCTTTCCTCAAACCCTCTCACCTGACAGAGTAAAAATTATTTCTGGTCTTTTCCAAGCAGATCTTCAACATAAGTCGGAACAATCATTCTCTATGCCTAAATAAAATGGAAAAAAATTCCGAATAACTGAGAATTCTAGAAGTCATGATAGTACTTTTCAAAACACTATTTTATTTCCAAAGATTAGCAATGTGCTTAGGTCAATATATATGCACCACCTGGATTAAAAAAAAAAAAGAATGAATCAGTCAATGAACAAAAAGTCTGCACACCTAAAACATTTTTCGGATTTCTATTTGAGAATAAAATAAGGCTCCCACCACCTTTTGAAGCTCTAGAAATATAAGGCAGAATACAATTGAGTAATGCATTGTGTAGTTTAAATGTAAATTGCAGTTTTGCTTGCTTTATGCCACATTTTCAGTGGTTAACAAGAAGAGTTAATTTTAAGCCAATTTGTAAATACAAATATTCTCATAAAAATCAAGTCAAAGTTTTTAAACTTCAAACTTTTTCAAAATTTATGGTGAAAATTGAAATGTGTTGCAATGTTTCTTAATGAGAATATGTAAGCAGCTGTTTGCAGGAAACCACCTTCAGCAGGAAACCCCTTTTCTCTTATTTTAGCAAAGCTATATTATAACTAACCTTAAACCAGGGACCCCCATGCTCTCCTTATCTCCAGCCCAAGAGCACTTGTCTAATCTTTTGATCACACAATACCTTGCCTAACTTGTTGGTTCTTTACTTAGATCAAAGAAGTAGAAATGAAGAATAACTAACAGGTGACCAGATCTCTTCCCTAGCTTCCCTTTCAGTAATCTCCCGAACAAACTGTGTGAACAAGATAGCATCTAAAGAAGGATCACAAGGAGTTGACAAGCCTGTATGCAAAAGAAGATGGCTACAAGTTTGATTCCCCTTTTCCCTTTAAAACTTTCATGGCTGAGCAGAATATTCAGAGCTGGTTTCTGGGGGGAAACAGAGAAGTCCACCTTCTCCCCAGATTGCTAGCATTCTGATTAAAAGCAACCTTCTTTTCTACCAATAACTGCCTCTCGGGTATTGTCTTTTGAGCGGCAAGCAGCTGGACCTGAGTTTGGTAACATGGCATCCAACATGGGGCTGCACTCCTGCAGCATCCAGTTCCTCCAGGCTTCCTAGGTTGAAGCTGCCAGCTGTGGCACCATGCTGGGTTGGCCATGAAGAGCCAGCTGTTATGGCTAGTTGGGCCAGTGTGGGGTATTATCAGCGAAGTCCCAGCAGCTGCTGAAACTATTCGTTCCTGGGATGCTCCCTGTCTCTCCCCTGCTCAGCACCAGCTGCCCATTTTCACTTTCAGTTGGTGGAGATGGGAACATGCATTTGGATGAACTGACAAGCTTCAGGACCAGGTTTTCCTATTGGAGCATGCCCAGGCAGCCTCCTTCTATGGCCAGTTGATTCTGATGTGCATCTGCCATTGAGAATCATTTGTGGGCACCAGGCACCATTTGGGTAAGGGGTGCTCTCTTGGGCCAGTTGGTTCTGACGTGCATATGCCATTGAGAGACACTTGAATTTAAGGGAGTGTCTGATTAGGGCCTCTACTGGTCAACCTGTGATGGCTGTGCATGTGTACTTGTGTTCTGTGTTGTGACTAAATTTTTAAAGTGAAGATATGAGACCTCTAGTTTTGTCTGTTTATTTATATTATACATATGCCATGTATAAAAACCAAAATATTTTTGGAAATATTATCAAAATTGAACTTATAAAAGAGCCCTATTTAATTGACTTAAAAATAAGCACTTACAAACTAAATACTAAAAAATATAGGGGGAACTAGACAGAATGAGTTTCAGGTTCATGTGAACTGGGAAATATTCAATATTAAGTTAATACCTGGTATTAAAGTTAGTTACTTGATCTAATTAATACAGACATGTCTTTAGAGTCATCAATATTAAATATAATACTTTTATTGTACTTAGGTTTAGTAGAAGTCAAATAATATCTTTTTATATCTGTTACAAATTTGTCAGCAAGAAAAATAATTTAGTATGATGAGATTCTTATAAGTAAATTGAATGCAAATGAGATAAGAGCTTTTGAGACAAAATAATATGAATACAGAAAGTGATGGAAGATTTGAGTTTGGTAACAAATACAATGTTGCAAAAAGAGCCAAAAAGCCTGCTTGATTATTCCCCACGTGTTTTCATTTGTTTTTTTTCAAAACATTAAAAGCACAGAAACTAATATTATAGATACAAGTTGTACACAACACTCAAAATTAATGTGTATTTTTCTCCTGCTCCAGCCCCCATCAGATATTTCCAGGAAAAAAAAAAAAAGGTGTGTATTGTTCCATTGCATATTTCTATATATTGAATATATGTATAGCCATAAACTTTATGATGATACTTTTTATGAACATTTGTAATTCACATAAGTTCTGTCCTATTATCCTGCCTCATAGAAATTTGCTGTTTTCATTTAACATAATGAAAACACATCCATGTTGATACTTGTAGATCAAGGAATTTTTCTCTTTTTGCTCCATAGAATCTCACTATATGATTACGAGGAACTCTTCCTTTGATCATTGGTTTTCGTTTTTTTAATAAATTGCTTGCCGTAATTTTACACTGATTAACTTTATACCCATTTTTATACTCATTCGTCTTTTGCTTATTTGAACATTTAGAATGTCTTTTATTTCACAAAATATTTATTTTTAATATGGTAAAATTTATCAGTTCTTTAATATACTTGCTTTTTGCTTTTTTTTTTTTTTTTTTGTGATACGCGGGCCTCTCACCGCCGTGGCCTCTCCCGCTGTGGAGGACAGGCTCCGGACGCACAGGCCCAGCGGCCATGGCTCATGGGCCCAGCCGCTCCACAGCATGTGGGATCCTCCTGGACCGGGGCACGAACCCGTGTCCCCTGCATCGGCAGGCGGACTCTCAACCACTGCGCCACCAGGGAAGCCCTGCTTTTTGCTTTTTAAGATATATATTCATATACCAAGATAAGAAATTTTTCTCTAAGTTTTAACTATTATCATGTTTATATAATTTTGAGTGATTTGACATCTAATGTGTTCTTTTCATGTATTTAGTTTTTCTAACTTTTGGAAAATTTACTAAGTAATCTTTTCTTGATTATTTATAAGGCTTCCTCTCTCAAATTAGAGCAAATTATATGTATATTTTGTCCTCTGACTCTGTAGTCTAGTCCACTAATCTATTTCCATAATTTTGTATAAAACTACTAGATTTTAATTAGTATATTTTATAATATGTCTTGATTTCTAGACAATGTGAAAAATTGCCTTCCATTCTTTATGTTTCTCATAAGAGACTTAGCTTTGAAGACCATTTGTTATAACACTATTGTGTTTTGTTTTGCTTCAAATGAAAATCTACTATGTCTTTCAGTCATGCTTTTCAATTTTCTTTCA